>NC_089844.1:160643138-162088138 GCF_035609145.1 Eleutherodactylus coqui
CCTTCTGTACTTCCCTGCAGCTGAGGGATATTTCACTTTATGGGTTTTGTTTTTTGTCTTTTCAGGAAAAATAGGCAACAATAACCGTGTGCAGTTATCCACTATACTTGTTTTATATCTAAGGTTTCTTTCACATGGGGACCTACGCGCACAAAAATCACATGCATAAAAACTCGTGGCAGTTAGAACCAATGGTTTCCTATGAGGACGTTCAAATAATGGAATTTTAGATGTGCAAAAAACATCTGAATGTTAGGTTCTAATAGCTGTGAGTTTTTTACATGCACGATTTTTGCGCCCATAGGTCCCTATTTGAAAAAGGCCTTATAGTACTTTCAGCAGGCACAATGACAGTCTGTCTCTATTTACAGTTGGTTAGAAGAGGTACTGTTTCATCTTGTGCAGAGCGCCAAGACAGCAGAGGGACTCTTATAGGAAATGCCGGACTCCTTGGGAAAAAGGTATATAAATGAGAGATGGAAAAATGCCTCCATAGCGCCAATTATTGGAAAGTAGCTTTCCTATAAGTCAATGACCAACCTTTTAACAAGCCTTGTAACATGACTAAAGTTCTAAACTAAACCAGAGTCTTAACCATAACTGCAAGTCACCCATCTACAGACGGCTGTTTTGAGGTTCTGGCCAACCCTATTCGGTACTGATGAAGAACCCCAAAACAGCTGATTGCAGATGTGTGGCTTTTTTTTCTATATGGAGAAGACTCTGGCTTGGCTTATATCTTTAGTCATGTCACAAAGCCTGTTCAAAGGTCAGTCATTGACTTATAGGAAAATTACCCTCCAATAGGTGGTGCTATGGAGGCATTCTAATGTAGTGGCCTGAAAACTAGGGACGACATAGCACTGTTTAGTTATGGGGACCGGTAATATAATAACTGGCCCTAGGGGTTAATCTGAGTCAGTTCACAAGGGATGCAGGTAACCTAGCAACCAGTTAGGACATTTTTATCCAGCTGCACAAGATAGAAACAATGCATAGAGACTCAGATGAGGTAGGTAGCCTAGTAACCAGATAGGCTGTGATTGGTTGCAGACAAACCAAACTGGTCAGGTGACAGAGACGATAAATAGCAAAGGTCGCAGGAGCAAGTGAGTGAGAGAGTGAGTGAGACGCACCAGGCAAAGCAAGTGCCAGAGAGTAGAGGCAGAATAAGTTTAAGCAATAAGTAAAGAGAGTAAAGAGTAGTAAGAAAAGAGAGATGCCATGCAGAGGAGCACCAAGAAGAGGAATGCCAGGCAGAGAGCGTGCCAGAAAAAAGAAGCACCCAACAGGAGAAAAGAAAGTGCCAGGCAGGAGAGAGAAGTGAAAAGAGACAGAGATCAGCAATGACAGAGAAGGAAAGAGAGAAACGAGAGAGAAAGCTGAGAAACCGTGAGTAACTGAGGAGCAGAGTCAGCTGTGACAGTGAATAGAGGGAAAATAAAAGAAATATAAATATGAAGAGAGGGAGATAATGAAATAAAGAGATATAAATACAAAGAAGGATAGAGAAAAGAAATCCAGAGTAAGCTCCCAGTGTATAAATGTGTTAGACACAAGAGTCTACATTGTTGCAATTTAAAGGGGTTGTCTCGCGGCAAACCTCAAAATTTAACATTAACCCATTCCCCCTGTCACCCCCCCTGGCCTAAAATAGCAATTTAAAGCGGTTTTTAAACCACTTGCTACTCACCGATCCGACGAAATATGGAGTTATAAAATTCTTCTCCAAAGATGGCCGCCGGTTCTTTCCCGGGGATGCACTGCAGTTTTCTCCCATGGTGCACCGCGGGTCTTCTCCCATGGTGCACCATGGGCTCTGTGTGTTCCATTGCCGATTCCAGCCTCCTGATTGGCTGGAATCGGCACACATGATGGGGTGGAGCTACGCGATGACGTGTAGAAGGAGGCGGAGCCAGAACGCCGCTCGTGTCCGGGCTAAACAAGAAGCAGAAGACTGCACAGCGCAAGCGCGTCTAAAAACGCCAGAAGACATCACAATTAGACGGATCCATGGCGACGGGGACGCTAGCAACGGAGCAGGTAAGTGAATAACTTCTGTATGGCTCATATTTAATGCACGATGTATATTACAAAGTGCATTAATATGGCCATACAGAAGTGTATAACCCCACTTGCTGCTAAGCAGCACGGGAGCAAAGATCCCTACTCCATCCCACATAATGCCATTTATCAAGCCATATTGCATGGGAGCCCCTTGGCTGCCTAGCTATAATGCAGAACAATATCAACTCAGCAAGTTCAAGCAGAAAATGAAAGCTCTATACCATCTGGGCCCTCTCACGAATTAACAAAAGCTGGAGATGTTAGTGGGCCAATTAGAAGGTTCCACAGGTAGAGAGGTCAAATCATGGCCTTGAAAACACATGAAGACTGTGGATCAGATTTTTGAGAGGCTGCAGAACATCTTTGAGATCAGCACTGCATCAGGAGTAAAATAATGTTTCTTCAACAGAAGACAAAAATCACATGAAACGCTCCGAGAATACGCGCTGTCGCTACAAGAAGATGTTGAGGCCATGATTCACACAGATCCAGTAGTAGCGATAGGAGCAGGTCAGATGCTGTTGAACAATTTGTGGAAGGCACAGCCGCAGAAGGAGTCAAAAGACAGCTGTACATGCTCTGCGTCCAAAACATGGGTCTCTTTTTCCTAGACTTTAAGGAACTGGCTATACAGGTGCTAGGTAGAGAAGTCCTGACAGGGACTGACACAACGTCATAGGCCTCTCCCTATGAGAAGAAAGAACATTTATATACAGAATCCCTGAAGAATGTTGTTGTGTTACAAGCAGGTCAGAGCTAGTCTGATGAGAAAGGGATCATCGATATTGTACAGAAGGACATTGCAGCAGTAGCCCGTAGTGTATCCGCCCTCTGCAAGAAAATGGAAGAACTGCAGGCCAGATTAGACAGGCAAGAGGACTCAATAGTCTTGCAACACAAGGGGTGATTCTCGTCCAGCTACCACGTCTACCAGAACACGACCAAGTAGACCAGGTCCAGTTATATGCAGGCATTGCCAGAAGAGAGGATTTACCAAAAAAGACTGTTGGCAGTTAAACGGATATCCCCTGAGGACAAGGACCATCCCTCAGTGAAACCAAGAGTAGGTCCTGAAGTCCCCAGATGGTTCTCAAAGTATGTGAGATCTTACCCGGAGGTTATCATCCTTGATGACATACCTTTTCCATCGCTACTTGATACATAATCTCAGGTGACCACCATAGGGAGAGCCATATTTCAGCAAAAAGAAGTACCCAACAGGAGAAAAGAAAGTGCAAGGTAGGAGAGAGAAGTGAAAAGAGACAGAGATCACCATTGAAAGAGAGAGAAAGAGAGAAACAAGAGAAAAAGCTAAGAAACCATGAGTAACTGAGGAGCAGAGTCAGCTGTGACAGTGAATAGAGGGAAAATAAAAGAGATCTAAATATCAAGAGAGGGAGATAAAGCGATAAAGAGATATAAACACAAAGAAGAATAGAGAAAATAAATCCAGGTTAAGCTTCCAGTATATGAATGAGTTGTACACAGGTGTCTACATTGATGTAATTTAAGTATTATTTATTATGCACTGAATGTGATGAAGAAAATGGCCTCATTTCACTGTTGTATTTAATAATATCATGGTTACAACAATTTAAGCAAAATATCTGCCTATGTATTATTCCACACCTCACTAGAGATGAGCAAGCACCAAAATGCTCGGGTGCTCGTTGCTTGAGTCAAACTTTCCGCGATGCTCGAGAGTAACAAACCCCATTGAAGTCAATGGGCAACTTGAGCATTTTTGTATATGACCGGTGCTCCGCTAAGGTTTTCATTTGTAAAAATCTGGAAAACCAGGGAAAGTGATGGAAACGACACAGAAACGGATAGGGCAGGGGAGGGGCAACATGCTGGGCTGCATCTCAGGCTCCCAGGTCCCACTGTTAAGCCACAATAGCGGCAAGAGTGAGCCCCCCCCCCCCAACAATTTTTACTTCGGACAAACCCTCTTTAGCAAGGCATACCTTAGCTAAGCACCACACTACTTCCAACCAAGCACAAGCACTGCCTGCGGGACACACCGCTGCCTCTTCTCCTGGGTTACATGCTGCCCAACCCCCCCGCACGACCCTGCGTCCGCAGCGCACACAAAAGTTTCCCTGCACAGCCTTCAGCTGCCATCATGCCACACGCTGGCTGCATAGCCACACCACCCTCATGTCTATTTATAAGTGCGTCTGCCATGAGGAGGAACCAGAGGCACACACTGCAGAGGGTTGGCAGGGCCAGGTAGCGACCCTCTTTTACAGGCAACATTTCAGTTGCAGCAGTATAGGAGAGCCCAGTAACATTTCAGTAGTAACAGTATAGACAGACCCCAGTTACATTTCCGTAGCAGCAGTATAGTCAGGGCCCAGTATTAGTAACATTTCAGTAGTAACAGTATAGACAGACCACAGTAACATTTCAGGAGCAGAAGTATAGGCAGACCCCTATAGCATTACTGTGGCAGAAGTATAGGCAGGTAGACCCGAGTTACATTTCTGTAGCAAGAGTGTAGGCCAACCCCTGACACATTGGTGTACCATGAGTGTAGGCGAAGGCCAGAAAAATTACTTGGATTACAGTGTAGGCGAGGGCCCAAAAAATTAGTGTACCAACAGTACAAATGTACCTCAGAAAAATTGCTCAACCGAGAGGGCAGGTGAAACCCATTAATATTTTAGCTTACTGTGGCTTAATTTTTAACAGAGCCTGGAGGCAGCCCTGTTAAAAAAATTGGTTCATGTTGAAGTTTCAATGCTTTAGTTAGAAATGTAGAAATATTGTTTGAAAAAAGTTATATGAGCCTTTTGGGCCGCAGAAAAATTGGCAGTTCAGCGTGATGACATGATGTTTCAGGAGGAGGAGCAGGAGGACTAATATCATACACAGATTGACAAAGGTAAATGTCCCTTTTTTTACGGTGATAGAGAACAATGCTTGCATCCGCGGTTGCAGCGAAAAGAATCTTTAGGTGCCGCTGCTTTCCGCTGGTAGAGAAGTCTGGGGAAATCCAGAATTTGTTCATCTTTGTGAGTGTAAGCATGTCGGCACTGGCAGTTGACAGGTGGGTACGCTTATCCGTGATGATTCCCCCAGCTGCACTAAACACCCTCTCTGACAAGACGCTAGCCGCAGGGCAAGCAAGCACCTCCAGGGCATACAGCGCGAGTTCGGGCCACGTGTCCAGCTTTGACACCCAGTAGTTGTATGGAGCACAGGCGTCATGGAGGACGGTGGTACGATCGGCTACGTACTCCCTCACCATCTTTTTACAGTGCTCCCTCCGACTCAGCCTTGACTGGGCAGTGGTGACACAGTCTTGCTGGGGAGCCATAAAACTGGCAAAGGCCTTGGAGAGTGTTCCCCCGCCGGCGCTGAATATGCTGCCTTATCTCCGCGCCTCCCCTGCTACTTGGCCCTCGGAACTGTGCCTTCTGTCACTAGCGCTGTCAGATGGGACGTTTACCATTAGTTTGTCCACCAAGGCGCTGTGGTATTGCATCACTCTCGAACGCCTTTCCTCTTCAGGAATGAGAATCGAAAGGTTCTCCTTATACCGTGGGTCGAGCAGTGTGTACACCCAGTAATCCATAGTGGCCAGAATGCGTCTAACGCGAGGGTCACGAGAAAGCATCCTAACATGAAGTCAGCCATGTGTGCCAGGGTACCTGTATGCAACACATGGCTGTCCTCACTAGGAAGATCACTTTCAGGATCCTCCTCCTCCTCTACAGGCCATACACGCTGAACAGATGAGAGGCAAGCAGCATGGGTACCCTCTGCAGTGGGCCCAGCTGTCTCTTCCCCCTCCTCCTCCTCAGGCTCCTCCCCCTCCTCCTCCTCCACCTCCTCCAAAACGCGCTGAGATATAGACATGAGGGGGCTCTGACTATCCAGTGACATTCTGTTTTCCCCCGTATCTGATTCCGACCACAAAGCGTCAGCCTTTATGCTTTGCAGGGAACTTCTCAACAGGCATAGCAGAGGAATGGTGACGCTAATGATTGCAGCATCGCCGCTCACCATCTGGGTAGACTCCTCAAAGTTTCCAAGGACCTGGCAGATATCTACCATCCATGCCCACTCCTCTGTAAAGAATTGAGGAGGCTGACTCCCACTACGCCACCCATGTTGGAGTTGGTATTCCACTATAGCTCTACGCTGCTTATACAGCCTGGCGAACATGTGCAGTGTAGAGTTCCATCGTGTGGGCACGTCGCACAGCAGTCGGTGCACTGGCAGATTAAACCGATGTTGCAGGGTCCGCAGGGTGGCAGCATTCGTGTTGGACTTGCGGAAATGTGCGCTGACCCGCCGCACCTTGCCGAGGAGGTCTGACAAGTGTGGGTAGTGTTTCAGAAACCGCTGAACCATCAAATTAAAGACGTGGGCCAGGCATGGCACGTGTGTGAGGCTGCAGAGCTGCAGAGCCGCCACCAGGTTACGGCCGTTGTCACACACCACCATGCCCGGTTGGAGGCTCAGAGGCGAAAGCCAGCGGTCGGTCTGCTCTGTCAGACCATGCAACAGTTCGTGGGCCGTGTGCCTCTTCTCTCCTAAGCTGATTAGTTTCAGCACGGCCTGCTGACGCTTGCCCACCGCTGTGCTACCGCGCCACGCGACACCGACTGCTGGTGACGTGCTGCTGACACATCTTAATTGCGAGGTAGAGGTTGCGTAGGAGGAGGGGGAAGGTTTAGTGGAGGTGGCATACACCGCCGCAGATACCAGCACCGAGCTGGGGCTCGCTATTCTGGGGGTGGGTAGGACGTGAGCGGTCCCAGGCTCTGACTCGGTCCCAGCCTCCACTAAATTTACCCAATGTGCCGTCAGGGAGATATAGTGCCCCTGCCCGCCTGTGCTTGACTACATGTCCGTTGTTAAGTGGACCTTGGCAGTAACCGCGTTGGTGAGGGCGCGTACAATGTTGCGGGAGATGTGGTGGTGCAGCGCTGGGACAGCACACCGTGAAAAGTAGGGGCGACTGAGGACCGCGTTGCGCGGGCCGCCGCCGCCATCATGTTTTTGAAAGCCTCCATTTCCACAAGCCTGTACGGCAGCATCTCCAGGCTGATCAATTTGGCAATGTGCACGTTTAAAGCTTGAGTGTGCGGGTGCGTGGTGGTGTATTTGCACTTTCGCTCCAACGCTTGTTCTAGCAACAGCTGGACGCTGCACTGAGAGACATTGCTGGATGGGGCCGAGGACAGCAGAGGTGAGGGTGTGGGTGCAGGCCAGGAGACGCTCGTGCCTGTGTCCTGAGAGGGGGGTTGGATCTCAGTGGCAGGTTGGGGCACAGGGAGAGAGGCAGTGGTGCAACCCGGAGGCGGTGAATGGCCTTTGTCCCACCTTGTGGGGTGCTTGGCCATCATATGCCTGCGCATGCTGGTGGTGGTGAGGCTGGTACTGGTGGCTCCCCGGCTGATCTTGGCGCGACAAAGGTTGCACACCACTGTTCGTCGGTCATCCACGCTCTAAGTGAAAAACTGCCACACCTTTGAGCACCTTGACCTCTGCACGGTGGCTTGGCGCGAGGGGACGCTTTGGGAAACAGCTCGTGGATTATTCGCTCTTGCCCTGCCTCTACCCCTGGCCACCTCACTGCCTCTTCCAACCTGCTGCACTTGCCTCCCCCTCTGAAGACCTGTACTCAGTTGGCTTATCAAACCAGGTGGGGTCAGTCACCTCATTGTCCAGCGGCTCTTCCTCCGAATCCTCTGTGCGCTCCTCCCTCGGACGTATTGCCCTTACTACTGCCTCACTGATAGACAACTGTGTCTCATCATCATCATCCTCCTCACCCACTGAAAGCTCTTGAGACAGTTCCCGGAGGTCTCCAGCCTCATCACCCGGACCCCGGAAACTTTCCAAAGGTTGGGCACCGGTCACGACAAACTCCTCAGGTGGGAGAGGAACCATTTTTTCCCAATCAGGGCAGGGGCCCGAGAACAGTTCCTGGGAGTCTGTCTGCTCAGCAAAATGTGTCTTTTTCATGGAGTGAGGAGGCTGGGAGGAAGGAGGAGCAGCAGCCAGAGGATTCAGAGTTGCAGCAGTGGACAGTGTAGAAGACTGGGTGGTCGATACATTGCGGGATGCACTTTCTGCCATCCACGACAGGACCTGCTCACACTGCTCATTTTGTAATAAAGGTCTACCACGTGGACCCAAAAATTGTGATATGAAGCTGGGGACCCCAGAAACTTTCCTCTCTCCTAATCCCGCAGCAGCCGGCTGCGATTCACCTGGACCAGGAACTCGGCCTATGCCCACACCCTCACTTGGAACTCCATGTCCTCACCCGCGTCCACGTCCTCTAGCCCTAGTTGGTGGCTGACAGCGGTTATGTAACGCAAACTGCATCCAGAAATAAATTATACGGAAGGCTGCAACCAGGCCTAGCTGTGCAATAGTGATGCACCTCAACTCCCAGCAGCCACGCAGTTAAATGCACACGGTCACAGGTAGCCCTAAAAAGGAGGGTTTAAAAAAAAATGCAATGCAGGCTATATAGCGTGTATCTGACTTTCCCTCTATCGGGGACTGTCGTCGTACGCTGTGCGTGCAGTTGACGGCACACAGAGAGCGGTGTAAAAATTTTTTGATTTATTGGCGTGCAGTTGGAAGCAGACAGCGCTTATGTTACACAAACTGCAGCCAGAAATAAATTATACGGAAGGCTGCAAGCAGGTCTAGCTGTGCAATGTGCAATAGTGATGCACTGCAACTCCCAGCAGCCACGCAGTGAAATGCACACGGTCACAGTTAGCCGTAAGAAGGATTTTCTTTTTTGGAAATGCAATGCAGGCTATATAGCGTGTATCTGACTTTCCCTCTATCGGGGGCTGTCGCCGTACGCTGTGCGTGCAGTTGACGGCACACATACAGCGGTGTAAAAATTTTTTGATTTATTGGCATGCAGTTGGAAGCAGACAGCGCTTATGTTACATAAACTGCAGCCAGAAAAAAAAATATACAGAAGCCTGCAAGCAGGCCTAGCTGTCTAATAGTGAGGTACTACAACTCCCAGCAGCCACGGAGTTAAATGCACATGGTCACAGGTAGCCCTAAGAAGGACCGTTGAGGCTCTTGTAGACAGGATTCCACACTACCACTGTTACTGCCTCACCACCACTCTCCCTATACTATGCAGTACAGACTGCAGCCTGAGAACGCTATAGCCTGCACACCCGATATAAAAAAATAAAAAAAATGTGCCAAACTGCTACCAGCAGCCACAACAGTAATGCACTAGGTCAGATGTGGCCCTAAGAAGGACCGTTGGGGTTCTTGTAGACGCTAACACTATCCCTGAATGAGCAACAGCACCTTCCCTAATCTCTGCCAGCGTGTGTCTGAGGCGAGCCGCGGGCGGGCCCACTTTATATACTTACCAGCCACTCACTGCAGGGGGGTGGGATAGGGCTGGCACGTCACAAGAGAAAGTTGTAATGCCTTCCCTGCATGTCTATTGGCCATAAAATGGCGCAAAACTTTCGGGGAAGGAAATGGAATTGACTCGAGTGCCGCGTGGTGCTCGCCTCGAGTAACGGGCATCTCAAGTACCCTAATAGTCGAACGAGCATCAAGCTCGGACGAGTACGCTCGCTCATCTCTACACCTCACCACTCACAACTACAAATTGTGTCCAAGTGCACTGGCATCCGAACAAAACAAATCACAATTAATTGCCAGGCACAAATAATAATAAATTAGCGCTCACCATAACGCTTTGTGGTGGCACAACACTAACATCTCCCATTTGTATATCTATTCACAGTTGATATTGGTGGAATGGCAGCTGATCTCCATGAAAGTCAAGCAGAGAAGAAGCAGATCAGATCCACAGCCATCAGGAAATCTTGTGAGATCACTATTACATTACTGATGTCTGTGGTCACCAAGTTCTGCATCTAGGAAATAAATGCTAAAATGGAGCAAAGACAGGAGGAAATCTCATGCCTTCTCATTCTTACCTTTTGGAGGTAAACACCTCAATTCCTCCACTTGATTTAGCCTTACAAATCGGTTCACTGCATAAAAAGAGAAGTAAAAGTTAATAGCAGCGAACAGGTGGGTCACAAGACTTAATAATTAGTGAATGTGCCAATACTGTTCTCTCAGAGCTTCCTTCAGATAGTTTAATTTAACCGTTTAAGGCATCCTGTTACCTTTCTGCAAGTCTTTCTGGAGCTCCTCTGCTACTTTTTTCTCATTGATCTTGCCTAGAACTTTCAGGGTCACCTCAACCCCATAGACATCATTGTAGTATTCCCTGATGAGATCAGCAACATCCCCCCAGTCCTTGTCCTCTAGTTTGCCCCTCGGGATCCTCCTATAGTTCGGTTTTACTTCAATTTCTGGTAACTGATTGCGAAACTTCTTAAATCCCATCTTCTCCAGATTCTCGAGAGCGTTGATTAGGGCGTCTCTCACCTTCATTTCCATCTCCTCCTATAAGGGACTGTAACACAATATCCAACTTACTGCAGGTACTGTTTTTGTAAAACAACTCCATTAAAGACTACAATAGAAAATAAAATCTAGTAGCCAGGGATAGACACTAAATGACCACTTTATTAGAGACCCCCATTTAGTAGCACATTGGACCTCCTTTGGTCTAGAACTGCAGCAGTTTGTCTTGATGTAGATTCCACTTTACTTTTGTGGACTACATAGCACTCAAAAAGTAAGTGGGAGTGGGGCTTCCATTATTCAACCCAGTGATGACTTGATCTTCGGGTGGTCTTAGCAAACCAAGATCACATCTGCCAGTTATTATTGTCACTACTGGGGGATGTTTTCCAATGTAATTGGGGCTCCTATGGATACTAGTCCTATGGACACCCCAGGTACAGACAAAAAGTGTGAAATAGAAAAAGAAATGCCAGCGTGAGTAACCCCCAGTGGTCTAAAATAATGAAATGAGGTATACAGATGTTAAAAAAATGATTTACAAAAAGAAGTAAAAAAAAATTACAGGATAAACTCAGAATATATTTATAAAACAAAAACTATTTGCCTTTGATGCCAACCTAAATCATCGCCATATCGACACTGTAATCTGAGACTATACAAATTATACATTAAAAAGTCAGGAACAAAATGCAAAAACCATTCCTATACTATATGTTAGTGTAAGTATGCTAATTTTAGAAATAAACAACTATACAGCAAAACCTTTTTTTTTGCTTTTTGCCTGTAACAAAACAAAAAAAAGAAAAAAAACACAGTGAACAACAGAGATTAAAAAATAGCCTTACTGTAATTAAAGAGAAAACGCAGCAAACATAATTTTGATAGCTAAAGAAAAAAAATAGGGCCTTAAAACCACCGCATGGGTAAAATTCCTACAAAGCGTCTGATCCATAACTGGTTACAATAGGCCCAGTCGGGGACATGGCCTGGCTGGCAACGGGAACAGCCATGGGATTTGGGAGCTTTCCAGTCCATGACAGAAACTTTCTGGCATCTAGACTTTTGGACGCTCCTATCTTTCTAAAAGTAGCACCTTCATCACCCCCAAACGAAGGGAAGCAAAAACAGGGGTCGTATACCCCCACTGGTAATCCCTGTAAAGCCGGGGACTCGAGTAATGGGAAGGCTTGCCAGAGTGTGCCACAAAAAGGAGTGGGGAGCCTGGATAGAAGTCACTCACCATACCGCTACATGAACGGACCCTCCTGATAGAAAGACAGCCGGGACAGAGATGAGGAGACGCCTGGAGGGGGTCTGAAGCTCCACTGGCGGCATCCACAAGTGCCAATCGTGGCCTGCACATCAGATGGGGAGACAGTCTACAGCAAAGCAGGAGCACTCCCGGCTGCAGCTAGGCCCACAATAAAGCAAAGGGGGCAATGGGAGGGGAATCCCTTGTAAGCAGCTGCTGCAGACAGGAGAGGGAAGGATAAGGACCCTTAATTATCATCTAGGAGCCTGGAAAAGATGGCCCAAGCTCCCCATACTGGTCCCCCTTCCCCTCCTCCTCCTCACACTACAAATCTAGTGGACGTCCTTCCATCTCCCTCCCCCACCAAAATACAGTAGCAATAGTGATGCCTGTTGCCACGTACATTATCTTTTAAAATAAAAAAGAACAGGAACAGTGCTCTGCTTCTAATTTTTTTTTAGTTCCTTTCATAAGGAACTACAAGCTATGATATGTCTAACTCAAGTAATTCACTAAATATTAGAGTGCTGCTGCCTAGTGGAGCAATATGAGACGGCGCCTATTTCAAATTTCTCATCCCATATATTAAACAGCAGGATTAGATTTTTAAACTAAAAAATTCCACACCGAGAATGACACAATTTATATGGAGGACGTGTGCCTCGATTTTTTACTGAATAACGCTGCTGCCTCAGCCTTTAAACCAGTGTTTTTGGAGGACTAACTACTAGGGCACAAGCCTTCCTAGCTAGTCACAGGTGATACTTTACCCTCAACTTGCAATGACTTGACCTTCAACTCAGGGAATACATGTTCAGGGCTGATATGCTGCTGCATTGACCCCTGATCAATTGGGGATCAATGATACCTACGAGAGAAAATTGTATGACAAAGAGTGCCTAAACATGCCAAAGTACGGAAAACACCAAAAGAATTCCCCACCACATAGTTCTGCTCAGAGTTTCCCAGAAATGTTCTGTTCTAAACATCCAGCAACTATGACAAACCAAGAACAGAATTCTTCCTCGTCCACAGAAGACAAAGGCGAGGCATCAAAGACAACACTAACCAATGTTGACCACCCCCAAAGCTTTGATGCCAAAGCCTTATATGAGAACATCAGCCAGCAGGTCAAAAAAGAACTCTATTTTGAAGTCTCTGAATTCTCTAAACAATTACAAGACCTGTCTGAATGGGTTGATAAGGTTGAAACCAAGATGGACGAGGTTATTGCCAACCTAGATGCAGATCAAGCCTGAATAGATGAAAACCAATCTAAAATAGAATGTCTAGAATTAAAATTGGAAGACTTAGAGAACCGGTCTGGAAGATCCAACTTAAGAATCAGATGCTTTTCTAATATAAAAGAAGTGGCACTAAACATCTTCCAAGCCCTTCTCCTGCAGAAAGATAGATAAACCGGTTTAGGATGGACTGCATTCAAAGATCCCTGAAAAAACCTTGGAATGCAAATCTACCCAAGGACACTATCTTTAAACTTCACTACTCGGAAGCACGGGATATGATACTTTCAGCAGCTAGGAATTTTTCACACCTCCCAGGGACAGAGCCAGGGGTTCAATGTTTTGTAGACCTGGCCCCATCCACTTTAGAAAGACGACATCAACTCCACCCCATCACCCTTGCCATACAAAGTGCACAAATTTGTTACAGGTGGGACTTTCCATTTATGCTCTCGTTCCAAATTGATGGTCGAAACCATATTAACAGATTAGTACCTGAAGGTCAAGACGTCCTCTGCTGGTCTAACATAGCCTTTGATACACCACTCAAGCAGAGATCCCCGATCCCAGAGACCATTAGGATTTTGGGAGACTTGAGGACAAAGAGCCAACCCTCCATCAACCAGTTCCAGAGGTTCAGTTTAAGGCAAGTACAGAACATTCTCCTTTGAGCGGACTAGGTCTTACTGTCATAGTTGAATGGTTTGGCACTCTTAGGGCTCCTGCAAACTTGCGTTTTTCTTGTGCGTTTTTTTTAAGCGATATCGCTGTGTTTTTTTCACGCAATTGTTAATGGGACGTTCTAATGTTAAAAACACATTGCAAGTAAGTGCTTTGCAATTTTTGTGTGATGCGTTTTTAACATTAGAAACTCTAATTGACAATCGCCTGAAAAAAAAACGCAGCGATATCAAGTGAAAAAAATGTGCAAGAAAAACGCAAGAGTGCAGGAGTCCTTATAGGTAGAAAATTTTACCTATTAATTGCAATTTCTAATTCCTTTTTACTTTAAGATCACCAACATGGATACCATGTTCTTCTCCTTTCAGGTGTGACCTAAAATGACCCCCCATGTGGGTCAACTTCGCACACTTCATACCTTTTGGTTATTGGTTGGTATAAGTGTTTTCTACCTACATTCCTTGGTTTGATACAATCTCCCGTAATGTCACTGTTAGACGTGCCTGGAAAAAAACATAGTCTTGTCACCCCTATATGCAGTACCGTTCAATGCTCCTAGCCCACCTGCCCTAAAATCTAAATTGGCCTACAGATTCGGAATTTTATTTACATATTCCCCATGTGTAAAATTATAAGTCACAATGTAAGTGGATTCAATGCCCCAATTAAGCATAGGAAGGCCTTCTTTGATTATGAGAGGCACAAACCTGACATTATATGCATACAAGAGATGCACTTCTCGCAAAACTCTTGCCCAAAATACTTTAACTTCTGGTACTAATCTTACTATCATTTTCTGTTTGCTACAAAGAAAAGGAGAGTGTCAATATCCATACGCAATTCCCTACTATATAATGTAACAAAGACCATAACTGATGAGCAAGGAAGCTACTTAGTATTACTAGGAGACCTATATAACGCAAACTCGGCATAGTTAACACATACGCCCCTAACAAATTACCTATTGAGTTCTCCAGTGCATAGGCACCATTGCCAATTGGATTGGATCCTTACCAGCTCTGTATTATTACCTCTCCTGTCCTTTTCTCGCCATATAATTTGCGCATGGTCTGACAAAATTTCTTTTCACCACTCACACTTATATTCCATACAACTGGAAGCTCAATTAATCTCTTTTCACTAACCCTGAACTGGTTACCACCATTCAACAGGAGAAAAATATTTCCAACTTAATAGCCCTAAAACTACCCCCACAGACATTTGCTGGCTTGCACACAAGAAGGTGATTTGGGGTACTCTGATTTCCATGCCCTCCCGCATGAGGAAGGAAAGAACCTGAGCCCAGATAAATCTAGAGCATAAAATTACTAAATTAGAGTAAGCGTACATGCAGCATCCCTTAGGCTAGGGTAACACAGGGCGGATTTGTTGCGGTTTTGCTGCGGTTTTTCCGTTGCGGTTTTGATGCAGAAGAACTGCGGAAAAATCCGCAGCGCTTTTTTACTTTTGTCGCGCATTTGTCGCATATTTGGTGCGGTTTTGGCTGCGTCAATAGAGGTCTATGAACAAAAAGGCGCTGCAGAAACGAACAAAGAATGAACATGCTGCATCTTTTAAAACCGCGACGCAGTTGCATTTCCGCACTGCGGCTGTGCGGAAAAAATCCGTCCTGTGAGAACAGCTTTTTGGCAAATCTCATTTGTGCTGCATTGCACTGCAAACGCAGCGGTTTTGCCGCAGTGCGGATATGCAACGGCAATCCGCGGCAAAACCGCGGCAAATCCGCCCTGTGTGACCCCAGCCTAAGGCTGCATTCACACAGGGCGGATTTGCCGCGGTTCTGCCACAGCAGATCCGCCCGCGGCCGCTAATCTCGGGATTTCTCGGGTTTCTCAGAAACCTCGTCCACACGGGACAGCTAATCTGCTGCGGTAAATCCGGTTGAAACAGCGGCTGCGGCCGCCGCAGCCGCGGTTTCAAAAGATTGAGCATGTCTGTTTACAGTCGTTTTTTTGTTTATTTATGTTATGGCCGCGCTCTCCTCTATGGGAGAGCCAGCCGCAACGGAAAAGCATGCGGCCGGACCGCTTCAAAGCCGCCGCGGCGGTTCTCCCGGCGGAAATCTCGCGGTTTTTGCTGCGGCCAAACCGCGAGATTTCCAACGGGAATCCGCCGTGTGTGAACCCTGCCTTACTCTATTTACATAAGGCTGTCAGAAACTCTAGAATGGAACTAAACGCCCTTTTAACCCACAAAACAGAAAAGGCACTAGCCTGGTTGCGGGTCACATTCTTACAATATGCAAATAAACTGAATTGTTTATTAGCACGTAAACTCAGGGAGAGGCAAACACTAAACACTATGCATTAAATTCAGATCAGAACAGAAACTTTCCCCTCTAACCCTGATAAAATTTATTCCACTTTGCGTCAATATTACCAAAAGCTGTATACAGAACCCCAGTCCGACTCTGGCTCCAAGGCAAATGCTTTTCTTTTCCAGATTAATCTCCCACTGCCATCAGATTCCACCCTTTTGAGACTCAATTCCATTATTACTTTAAAAGAAGTTGATTGAGCAATCAAACGTCTTAACGTGCCCTTATAACGACCATACCAAAACATGGGAAAGATCCCACTATCCCATCTAACTATAGGCCCATATCCCTCCTAAATATTGACCTCAAACTTCTTAGATCCATCATGGCCGCTCGACTTAATAGACTTCTCCACTCCCTAGTGCACAGAGACTAGGGGGGATTCATTCCAGGTAGACAAGCACCCAATAATGGTCGAAAAATATTGAAACTTATTCATGTAGCAAAACTCCAAAAAACTCTGGACATTGAAAAAGCTTTTGATAGATTGTCATGGTCCAACTTAAAACTCATTCTCCACCACATGGGATTTGAGGGCCCTTTCCTAAACCTCATTAAAGCCCTCTGCTCTGAACCCTCAGATTTTCTTAAAATCCCCCTCACCAAACCTATTCCATGCAACATTTCAATAGGCACTAGACAAGGCTACCCACTCTTGCCAGTCCTATTTGCTTTAGCGATAGAACCCATTGCTATATCTATATGCAACAACCCTAATATATTTGGGATCTCTGTGGATTCTCAAAATACAAAACTTAGCCTCTTCGCTGATAACCTCCTCCTACCCTGGCAAAACCCCTCACCTCTCTCCTTATTCTGCTATCAGTTCTGGGGAATTTTGAGAGGGAATCTGGACCCAAAATTAACCAATATAAATCTGAGATTCTCCACTGTAATGTCCCCTCCCACACTCAAAAAACTTATCAAAATTAATGTCCAATTCCACAATTGTCCACAATTTCTACTTTATCTTGGTGTCAGATTAACAAATAACATAGATTCTATCTATAAGTGGAATTATGAACCCCTCTTCCAGAAGCGTAAACAGGACCCACTAAAGTGGGAATGCCCGTACCTTTCCTGGATAGACCAGATTCATAGTGTCAGAATGGTACTCCTACCAAGACTATTACACCTATTTAGAACCCTCCCGGTCCCAGTACCACATCAGGCCCTAAAAGCTCTGTAAAAAAGAATTATGTCCTTTATTTGGTCCCATAAACGTTCCAGAATACCAAAGAACAAAATGTGTCTTTACAAGAAATCAGGTGGCCTCTCAGTACCTAACCTCCTAAACTACTACAGGGCAGCTCGGCTAGCCCAAATTTCACCAATTTATGCAGGACCTAACTCCCCATTATGGGTTTCTATAGAAGCTACGCAATTGTGTCCACATAACTAGCTTTGGACCAGATCGACCCTCCCAATTAGTTTTCGAAATTCGGCTCCACTCACATTTTTTACTATTTTACTATGGCGTCAGGTTTGATTCAAGATGACTTCTCCTTCTGGCCCATCACCTCTCACCCCACTCCGTTCCAACCCAGCATTTTCTCCAGGACTGGATGTTCCAAGCTTAACCTGGTGTCAGATTAATAAATTAACTACCCTCTATGACTTCTTACTACATGTTAGGCTTATCTCAGTATCCTCTTTCAAAAACCATTACCAACCTCCCCCAATGGAGTGGTGGAGAATAATACAGGTATTTCTCTTTTGGTCTTCCATACTACCTTCTGAAGCTAAGGTGGAACTAAACCCACTGGAAGCATTACCGTATGTAAATACTGCCCAAACTACCCAGGCACATTGTCGAATCTCTACAACACATTGAATAAAACACAAGATAAACTACATGTCCCAATGGGAATCAGACTTGGATGCCCCCCTAACTATAGAATAATGGCACCACTGCAGTGAAGGCTTTAGTTAAAAAAGATGGCAAGTTAGTCTTATGGAGACATCTTTAAAAGTTCTACATACAACCTATTTAGTGCCAGCCCGATTACATGGCATTCGTCCCAACATCTCAAACCTGTGTTTTAGAGGGTTCAATGACATTGGTTCCCATATACACATTTAGTGGTCCTGTCCCATAGTGCAGGCCTTTTGAATAAAGGTTACCCACCTTATCTCCTCTGTCATGGGAACCTCCCTGGGGATAGACCCAAACGTACTTCTACTAGGCAACAAACCCAAAAATATACGCAACACCCCTTTAAACTTATACAATTTATTACTATGGCAGCTCATACCCACATTGCTCAAAAGTGGCGAAAATTGCAACTACCTTTTAACCCACTCATTGACTGAATTAACAGGATGCTTCTAAATAAAAAATTGATAGCCATACATCAGGACACGATAATCCAATTTGAATCTGTTTGGGAACCATGGATCATCTATGCCAATATACCAAATCTTCAATATCACCTCCATCTCTAGGCCTTCCAAAATAAAATATGTAGAATGAAAAGATACTAGAGAGCATTCCCTTCCACAAAGAAAAACTTCACTGGTCAATTGATCTCTAAGCTTGACATCAAAAGGGAAAGACAAAGGAAAAATCTACTTCCCACCCACTCTTCCTTCAGTATGTTACAGCATCCAATAGAAACAGCATATTGGATGCTGTAATAGACTGTGCCGGCACTTGTGCAGTAGGCATAATACTATTGAGCAGCACTCCTGTAGCCACAGGATAAAAAAGAAGACTGAGAAGATCCTTGCTTTGCTATTATTTTATGCCCACCGGGATGTGGAGGTGCTAGTGGGAGTTCCCAGCAGGGTAGCCCGCTAGACACCCGGTGAGTCCCTTCTAATACCTCTTTAAAGATTTTGTGCTGTATTTGTCGTGGAGCGCTGCCCTAATTGTTTCATATTTACCTTTAGTACCGTATATACTCTAGTATAAGCTGAGTTTTTCAGAACAAAAAAATGTGTGGCCAGCTGCTGCAGTCTTCTTTCCGCTGTGTTCTCGCTTGCTTTTAAAATCCCCGCCGTCAGCGCTGTGATTGGATCGAGCGCCGGCCAATCACAGCCGGCGCTCGATAAACCAATCACAGCCATTCAGTGATGTCATTTTGACAACCAATTACAGCGCTGATGGCGGGGATTTCAAAAGCAAGCCAGGGAGAAGACAGTGGGGAGAAGACTGCAGCAGCTGGCCGCACCGCCGGGGAGAGCATTGTGCCGGGGACAGCATTGCAATGGGAAAACAGACGCCGGCTGATAGGGGAGTATTGTTTTTTTTTTTTTTACCTACTATATACTCGAGTATAGCTCGGCTTATACTCGAGTCAACAAGTTTTACCAATTTTTTGTGGTAAAACGTATTGACTCGGCTTATACTCGGGTTGGTTAATACTCAAGTATATACGGTATGTTGATTTGCATTGATATATGTTTTAACCCTTTCCAATCCACTGTCTGACGTCTAAAGACATTCTGATTGAAGGCCGTACAGCTTCTGATGTAGGAAGACGTCCGGCAGGGTATTCTTACTGTATATTACTGGCCGCTCTGCTGTCCAGGGCCTCTCCAGCATGTCCCATACCGCAATGCTGGCTCTAGCCAGCAGGTGGCACCATTGTATAATGGCAGAAAGAGAGAACCCTCTAGGAAACCCTGAATCCAAAATTGGATTGCAAAGGGTTAAATGTTTATTAGAGAAAATTAATGTTATTGATGCTAAGAAGTCGTGTCTTATACCAAACCTTTATCCCCCTATGTGGGGTCTATGTGGCAGGAATGTTGCCAAGGTTTAAAAATGACTTTCAATAGATACCTTTGAAACATAAAGATTTTCAGAGACATCCACCCTCTGTAACCTTCTGACTCTCTGGATGTAGCATCTAGTAATACAATGTATCTGAGGATCAGCTCTCTTCTCCCCTCCTGATGACTGCGGTCAGTACTAGTCTGTACGCTGGTTGCTGCATACAGAAGGGGCAAGCGAGAGTTAAATATTCAGCAAGTTTATGGCGCAGATAAGCAACAGACCCCGGATCCTCCACCCTCCAGTCTAAGGGCTCATTCACATGGACGATTTTATGCAACTAAGTTACACACAAATAAAAAAAAAAAAAAAATCACACCTAAAAAATAGGACATCAGCAACTGAAATTCCCTGCTGCGCAAAAAGATAGGTCTTGACTTAACTTTTGAAGGTTTTGGGCTGCCTAGACGAAATAAAAATCTCTCTCTCTCTCAACAGCGCATGTTTTAGCAACACGCCGCTCGCAATCGCGTGAATGGGCAATTTAGATGCTAATTAGTATCGGGACTTGATGATGGAAAATTGTCCATTCATGCGATTTTGTAGCGTTTTTTTGAGCGGTTATCTTCTATGCGATTTTAATGCCCATGAGCCCTTAGTGAAAAGACCCAACACGAAGAGCACTTTTCCCGGTTTTGCTCATTTCAGGTTGAAGCATTTCCTGTCTGTAGAAGTCAGTGAGGATTCCATCACTGTATATGTAATGCCTAGGCATACAAAGCTTCAGCACTTGTCGTAGGAGCTTAGATCCTAATATAATTCCCAGTGACCTGCAGAGAGTTACTGGTTACAACCTGTGAACTCTTCCATACCTGAGTGCTGTACATACAGAGAAGGCAATATTCCAGGTGCTGGAGTCACTTACAATGCTTCTCTCCTGCTTGGCTTCCTTCTTGCTAAACTTGGCCTCTTCAGAAGTGAAACAACATTCAATCCTCCCATCGGGGAGGAGGCGATGGGGTCGGCCAGCTCTGTCTATTGTGGAGATATGCAGGGTGTGTTTCTATCTGATCAGTCATATTCAGTGCTGTGATGAAAGGTCACTTCTTACCTGCACTTTATATTGGGAGGCTGTTCCATATACTTGAGTGCTGTTGTAGAAGATCCGTGTCCTTTTGCAGAAATAAGGCTTTGTTCACATCTGTGCTGCAGCTTATGTTCATAATGGAAGCCGTGATGAAGTGGCAGATCCATCATACAACAGACACCAATGACCCTGATGACCCCATTCACTCAAGGGCTGCAGACTACACACCTGGTTTTGGGTAAAAAAAATTCCCAATTCCAAATCATTGTTATAAAGACTTGTATAAAGGGTCTGACATTGATTTGAAGGAATACTGTAATCCAATAAGTGGCACTGCAGAGTTATTGTTCCATCTTCCATATTTGCACTCCTGGTTTTGGCTTGCAAATATCATTGCAAAATACTGATGTGAGAGCGGTCTGAAAGAAGTGTCCCTGTGTTGTGTGATATTTTACTATTTAGTCCTTTAGATTCACATGCCGAGGCATATTTACTTACACTAGCGTTTCATGTGCTGCTCTAAGCAAACTGTATACCAAGCTATGAGCAACAAATGTGCCGGATGGAAATTTATGCGAGCTGGGAGTTAGGCTGGGTTCACATGGGACGAATGTCGGGCAAACGATGACCCTTGTCCCTGTGTGTCCTCGCTCCCGTGCTCCTGCAGGAGAGCTAATAGTGCTGGCTCGCTCACAGAGCAGCCAGCAGGGGGGTGGGGCAGCAGGAGATTTCACTCCTCTCGCTCCCCCGCCCCTCTCTATTGACATAACACAGCGGCCGTTCAGTACTGAACGGCCGCTGTTTACACTGAACGATGAGCGATCAGCTCATCGGCCATCATTTATGCAGCATAAACGATGGACAATCAGCTGATTGCTCATCATTCAGTGTAAACAACGGCCGCTCAGTACTGAACGGCCACTGTGTTATGTCACTAGAGAGGGACGGCGGGCGCGAAGAGAGAAATCTCCCGCTGCCTCCCTGCTGAGAGCTAACGATTAAAGATGAGCGAACGTACTCGTCCGAGCTTGATACTCGTTCGAGTATTAGTGTGTTCGAGATGCTCGTTACTCGTGACGAGTACCACGCGATGTTCGAGTTACTTTCACTTTCATCTCTGAGACATTAGTGCACTTTTCTGGCCAATAGAAAGACAGGGAAGGCATTACAACTTCCCCCTGCGACATTCAAGCCCTATCCCACCCCCCTGCAGTGAGTGGCTGGCGAGATCATGTGTCACCCAAGTATACAAATCGGCCCCTCCCGCGGCTCGCCACAGATGCGTTCTCACATAGTTCAGGGAAAGTGCTGTCTTGGTGGAGTTGCTATAGGGAGAGCGTTAGGAGTATTTTAGGCTTCAAGAACCCCAACGGTCCTTCTTAGGGCCACATCTAACCGTGTGCAGCACTGTGGAGGCTGCTTTTTGCAGTGTTGCACTTTTTTTTTTTTTTGTATATCGGCCATGCAGAGCATTGCGCCCTGCAGTAATACTCCAGGGCCAGAAGTGGTGGTTAGGCAGGGACAGAAGACATATATTGTGAGGCAGGGACAAAACACATATATTGTGAGGCAGGGACATAAGACATATTTCTTGAATATAGGCAGTGGGCCTTTGCAAAAACATTTGGGGGAAAAAATCTATTTGGGCTGCCTGTGACTGTCCTCAGTGTTCTGGGTCTGTGCTGGGTGTAGTAGTCCTCCTTATTCATACGCAGCCAGCTAAGTCTTACAGCAGGCTTGCGCAAAATTATTTGCTGGCTCTGTGTTGACTGTTAAATCACCGCTGTATTCCAGTCCACAGTGCAACACTCTGCAGTTATTTGACATACTCCAGGGCCAGTAGCAGTGACGCAGAGAGAGAAGAGATATATTTCTTGAATATAGGCAGTGGGCCTTTGCAAAAACATTTGGGGGAAAAAATCTATTTGGGCTGCCTGTGACTGTCCTCAGTGTTCTGGGTCTGTGCTGGGTGTAGTAGTCCTCCTAATTCATACGCAGCCAGCTAAGTGTTACAGCAGGCTTGCGCAAAATTATTTCCTGGCGTTCCGTAAGCGAAGTCAGCCTCCAACCACAGGCCAATAAGCGGCACATTTAATTACAGCGTTCTGTTTCTGCACTACTGGTAATACACCATGCTGAGGGGTAGGGGTAGGCCTAGAGGACATGGACGCGGGCGAGGACGCGGAGGCCCAAGTCAGGGTGTGGACACAGGCCGAGCTCCTGATCCAGGTGTATCGCAGCAGACTGCTGCGGGATTAGGAGAGAGGCACGTTTCTGGCATCCCCACATTCATCTCACAATTAATGGGTCCACGCGGTAGACCTTTATTAGAAAATGAGCAGTGTGAGCAGGTCCTGTCGTGGATGGCAGAAAGTGCATCCAGCAATCTATCGTCCAACCAGAGTTCTGCGCTGTCCACTGCTGCAACTCTGAATCCTCTGGCTGCTGCTCCTCCTTCCTCCCAGCCTCCTCACTCCATTACAATGACACATTCTGAAGAGCGGGAAGACTCCCAGGAACTGTTCTCGGGCCCCTGCTCAGATTGGGCAGCAGTGGTTCCTCTCCCACCAGAGGAGTTTATCGTGACTGATGCCTAACCTTTGGAAAGTTCCCGGGGTCCGGGGGATGAGGCTGGGGACTTCCGGCAACTGTCTCAAGACCTTTCAGTGGGTGAGGAGGCCGATGATGATGAGACACAGTTGTCTATCAGTGAGGTAGTAGTAAGGGCAGTAAGTCCGAGGGAGGAGCGCACAGAGGATTCGGAGGAAGAGCAGCAGGACGATGAGGTGACTGACCCCACCTGGTTTGCTACGCCTACTGAGGACAGGTCTTCAGAGGGGGAGGCAAGGGCAGCAGCAGGGCAGGTTGCAAGAGGCAGTGCGGTGTCCAGGGGTAGAGGCAGGGCCAGACCGAATAATCCACCAACTGTTTCCCAAAGCGCCCCCTCGTGCCATGCCACCCTGCAGAGGCTGAGGTGCTCAAAGGTCTGGCAGTTTTTCACTGAGAGTGCAGACGACCGACGAACAGTGGTGTGCAACCTTTGTCGCGCCAAGATCAGCCGGGGAGACACCAGCACCAGCCTCACCACCACCAGCATGCGCAGACATATGATGGCCAAGCACCCCACAAGGTGGGACGAAGGCCGTTCACCGCCTACGGTTTGCACCACTGCCTCTCCCCCTGTGCCCCAACCTGCCACTGAGATCCAACTCCCCTCTCAGGACACAGGCACTACCATCTCCTGGCCTGCACCCACACCCTCACCTCCGCTGTCCTCGGCCCCATCCACCAATGTTTGTCAGCGCACCATCCAGCCGTCGCTAGCGCAAGTGTTGGAGCGCAAGCGCAAGTACGCCGCCACGCACCCGCACGCTCAAGCGTTAAACGTGCACATAGCCAAATTTATCAGCCTGGAGATGCTGCCGTATAGGGTTGTGGAAACGGAGTCTTTCAAAAGTATGATGGCGGCGGCGGCCCCGCGCTACTCAGTTCCCAGTCGCCACTACTTTTCCCGATGTGCTGTCCCAGCCCTGCACCACCACATCTCCCGCAACATTGTACGCGCCCTCACCAACGCGGTTACTGGCAAGGTCCACTTAACAACGGACACGTGGACAAGCACAGGCGGGCAGGGCCACTATATCTCCCTGACGGCACATTGGGTGAATTTAGTGGAGGCTGGTACAGAGTCAGAGCCTGGGACCGCTCACGTCCTACCCACCCCCAGAATTGCGGGCCCCAGCTCGGTGGTGGTATCTGCGGTGGTGTATGCTTCCTCCACTAAACCACCCTCCTCCTCCTACGCAACCTCTGTCTCGCAATCAAGATGTGTCAGAAGCAGCAAGTCGCCAGCAGTCGGTGTCGGGCGGCATGGCAGCACAGCGGTGGGCAAGCGTCAGCAGGCCGTGCTGAAACTACTCAGCTTAGGAGATAAGAGGCACACGGCCCACGAACTGCTGCAGGGTCTGACAGAGCAGACCGACCGCTGGCTTGCGCCGCTCAGCCTCCAACCGGGCATGGTCGTGTGTGACAACGGCCGTAACCTGGTGGCGGCTCTGCAGCTCGGCAGCCTCACGCACGTGCCATGCCTGGCCCACGTCTTTAATTTGGTGGTTCAGCGCTTTCTGAAAAGCTACCCACGCTTGTCAGACCTGCTCGGAAAGGTGCGCCGGCTCTGCGCACATTTCCGCAAGTCCCACACAGACGCTACCACCCTGCGCACCCTGCAACATCGGTTTCATCTGCCAGTGCACCAACTGCTGTGCGACGTGCCCACACGGTGGAACTCTACGCTCCACATGTTGGCTAGGCTCTATGAGCAGCGTAGAGCTATTGCGGAATACCAACTCCAACATGGGGGGCGTAGTGGGAGTCAGCCTCCTCAATTCTTTACAGAAGAGTGGGCCTGGTTGGCAGCCATCTGCCAGGTCCTTGGAAACTTTGAGGAGTCTACCCAGATGGTGAGCGGGGATGCTGCAATCATTAGCGTCACCATTCCTCTGCTATGCCTCTTGAGAAGTTCCCTGCAAAGCATAAAGGCAGACGCTTTGCACTCGGAAACGGAGGCGGGGGAAGACAGTATGTCGCTGGATAGTCAGAGCACCCTCATGTCTATATCTCAGCGCGTTGAGGAGGAGGAGGGGGGAGGAGCATGAGGAGGAGGGGGAAGAGACAGCTTGGCCCACTGCTGAGGGTACAGATGCTGCTTCCTTTCATCCTTTCAGCGTGTATGGCCAGAGGAGGAGGAGGAGGAGCATGAGGAGGAGGGGGAAGAGACAGCTTGGCCCACTGCTGAGGGTACACATGCTGCTTGCCTGTCATCCTTTCAGCGTGTACGGCCAGAGGAGGAGGAGTAGGAGGATTCTGAAAGTGATCTTCCGAGTGAGGACAGCCATGTGTTGCGTACACGTACCCTGGCACACATGGCTGACTTCATGTTAGGATGCCTTTCTCGTGACCCTCGCGTTACACGCATTCTGGCCACCAGAATTACTGGGTGTACACACTGCTCGACCCACGGTATAAGGAGAGCCTTTCCACTCTCATTCCCGAAGAGGAAAGGGGTTCGAGAATGATGCTATACCACAGGGCGCTGGTGGACAAACTGATGGTAACATTCCCATCCGACAGCGCTAGTGGCTGAAGGCGCATTTCCGCGGCCCAGGTAGCAGGGGAGGCGCAGAGATCAGGCAGCATGTACAGCGCAGGCAGGGGACCATTATCCAAGGCCTTTGCCAGCTTTCTGGCTCCCCAGCAAGACTGTGTCACCGGTCCCTAGTCAAGGCTGAGTTGGCGGGAGCACTGTAAAAGGATGGTGAGGGAGTACGTAGCCGATCGCACGACCGTCCTCGGTGACGCCTCTGCCCCCTACAACTACTGGGTGTCGAAGCTGGACGCGTGGGCTGAACTCGCGCTGTATGCCCTGGAGGTGCTTGCTTGTCCTGCGGCTAGCGTCTTGTCAGAGAGTGTGTTTAGTGTGGCTGGGGGAATCATCACGGATAAGCGTACCCACCTGTCAACCGACAGTGCCGACAGGCTTACACTCATCAAGATGAACAAAGCCTGGATTTCCCCAGACTTCTCTTCTCCACCAGCGGACAGCAGCGATACCTAAGCAATACGTAGGCTGCACCCGCGGATGGAAGCATCGTTCTCTTTCACCATCCAAAACGGGGACCTTTTTGCTTCATCAATCTGTGTATAATATTCCTCCTCCTCCTCCTGCTCCTCCTCCTGAAACCTCACATAATCACGCCGAACGGGCAATTTTTCTTAGGCCCACAAGGCTCAGTCATATAATTTTTCTAAACAATTTTTATACGTTTCAATGCTCATTAAAGCGTTGAAACTTTCACCTAAACCAATTTTTATTTTTACTGGGCTGCCTCCAGGCCTAGTTACCAATTAAGCCACATTAACCAAAGCAATTAATGGGTTTCACCTGCCCTCTTGGTTGGGCATGGGCAATTTTTCTCAGGTATATTAGTACTGTTGGTACACCAATTTTTGGGGGCCCTCGCCTACAGTGTAATCCAATTAATTTTTAGCCCACCTGCATTACAGCTGACGTTACATCAGCTGTGTTGGGCACTGCAATGGGATATATTTATGTACCGCCGGTGGCTTCCTGGCACCCACCCATGCTGTCGGTCCACAGGGAGTTGTAACTGCATGTGTCCACTTCTAAAGAACCCCAGTCTGACTGGGGCATGCAGTGTGGGCCGAAGCCCACCTGCATTAAACATGACATTACATCAGCTGTGATGGGCAATGCAATGGGATATATTTATGTACCGCCGGTGGCTTCCTGGCACCCACCCATGCTGTCGGTCCACAGGGACTTCACAATAGGGAGTTGTACCTGCCTGTGTCTATGAATTAAAAACCCCGGTCAGGTTGGGGCATGCAGTGTGGGCCGAAGCCCACCTGCATTTAATCTGACGTTAGCTCTGCTGTCCAGGGCACTGCAATGGGATACATTTATGTACAGCTGGTGGGTTCCAGGGAGCCACCCATGCTGTGGGTGCACACGGAATTCCCATTGCGGAGTTGTACCTGCCTGTGACTATTTATAAAAAAACGCGGTCTGACTGGGGCATGCAGACACCTTGACAGAATGAATAGTGTGTGGCACATAGGTTCCCCATTGCTATGCCCACGTGTGCAGCTCCAGATGGAGGTGGCACAGGATTGGATTTCTCATTGCTTCTGTACAGCATTGTGGACTATCGCCCCACCCCTTTTAAAGAGGGTCGCTGCCTAGCCATGCCAACCCTCTGCAGTGTGTGCCTGCGGTTCCCTTTGGCAGACGCACTTATAAATAGACATGAGGGTGGCGTGGCATGAGGGCAGCTGAAGGCTGGGCAGGGACAGTTTGGTGTGCACTGTGGACACTGGGTCGTGGGGGGGGGGGTTGGGCAGCATGTTACCCAGGAGAAGTGGCAGCGGAGTGTCATGCAGGCAGTGATTGTGCTTTGTTGGAGGTAGTGTGGTGCTTAGCTAAGGTATGCATTGCTATTGAGGGCTTTTCAGAAGTAAGAGTTGTTGGGAGGGGGGGGGGCACTCTTGCCGCTATTGTGGCTTAATAGTGGGACCTGGGAACTTGAGATGCAGCCCAACATGTAGCCCCTCGCCTGCCCTATCTGTTGCTGTGTCGTTCCCATCACTTTCTTGAATTGCCCAGATTTTCACAAACGAAAACCTTAGCGAGCATCGGCGATATACAAAAATGCTCGGGTCGCCCATTGACTTCAATGGGGTTCGTTATTTGAAATGAACCCTCGAGCATCGCGAAAAGTTTGTCTCGAGTAACGAGCACCCGAGCATTTTGGTGCTCGCTCATCTCTAGTCATCACCAATCCCTCACACACACACACACATAGCCACATCTGGTGGAGTGTAGTGGGCATTTTTTGTTGCTAGGGGCAACGCAGGGCAACCTGGTAATATTTAAGGGCTAAGCTGGCCGATGTCATGGGTGAAACCTGCTACCATTATGCAATCACATTTCGCTGCACTTGTCAAGCAGCTGGCTCAGGTGAAGCAACAGACAAATGTCCAGCCACCACAGATAATTATGCAGCAGCAACGAACGTTTGAGCGGCAACTCCAGGCACAGTAAGAACAAATTGCACTGCTGAAAAAGGAACTTTTAGGCTGCCCTCAGAGAAAAGTTGAAAGGGCCCCTGCTACTATAAGTGCAGTGAGCTATAGTCAGCAGATGTAACTTAGGTGGTTTGTTCTTACTCAGGCTTAGTCACGTTGGTGGCTACTCTGCCTAGAACGAAGGCCCGCACAGCAGCCAGATCACACAATTATGACCATTAACCACAGTAGCAAAAGTTCCATGTGATGCCAGTGCCTCAGAATATGCTGTAACGATGAAATAAAGAATCCACACTCAAAGAACTTTGGTTAAATTGGAGGGACACGGTTTACTCTGTTCTTTGCAGAATTCACAAACAGTTCACACTTTGCAATTTTTTCAAGTAATGACATATCAGCAGTTTCCAGGCCTGTCTTCCTTGCAGATTCCATAGGGTCTGTCCTTACTTAAATTTCCACTTATGCAGTGAGGAAAAAGACTCTTCAATGGCTGTCTCCACAACTTGCATCCCACTCTCTCCCTGGAGGTCTTAACCTAGAACAAGGCTGACCTTGATTTGCGCTTGGTTCAGACTGGCTGGTCTGTGCCTAAGCTTCGCCTCTTGCATTCCTCCCCTCCGACTACATTTTTTCTTCTCTTCTCTCCGCTTGGCCTAACTCTACCCCCTAAACAATTCTGATGCAGAAAGGGGTGACTGACTAGACACAGAGCAGGTTAGGGTGACAGGGGTACAGACATATACAAGCTTGTGGATGCTGACACCAGACAAGGACCTTTTGGTCACCTAGGAAGGACAATACACATAACTCTACCACAACTAATGACACAGACAAACACACATAAATAGTCCACATGAGGTAGCCAAACAAGTGCTGTGGGAACCCTAACTCCGGGCCACTATATTAGTACAAGAGAAGTTGTGCAACGGACTCTACCAAAGTTTACTGCTGAGGATGATGTAGAAGCATACCTGTCTGTCTTTGAGAGTACTGCAGAAAGGAAGAAACTCCCAGACGTGGAATGAGTTTAGGTTCTTGCACCGTATCTCACTGCTGAACCCCAAGACACCTAATATGACCTCAGCCAGTGCAGCGCTCCTGAAGAACAGTTCCTAAAGAAATCCAGGGCAGGGGTTCCTAAAGAAATCCTTACTGACCAATAGACACAGTTTATGTCCAAAATAGTGAAAGAACTGTACCACCTCTTTCAAATCAAGCACTTATGCCCCTTTGTGTACCACCCTCAGAGAGATTTAAAGGGGTGGTCTCGCGAAAGCAAGTGGGTCTATACACTTCTGTATGGCCATATTAATGCACTTTGTAATATACATCGTGCATTAAATATGAGCCATACAGAAGTTATTCACTTACCTGCTCCGTTGCTAGCGTCCCCGTCGCCATGGTTCCGTCTAATTTCGGTGTCTTCTTGCCTTTTTAGACGCGCTTGCGCAGATCCGTCTTCTCCCTTCTTCTCCCTTCGGCTCCGCTCGGCAGAATCGGCATTTTGGCTCCGCCCCCTTGTACGCATCATCGCGTAGCTCCGCCCCATGACGTGTGCCGGTTCCAGCCTCCTGATTGGCTGGAATCGGCACATGACGGGGGCGGAGCTACGCGATGACGCGAAAAGGGGGCGGAGCCAAAATGCCGATGCTTCCAAGACCAGCCGAAGGGAGAAGATGCATCTGCGCAAGCGCGTCTAAAAAAGCAAGAAGACACCGAAGTTAGACGGAACCATGGCAACGGGGACGCTAGCAACGGAGCAGGTAAGTGAATAACTTCTGTATGGCTCATATTTAATGCACGATGTATATTACAAAGTGCATTAATATGGCCATACAGAAGTGTATAGACCCACTTGCTTTCGCGAGACCACCCCTTTAATAAGACTCTAAGGCTGGTTTCATATGGGCGACAAAAATTGCACAATATTTTCACACTGCCAGTGCTACAAATCGCATGTATGTGAAGTCCATGATTTCCAATGGGTTCTTTCACATCAGCGATGTTTTGTAGCCTGCAACATTGCTAAAATACAAAATTGCTGCATGCTCTATACAGGCACAAGCTGTGATGTTTTGTAGCTCATGTTTCCCTATGAAGCATTCCTTTCTGTTGCATCACCATGTTAATTTAATTAAGCCCTGAAAGGATAAGTAATTGTTGGGTGCCTTGGCTATTAGGGAGGAAATGGTGCAGCAACCTTTTCCCACAGTTAGAGTAGGAAACTCCCTTCCAGTGCACCAACAACAAGAGGCCAAAGAGTTTCTGGAGAAAAATAAAAGTAAGTTCTCTGACCGATCAGGTCACACCCATGTAATAAAGCATGACATTTTGACTGAGTCTGGGATGAAGGGAAACCTAAAATCATACAGGATACCAGAAGTGTGTAGATTAACAATCTCTGCTGAGGTCAAGTGCATGCTTGAGCTAGGAGTGATTGAGTAGTCAGAGTGGGTGGTCAAGCCCCATTGTTTTGATTCCCAAACCAAATGGCCCTTGGAGATCCTGTAATAACTTCAGAAAGCTAAATGAAATCTCCAAGTTTGATGCTTACCCCATGCAAGGGTGAATGATCTGATTGAGAAATTAGGTAACGCCAGATAGATTATCACTCTTGATCTTGCAGAAGGCTACTGGAAAATACCTTTAATGGATAGAGCCAAAGAGAAAACCGCATTTGCCACCCCAGATACTGTGTTCCAATACAAAAACATGTCATTCAGATAGCATGGGGTGCAGGGTACTTTTCAGAGGTTGATGGCTGGCTTGAGGCCACATCATGACTATTCCACTGCATACCTAAAAAACGTAGTCATTTACAGTTCAGATTGGGAAAGTCAACTTTGCACAGTACAGGCAGGCTTGGATGCAATAATGGATTTAGGCCTGACCATAAACCCAAAAAAGTGTACTTTAGGCTTGGAGTATGCCAAATACCTTGGCTACATCATTGGCAGAGGTGTAATCAAACCACAGGTCAATAAGGTGGATGCTATACAGAGTTGGCATAGACCTTTGACTAAGAAACAGGACAGAACTCTTCTAGGCATCACAGATTATTATCGAAGGTTTGTGCAAAATTTTTGCCTCCATAACTGCACCATTGACTGACCTGACTAAAAGTCGGAAGTCAGGGATCGTGACGTGGACTCTAGAAGCAGAGAAGGCCTTTCATAACCTGAAGACTGCGTTGTGCCAGTAGCCAGTACTAATTACCCCTGATTTCACCAAAGAGTTTATACTGCGGACAGATGCTTCTGGCACAGGTCTGAGGGTAGTGTTATCCCAATCGATAAATGGTGAAGCACATCCAATAATACATTTTAAGTCGGAAGCTGTCTGAGAAAAATTATTCCATCATGCAACAGAAGTGTTTAGCAGTTAAGTGGGCACGGGGGCATTAAAATACAATCTCATGGGTAGAAAATTTAGGTTGCTTTCTGACCATGCCCCCTTAACCTGGATGAAGCAAAACAAAGGGGAAAAAAATGCAGGGGTGGACAAGATGGTTCTTGTGAATACAGAACTTTAATTTTGCCCTCGAGTAAAGACCCAGCAAGTCTCAGGATAATGCTGATGCACTATCTAGGGAGCACTGCATGGTGGCTAAAGTTTGCCCAGCCCCCCCCAGTCTGGAGAAGAGGGGGGGATATGTAGACTTAGAAAATTACTGGAGGGAGTGTAAATCTTATCCAAATGCTTAGCCTGGGTAAGATAAAACTCTAGCACAGGTCTAGTTTCTGGATCCCAGTAAGCTCAGCTGGACGCACTGGGACATAAAAGGCTACAAGTTCAGGCAGTCATGGTCAGAGTCTGGAGTTAGGACATCTGCCATGGTGCACATCTGCTATTTGCTGACCATTGCTGCGTGTTAGTAGTAAGATAGTACAGCTGTTCAGTTAGTGCTTGACGGGCAAGCATTTGTTTTGCTTGGTGCACAAAGTGTATGTGCTGCCAGTAGCGATTGTTTTCCACCGAGTTTTCCGTTACCTCTAAATATTCAAGAAAATAAAGTTATTCAGACTTTTACGTGGACTGAGTGAGCCGCTGTGTCATCTCTGATCCCTCCCTCCACACAAACATATATATTGCCTATATATAGGCACAGACATGGTGTGATTAGTTTGCACCTAAAACAGGATGAGTAGAGGAGTAAACACTTAGTTAGTCCACCGATAAGGATGGGAACGTTTTATGGTCTCTAAATTGGTGTTAGGGATCACCGGGCCAGAGAGTTATGTTTGCTATAGATTTCTCATATTCTTCATTGTAGCGGGAAGCTTCTTGGGTTGTTTATGCCTGTGTTGAAAGTGTCAAAGATGGTTATAAAATTGTACTCCCAAATTCTTCTATGATGTTGAGATTTTAAGTTGCCTTTTAATTAAGCAGCCTTTATTTGTTCTACGTTGTGTCCGTGATTAGAAAAATGCCCCGCCCCAGGTAATTCGGCATTTTTTTCTTCAATTGTGGGACGGTGAGACCTCATCCTCACTTACAGTATTTGTCCTGTTTCCCCAACATAAAGGCCCCCAACAGGACATTTACTGCACAGGATCAGGTACACAACATCAGACGTGGAACATGTGAATGTCCCCGGGATCTTATAGTCCTGCTATGTGTTGAGGACTTGTGGTCCTGGACTTGGTCCGTACATGTGAGCAGGTCTTGTAGCTCCTTACATCGCAGGGATAAGTTTCTTTTTGTGTGTCAGAGGGCAATTCTAAGGTATCATATCTATAAGGTTAATTGGTTTCTCTTACAGAGAACAATAACATGAAAAAAACTAACGTGAACCTTGAATTCAACTTTATATAAAAAATGTTAATCATTAACTAACTTACCTATTTACCTGCTGGAATGTCCGTGCAATAAACGATTCGTAGGAAGAACTAGTAATACATTAAGAACACGGATATCTCAACATAGGAGCAATATCAAAAAAGGTTTCCTTCAACATAGTGTCTCCCGTCATTTTAATATCCAGCAAAATTGTAATCCCGCCCCCCCCGATTTAAGAGTAACTCATATGGAATACATTTCCACCAGGTCAATTCCAGAATTACAGACAAAAGAAATGTATTGGATTTTTAAATTGAACACTTTAGTTCCATATGGCCTGAATGAGGTGTTAAAGAACATATCATTTATTAATTTAATATATATATATATAATATATATATATATATATATATATATATACTTTTTTTTTTTTTATTTTCTTCCAATTAATTATATTATAATAAATATAATTTATTCTGTGGACTGGATAGATTTTTTTATTCGAGAATTTTTAGAGGTATACGTTTTTCTGGATAAATTATTCATATATAGTGATCATATGTAGAGATGAGCGAGCACCAAAATACTCGGGGACTCGTTACTCGGGACGAAAATTTCGCGATGCTCGAGGGTTCGTTTCGAATAACGAACCCCATTGAAGTCAATGGGCGACCCAAGCATTTTTGTATATCGCCGATGCTCGCTAAGGTTTCCATTTGTGAAAATCTGGGCAATTCAAGAAAGTGATGGGAACGACACAGCAACGGATAGGGCAGGCGAGGGGCTACATGTTGGGCTGCATCTCAAGTTCCCAGGTCCCACTATTAAGCCACAATAGCGGCAAGAGTGGGCCCACCCCCTCCCAACAACTTTTACTTCTGAAAAGCCCTCATTAGCAATGCATACCTTAGCTAAGCACCACACTACCTCCAACAAAGCACAATCACTGCCTGCATGACACTCCGCTGCCACTTCTCCTGGGTTACATGCTGCTCAACCCCCCCCCCCCCCCCGCACGACCCTGTGTCCACAGCACACACCAAAGTGTCCCTGCGCAGCCTTCAGCTGCCCTCATGCCACGCCACCTTCATGTCTATTTATAAGTGCGTCTGCCGTGAGGAGGAACCGCAGGCACACACGGCAGAGGATTGGCACAGCTAGGCAGCAACCCTCTTTAAAAGGGGCGGGGCGATAGCCCACAATGCTGTACAGAAGCAATGAGAAATATAATCCTGTGCCACCGCCATCAAGAGCTGCACACGTGGGCATAGCAATGAGGAACCTATGTGCCACACACTATTCATTCTGCCAAGGTGTCTGCATGCCCCAGTCAGACCGCGGTTTTTTATAAATAGTCACAGGCAGGTACAACTCCACAATGGGAATTCCGTGTGCACCCACAGCATGGGTGGCTCCCTGGAACCCACCCGCTGTACATAAATGTATCCCATTGCAGTGCCCTGGACAGCAGAGCTAACGTCAGATTAAATGCAGGTGGGCTTCGGCCCACACTGCATGCCCCAGTCAGACTGGGTTTTTTTATAAGTAGACACAGGCAGATACAACTCCCTATTGTGAAGTCCGTGTGGACCGACAGCATGGGTGGCTCCCTGGAACCCACCGGCGGTACATAAATATATCCCATTGCAGTGCCCAGCACAGCTGAGGTAATGTCATGTTTAATGCAGGTGGGCTTCGGCCCACACTGCATGCCCCAGTCAGACTGGGGTTGTTTAGAAGTGGACACATGCAGTTACAACTCTGTGTGGACCGACAGCAAGGGTGGGTGCCAGGAAGCCACCGGCGGTACATAAATATATCCCATTGCAGTGCCCAGCACAGCTGATGTAACGTCAGCTTTAATGCAGGTGGACTAAAAATTAATTGGATTACACTGTAGGCGAGGGCCCAAAAAAATTGGTGTACCAACAGTACTAATGTACCTGAGAAAAATTGCCCATGCCCAACCAAGAGGGCAGGTGAAACCCATTAATTGCTTTGGTTAATGTGGCCTAATTGGTAACTAGGCCTGGAGGCAGCCCAGTTAAAATAAAAATTGGTTCAGGTGCAAGTTTCAACGCTTTATATGACTGAGCCTTGTGGGCCTAAGAAAAATTGCCCGTTCGGCGTGATTACGTAAAGTTTCAGGAGGAGGAGCAGGAGGAGGAGGATGAATAGAATACACAGATTGATGAAGCTAAAAGGTCCCCTTTTTTTATGGTGATAGAGAACGATGCTTCCATCCACGGGTGCAGCCTACGTTTTGTTTAGGTATCGCTGCTGTCCGCTGGTGGAGAAGAGAAGTCTGGGGAAATCCAGGCTTTGTTCATCTTGATGAGTGTAAGCCTGTCGGCACTGTCGGTTGACAGGTGGGTACGCTTATCCGTGATGATTCCCCCAGCCACACTAAACACACTCTCTGACAAGACGCTAGCCGCAGGACAAGCAAGCACCTCCAGGGCATACAGCGCGAGTTCAGGCCACGTGTCCAGCTTCGACACCCAGTATTTGTAGGGGGCAGAGGCGTCACCGAGGACGGTCGTGCGATCGGCTACGTACTCCCTCACCATCCTTTTACAGTGCTCCCGCCGACTCAGCCTTGACTGGGGAGCGGTGACACAGTCTTGCTGGGGAGCCATAAAGCTGGCAAAGGCCTTGGAGAATGTTCCCCTGCCTGCGCTGTACATGCTGCCTGATCTCCGCGCCTCCCCTGCTACCTGGCCCTCGGAACTGCGCCTTCTGCCACTAGCGCTGTCGGATGGGAATGTTACCATCAGTTTGTCCGCCAGGGTCCTGTGGTATAGCATCACTCTCAAACCCCTTTCCTCTTCGGGTATGAGAGTGGAAAGGTTCTCCTTATACCGTGGGTCGAGCAGTGTGTACACCCAGTAATCCGTAGTGGCCAGAATGCATGTAACGCGAGGGTCTCGAGAAAGGCATCCTAACATGAAGTTAGCCATGTGTGCCAGGGTACCTGTACGCAACACATGGCTGTCCTCACTAGGAAGATCACTTTCAGGATCCTCCTCCTCCTCCTCCTCAGGCCATACACACTGAAAGGATGACAGGCAAGCAGCATGGGTACCCTCAGCAGTGGGCCAAGCTGTCTCTTCCCCCTCCTCTTCATGCTCCTCCCCCTCCTCCTCAACGCGCTGAGATAAAGACATGAGGGTACTCTGACTATCCAGCGACATACTGTCTTCCCCCGCCTCCGTTTCCGAGCGCAAAGCGTCTGCCTTTATGCTTTGCAGGGAACTTCTGCAGAGGAATGGTGACGCTAATGATTGCAGCATCCCCGCTCACCATCTGGGTAGACTCCTCAAAGTTTCCAAGGACCTGGCAGATGGCTGCCAACCAGGCCCACTCTTCTGTAAAGAATTGAGGAGGCTGACTCCCACTACGCCGCCCATGTTGAAGTTGGTATTCCACTATAGCTCTACGCTGCTCATAGAGTCTGGCCAACATGTAGAGTGTAGAGTTCCACCGTGTGGGCACGTCGCACAGCAGTCGGTGCACTGGCAGATTAAACCGATGTTGCAGGGTCCGCAGGGTGGCAGCGTCCGTCTTGGACTTGCGGAAATGTGCGCTGACGCGGCGCACCTTTCCGAGCAGGTATGACAAGTGTGGGTAGCTTTTCAAAAAGCGCTGAACCACCAAATTAAAGACATGGGCCAGGCATGGCACGTGCATGAGGCTGCCGAGCTGCAGAGCCGCCACCAGGTTACGGCCGTTGTCACACACGACCATGCCCGGTTGGTGGCTCAGCGGCGAAAGCCAGCGGTCGGTCTGCTCTGTCAGACCCTGCAGCAGTTTGTGGGCCGTGTGCCTCTTCTCTCCTAAGCTGAGTAGTTTCAGCACGGCCTGCTGACGCTTGCCCACCGCTGTGCTGTCACGCCACGCGACAGCGACTGCTGGCGACGTGCTGCTGCTGCTGACACATCTTGATTGCGAGACAGAGGTTGCGTAGGAGGAGGAGGAGGTTGGTTTAGTGAAGGAAGCATACACCGCCGCAGATACCAGCACCGAGCTGGGGCCTGCAATTCTGGGGGTGGGTAGGACGTGAGCGGTCCCAGGCTCTGACTCGGTCCCAGCCTCCACTAAATTCACCCAATGTGCCGTCAGGGAGATATAGTGGCCCTGCCCGCCTGTGCTTGTCCACGTGTCCGTTGTTAAGTGGACCTTGGCAGTAACCGCGTTGGTGAGGGCGCGTACAATGTTGCGGGAGACGTGGTCGTGCAGGGCTGGGACGGCACATCGGTAAAAGTAGTGGCGACTGGGAACCGAGTAGCGCGGGGCCGCCGCCGCCATCATGCTTTTGAAAGCCTCCGTTTCCACAAGCCTATACGGCAGCATCTCCAGGCTGATCAATTTGGCTATGTGCAAGTTTAACGCTTGAGCGTGCGGGTGCGTGGCGGCGTACTTGCGCTTGCGCTCAAACAGCTGCGCTAGCGACAGCTGGACGCTGCGCTGAGAGACATTGCTGGATGGGGCCGAGGACAGCGGAGGTGATGGTGTGGGTGCAGGCCAGGAGACGGTAGTGCCTGTGTCCTCAGAGGGGGGTTGGATCTCAGTGGCAGGTTGGGGCACAGGGGGAGAGGCAGTGGTGCAGACCGGAGGCGGTTAACGGCCTTCGTCCCACCTTGTGGGGTGCTTGGCCATCATATGCCTGCGCATGCTGGTGGTGGTGGCTCCCCAGCTGATCTTGGCGCGACAAAGGTTGCACACCACTGTTTGTCGGTCGTCAGGCGTCTCTGTGAAAAACTGCCACACCTTAGAGCACCTTGGCCTCTGCAGGGTGGCATGGCGCGAGGGGGCGCTTTGGGAAACAGTTGGTGGATTATTCAGTCTGGCCCTGCCTCTACCCCTGGCCACTGCGCTGCCTCTTCCAACCTGCCCTGCTGCTGCACTTGCCTCCCCCTCTGAAGACCTGTCCTCAGTAGGCTTAGCAAACCAGGTGGGGTCAGTCATCGTCCAGCTGGCCCTGCCTCTACCCCTGGCCACCGCACTGGCTCGGCCTGTGCCCACACCCTGACTTGGGCCTCCGCGTCCTCGCCCGCGTCCACGTCCTCTAGGCCTACCCCTACCCCTCAGCATGCTGTATTACCAGTAGTGCAGAAACAGAACGCTGTAATTAAATGTGCCGCTTATTGGCCTGTGGTTGGAGGCTGACTTCGCTTACAGAACGCACAGCAGAGCCAGGAAAGTAGCTGGCTGCGTATGAATTAGGACAACTACCCCCAGCAGAGACCCAGTACACAGAGGACGGTCACAGGCAGCCCAAATAGATTTTTTTTCCCAAATGTTTTTGGAAAGGCCCACTGCCTATTTACACTGTATATGTCTTCTGTCCCTGCCTCACCACTACTGGCCCTGGACTATGTAAAATTACTGCAGGACGCAATGCTCTGGACGCAATACTCTGCACGGCCGATATACAAAAAAAAAAGTGCAACACTGCAAAAAGCAGCCTCAACAGTACTGCACACGGTTAGATGTGGCCCTAAGAAGGACCGTTAGGAGTTATTGTAGGCTTCAAGAACCCCAACACTCTCCCTATAGCAACTCCAGCATCAGCAGCACTTTCCCTGAGCTATGTCTGAATGCATCTGTGGCGAGCCGCGGGAGGGGCCGATTTATATACTCGGGTGACACCTGATCTCGCCAGCCACTCACTGCAGGGGGGTGGTATAGGGCTTGAACGTCGCAGGGGGAAGTTGTAATGCCTTCCCTGTCTTTCTATTGGCCAGAAAAGCGCGCTAACGTCTCAGAGATGAAAGTGAAAGTAACTCGAACATCGCGTGGTGCTCGTTTCAAATAATGAGCATCTCGAACACGCTAATACTCGAACGAGCATCAAGCTCGGACGAGTACGTTCGCCCATCTCTAATCATATGTTTTTATTTATGTACTATGTATTGTAAATAATTAATATATATTACACACACATTTTTTATTATATGAAAAATCATAGATTTTAAAGTGCTGTTTTATTTATATATATATAATATTTATTTTATTTTTTTTCATATAGGTGTATTCAATCCGAGAATGATGGTATTTTGTTTATATCTGAAATCACATTATATGAGGGTTCCTGTTTTTTCTTTCATGCACTGTAAGATATAGGACCCTCTTTATTCTGAGGCCGTATGTGTAGGCCATATTCCAAGGTGAATGACAGGATGCAATCATGTGACCGCTTCATGTGGGTCACACCTCCAGGCATTACTTTTTGGGATAAATCTATGGACGGCAGTTTTTGGCCGCTGAGTATGTCCTGACGCATTTTTTCAGCACCAGCACGTAGACACGGGACTTCCAGAATCCGACCACGTCATTGGTTACGCCCAGTAATGACGGTGTCAAGCTTGAGAACATGTTGTTCTCAGACATAAGTGTCATTTCAGCTGGCGGGTACATCTTGACGTCAGCACGCAGACACGTCACGGCCTGTCGGTGACTGTGTCATTGACCACGCCCAGGCATGGTGGCACCCAGCGCAAGCATGGGGTTTCTTGATGTAAGTGATATTTTCACTCTCTATATAAAGGTTTTGTTTATGTAATATGTTTATGCTTGATAAAGGCTCTGTGGTGATGAGCCGAAACGCATTGCATTTCAATAAAGAAAGATCGATATATGACGGAAAAGTTTTGGCAGTCTATCCTCGGGAGCGCTAGGTGATTTTTCTCCTGTGCTTCTTTGACTACCTACATATTGAGTCTTCCCCTGGTAGACACAAACACCAAGCGGCTCTCCTGATCCTTCAGGATAGAGGGAAGAACTGTGAAGGCATGTCTTCTAATTTTTATATGCCTGCCGGGATGTGGAGGTACTAGTGGGGTGTCTCCTCAGGGAACTCCACTGGGTACCGGGTAAGTCCCGTTAATCTCATGTTCTATTTTTATTTTAGTTCATCAAGTGGAGTGCTGTCCTGATTTTCTGTTTTATCCAATAACTAATCTATTTGAGACACAGATAATTCACCTTCAATGTATGATGGAAGAGCGGCCATGGTGAATGTGAGAAGAAACAAACCTGTGTAACCAGTATTCTGGTTTCATCTGTTTATTCACAGCAGGTGATAAACCAAGTTAGTAGCTATTAACCCGTATTACTGCGAAAGGTGCTTTTAGATGTAAGAATTATTGTTAAAAAAATTGTACAAATGAATGAATGTGAGTGATAATCATTCAGTCTAAATTTGCGCCAACAACTGAACGATGAATGATATTCATTCATTTTTCGCTCATTGTTTATTTTATGCAGGTAAAAAAATAATCATTGGCTAGTAAACTTACCATTCGGTTTGAACAGCGCTCATTCAGTTATTCCCATTCACTTACGCTGCTCTCACACAGGCATCTATAAAAAACGCCTCATTTTTAAACACTGCATTTTACGGCATTTTCGAATGCCATCTTCAAATGTATTCAACAGTGTTTTTTACTCACCCCATCATTGTAATGGGTGAGGAGGTGCGTTAAAAATTGCTGAAACACACATCATTTGAAAATCGTGGCTCTAGAAACACCGCGTTTAAACGCTCTTCTGAGAAAGCCCATTGAAATCAATGGAGGCATTTTACAGCATTCAGCGTAGTGTTTGAAACGCCACAGTAAACGCTGTAAAAAAAACGCCTGTGTGAGAGCTGCCTTATATAAAAAACAGAATTCTTCTGATTTCTCGCTTGAACGAGCGTTGTATCTGCCTGTCTAAACATTATTCGCACGTTCAAACAATAAATCGTCTCCTCTTAAAGGTCCCTTATTCACAGCAGGCTAGTAAGCGTGTAAAGCATCATTAACCTGATAAATCACTGTTATTGGTAGAAATTATATTTCTACATAGCGAGTAATTTACTGGTAAGTGTAGTAGAGTAATAGAAAAACTAGCGACAACAATTAGGATGGGCCGCTCATTCTGAGTGAGTCATTAATTGAAAGGGGAGTTTTCATAATAAGAGCAGTGAGGAGTCACATTGGTGAAATCATTGATTCTGTGGAATAACGGGTTAATTTTGGTCTTTATTAAAAGGAGATGTCCCGCGCCGAAACGGGTTTTTTTTTTTTTAAACCCCCCCCCCGTTCGGCGCGAGACAACCCCGATGCAGGGGTTAAAAAAACCACCCGCACAGCGCTTACCTGAATCCCGGCGGTCCGGTGACTTCAATACTTACCGCTGAAGATGGCCGCCGGGATCTTCTACCTTCGTGGACCGCAGCTCTTCTGTGCGGTCCACTGCCGATTCCAGCCTCCTGATTGGCTGGAATCGGCACGTGACGGGGCGGAGCTACACGGAGCCGCTCTCTGGCACGAGCGGCTCCATAGAAGAAAGCTGAAGACCCGGACTGCGCAAGCGCGGCTAATTTGGCCATCGGAGGCCAAAAATTAGTCGGCTCCATGGAGACGAGGACGCCAGCAACGGAGCAGGTAAGTATAAAACTTTTTATAACTTCTGTATGGCTCATAATTAATGCACAATGTACATTACAAAGTGCATTATTATGGCCATACAGAAGTGTATAGACCCACTTGCTGCCTCGGGACATCTCCTTTAAGGTTGGCAAATGTTGCTCATGTTGGTCATATTGCATTTCCTTCTGAAATACTGATGAAAATCGGTCTTTTCAGACATTGTTCTGATGTAGGACGGACTTTGATTAAAAAGTTGATTGGAGGGGGAGAGTGGCCTATCTTGCTGAGCAAGTGGATGTGCACTGCTGAGATCCGTTTTCTTGAGATAAAAATCCCCGGCCTGTTACTCAGATCTAATCGCAGACCCCGGGAGACCCACAGGAGCTGTGGACACCTTCCCCTGTAAGGTCCGAATACGAGACACAGAGGCAGCACTGGGAGGACCAAACTTATGGGGACATTGCAGCCTGGTAGTCCTGAGAAGCCAGAGGGAATATATTGTTCCGCGCCGGTGCGAACGGAATTACAGCGAGATCCAAGTAGACTCTGCAGGAGGACCAGTAGTATAAGATGAGAAGCCACCTACTGCTGAAGTGCTTACCAGTGGGACCCAGACAGGAAATGAAAAGTATAAAAACCCTCACTGGAGCCCGCAGCTCCGATGCTTATCGCTACACATATATACTTACAAAGGCCTGACTGGGACTGTCAGGGCTTAAGAGAAGTGGCCTGTGACTTTAAGGGGCTAGTGATTTTCTATCAGGAAGCTACATATTCACTGCTGGGGCTAACTGCATCAGAAGCTCTTTGAAGGCCTACTTGCATCAGGGGACCTTAATCCAGAGAAGAATAAATAAGCACTGTGAATACTTATTGGACAGAGCCTGTTGAAGAGATTGGTTGTATCCCTATGCAGTCTTCCTCCCTCTCTAACCGCAGCTCAAAAGAAAAGCCTGCATCTTCAAGTTATTCAAAGAAATGCAAAAGCAGTTGCAAATACCATGTAAGCTCCTTTTATTCATCTAAACCATACTTATGTCACTCCTTAGAGGGACACTAAACAATGGAAATCATGTTTAACTAGTGAATGTGTGAACGACACCGAGACTTCAACAGATTTTAACACAACAGACCAAATTCAAAATGGTTAAAATTGGAAAGGACAGGATCAGTGACACAGCAGATACTCCAAAATTGGCCAAGAGCCAGATAGAAATGGACAAATATTGAAAAAAAACCCACCACTTATCTAGAAAATTAAAACAACATACGAAAATCCCTCAGAATGGGACCTGATAGCTTCTGAAATAGCGTGTACTTCCATCAATTTTAACAATAATGATGATCAAGAAAAAGGCCCCATCTCTCACTCGTTTATCAAAGCAAATTCAATTCCAATCTCTGACCCCAGTGTTAAAGGAACGGGTGGACATTAAATACGATGTAAAACACATAGGCTAGAGGGTTGAAAGGCTCAAGAATTCTCAGATGGAGATAGTCCAACATAGTGACTTCCTCCAGTCTCTCTCCCTGGTTGTCATCTCCCACCTCACCACTATATTCAACCTCTCTCTGACCACTGGCATTTTCCTCTCCTCATTCAAACATGTTATCATATCCCCACTGCTAAAGAATTGACTCTAGACTCATCCTATACTGCCAACTACCAGCAGATTTCAAATCTTCCCTTCATCTCCAAACTATAAGAATGCCTGGTTTAGTCCCACCTTATAAGCTATCTCTCAGAAAACTCTTTTCTTAACTCCCCACAGTTCGGCTTCCACCCTCTACATTCAACAGAAAACGCCCTGACTAAAGTGTCAAACGACCCCCTAATGGCTAAATTGAGGGGTTATTACTCCCTACTGATCCCCCTCGATCTCTCTGCAGCATTTTACACTGTTGACCACAAACTCTTCTTAATATGCTTCACTCCATTGGACTCAAGGACACTGCTCTCTCCTGGTTCTCCTCCTACCTGTCTGACCGCTCGTGCAGCAAAAATTACATCACATGATTCACAAGTAGTAAAACTTTTCATGGTATTATTCTTTGTACCATCACCATTTTCGAATCTATTTTTTTTTCCATAGCATCACAGCATGCTCCACATCGTCGTTTACCACATTTGAAAAGTCCTCTGTAGTTTAACAAATGTTTTTTTCAATATAAATAAACTTAGTGATAGTTTATCCCCCGGGCTTTTGTTTTGTTTACACAAAGGACCCCTTTCTCCCAAATATTTTTTAGGGTATCATCTTGTTTCAATATTGGTAAAAATTTCCAGAATAGATTCCTAATAGTGTAGCAATTATAGCTAAACGCTGTAGAAAAAAGCAATTTATTTTTGTTACTATTAATCTTCCAATAGATCCTCTCATTTACGTTTATCACTAAGGATGAGCGAGCATACTCGCTAAAGCACTACTCGTCCGAGTAATGTGCTTTAGCCGAGTATCTCACTGCTCGTCCTTGAAGATTTGGGTGCCGCCGCGGAGCGGGGAGCTGTGGGGAAGAGCGGGGAGGAACGGAGGGGAGATCTTTCTCTCCCTCTCTCCCGCCCGCTCTCCCCTGCTCCCCGCCGCAACTCACCTGTCAGCCGCGGCGCTCCCCGAATCTTCAGGGACGAGCAGAGAGATACTCGTCTAAAGCACATTACTCGGACGAGTAGTGCTTTAGCGAGTATACTTGCTCATTCCTATTTATCACCTTTTTTCTATAGCTTTATTAACCCCTTAACGACCAATGACGTACCTGGTACGTCATGGAGCGTCGGTATTTGTATGAAGAGAGGTTGCGATGCAACCTCTCTTCATACAGTGCGGGCATCAGCTGTTTATAACAGCTGACATCCGCGGGCAATAGCCGCAAGCGGCCGCGCGGCCGATCGCGGCTATTAACCATTTAAATGCCGCTGTCAATTCTGACAGCGGCATTTAAATCCCCCAAACGATGTTCGGGGGTCCCGCACGGCCCCCCCGCGGTGAGATCGGGAGAGCCGTGCATGTGTCATGGCAGCCGGGGGCCTAATGAAAGGCCCCAGGGCTGCCTTAGCAGACTGCCTATCAAGCCGTCCCCGTGGGGTGGCTTCATAGGTTGCCTGTCAAAAAGCAATATGACGTAATGCTATAGCATTACGTCATACTGCAGGAGCGATCAAAGCATCGCATCTTAAAGTCCCCCAGGGGGACTTCAAAGTAAAGTAAAAAAAAAAATCAATAAAGTTTTTTTTTAATTGAAAAAAAAAAAAAGTTGTAAAAGTTTAAATCACCCCCCTTTTGCCATATCTATTATTAAAAAATCTAAATAATAAATTAAAAATATGTATTTGGTATCACCGCGTCCGAAAAAGTCCGAACTATCAAAGTACCACATAATTTTTCCCGCACGGTGAACGTCGTTCGAAAAAAGAAATGAAGAACGCCAGAAATGCATTTTTTTAGTTACCCTGTCTCCCAGAAAAAAACACAATAAAAAGCGATCAAAAAGTCGTATGTATTCCAAAACGGTACTATCAGAAACTACAGGACATCCCGCAAAAAATGAAACCTTGCTCAACTACGTCGACGGAAAAATAAAAAAGTTATTGCGCGCACAAAATGACCGCAGAAAATAATTGAAAAAATTTTATGTCTTTAAAAAAAAAAAAGAGGAGTATAGTAAAAAAAAACCTATACAAGTTTGGCATCGTAGTAATCGTACCGACCCATAGAATAAAGTTATCATGTCGTTTTTGTTGCCATTTGTGCGCCGTAGAAGCACGACGCACTAAAAGATGGCAAAATGTCGTTTTTTTTTTTCATTTTACTCCACTTAGAATTTTTTAAAAGTTTTTCAGTACATTATATGGTACTTTAAATAGCACCATTGAAAAATACAACTCGTCTCGCAAAAAACAAGCCCTCATACAGCGACGTGGATGGATAAATAAAGGAGTTATGATTTTTTTAAAGGGGGGAGGAAAAAACGAAAATGGAAAAAGAAAAATGCCCGCGTCATTAAGGGGTTAAAGGAGGAATTTCTATATCCTCGATCTTGCAATCTATGACAAATACGTTTTTTTGACATTTCAGTGCTCAGTCACACGGGCGTTTGTATGTACGTCTGTTAGTTGCATTTGCGGTCCGCATCTATATAGAACCTATGCTTTTCAATGCCAGCGGTCACATGTGCGAATTTTTAATGTGCACAAATACATGCGGCGGAAATTATAGGACACCGTTTCGCAGAACGCATGTAACTGCGGCAAAGCGGTGTTTTGTGTATGTAAAACTCCTGGATGGTGTCATAGCAGCAGCACTGACCTCATTGAGAACATACAGCGAAGATCGCGATCTTCTGCCACAACTGTCACAGCTGTAGCAGAGGAGCATGATGTTCTCCCATTGAATTCAATGGAGCTGGCAATACAGCCGGCTCCATTGAAAGCAATGGGCTGCCAGCAAGCCCTGCACTGATTTTTGGGGAAGGGCTTAAAATATAAGCCCTTCCCTGAAAACCATCCTAAAAATGTGTAAAAAAATACTCACCTCTCTGCAGCTCCCGGGGCTCAGCCGTGTTCAGCCAGCTCTTTTCCTGCACTGCTATGAGAAGCTTTGAGCAAGAGGGGATTTAAAATCCCCGCCTGCTGAAAGGGCTGCCTCTGATTGGCTGAGCACTGTGACCAATCACAGGCAGCTCTCAGCTATTGAATGACAGTTGAGAGCTGCCTGTGATTGGTCCCTGCGCTCAGCCAATCAGAGGCAGCACTCACCCATTCATTGAATTCATGAATGGGTGAGTGCTGCCTCTGATTGGCTGACCACAGGGATGAATCACAGGCAGCTCTCAGCTGTCATTCAATAACTGAGAAGTGTGGCAGAGGATTTCTTCATCTCTGCGGGGAGTCCCATTGTCACTGGATACTGTGACAATGCTGAGGACCGCAATGTTCTCTGTATGTCAATGGGGCCACCGCTGCTGCCGCCGGCCCCATTGATCAAAAGTGAAACCCCTAGATGTGACAGCATCCATGGGTTTCACATCCAAGGAACCCCCTGCTGCAGCTGTCACAGCCAGGGATAGCACACTTTGAGCAGAAAAGCGTGACCAGGTCTGTTTTTTTCTGTGTGCCGTCCAATTTGAGCGTTAAAATGCCCATGTGACTGAGCCATTAGTGGTTAAGAAAAAAATCTGCACAACTTAAAATTAATTACTTTAAATATATTGAATAATTACTGTATTTATCTAAATGAAATATCACTGCTTGAATGGCTACATGGTGTGGTATGCTCGAATAGAGGTCCTTCACATCACAAAGAAGCCACTGGTGGCCTATATCCCACTTGATATTCTGCAATTGCTGTATTACATTTTTACTGTCTGCTATTCCAGGGGAGTCTATGTTCTAATAGCTGCAGGAATCGATCAACCCACGAATTTACCCACTCACAGGAGGGATCAATCCCGGGAACTATCCGGTGCATCTTCGGCAAACCAATAAAAATTGCTATTGATGGACTTGAAGGACATAGGAAGAAAGCTTAATTCTCCTCCAATATCCCCATTGTTACTCCTTCTTCCAACAATTTTGGGAATTTCAATTTACATTCTTGTATTGGATTTTCTTATAAACCCTCGTGACATTCAAGATGCTATACACTAAATGTGCATATAAATTGGCATCTAAGACAACTATGTTCCCTCCTTTGTCTGACTTTCTAATTATTAAATCTTTATTAGATGACATTTTTATCAGTTCTTTCTTTTCCTTCGTGGAGAGATTTCCATACTTCTGTTCTTATTTTTATGCAATTCTGTTAATTCTCTCTCCATAGTTAACCCCTTAACGACCACGCTATAGTGTTTTTACGTCCTGCAGATGCAGGACGTGTATGGAGGGAGGTAGCACCGCTATCTCCCTCCATACAGCGTGGGTGTCAGCTGTTTATTACAGCTGACACCCGCGGGCAATAGCCACGCTCGGCCGTTCGGCCGATCACGGCTATTAACCCTTTAAATGACGCTGTCAATTCTGACAGCGGCATTTAAATCCCCCGAACGCTGTTCGGGGGTCCCGCACGGCCCCCCCACGGTGAGATCGGGGGAGCCGTGCAGGTGTCATGGCAGCCGGGGGCCTAATGAATGGCCCCAGGGCTGCCTTAGTAGACTGCCTATCAAGCTATCCACACAGGGTGGCTTGATAGACTGCCTGTTAAAAAGCAGTATGACGTAATGCTATAGCATTACGTCATACTGCAGGAGCGATCAAAGCATCGCATGTTAAAGTCCCCCAGGGGGACTTCAAAGTAAAGTTAAAAAAAAGGTCAATAAAGTTTTTTAAATTGTAAAAAAAAAAAAAAGTTATAAAAGTTTAAATTACCCCCCTATTGCCATATCAATTACTAAAAAATCTAAATCATAAAATAAAAATATGTATTTGGTATCGCCGCGTCCGTAAAAGTCCGATCTATCAAAGTAGTGCATTATTTTTCCTGAAACAGGACGCACCGAAAGATGGTGGAATGTCGTTTTTTTTTCCATTTCTCTCCGCTAAGAATTTTTTTAAAGTTTTTCAGTACATTATATGGTACAATAAATAGTGCCATTGAAAAATACAACTCGTCCCGCAAAAAAACAAGCCCTCATACAGTGACGTCGATGGATAAATAAAGGAGCTACGATTTTTTAAAAGGGAGTAGGAAAAAACAAAAATGGAAAAAAGCAAAAAAGCCTGGTCACTAAGGGGTTAATTGAAAGTCCTCCATACATTTAACCCTTGATAACAGGCAAAAGCGAGGATTGGATTTTTTTAATTTAATTTTGTTCACTGGATCAGACTTATTACTTTCTATGACTTTCTTTTTCTAGATCTTGTAAGTCCTTCAGTCCCAATACTTCCAAAAAAAACTTTTTATTGGAAAATTTATTATAGGAACTAGAGATGAGCGAGCACACTCGTCCGAGCTTGATGCTCGTTCGAGTATTAGGGTGTTCGAGATGCTCGTTACTCGAGACGAGCACCACACGTTACTCGAGTCAATTCCATTTCCTTCCCTGAAACTTTTGCGCCATTTTCTGGCCAATAGACATGCAGGGAAGGCATTACAACTTCCTCCTGTGATGTGCCAGCCCTATCCCACCCCCCTGCAGTGAGTGGCTGGCAAAATCAAGTGACCACAGAGTATTTAAAGCTTTCCCGCCCGCTGCTCGCCTCAGACACACGCTGGCAGACATTAGGGAGGGTGCAGCTGGTGCTATAGTTAGAGTGTTGGCGTCTGCAAGAACCCCAACGGTCCTTCTTAGGGCCACATCTGACCGTGTGCATTACAGTTGTGGCTGCTGGGAGCTGTTTTGCTCATTTTTTTTAATATCGGGCGTGCAGGCTATAGCGTTCTCAGGCTGCAGTCTGCACTACGTAGTATAGGGGCAGTATTGGTCAGGCAGGGACAGTGGGTAGTGTGGAATCCTGTGTCCAAGAACCCCAACGGTCCTTCTTAGGGCCACATCTTACTGTGTGCATTACTGTTGTGGCTGCTAGGAGCAGTTTTGCACCGTTTTTTTTTTTTCATCTTGGGCTCTGCAGAGTATTGCGTTCTCGGTCTGCAGCCAATTATACAGAGTATAGGGGCAATATTGGTGAGGCAGGGACAGTGGTAGTGTAGAATCCTGTCAACAAAACCCCCCAAAAAGCTCCTGCTTAGGGCTATCTGTATGCATTTAACTCTGTGGCTGCTGGCAGTTCTAGTAACTCACTATTGCACAGCTAGGCCTACTTGCAGGCTTCCGTAATATTTTTTGTCCTGGTGCAGTTTGTGTAACATAAGCGCTGTTTCCCTCCAACTGCACGCCAATAATTCCAAAATTTTTTACACCGCTGTGTGTCTGCCGCACAGCGGACAGCGACAGCCCTCGGTTAGAGGGAAAGTCACATGCACAATATATAGCCTGCATTGCATTTCCCAAAAATTAAAAAAAAAAAAAAAACACTTCTTACGGCTAGCTGTGACCCTCTGCATTTCACTGCGTGACTGGTGTCAGTTTAGGTGCATCACTATTGCATATTGCACAGCTAGGCCTGCTTGCAGGCTTCAATATTATTTTTTGTCCTGGGTGCAGTTTGCATAACATATTAAGCGCTGTTTCCCTCCAACTGCACGGCAATAATTCCAAAAATTTTTTACACCGCTCTGTCTGCTCTATTCGGAATCCAACATACTGAGGTGTAGGGCTAGAGGACATGGATGTAGACGCGGGCGAGGACGCGGAGTTCCAAGTGAGGGTGTGGGCATAGGCCGAGATCCTGGTCCAGTTGAATCGCAGCCGGCTGCTGCGGGATTAGGAGAGAGGAAACTTTCTGGGGTCCCCAGCTTCATATCACAATTTTTGGGTCCACGTCGTAGACCTTTATTACAAAATGAGCAGTGTGAGCAGGTCCTGTCATGGATGGCAGAAAGTGCATCCAGCAATATCTCCAGCAACCTGTCTTCTACGCCGTCCACTGCTGCAACTGTGAATCCTCTCGCTGCTGCTCCTCCTTCCTCCCAGCCTCCTCCCTCCAAGAAAATGACACATTCTGATGAGCAGGCAGACTCCCAGGAACTGTTCTCGGGCCCCTGCCCAGATTGGGAAAAAATGGTTCCTCTCCCACCTGAGGAGTTTGTCGTGACCGATGCCCAACCTTTGGAAAGTTCTCGGGGTCCGAGTTATGAGACTGGGGACTACCGGGAAATGTCTCAAGAGCTTTCAGTGGGTGAGGAGGACGATGATGATGAGACAGTTGTCTATCAGTGAGGTAGTAGTAAGGGCAGTAAGTCCAAGGGAGAAGCGCACAGGATATTCGGAGGAAGAGCAGCTGGACGATGAGGTGACTGACCCCACCTGGATTGATAAGCCAACTGAGGACAGGTCTTCAGAGGGGGAGGCAAGGGTTAGAGGCAGGGCCAGAGCGAATAATCCCCCAACTGTTTCCCAAAGCACCCCCTCACGCCAAGCCACCGTGCAGAGGCCAAGGTGCTCAAAGGTGTGGCAGTTTTTCACTGAGAGTGCTGACGACCAACGGACAGTGGTGTGCAACCTTTGTCGTGCCAAGATCAGCCGGGGAGCCACCACTACAAGGTGGGACGATGGCAGTTCAACGCCTTCGGGTTGCACCACTGCCTCTCCCCCTGTGTCCCAACCTGCCACTGAGATCCAACCCCCCTCTCAGGACACAGGCACGAGTGTCTCCTGGCCTGCACCCACACCCTCACCTCCGCTGTCCTCGGGCCCATCCAACAATGTCCCACAGCGCAGCATCCAGCTGTCGCTAGCACAAGCGTTGGAGCAAAAGCACAAATACGCCGCCACGCACCCGCACGTTCAAGCTTTAAACGTGCACATTGCCAAATTGATCAGCCTGGAGATGCTGCCGTACAGGGTTGTGGAAACGGAGGCTTTCAAAAACATGATAGCGGCGGCGGCCCCGTGCTACTCGGTCCCCAGTCGCCACTATTTTTCACGTTGTGCCGTCCCAGCCCTGCACAACCACGTCTCCCGCAACATTGTACGAGCCCTCACCAACGCGGTTACTGGGAAGGTCAACTTAACAACGGACACGTGGACAAGCACAGGCGGCCAGGGCCACTACATCTCCCTGACGGCACATTGGGTGAATTTAGTGGAGGCTGGGACCGAGTCAGAGCCTGGGACCGCTCACGTCCTACCCACCCCCAGAATTGCGGGCCCCAGCTCAGTGCTGGTATCTGCAGCGGTGTATGCTTCCTCCACTAAACCACCCTCCCCCTCCTCCTCCGCAACCTCTGTCTCGCAATCAAGATGTGTCAGCAGCAGCACGTCGGCAGCAGTCAATGTCGCGCGGCGTGGCAGCACAGCGGTGGGAAAGCGTCAGCCGGCCGTGCTGAAACTACTCAGCTTAGGAGATAAGAGGCACACGGCCCACGAACTGCTGCAGGGTCTGACAGAGCAGACCGACCGCTGGCTTGCGCCGCTGAGCCTCCAACCGGGCATGGTCGTGTGTGACAACGGCCGTAACCTGGTGGCGGCTCTGCAGCTCGGCAGCCTCGCGCACGTGCCATGCCTGGCCCATGTCTTTAATTTGGTGGTTCAGTGCTTTCTGAAAAGCTACCCACGCTTGTCAGATCTGCTCGGAAAGGTGTGCCGGGTCAGCGCAAACTTCCGCAAGTCCAACACGGACGTTGCCACCCTGCGGAACCTGCAACATCGGTTTAATCTGCCAGTGCACCGACTGCTGTGCGACATGCCCACACGGTGGAACTCTACGCTGCACATGTTGGCCAGGCTGTATGAGCAGCGTAGAGCTATAGTGGAATACCAACTCCAACATGGGCGGCGTAGTGGGAGTCAGCCTCCTCAATTCTTTACAGAGGAGTGGGCATGGATGGCAGATATCTGCCAGGTCTTTGGAAACTTTGAGGAGTCTACCCAGATGGTGATCGGCGATGCTGCAATCATTAGCATCACCATTCCTCTGCTATGCCTGTTGAGAAGTGTCCTGCAAAGCATAAAGGCTGACGCTTTGCGGTCGGAACAGGAGACGGGGGAAGACAGTATGTCGCTGGATAGTCAGAGCACCCTCATGTCTATATCTCAGCTCGTTTTGGAGGAGGAGGGGGAGAAAGAGGGGGAAGAGACAGCTGGTCCCACTGCAGAGGGTACCCATCCTGCTTGCCTCTCATCTGTTCAGCGTGTATGGCCTGTGGAGGAGGAGGAGGATCCAGAAAGTGATCTTCCTAGTGAGGACAGTGATGTGTTGCGTACAGGAACCCTGGCACACATGGCTGACTTCATGTTAGGATGCCTTTCTCGTGACCCTCGCGTTAGATGCATTCTGGCCACTACGGCTTATTGGGTGTACACACTGCTCGACCCACGGTATAAGGAGAACCTTTCCACTCTCATACCCGAAGAGGAAAGGGGTTCGAGAGTGATGCTATACCACAGGACCCTGGCGGACAAACTGATTGTAAACTCAGATTGGGCAGCAGTGGTTCCTCTCCCACCAGAGGAGTTTATCGTGGCTGATGCCCAACCATTGGAAAGTTCACGGGGCCCGGGGGATGAGGCTGGGGACTTCCGGCAACTGTCTCAAGACATTTCAGTGAGTGAGGAGGACGATGACGATGAGACACAGTTGTCTTTCAGTCAGGTAGTAGTGAGGGCAGTAAATCTAAGGGAGGAGCGCAAAGAGGATTCGGAGGAAGAGCAGCAGGACGATGAGGTGACTGACCCCACCTGGTTTGCAACGCCTACTCAGGACAGGTCTTCAGAGGGGGAGGCAAGGGCAGCAGCAGGGCAGGTTGCAAGAGGCAGTGCGGTGTCCAGGGGTAGAGGCAGGGCCAGACCGAATAAACCAACTGTTTCCCAAAGCGCACCCTCGTGACATGCCACCCTGCAGAGGCCGAGGTGCTCAAAGGTCTGGCAGTTTTTCACTGAGTGCAGACGACCGACGAACAGTGGTGTGCAACCTTTGTCGCGCCAAGATCAGCCGGGGAGCCACCACCAACAGCCTCACCACCACCAGCATGCGCAGACATATGATGGCCAAGCACCCCACATGGTGGGACGAAGGCCGTTCACCGCCTCCGGTTTGCACCGCTGCCACTCCCCCTGTGCCCCAACCTGCCACTGAGATCCAACCCCCCTCTCAGGACACAGGCACTACCGTCCGTCTCCTGGCCTGCACCCACACCCTCACCTCCGCTGTCCTCGGCCCCATCCACCAATGTCTCGCAGCGCACCGTCCAGCCGTGGATAGCGCAAGTGTTTGAGTGCAAGCGCAAGTACGCCGCCACGCACCCGCACGCTCAAGCGTTAGCCGTGCACATAGCCAAATTTATCAGCCTGGAGATGCTGCCGTATAGGGTTGTGGAAACGGAGTCCTTTAAAAGTATGATGGGGGCGGCGGCCCCGCGCTACTCAGTTCCCAGTCGCCACTACTTTTCCCGATGTACCGTCCCAGCCCTGCACGACCACGTCACGTGACCAACGCGGTCACTGCCAAGGTCCACTTAACAACGGATACGTGGACAAGCACAGGCGGGCAGGGCCACTACATCTCCCTGACGGCACATTGGGTGAATTTAGTGGAGGCTGAATTGCGGGCCCCAGCTCGGTGCTGGTATCTGCGGCGGTGTATGCTTCCTCCACTAAACCACCCTCCTCCTCCTCCTACGCAACCTCTGTCTCGCAATCAAGATGTGTCAGCAGCAGCACGTCGCCAGCAGTCGGTGTCGCGCGGTGTGGCAGCACAGCGGTGGGCAAGCATTAGCAGGCCGTGCTAAAACTACTCAGCTTAGGAGATAAGAGGCACACGGCCCACGAACTGCTGCAGAGTCTGACAGAGCAGACCAACCGCTGGCTTTCGCCGCTGAACCTCCAACCGGGCATGGTCGTGTGTGACAACGGCCGTAACCTGGTGGCGGCTCTGCAGCTCGGCAGCCTCACGCATGTGCCATGCCTGACCCACATCTTTAATTTGGTGGTTCATCGGTTTCTGAAAAGCTACCAACGCTTGTCAGACCTGCTGGGAAAGGTGCGCCGGGTCAGCGCACATTTCCGCAAGTCCCACACGGACGCTGCCACCCTGCGGACCCTGCAACATCGGTTTAATCTGCCAGTGTACCGACTGCTGTGCGACGTGCCCACGCGGTGGAACTCTACGCTCCACATGTTGGCCAGGCTCTATGAGCAGCGTAGAGCTATAGTGGAATACCAACTCCAACATGGGTGGCGTAGTGGGAGTCTTTACAGAAGAGCAGGCCTGGTTGGCAGACATCTGCCAGGTCCTTGGAAACTTTGAGGAGTCTACCCAGATGGTGAGTGGCGATGCTGCAATCATTAGCGTCACTATTCCTCTGCTATGCCTCTTGAGAAGTTCCCTCCAAAGCATAAAGGCAGACGCTTTGCGCTCAGAAACGGAGGCGGGGGAAGACAGTATGTCGCTGGATAGTCAGAGCACCCTCATGTCTATATCTCAGCGCGTTTTGGAGGAGGAGGAGGAGGGGGGGAGCATGAGGAGGAGGGGGAAGAGACAGCTTGGCCCACTGCTGAGGGTACCCATGCTGCTTGCCTGTCATCCTTTCAGCGTGTATGGCCGGAGGAGGAGGAGGATCCTGAAAGTGATCTTCCTAGTGAGGACAGCCATGTGTGACCCTCGTGACCCTCGCATTACACGCATTCTGGCCACTACGGATTACTGGGTGTACCCACACTCAGAATAGCGGACCCCAGCTTGGTGCTGGTATCTGCGGCGGTGTATGCCACCTCTACTAAACCTTCCCCCTTCTCCTACGCAACCTCTACCTCGCAATTAAGATGTGTCAGCAGCACATCGCCAGTAGTCGGTGGACAAGCACAGCGGTGGACAAGCGTCAGCAGGCCGTGCTGAAACTAATAAGCTTAGGAGAGAACAGGGTACACGGCCCACGAACTGTTGGATGGTCTGACAGAGCAGACCAACCGCTGGCTTTCGCCGCTGAGCCTCCAACCGGGCATGGTCGTGCGTTACAAAAGCCGTAACCTGGTGGCGGCTCTGCAGCTCGGCAGCCTCACGCATGTGCCATGCCTGGCCCTTGTCTTTAATTTTGTGGTTAAGCGGTTTCTGAAAACTACCCTCACTTGTCAGACCTCCTAGGCAAGGTGCGCCAGGTCAGCGCACACTTCCGCAAGTCCAACACGGACGTTGCCACCCTGCGGAAAATCACTAATCTTCCCATCTGACAGCGCTAGTGGCAGAAGGCGCAGTTCCGAGAGCCAAGTTGCAGGGGAGGCGCGGAGATCAGGCTGCATGTTCAGCGCAGGCAGGGGAACACTCTCCAAGGCCTTTGCCAGCTTTATGGCTCCCCACCAAGACTGTCACACCTCCCCAGTCCAGGCTGAGTCGGAGGGAGCACTGTAAGAAGATGGTGAGGGAGTACGTAGCCGATATTACCACTGTCCCCCGTGACGCCTCTGCTCCGTACAACTACTGGGTGTCAAAGCTGGACACATGGCCCGAACTCGCGCTGTATGCCCTGGAGTTGCTGGCTTGCCCTGCGGCTAGCGTCTTGTCAGAGAGGGTGTTTAGTGCAGCTGGCGGAATTCTCACGGACAAGCGTACCCGCCTGTCCACTGACAGCGCCGACAGGCTTACACTCAAAGATGAACAAAGCCTGGATTTCCCCAGACTTCTCCTCTCCACCAGCAGACAGCAGCAGTGCCTAAAGAGCTTTTTCAATCGGTGTATGATATTCGTCCTCCTCCTCTGGCTCCTCCTCCTGAAACCTCACGTAATCACCCCGAACGGGCAATTTTTCTGTGGGCCAAAAGGCTCATAACTTTTCAAAATAATATTTATCTGTTTCAATTCTCATTAAAGCATTGAAACTTCCACCTGAACCAATTTTCATTTTGACTGGGCTGCCTCCAGGCCTAGTTACAAATTAAGCCACAGTAAGCTAAGCGATTAATGGGTTTCACCTGCCCTCTGGGTTGGGCATGGGAAATTTTTCTGGGGTACATTTGTACTGTCGGTACACCAATTTTTCGGGCCCTCGCCTACAATGTAATCCAAGTAATTTTTATGGGCTTCGCCTGCACTCATGGTACACCACTGTGTCTGGGGTTGGCCTACACTTGTGCTACAGAAATGTAACTCTGTTCTGCCTACCTATACTTCTGCCACAGTAAAGCTAGAGGGGTCTGACTATACTTCTGCAACAGAAATGTTACTTCGGTCTGCCGATACTTCTGCTCCTGAAATGTTACCTTGGTTTGTGTGTACTGTTACTACTGTAATGTTACTAATACTGGGGTCTGCCCATACTGCTTCAACGGAAATGTTACTGGGGCATGTCTATACTGCTATAACTGAAATGTAACTAATAGTGGGCTCTGCCCATACTGCTTCTGCGTAAATGTTACTGGGGCCTGACTATACTGCTACTACTGAAATGTTACAAATGCTGTACTCTCCTTACACTGTTGCAAGGGAAATGTTTATCTGCTACTTTGCCCATACTGCTGCTTCGTAAATGTTACTAGGGTCTGACTATACTGCTACTACTGAAATGTAACAAATACTATGCTCTCCCTACACTGCTGCCAGGGAAATGTTTATCTGCTGCTTTGCCAAATCTGCTTCTACGTTAATGTTACTGGGGCCTGTCTATACTGCTACTACTGAAATGTTACAAATGCTGTACTCTCCCTACAGTGCTGCCAGGGAAATGTGAATCTGCGGCTTTGCCCATACGTCTGCTACGTAAATGTTACTGGGCTCTGACTATACTGCTACTACTGAATAGTTACAAATACTATGCTCTCCCTACACTGCTGCCAGGGAAATGGGAATCTGCTGCTTTGTCCATACTGCTTCTACGTAAATGTTTCTGGGATCTGACTATACTGCTACTACTGAAATCTTACAAATGCTGTACTCTCCCTACACTGCTGCAAGGGAATCGTGAATCTGCTGCTTTGCCCATACTGCTTCTACGTAAATGTAACTGGGGTCTAACTATACTGCTACTACTGAAATGTAAAAAAAAATGCTCTCCCTACACTGCTGCCAGGGAAATGTGAATCTGCAGCTTTGCCCATACTGCATCAGCGTGCATGTTACTGGGGTCTGTCTATACTGTTACTACAACTGAAAAGTTACTGCTTTCTGTCAATACTGCTGCAAATGAAATGTTACTGGGGTCAGCCTACACTACTGCGCCGGAAATGTTAAAGGGGTGTGTCTATACTGTTACTACTACTGAAATGTTACTGGGGTCTGTCCGCACTGCTGGAACTGAAATGTTACTGGGGCATGTCGCAACTGATACTACTGAAATGTTACTGGGGTCTGTCAATACTGCTGTAAATGAAATGTTACTGGGGTCTGTCTGCACTGCTGGAACTGAAATGTTACTGGGGTCTGTCTATACTGTTGCTACTGAAATGTTACTGGGGTCTGTCCCGAATGATACTACTGAAATGTTACTGGGGTCTGTCAATACTGCTGTAAATGAAATGTTACTGGGGTCTGTCTAGACTTATAGTTTTGAACTGTTACTGGGGTCTGTCTATACTTATACTACTGAAATGTTACTGGGGTCTGTCTATACTGCTGCAAATGAAATGTTAGTGGGGTCTGTCCCTACTACTGCCAATGAAATGTTACTGGGGTCTGTCCATACTCTTACCACTGAAATGTTACTAATTCTCGGCTCTGCCTATACTTCTGCTACTGCAATGTTACAGGGTTGTGGAAACTGAGGCTTCCCAAAGACATGATGGTGGCAAGGCCGCGCTACTTGGTCCCCAGGCGCGACAACTTTTCAGCGACGCGGTTACTGGGAAGGTGCATATAACCACGGACACGTGGACAGGACACATACTGCCTCAAAAACATCCCCCTCCTCCTCCAACAATGAAAACATTCTTGGCAAATGCTTTCGCAGTGGTCCGTCTGGCGGCAGTCCAAGAATTTCACCTTAAACGACACAATAAGAAAGCCCCCAACACGGCCCACTTAATCCTGGCCACATTCCGAAAACCAACTAAATAAAACCGCGCTACTATATCCACACTCCAGATTTCATCCTGGCCACATTCCGAAAACCAACAAAATAAAACCACGCTAATAGGTCCACAGTCGCGACCACTTTCCCACCAACGCGGTTACTGGTAAGGTGCATATAACCACGGACACGGGGACAGGACACGTACTGCCTCAAAAACACCCCCCTCCTCCTCCAACAATGAAAACATTCTTGGCAAATGCTTTCACAGTGGTCCATCTGGCGGCAGTCCAAGAATTTCACCTTAAACGACACAATAAGAAAGCCCACCACCACCACCCCGCCACGGCCCACTGAATCCTGGCCACATCCTGAAAACCAACTAAATACAACCACGGTAGTATTCCGTTATCCCTAGCTGAAGCTTTCAGCCGACTGGTAGAGCAATGGTGGCTTCCAACTTGTTGGTACTGCTAAGTCCAAAGATTAGCATACAACTGAGGTCGGAATACAGGTGACTATAGAACACAGCATCCCTGCAGGGCAAGGGACAGAGTTGCAGCAGGTACCAACCCTAAATGTAAGCAGGCCAGCTGAAAACCACATACTGCCTGAATTATTTTGGACAGACCAATGATGAAGCCTTTACTTGTGATCATCATTGGTAATTCCTTAGAAAGATGCTTGCGTGGTAGTAGCCGGAAACTTGGATTGCTATTTGCTAACACTTTGAAATGGACAACGGAAACCATAGGAATGAAGGCTTTCCATTTTCCAGCTTGAGATGAGAAGGAGTGCAGACTTTCAGTACCTTGAGTATCCTTGCCATTGCAATCAAATGCCCATCTCTTGTCTTAGAAACTACTAGCTTTTCCACAAACGTGTTCTCAATCTGTCTATACTGTTACTACTGAAATCCCACTAATACTGGGCTATGCCTATCCTGCTGTTACGGAAATGTTACAGTGGTCTGTCTATTGTTACTACTGAAATGTGTTGCGTCTTAAGAACGTGCAACCTCAATAACCTAAAACAAAGGCACAACTGTGCAAAAGGAAACAAAAACTAAAGGGGAATGCTCTCCCTATCGTCCCCTAACCCGGGACGGGGCCCTGCCTACTCAGCAGACCGACCGCGCTGATAAGTGCGAGCCTGAACTCGAACCTGGGCCACTGACCAGTCCCTCACTCAGGGCCCTAGCACAAAACCAAAAGGAAAACAAAAACCAAACCAAAACAGCAAAGCACTTAGCTTAAGATGCAGAGCTTCCACCTCTGTGTTGCACTGTCGCTGTCCAGCATAGAACTGCAGTGAATCATTGACCCGCACTGGAGTAACAGTTAGCACTGCTTACAAAATAGCAGAGCTACTTAGCACCAGGTACTGACTGACATTAATCTTGCAACCTCCACACCTCTCAGCTCCAGGAGAGGTAGGAATGCTGCTAAACCCTTGTCTGGCCTGAAGACAAGGTGGGAACCTCAGAACGGCTGCAACACAATGTAACTGATACTGTGCTCTCCCTATACTGCAGCTACTGAAATGTTACTGGGGTCCGTCTATACTGTTACTACAGAAGTGTTAATAGGGTCTCCCTAGACTTCTGCAACATAACTGTTAGTGGGTTGTGGGTATACCTAAGCTGCAGGAGTATTACAGTGGTTGGTGCACACTATGGGTGCACTAAATGTTCCCATAGCGGTGTTCCACGTACATGGCCCAAAAAAAAAATTACCCAGTCTGATTAGGGCATGCAGTGTGGGCCGAAGTCCACCTGTATGTAATCAGACGTTAGCTCTGCTGTCCAGGGCACTGCAATGGGATATATTCATGTACCGCCAGTGGGTTCCAGGGAGCCACCCATGCTGTGGGTCCATAGGGACTTCACATAGGGGAGTTGTTCCTGCCTGTGCCTATGTATTACAAACCCCGGTCTGACTGGGGCATACAGTGAGGGCCAAAGCCCACCTGTATTTTATCTGACGTTACCTCAGCTGTGCAGGACAATGCAATGGGATTTATTAATGTACCGCCGGTGGCTTCCTGGGACCCACCCATGCTGTCAGTCCACACGGACTTCACATTAGGGAGATGTACCTGCCTGTGTATACTTATAAAAATCTCGAGTCTGACTGGGGCATGCAGTTCGGGCCAAAGCCCACCTGCATTTTATCTGACGTTAGCTCTGCTGTCCAGGGAACTGCAATGGGATTTATTAATGAACCGCCGGTGGCTTCCTGGGACCCACCCATGCTGTGGGTGCACACGGAATTCCCATTGCGAAGTTGTACCTGCCTGTGACTACTTATAGAAAACTCCAGTCTGACTAGGGCATGCAGTGTGGCCGGAAGCCCACCTGTATTTCATCTGACGTTAGCTCTACTATCCGGGGCACTGCATTGGGGCAAACTACAGGAGCATTACAGCGCTAATGAGACGTGCACAGCTACGCTAGCATTGGAGTCCGCTGTAGGCCCGCGATTGCTGAGGGTTTGTGCAGAGGCCTATGTCCTGGGCGCAGTGAAAGTCCGTTTCCTGCCTACGATTGCTGAAGCTGTGGGCCGAGGCCTATGTCGTGGGCATGGTGTAAGTCTGCCATGTTTGGCCGCTCAGATTTATTTTTTGTTCATGTCTTGGGTTGCCTAGGACCCTCCTATGCTGTTAGTGCCCACTTAGTTCCCATCATGGTGTTTGACCTGTCTGGCACAAAGACACTGACTGACTTGGGTAGGGGGCAGAGTGCAGATGGCTTTCCCCTTGCGTTGTCGATTGAGCTATGCAACACTTTGACAGAATGAATACTGTGTGGGCACATGGATTCCCCATTGCTATGCCCACGTTTGCAGCTCCTGACGGAGGTGGCACAGGACTGGATTTCTCATTGCTTCTGTACAGCATTGTGGGCTATCGCCCTGCCCCTTTTAAAGAGGGTTGCTGCCTGGCCCCGCCAACCCTCTGCAGTGTGTGCCTCCGGTTTCTCCTCATCGCAGATGTACTGAGAAATAGACATGAGGGTGGTGTGGCTATGCAGCCAGCGTGTGGCATGAGGGCAGCTGAAGGCTGTGCAGGGACACTTTTGTGTGAGCTGGGGACCCAGGGTCGTGCGGGAGGGTTGGGCAGCATGTAACCCAGGAGAAGAGGCAGCGGTGTGTCCCGCAGGCAGTGGTTGTGCTTAGTTGGAGTTAGTGTGGTGCTTAACTAAGGTGTGGCTTGCTAATGAGGGTTTGTCCGAAGTAAAAATTGTTAGGGGGGTGGGCCCACTCTTGCCGCTATTGTGGCTTAAGAGTGGGACCTGGGAACCTGAAATGCAGCCTGGCATGTTGCCCGTCGCCTGCCCTATCCGTTTCTGTGTCGTTTCCATCACTTTCTGGGGTTTTTCAGATTTTCACCAATGAAAACCTTAGCGGAGCATGGGTGATATACAAAAATGCTCGAGTCGCCCATTGACTTCAATGGGGTTCGTTACTCGAAACGACCCCTCGAGCATCGCGGAAAGTTCGACTCGAGCAACGAGCACCCGAGCATTTTGGTGCTCGCTCATCTCTAGTCTTATATATATATATATATATATATATATATATATATATATATATATATATATATATAGATATATAGATATATATATATATATATATATATATATGTATATATATAGATATATAGATATATATATATATATATATATATATATATAGATATATAGATTAAAGAAGGTATACATTGTATGTAGCAACACAACAATATCCAAATTGTCGCAACATTGTGGCAGGGTGGCCTAAGCACAGGTAAAGACCTGTTGCCTTGTTATGCAGGTCAAGGGTTAATGCACCATGTGCAGAGACTGCTGGTGCTGTCTGTCTTTGCTGCATGGACGCATGCTGGATTAGTCATGCCTGGGACTAGGGTGGAGGTGTGGTTTTCCCTCTGCCAGTTTTTTTTCACTCTGCCAGTTTTAAGGTGCAAAGTGGCTTTATATTTTCTCACTTCCTGGTGATCAGTGCTGCTTATTCCATTCCATAGTGGAGAACTTAGAGTTTGGAGCTCTGCTGTGCTGGGTATTTTTCTACTTGCAGATAAGTTGCTGCAGATTTCCTTCAGTTGTATTTTGCTTTTCATTACTGTTTTGCTTAGCTGTTCAGTTCATCTCTCCAGGGGTCCCTTCAGGGACAGTCAGGGCCCAGGATGAAGACTGTGGGGCATCTCTATCGAGACAAATACTCCGCTGCTAGGTAGGGACCCTTCACCTCCCCTACCAGGTTAGGGCCAGGCTTCCTCCTCCCTGGAGTGGTGTTACCATTCGGCATAGCTTAATGTGTGGCTATTTTCCACCATGTGTACGTTCCTTCTCACCGTGCTAAGTGTTGTACTCTGGTGTCGCACGAGCCTTGCATCTGGGTTACGTACTTCAGTTGTGGAGCGCACTGTTCTTCAGTGCAATAGTCTTTCAGCTACTGTAGTTGCTATCATCACCCTACATTCGTGCTGAGTGAGGAGCTCATGTGCAGATGGTTAGGCGACTTATGAGGGCGACTGTTATGTTTGTTAGTGGCATTAGGGTGTTTGAGGCTAAGTAAGAAAGTAAACAGTGCATGTTAGCTGTCCATAGGTGAGGACAGGATAGAGTTCGGAGTTACTTAGAAACTAGTTCTAGTTTAACGCTTTTGTCTCTCTTGCTCTGGTACAGATGTTCTGGCTTCTGATACATAAAAATTAAAGATGAGCGAACACCAAAATGTTCGGGTTCGCGTTATTCGAAACGAACTTCCCGCGATGTTCGGGTGTTCGTTTCGAATAACGAACCCCATTGAAGTCAATGGGCGACCGGAACATTTTTGTATTTCGCCGATGCTCGCTAAGGTTTTCATGTGTGAAAATCTTGGCAATTCAAGAAAATGATGGGAACGACACAGCAAGTTCTCCTCTGCCACAGCTGTAACAGCTGTGGCAGAGAAGAACGATGTTAGCCCATTGAATTCAATGGAGCCGTCAATACAGCCGACTCCACTGAATGCAATGGGCTGCCGGCGATCGCGGGATGAATTGTCGGAAAGGGGTTAACTATATAAGCCCTTTCCTGCAATTCATCCAGAAATGTGTAAAAATAAAAAATATATATATACTCACCTGGTGCCGACAGACGGAGTTCAGCGCGGCAGGCTGCAGTTCTCCTGAACTGCTCTGAACAGCTGTTAGTAGTATTCAGCAGCCGGGGATTTAAAATCCCCGCCTGCTGAATAAGATGCCTCTGAATGGTCACAGCCTGACCAATCAGAGGCCAGCCCTCACTCACACCCATTCATGAATTCATGAATGGGTGTGAGTGAGGGCTGGCCTCTGATTGGTCAGGCTGTGACCATTCAGAGGCATCTTATTCAGCAGGCGGGGATTTTAAATCCCCGGCTGCTGAATACTACTAACAGCTGTTCAGAGCAGTTCAGGAGAACTGCAGCCTGCCGCGCTGAACTCCGTCTGTCGGCACCAGGTGAGTATATATATATTTTTTATTTTTACACATTTCTGGATGAATTGCAGGAAAGGGCTTATATATTTAACCCCTTTCCGACAATTCATCCCGCGATCGCCGGCAGCCCATTGCATTCAGTGGAGTCGGCTGTATTGACGGTTCCATTGAATTCAATGGGCAAACATCGTTCTTCTCTGTCACAGCTGTTACAGCTGTGGCAGAGAAGAAGGATTTGTCTTCTATATGTTCTCAATGGGGTTGGCGCTGCTGCCGCCGGCCCCATTGAGCGCATATAGACGAACATCCGAACATCGTGTGGTGTTCGTTACGAATAACGAACATCCCGAACACCCTAATATTCGCCCGAGCATCAAGCTCGGACGAGTACGTTCGCTCATCTCTAATAAAAATACTTATACGGGACAGAGAACATGGTCCTCCTATAATATTTGCAGGAATGTGGGTAATGTAATATTTCCACAAGAAAAGACCCAACCTGTGGGTAATTTGACATGCCTATTATGACTAGGGATTTTTACAGTGTTGTTACACCTCATACTATTGATGATATTTTTGCACTTTGTTCGGCTGCACAGGATCACTGAATCATTTGTTGCTGACATCTGGTTAAGTGATACTTGTGCACATTTTCCTATCACAGACTTATAGCAGGTAAAGTGGTAATAGACGTCTGCTCCTGCCGCCTGTCTGAGTCAATCACTTCTGGTACCCCGAATCTGCAGATTACCTCATTCATGAGCTTCTTTGCAGTTACCTATGAGGTTGTCTTGGTAACAGGGTAGGCTTTAATCCAATCTGAGAAAACATCAACACAAGCACATATTCATACTTCCTAACAGGTGGAAGCTGAATATAGTCAATTTGCAATCTCTGAAATGGGTAGAGGGGCTCAGGCAAGTGTTTGTGGCACCTTTACCTTCTGTTCTGGGTTACTTATGGCACAGATCATGCAAGATTGAAAAAATGATGCAGCAGCTACAGAGAATCCACAGGCCATCCATCCTCGTTCAAGCATCAACATTAGAGATGAGCGAGCACCAAAATGCTCGGGTGCTCGTTACGCGAGTCGAACTTCCCGCAATGCTCGAGGATTCGCTTCGAGTAACGAACCCCATTGAAGTCAGTGGGCGACCCGAGCATTTTTGTATGGGACCTATGCTCCGCTAAGGTTTTCATTTGTGAAAATCTGGGAAATTCAAGAAAGTGATGGAAAAGGACACAGAAACGGATAGGGCAGGTGAGAGGCTACATGTTGGGCTGCATCTCAAGTTCCCAGGTCCCACTATTAAGCCACAATAGCGGCAAGAGTGGCCCCCCCCCCAATAATTTTTACTTCTGAAAGACTCATTAGCAAGGCATACCTTAGCTAAGCACCACACTACCTCCAACAAAGCACAATCACTGCCTGCATGACGCTCCGCTGCCACTTCTCCTGGGTAACATGCTGCCCAACCGCCCATTTCAGTAATAGTAACAGTCAAGACAGGCCACAGTAACATTCCCGTTGCAGCAGTTTAGGGAGATAACAGTCTCTTTCACATTTCAGTAGTTGCAGTATAGACAAGGCCCCAGTTACATTTATGTAGCAAAAGTGTAGGCCTTAAGTATTTTGCTTCAATTTTTTAAAATGGTGAGGTGAAAAACCAGACAGACACCGTATGCAGCGTATATATGTATACTCTTTCCCTCTGGCGGGATGACGGCGATCATGTAACGGACACAGCAGAGCCAGGAAACAATTATGCGCAAGCCTGCTGTAACGCTTAGCTGGGTAATAATGAGTGACTACTACCACCAGCACACACGCAGTAAACTGAAGACGGTCACTGGCAGCCCAAATATAGGATTTTTTTTTCCAATTTTTGGGAAAAAGCCCACTGCCTATATAGCCTGTATATGGATTTCCCTGTTGGAGGTAGACTGTGGTGATTGAAAGCAGTGCAGCCAGAAAAAAATTATGCGCAAGACTGGGTATTAATGAGCGACTACTACCCCCAGCAGACGCGCAGTAAACTGAAGATGGTCACAGGCAGCCCAAATATAGTATTTTTTTTCCAATTTTTGGGAAAAAGCCCACTGCCTATATAGCCTGTATATGGATTTCCCTGTTGGAGGATGACTGTGGTTATTGAAAGCACAGTGCAGCCAGAAAAAATTATGCGCAAGGCTGCAGTAACACCTAGCTGGGTAATAGTGAGCGACTACTACCCCCAGCAGATACGCAGTAAACTGAACACAGTCACAGGCAGCCCAAAGATTTTTTTTTTCCAATTTTTTTGAAAAAGCCCACTGCCTATATAGCCAGTATATCTCTTTCCCTGTACCACTGTCCCTGCCTCAGCAGTACTGCCCCTATACTCTGTAAAATGACTGCAGACTGAGGACGCTATGGTCTGCACGCCTGATATACAAAAAAAAACAAATTGTGCAAAATTGCTAAAAGCAGCCTCAACAGTACTGCACACGGTCAGATGTGGCCCTAAGAAGGACCGTTGGGGTTCTTGAAGACGAAAATAACACCTAACACTCTCCCTATAGCAGCTACAGCAGGACGGCACTTTCCCTAATGTCTCTCAGCGTGCATCTGTGGCGAGCCGCGGCCGGCCCCAGTTAACATACTCGGGTGTCACCTGATCTCCCCAGCCACTCACTGCAGGGGGGTGGGATAGGGCTGGAACTTCACAGGAGGAAGTTGTAATGCCTTCCCTGTGTTTCTATTGGCCAGAAAATGGCGCAAATGTTTCTGGGAAGAAAATGGAAGTGACTCGAACACCGCGTGGTGCTCGTCTCGAGTAACGAGCATCTCGAGTACCCTAATACTTGAACGAGCATCAAGCTCGGATGAGTACGCTCGCTAATCTCTAATCAACATCATTGCTGCTTTTGATAGATGTGTCTGTCCATGCATCAGCTGGGCCATCATGGCATACAGGGATAAGGGTAGGCAAATTCTGTTGTCTGTTCGCCATACGCCGTCCTGTTCTGTCGCTCCCATCTTAGTCCATTTATCCTTTTCTTCCTTACTGGCTTGTGACTGTAAAATTTTTAGCTTATCAATGTCCAAGTTTTTGTCTCTGACTTGTGCAGTCAGTATCTTTTTTTTCTTCTTTCTTCCACGGCTTGAGGGCCGCTGCCTTTGCTCTGAAGTCTGCTAGGGCATTGCCTCTTGCTTCTCCAGTGTCGGCTTTGGTGTGAGCTTTCACCTTGAGGACTGCTACTTTTTCAGGTAGGAGTAGGGCCTCCATAAGACTCTGCACTGCTGCACCAGTCTTAATTCCATAGTGGGCTGTAATCATGAGCAATGCCAAATGCATACCGGGGATCAGTGTAAATGTTTGCCATCTTACCTTCTGCCACTCTACATGCTTCAGTGAGGGCTTTCTGTTCTGCTTCTTGTGCTGAGACATGCAAAGGCAGTGCTTCTGCTTTTAGGACATCATGTTATGTGACCACTGCATATCCGGTGTGGAATCGTTCATCCTCAGCTTGGTACCTGGAACTATCTACAAAAAGCTCAAAATGTGCATTGTCAAATAGGGTTTCAGTAACTGTTTCAAAACCTGTAGCTTCTTGTTGCATCAATGCTAGGCATTAATGGTGATGTTCTATTTCAAATAAATCAGAGTTTTGTTGCAAAGGATTTAAAAATAACAGATCTGCAGTACCTAAATCACCTATGTTTCTTTCTCCCCCATTTGAACCAGGGTACTTGATTGGAAGAAGAGTAGCCGGGTTCAACGTAGTGCAATGCTGAAAAGGTCATAAGTAGGGCACATTGTAGCTGGATTTGAAGTGCCAAAGACAAATGTTTATGTTGGACCCGTGTCAGTATGCTCTGAATGTCATTAGGGGTGAGGACCACTAGGGGGTAGTCCAGTACTAGTTCAGAGGATTTGTCAACCATTGCTTGTACTGCTGCCACCACACAGACGCTTGAGGGAACTCCCTGAGCCACTGGATCCAATCGCACGGAGTAGTATCCAAGCGGTCCTGGTCACCCTCCATGTTTTTGTGTCAATACTGCTGTTGCATGGACAGAGAGTTCAGTGCAGAAAAGAGTGAAAGGTAGAGTATAGTTAGGAATTCCCAAGGCTGGAGAGCTGAGAATAGAGAGTTTTAAAGTGTGGAAGTTGTCAGTTGATTCTGAAGTTAGAGAGCAGGGAGTAATTGAGAGACAGTCATAGAGTGGTTGCATGAGAGATGAAGCAGAGCGGATCCATGGACGGCAGTAGGGGATAAGGCCTAAATAGGTGCAGAGTTTGGCAACAGAGGAGGGCACAGGAATGGCCTGGACAGCGGCCTTCCATTTCTCTGTCAGATATCTGGTTCCTTGAGCCTGGTGGTGGCCCAATAAAACAACTTTTTCTTTGCAAAACTGAAGTTTTTCCTTTGAGGCTTTGCAGCCATTTTTTGCAAGGAAAATCAACAGTGAGATGGTAGCCTGTTGGCAGGCTTCCAAATCATCAGCACACAGTAAAAGATCATCAACATTTTACAGAAGTACCACCCCAGGTGGAAGGGGCCAACACGGCAACACTGACTGGAGTGCCTAAGTGTACATGTTTGACGAGTTGTGAGCTCCCTGTGGGAGAACCATCGACACATACTGTTTACCTTTAAAAGTGAAGGCAAAAAGGCTAAACGTTATTGGCAGTCTGGGGGGAGGGGAACACTAAAATAAGCATTTGTTAAGTCCAACACTGTGAAGTAGGTATGTGGCACCTGTGCCAGTAAGGTGTGGGGATTGGGCACCACAGGGGTGTCCAATACCATAACCTTGTTTTCCTCACGCAGGTCATGGACTATGCGGTAGGTGTCTGGCTGACCTTTCTGCATCTTTTTCTTGACTGGAAAAAGAGGGGTGCTAGCGGGAGAACATATCTCTCACAATGCTCCCATTTGAACCAAGTCTCCCACCTGTCCCCAATTGCATCTTCTTGTGGGAAACTAAGGGGATACTGTTTAACTTGGGGAGGGTGTATATCCTGGTTTCAGATATACTATTCTAGGGGGTACATAAAATTTCCCTATGTTTGTTTTGGAGGTGGCTCACGATTTGTCAGGAACTGCGTGAAAATGCTGGGTTTCTTTAGCAGCTGCCAGGACAAACACATGCACTGGATCCACCAAGACAGCAGTTAGTTTGCAAAATGCTTCTGAACTGGCACCTGAGGTCTCAACCCGTACTGATCTATCCAGTGAGAATTTGATGGATGCAGATAAGGCTTGTAAGATGTCAGTGCCAAAAACAGAGATGTCATCGCTGACCAGCAGCTTAGCTATTACTGTCTAATCCCTACATTTGAGTGGAAAGGATTTTGTTTCTTGCAATGCAACAGTCTTCCCTCCCAACCACACTACTGATTGTGTACTCTACTGTCTATGGCAGCCCCCCATATCAGTAAGAAATTGAATCTTTTAATGTAAAACTTCCCCCTTCATGTAGACCACTGAACCTTCTGTTTCTACAGTGATGCAGAAGAGGGGCAGGAGGTCGCCTGTTTTGTCATGCCTGTTCCTCCTCCTCCAGAGGGGGCATGATGCTAGACTGTTGCTTACTCCTGCATACTGACCTCTAGACCTTTTTTTCTCCTAGGAGATCGGAGATAAACGCTCCATACAAGGGATGTTCTTGTCCATCCGGAGAAGTAAAAGGTCTTCTAGTGTTTAGTATATAGCAGGAAACAAACTGAGTAATATTGCTGGGGCTTCCAAATGTTAAAGAAATTCTTCAGATCAGGTAGAGTTAAAATAAGAGTCATATTACCACACCCATTAGACCAAATCAGACAAAACAGATGCAGCTTTAAATGAAAAAAGTGATCAGTTCTAGTGGTGAACTACCCCTTCATCATCTCTTATAGTTTGATAAAAGAAGTTGGTAAAATGTGTATAGAAATTGGTTGTCTTACAAGTATGACAAAATCAAAGTATATGAATAAATACATTCTTGGCATAACAATACTCTCCCCAGGCTAGGAGATGGTCTATGTGTGGAAATCAAGATTTGGCAAATCATCCAACATCTGGTGTTTTGACCATTCAAGATTGCACAATATTTCACAATTGCTTGGACAATGGAGGACATAACTCAACTGTATTTCCTATACACCCCCACATTCTGGCATACATTAGATAAATAATCTGGTTAAACGCACATCTCTGAAATTCTCGGATCATGTATTTGTTATAATTAACTTCATAAGGCTCATGAAGACGTTACATTGACCTTTTTTCTGATGTCTTAAACACACCAGCCTTTCTTAAAGGCAACTAGATTTCTCTATCACAGGTGGTCCCCTATTCACAGAATATCCACAGGATAAGGGATAACTGGCTGATTGGTGGGAGTCTCACCACTTAGACCCCAATCAATGTGGAGAATGGGACTGCACTTCTCCGCCCCAAGTGACATCACTGTGAATGGACAGCCAGCACTCCATTCATTTCAATTGGGTTCTCGGAAATAGCCCAGCCGGCACCACATTGCCATTGAAAGGAATTGGAGCACTAGTGTGCTTGTGTGACCAGTGCTCCATTCAGTCTCCTCTTCCGTACTTCGAGGGCGACATGGGACCACTGTTCTCAAGATCAGCAGAGGTCTCAGTGATGGGTCTCATCAATCAGCAAGTTATCGCCTTGTAACCGGGCACAAGGTGGCAGTGAAACGCAGGGGTGAGAATGGCGCAGCAATAGCAAACAGAGGGGGCACATTCTTTTTCTATGAAAATAAGTTACTGAACAACTCAGTAATAAACAGTATTGCACTCCATAGGAGGGTTCATGTATTTGTAACGTTGTGTAATAACTGCATTGAACTCTTAAAGTGACAGTAATCTTAAGGCAACACAATACTAATCACTTGCCATCTTTTGCCAAATATATACTATCAGTTTCTCATTAGCTCCTCCTGGCAGCAGTAAGTCACATGGCAGTACTCATATTTTCAGCATCTTTAGCTATTTCTCATTACTGCAGTGTAACCCCTATGTAACATAATCTCTATGAGTGTTGCCCACAACCTTAAATGGCCATAGGAGCAGTGTCCTTACCTACAAATGCGTCACATGTCTTAGACGTCGTTTATTTTTCCAGAGGTCGTCACATCATCATCATCTAGCAGCTTCTGTTCCGCGTTACACATTTCTTAAATCATATTGCTTCGTGCTAATCTATACAGCTGCTCTGGTCTTACTATGCCAATAAATATCCTGCATCAAAGACACTTCATAGACTTCATGTGTATTACACTCCATTACATCACATCAGGTACATTACACTAACATAACCACTGCTCAGAACATTATTAACCCCTTCGACCCCTGTGAGGCCTTGCGTTAACTAAACCATGGCGCCACATACCCAATACTGTTTCACTGTCCCATGGGTTCATTTCCCCCACCCTGGCCAGGGATTTTACCTTACATTATACTGTCAGTTGCAGTCTGCTGGCTCTCACTTCTGCTGCCGGCAGCGTCCATGGCAAATCTTTTGTGGTATCCAGCAGGCAGGGATACTTTCTCGCCTTCCCCCCCAGAAATGTAGCTGGCCCTCAATCTTCACCCCTGGGTTTTCAGGGCACACAATGGTTGCTGTGTCTCTGCAGAGAGCTAGACCGAGCGCAGACCAAAGATAAGGGTAAAGCAGTAGGGAATAAGATGGTTGTCAATGGTGGCTCTGCTGCTCCCCAAAAATGTTTACAATTGGGATCTGTGCCGGTAGGCCACATGCAGTGGTAAAAAACAAATAAAATAAAAATAATAGAAATACTCAGTTATTGTAATCTGCTACCCATGGAGTCGGGTAGGGGAAGATGTTAGTTTGTCACGATGCCAGTCCATGTATGGGTAGGGACTAGAGATGAGCGAACGTGTTCTAAACGAACACTTACGCACCCAGACACCGGCTTTACCGAGGACTTCAGTGTCCGCGCGTAAAGATTCGGCCGGCGCCGGGGGGCGGGGAGAGGCGCGGCGGCGCGGGCGGCAGCAGCGGGGAACAGGGGGGAGCCCTCTCTCTCTCCCTCTCCCCCCCACTCCCCGCCGCACCCCCCCGCGCTGCCACGGCGACCCCCGAACTTTTTTCGCCCGAGCACGGAATTGCTCGCAAAGTTCGGTGCTCGGGCGAAAAGGGGCGGAGCCGAGCACGTTCGCTCATCTCTAGTAGGGACTCATTCCAAATAAAAATAATAAAGGATAAAAAGTGGATAAATAAACAATAATGAGGGTAGTAGTGCTTCCACTCCTGCAGTGTTGTGTGGTACCTAAATGCAGATTTTATGAATGATGGGAAGCACTCCAGCAAGCAGACTTTAGTTGCTAAAAAACAATGTAACTCTTTTTCAAAGAGTGAGGGAACAGTGGAACTTGCAGCAGAAACACAATTTGCATTCACTTGAAGTAATTGTTGCATTACAATTCCAGATATTGATTACTTCTGAACTCTTCCCAGGGGATTTACATTAGGTTCCAGTTTTTCCCCCTGGTTTTAATAACTGCATTAAACATGACTTGCTGACTTGCTTTTACTTTCTTTCCTTTTTTGTCCTGTCCTATCTCTCTCCTCTCCCTGCTAAACATTTCTTGTAGTTTGAGTATTCACACTTGGATGTTCTAGCCTGCCACCACACTGACTGTTAGTAAAGATGGTATCCTTGCTCCTACCCGGTCTCCTTCAGACTAGCTGAGCTGGCTAGACTCCACTCAAAAGACTTTGTAAAGATGTTCACCTTGTTCCTTCCTGGTCTCTATCTCTGGGCAGTCTTCTATCTATTAATTCAAAGAGAAGACTGACTAACCCCGCCCACTCTTTACTTTTTATGTCTTTCCTCTCCATTAATCCTAAACTAGAAGGAATCTCTCTATCCAATCCCAGTATTGGGAGTGACTGGCACCTAGGTGTGACTGGCAGGTGTGAGAGCAGGTTAGGGTGTCTTATGCATAGTCATGCAGTGTTAGGTAGCATAAACACTTCTAAACAACACATTTAAAGTTATAAACACATAATTTCATTCATTTTAGATTTTTGAAGATATATATATATATATATATATATATATATATATATATATACATTTTACATGAGGTAGTAATAAAACTGCTGTGGGACACCAACTCTGGGGTACTACATGAGTAGCTCCCCAGCATGGGGAATCTGTCTACAATGCCCCCCTCCCCCCAGTAGCCCAACACCACAATGTTCCCAAACCTACTGCTGCTTCGTGCCGCCATCTCTGGGTCTCTGCTCCCATCGGCTCTCAGTCTGCCTCAGGCACTGGAGCTGTGATGTAGCACTCACTATTCTCCTATCATAGGGCTGATTTTCGAAGCAGTGAAACACTGGAACAAAAGCACTGGTCAGCACTCTTCAGACTAGTGCTAGCAAGTGCTGTCTCCCCGCTCCCCCTTCCACCAGGGACCAAAGATGTGAGGCTTAAACTTACAAATGGCAGCCTCTCTAACAGTGTCTGTATGGTGATTCATGGGGTAAATTGGATCGCTGTAGTGTTATACCTCTTACATACTATCCTGTGGATAGAGGATAAATGGCAATTCTGGTACAACTCCTCTAAGACTGTGCAGGTGAGATGTGCTTAAAATTATGCAAAAAAAAATTTCTATGCTTCCCGAAAATTCTCTTTTTCATAGTCTTCACTGGAGAACACAGAAACCATGGCTATGAGCTGCTGTCACAAAGAGGTGCGACACCAAGGGCTCTTTCACACGGTGTTATGCTACCTGCATATTATACTCATATTTTTCATGCATGTGGTACGTGGTGCTAAAAGTCAATTGATTTCTATCGGGACACTCACACCTGTGTTTTTGTTGTGTGTTTTTACGTGCAGAAAAAAAAGGCATGTCCTATTTTGGTGCATATTTTATGCATGTAAAAATTATGCATGTAATACGTGGGACACATATTCCCATGTGAGTGAGCCCTTATCTCCTCTTACACAGTCTATACCCGAGTTCCTCAGTTTGTGTTGTAGCACTTGGAGAAGCACAAGGTAAAGGGTGAAAAATAATAAGAAAACAGAATGAAGGCTTCTACAGACGAACGTATGCACAAATGTGCTCTCCGCAACAGAGCATATCTGCACATCAACTAGGTTTAGAGATGGTGCTAAACAGGTTGATACGTGTGTACTAATATAATTTTTGCGCTCAAAATTCCAGTTCACACGCACACATTACTTCCTTTCCGTGGAATAGAATGGCTATTTAAAACCAAATAAGGGCCAGCTCGCTTCTTTTCCTTGCATTTCACGCACCCAATCCCTTTTTAAAGCTGTCATAGACTTCTACAGCAGCTTTCTGCATAGCAGGCAGAAAAATAGGGCAGGGCCTATCTTTATCTCACACAGGATTTGTAAGCGATAAACACATTCATGAGAAAGACACCACTGAAATCAATGGCTTTGCTTCATTACGTTATATGAGCATGATTTTCACTCACATAAAAACATGTGCAAGCACATTTTTGATCGTTTTAAGCCCTAGGTACCACCAAAAGGCAACTTAACCCCAAAACAATGGGCAGGTGCTATATCCCCAACAGAGACTACGAGAAGTGATTGCACAGCAATTACCAAAATCTTATTTTCTTGGTTGTTTTACTAGTGGGCACAGAAACCATAGGAGGTCCTAAAGCTGTCCCTGGGGTAGGACAGAGATGCAAAAGTGTCTAGAAATTTGGGTTAGTTCAGGGTTTTCGTATTTCTGCTCTGTTTTTGGAGAAGATAAACTAAAACTAAAATGATCCTTTTTTCCCCTTTGATTTCCATGGGGCTTCAATAAAAATGGAGAGCAAATGCAAAGGCTTCTGCAGGCTTCCATTCCATCAGATTTCATGTGTCTTTTGGACAGAAAAATAAAGCTGCAGACTGCACTACTCTCCTGTCCAAAAAAAATGGAAACCTGACCGAATGAAAGCAAACAGAAGCTCTTTCATTTGCCTCTTTTTTTGAAAACCCATTAAAATTAATGGAGAAAAAAACGAAACCTTTTTTTTTCCATTTTCTTTTCAGTTTCTCTCCTCCAAAAATGGAGCAGAGACAAAAAACACGAACTGACCCTAACACAGGTGGGAAAGCAGCATTAACCATATCGTGTCTATCTTTTACTGAATATTCAGCCACTTTATTTGGTTCTAAAGAATATATCTGTGGTAAGCACAACTGTTTGGGAATTGGTGGGGTTTATCATGGTGGCATTACTGCTCCCCGACAGATGGCACCTACACATTGGTGAAAATAATAATGGTGGGGGTGACTACCCATCTAGTCAGGTAGGGTAAATTCATGACTGCAGTCCTGTGCCATACAAAATAATAATAAAAAAGGGAAAAAATGAAATTAAAGAAGTCTGTCCTTTCCCTTAGAGTGTAGTGTGGTACCTCTGTGTAGATGTCACAATGGTGAGAAGGGACTCCAGAAGGCAGGGGTTGAACATTAAATCAGCTGAAAACAATTTATTTAACAAAAGGAAGATCTTCCAGACTTTATACAGCTTTAGTATTTGGTATTCTTATCTAATGTCAAAAAACTTTATACTATGTCAGATTATCTGATAAAGGTCTTGAATTGACCAAAACATAAAATGAATTCTGACTATTGATTGTGTACATAAATTGATTGTGTACATAAAATTAAAATTAAAATAATATTTCTGCAGCATTGAAGAGACAGATTTTTATTCAAACTATCTGAGCATCAAAGTTCTCCTATTTCCTCTCTTCGTACAAAGCTAATTTTCAGTCTTATCTTATTCCTTAAGAACCCACAAGCCCCTGCTGTTCCCTAATACTGACGCGCACCAGCAGTCCTGTACTCATTTTATCACTTAAGGACCCACAAGCCTCTGCTGCCCTCTCATACTGAAGCCCACTAGCAGTCCAGTTCTCAGTCTTATTACCTAAGAACCCACAAGTTCCCGCTGCAAGTCGGTCTTATTACTTAAAAACCCACAAACTCAGTCTTATTACGGTCATCCTCTATTTGCCTCCACAAAGAGTGAAGTATAATCATGGCTCTGTAGAATGAATCCACATAAAAAATCTTTTTGGCACTGTGGGAATCTGGACATCACACACAAACATCCATTGCTATCTGTAGAACGCCTGATTGGTCGAACAAGAAGACATTAACTTCAATTGTTTTTCTCAAGAGTCAAGTTTTCTCTTTCTTCTTGAGGGTCTTCTTATATATCTTCATCTACCTCATCTGCTCGCTGATCCACTTCTTCCTCGATACCAAATATGAGTGTTGGTTTAAGCCTACAAAAGACAACGCCGATTATTTCTCTTTTTAACCCAATTTGTAAAGCCATAAAGATCAGGATGTTCCGTCATGCCGGCTGCTACTGTATACAGGAGGCGTCTGTCTACGGATCAGCTGATCTTATTAATGGCCACAAGTCCTATAATAATCAGGGGGCACAGAGGTAACTCTCTGGTCATCGGGGACTAAGAACAAGAGATCACCAAGGACTGAGGACTGTATATACTGGGAAATACCAATAATTAGAGATGAGCGAGTACCAAAATGCTCGGGTGCTCGTTATTCGAGTCAAGCTTTTCGTAATATTCAAGAGCTCTATTCGAGTAACGAACCCCAATGAAATCAATGGGAGACCCGAGTATTTTTGTATTTGACCCACCCGGTGCCGAGGTTTTTTTTTCTATCTTTATCTCTACCTCTCCACATATTGCTGTGGACGTGCGGACGCTGGCACGTCACAGCAGAAAGTGGTAATGCAGTGAGGGGTCAAAACAGGGAGGGGTCGAACTCGACGTGGTACTCACTCGAATAATGCGCACCATCGAGTATGCTAATACTCAAACGAGCATCAAGCTCGGACGAGCATGTTCGCTCGACTCTAGTAATAACCTTAATAAAACTGGTACCAACATGATCCACAATACCCAACACTCAGAACTAAATAGCATCTTACAGTGATGGACCTGACCCTAAAAGCTTACAATTTAAAGGAGGGGGTAATGTAGACTATACAAGCGCTCACTATACAGGAATTCAAAATAAAGCTTAGTTCAGGGTCAGCTCAGTAATCCCCTCACTGGAAGAGTTGTGACCCCCCGCTATAGACCCCCACATAAGTCAGACACAGTATCACACTATAGAATCAGTGATGTCTGTGTAGAGATGTGATTGGTCAGTGACTGCATCCTCACCTGGCGGTCACCTATGTGACTCATCACACTGGCCACCATTTACTATATAATAACCCTGCTGGATTAATAGAATGACTTACAATCTTAGGACGCTTCTACTTTTCTTTTCTACATCTGAAACAGAAAAAGATTATTTAGTAGGAATTAAACATGAAGTTTACAATGTGACATAAGAATATTCCAGAAACTGGTAAACCTGATAATTACTGGACTGCGGGGGAAATTATGCTCTTTATGACCTGATCCCTGCAGGTACATCTCACCTGTCTCCCTGTAATGTCCCCATTATCCAGCACTGACATTCTGGGATTATATAGTCATTACATCCTCAGGGGACGGACGTCTCGCTGCGCTGTAGTGTGAGGCTGGAAATATCATCAGTAATCTTATATACTGCCAGTATGATTACCGTATTTTTCGCTTTATAGGATGCATCGGATGATAAGATGCACCCCTGTTTTAGAGGGGAAAATAGGGAAAAAATATTTTGAACTTACCCAGGGACAGTGCAGGGGATAGTGCCGGGCGACGGAGCAGCAGAGGTCTGAAACAGCAGAGCTCCGTGTCACAGCAGTGCTTGTTTGGCAAGAGGGAGGCAAAAAGCCGATTGGTGGAGGCAAGGATGCAGGAGCAGTTCCTGCCGGCACTCACCACCAATCAACGTAAGGGAGGCAGTGGGGAGGAGAGAAAACTGGAGAGTGACCGCACATTTGTTCACACAATCGCAACGGTCTTTGTGCGACCGCAATTTAGTTAGCCTGATTGCACGCTTTGGGAGGAAGAAAAGTACATCTTATAAAGCAGAAAATATGGTATATAACAATTGTGTCCCCCTTTAGTGATAAATTATGACTAGAGATGAGCGAACGTACTCGGTAAGGGCGATTTCGCAATCGAGCACTGCGATTTTCGAGTACTTCACTACTCGAGTGAAAAGTACTCGGGGGCGCTGTGGGTGAGCAGGGGGTTGCAGAGGGGAGTGGGGGGGAGAGAGAGTGGGCTCCCCCCTGTTCCCCGCTGCTACCCTCCGCTCCACCACGCCACGCCCCGCCCCCCCGGCGACCCCGAGTACTTTTCACCCGAGTAGTGAAGTACTTGAAAATCGCGGTGCTCGATTGCGAAATCGGCCTTACCGAGTACGTTCGCTCATCTCTAATTATGACCCATTCACAAAGCTGTATTTTCAGGCCGTGTACGGCCCGTGTATTCCATGCTCAGCACACGGCTGCATTACAGATCATGATGCCGTTCACATGAATGATTTTACCAAGCACTGAAAAAAAATTGCTGCCCTGTCCTATTCTTGTCTATTTTCCATATCCATGGACCATGGATGTTGGGGTCCATCGAGCTCAGACGAGGGTCTGTGTGGCGTTCAATGAAAGTTGTGACTAAAGCCGTATGGATCTGGCTTATTTGCATGTGTTTTTTGCATGCATGAAATTTGTGTGTGTAATATGCACAGAATAGAACCCATCGACTTCAATGCATTCGTGCTCACACCCATTGTTTTGCATTTAAATTTAGCGCATGCTGAAAAAAACGCAGCATGCTATACTTTTGTGCGCACTAAAGGTCCCCATAGAAATCGGGGGGGGGGGGAGGTTGCGCAAATGTGGGACAATACACAACTGGATGAACTCGGGGCAAGAAAAGTACAGTAAATTACACCTGTTATGCTGCTACCTTCTCTTTACATATTGGATCGACTTTAAGTGGTTGATGGTCCACAACCCTCTGGTTGCTTGGCATGTTTTGCGTATGCTAGACGCACTTTTTTCTCCCTCTTCAACTTGGCTTGTCCTACTGGGGTGATCTGAGTGCTGCTGACCAACTTATTAACGATTGCATGTAGCAGCCATGGTGTACGAGCGTCAGCGCATTGATGTAGGAAGTACAAAAGAACTTGGTCTGTTTAGCAGTGTGCAGGTGGCGGAGGGCTGCCTCCTTTTTGGTCTAATCCACCCATCTGTCTCAAAGCCTTTTTATTATAGCATCTTGTAGCTGGATCCAAATTTCTCCGAGTTCATTTGGAGACTTAGGCCCAAAGGAGACCTAAGGGGTCACCTGGTCGCTGGCAGCTGAAGGAGATGTGCACTACTAGCCTTATATATTATGAGTGTAGTAAATATAATAGCAATGTCCTTTATGAACCAACATATTCAGTGTTTGCAGTTTGCTTCTACATGCAGGTTTGCAGTTCCACTGACCTTGTGCCTCATTCACACAGGCATATGCAACTTTGCTCTGTGAAAAACGCCCCATTTTTGCTGTTTGTGTATGTGTACTTTTGGTGCATATATGCATTTTTGTAAGCCTCTGTTGCATCCAGTTCCACTGCGTTTTTTATGCGTCGGCAAAAAAAAACCAAGACGGCCCAAGTGATGCCAGTTTTTTCACAATCCACAGAACACAGGGGGCGCAATAAAAAAAGAGTCAATTGTGAACGCAGATGTTACTGCATATTCACTGCATTATTTTAGGCAACCTTAGTCTTTAATAAGCAATTTTCATCCACGAATACGACCCCAAATATCATATGCTGCCGGCCTTAGTTTCTAGTGCTGTAGGGAGGAGACAGGTTAATGGATCTGTCTACAATCCTACAAATCTATTCAGACACAGATACCAAACTGAAACAAAAAGAAACTAAGGTTTTCTCTTTTTGGCAAATCAGTCCAAAAACAGAAGCATTAGTCTCCGTTTGTATCAGTTTGTCATTCGTTATAATAAATCAGTCAACTGGAGCTCATTTAATTTTCTTCTACACCGGCCAAGAATTAGATTATGGAGATGAACGCTAGTAAGATAGTTCGTGCCCCACCGGACGGCTATATACCTCCCTGTTCACATGAGGAGACGTACAGAGCCGATCAGAAAGCATCTTTATGTCCACTGAATACCAACGATCAGCCAGCGAGGGCTCACTCATTCGTTCTTTTTTACACGCCCTGATTGTCGGGCGAACAAACGTTCAGAGGAACATTCATGCTGATATCAGGACCGTTTAAAAAGACCTTATTGTGAAGATCTCATTATCTCTATAAAGTTATATCTAAGGCCATGTTCATTGTATCTCCTGATACATATGCTGAAGGGGTCCATGGAGCATTATTGACATGGCAGATGCCAAGTGCCCTCGACATCCACTAAGTAGATATATAGTACATTAGAATACTTTTTTTTTCTTTAGGCTGGCGACACACGAATGGGTCGGATTACGCATGCTGGAGCACATAGCAGAATCCTGCCCCGAATGCGGCTAGTGTCCACAACGGAAATGTTTAAATTTTTATTGCAGATTGACCCGGCGGTTCACCGTCAGGCATGCGCAGTACAAATTTTAAAAAATTTAATTTTTCCTGCGCTGTCGCTAGGCGATGACGCGATTACCTGCGACCTATCTGCAATGTCAATTATGGATAGGCTGCTGGTGGGATGGTTTCCATTGACTTTGAAATTAACACAAAAATTGAGAATTCTATGATTTTTCCTCCACCATGAAAATTGCTATTTGATTCCGCGATAGTGTTGAAAAAGACGACTTTACACTGCATGCTCCAAACAATAGTTACTGCGGATCCGTGCTGCGGTCAACGATCGTGGATTCAACAATGAAAATCTGTTCATGTGCCTCTGGCCTTACTGTATAGGAACGCACAGCCTGTTACACTTTCCTCTACAGCAGATGCCCCCAATAAACACATAACACACGGTCTACATTTTTTTAAACATAAGGCTTATGGATGATTATCCATCTGTGTATTATACTGTGGCAAACATTGGGCTTTATGTTGGGGTATAGAATGCAAGATTTTCCTTACATGTATGCCAGACATAGAGTCCAAGCACAATGTGAGTAGAGCAGGACTCTGGGGATGGTTTAACTGAAGAATATATATAAAGAGATATTTTGTTATTTTAATTTATTTTCCAAATGTCAATGAATAAAACTGATCCTTTTCTGTAAAGCTGGAGGCAGCTGTAAATTTCTATAAATGTATATACACTCACCGATGACTTGCAGCCTCCCTGTACTTCTATCTATGGGTTTCTCCAGGGCGGGATGGTCCACTTCACATATATATTTTGCCCCCTGATGTGTCCCAAGTGTGGGGGTGATGGTTAGGCAGGCGATACAGCTGTAGGTGTTATCGTTCGCTCTCATGGATGTCACACTTTGGTTAGCAGCACCGTCAGCTACCTCGTAGTTCTTATGTCCAGCACGTCTCCACCATATCACAGTGATTGCATCCGGAAAATACCCCGAGATATCACACTGCAGGACGGCCGGGACTCCATGATCTAGACGAGGAATCTGAATCTCTCCTACAACCGGACGCCATCTGTAATCTACAGAACAGGACATGGAAAGGTTTTGTAATTGTAAACCAACCTTATCAAAGAAAAAACATCCTCCACATAAATATCCCACAGGTATGTACTGTATGTTACATGTCAGGATGGGATGTGTAACAGCAGCTCAGATTACATACAAGTGGGGGGCAGTAAAAAATGTTTTACCCTCCATTAAACCCAATTTCTGCCTCATCCCGCTGCAAAAATACCATCTCTTACTGCTGATGTCTTTAGCACAGGGATATAATATATGTACAGTGCAATGAAATGTTGCTGCCAAACTAGAGCTCTAGTCTTCATGTGCCGGAGAAAGTCTTCTGGGTTCATCCTGCGCTCTCCATATATAACAATATTAGAGCTCAGCGAGGAGGAAACATCCCGCTCCTCACCTGAATCTCTGATAGACAGCTCCCTGGATTCCAGGCTCTCCATATATAACAATATTAGGGGTCAGCGAGGAGGTAACATCCCGCTCCTCACCTGAATCTCTGACAGCTCCCGGGATTCCGGGCTCTCCGTATATATAACAGTATTAGGGGTCAGCGAGGAGGTAACATCCCACTTCTCACCTGAATCTCTAATAGACAGCTCCCTGGATTCTGGGCTCTCCATATATAACAGTATTAGGGGTCAGCGAGGAGGTAACATCCCGCTCCTCACCTGAATCTCTGATAGACAGCTCCCTGGATTCCGGGCTCTCCATATATAACAGTATTAGAGGTCAGCGAGGAGGTAACATCCCGCTCCTCACCTGAATCTCTGATAGACAGCTACCTGGATTCCGGGCTCTCCATATATAACAGTATTAGAGGTCAGCGAGGAGGTAACATCCCGCTCCTCACCTGAATCTCTGATAGACAGCTCCCTGGATTCCAGGCTCTCCATATATAACAGTATTAGAGGTCAGCGAGGAGGTAACGTCCTGCTCCTCACTTGAATCTCTGATAAACAGCTCCCTGTATTCCGGGCTCTCCATATATAACAGTATTAGAGGTCAGCGAGGAGGTAACATCCCGCTCCTCACCTGAATCTCTGATGGACAGCTCCCTGGATTCCAGGCTCTCCATATATAACAGTATTAGAGGTCAGCGAGGAGGTAACATCCCGCTCCTCACCTGAATCTCTGATAGACAGCTCCCTGGATTCCGGGCTCTCCATATATAACAGTATTAGAGGTCAGCGAGGAGGTAACATCCCGCTCCTCACCTGAATCTCTGATAGACAGCTCCCTGGATTCCGGTCTCTCCATATATAACAGTACTAGGGGTGAACGAGGAGGTAACATACTGCCCTCACCTGAATCTCTGATAGACAGCTCCCTGGATTCCGGGCTCTCCATATATAACAGTATTAGAGGTCAGCGAGGAGGTAACACCCCGCTCCTCACCTGAATCTCTGATAGACAGCTCCCTGGATTCCGGGCCTCCATATATAACAGTATTAGAGGTCAGCGAGGAGGTAACATCCCGCTCCTCACCTGAATCTCTGATGGACAGCTCCCTGTATTCCGAGCTCTCCATATATAACAGTACTAGGGGTCAGCAAGGAGGTAACATCCTGCTCTTCACCTAAATCTCTGATAGACAGCTCCCTAGACTCCAGGCTCTCCATATATAACAATATTAGAGGTCAGCGAGGAGGTAACATCCCGCTCTTCACCTGAATCTCTGATAGACAGCTCCCTGGATTCCGGGCTCTCCATATATAACAGTATTAGAGGTCAGCGAGGAGGTAACATCCTGCTCCTCACCTAAATCTCTGATAGACAGCTCCCTGGATTCCGGCTATCCATATATAACAGTATTAGAGGTCAGCAAGGAGGTAACATCCTGCTCCTCACCTGAATCTCTGATAGACAGCTCCCTGGATTCCGGGCTCTCCATATATAACAGTATTAGAGGTCAGCGAGGAGGTAACATCCTGCTCCTCACCTAAATCTCTGATAGACAGCTCCCTGGATTCCGGGCTCTCCATATATAACAGTATTAGTGGTCAGCGAGGAGGTAACATCCCGCTCCTCACCTGAATCTCTGATAGACAGCTCCCTGGATTCCGGGCTCTTCATATATAACAGTACTAGGGGTCAGCAAGGAGGTAACATCCTGCTCTTCACCTAAATCTCTGAAAGACAGCTCCCTAGACTCCAGGCTCTCCATATATAACAATATTAGAGGTCAGCGAGGAGGTAACATCCCGCTCCTCACCTGAATCTCTGATAGACAGCTCCCTGGATTCCGGGCTCTCCATATATAACAGTATTAGAGGTCAGTGAGGAGGTAACATCCCGCTCCTTACCTGAATCTCTGATAGACAGCTCCCTGGATTCCGGGCTCTCCATATATAACAGTACTAGGGGTCAGCAAGGAGGTAACATCCTGCTCTTCACCTAAATCTCTGATAGACAGCTCCCTAGACTCCAGGCTCTCCATATATAACAATATTAGAGGTCAGCGAGGAGGTAACATCCCGCTCCTCACCTGAATCTCTGATAGACAGCTCCCTGGATTCCGGTCTCTCCATATATAACAGTATTAGAGGTCAGCGAGGAGGTAACGTCCTGCTCCTCACCTGAATCTCTGATAGACAGCTCCCTGGATTCCAGGCCCTCCATATATAACAGTATTAGAGGTCAGCGAGGTTGTAACATCCCGCTCCTCACCTGGATCTGTGATAGACAGCTCCCTGGATTCCGGGCTCTCCATAGATTCATGTTCCCAGGTCACTCGTACTGTGAATATTGGATCCTTGTGACGATCCTCAGGGATTCGGACCCTACTGGAGACGCTGTAGGTTCTGTCAGGATTATCGTCCAATGCTTCAGTGGATGATATGACGTCTTCTGATCCTCCCACTCCGCACCTCCATTTAATCCTGATGCTTGCAGGATAAAAGTTCTCCAAGATGAGCAAATAGTTCATCTCTCCATTGATAAACACACTTCTCATCACCGGCTCTGACAGCGTGGGCTTTGCTGAAATGTGAACGCACAGCCTGTTACACTTTCCTCTACAGCAGACGCCCCCAATAAACACATAATGCAACATAAGGCTTATGGATGACTATTATACGTCTGTGTATTATACTGGGTCAAACGTTGGGGCTTTAGGCCTGTGCCCCAGCATTGACCTTTTTACTTACCTGTCCGGCGTCTTCTCCTCCGTTCTGGGATGTGCCAACTGTTGCACAGCCACGCAGAGTGGAGCCGACGCGCCGGCAGTGAAGTTTCTGTGCGAGGCTTGCAAAGAAATAAATCATGCCGTAATTTGTTTACCGCACGGATTTTCACGAGGTCAAATAACGGCTGTGAGCATAGGATTGCATAAACGAATGTAATCCTATGACAGCGTGCCCCAGCCGAAATTCTGTTGCAAAAATTGCAGCGGAATTTCTATCCGTGGGCTTTGGGCCTTGTATTGGTACATAGGTTGTAAAAATCTTCCTGACATGTATGCCAGATATAGAGTCCAAATGCAATGTGAGCAGAGCCGGACTCTGGGGGTGGTTTAACTGAAGGATATATCAAGAGATATTTTGTTATTTTGATTTATTTCCCAAATGTCAGTAAATAAAACTGATCCTTTTCCATAAAGCTGGATGCAGCTATATATTTCTATAAATGTATATACACTTACCGGTGACTTGTAGCCTCCCTGTGCTTCTCTCTATGGGTTTCTCCAGGGCGGGATGGTTCACCACACATACATATTCTGCCCCCTGATGTTCCCCCAGTGTGGGGGTGATTGGCAGACGGGCGGTACAGCTGTAGGTGTTATGGTCCGCACTCCTGGATTTCACTCTCTGGACATTTACCTTTTTAAGTTCACCAACTCTCCACCATTTCACATAGATTTTATTTCGGAAATACCCCGCAATCTTACACCGCAGGACGACCGGGACGCCGTGAACGAGACGGGGAATCTGAATCTTTCCTACAATTGGACGCCATCTGAAATCTACAGAAAAGGACAGCAAAATGTTTTGTAATTTTATGCCAACTTAAAAAAAAACAAACATCCCCCCCACATAAATATCACACAGGTATGTATTGTATGTAACATGTCAGGATGTGATGTATAACGGCAGCTCATATTATATAGAAGTGAAAAGCAGTAAAAACTGTTTTACCCTCCATTAAACCAAATTTCTGCCTCATCCCGCTTCAAAAATACCATCTCTTACTGCTGATATCTTTAGCACAGGGATATAATATATGTAGAGTACAATGAAATGTTACAGCCAAACTAGAGCTCTAGTCATCATGTGTCAGAGAAAGTCTCTTGGGTTCATCCTATGCACTCTATATATCTGTTCTATTTTTCGACCCCAAAAAATTGGTCCGGAACCAAAAGGAAACAGGGCAGGTGACAGGGAGAAGGTGGCCATATTTTTCATACCTATCTGCTTGCTGGTTCGTGCGCTGCCTACTTGCAAAGTCAATACGCTAACTGAAAATCTGTCACTTTAAGAGTCCCTTGCCCTCCTATAGACTTGCAGAGTAAAGCATGCACACAGCACTCTAAAAAAAAGAGACAGATTTTCATGCCGTGTGCTGACTTCAAAGCAGGACACCTTTGCATTGCGAGAGTGGGTGAGTACAAAAATACATCAATAGACTACCTGTCAAATCCTATAATGGCAGCATAATTTAGGCCGGTTCCCCACGACCCTGATTTAAATAGTAGATTCTGCGATTGTATGATCTGCAGTAATACACTGTTCACTCTAATACATTGGGTTATGTGTATTATACTGTGGCAAACATTGGGGCTTTATGTTGGGGCAAAGTTGTAACATTCTCCTGACTTGTATGCCGGACGTAGAGTCAAAACACAATGTGAGTAGAGCCGGACTCTGGGGATGCTTTTAACTGAAGAATAAATATAAAGAGATATTTTGTTATTTTACTTTAGTTATTTAAAGTCAGTGAACAAAACTGATCTTTTTCCGTAAAGCTGGAGGCAGCTATATGTTTCTATAAATGTACACACACTCACCGTTGGCTAGTAGCCATCCTGTACTTTCTGCTATTGGTTGCTCCAGGGTGGGATGGTTCAGCACACATATATATTCTCTCAACTGACATTTCTCCTGTGGGTGGGTGACGGTCAGATAAGCGGTACAGCTGTAGGTGTTATTGGCCGCTCTCCTGAATGTCACACTCTGGCGAGCAGCAGGCTCAGGCTCTTCACAAGACGCCTCTGGAGAAAGACTCCACCATACCACATCAATTTCATCTGGGAAATACCCTGAGATATCACACTGCAGAATGGCTGGTTTGTCGCGAACTAGATGGGTAATCTGAATGTCTTCCACAACCGGACGCCATGTGTAATCTACAGAACAGAAGAAGCAAATGTTTTGTAATTTTAAGCCAACTTTGCCAAAGAAAAACAACCCCCCACATAAATATCATACAGGTATGTACTGTATGTAACATGTCAGGATGGGATGTGCAAATAAGGGATATGGATTAAAACCTCCACAGTGCCACCTTTCGGATGGCAACATTGGAATGCCGCCTACCAATAGGTGGCACTGTGGAGGTTTTATTCCATCTCCCTTATTTGCATATTACCCAGAGGAGCGTGCATGGCCATTTGAGTCTCCTCATTCACCATCTAGGTGCTCTCCCTAAGGAGAAAAGAGGATGTGATGTGTAACAGCAGCTCAGATTGCAAAGAAATAGAAGTCCGTAAAAATATATTTTACCCTCCATTAAACCCAATTTCTGCCTCATCCTGCTGCAAAAATACCATCTCTTACTGCTGATAACTTTAGCACAGGGATATAGTGTATGTACAGTACAATGAAATGTTGTGGCCAAACTAGAGCACTAGTCTTCATGTGCCAGAGAAAGTCTCCCAGGTTCATCCTGCACTCTCCATATATAACAGTATTAGAGGTCAGCGAGGAGGTAACATCCCACTCCTCACCTGAATCTCTGATAGACAGCTCCCTGGATTCTTGGCTCTCCATATATAACAGTATTAGGGGTCAGCGAGGAGGTAACATCCCGCTCCTCACCTGAATCTCTGATAGACAGCTCCCTGGATTCTGGTCTCTCCATAGATTCATGTTTCCAGGTCACTCTTACTGTGAATCCTGGATCCTTGTGATGATCCTCAGGGATTCGGACCTCACTGTAGACGCTGTAGGTTGTGTCAGGATTATCGACCAATGATTCAGTGGATGATATGATGTCTTCTGATCCTCCCACTCCGCACCTCCATTTAATCCTGATGCTTGCAGGATAAAAGTTCTCCAAGTTCAGTAAATACTTCATCTCTCCATAGATAAACAAACTTCTCGTCACCGGCTGTGACAGCCTGGGCTTTACTGAAATGTGAAGGAAAGAATGAGGTGAAGATCTCCCCACATGTCACAACACCCTTCATCCTGGCTAAATAACTACATCTCATGTCAGCTCATTGAACATTGAACCCTGAGCTTGACAAAGGCTACAGTGGTAGCCGAAATGTCGCCACTTTTTACGATATTTGAGGAATAAAGATACATCTCTGGATGTCATAATACTATTTTTTGCACCAGACTTTGCTGTCCTGCATCGCTGCTTTTCCCTGAGCTCATTGAACATTGACAACTGGACACATTTTACAGTTTTCTTTTAATGGATTATCCTGAAATTTCAACATATCCCTTATCCACAGGACAGGGTTAGAGTACCTGGCTTTTTTCAGTAGTCCCACAGAGAAGAATGGAGCAGTATACTCAACTGCTGTCTCTATTCATATGGGGGGAGGGGGGGGGCAGGATCTAATTTTTGTCATTGGTGGGGCTTTCAGTTATCAGATCCCCACCAATAAGACACTTATCAGCTATGTAGGGGAAAGGGGATAAGATGAAATCTTGGGACAACCTTTTAAAGGTTATCTGATAGTATCAGGCATACATAAAACAGACCATTACTCAGACGTCAGGGGAGTGTAATAAATTAGAAAGATAAATTTAACATTCAGAATCTGTGTCTTTTGAACTATCCGGCCATTACAGCAATTTTGGAGGGGAAGTGCTAACAGATTTCCTTTAAAAAAAAAACTAACATTTTCTGATGTTATTTGTACCCTGAGATATTGCTACTAAAATATACAACTCATCACAGAAAGAACAAACCCTCGTATGGGTAATTTAAAAGAAGGGAAATTTAAAAAATATAACTCTCAGATCGCAGAGATGAAACACAAAAAAAAACGCAAAAAACACAGCAAACAAGTGGCGATGGTCACAGTAGATCATTCTCTCTGCAGGTTTAAAAACATTTTTCCACCAACTAATTGTACAGAAACGTATGTGCACCCGTCAGTGAGTTATGTCGCATATATGCTTTCTTTAGTTCATATATCATAGCTAGCTGATATACCCGGCTTCGCTCGAGTTAATTTGGTACAGGTAGTTCGCACAGAAAATTTTCATGAAGTCATGGTTACTTCAGAAAAAAATGAGGAATAAAATATGTATACACATAGAAGTAATGTGTATACACATAGAACCTAATAGCAGCGGGCAACGCAGCGGATTTTCGCCGCGAATTACGTGGCGGAAATCCATTCGTGGGAAGGAGGCCTTAGTGAGAGAAGGAATGTGTGCTGCGGGGAGCTGGAGGTGTGGGCGCCGCCCCCTCCTCATAGATAAGAGAACCAACAGAAAGGCATTGTCCCCTCACCGAAGGGACAAAAGGTTTCAATAATGACTTATGAAAAACTCTATAAACCCTCCATGTAGCTGGCAAATCCAGTTCATAAGCAAGCAGGTTTACTACACGCGTGATGACAAAGGGACCCACGTAACGTGGCGCCAGTTTTAATGACGGAACCTTCAATTTGAAATTTTTAGAAGACAAATATACCTTCTGTCCCATCCTGTAAGGTTCAGATACTGACAGACTCCTCCCACTATGCAACTGCATATGAGCCCATGCTTCCAGGTTCTTCTGTACTTCTTTCCATACCCCCTGCAGCGCATCTGTGGTGACATCAGCTGCAGGACAGGCAGACGGAGTAGATATATATGTAAGGAAGCAAGGATGCTGACCATATATGCAAAGGAATGGAGATACCCCAATGGAAAAACAAGTACGGTTGTTTAGCGCAAACTCTGCCGAGGGCAGGAATTCTGCCCACTGATGAGCTTTTTCGCTAGCAAACAACTGTAAATATTGCACTAAATCCAGGTTCTCCCACTCAGTCTGACCATTAGTTTGCAGGTGGAATGCTGACGAGAAGGAAAGCAACGTTCCCAGGTTTCTACAAAAGGCTCGCCAAAATTGCGCAACAAACTGGACACTGCAATCAGATACGATGTTCTCGGGAACCCCGTGTAGACGAATGATTTCTTTTACAGAGCATCCCTTAACAAAGTCACGGATCTCTCGAGACATGCCTAGCCACCAGTAATGTCTAGTACAAAGATCCAGAGTCCCCTGAACCCCCAGATGGCCTGCGAGAAGAGATGACTGAGACTCTTCAATGACTCTAAGATGCAAGGTCTCTGGCACAAACCATCTGCCCTCCGGTATCCCCGAGGGAGCATCCTGTTGACAATTTTGTAGATAAGGAATGAGATCAGATTCTACAGCTGCCACCACCACCCCAGGTGCCAAGATATTCTCGGGAGCCACTGTCTCACTTTCCGGCGAACCAAAACTCCGTGAGAGGGCATCTGCCTTCATGTTCTTCTCCCCTGGAATATATGTAACAACGAGGTTAAACTTGGCGAAAAACAACACCCACCTGGCCTGAGTCTCTTAGCATTGGCGAGATATACCAAATTTTTATGATCAGTATACACGGTAATGGGATGCCTTGCCCCTTCAACATGGTGACGCCACTCTTCTAGAGACCACTTAATCGCCAATAACTCACGATTACCCATGTTGTAGTTACGCTCCGTCAAACTGAACTTCCGCGAGAAGAACGCACATGGACTATACCCAAATCTCCCATTGACTTTCGGAGACAATACAGCCCCCGCCCCTACTCAGATGCATCGACCTCAATGAAGAACGGCCGCCGCGCGTCAGGCTGTACTAGCACCGGGGCAGTAGTAAATGCCCTTTTGAGATGACAAAACGTCTTTAGGGCCTCTAGCGACCATCTTACCAAGTCGGAACCATTCTTGGTAAGATCGGTCATGGGTTAAGCAATAATAGAATAATTCTTAATGAATTTACGGTAAAAATTTGCGAAACCTAAAAACCGCTGGAGAGCTTTCAGGTTATCTGGTCTGACCCATTGGGAGATTGCTGACACTTTATCAGACTCCATTTGAATCTCCGTGGGTAAAATCACATAACCAAGGAAAGACACTTATTTAGTACCAAAAATGCATTTCTCCAACTTGACAAAAAATTGGTACTCATGCAAACGAGTCAGAACCAGCCTAAGGTGCCGCACATGTGAATCCCAGTCTGGGGAGTACACCAGAATGTCATCAAGATTTATGACCAAAAATACCCCCAGGAAGTCGTGGAAGACCGTGTTCATAAATCCCTGGAACACAGCAGGTGCATTACAAAGTCCGAAGGGCATGACTAGACATTCAAAATGTCTGAACGAGGTGTTGAACGCTTTCTTACACTCATCTCCCTTTCGGATGCAAATTAAATTGTAAGCCCCCCTTAAGTCCAATTTGGAAAACCAATGGGCCCCTACCACCTGATTCAATAAATCAGGAATCAGGGGCAAGGAGCACTGGTTCTTCACTGTAATTTTATTCAAAGCCCGATAATCCATACAAGGCCTCAATATCCCATCCTTCTTCTCTAAAAAGAAGAGACCTGCCTCGGCAGGGAACCTGGACGGCCTAATATGTCGTTTGGCCAGAGACTCTGAGATATAGGACTTAAGGGCTTTGTGCTCATGCCCAGACAAATTGAAAATGGCTCCCTTAGGGATGGGACTGTCGGGAATCAAATCAATGCCACAGTCCCACTCCCTATGGGGAGGCAAAGTCTCAGACAGTTTCTTGGAAAATACATCATAAAAATCAGACAAATACTCAGGAATAAGTATGGTATCTGCTGAACACATGGATATAGAAGCTAAGTGACTATGACAGGACAACCCCCAGCGTGTCAATTCCTGAGTGGACTAATCAAATCGGGGATTCTGCAGTGACAACCAGGGCATAACAAGCACTACATCAGCGGACATCCGTTCCATTACCAAGAACGACAGATTCTCAGAATGGAGTACACCCACAGTGAACTGTAAAATGCGAGTCTTCCATTGAACCACACCTGCAGACAGAGGGGTAAAATCAATACTAGTGAAGCGTATGGGAATCTTTAACGCCGACAATTCAGTCATCAGAGGTCTGACAAAACCTAAATTAATCAAATTGGCGGCAGCACCCGAATCAATAAAAGCTTGACCGGACCGAGTGAAATTCCGGAAGCAAATATGACAAGGCACCAACAACTTAGGGAGTACCTGTGATCCTAGGTGATCCTCCCAAAAATCGCCTAGGATCTGAAGTTTTCCGCCGGTTCGGACTGATGTTGAAGACGCTTCTGAGGATAGGTCGCTACATGATGTCTGACCTTCCCACAATAGAAGCAGGTACGATGAGTCATCTGGAATCATTGCCGTTCCTAGGGACTTAGCTGGTCAACTTCCATAGGCTCAGCACCAGAAGTTGGCCTGAGAGAAGTGGAAGCAGGTCTGCTGGATCCCCTAGCCTTACGGGCCTGACGTTGCTCTTTTCTATATTTCAGCCTCCTGTCAGCTTTGACCGACAATTCCATCGCATCATTGAGTGTCACGGGAGCGGGATGAGAAATGAGTAGATCCTTCACAGCGTCAGAATGACCCAACAAAAACACATCTTTAAGGACGCTATCAATCCAAGAGGTTTCACCTGCATACAGTCTAAATTTAGAGCAATAGTCCTCTACCCACTGCTGCCCCTGACACAAAGACAAGAGATGAGATAAACAAAAAACTTGCTCCTCTCCCCTGAAAATACCTCAGGAAGAGGACACTTGGGCTCAGGAATGGAAGGGGTGGCAGAAACATACACTAACTCCTGGGCCACCATATAACCGGACAGGTCTTGGATCACGACCACTAAATCCTGCAACTGACTTGCGAGGGTACTCATGGCCTCCATTGGAGAGCAATTTTAAGGAACAGTTATTATCTTATGGTATACTACCCTTAATACGCCAGCCCAGGTGCCCTAGATCTCACCCACAACCCCTGTTCCTGCCTACTTGCCTCCACTCCTGGCTAACCCCAGACGGGCAACTGGGCGGCAGTCCCTACTCTAACTAGGGACCGAAAAAAGGACACTGGCGTACCTGATGGAGAGGGTAGAATACCAACAGAATAGGTAGATGAAAATAACCAACACGAACAATACTAAGAAGAATGGATGCAGATGGAAAAACCTGGCAGATAATAGCAACGAATAGCAGACAAGCTGACAGAAGCAGGAGACCAACAGAGCAGACTAGCTAGCACATTGAGGGAAAGCAATAACTGTCAGTTATTGCAAGTCTCTGCCTGACCTTTAAACAAAATCCTCCGTCCAGGGCCAGAGAGAGGGAGACAGCCAACTCCCACCAGAACACAATAAAAGGGAGCTTGTGCACAGCAGCTGCACTCACAGGTGCCGCGCGCCACCAACACCACGCCGCCTGCGCTGGCCAGGCACCCGCGCCCCCGGTAGCCGGACAGCAAGCCGAGGGGATGTGCCCCGACCGCAGGACCCCCCACACCGCCACCCCTGGAGGACCAGCAACTGCCGCAGGAGTAGTGTGAGAAACTGACTTTGTAAATCACATATATTTGCTTGCGTGATTTGAATAAAAATCTGTAATGAATCCAGTGAATCATACAGTCTTAAAAATAGGAAAGATAGGAATTTTAAGGTATATTCTTGCTGTGCTATTCTTTGTGTAAATGTCAGTTCTGTGATTGGTTGGACGTGTGTATAATTGCTGAATGTGTGTTCCTATTATGGGAAAATATTAGAGACAAAGTGGTTGCTGTTGAATCTGTTGTACATCTCTAGCATTACAAATAGGGCAGTCAGGCAAAGTTTTATTTTCTCAAATTTGATGAGCATTGACATCTTACAAGCCTTATCTGCATCCATCAAATTCTCACCAGATGGATCGGTATGGGTTGAGACCTCAGCTGCTCTCTTGGTGGATCCGGCTTATGTGTTTTTCCTGATAGCCGCTGAAGAAACCTAGCTTTCCGCGGTTCCTGACAAATTGTGGGCCATCTCCAAGACAGGCATAGGGAAATTGAATGTACCCTCCGATGATGATATATTTGAAACCAGGATACACACCCCTGGGTCAAACAGTATGCCTTTAGTTTCCCACAAGAAAATGTTGTTGGGGGACAAGTGGGAGACCTAGTTGCAATAGGGGCTTTGCGCGAGATACGTTCTCCCGCAAATACCCCTCTTTTCCGGTAAAAAAGAAAGGCACAAAAAGGTCAGCCAGACATCTACTGCATGGTCCATGACCTCTGCAAGGGGAGCAAAGTTACGGTTCTGGACTACCCTCTATTGGTCCTCACCCCTCATGACATCCAGAGCATAATCAAACAAGGGCAACCCAAGCACTTATCTCTGGCCTGTCAGATCCAGCTACAAAATGCCCTTATAATGCCTCCTAGCATCTCTTTTCAATGTTGTACTACCTTGAACCTGGCTATTCTTCTTCCAATTGAATATCCCAGTTCAAATGGGGGAGGGGGAGGCATAGGTGATCTAGGTATTGCAGATCAGCTATTTTTAAATTTTTTACTACAAGATTCTGATCTATTTGAAATAGAATATCAGCATGATTGTCTAGCATTGATGCAACAAGAAAATTCAGGTTTTAAAATAGTTGGTAATGCATATTTTGAGCTTTTTGTAGATAGTACCAGGGTGAGGATTAACAACTCCACTCCGGATATGCAGTGGTAATACAAGATGTCCTAAAAGCAGAAGCTCTGCCTCCGCATGTCTCAGAACAAGAAGCGAAACTGAAGGCCCTCACTGAGGCATGTAGAGTGTCAGAAGGTAAGACGGCAAACATTTACAGTGATTCACGGCATGCATTTGGCATAACTCATGATTATGGCCCAATATGGAAGGCCAGACAGTTTCTTACCTCAGCGGGACAGCCAATTAAGAATGGTGCAGCGGTGCAGAGTCTCAAGGAGGCCCTACTTCTACCTGACAAAGTGGAAAGATCACACCAATTCCTACACTGGAGAAGAGGCAATGCCCTCGCACAAAGCACAGCAAAGACAGTGGCCCTCAAGCCGTGGAAGAAGGAAGAAAAGAAGATATTGACAAAAACTTGAATACTGATAAAAATTTGGACATTGATATGCTAAGGACTTTACAGTTACAAGCCAGCAAGGAAGAAAAGGAAAAATGGACTAAAAATGGGAGGAGCTGGACAGGACGACGTATGGCGAACAGTCAACAGAACTTGCCTACTACGGTCCCTGTACCCCATGATGGCCCAGCTGATGCACGGAGCGACGCACCTATCAAAAGCAGCGATGATGTCGACGCTTGAACAAGGACGTGTGGCTCCTGGGTTCTCTGTAGCTTCTGCATCATTTGTCGAGTCTTGCATGATCTGTGCCATAGGCAACCCAGGGGTAAATTTGCCACAAAAACACTTGCCTAGACCACTCTACCCATTTCAGAGATTGCAAATTGACTACATTCAGCTCCCACCTGTTGGGAAGTATGAATATGTGCTTGTTGTTGTTGATGTCTTTTCAGGTTGGAGGCCTACTCTGTTACCAAGGTAAATGAGCAGGTAACCGCACAGAAGCTCATGAATGAGGTAATCTGCTGATATGGGGCATCAGAAGTGATTGAGTCAGACAGAGGTACACACTTCACAGGTGAAATAATTGCAACACATCATGTCTGCTCTGGGTATATCCCAGGCTTTTCACACACCCTACCTTCCACGGAGTAGTGGGGAAGTAGAAAGGATAAACGGTACCCTGAAATTTAAAATATAAAAGGCAATGGACTGAGTGCCTTCCATTAGCCCTTTCCTCAGTTAGGTACATACCTAGCAGCAGAAAAGAAAAAGAAAAAATAAATAAAAAGTTCTGAGATAGCTTTCAATTTACATATGATAGTATTTAGAACACTGTCATAAGTTTTTGCTCAGACTTTGCTTCACTTTTACCTACACTGCACCCTGCTCATGCCACTCAATGTGCCAGTGTTGCAACGCCCTAGGTCCAGCTACCTTGCTACATCTGGAAAAGGAGGGAAGTGGGAATAATCACCTGATAGTTTTTTTTCCTTTCAGCTTGATACATATGACTATGCACTAGCTAATAGTCAAGGAGACAGGGGATTCAGTCATGTTGATCAGTCATTAGATAACCCTGATTTTGCACTCTTTGTGGATAAATCAAGGTATGGTCTAGTAGGCCGGTTCTATACAGGTTTTGTTGTTCTCTCTTTACCCATCTGGAGAGCGAGGTCATTCTTGAAAGCAAATAAAAAAGCAATAAAAAAAAAAAACAGAAAAGGTGTAGCAGCACTGATGGAAGCTCTTCTGCTGCCCGAGAGAATGGCCTGAAAACAAAAGACCACTCCAAGGATGGCACTAAATAGGCAACCATAAATCACCCAGCTGATCAGGCTGTGAAAACAGCCACACAGAAGCCAGACTTGATCCTCCAGGGGTTGGGGTGGTACAGGAAACCCCCCCCCCCCCCCAGACTTCACTCCCGGTGGAGTATGACCTGTTGATACAGTTATAAAAGCAGGCTACCAAAGGGGGAAGAAAGGAACACTGGGAACCAGCAAGAGGAGCAGAGAGACACCTGGAGATAAATGGATGGTATCCAACAAGCCTTGTCTCCCACAGGCCCCTATCCTGTCATGTCCAAAACAGCTATGATAGATGTGGTCGCTAGTCACTGGTCTGCACCAGGATTTAACGTCACGGCAGCTAAGCACACATAGGGCTGCCTGATTTGTGCACAGAACATCGTGGGTAGGTTTCCATGCAGTGCACCCCTCCTCTCGACTACCTGTTCCAGCGTCTTCAAGTAGACTACTTCCAACTGCCAAGGGAGGACAGGTACGAGTTCGTTCTGGTCTGCCTAGACCCGTTCTCAGGGTAGCCAGTCTGGCATACTCACTCACAAGCGCCACCACCAAAAACTGATATCTGAGTTGGTTTACAGGTACAGAGTACCAGAGACAACTGAATGACCGAGGCATTCCCTCCATGTGAAAAGTGATGCAGAAAGAAATGAAAGTGTTTTGGCGGTAGAACTGGCCTTTTATGCTCCTTACCATCCACTAAGCAGTGGTAGAGCAGAAAGTTTAAATGGTACCTTAGAAACCACGATCTTGAAGGCCATAGCAGAGCTCAATAGACTATGAACCGAGTGCCTCCCTTGATACTCTTCTCTGTAAGGTTCACACTGGACAGAATAAGCCTCAGCCCATATGAGGTAATTTTGGGTCGGTCCCAAGGTTAGGATTGTATTTTCCATGATAACTCCAGATGTAGCCTGGTAGCTTGACAAACTGTGTTATTTCTCTTACAAAACACTTAAATAATGTATATTCTCGAGTGTTTACTTCCCTTCCAGATCCTGACAGCTTACAAGGGACTCATTCTGTGAAACTAGGAGATTGGGTAGTTACTAAAAGACACGTTCGTAAAGCTCTAGAACCCAGACTTGATGGTCCATAACAAGTGTTCCTGACCACCACTACAGATTGTCAGCTGGAAGTACAAATCCAATTGGATACACACGTCTCGTTGCAAGAGAGTTTTCCCACCCCGATTAACATATTCTTTTTCCTAGGTTATTCAATCCCTGTTGTCTTTCTCACAGCTATGGTTCCATAACTAAGGCTCTGCAGGGTCTAAATAGCCTCTTTAAAGAACTAGCAGCAAATTCTGGTATCTCCGACCCCTTTTGATGACTGATGGACTGATATTTTCGGCAGATGGTGCAACCGGATTTCATATTTTGCTAGAACTTTAGTGACTATTCTTACTGACATTGCTATTATTGACTGCCTTATTCCATGCCTTCAAGGAACTTTCCCAAAGACTTTTAAAAAAAGCAGTCCCTGTTATGTATGATGATTAGAGATGAGCGAGCACCAAAATGCTTGGGTGCTCGTTGCTCAAGTCGAACATTCCGCGATGCTCGAGAACTCGTTTCGAGTAACGAACCCCATTGAAGTCAATGAGCGACTCGAGCATTTTTGTATGGGACCGATACTCCGCATAGGTCATGACTTGTGAAACACTGGAAAACCTGAGAAAGTCATGGAAACACCACAGAAACAGATAGAGAAGGGCAGGGGCAGCATCTCAGGCTCCCAGGTCCCACTATTAAGCCAAAATGGGGGAAAGAGTCTGCTCCCCCCCTAACAATTTTTACTTTGGACAAATCCTCATTAGCAAGGCACACCTCAGCTAAGCAGCACACTACCTGCAACCAGGGACAATCACTGCCTGCGGGTGACACTGCTGCCTCTTCTCCTGGATTACATGCTGTCCAACCCCCTTCACGACCCTGCATCCACAGCGCACACAGAAGTTTCCCTGCACAGCCTTCAGCTGCCCTCATGCCACACGCTGACCTCATAGCCACACCACCCTTATGTCTATTTATAAGTGCATCTGCCATGAGGAGGAACCGGAGGCACACACTGCAGAGGGTTGGCAGGGCCAGGCAGCGACCCCCTTTGAAAGTGTGCGTGATAGCCCACAATGCTATTGAGAATTGATGATAAATTGACGTACGATCATCATTCCAATCCCATGTCACCTCCGTCACAAAATTGTCAGGAGCCGCAAACATGGGCACAAAGGGGACTCAGGTGTCAGCACTTCTACACATTTCCACAATGCAGCAATACTCTGTGTGGGAAGCATGTGAGCGGGCCCAGGGTCAGGTTCGGTCCCAGCCTCCATCTTGTGTGACCCAAGGTGCCGCAGGTTGCATTGCAATGGAAATCCATGTGTCCCCACACAATTCATTCTGTGTAGGTGTTAGATAGCTCAACACCGCAATGGAAAGTCTTTGAGTTCCTTGGGCTTGCCTATGCTGTCGGTGCACAAAGATGGTATTACACAAGAAGAAATCAGAGCGCCCAAACATGGCAGAGTTTCAACCCGCTAAGGACCTCGGCCCACATTTCTACCCTAGTCAGTCAGTGAGTTTGTGTCAGACAGGTAAAACAGCGCAATGGGAAGTCTTTGTGCACTCACAGCATAGGCGAGCCAAAGGGACCCTAGGGAAGTATTAAACATGAAGCAATTACAGTGCCCAAACATGGCAGACTTTCACCCTGCTAAGGGCCTCGGCCTACATTTCTGCCCTAGTCAGTGAGTGGGTTTGTGTCAGACAGGTAAAACACCGCAATGGGAAGTCTTTCTACACCCACAGCATAGGCGAGCCCCAGGAACTTAAAGATGGTATTACGCATAAAGAAATCACAGCGCCCAAACATGGCAAAGTTTCACCCCGCAAAGCACCTCGGCCCACACCCTCAGCAATCGTGGGCATAAAGCTTTGATGCTAGTACAGCTGTGAACGTCTCATTTAATTATTTGCGGTTGCTTTCACCGCTCCAAAGACTGGATTAACCAGAAACAAGTTCCACAGGCCCAATCTGGCGCAGTTGCATTTTCCTCAGGACATATGCCTCTGGCCAAACCCTCAGCAGTCGCAGGCATGAAACGGACTCCGATGCTAGTACAGCTGTGAGGGTCGCATTAAATCAGTTACGTTTGCTTTCACCGCTCCAAAGACTGCATTAACCAGGAGCAAGTTCCACAGTCCCAACCTGGCACAGTTGCATTTCCCCCTGGACATGGGCCTCTGCACACACCCTCAGCAATAGTGGGCATAGAGTGGACTCCGATGCTAGTACAGCTGTGAAGGTCTCCTTAAATTAGTTACGTTTGCTTTCACCGCTTCAAAGACTGGATTAACCAGGAAGAAGTTCCACAGGCCCAACCTGGCGCAGTTGCATTTCCCCCAGGACATAGGCCTCTGCCCACACCCTTAGCAATCGCGGGCATGAAGCGGACTCTGATGCTAGTACAGCTGTGAAGGTCTCATTAAATTAGTTACGTTTGATTTCACCATTTCAAATACTGGATTAACCAGGAAGAAGTTCCACAGGCCCAACCTGGCGCAGTTGCCTTTCCCCCAGGACATAGGCCTCTGCCCACACCCTCAGCAATCACGGGCATAGAGCGGACTTCAATGCTAGTACAGCTGTGAACGTCTCATGAATGCAGTAACGCTTCTCTTGTTTGGCCCAAACCAGTGCCGTGGATAACTGTGGTAACACGAGAGAAAATACATGTTGCCCAGTGCAGATCGCATGACCCCAAGCTGGAGGAGGAGGTGCTATTACAAGGCCAAGAAACCATGACCAGGACCCGCTATAGTCTGTGTGGTAAGTATGTGAGCGGGCCCTGGGTCAGGCTCAGTCCAAGCAAACACCTTGTGTGACCCAAGGTGCGAAGTGACATAGCAGTGGGAAATCCATGTGTCCACACACTATTCATTCTGTGTAGGTGTCGGATACCTCAATCGACAATGCAAGGGGAAAGTTATCTGCACTCTGCACCCTACCCAAGTCAGTCAGTGTATTTGTGCCAGACAGGTAAAACACCGCTATGGGAAGTCTTTGTGCACCCACAGCATAGGAGAGTCCAAGGAACCTAAAGACAGTATTAAACAAGAAGAAATCACAGTGTCCAAACATGGCAGACTTTCACTGCGCCGAGGACATAGGCCTCTGCACAAACCTTCAGCAATCGCGGGCATAGAGTGGACTCCAATGCTAGTACAGCTGTGAACGTCTCATGAATGCAGTAACGCTCCTCTTGTTTGGCCCAAACCAGTGTTTCAGATAACTGTGATAACATGGGAGAAAATACATGTTGCCCAGTGCTGATCCCATGACCCTAAACAGGAGGAGGAGGTGGCATTACAAGGCCAAGAAACCATGACTAGGACCCGCTATAATCTGTGTGGGAAGTACTTGAGCGGGCTCAGGGTCAGGCTCGGTCCCAGCCTCCACCTTGTGTGACCCAAGGTGCCCTGAATTACATAGCAATGGGAAATCCATGTGTCCCCACACAGATAGCTCAACACTGCAAGGGGAAGTCTTTGAGTTCCTTGGGCTCACCTATGCTGTCAGTGCACAAAGATGGTATTACACAGGAAGAAATCAGAGTGCCCAACCATGGGAGAGTTTCAACCTGCTAACGACCTTTGCCTCGGCCCACATATCTGCCCTAGTCAGTCAGTGTATTTGTGCCAGATAGGTAAAACACCGCAATGGGAAGACTTAGTGCACCCATAGTGTAGACATACCCCTATAACATTCCTGTAGCAAAGGTATAAACAGACCCCTGTAACATTTCTGTAGCAGAAGTATAGGCAGACCCCAGTAACATTTCTGTAGTAAAAGTATAGGCAGACCCCTGTAACATTTCTGTAGCAGAAGTATAGGCAGACCCCTGTAACATTTCTGTAGCAAAACTATAGGCGGACCCCAGTAGCATTTCTGCAGCAGAAGTATAGGTAGACCCCAGTAGCATTTCTGTAGCAGCAGTATAGGCAGACCCCTGTAACATTTCTGTTGCAGAAGTATAGGCAGACCCCAGTAACATTTCTGTAGTAAAAGTATAGACAGACCCCAGTAACATTTCTGTAGTAGAAGTACAGGCAGACCTCTGTAACATTCCTGTAGCAGAAGTATAGGCAGACCCCAGTAACATTTCTGTAGCAAAGGTGTAAGCGGACCCCAGTAACATTTTTGTAGTAAAAGTATAGACAGACCCCTGTAACATTTCTATAGTAAAAGTATAGGCAGACCCCTGTAATCTTTCTGTAGCAGAAGTATAGGCAGACCCCATTAACATTTATGTAGTACAAGTATAGGCAGACCCCTGTAACATTTCTGAAGCAGTAGTATAGTCAGACCCCAGTAAAATTTCTGTAGCAAGAGTACAGGCGAACCCCTGAAACATTGGTGTACCATGAGTGCCGGTGAAGGCCGGAAAAATTAGTTAGATAACAGTATAGGTGAAGGCCGGAAAAATTAGTTAGATAACAGTATAGGCGAGGGCCAGAAAAATCAGTGTACCAAGAGTACAAGTATACCTCTAAAAAATATTTATGGATTTCACCTGCCCTCTCGGTTGAGCAATTTTTTAAAGATACAGCTCGCTGTTGCTTAGTTTGTAACAGAGCCAGGAGGCAGCCCTGTTAAAAAAATTGGTTTATGTTAAAGTATCAATACTTTTGAAACTTTGAAAGATTGTAAAAACATTGTAAGCAGAGCCTTTCAGGCCGCAGAAAAATTGGCAGTTCAGCGTGATGACATGATGTTTCAGGAGGAGGAGTAAGAGGAGGAGGACTAATATCCGAGAGAGATTGACAAAGCTAATTCCCCCTTATTTTCCGGTGATAGAGAATGCTTTTTTCTCTGCTTGCAGCGAAAAGAATCTTTAGGTTCCGCTGCTCTCCGCTGGTGGCGAAGAGATGTCTGGGGAAATCCAGGCTTTGTTCATCTTTATGAGTGAAAGCATGTCGGCACTGGCAGTTGACAGGCGGGTACGGTTATCCGTGATGATTCCCCCAGCTGCACTAAACACCCTCTCTGACAAGACGCTAGCGGCAGGGCAAGCCAGCACCTCCAGGGCGTACAGCACAAGTTAGTGCCACGTGTCCAGCTTTGACGCCCAATAGTTTTATGGAGCAGAGGCATCATGGAGGATGGTGGTACGATCGGCTACGTACTCCCTCACCATCTTTTTACAGTGCTCCCTCCGACTCAGCTTTGACTGGGGAGTGGTGACACAGTCTTGCTGGGGAGCCATAAAGCTAGCAAAGGCCTTGGAGAGTGTTTCCCTGCCTGCACTGGACATACTGCCTGATCTCCGCGCCTCCCCTGCTACTTGGCCCTCGGAACTGCGCCTTCTGCCACTAGTGCTGTCAGATAGGAAGTTTAGCATCACTTTTTCCACCAGGGCCCTGTGGTATTGCATCACTCTCAGACCCCTTTCCTCTTCGGGAATGAGAGTGGAAAGGTTCTCCTTATACCGTGGGGCAAGAAGGGTGTACACCCAGTAATCTATAGTGGCCAGAATGCGTCTAACGCTAGGGTCACGGGATAGGCAGCCTAACATGAAGTCAGCCATGTGTGCCAGGGTACCAGTACGCAACACATCACTGTCCTTACTAGAAAGATGACTTTCAGGATCCTCCTCCTCTTCAGCCCATACACGCTGAACAGACGAGAGGCACGCAGCATGGGTACCCACTGCAGTGTGCCCAGCAGTCTCTTCCCCCTCCTCCTGCTCCTCCCCCCTCCTCCTCCTCCAAAACGCGCTGTGATATAGACATGAGGGTGGTCCGCCGTCTCCTGTTCCAACCGCAAAGCGCAGGCCTTTATGCTTTGCAGCGAACTTCTCAACAGGCATATCAGCGGGATGGTAACGCTAATGATTGCAGCATCGCTGCTCACCATCTGGGTAGACTCCTCAAAGTTTCCGAGGACCTGGCAGATATCTGCCATCCAGGCCCACTCCTCGGTAAAGAATTGGGGAGGCTGACTACTACTACGCCGCCCATATTGGAGTTCCACTATTGCTCTACGCTGCTCATAGAGCCTGGCCAACATGTGCAGTGTAGAATTTCACCATGTGGGCACGTTGTACAGCAGTCGGTGCTCTGGCAGATTAAACCGATGTTGCAGGATCCTCAGGGTGGACTTGCAGAAATGTGCGCAGACGCGAAGCACCTTGCCGAGCAGGTCAGACAAGTGAGGGTAGTTTTTCAGAAACCTCTGAACCACCAGAATGAAGAAGTGGGCCAGGCATGGCACGTGTGTGAGGCTGCCGAGCTGCAGAGCCGCCACCAGGTTAGGGCCATTGTCACACACGACCATGCCTGGTTGGAGACTCAGCGGCGAAAGCCAGAGGTGGGTCTGCTCTGTCAGACCCTGCAACAGTTCAGGGGCCATGTGCCTCTTGTCACCTAAGCTGATTAGTTTCAGTGCGGCCTGCTGACGCTTGCCCACCGCTGTGCTGACGCGCCGCACCATACCGACTGCTGGCGACGTGCTGCTCACATCTCTTAAATGAGAGGTAGAGGTTGTGTAGGAGGAGCAGGAGGGGGTGGGTTCAGAGGAGGTGGCATTGACCGCCGCAGATACCAGCACCGAGGTAGGACCCGCTAATCTGGGTGTGGGTAGGACGTGAGCGGTCCCAGGCTCTGACTCGGTCCCAGCCCCCACCAAATTCACCCAATGTGCCGTCAGGGAGATATAGTGGCCCTGCCTGCCAGTACTTGTCCATGTGTCCGTGGTTAAGTGGACCTTCCCAGTAACCGCGTTGGTAAGGGCACGATTAATGTTGCGGGAGACGTGCTAGTGTAGGGCTGGGAAGGAACACCGGAAAAAATAGTGGCAACTGGGGACCGAGTAGCAGGGGACCGCCGCCGCCATCATGTTTTTGAAAGCCTCCGTTTCCATAAGCCTGTACGGCAGCATCTCCAGGCTGATTAATTTGGCAATGTGCACATTTAAAGCTTGTGTGTGCGGGTGCGTGGTGGCGTATTTGTGCTTTCACTCCAATGCTTGAGAGATATTGCTGGATGGGGTGGAGGACAGTGGAGGTGAGGGTGTGGGTGCAGGTCGGGAGGCGCTCGTGCCTGTGTCCTGAGAGGGGGATTGGATCTGTGTAGGAGGTTGGGGCACAAGGGAAGAGGCAGTGGTGTGACCTGGAGGCGGTAAATGGCCTTCGTCCCACCTTGTGGGGTGCTTGGCCATCATATGCCTATACATGTTGGTGGTGGTGAGGCTGGTAGTGGTGGCTCCCGGCTGATCCTAGTGCGACACAGGTTGCACACCTCTGTTCGTTGGTCGTCCGCGCTCTCACTGAAAAACATCCACACCTTTGAACAACTAGCCCTCTGCACGGAGGCTTGCCGCGAGGGGATGCTTTGGGAAACAGTTGGGGGATTCTTCGCTCTGGCCTGCCACTACCCCTGGCCACTCCACTGCCTCTCCCAACCTGTCCTGCTGCTGCACTTGCCTCCCCCTCTGAAGCCCTGTCCTCAGTAGGCTTAGCAAACCAGGTGGGGTGAGTCACCTCATCGTCCAGCTGCTCTTCCTCCGAATCCTCTGTGCGCTCCTCCCTCGGACTTACTGCCCTTACTACTACCTCACAGATAGACAACTGTGTCTCATCATCATCGTCCTCCTCACCCACTGAAAGCTCTTGAGACAGTTGCCGGAAGTCCCCAGCCTCATCACCCGGACTCCGGGAACTTTCCAAAGGTTGGGCATTGGTCATGACAAACTCAGGTGAGAGAGGAACCAGTTTTTCCCAATCTGGGCAGGGACCCGAGAACAGTTCCTGGGAGTCTGCCTGCTCATCAAAATATGTCATTTTTATAGAGTGATGAGGCTGGAAGGAAGGAGGAGCAGCATCCAGAGGATTCAGAGTTGCAGTCCCTAAGCCGGGAGTAGTGGACTGCGCAGAAGACTAGGTGGTCGATACATTGCTGGATGCATTTTCTGCCATCCACGACAGGACCTGCTCACACTGCTCTGTTTGTAATAAAGGTCTACCATGCGGACCCATACATTGTGATATGAAGCTGGGGACCCCAGAAACTTGCCTCTCTCCTAATCCCGCAGCAGCTGGCTGTGATTCACCTGGACCAGGAACTCGGCCTGTGTCCACACCCTCACTTGGATGTCCACGTCCGCGTCCACGTCCTCGACCCTTAGCCCTACTCCTCATCATGGTGGATTAAGAATAGAGCAGGGCCCAAATAAATTACCCCACTGTACAGCACTGACAACTGGGCCTTAATTCACCACACACAGAGACTTGTAGATAGCGGAGGCTTTATGCTGTGACTTGAAAAAAGGAACCCGCTGTCTTGCGCTGATACCTAGGGGTAATTTACTGCTCACAGAGACTTATAGATAATAAAGGCTGTGTGGAGTGGGAGAAGACTCTAAAGCCAGTGGATAGTGCTGGTAACTGCGGCTATCTCAACCCCACCAACGGAAATGGTATTGTGAGACGCTCTGCACAGCGGCAGAGCTCAAATACTTAGCAGTGCTTCCCGGTAATATTACAGTACTGTTTAGTGGTGAGACCGCTGTCTAATTCACTGCAGACAGAGAACGGTATAAATGAGGTAGTTCACAGCAGGCTAGGAATAATTTGAGTGCACTTTCACAATGAGAGCATTATTATACGGCACTGCAGCCAGAAAAAAGTCTAACTGAAAGGCTGCAAACAGGCCTAGCTGCGTAATACAAAAATAGAAGCACTACTACTCCCAGAAGGCCCCAAGTAAAATGCACATAGTAAGATGTAGCCCAACGAAGGAGCTTTGCGGTTTTTGCACGGAGGAGACGGACTGTATAGTGTATATAACATTCCCTCTAGAAGTGGCTGTGGCCCCAACACTCTGCGTCTAATTTACTGCAGACAGAGAACGATATAAATTAGGTAGTTTGCAGCAGGCTAGGAATTATTTGCATGCACTTTCATGATGAGCGTGTTATTGCACGGCACTGCAGCCTGAATACAAATTTTACTGAAAGGCTGCAAACAGGCCTAGCTGCGTAATACAAAAATGGAAGCACTACAACTCGCAGCAGGCCCCAAGTAAAATGCACACGATGAGATGTTGCCCAACGAAGGAGCTTTTGTTTTTTTGCACAGAGGATATGGACTGTATAGTGTATATAACTTTCCCTCTAGAAGTGGCTGTGGCCCAACGCTCTGTGTCTAATTCACTGCAGACAAAGAACGGTATAAATATGTTTGTTCGCAGCAGGCTAGAAATTATTTGCGTGTACTTTCACAGTGAGAGCGTTATTGTACTGCACTCCAGGCAGAAAAAAATATAACGAAAGGCTGCTGCAAACAGGCCTAGCTGCGTAATACAAAAATAGATGCACTACAACTCCCAGCAGGCCCCAAGTAAAATGCACACGAAGAGATGTGGCCCAACGAAGGAGCTTTTGTTTTTTTGCACAGAGGATACGGACTGTATAGTGTGTATAACTTTCCCTCTAGAAGTGGCTGTGGCCCCAACATTTTGCGTCTAATTCACTGCAGACACAGAACGGTATAAACGGAGTAGTTCGCAGCAGGCTAGAAATTATTTGCGTGCACTTTCACGGTGAGAGCGGTATTGTACAGCACTGCAGCCTGAAAAAAGTTTAACTGAAAGGCTGCAAACAGGCTTAGCTGCCTAATACAAAAATGGAAGTACTACAACTCCCAGCAGGCACCAAGTAAAATCCACACGGTGAGATGTAGCCCAACAAAGGAGCTTTTGTTTTTTTGCACAGAGGATATGGACTGTATAGTGTATATAACTTTCCCTCTAGAAGTGGCTGTGGCCCAACGCTCTGTGTCTAATTCACTGCAGACAAAGAACGGTATAAATATGTTTGTTCGCAGCAGGCTAGAAATTATTTGCGTGTACTTTCACAGTGAGAGCGTTATTGTACTGCACTCCAGGCAGAAAAAAATATAACGAAAGGCTGCTGCAAACAGGCCTAGCTGCGCAATACAAAAATGGAAGGACAAGGGCGTGGCCTGGATGGCAGTGATGGCGGTCGGCTTTCCATGAGCTCCGATACATCACTTTACCGGCAGCAACTCACAGCGACGTAAGAGAACAGTACTCACCGATTTCAGCCGTCGGACAGCGCCAGGAATCTAAGGATGTCACGCAGGAGACAGAACAAGCCAGGACTGAAGCGCCTCACAGACTTTTTCACCGCGCGGGACACAGAGGGGGAGCGGGAGCTGGAACTTGCAGCAAAAGGAGACCCGACTGGCGGAGGTGCAGGAGCGGCGAGCAGGGGGGACCCCACGCTTAGAAGAGGAGGTAAGCGTGCTTCCTCCTGTCCCTTGTTTTCCAATCGCAAAAGAAATAGAGCAGAAAAGTACAAGCAAAAATAAAATGGTCCCGCTCAGCTCAGAAAGAAAGGGGGAGGGGCTTGCCAGTAAAGCACCATCTTCCACTTCTCATACTCCACAAGCAGAGGAGACTACAAATACTGTTTCCCCTAGCAACAGTCCAGAGAAGAGACTACAAGAAAATGAATCGGATCTTAATACACAGGAAAGTAACAGTGACAAAGATAATGCAGACCCTATACTTAGTATAGAATGCTCTAGCCAAACTGCATCAGACTTCTTTATAAGAGATATGGTGCTCGCTCTCAGAGGATCGCTAAAAAACGACCTAAGTGAAATAAACACCAGAGTCAGCTCCGCCATAGCGAGCCTCGGCGACAGACTAGATCACCTAGAGAATAAAACAGGGGAAATCACCAGCTCCCACAATGACCTCATAGATGCCCGCTATAAACTAGAAGATGAAGCTGAAACGCTCAAACAAAAATTAGCGGACTAGGAAGACAGCAATAGGCGCAACAACATCAAATTTAGGGGGATACCGGAGACGGTAAAACCAGAAGAGCTTAACAATTATGCCCAAGATCTTATACAAACCCTCCTCCCCAACACTAATCCACAAGAACGGATTATAGACAGAATACATAGACTTCCCAAGCCAAAGAACATACCTGACAATGTACCAAGAGATGTAATTGCCAGATTACATTTTTATAGCACAAAAGATGCGCTAATGAAAATCTCAAGAAATTTAAAGAAACTACCTCCTCCATTCGGTAGCATTAAACTATATTCAGATTTTTCACCATTTACGATGATAGCCCGAAAAAATCTCTCAACGATCACAGCAGCTCTCAGAGAAAACAAAATTATCTACAGATGGGATTTCCCAACCAAACTCATCATAAACAAAGAAGGCAAAATGAACGTCATCACTACATCCGAAGAGGGCTTGTCTCTACTGAAAAAGGGGAACATCCTGGTCCCGAAGGACCCTAACCCCTCCTATGTGACCAAAGATTGGTCTCAAAAACAAGCAAGGCGCTAGACGGAACGCCATCTACACCTTCTTACCAACACTTTGTCCTCAGAACAAAGTAAATAGGGTGACATCCAACACAGGTTGGACTCTTAACACCCTAATCTCTGGCCTTTCGTACGTGGGCTTTGGTTGTTTACTAGCCCCGAACAGGCCGTTTTCTTTCTTCGCTATACCATTACAAGATGGTTATCCAAAAAGTGAAGATCATCAGTTTAGTTACGAATAGAGATGAGCGAACACGTTCGGCCCCGCCCCTTTTTCGCCCGAACACCGAACTTTGCGAACACTTCAGTGTTCGGGCGAAAAAGTTCGGGGGCCGCCGTGGCAGCGCGGGGGGGTGCGGCGGGGAGTGGGGGGGAGAGGGAGAGAGAGAGGGCTCCCCCCTGTTCCCCGCTACTGCCGCCCGCGCCGCCGCGCATCTCCCCGCCCCCCGGCGGCACCCGAACTTTTTCGCCCGAACACTGAAGTGTTCGCAAAGTTCGGTGTTCGGGCGAAAAAGGGGCGGGGCCGAACGTGTTCGCTCATCTCTAGTTACGAACTGTAGCTTTCTACCCCTTTCTACCCTAACTTGGATCCACTCACAGGATTCACTTCTCCCCATTGGGATACCTTATCAAGACCCACGCCGTTATTCTAGAAATTACTACCGGAACAAGCACTCAGCACACAAAGCTCTTTCCTTAAAAAACAAATGGAGTTAAATTTACTCTCTCTAAATGCCAGAGGCCTAAACACGCCTATCAAAAGATACGCTTTATGGAAGGAAGCCAGAGACTCAGCTGCAGATATCCTCTGTGTCCAAGAAACTCACTTTGCCCAAAACAAAGCTCCTCTCGTATCCCATAAAAGGTTCCCCAAGATATTCCTAGCCAACGCTGCCAAAAAGAAAGCTGGAGTCATGGTGGCAATAAGAGACTCACTAGACTTCCAACTAATTGAGAAGATAACGGACAACGAAGGAAAATTTCTCATACTGATTTGTAAGATCAACGGACTCCTGTTGACGCTTGCTAACATATATGTTCCCAACTTGAAACAAATTAGGTACCTGAACAAGGTGATGAGAAAAAATTTAAAAAAGTCCAGCAGGGTAGTCTAGTGATGTGTGGCGATTTTAACCTAATAGCTGATGATGCCCTAGACACTAGCTCTTCGAGTAGAGGTAGAAACCCAACTCTATCCGCCTGGATCCATGGAGCTCTCAGAGGATCGCTAAAAAACGACCTAAGTGAAATAAACACCAGAGTTAGCTCCGCCATAGCGAGCCTCGGCGACAGAGTAGATCACCTAGAGAATAAAACAGGGGAAATCACCAGCTCCCACAATGACCTCATAGATGCCCGCTATAAACTAGAAGATGAAGCTGAAACGCTCAAACAAAAATTAGCGGACTAGGAAGACAGCAATAGGCACAACAACATCAAATTTAGGGGGATACCGGAGACGGTAAAACCAGAAGAGCTTAACAATTATGCCCAAGATCTTATACAAACCCTCCTCCCCAACACTAATCCACAAGAACGGATTATAGACAGAATACATAATTGAGAAGATCACGGACAACGAAGGAAAATTTCTCATACTGATTTGTAAGATCAACGGACTCCTGTTGACACTTGCTAACATATATGTTCCCAACTTGAAACAAATTAGGTACCTGAACAAGGTGATGAGAAAAAATTTAAAAAAGTTCAGCAGGGTAGTCTAGTGATGTGTGGCGATTTTAACCTAATAGCTGATGATGCCCTAGACACTAGCTCTTCGAGTAGAGGTAGAAACCCAACTCTATCCGCCTGGATCCATGGAGCAAACTTATATGATTCTTTTAGATGCCTAAATGTCAATTCTAGAGAATACACCTTCTACTCTTTTCGCCACAAGTCATTCTCTAGAATCGACATGTTTCTGGTGGACTTCCCTATCCTCAAGAGAACTCTATAAGCAAAAATTGGAACTACATCATGGTCAGACCATACTCCAATCACTCTCAAACTAAAAATAGGCCCCCAGATCACTTCATTTGGAAATTGGAGGAACAATATTTTCCTAATGAAGGAACCAAATTGCCAAATGAAAGTCAAAAAAGCAATAGAACAATACTTCAAAATTAACGACTCCCCAGAAACATACCGATTTACCCTTTGGAATGCTCATAAATCTGTTGTTAGAGGGATAATGATCCAACACGGCTCCATTTATAAAAAAGAAAAAAGAAAAAAGATAAGCGACTTAAAAATATCCTTCCAAGCCTAGCCGAAACAGAAAAAAGAACTACAAAACAAACCCTCTACAGCACTTCACGAGACCCTAGCAGAACTAAGAACTAAAGCTAAAAACATTCTAATTAGAGATGAGCGAACGTACTCGTCCGAGCTCGATGCTCGGGCGAATATTAGGGTGTTCGGGATGCTCGTTACTCGTAACGAGTACCACGCGATGTTCGGGTTACTTTCACTTTCATCTCTGAGACGTTAGCGCGCTTTTCTGGCCAATAGAAAGACAGGGAAGGCATTACAACTTCCTCCTGTGATGTTCCAGCCCTATACCACCCCCCTGCTGTGAGTGGCTGGGGAGATCAGATGTCACCTGAGTATAAAAATCGGCCCCTCCCGCGGCTCGCCTCAGATGCCTTGTGAGTTAGCTGAGGGAAAGTCCAGTTGTATTGGAGTTGCTGTAGGGAGAGTGTTTGTAGTGAGTGTAGGCTTCAAGAACCCCAACGGTCCTTCTTAGGGCCACATCTACCTGTGTGCAGGCTGCTGTTAGCAGTGGATATATTTTTTTTTTCTCAAAATCGGCTGTGCAGATCATTGCACCCTGCATTAGGGACAGAAGTGGTGGTTAGGCAGGGAGAGTGTTAGGAGTGAGTGTAGGCTTCAAGAACCCCAACGGTCCTTTCTTGGGCCACATTTAACCGTGTGGAGTACTGTGCAGGCTGCTGTTGCTGTGTTGCATTTTTTTTTTTGTTCTCAAAATCGGCTGTGCAGAGCATTGCACCCTGCATTAGGGACAGAAGTGGTGGTTAGGCAGGGAGAGTGTTAGGAGTGAGTGTAGGCTTCAAGAACCCCAACGGTCCTTTCTAGGGCCACATTTAACCGTGTGGAGTACTGTGCAGGCTGCTGTTGCTGTGTTGCATATTTTTTTTTGTTCTCAAAATCGGCTGTGCAGAGCATTGCACCCTGCATTAGGGACAGAAGTGGTGGTTAGGCAGGGAGAGTGTTAGGAGTGAGTGTAGGCTTCAAGAACCCCAACGGTCCTTTCTAGGGCCACATTTAACCGTGTGGAGTACTGTGCAGGCTGCTGTTGCTGTGTTGCATATTTTTTTTTGTTCTCAAAATCGGCTGTGCAGAGCATTGAACCCTCCATTAATACTACACGGACAGAATTGTGTAGGCAGGGCCACAAAACAGATATTATTCATTGAATATACGCAGTGGGCCTTACCTTTGAAAAAAAAGGGAAAAAAGTATATTTGGCCTGCCTCTGACAGTCCTCAGGGCTCTGGGTACGCGTGTGCTGCGTGGAGAACGTAAAAATAATCAGACGCAGCCAGCTACGGTTGACTGCAGGCTTGCGCCAATTTCTTTCCTGCCTGGGAAATACCTGCTCTGCCATAGTTAATAACTCTGCAACACTAAAGTTCTGTGACACATTTGCAGGGGCACAACACAGTTATTATTCATTGAATAGACGCAGTGGGCCTTTCCTTTGAAAAAAAAGGGAAAAAAGTATATTTGGCCTGCCTCTGACACTCCTCAGGGCTCTGGGTACGTGTGTGCTGCGCGGAGAACGTAAAAAAATCAGACGCAGCCAGCTACGTTTTACAGCAGGCTTGCGCCACTTTCTTTCCTGCCTGTGAAATTCCTTGCTCTGCTGCAGTTAATAACTCTGCAACACTAAAGTTCAGTGACACATTTGCAGGGGCACAACACAGTTATTAAACTTATTATTCATTGAATAGACGCAGTGGGCCTTTCCTTTTAAAAAAAAAAGGGAAAAAAGTATATTTGGCCTGCAGGCTTGCGCCAATTTATTTCCTGCCTGTGAAATCAAATCACTGGTAATACAGCATGCTGAGGGGTAGGGGTAGGCCTAGAGGACGTGGACGCGGCCGAGGACGCGGAGGCCAAAGTTAGGGTGTGGGCACAGGCCGAGCTCCTGATCCAGGTGTATCGCAGCCGACTGCTGCGCGATTAGGAGAGAGGCACGTTTCTGGCGTCCCGACATTCATCGCACAATTCATGGGTCCACGCGGGAGACCTTTATTAGAAAATGAGCAGTGTGAGCAGGTCCTGTCGTGGATGGCAGAAAGTGCTTCGAGCAACCTATCGTCCACCCACAGTTCTGCACCGTCCACTGCTGTAAATCCGAATCCTCTGTCTGCTGCTCCTCCTTCCTCCCAGCCTCCTCACTCCACTCCAATGACACATGCTCAGCAGCGGGAAGACTCCCAGGAACTGTTCTCGGGCCCCTGCTCAGATTGGGCAGCAGTGGTTCCTCTCCCACCAGAGGAGTTTATCGTCACTGATGCACAACCATTGCAAAGTTCCCGGGGTCCGGGGGATGAGGCTGGGGACTTCCGCCAACTGTCTCAAGAACTTTCTGTGGGTGAGGAGGACGATGACGATGAGACACAGTTGTCTTGCAGTCAGGTAGTAGTGAGGGCAGTAAGTCCGAGGGAGGAGCGCACAGAGGATTCGGAGGAAGAGCAGCAGGATGATGAGGTGACTGACCCCACCTGGTTTGCAACGCCTACTCAGGACAGGTCTTCAGAGGGGGAGGCAAGGGCAGCATCAGGGCAGGTTGCAAGAGGCAGTGCGGTGGCCAGGGGTAGAGGCAGGGCCAGACCGAATAATCCACCAACTGGTTCCCAAAGCGCACCCTCGCGCCATGCCACCCTGCAGAGGCCGAGGTGCTCTAAGGTCTGGCAGTTTTTCACAGAGACGCCTGATGACCGACGAACAATGGTGTGCAACCTTTGTCGCGCCAAGATCAGCCGGGGAGCCACCACCAGCATGCGCAGACATATGATGGCCAAGCACCCCACAAGGTGGGACGAAGGCCGTTCACCGCCTCCGGTTTGCACCGCTGCCTCTCCCCCTGTGCCCCAACCTGCCACTGAGATACAACCCCCCTCTCAGGACACAGGCACTACCGTCTCATGGCCTGCACCCACACCCTCACCTCCGCTGTCCTCGGCCCCATCCACCAGGGTCTGTCAGCGCACCGTCCAGCCGTAGCTAGCGCAACTGTTGGAGCGCAAGCTCAAGTACGCCGCCACGCACCCGCACGCTCAAGCGTTAACCGTCCACATAGCTAAATTTATCAGCCTTGAGATGCTGCCGTATAGGGTTGTGGAAACGGAGTCCTTCAAAAGTATGATGAGGCGGCGGCCCCGCGCTACTCAGTTCCCAGTCGCCACTACTTTTCCCGATGTGCCGTCCCAGCCCTGCACGACCACGTCTCCCGCAACATTGTACGCGCCCTCACCAACGCGGTTACTGCCAAGGTCCACTTAACAACGGACACGTGGACAAGCACGGGCGGGCAGGGCCACTACATCTCCCTGACGGCACATTGGGTGAATTTAGTGGAGGCTGGGACAGAGTCAGAGCCTGGGACCGCTCACGTCCTACCCACCCCCAGAATTGCGGGCCCCAGCTCGGTGCTGGTATCTGCGGCGGTGTATGCTTCCTCCACTAAAGCACCCTCCTCCTCCTCCTCCGCAACCTCTGTCTCGCAATCATGATGTGTCACCAGCAGCAGCACGTCGCCAGCAGTCGGTGTCGCGCGGCGTGGCAGCACAGCGGTGGGCAAGCGTCAGCAGGCCGTGCTGAAACTACTCAGCTTAGGAGATAAGAGGCACACGGCCCACGAACTGCTGCAGGGTCTGACACAGCAGACCGACCGCTGGCTTGCGCCGCTGAGCCTCCAACCGGGCATGGTCGTGTGTGACAACGGCCGTAACCTGGTGGCGTCTCTGCAGCTCGACAGCCTCACGCACGTGCCATGCCTGGCCCACGTCTTTAATTTGGTGGTTCAGCGCTTTCTGAAAAGCTACCCATGCTTGTCAGACCTGCTCGTAAAGGTGCGCCGGCTCTGCACACATTTCCGCAAATCCCACACGGACGCTGCCACCTTGCGCACCCTGCAACATCGCTTTAATCTGCCAGTGCACCGACTGCTGTGCGACGTGCCCACACGGTGGAACTCTACGCTCCACATGTTGGCCAGGCTCTATGAGCAGCGTAGAGCTATAGTGGAATACCAACTCCAACATGGGCGGCGCAGTGGGAGTCAGCCTCCTCAATTCTTTTCAGAAGAGTGGGCCTGGTCCTTGGAAACTTTGAGCAGTCTACCCAGGTGGTGAGCAGCGATGCTGCAATCATTAGCGTCACCATTCCTCTGCTTAGCATCTTGAGAAGTTCCCTGCAAAGCATAAAGGCAGATGCTTTGCGCTCGGAAACGGAGGCGGGGGAAGACAGTATGTCGCTGGATAGTCAGAGCACCCTCCTGTTTATATCTCAGCGCATTCAGGAGGAGGAGGAGGAGCATGAGGAGGATGAGGAGGAGGGGGAAGAGACAGCTTGGCCCACTGCTGACGGTGCCCCTGCTGCTTGCCTGTCATCCTTTCAGCGTGTATGGCCTGAGGAGGAGGAGGAGGAGGAGGAGGAGGAGTATCCTGAAAGTGATCTTCCTAGTGAAGACAGCCATGTGTTTCGTACAGGTACCCTGGCACACATGGCTGACTTCATGTTAGGATGCCTTACTCGTGACCCTCGCGTTGCACGCATTCTGGCCACTACGGATTACTGGGTGTACACACTGCTCGACCCACGCTATAAGGAGAACCATTCCACTCTCATTCCCGAAGAGGAAAGGGGTTCGAGAGTGTTGCTATACCACAGGACCCTGGCGGACAAGCTGATGGTAAAATTCCCATCCGACAGCGCTAGTGGCAGAAGGCGCAGTTCCGAGGGCCATGTAGCAGGGGAGGTGCGGAGATCGAGCAGCATGTACAGCCCAGGCAGTGCAACAGTCTTTAAGGGGCCTGGACAGCTTTATGGCTCCCCAGCAAGACTGTGTCACCGCTCCCCAGTCAAGGCTGAGTCGGCGGGAGCACTGTAAAAGGATGGTGAGGGAGTACGTAGCCGATCGCACGACTGTCCTCCGTGACGCCTCTGCCACCTACAACTACTGGGTGTCGAAGCTGGACACGTGGCCTGAACTCACGCTGTATGCCCTGGAGGTGCTTGCTTGTCCTGCGGCTAGCGTCTTGTCGGAGAGCGTGTTTAGTGCGGCTGGGGGAATCATCACAGATAAGCGTACCCGCCTGTCAACCGACAGTGCCGACAGGCTAACACTCATCAAGATGAACAAAGCCTGGATTTCCCCAGACTTCTCTTCTCCACCAGTGGACAGCAGCGATACGTAAGCAATACGTAGGCTGCACCCGCGGATGGAAGCTACGTTCTCTCTCACCATCCAAAACGGGGACATTTCTGCTTCATCAATCTGTGTCTAATAATCCTCCTCCTCCTCCTCCTGCTCCTCCTCCTGAAACCTCACGTAATCACGCTGAACGGGCAATTTTTCTTAGGGCCACAAGGCTCAATCATCTAATTTTTCTAAACAATTTTTATATGTTTCAATGCTCTTAAAAGCGTTGAAACTTTAACTTGAACCAATTTCTCGTTAAACTGGGCTGCCTCCAGGCCTAGTTACCACTTAAGCCACATTAACCAAAGCGATTAATGGGTTTCACCTGCCATCTTGGTTGGGCATGGCCAATTTTTACTATGGTACATTAGTACTGTTGGTACACCAATTTTTTGGGGCCCTCACCTACAGTGTAATCATAGCAATTTGCATGTTTTTCGCCTGCACTCATGGTACAGAAGTGTGTGTGGGGTTGGCCTACACTTTAGCTACATAAATGTAACTTGGGCCTTGGCTATACTGCAGCTACTCAAATGGAACGAAGACTGCGCTCCCACTATACTGCTGCTTCGGAATTGTTACTGGGGCCTGTCTTGAGTGCTACTATTACTGACATGGAACGAAGACTGCGCTCCCACTATACTGCTGCTTCGGAATTGTTACTGGGGCCTGACTTGAGTGCTACTATTGCTGACATGGAACGAAGACTGCGCTCCCCCTATACTGCTGCTTCGGAATTGTTACTGGGGCCTGTCTTGAGTGCTACTATTGCTGACATGGAACGAAGACTGCGCTCCCACTATACTGCTGCTTCGGAATTGTTACTGGGGCCTGTCTTGAGTGCTACTATTGCTGACATGGAACGAAGACTGCGCTCCCACTATACTGCTGCTTCGGAATTGTTACTGGGGCCTGTCTTGAGTGCTACTATTGCTGACATGGAACGAAGACTGCGCTCCCCCTATACTGCTGCTTCGGAATTGTTACAGGGGCCTGTCTTGAGTGCTACTATTGCTGACATGGAACGAAGACTGCGCTCCCCCTATACTGCTGCTTCGGAATTGTTACTGGGGCCTGTCTTGAGTGCTACTATTGCTGACATGGAACGAAGACTGCGCTCCCACTATACTGCTGCTTCGGAATTGTTACTGGGGCCTGTCTTGAGTGCTACTATTGCTGACATGGAACGAAGACTGCGCTCCCACTATACTGCTGCTTCGGAATTGTTACTGGGGCCTGTCTTGAGTGCTACTATTGCTGACATGGAACGAAGACTGCGCTCCCACTATACTGCTGCTTCGGAATTGTTACTGGGGCCTGTCTTGAGTGCTACTATTACTGACATGGAACGAAGACTGCGCTACTCCTATAATGCTGCTAGTGATATGTTAGTGGGGCCTGTCCTAATGCTACGGCTGAAATGTTAATAATTCTGGGCTCTGCCTATACCGCTGCTAATGGTATGTCTCTGGGGTGTGGAAACAGAGGCTTCCCAAAGACATGATGGCGGCGAGGCCATTTCCCACCAACGCGGTTACTGTTAAGGTGCATATAACCACGGACACGTGGAGAGGACACGTAGTGCCTCAAAAACATCCCCCTCCTCCTCCAACAGTGAAAACATTCTTGGCAAATGCCTTTGCATTGGTTCGTCTGGTGGCAGTCCAAGAATTTCACCTTTACCGACACTACAAGAGAGCCCCCCCACCATCCCCCCGCCACGGCCCACTTAATCCTGGCCACATTCCGAAAACCAACAAAATAAAACCGCGCTACTAGGTCCGCAGTCACCACCACATTACCACCAACGCGGTTACTGTTAAGGTGCATATAACCACGGACACGTGGAGAGGACACGTAGTGCCTCAAAAACATCCCCCCACCACGGCCCACTTAATCCGGGCCACATTCCGAAAACCAACAAAATAAAACCGCGCTACTAGGTCCGCAGTCACCACCACATTACCACCAACGCGGTTACTGTTAAGGTACATATTACCAGTCTGACAGGGGCATGCAGACACCTTTACAGAATGAATAGTGTGTGGCACATAGGTTCCCCATTGCTATGCCCACGTGTGCAGCTCCTGATGGCGGTGGCACAGGATTCTATTTCTCATTGCTTCTGTACAGCATTGTGGGCTATCGCCCCACCACTTTTAAAGAGGGTCGCTGCCTAGCCGTGCCAACCCCTCTGCAGTGTGTGCCTGCGGTTCCTCCTCATGGCAGACGCACTTATAAATAGACATGAGGGTGGTGTGGCATGAGGGCAGCTGAAGGCTGCGCAGGGACAGTTTGTTGTGCGCTGTGGACACTGCGTCGTGCGGGGGGGGGGGGGGGGGTTGGGCAGCATGTAACCCAGGAGAAGTGGCAGCGGAGCGTCATGCAGGCAGTGATTGTGCTTTGTTGGAGGTAGTGTGGTGCTTAGCTAAGGTATGCCATGCTAATGAGGGCTTTTCAGAAGTAAAAGTTGTTGGGAGGGGGGGGGGGCCCACTCTTGCCGCTATTGTGGCTTAATAGTGGGACCTGTGAACTTGAGATGCAGCCCAACACGTAGCCCCCCGCCTGCCCTATCCGTTGCTGTGTCGTTCCCATCACTTTCTTGAATTGCCCAGATTTACACACATGAAAACCTTAGCGAGCATCGGTGAAATACAAAAATGCTCGGGTCGCCCATTGACTTCAATGGGGTTCGTTATTCGAAACGAACCCTCGAGCATCGCGATAATTTCGGCCCGAATAACGAGCACCCGAGCATTTTTGTGCTCGCTCATCTCTAGTCCCAACCCAATTATTCAATTCTAAGCGCCAAAGAATTAGCATCCAAATTTTATGTAAGGAATCTAATTCTCTCACTTCCTGATGCCATCTATATATAAAAACGAATGCATGTATGTCTGTCTTTGCAGCAACGCGCGACGAGTAAGCTAGGCTATATATATAAAATTGAATGTATGTCTGTCTGCGTGTCTGTCTGTCTGTGTGTCTGTCCGTTTGTCCTTTATGCGCTACTACACCATTCATCCGATCGCCATGAAACTTTGGGAAGTTGTTGAGTACACTCCTGGGAAGATTATAGGCATAGCACATTTATGCTATGATAAATGGTGCGCGTGAGAGCGTCGTCGACAGTTACGCCCCCCCCACGTAGATCGTTCGATTTCCATCATTGCCACTAATTCTCTCACTTCCCGATGTCGTAGAAACATGAAATTTGGCACGAGCACTGATTATGCCATAAATAGGAAAAGTTAATGAGTCCCAACTCGATTATTCAATTCTAAGCGCCAAAGAATTAGCGTCCAAATTTTACGTACGGAATCTAATTCTTTAACTTCCCAATGTCATAGAAACTTGAAATTTGGCACGAGCAATGATTATGTCATAAATAGGAAAAGTTAATAGGTCCCAACTCGATTATTTAATTCTAAGCGCAAAAAAATTAGCGTCCAAATTTTACGTACGGAATCTAATTCCATCACTTCCCAATGTCATAGAAACTTGAAATTTGGCATGAGCATTGATTATGTCATAAATAGGAAAAGTTAATAGGTCCTAACTCGATTATTTAATTCTAAGCACCAAAGAATTAGCGTCCAAATTTTACGTACGGAATCTAATTTTCTCGCTTCCCAATGTCATAGAAACTTGAAATTTGGCACAAGCATTAATAATGTCATAAATAGGAAAATTTAATGGGTCCCAACTCAATTATTCAATTCTAAGCGCAAAAGAATTATCGTCCAAATTTTACGTACGGAATCTAATTTTCTCGCATCCCAATGTCATAGAAACTTGAAATTTGGCATGAGCATTGATTATGTCACTAATAGGAAAAGTTAATGGGTCCCAACTCGATTATTTAATTCTAAGCGCCAAAGAATTAGCATCCAAATTTTACGTAAGGAATCTAATTCTCTCACTTCCCAATGTCATAGAAACTTGAAATTTGGCACGAGCAATGATTATGTCATAAATAGGAAAAGTTAATGGGTCCCAACTCGATTATTTAATTCTAAGCGCAAAAAAATTAGCGTCCAAATTTTACATACGGAATCTAATTCCATCACTTCCCAATGTCATAGAAACTTGAAATTTGGCTCGAGCATTGATTATGTCATAAATAGGAAAAGTTAATGGGTCCCAACTCGATTATTTAATTCTAAGCGCTAAAGAATTAGCGTCCAAATTTTACGTACGGAATCTAATTCTCTCACTTCCCAAAGTCATAGAAACTTGAAATTTGGCACGAGCAATGATTATGTCATAAATAGGAAAAGTTAATGGGTCCCAATTCGATTATTCAATTCTATGCGCAAAAGAATTCGCGTCCAAATTTTACGTACAGAATCTAATTCTCTCACTTCCCAATATCATAGAAACTTGAAATTTGGCACGAGCATTGATTATGTCATAAATAGGAAAAGTTAATGGGTCCCAACTTGATTATACAATTCTAAGCGCTAAAGAATTAGCGTCCAAATTTTACGTAGTACGGAATCTAATTCTCTCACTTCGCGATGTAATTTGGCATGGGCATTGATTATGTCATAAATAGGAAAAGTTAATGGGTCCCAAATCGATTATTCAATTCTAAGCGCAAAAGAATTAGCGTCCAAATTTTATGTACGGAATCAAATTCTCTCACTTCCTGATGTCATCTATAAATGAATGTATGTCTGTCTGTCCTTTATGAATTACTACACCATTCATTCAATCGCCATGAAACCTTGTGAAAGTTGTTGAGTACACTTCTGGGAAGATTACTGGCATAGTACAACTATCCTATGATAGGTGGCGCGCGTGCGAGCATCGTCGACAGTTATACCCCCCAGACAAAGATCGTTTGATTTCCATCTCAAGTACGAAAGCAAAAGGCATTACGAGCAACGGGATGCGTGTTCAACTACAAAATGATGCATCCGCCGAACGTTTCGCTTGACAATTGCTGCATATTGACAATGCTGAGGTAAAATGAAAGCTGTGCTGTGATTGGTTGCTATTTCTTATACTGCTGAGGAAACATGAAAGCTGTGCTGTGACTGGTTGCTATATATTATACTGCTGAGGCAACATGAAAGCTGTGCCTGTGATTAGTTGCTACTTCTTATGCTACTGAGGTTACATGAAAGCTGCGCTGTGATTGGTTGTTATATATTATACCGCTGAGGTAACTTGAAAGCTGCGCTGTGATTGGTTGTTATCTAGATATTTAAAAACGAATGTATGTATGTATGTATGTATGTCTGTCTTCGCAGCAACGCGCGACGGGTAAGCTAGTCTATATATATAAAAATGAATGTATGTCTGTCTGCGTGTCTGTTTGTTTGTCCTTTATGCGTTACTACACCATTCATCCGATCGCCATGAAACTTTGGGAAGTTGTTGAGTACACTCCTGGGAAGATTATACGCATAGTACATTTATGCTATGATAAATGGCGTGCGTGCGAGTGTCGTCGACAGTTACGCCCTCCCCCCACATAGATCGTTCGATTTCCATCATTGCCACTAATTCTCTCACTTCCCGATGTCGTAAAAACATGACATTTGGCACAAGCATTGATTATGTCATAAATAGGAAAAGGTAATCAGTCCCAAGCCGATTATTCAATTCTAAGCGCCAAAGAATTAGCGTCCAAATTTTACATACAGAATCTAATTCTCTCACTTTCCAATGTCATAGAAACTTGAAATTTGGCACAAGCATTGATTATGTCATAAATAGGAAAAGCTAATGGGTCCCAACCCGATTTTTTAATTCCAAGCGCAAAAGAATTAGCGTCCAAATTTTACGCACGGAATCTAATTCTCTCACTTTCCAATATCATAGAAACTTGAAATTTGGCACGAGCATTGATTATGTCATTAATAGGAAAAGTTAATAGGTCCCAACTCGATTATTCAATTCTAAGCACCAAAGAATAAGCGTCCAAATTTTACGTACGTTATCTAATTCTCTCACTTTCCAATATCATAGAAACTTGAAATGTGGCACGAGCATTGATTATGTCATAAATAGGAAAAGTTATTGGTTCCCAATTCAATTATTCAATTCTAAGCGCAAAAAAATTAGCGTCCAAATTTTACGTACGGAATCTAATTCTCTCACTTCCCAATGTAATAGAAACTTGAAATTTGGCACGGGCATTGATTATGTCATAAATAGGAAAAGTTAACGGGTCCCAACTCGATTATACAATTCTAAGCGCTAAAGAATTAGCGTCCAAATTTTACGTACGGAATCTAATTCTCTCCCTTCCCGATGTCATCTATATATATATATATATATATATATATATATATATATATATATATAAATGAATGTCTGTCTGTCCTTTATGCATTACTACACCATTCATCCACTCACCATGAAACTTTGGGAAGTTGTTGAGTACACTCTTGGGAAGATTCTAGGCATAGTACAACTATCCTACGATAGGTAGCGCGCGTGCGAGCATCATCGACAGTTATGCCCCCCAGACAAAGATCGTTTGATTTCCATCTCAAGCACGAAAGCAAAAGGCATTACGCGCAACAGGATGCGTGTTCAATTACAAAATGATGCATCCGCCGAACGTTTCGCTTGACAATTGCTGGATATTGAGAATGCTGAGGTAAAATGAAAGCTGTGCTGTGATTGGTTGCTACTTCTTATACTACTGAGGTTACATGAAAGCTGCACTGTGATTGGTTGTTATATATTATACCGCTGAGGTAACTTGAAAGCTGCGCTGTCATTGGTTGTTATATATTATACCGCTGAGGTAACTTGAAAGCTGCGCTGTCATTGGTTGTTATCTAGATATATAAAAACGAATGTATGTATGTCTGTCTGTCTTCGCAGCAACGCGCGACGGGTTAGCTAGTAATCTATAAAATTTTGATCCTCCCCAAAATACTATACAGGTTTCGCTTTATCCCACTCCTATGCCCTACAGGAATACTCAGAAAACTTCAAAAACAATCATTATCATTTATATGGGGTAACAAAAAACCAAGTATAGCAGCTTCCATAATGTACGGTCCTAGAAGATCTAGAGGAATGGAAGTCCCTAACATAGAAGCTTATTACAAAGCTAATATTATCAGACAAATAAGATCCTGGTCTGCTCCCCAACCAGGAATCAGTTGGCCAAACATAGAACAAAGCTCTTTAGGCAAAAAATCACTATGAGACCTAATATTAGCGGCCAGTCTAGACCCCAAGATTGAGCCCCCGAGGAACCGCATGGTAATCTCGACAATAACCATATGGAATTTTCTATTACAAAAATCCAGGAATCTTTAACCAAGAAAACTAGTCACCCTACCCATAAAAATTTTTGAATTCTGAACCACTAATTTATATACACACATATGGAAAAACAAAGGCATTAATTAAATCTTAGACATAACAACAAAGGGAAAGCTGAAATCCTTTGAAAGCCTCAAAGCAGAATTTGATCTCTCAGAAAAAGATTTTCTTCTATACATACAAATTTCCAGCATATGGGCTTCTCTCCCAACCTGGGAAATCTCGCTACCACTATGCTTATATAATCTTTTATTTAACACCCCTACTTTTAAGGTAGACCTAAAAACGATATAGAGATTTTCTGTGGAGAAAGCATTTACGACAGTAACCCACACAAGAAGGCCCACATCCTAAACTGGGAAAGAGAATTGGGGCGATCCTTTTCAACTGAACAATGGAACTCAGCACACAAATGGGCTATTAAGGACTCCTCCTGCACCTCACTGATGGAGGTCCATAGTAAAGTTATCACTAGATGGTACAAATCCCCGATTCGGTTGTTGGACTTTCTACCAGACTCCTCCGATAAATGTTGGAGGGACTGTGGAGGGAGAGGCACATTATTGCATATTTTCTGGAGCTGCCCACTCATAAAACCTGTATGGCACGAGTTTTTTCTTCTCCTAAGGAAAATAACAGGTGGCAGACTCCCCTTCTCTCCTGAATTAGCAATTTCCCGGATATGCTCTGAGGCTATCCCAATTAACCATAGAAAATGGGTCTCCCATGGACTCCTCTCCATTAAATTATTAGTAGCGAGGAACTGGAGATCGAAAGGCATACCTACAATTTCGGACGTAACACACCTACTCTCAGAACACTGCACTTACGAAAACATTTTCGCATATAGAAATGACAGACTTGATCATTTTCTGGAGACATGGGGACCCTGGCTGGATCATTCCCAGCCAAAAATTTCAAATGAATAAAATACGTTTGGGTTGATCAACCAAGGTGATAATTATATATTAAATTTTCTTATGTGTAAGTGCTTTACAAGGTTCTCTGAAATTCAACCCTCAAGTGGAAACTGAATTGGATCCATCAAACCTTTTCTCCTGATCCCCCCCCCTTATACCTACCCACCCTCCCCTTCTCCCCTATGTTTCCCAATCTACCCCTCCCCCCCCCCTTCCCATTATACCCACAAACATTTTAAATCTCTGCATAGTTCAAGCAAAGGGATTTACGTTAAGAATTTATTTGCTATAATTCTTCTATGTTAATACTTTACAGTTGTAAAATCCTAACATGTCAGACTATATCATCTGTTACATCTTTTCTTCTTTACCATGGAAATGTGTATCTATATTTCTTGACATGTCAAATGCAAATCTAATGAAAAACTATTGAACAATAAAAATGGAAGCACTACAACTCCCAGCAGGAACCAAGTAAAATGCACACGGTGAGATGTAGCCCGAAGAAGGACCATTGGGTTTCTTGAAGACAGGATCCTACACTAACACTTTCCCTATCTCAGCAGCACTTTCCCTATACTCTGTATAATAGACTGCAGACTGAAAACGCTATAGCTGTAATGGCCTGCACAGCCAGAGATGAAAAAAAAATGGTGCACTACTGCTCCCAGCCAGCCACAGGTATAATGCACATGGTCAGATGTAGCCCTAAGAAGGACCATTGGGGTTCTTGAAGACAGGATCCTACACTACCACTTTCCCTATCTCAGCAGCACTTTCCCTATACTCTGTATAATAGACTGCAGACTGAGAAGGCTATAGCTGAAATGGCCTGCACAACCAGAGATGAAAAAAAAAAAGATTTGTGCACTACTGCTCCCAGCCAGCCAGAACAGTAATAGCAGCAGCAGCACTTTCCCTAATCTCAGCCATTGTGTGTCTGAGGCGAGCCGCGGGCGGGACTGCTTTAAGTACATGGTGGTCACTCGATCTTACCATCCACTCACTGCAGGGGGGTGGGATAGGGCTGGCACATCACAGGAGGAAGTTGTAATGCCTTCCCTGCATGTATATTGGCTAGAAAATGGCGCTAAACATGTGGGGAAGGAAATGGAATTGATTCGAGTACCTTCGTGGTGCTCGACTCCAGTAACGAGCATCTCGAGTACCCTAATGCTCGGACGAGTGTGCTCGCTCATCTCTAATGATGATGCTTTGCCTTTTACTACTGTCTCTGAAGCTGAATCTGCTTTCGATCAACCCTCTCTTCTTGCAGTGCCTTCCTATGATACTTTTTGTTTATGCATAAGATAAGAACGTCAGTTGGGGGATCCGGGGAAGTAGTGTAGGAATACCGGCACTTGCCACTAGGGCATTTGTAAGTACCTGACATAGACGTTCGCTTGGCTACTCTAAAGAAACAAAAAGGAGGGAATGTTGTGGGAATAATAATATAAATGTGTTTCTTAAATCAGCCTATGCAAAAATATATACATATTTATATATCCACCTTCATAGAAAATAGCCAGCAGTGAAATGGTTAACTGGTTCAATACTGCACACTGTGTGTCTTTTGCATTCTTACTTTTACACAAGTTACCAAAACTTTGTCATCTAACCCATCAAGTTAGGACTTCAGTCTGCATAAGACAATATTTAGCGATAGCAAGATCTTCTAACGTCCTCTGATCATGCAATCTAAGCTTTGTGTATATCCTTAGAGTAAACCTCCTTCGGGGTATCTCTTCTTTAACCACAAAGCATATACTGGTATACCATCTCTGGCTATTTAACCTAGTCAAGCATACTGTAAAACATCACAGTAGCTAGTTTCTGATTGAAGGATTAGTCTGCAATCATCCTATATAGGGCTAGTGCACCATCAAATAGCACACGTCCCAGGTTGATATCTTAATATCACCACCCAACCCAATATAGGCATCCATGACCCCTTTCCTATGGGGCAACTGACGGAGGACATTGATTTATGATCTATAAAACACCAAAGGGCCTAATATATTCTGTCTACTTGTGGCCATTATATAACGCTTGACCAAGCATAGGAATAGACAAGAAATTGGATCTGTTATGAGAAAGTGGCCCAGGCCCCTTCCAGGACTTGACGTGTGAAGCCCTACGGTGTCATAACAGTAGATCTCATGGGGATAGTCACACACCAGTTACGCCAAGCCCATGAATGTTTGCTGTTTGTATTTGTATATTTGTATTGTGGTCTCCAATATTGTTTAATTTTAGATAATTATTATTAAGTTATATTTTAGATTTGATCCATATAGCACACTTAAAGGTTCTCCACAGTGATTTATGTTCCCAAATGCGAGGACCTATCTGTCTCAGTGATTCCCTACACAAGTTATCAAGACTTAACAAGGTCCTGAGATGTGTTTCTCATGAGAAAGACCTGCGATGTCCACCACTCATGCTTGCACGAAACTGGGAAGTTACACTACACAGTGGTGCCAATACTTTTGCAATCAGCATTGAATAATTGAGTTGTAACCCCCTTTACTTTTTCTATTTAAGACCTAAAGAATGCTTGCGCCAAATTTCATGCTTGTATGATACTTGTAACTTGTATGAAGTTACATTATATAGGGGTACACTTACTTTTTCAATTAGCATTGAATAATTAAGTTGTGACCCCCTTTACTTTTTCTATTTAGGGCCTAAGGAATGCTTGTGCCAAATTTCATGCTTGTAACTTGTATGAAGTTTCATTATATAGGGGTACACTTACTTTTTCAATTAGCATTGAATAATTAAGTTGTGACCCCCTTTACTTTTTCTATTTAGGGCCTAAGGAATGCTTGTGCCAAATTTCATGCTTGTAACTTGTATGAAGTTTCATTATATAGGGGTACACTTACTTTTTCAATTAGCATTGAATAATCATACAAAAAATAATAAAATAGGTCAGCATTTCCCAATAGAAATCTATAGGTGCACGTTAAACCATGGAATATACAATAGAAGCAGAAACCAAAAAGTGACAACAGCATGCAAAGTACATGTACTATCAGAAGTATACATACCTATAACAAAAAAACTAACCTCTTTAAAGAAGGCAAGGTTCTTGGTATATACTTTAATCAAACCATATTGGCCCATCTACCAACGTCCAGGTGACCAAGCTTTCAGATGGGTCCTAACGCTAATACCAGGTGGTTTAATCCTAACCTGGAAAAGATGGGTACCTACTAGAGATGAGTGAGCATACTCGCTAAGGCAAACTACTCGAGCGAGTAGTGCCTTATGCGAGTACCAGCCCACTCGTCTCGAATGATTCGGGTGCTGGCGGGGGAGTGGTGAGGGGAGTGAGCAAGGAAAGGAGGAGCAGGGGGGAGAGAGTGAGAGAGAGAGATCTCCCGCCCATTCCTCCCCGCTCTCCCCCACTGATCCCCGCCGCTCCCCGCCGGCACCCGAATCTTTAGAGACGAGCGGGCAGGTACTCGCATAAGGCACTACTCGCTTGAGTAGTTTGCCTTAGCGAGTACGCTCGCTCATCTCTAGTACTTACCTTTAAGAATGCTCCTCTCTTGGGACTAAGTCTACAAATTAGTATATTTATTAAAGGTATGTATACTTCTTATAGTAAATGTATTTTGCGTGCTGTTTCCACATTTTGGTTTTTGCTTCTATAAAATTGAATAATTGAGTTGTGACCTGTTTACTTTTCCTATTCTGGAATTAAAGAATGATCAAGTTGTAACCCCTTTACTTTTCCTATTTAGGATCTAAACAATGTTTGCGCCAAATTTCATGCTTGTACGATACCAGAAAGTTCCATTACTTAGCGGTGCACTTATTTTTGCAATTCACATTGAATAATCGAGTTGTGACTCCTTTACTTTTCCTATTTTCAACCTATAGAATGCTCATGCCAAATTTCACACTTGTACGACACTAGGAAGTTATGTTAAATAAGGAGGCCAATACTTTTGCAATTATCATTGAATAATCAAGCTGTGACCCATTTACTTTTCCAATTTAGGACTTAAAGAATGCTCCTGCCAAATTTTATGCTTGTAGGACATCGGAATAAAGATAGTGGTGAGTCAGTCAGTCAATGAGGGCTTTCATCTTTATATATATATAGATTTCAGGATATCTTACCATAAATGGTCTTACAGTGAAACGTCTTCTCGTCATTATGCTGATTGCTGACACTTCTACAGATGAAGGTCACACCTTTGTGTCTTTCCATATGTGGTATGAAGCTCAGTGATGTTACATACTGACGTCCCTCCCATTGTGATCTGATCACGTAGGATGTACCCAGTAAGCTCTCTTCTTCACTCATCTGAGATATCTGGATCTCCTGGACCTGTCCATCTCTTCTCATCAGCCACGTCACACTCAGGTCCTCGGGGCAGTGGTCCACTGTGTAGTACAGGGTGGCTTTTTCTCCATCAATCAGCTTAGGAGGACCCGCAATGTCTCTTATTATGAATGATACATTAGCTGTAGGAACAGGATAAAATGATCAGACATTACATGTACAATAACATTAAGCCGCAGTATGAATTTCCATCTGATATATTGTCACATGAACTAGCAGAAGGTTATCCTAATCTCTCACTGGTCAACAGAATACAACCTTTTTTCTTAACATAAACAAAAATACATTTTTATAGACCAACTTTTCATGCTGATTCCGAATATACATTCAGTTTTTCCTACCACGTTCAGTTTTGAAACATGACCACCTATGATTTTTACCGATTTTATGTATATTTCAGAATGTACCAGGAATGGAATCATTCCAAAGTACACCTGAGTAACATATCATGTACATTTATCATCTAATCAATCAATTTTTATTCATATTATACTTTTTACCAAACATAACATTAATTTTTGAACGCATCAGTTATGCACACAAAAATTTGTGCACCAAAATGCCCGTGTGACTGAGCCCTTAGGGTGGTTTCATGCAGGTGATAAAATCATGCGATAGAGGAATGATTTTTCAGTGGTTTCATTCTGCAATGCTTTCACTCTTGTGATTTTGCGAGAGAAAAAAAGTGTGGCATGCTCTACTCTTTCTACGATCTGCATTTTTTTTATCTTCTATATTTCTAAGATTATTCTCAAGAAAAAGCATAGCTGATGCTCAGAAATTGCGGGAGCAAAGACGCAATTTTGCCAAGATTTTCTTGTGGCAAAATTGCGATTGCCCATGTGAAACTGGCCTTAGTCTTGATGTCAAAAGCTCCGCCTTATCTTTTGAGAGAGATAAGTCCCTAATCAAGTCACTCAGCTCTTCCTGGGGAAATGTTTCTGACTCTTTTTCAACATCAGGCCTTCAGTCTAAATCTGCAGGATCTTCATCAGCAGTGGCATGCATATCAATTCAGTTTCTTCCTCAATGGAATCTAAACCATTCACTGGAGGAACTTGAATTGGCATTGAGGCATCATGAGGAACTGTTCTAAAAGCCAAATCCAAATTGGATATATGCTTTTATGCCTATTTTTTGCCAAAAAGCCAATTGTAGTAATGCTGTAAAAGTAGCAACCCTTGTCATGATCCTTTGTCTCCCTCCATATCATAGGTATCGCAAATGGAAGTAAAGCCTTCTGCCCATGAAGCCATTCACACAATTTACTAGAATACGCTGAGCAAATAATGTGTGGAGCCCATGATTTATCCTGATCACCCAGTGCACACCCCAAGTACAGTTTGTAGACTTTTGAAAGACTTGCAGTAATTTTACATCGCATTCCTGAAGCTGTAAATAAACCATAGACCTAGCAAAACTGAAGCCAATTTACTGCATTTGGTGAAAAAAATTCCTTCCAGACTCCATAATGGCAGTCAGAATAATCCCTGGATCAGCGTTTTGAAAGTTTCTACCTGACTCCAAGACCCGGATCAACAACCCCGCTGGTTATTTAATGTCTATATCCTGTAATATCATAGCATTCTAGAAAGACATCTAGTCCCCTCTTAAACTCCTTTAGCGATTTTGCCATCACCACATCCTCAGGCAGAGAGTTCCATAGTCTCATAGCTCTTACAGTAAAGAACCCCCTTCTGTATTGGTGATGGAACCTTTTTTCCTCTAACCATAGAGGATGCCCTCTTGTTACTGTCGCAGTCCTGGGTATGAATAGATCATGGAAGCGATCCTTGTATTGCTCACTAATGTATTTATACATGGTCATTTGGTCGCCTCTGAACTGTCTTTTTTATAGGATGAATTATCCCAAAGTCCTCTCATTCCGTTTATTAATTTAGTTGCCCTTCTTTGAACCCCCTCAAGCACTGCAACATCTTTCCTGAGCACCGGTGTCCAGAACTGTGCGCAGTATTCCATGTGAGGCCTGACAAGTGCTGTATATAGTGGAAGAATAATGTTCTTGTCCCTCGCCCCTATACCTCTTTTAATGCACCCCAAGACTTTATTTGCTTTTGCAGCAGCTGACTGGTATCGATTGCTCCAGTTAAGTCTACTGTCAACTAGTAACCCCAGGTCTTTTTCCATATCACTTTTCCCTAGCAGTACCCCATGCAGTGCATATTGGTGACATCTTATCCAGGTCCATTTGCAGCCTTACATTGTCCTCTGTTGTATTAATTATATTGTATACTTTTGTATGTCTCCAAATATCAATATTTTACCATGCAGTCTATCTATCAGGTCGCTGATAAATATATTGAACAGAATAGGGCCTAATACTGAGCCCTGTGTCACCCTATTAACGACAGTGGCCCAATCAGAGTACGAATAATTTATTATCACCCTCTGCCTTCTATTTCGGAGCCAGTTCTTTACCCAGCTACACATGTTTTCACCCAGACCGAGCTGCCTCATTTTATATATCAACCTATTATGATCTTACTTCATTGTAGAAGCTGATCAAATAAGTCTGACGTGATCGACCACTCAGGAGCCCATGCTGATAAGGAGTTATACCATTGTTTTCCTTGAGGTATTCCAGGATGCCATCTCTCAGAAACCCCTCGAAAAGTTTTTCAATTATTGAAGTGAGACTTACCTGTAGTTACCAGGCTCTCTACTTGACCCCTTTTTGTATATTAGAAGCACATTAGCAATTCGTCAATCCAAGGGTACAATCCCGGTCTCAATAGTGTCCCTAAATATAAGAAATAGTGGATTGTCTATCACGTCACTTATTTCCCTTTGGACCCTTGGATGTATTCCATCTGGGCCCGTCAATTTGTCAATTTTCGTGAATACACATGAAAAAAAAACTATTGATCTTTTATGATTTCTCCTACATTATTTGTTAAAGGGCCAGTGCTTTTGGCGTAAATCTTTTTGCCGTTTATATAATTGAAAAATAGTTTAGGTTATTTTTGCTGTCTTTGGCAATCTTTCTGTTTTCTACATTGCTGTTTTGATCTTTTCCTTACATAAGTTGTTTTTTCCCTGTATGTTTTTAGTGCTTCTTCATTGCCTTCTTGTTCTAATAATTTAAAAGTTTTCTTTTTTTTGCTTATTGCCCCCCTTATAGTCTTGTCGAGCCACATTGGTTTCCTTCTATTTGTAGATCTTTTATTTTTAAAGGGTATGAACTACTTTTTAAACTTCTCCCATTTGTCGTCTGTACTATTATTTTTGAGTACGGTGTCCCAATTAATAGTGCCAAGAGTAATTCTGAGCTGATCAAATTTTGATTTACTAAAGTTTAGTTTTTTTTTTTGCTCCCTGGTGAGGCTTCGTATTGAATGATAACTGGAAATTAATTATATTGTGGTCACTAATTCCAAAGTGTCCCTCAACCTCGTTGCCTCCAGCTTGTTAGTTAATAGTAAGTACAGAGTAGCCCTCTTTCTAGTTGGCTCCCATACAAATTGGGTAAAGTAGTTATCTTTAAATGTTCTCAAGAACTTATTGCTTTTGTTTGATACACAGTTTTCGTCTTAGCATATAATCTCCGGATAAATCTCCCATAATAATTACCTCATTGCAGTTTGACACCTTTTCTATTTTTTCTTAATAGTAAGTTTCTTCTGTTTTTTTTGGTGACTTAGAGAAAACTTCTATCGGGATTTTGTTATTTTTCCTTCCCTGAATTTCGACCCACAGAGATCCCATATGTTTATTTCCTACACCTATATCTTCTCATAGTCTCGGTATTAAGTAGGATTTAACATACAGACATACCCCTCCCCCTTTCTGGTTCCCGGGGTCTCTTCTGAAGAGATTGTAACCCTGTATATTTACCGCCCAATCACACTTATCATCAAGCCATGTTTCCGTTATTCTTACTATATCGTAACTTTCTTCAGACATTCACGCTTCAAGCTCACCCACTTTACTGATCAGATTTCTTGCATTTGTTGCCACACAATTTATATGGTTGTTGTTATTCTTTATATTCATTATGCTACATATGGTCTTATTAGCTGCTCTATCAGTACTAACCCCATCCCCCACTCAAACCCTCAACCCCATTACTTGCTCCCAGATCACTGTCTACACTGTCTTCCCTGTATTACTCTTTTTGCCCTCCCCTAGTTCCTAGTTTAAACACTCCTCCAGCCTTTTAGACATCTTCTCCCCAGCACAGCTGCACCATTCACATTGAGATGCATATACCTATGGTAAAGCCTATAGCCAACAGCGAAATCAGCCCAGTTCTCCAGGAACCCAAACCTCTCCTTCCTACACCAACTTTGGAGCCACTTTTTTACCTCCCTAATCTCCCGCTGCCTTTCTGGTGTGACTCATGGTACAGGTAGTATTTCCTAAAAAACTACCTGGAGTTTTTCGCCCTAAGCTTAGATCCTAGGTCCCTGAAATCATTTTTGAGCATCCTCCATTGCAACCTGTAACTTGGTCATTGGTGCCAATGTGTACCATGACCACTGGATCCTTACCAGTCCCTCACAGTAATCTGTCAGCCCAATTCGTGATGTGTTGAACTTGAGCACCAGAAAGACAACACACTGTTCAACCGTCCCAGTCTTTGTGGCAGATTGCCCTGTCTGTCCCCCTTATAATTGAGTCTCCCATCAGTAGGACCTGTCTAGCCTGCCCTGCGCTCCCCATCCCCATCTCACTGGAGCAGTCATCTCCCTGGCGTTCAGAGGGCATGTCATGCTGCAGCACTGCTTTCCCTGTAATGGCATCCTCCTCATCTGCAAACTTTGTAAACTAGTTGGGGTGTGCCAGTTCAGGACTAGTCTCCCTGGTTCTCTTCCCTTTACCCCTTCTTACTGTCAACCAGCTAGCTGCCTGCTTCACCTGCTCCCCCAAACTACCATCCACCCACGCATCTACCCCAATGAGTGCCTGCTCAGTAAGCGGCAAAGTCCTTTCCATATTGTCAACTCATTGTTGCCAGTCACTCATTTAGATCCAGGACCTGGGTTTCCAAATGTGTGACATGTATGCATCTTGTGCAACAGTATACACCCTTGATCTTGTGGGGATCTACAAATTTACTTACAGAAGTGCCGAAAATCAACTAGATCCCACCACTCACGAGCCTCCGCCCATTCGCACCCACTCACGTGCCAACGTCCTTCCCGTCTTAATTTTTTACAATCCCTCACTTACTCTATCACACACTCATACTCACTTACACACACAGAATATACTTACTTTATCATCCCTTGTCAGCATTGGTCCACATAAAAACTTAGCATCTGAATAACCAATTTATTTTAATGAGTCTGTGTGTTGTCTGCATTCAGTCAGTAGAAAATACAGACAGCACACGGACAGAAAATACACCTGTGTGGTGAGAAAATCGCACAAGAATTGCGTGTTGCGAGGCGCACAAATCTCCAACAATATGAACTCCATTCTTTTGAGTGGGGTGATACACATGTTTTATGTGATGTGGGAAACAAATAGCTGCACATCCTATTTTGGAGTGTGCTCTCGCATCGCATCCCCCAACGTTTTCATTAGGGCTGGCGACAGCATCGCACCATGTGCAGGTGCACACGATGTGATGCGAGGTTTCCCAATTGAAAACAGTGGGAGAAACTCCACTATAACCACAGCGGAGGATTGCTTCTTCCCTGAAGTGATGCAAGGCGGTTTTGAAACAAAAACGCCTCACATCCGCATCAAAATCGCAAGTTAACAAGTGCAAAATCGGGCCGTGATTTACGACTCGATATCACGCTCGCCCATAAAATGTTAGCCTTAGGTTGTGTTCTGTATACCAGGCAACCCGCTTCAGAGCTCCTGCACATGGGCGACTTTACGCACAGAAAATCGTCCATCGGAACCACAACCTTTAAAACTCATAGGTTTCAGTTGTTTCCCTCACATTGCTCTATTTTTGTATGCATTTGCACACCCAAGGCCCCATAGGAGTCTACAGAGTGTGCAAATGTACACTTGTTCTGAACACAATTTTGCAATGTTAATCGATAACACCGAAGACTAAGTAGGCTGGTTCACCTACTCATCTGACTGCTCAGCCTGTTCAAACATGGCACGGGTGTGTCCCACGCCAATGTGAACAGGGATGGCAGTGGGTAAAAGTACACAAAGGAGTGTGGATCCGCTTGCCAGAAGACATGATAGGTCTCCATTCAGAATGCAATCGCATCCTCCTCTTGCGAGTAAGCCTGAATACACTTATACCCATGTGCAAGAGCCCTAAAGGAGTTATCCCACAGGATAAAGGAAAAATGTCTGATTGCTGGGGTTTCCCTAACTGCCCCATGTGATTGAATCAGCTGTGCACATGTCCAACCGCTACTCTATTCACTTCTATAGGACGGGTGGAGATAAATGCACTCGGCAATCTCCCTCTGTCCCCTAGAAGTAAATGGAGTGGTAGTCATGCATGTGCACTGCTGATCCAATCACATGGGGTAGTTGTGGTGTGCAGTTCTCAGGATGCCTGGGGGTTACCATGTTTGAGCCCCCAGCAATCAAACATTGTCTTTGTTGGTAAAACTCCTTTAGAGGTAAAAACAGGGTCCATAAATGGATAAAGTCTCTGCATTGCAGAATAGTGGGATCCATGTTTGTAATCACTCCTCTTCACCTTGTCTTAATATATGGAGAGGTCCGCTGCTTCTCTCTATCGGATGCTCCAGGCTGGGATGCTCCACCTTGCAGATAAATTCTGACCCTTGGTCCTTCTTAGCATCTGGAGTGAAGTGTAGAACTGCAGTACAACCATTTTTGCTTTTGTGAGGTTCGATCTTTGTCTCTGTGTCCTTGGAGTCCTGCACCGCAGAAGTAACTCCATTCTCCTTCTTATACCAAGACACACTCGGTTTATCTGGGAAGCAGCCGGTAATACTGCACATCATGCAGCTTCTTAGCTGATCTTCCAACCTGAGGATAGAGATTTCATCCACACATGGGCTCCAGAGGAGATCTGTGGGGAAAACATCCAAAGTCAACTCTTACTTTATGTATCTGGGTCACAGCAGCACTATTACGGAACACTCTTATGGTGACATTTAGAAAGTTTCTGTGACTCTGATGACTTCTGTCACTCTATTTCTTGTCACTTTAATAATGTGTAGGAGTGCAATACACAGAATGGCCTGCAGAAGGTTGTAGATGGCATTCAGGCTGCAGAAACAAGAGGTAACACCTATGGGTGTGGAAGGAAGCAACATAAAAGTGTCAGTTTGCTGTCACACTCAGGGGGACGTTGGCTGAAAGCCAGAGAGTGAGACGGTACAAAGACTCTAGGAACTCGGAGCCTCAGGACCGGCAAGGACGAGTAGCGGTCTGTCCCAAGTCTGACAGAGGAGGTTGCCTCTAGACTCCGTGGGTGAGGGGCGGTGACAGAGATCCTGTGGGTTGTGAATCATGAGGACTGTATGTACTAAGTAGTGCATGTGCTGCAGATAAAATAAGTCCACGTTTCCTGAGCCTTTTATGAATGTGTGCCAACCATCCTGACTGAAAGATAGTGATCTGATAGGCGAGTATCCCCAACTTGCCACAATTGGTAAAGAGGTTAGATATCGCTTAAAGATATCCATCTCCTAAAATTATCACCTAAACCAGTGGTGGCGAACGTATGGCACGCGTGTCAGAGGCGGCACGCAGAGCCCTCCCTACTGGCACGCGCCCCATCGGCCGCTCACCACTTGTGAATACCAGCAGGGGCCACGGCTCCCCTGCCGGCATTCACAAACGGCACTGCTAGCCGCGCTGATCCCGGCCCACACTGACTTCAGCATGCAGCTTGAATCCCTCTCCCCCCTGCCCCGACGTCTCCTACTACTTGGTTCCGCTGGGAGGGGGGAGGCGTCCAGCAGCGTGTGTGTCAGAGTGTGTGCTGGGAGCATAATAACACTTTCTTCCCCACTTCTGCAGCAATCAGCAATTCCCAGCAACCTGATTAGTTGTTTGGGTTGGCTGATTCACCAAACAACCAATCAGGTTGCTGGGAATTACCTATTGAGGCAGAAGTGGGTAAGAAAAAGTTAATATGCATGCCGGGACCATCGCTGACCAGAAGAGGAGCTGAGCTTCCAGGAGGAGGGGGAGGAGGAGGTAAGTATGTGGGTCTCGGGAGGGGCACTGTGGGGTGTCACTACTGCACTGGGCGGCCGCTGTGGGGTGTCACTACTGCTCTGGGGGCCGCTGTGGGGTGTCACTACTGCACTGGGGGGCCGCTGGGGGGGTGTCACTACTGCACTGGGGGGCCGCTGGGGGTGTCACTACTGCACTGGGGGGCCACTGGGGGGTGTCACTACTGCACTGGGGGCCGCTGGGGGGTGTCACTACTACTCTGGGGGGCTGCTGGGGGGTGTCCCTAATGCACCGGGGGGGCCGCTGGGGGGTGTCCCTAATGCACTAGGGGCCGCTGGGGGGTCACTATTATCGCTGTGGGGTGGGGGACACTTTTACCGCTGGAGCCGCTGTGGGGTGGGGGTCACTATCACCGCTGGAGCCGCTGTGGGGGTCACTATCACTGCTGGGGCTGCTGTGGGGGTCACTATCACCGCTGGGGCCGCTGTGGGGGTCACTATTACCGCTGGGGCTGCTGTGGGGGTCACTATCACCGCTGGGGCCGCTGTGATGTGGGGGTCACTATCACCACTGGGGCCGCTGTGATGTGGGGGTCACTATTATTGCTGGGGGGTGGGGGGTCACTATTACTGCTGGGTGGGGGTCACTATTATTGCTGGGGGGGTGTCACTATTACCGCTGGGGCTGCTGTGTGGTGGGGGTCACTATTATCGCTGTGGGGGGTCACTATTACCGCTGGGGCCACTGTGGGGAGGGGGTCACTATTACCGCTGGGGCCGCTGCGGGGAGGGGGTCACTATTACCGCTGGGGCTTCTGTGGGGTGGGGGTCACTATTACCGCTGGAGCCGCTGTGGGATGGGGGTCACTATTAACCCTGGGGCTGCTGGGGGGTGTCACTATTACCGCTGGGGCTGCTGTGTGGTGGGGGGTCACTATTATCGCTGTGGGGGGTCACTATTATCGCTGGGGCCGCTGTGATGTGGGGGTCACTATTACCGCTGGGGCTGCTGAGGGGAGGGGGTCACTATTACCGCTGGGGTATGTTTACATGTGGCGGAAATGGGCAGGGCTGTTTCAAAATAGACAGGGTGCAGATTTTGACTGCTTTTTGGATGTGGGAATGCTGCAGAATTTTCCACAGAAATATCTGCTGAGGACATTCTGCAGTATTTCCGCATCCAAAAGGTAGTCAAAATCTGCACCCTGTCTATTTTGAAGCGGCCCTGTCCTTTTTAGAACGACGGGGGTACAATTATACGTTGTGATAAGCCCCGCCCCCTGACGTGTTGGCACTTTGCGATAAATAAGTGGGTTTTAGGTTGCAGTTTGGGCACTCGGTCTCTAAAAGGTTCGCCATCACTGACCTAAACCAATCCTAACCAAAGATATGGGATTTCCAGATAATTCTAACATCTCTTCACAGTGACTCCAATACCCTGAAGGTGCCATTTCTCTACTGTTTGTGGTATGCAGGACTGGTCTAGGCTTTTTCCCTTTCATTGCTTTCATATGAGTAACAGGGTGTACTCCCTTATACTGTTTTATTCTTGTAGATTGTTTTACACTGTTGTACAATTATGTCATTAGCATGTAAAAATGATGTATCATTAATTTATGTGGTGGGCCGCTGAGATACCAGTAGCAGAAGGACACTATGATGTGTGGCACATGGAGATGTGAAAGAACTGCTCCAAAGTACTGTGTAGAAGAAGCTGAGGGTCATCGCCTCATGGGCTATGGAGAAGTTGGGCATTATTGATACTGCACGTGTGGCGACCAAGTGCATACCTTAGTTGGGAAGACAGCAGGGAAACAAGATAGTAGTCAATGGTGGCTCTGCTGCTCCTCTCTGAAACTTAAACATGACCTGGCTCAGCTGCACACAGTGGTAATATCAGGCAGTTCTTATAACCCGCTACCCAGGTTGGGTAAAGTGAGATGTCTGTCATTACGCCAGCCTGTCTACGGGTCGGGACCCGTTCCAGGCAGAAACTATAAATATAAAAAGCAGAGAACTCGACAATAATGGGGGTGGTAGTCCTTGTCCTTGGAGCATTAAGTGTAGTACCTCAGTGCAGTGTATCAATGAAGGAAAGACACTTCAGGAAACAGATTGTAGCTGATGAAAACAGTTCAACCTTTTATTTGCAGGGAGAGAGGGTACTTGACTTTGCATTTACATTCACTAGCAGTACCTGTTAAATCACATTAACTTGAGATATTTGATGACTTGGCATTGCACTAGTAGACATTGCATTGAAACTCTTTCTCAGGGAGAGGGGGCTGTGGCAACATATTGAAGAACAACATTTCCAGCTTTCATCCCTGACTCTGACCAATGCTTTGCAGACAAATTACTGACTTGCTGACTTGTTCCTTTCCTGTACTCCTCTTCTGTTTTTCCTCTCTCTCTATCTCCTCTGCTAAAACTCCAGCACCACTTCTCTTGTTAGGTACACACACTTAGATGTTCTCCTTGTAACTCTATGACTGGACTCGGAATTAGAATATTTCTTCTAAATAGTCACCACAATATCTTCATAGGGTTAAAGGAGTTTTTCAGGCAATTTCTATTGATGACTTTTCCTCAGGATAATTCCATGAGGGGGCACTTACTTTTATACTTAGAATTGAATAATCATGTCGCAACCCCTTTACTTTTCCTATTTACGACCTATAGAATGGCCCTGCTAAATTTTCAATTTTGCATGACACCGGGAAATTAGATAATTAGATTAGGCATATTACATAGGGGGGACACTTACTCAGCATTGAATAATCAAGTTGTAACCCCTTTATCTTTCCTATTTAAGACCTAAAGAATGCTCCTGCCAAATCTCATATATGTACGACACATTAGAGAATTAATGGTGAGTCAGTCAGTGAGGGCTATTGCCTGTATATATATAATTTTTTTTTTTTTCTTGAATTGGGAGGGATCTGTGAGACTCCACGTCCACAGTTAAGGCCTCATGTGAATGGGTGGATTTTTACTGCAGAATCCGGAGTGGGCATTTCATTCCGGATTCCACAGCAATAACCCTCCATAGCATGCTATGGAAAAATCATTTTTCATGCACATGAGCGGAAGCCAATTGCAGTTTCCGCTCACGGATGAAAAGTTACAGCATGCTTCATTTTACTGCGGTTCCTGCATGGACAGCTTCAATTGAAGTCAATGGAAGCTGTACAATCCGCGGCTCATCCGAAATTGACACTGCAGACAGGCCGCGGATTCCACGGGTACAGCAGGAGTGTGAAAAAAAATACATACTGTGCATGTGCGCTGGCGCACCGGCCGGTACTTCTGCACACAGCCACGGTATGAAAAAAAGAAGACATGGGCAGTTACACAGGGTCGCCGGCCACGGCCATGGCCGGATTCCATTCGTGATTTCCCATGCTGAATCTGTGCATGCCCGTGGACATGAGGCATAAAGGTAAAGTGGCTAGTGCTGGTAATTAAAATCAATGGAAGCTGCCCCTGCAATTACCATCACTGCCCACAACGCAGGTGTCTGAGAAGATAAGTCATCAATAGAAATTGCCTGGCAGACCCATTAAAGGTCAAGACTCGGATTTGGGCATTCCAAAACACAAATCTTCTTACAACAGTATGGTATCTGATAGCTCTTTGTATACATCTTCCTACCTTTGATACACCGTGTTTGCTGCTCCCTGGTGTTTGTATACTCGTGTTCCCAGCTGACGTGTACTTCAGACTCTGGACTTCGGAGGGAATCTTCAGGAATTCTGACTTGACTGCGCACTGAGAATGATGTTTGATCAGGACTTTCTTCGCAGAGCTCCTGGGATGATAACACTTCTGTTGATTTCTCTCTTCCACACTTCCATTCAATGTGGAGATATCCGGGGTAAAAGGCTTCTAGGGTGACAGAGCACATCACCTCGCCCGTGTCACTCAGGTGTAGCATCGTGGGTCTGGCTGAAAACCACAAAATATCTTCATGTTCATTACAAACAATGATTTCACCTACCAAATACCCAATGATTCTGCATTAATAAAAACTCCATCGGTACTTCTGTACTTCCTTGCAGCTGAGGGATATTTCACTTTATGGGTTTTGTTTTTTGTCTTTTCAGGAAAAATAGGCAACAATAACCGTGTGCAGTTATCCACTATACTTATTTTATATCTAAGGCTTCTTTCACATGGGGACCTACATGCACAAAAATTACATGCGTAAAAACTCGTGGCAGTTAGAACCAATGGTTTCCTATGAGGACTAGAGATCAGCGAGCACCAAAATGCTCGGGTGCTCGTTGCTCGAGTCGAACTTTCCGCAATGCTCAAGGGTTCGTTTCGAGTAACGAACCCCATTGAAGTCAATGGGCGACTCGAGCATTTTTGTGTATCGCCGATGCTCTCTAAGGTTTTCATTGGTGAAAATCTGCAAAACCCAAGAAAGTGATGGAAACGACACAGAAACGGATAGGGCAGGCGAGGGGCAACATGCTGGGCTGCATTTCAGGTTCCCAGGTCCCACTATTAAGCCACAATAGCGGCAAGAGTGGGCCACGCCCCCCTTAAAGGAGATGTCTCGAGGAAGCAGTGATTTTTTTTTTTTGCCCAGTCCCCCTAATTAAACATACATTACTAATTACCCCTGTAAATTACTTTTCTAGCTGGTTCGTACTTACCGTTCCAGCGTTTCAGTAACTTATAAAAGTTTCCCCAAGATGGCCGCCGGCTCTTTCCCCGTCGCTCGCTGCAGCCCGACGTGCGCGCTCCCGAGACGCTGCCAGCTGTGTCTCCATCGCAACCGGACGCCCCGCAGCCGCCGACCAGACGCCCCGCAGCCGCCGACCAGACGCCCCGCAGCCGCCGACCAGACGCCCCGCAGCCGCCGACCAGACGCCCCGCAGCCGCCAGGCAGCAGGTAACCGGCGCTAGCCCCCGGCTCCCCAGCGCTACGCTCCCAGCTCCCCAGCGCTAGACCCTCAGCCCAGGTGAAGGCCCCGGAGCCCAGCGCTGGGCTCCGGGGCCTTCACCTGTCAGTGAACATCACCCCTGACCTGGCGGCAGCCCCCCCCCCGGCCTAGCGGCAGCCCCCCCATCGCAGCGGCAGCCCCCCCCGGCCTAGCGGCAGCCCCCCCATCGCAGCGGCAGCCCCCCCCCCGGCCTAGCGGCAGCCCCCCCATCGCAGCGGCAGCCCCCCCCCGGCCTAGCGGCAGCCCCCCCATCGCAGCGGCAGCCCCCCCCCGGCCTAGCGACAGCCCCCCCATCGCAGCGACAGCCCCCCCCGGCGCAGCGACAGCCCCCCCCCCGGCCCATCACTTACCTGGACAGCTGGACGGCAGGACAGCTGGGCGGCTTCTCCGGCAGCTCGGCAGCTCTGCACCTTCCTCTAACAGAGGAAGGTACAGAATGGCCGCTCCAGCGCGCTCCCGAGCAGTGACAGCTCATCTGCGCATGCGCAGAAGAGCTGTAGCGGGGAGCACACTGAAGCGGCTCGTGCTGAATGGAGAAGACCGGACTGCGCAAGCGCGTCTAAAAAAGCAAGCTGCCGGCGAATTTAGATGGAACCACACTGCAAGGGGAAAGCCAGCTGCGCTCTGCCCCCATACGCAAGTCAGTCAGTGCCTTTGTGCCAGACAGGTCAAACACCGCAATGGGAACTAAGTTTGCACCAACAGCATAGGTGGGTCCTAGGAAACCCAAGACATGAACAAAAAATTGATCTGAGCGGCCAAACATGGCAGACTTGCACTGCGCCCACGGCATAGGCCTCGGCCCACAGATTCAGCAATCCTAGGCAGGAAGCGAACTTTCACTGCACTCAGGACATAGGCCTCTGCACAAACCCTCAGCAATCGCGTGCCTACAGCGGACTCCAATGCTAGCGTAGCTGTGCACGTCTCATTAGCGCTGTATTGCTCCTGTATTTTGTCCCAATGCAGTGCCCTGGACAGCAGAGCTAACGTCAGATTAAATACAGGTGGGCTTCGGCCCACACTGCATGCCCCAGTCAGACTGGGGTTCTTTATAAGTAGACACAGGCAGGTACAACTCTGTGTGGACCGACAGCATGGCTGGGTCCCAGGAAGCCATCGGCGTTACATAAATAAATCCCATTGCATTGCCCAGCACAGCTGAGGTAACGTCAGATTAAATGCAGGTGGCCTTCGGCCCACACTGCATGCCCCAGTCTGACCGGGGTTTTTAATACATAGACACAGGCAAGTACAAATCCCTAATGTGAAGTCCCTGTGGACCCACAGCATGGGTGGCTCCCTGGAACCCACCGGCGGTAGATAAATGTATCCCATTGCATTGCCCTGCTCAGCAGAGGTAACGTCAGATACAATACAGGTGGGGTTCGGCCCACACTGCATGCTCCAGTCAGACTGGTAATATGTACCTTAACAGTAACCGCGTTGGTGGGAATGTGGTCGCGACTGCGGACCTAGTAGCGCGGTTTTATTTAGATGGTTTTCGGAATGTGGCCAGGATTAAGTAGGCCGTGGCGGGGGGATGGTGGGGGGGGCTCTCTTATTATGTCGTTAAAGGTGAAATTCTTGGACTGCCACCAGACGGACCAATGCAAAGGCATTTGCCAAGAATGTTTTCATTATTGGAGGAGGAGGAGGGGGATGTTTTTGAGGCAGTACATGTCCTCTCCACGTGTCCGTGGTTATATGCACCTTAACAGTAACCGCGTTTATGGGAAATGGCCTCGCTGCCATCGTGTCTTTGGGAAGCCTCCATTTCCACACCCCAGTGATATAGCATTAGCAGCGGTATAGGCAGAGCCCAGAATTAGTAACATTTCAGCGGTAGCATTAGGGACAGGCCCCAGTAACATTTCCATAGCAACAGTATAGTCAGACCCCAGTAACATTTCAGTTCCAGAAGTGCAGACAGAACCCCATCACATTTCATTGGCAGCAGTGCAGACAGACCCCAGTAACATTTTATTGGCAGCAGTGCAGACAGACCCCAGTAACATTTTATTGGCAGCAGTGCAGACAGACCCCAGTGACATTTCATTGGCAGCAGTGCAGACAGACCCAGTAACATTTCATTGGCAGCAGTGCAGACAGACCCCAGTGACATTTCATTGGCCGCAGTGCAGACAGACCCCAGTAACATTTCATTGGCAGCATTAGGGACAGGCCCCAGTAATATTTCAGTAGCAACAGTATAAACAGACCCCTGTAACATTTCAGTTCCAGCAGTGCAGACAGACCCCAGTAACATTTCATTGGCAGCAGTGAAGACAGACCCCAGTAACATTTCAGTAGCAACAGTATAGACAGACCCCAGTAAAACTTCAGTTCCAGAAGTGCAGACAGACCCCAGTGACATTTCATTGGCAGCAGTGCAGACAGACCCCAGTAACATTTAATTGGCAGCAGTGCAGACAGACCCTAGTAACATTAATGGAGAAGCAGTATGGGCAAAGCAGCAGAAAAACATTTCCCTGGCAGCAGTGTAGGGAGAGCACAGCATTTGTAACATTTCAGTAGTAGCAGTATAGACAGGCCCCAGTAACATTTACATAGAAGCAGTATGGGCAGAGCCCACTATTTGTTACATTTCTGTTATAGCAGTATAGACATGCCCCAGTAACATTTCCGTTGAAGCATTATGGGCAGAGCCCAGTATTAGTTGCATTACAGTAGTAACAGTATACACCAACCAAGGTAAAATTTCAGGAGCAGAAGTATCGGCAGACCGAAGTAACATTTCTGTTACAGAAGTCTAATCAGACCCCTCAAGCGTTACAGGGGCAGAAGTATAGGTAGGCAGAACAGAGTTACATTTCTGTAGCAAAAGTGTAAGCCAACCCCACACACAGTGGTGTACCATGAGTGCAGGCGAAGCCCATAAAAATTACTTGGATTACATTGTAGGCAAGGGCCCGAAAAATTGTTGTACCGACAGTATAAATGTACCCCAGAAAAATTGCCCATGCCCAACCCAGAGGGCAGGTGAAACCCATTAATCGCTTAGCGTACTGTGGCTTAATTTTTAACTAGGCCTGGAGGCAGCCCAGTCTAAAAAACATATGGTTCAGGTGGAAGTTTCAATGCTTTAATGAGAATTGAAACAGATAAATATTATTTAGAAAAGTTATATGAGCCTTTTGGCCTACAGAAAAATTGCCCATTCACGGTGATTACGAGAGGTTTCAGGAGGAGGAGTCGGAGTAGGAGGACGAATATCATACACAGATTGACAAAGTTCTTTAGGTAGCGCTGCTGTCCGCTGGTGGAGAAGAGAAGTCTGGGGAAATCCAGGCTTTGTTCATCTTTATGAGTGTAAGCCTGTTGGCGCTGTCAGTTGACAGGCGGGTATGCTTGTCCGTGATGATTCCCCCAGCTGCACTAAACACCCTCTCTGACAAGACGCTAGCCGCAGGGCACGCCAACACCTCCAGGGCATACAGCGCGAGTTCGGGCCACGTGTCCAGCTTTGACACCTAGTAGTTGTACGGAGCAGAGGCGTCACGGAGGACGGTGGTACGATCGGCTGCATACTCCCTCACCATCTTCTTACAGTGCTCCCTCCGACTCAGCCTGGACTGGGGAGGTGTGACACAGTATTGCTGGGGAGCCATAAAGCTGGTAAAGGCCTTGGAGAGTGTTTCCCTGCCTGCGCTGCACATGCTGCCTGATCTCTGCGCCTCCGCTTCTAATTGGCCCTCGGAACTGCGCCTTCTGCCACTAGCGCTGTCAGATGGAAAGTTTACCATCAGTTTGTCCACCAGGGCCCTGTGGTATTGCGTCACTCTCAAACCCCTTTCCTTTTCGGGAATGAGAGTGGAAAGGTTCTCCTTATACCGTGGGTCGAGCAGTGTGTACACCCAGTAATCCGTAGTGGCCAGATTGCATCTAACACGAGGGTCACAAGAAAGGCATGCTAACATAAAGTTAGCCATGTGTGCCAGGGTACCTGTACGCAACATATGGCTATCCTCACTAGGAAGGTCACTTTGAGTGTCCTCCTCCTCGTCCTCCTCCTCATCAGGCCATACACGCTGAATGCATGAGAGGCAAGCTGCATGGGCACCATCTTCAGTGGGCCCAGCTGTCTCTTCCTCCTCAGGCTCCTCCCCCTCCTCCTCCTCAACGCGCTGAGATATAGACATGAGGGTGCTCTGACTATCCAGCGACATACTGTCTTCCCTCGCCTCCGTTTCCGCCCGCAGAGCATCAGCCTTTATGCTTTGCAGGGAACTTCTCAACAGGCATAGCAGGGGAATGGCGACACTAATGATTGCAGCATCGCCGCTCACCATCAGGGTGGACTCCTCAAAGTTTCCAAGGACCTGGCAGATATCTGCCATCCAGGCCCACTCCTCTGTAAAGAATTGAGGAGGCTGACTCCCACTTCGCCGCCCATGTTGGAGTTGGTATTCCACTATAGCTCTATGCTGCTCATACAGCCGGGACAACATGTGAAGCGTAGAGTTCCACCGTGTGGGCACGTCGCAAAGCAGTCGGTGCACTGGCAGATTAAACCGATGTTGCAGGGTGCGCAGGGTGGCAGCGTCCATGTTGGACTTGCGGAAATGTGTGTTGACCCAGCGCACCTTGCCGAGCAGGTCTGACAAGTGTGGGTAGCCATTCAGAAACCGTTGAACCACCAAATTAAAGACATGGGCCAGGCATGGCACGTGCGTGAGGCTGCCGAGCTGCAGAGCCGCCACCAGGTTACGGCCGTTGTCACACACGATCATGCCCGGTTGGAGGCTCAGTGACGAAAGCCAGCGGTGGGTCTGCTCTGTCAGACCGTGCAACAGTTCGTGAGCAGTGTGCCTCTTCTCTCCTAAGCTGAGTAGTTTCAGCACGGCCTGCTGACACTTCCCCACCGCTGTGCTGCCACGCGTCACCGACTGCTGGCGACGTGCTGCTAGTGACAAGTCTTGATTGCGAGGTAGAGGTTGCGTTGGAGGAGGAGGAAGGTTTAGTGGAGGTGGCATACACTGCCGCAGATACCAGCACCGATCTGGGGCCCGCAATTCTGGGGGTGGGTAGTACATGAGCGGTCCCAGGCTCTGACTCGGTCCCAGCCTCCACTAAATTCACCCAATGTGCCGTCAGGGAGATATAGTGTCCCTGCCCGCCTGTGCTTGTCCACGTGTCCGTTGTTAAGTGGACCTTGGCAGTAACCGAGTTGGTGACGGCGCGTACGATGTTGCGTGAGACGTGGTCCTGCAGGGCTGGGACGGCCCACCATGAAAAATAGTGGCGACTGGAAACAGAGTAGCGTGGGTCTACCGCCGCCATCATGTTTTTGAACGCCTCAGTTTCAACCAGCCTGTAGGGGAGCATCTCCTGGCTGATCAATTTGGCTATGTGGACATTTAAAGCTTGAGCGTGCGGGTGCGTGGCGGCGTATTTGCACTTTCGCTCCAACGATTCTCTTAGCGACAGCTGGACGCTGCGTTGGGAGACATTGCTGGATGGGGCCGAGGACAGCGGAGGTGAGGGTTTGGGTCCAGGCCAGGAGACGGTCGTGTCTGTGTCCTGAGTGGGGGGTTGGATCTCAGTTGCAGGTTGGGGCCCAGGGGGAGAGGCAGTGGCGCAAGCTGGAGGCGGTGAACGGCCTTCGTCCCACCTTGTAAAAATGTTTGTGAATTATTACCGCGCAGTTGCTGGCTGCCAGCGGTAATATAACGCTAAATGAAGCCAGAGATAAATTATAAAGAAGGCTGCACTTAGGCCTAGCTGTGAACTATGCAGTTTGGATGGGCGTGAAGTCCCACAGGCCACGCAGGCAAATGCATTGGTTAATCAGTAGCCGTAAAAAGGAATTTTTAAAAAAATCTCCTTATTTTACTCTGCACTGCAGGCTGAGGCTAGGCAGTGTGTATTCCACTTTCAATCTATGGGCGTCGGGCAGACCGTGAACTTCTGAGACAGCACACGTATAACACAGAGCGGTGTAGAAAATGTGTGGTTTCTTGGCGTACACTTAGAGACAGACTGCAGTAAGGCTACGCGAAGTGCGGACAGAAATATGTTTAAATGAAGGCTGCACGCAGGCTAGGCTGTGCAATACAGAGGTACTACAACTCCCAGGAACAACGGAGTTAAATGCACATGGTCGCAGGTTGCCCTAAGAAGAACCGTTGGGGTTCTCGTAGACAGGATTCTACACTACCACTGTCCCTGCCTGACCAATACTGCCCCTATACTCAAGTACAGACTGCAGCCTGAGAACGCTACAGCCTGCATGCCCGATATACATTAAAAAAAAAATTGCGCAAAAGTGCTCACAGTAGCCACTACAGGAACTATAACTCCCAGCAACCACGGAGTTAAATGCACACGGTCACAGGTTGCCCTAAGAAGAACCGTTGGGGTTCTTGTAGACAGGATTCTACACTACCACTGTCCCCGCCTGACCAATACTGCCCCTATACTGAAGTACGGACTGCAGCCTGAGAACGCTACAGCCTGCACGGCCGATATACATTAAAAAAAAATTTGTGCAAAACTGCTCACAGCAGCCACAACAGTAATGCACTAGGTGAGCTGTGGCCCTAAGAAGGGCCGTTGTGGTTCTTGAAGACGCTAACACTGTCCCTATAGCAGCAGAAGCATCAGCAGCACTGTCCCTGATCTCTCTTAGTGTGTGTCTGTGGCGAGCTGCGGGCGGGGCAGATTTAAATACTCGGGGGTCACTTGATCTTGCCAGCCACTCACGGCAGGGGGGTGGGATAGGGCTGGAACGTCACAGGAGGAAGTTGTAATGCCTTCCCTGTGTTTCTATTGGCCAGAAAAGGGCGCACATTTCTCAGGGAAGGAAATGTAATGGAGTCGAGTGCCGCGTGGTGCTCGTCTTGAGTAACGAGCATCTCGAACACCCTAAAGCTCGAACGGGCATCAAGCTCGGACGAGTGCGCTCGCTCATCTCTAATGAGGACGTTCAGATAATGGAATTTTAGATGTGCAAAAAACATCTGAACGTTTGGTTCTAATAGCTGCAATTTTTTTACATGCACGATTTTTGTACCCATAGGTCCCCATTTGAAAAAGGCCTTATAGTGCTTTCAGCAGGCACAATGACAGTCTGTCGCTATTTACAGTTGGTTAGGAGAGGCACTGTTTGTCCTTGTGCAGAGCGCCAAGACAGCAGAGGAAAAACAGGACTCCTTGGGTAAAAGGTATATAAATGAGAGATGGAAAAATGCCTCCATAGCGCCAATTATTGGAAAGTAGCTTTCCTATAAGTCAATGACCAACCCTTTTAACAAGCCTTGTAACATAACTAAAGTTCTAAACTAAACAAGCGTCTTAACCATAAGTACAAGTCACCCATCTACAGACTGCTGATTTGAGGTTCTGGCCAACCCTATTGTGTACTGATGAAGAACCCCAAAGCAGCTGACTGCAGATGGGTGGCTTTTTTCTATATGGAGAAGACTCTGGCTTGGCTTACATCTTTAGTCATGTCACAAAGCCTGTTCTAATGTCAGTCATTGACTTATAGGAAAATTACCCTCCAATAGGTGGTGCTATGGAGGCATTCTAATGTAGCGGCCTGAAAAATAGGCACTACACAGCACTGTTTAGTTATGGAGACTGGTAATATAATAACCGGCCCTAGGAGTTAATCTGAGTCAGTTTACACAAGGGATGCAGGTAACCTAGCAACCAGTTAGGACATTTTATCCAGCTGCACAAAATAGAAAAAATGCATAGAGACTCAGATGAGGCAGGTAGCCTAGCAACCAGATAGGCTGTGATTGGCTGCAGACAAACCAAACTGGTCAGCTGACAGAGACGATAAATAGCAAAGGTGGCATAGATAGAAACACGAGAGAAAGCTAAAAAAACATGAGTAAATGAGGAGCAGAATCAGCTGTGACAGTAAATAGAGGGAAAATAAAAGAGATGTAAATATGAAGAGAGGGAGATAAAGAAATAAAGAGATATAAATACAAAGAAGGAGAGAGAGAAGACATCCAGAGTAAGCTTCCAGTGTATAAATGTGTTAGACACAGGTGTCTACATTGATGTAATTTAAAGGGGTTGTCTTGCGAAATCAAGTGGGGTTATACACTTCAGTATGGCCATATTAATGCACTTTGTAATATACATCGTGCATTAAATATGAGCCATACAGAAGTTATTCACTTACCTGCTCCGTTGCTAGCGTCCCCGTCGCCATGGTTCCGTCTAACTTCGGTGTCTTCTTGCTTTTTTAGACGCGCTTGCGCTGTGCGGTCTTCTCCCTTCGGCTCCGCTCTGCATCATCGGCCATCATCAGTGTTTTGGCTCCGCCCCCTTGTAAGCATCATCGCGTAGCTCCGCCCCCGTCACGTGCCGATTCCAGCCAATCAGGAGGCTGGAACCGGCACACGTCATGGGGCGGAGCTACGCGATCATGCGTACAAGGGGCGGAGCCAAAACGCCGATGATGGCCGATGATGCAGAGCGGAGCCGAAGGGAGAAGACCGCACAGCGCAAGCGCGTCTAAAAAAGCAAGAAGACACCGAAGTTAGACGGAACCATGGCGACGGGGACGCTAGCAACGGAGCAGATAAGTGAATAACTTCTGTATGGCTCATATTTAATGCACGATGTATATTACAAAGTGCATTAATATGGCCATACAGAAGTGTATAACCCCACTTGATTTCGCGAGACAACCCATTTAAGTATCATTTATTATGCACTGAATGGCCTCATCTCACTGTTGCATTTAATAATATCATGGTTACAGCAATTTAAGCAGAATATCTGGCTCCGTGTATTATTCCACACCTCACCACTCACAACTACAAATTGTGCCCAAGTGCACTGGCATCCAAACAAAACAAATCCCAATTAATTGCCAGCCACAATTAATAATAATAAAATTAGTGCTCACATAGCGCTTTGTGGCATCACGATAGTGCTTTGTAGTGGCACGACAGCCATTAGTGGCGTCTACGAATAGGATTAAATCCTCTGTCACCTTACAACTCCCATTGCAAGTGATCGCTGATTGCATCGTCTAAATTACCTGCAACTGTCATTTTCAATTTAAACGTCGTACCTCTGGTTGAATTGTCAAATTTAAAACAACAGCCATTGTGTGGGTAGTTCCTCTGCTTAAAGTCTATAGAAGAAAAAGTCAACTGACAATGAGCAGCTAAGCAGCATGGGAGCTATAATGCAGAACAATATCAACTCAACAAGTTCAAGCAGAAGATGAAAGCGCTATACCGTCTGGGCCCTCTCACGAATGACCATGTATTCGCCCTCTGCAAGAAAATGGAAGAACTGCAGGCAAGATTAGACAGGCAAGAGGACTCAATAGTTCTGCAACACAAGGGGGGATTCCCGTCCAGCTACCACTTCTACCAGAACACGACCAAGTAGACCAGGTCCAGTTATATGCAGGCATTGCCAGAAGAGAGGATTCACCGAAAAAGACTGTTGGCAGTTAAACGGATATCACCTGAGGACAAGGACCGTCCCTCAGGGAAACCAAGAGTAGGTCCTGAAGTCCCCAGATGGTTCTCAAAGTATGTGGGATCTTACCCGGAGGTTATCATCCACCTTGATGGCATACCTTTTCCATCGCTACTTGATACATAATCTCAGGTGACCACCATACGGAGAGCCATATTTCAGCAAAAAGAAGCACTCAACGGGAGAAAAGAAAGTGCAAGGACGAAGAGAGAAGTGAAAAGAGACAAAGATCACCAGTGAAAGAGAGAGAAAGAGAGAAACAAGAGAGAAAGCTAAAAAATCGTGAGTAACTGAGGAGCAGAGTCAGCTGTGACAGTGAATAGAGGGAAAATAAAAGAGATCTAAATATCAAGAGAGGGAGATAAAGCGATAAAGAGATATAAATAGAAGGAGGATAGAGAAAATAAATCCAGAGTAAGCTTCCAGTATATGAATGAGTTGGACACAGGTGTCTACATTGATGTAATTTTAGTATCATTTATTATGCACTGAATGTGTCACAGTTGTGTTTAATAATATCATCGTTACAACAATTTAAGCAAAATATCTGCCTATGTATTATTCCACACCTCACCACTCACAACTACAAATTGTGCCCAAGTGCATTGGCGTCCAAACAAAACAAATAACAATTAATTAGCGCTCACCATAACGCTTTGTGATGGTATGACACTAACTACTCCCATTTGTATATCTATTCACAGTTGATATTGGTGGAATGGCAGCTGATCTCCATGAAAGTCAAGCAGAGAAGAAGCAGATCAGATCCACAGCCATCAGTAAGATGGCTGGATCACTGTTACATTACTTACAGTATGTCTGTGGTCACCAAGTTCTGCATCTGGGAAATAAATGCTAAAATGGATCAAAGAAAAGAGGAAATCTCATGCCTTCTCATTCTTACCTTTAGGAGGCAAACACCTCAATTCCTCCACTTGATTTAGCCTTACAAATCGGTTCACTGCATAAAAATAGAAGTAAAAGTTAATAGCAGCAAACAGGTGGGTCACAAGACTTAATAATTAGTGAATGTGCCAATACTGTACTCTCAGAGCTTCCTTCAGATAGTTTAATTTAACTGTTTAAGGCATCCTGTTACCGTTCTGCAATTGTTTCTGGAGATCCTCTGCTACTTTCTTCTCATTAATCTTGTCTAGAACTTCCAGGGTCACCTCCACCCCATAGACATCCTTGTAGTATTCCCTGATCAGATCAGCAACATCCCCCCAGTCCTTGTCCTCCAGTTTGCCCCTCGGGATCCTCCTATAGTTCGGTTTTACTTCAATTTCAGGTAACTTATTGCGGAACTTCTTAAATCCCATCTTCTCCAGATTCTCCAGAGCGTAGACCAGGGCGTCTCTCACCGTCAGCCCCATCTTCTCCTATAAAGGACTGTCACACAATATCCAACTTACTGCAGGCATTGTTTTTGTAAGATAACTTCATTAAAGACTACAATAGAAATAAATCTAGTAGACAGTGCTGGACACTAAATGACCATTTTATTAGAGACCCCCATCTAGTAGCATTGGACCTCCTTTGGTCTAGAACTGCAGCAGTTTGTCTTGATGTAGATTCCACTTTACTTTTGTGGACTACATAGAGCTCAATGAGTAAGTGGAAGTGTGGCTTCCAGTATTCAACCCAGTGATCACGTGATCTCCGGGTGCTCACTAGCATGACAGAGCTGCAGGGTCTTAGCAGACCAAGATCACATCTGCCAGTTATTATTTTCATTACTGGGGGATGTTTTCCAATGTAATGGGGGCTCATATGGATACTACTCTTATGGACACTGCAGGTACAGACAAAAAGTGTGAAATAGAAAAAGAAATGCCAGCGTGAGTAACCCCCAGGGGTCTAAAATAATGTTATGAGGGATACTGATGTTAAAAAAAATGATTTACAAAAAGAAGTTAAAAAAATTACAGGATAAAATCTGAATAAATTTCTAAAACAAAAACTATTCGCCATTGACGCCAACCTAAACCATCGCCATATCGACCCTGTAATCTGAGACTATACAAATCATACATTAAAAAGTCAGGAACAAAATGCAAAAACCATTCCTATACTATATGTTAGTGTAAGTATGCTAATTTTAAAAATAAACAACCATACAGCAAAACTTTTTTTTTTGCTTTTTGCCTGTAAAACAACAGAGATTAAAAAATAGCCTTAGTGTAATTAAAGAGAAAACGCAGCAAACATAATTTTGATAGCTAAAGAAAGAAAATAGGTCCTTAAAACCACTGCATGGGTAAAATCCCTAAAAAGCGTCTGGTCCTTAACTGGTTAAAATAGGCCCAGTCGGGGACATGGCCTGGCTGGCAACGTGAACAGCCATGGGATTTGTGAGCTTCCCAGTCCATGATAGAATCTTTCTGGCATCTAGACTTTTGGACGCTCCTACCCATCCAAAAGCAGCACCTTCATCACCCCCAAACGAAGGGGAGTAAAAACAGGGGTCATACACCCCCACTGGTAATCCCTGTAGAGCCGGGGACTCGAGTAATGGGAAGGCCTGCCAGAGTGTGCCGCAAAGAGGGGTGGGGAGCCTGGATAGAAGTCACTCACCATACCGCTACATGAATGGAGCCTCCTGATAGGAAGACAGCCGGGACAGAGATGAGGAGACGCCTGGAGGGGGTCTGAAGCTCTGCTGGCGGCATCCACAAGTACCAATCATGGCCTGCAAATCAGATGGGGAGACAGTCTACAGCAGAGCAGGAGCGCTCCCGGCTGCAGCTAGGCCCACAATATAGCAAAGGGGGAGATGGGAGGGGAATCCCTTGTAAGCAGCTGTCTGCAGACAGGAGAGAGAAGGATAAGGACCCTTAATTATCATCTAGGAGCCTGGAAAAGATGGCCCAAGCTTCCTATACTGGTCATCCTTCCCCTGCTCCTCCTCACACTACAAATCTAGTGGACATCCTTCCATCTCCCTCCCCCACCAAAATACAGTAGCAATAGTGATGCCTGTTGCCACGTACATTATCTTCTAAAATAAAAAAAAAATTAAAAGAACAGGAGCAGAGCTCTGCTTCTAATTTTTTTACTTCCTTTCATAAATAACTACAAGCTATGATATGTCTAACTCAAGTAATTCACTAAATATTAGAGTGCTGCAGCCTAGTGGAGGAATATGAGAGGGCACCTATTTCAAATTTCTCACCCCATATATTAAACAGCAGGATTAGATTTTTAAACTCAAATTCCACACCGAGAATGACACAATTTATATAGAGGACGTGCGCCTCGATTTTTTACTGAATAACGCTGCTGTCTCAGCCTTTAAACCAGTGTTTTCGGAGAACTAATTACTAGGGCACAACCCTTCCTGGCTAGTCACAGGTGATACTTCACACTCAATTTGCAATGACTTGACTTTCAACTCAGGGAATACATGTTCAGGGGATCAAGGATACCTATGAGAAAAAATTGTATGACAAAGAGGGCCTAAACATGCCAAAGTACGGAAAATACCACAAGAATTCCCCAACACATTGTTCTGCTCAGAGTTTCCCAGAAATGTTCTGTTGTAAACATCCAGCAACTATGACAAACCAAGAACAGAATTATTCCTCGTCCACAGAAGACCAATGCGAGGCACCAAAGACAACATTAACCAATGCTGACCGCTCCCAAAGCTTCGATGTCAAAGCCTTATATGAGAACATCAGCCAGCAGGTCAAAAAAGAACTCTATTTAGTAGTCTCTGAATTCTCTAAGCAATTACAAGACCTATCTCAATGGGTTGATGAGGTTGAAACCAAAATGGACAAGGTTATTGCCAATCTAGATGCAGATCAAGCCTGAATAGATGAAAACCAATGTAAAATACAACTTCTAGAATTAAAATTGGAAGACTTAGAGAACCGGTCCAGAAGATCCAACTTAAGAATCAGAGGCCTTCCCAAATGCTTTTCTAATCTAAAAGAAGTGGCACTAAACATCTTCTAAGGGGGCGAAGCCTAACCGCTGAGCGGAATGGAGTTCTGAGAGAGGAGCTCCGTGACAGCGGCACTTACCGGGACCTGCTACAGCTATCAGTCAGCCCGAAAATGGGAAAGATCAACAGGGACAGGAGCAGTGAACCCCAAGAAACACCTAAGAAGAACAAGGGGCAAGTAGACATGCAGCGCTACCTGAAAGAAAGGAGCGCTCGTCCTCTGCATGATGCAGCCAAGATGGCGCCCGCCCACGAGCCGAGCGGAGCAGGGGCAAGAGATAGAGAGGATGAGGTCTCCTCAGAGGGGGAAGAGAATGAGCGCATATCTAAAGGATTTATGAAAGATCTCCTAATGCGCACTATGAGACCCATACTCCTTGAGCTCACCGAAATTAAAGAGAAGATGAAGCAGCTAGGAAGGAGAACAGAAGACCTTGAAACCTCTACAGCTGCCATCTCATCACATGCTCTGGAGGTAGAGAGAGCCCTTAAAGAACACCACGCGCAGATTAACAAAGCCATACTAATGCAGTAGGATATAGAAAACAGGAGCAGGCGCAATAATGTGCGCATAAAGGGCCTCCCAGAATCCTGGGCTACAGAAGTGTTAGAGAAAGTGGTAAAAGAAATCTTTGCTTCGCTTTTGGGAGAAGACAGAGCGGCCGCCATTGCAATTGAAAGAGTACACAGGGCATTGAGATCACCCCCTTCAGCATCTGACCCGCCAAGGGATATCATCTGCAAAATGCTCTCATTCCCTGATGCCGCCTCAATACTTAGGGCCGCAAGGAATCATAACGACATTTAATATGGAGGCACATCCTTACAAATTAGAGATGAGCGAACGTGTTCTTCCGAGCTTGATATTCGTGCGAATATTAGGGTGTTCGGGATGTTCGTTATTCGTAACGAACACCATGCGGTGTTCTGGTTACTTTCACTTCCTTCCCTGAGACGTTAGCGTGCTTTTCTGGCCAATTGAAAGACAGGGAAGGCATTACAACTTCCCCCTGTGACATTAAAGCCCTATACCACCCCCCTGCTGTGAGTGGCTGGGAAGATCAGGTGTCACCCGAACATAAAAGTCGGCCCCTCCCGCGGTTCGCCTCAGATGCCGTGTGAGTTAGATGAGGGACAGTGCTGTTTGTACCGGAGCTGCTGTAGGGAAAGAATTGGTAGTTAGTGTAGGCTTCAAGACCCCCCAAAGGTCCTTATTAGGGCCACTGATAGCTGTGTGTTGGCTGCTGTTAGCAGTGGCAATTATTTTTTTTCTCAAAATCGGCTCTGCAGAGCGTTGCACCTGGCATTAGGGACAGAAGTGCTGCATAGGCAGGGAGAGTGTTAGGAGTGAGTGTAGCCTTAAAGAACCTCAACGGTCCTTTCTAGGGCCATATTTAACCGTGTGCAGTATTGTCCAGGCTGCTGTTAGCTGTGCTGCATTTTTTTTTGCTTCTCAAAATCGCCTCTGCAGAGCATTGCACCCTCCATTGATACTGCAGGGAAAGAATTGTATAGGCAGGGCCACAACACAGTTATTATTCATTGAATATACGCAGTGCTGCCTTTTGCTTGTAAAACAAGTGAAAATAATTCTATTTGTCCTGCCTCTGTCCGTCCTAAGGGCGGTGGACACGTGTCGGCTGCGTGTGCAACCTGTAAAAATCAGACGCACCCAGCTACGTTTTACTCCTGGCTTCGCCATTTGCTTTCCTTAATTGGGAAAAAAAATACCTGCTCTGCCACAGTTAATAACTCTGCTACCCTCACGTTCTGTGACACATTAGCAGGAAAACAGCACAGTTATTAAACTTCTCATGTTCATAGAATATACGCAGTGCTGCCTTTTGGTGCAAAAAAACGGAAAATAATTCTATTTGTCCTGCCTCTGTCCGTCCTAAGGGCGGTGGACACGTGTCGGCTGCGTGTGCAACCTGTAAAAATCAGACGCACCCAGCTACGTTTTACTCCTGGCTTCGCCATTTGCTTTCCTTAATTGGGAAAAAAAATACCTGCTCTGCCACAGTTAATAACTCTGCTACCCTCACGTTCTGTGACACATTAGCAGGAAAACAGCACAGTTATTAAACTTCTCATGTTCATAGAATATACGCAGTGCTGCCTTTTGGTGCAAAAAAACGGAAAATAATTCTATTTGTCCTGCCTCTGTCCATCCTAAGGGCGGTGGACACGTGTCGGCTGCGTGTGCAACCTGTAAAAATCAGACGCACCCAGCTACGTTTTACTCCTGGCTTCGCCATTTGCTTTCCTTAATTGGGAAAAAAAATACCTGCTCTGCCACAGTTAATAACTCTGCTACCCTCACGTTCTGTGACACATTAGCAGGAAAACAGCACAGTTATTAAACTTAGATTATACATTCACTAGAGGCAGTGGGGCCTTTCGTTTTCAAAAAAGGGAAAAAATTATATTTGGCCTGCAGTCTTGCGCCAATTTATTAGCTGCCTGTGAAATCAAATCACTGGTAATACAGCATGCTGAGGGGTAGGGGTAGGCCTAGAGGACGTGGACGCAGCCGAGGACGCGGAGGGCCAAGTCAGGGTGTGTCGCAGCCGACTGCTGCGCGATTAGGAGAGAGGCACGTTTCTGGTGTCCCCACATTCATCGCCCAATTAATGGGTCCACGCGGGAGACGGTTATTAGAAAATGAGCAGTGTGAGCAGGTCCTGTCCTGGATGGCAGAAAGTGCTTCGAGCAACCTATCGTCTACCCGCAGTTCTGCGCCGTCCACTGCTGCAAATCCGAATCCTCTGTCTGCTGCTCCTCCTTCCTCCCAGCCTCCTCACTCCACTACAATGACACCTGCTCAGGAGCGGGAACACTCCCAGGAACTGTTCTCGGGCCCCTGCTTAGATTGGGCAGCAGCGGTTCCTCTCCCACCAGAGGAGTTTATCGTCACTGATGCCCAACCATTCGAAAGTTCCCGGGGTCCGGGGGAAGAGGCTGGGGACTTCCGCCAACTGTCTCAACAACTTTCTGTGGGTGAGGAGGACGATGACGATCAGACACAGTTGTCTTGCAGTGAGGTAGTAGTAAGGGCAGTAAGTCCGAGGGAGCAGCGCACAGAGGATTCGGAGGAAGAGCAGCAGGACGATGAGGTGACTGACCCCACCTGGTGTGCAACGCTTACTCAGGAGGACAGGTCTTCAGAGGGGGAGTCAAGGGCATCAGCAGGGCAGGTTGCAAGAGGCAGTGCGGTGGCCAGGGGTAGAGGCAGGACCAGACCGAATAATCCACCAAGTGTTTCCCAAAGCGCCCCCTCACGCCATGCCACCCTGCAGAGGCCGAGGTGCTCTAAGGTCTGGCAGTTTTTCACAGAGACGCCTGACGACCGACAAACAGTGGTGTGCAACCTTTGTCGCGCAAAGCTCAGCCGGGGAGCCAACACCAACAGCCTCACCACCACCACCATGCGCAGACATATGATGGCCAAGCACCCCGCAAGGTGGGGCGAAGGCCGTTCAGCGCCTCCGGTTTGCACCCCTGCCTCTCCCCCTGTGCCCCAACCTGCCACTGAGATGCAACCCCCCTCTCAGGACACAGGCACTACCGTCTCCTGGCCTGCACCCACACCCTCACCTCCGCTGTCCTCGGCCCCATCCAGCAGTGTAGTTCAGCGCACCGTCCAGCCGTCGCTTGCGCAACTGTTGGAGCGCAAGCGCAAGTACGCCGCCACGCACCCGCACGCTCAAACGTTAACCGTCCGCATAGCAAAATTCATCAGCCTTGAGATGCTGCCGTATAGGGCTGTGGAAACGGAGTCCTTCAAAAGTATCATGGAGGCGGCGGCCCCGCGCTACTCAGTTCCCAGTCGCCACTACTTTTCCCGATGTGCCGTCCCAGCCCTGCACGACCACGTCTCCCGCAACATTGTACGCGCCCTCACCAACGCGGTTACTGCCACAGTCCACTTAACTACGGACACGTGGACAAGCACAGGCGGGCAGGGCCACTACATCTCCCTGACGGCACATTGGGTGAATTTAGTGGAGGCTGGGACAGAGTCAGAGCCTGGGACCGCTCATGTCCTACCCACCCCCAGAATTGCGGGCCCCAGCTCGGTGGTGGTATCTGCGGAGGTGTATGCTTCCTCCACTAAAGCACCCTCCTCCTCCTCCTCCTCTGTCTCGCAATCAAGATGTGTTAGCAGCAGCATGTCGCCAGCAGTCGGTGTCGCGCGGTGTGGCAGCACAGCGGTGGGCAAGCGTCAGCAGGCCGTGCTGAAACTACTCAGCTTAGGCGATAAGAGGCACACGGCCCACGAACTGCTGCAGGGTCTGACACAGCAGACCGACCGCTGGCTTGCGCCGCTGAGCCTCCAACCGGGCATGGTCGTGTGTGACAACGGCCGTAACCTGGTGGCGGCTCTGCAGCTCGGCAGCCTCATGCACGTGCCATGCCTGGCCCACGTCTTTAATTTGGTGGTTCAGCGCTTTCTGAAAAGCTACCCACGCTTGTCAGACCTGCTCGTAAAGGCGCGCCGGCTCTGCGCACATTTTCGCAAGTCCCACACGGACGCTGCCACCCTGCGCACCCTGCAACATCACTTTAAGCTGCCAGTGCACCGACTGCTGTGCGACGTGCCCACACGGTGGAACTCTACGCTCCACATGTTGGCCAGGCTCTATGAACAACGTAGAGCTATAGTCGAATACCAACTCCAACATGGGCGGCGCAGTGGGAGTCAGCCTCCTCAATTCCTTTCAGAAGAGTGGGCCTGGTTGGCAGACATCTGCCATGTCCTTGGTAGTTTTGAGGAGTCTACCCAGGTGGTGAGCGGCGATGCTACAATCATTAGCGTCACCATTCCTCTGCTATGCATCTTGAGAAATTCCCTGCAAACCATAAAGGCAGCTGCTTTGCGCTCGGAAACAGGGGCGGGGGAAGACAGTATGCCGCTGGATAGTCAGGGCACCCTCCTGTCTATTTCTCAGCGCGTACAGGAGGAGGAGGAGGAGCATGAGGAGGATGAGGAGGAGGGGGAAGAGACAGCTTGGGCCGCTGCTGACGGTACACCGGCTGATTGCCTGTCATCCTTTCAGCGTGTATGGCCTGAGGAGGAGGAGGAGGAGGATCCTGAAAGTGATCTTCCTAGTGAAGACAGCCATGTGTTGCGTACAGGTACCCTGGCACACATAGCTGACTTCATGTTAGGATGCCTTTCTCGTGACCCTCGCGTTGCACGCATTCTGGCCACGACGGATTACTGGGTGTACACACTGCTCGATCCACGGTATAAGGATAACCTGCCCACTCTGATTCCCGAAGAGGAAAGGGGTTCGAGAGTGTTGCTATACCACAGGACCCTTGCGGACAAGCTGATGGTAAAATTCCCAGCCGACAGCGCTAGTGGCAGAAGGCGCAGTACCGAGGGCAAGGTAGCAGGGGATGTGCGTAGATCGAGCAGCATGTACATCCCAGGCAGTGCAACAGTCTTTAAGGGCCTGGCCAGCTTTATGGCTCCCCACCAAGACTGTGTCACCGCTCCCCAGTCACGGCTGAGTCGGCGGGAGCACTGTAAAAGGATGGTGAGGGAGTACGTAGCGGATCGCACGACCATCCTTGGTGACGCCTCTGCCCCCTACAACTACTGGGTGTCGAAGCTGGACACGTGGCCTGAACTAGAGCTGTATGCCCTGGAGGTGCTTGCTTGTCCTGCGGCTAGCGTCTTGTCGGAGAGGGTGTTTAGTGTGGCTGGGGGAATCATCACAGATAAGCGTAGCCGCTTGTCAACCGACAGTGACGACAGGCTAACACTCATCAAGATGAACAAAGGCTGGATTTCGCCAGACTTCTGTTCTCCACCAGCGGACAGCAGCGATACGTAAGCAATACGTAGGCTGCACCCGCGGATGGAAGCTACGTTCTCTCTCACCATCCAAAACGGGGACATTTCTGCTTCATCAATCTGTGTCTAATATTCCTCCTCCTTCTCCTGCTCCTCCTCCTGAAACCTCACGTAATCACGCTGAACGGGCAATTTTTCTTAGGGCCACAAGGCTCACTCAAATAATTTTTCTGAACAATTTTTATAAGTTTCAATGCGCTTAAAAGCGTTGGAACTTTAACTTGAACCAATTTTTCGTTACACTGGGCTGCCTCCAGGCCTAGTTACCACTTAAGCCACATTAACCAAAGCGATTAATGGGTTTCACCTGCCCTCTTGGCTGGCCGTGGCCAATTTTTGGGATGTACATTAGTACTGTTGATACAGCAATTTTTGTGGGCCCTCGCCTACAGTGTAATCAAATTAATTTTTAGCCCACCTGCATTACAGCTGACGTTACCTCAGCTGTGTTGGGCAATGCAATGGGATATTTTTATGTACCGCCGGTGGGTTCCAGGGAGCCACCCATGCTGTAGGTGCACACGGAGTTTTTAATACATGTGTCCACTTCTAAAGAACCCCAGTCTGACTGGGGCATGCAGTGTGGGCCGAAGCCCACCTGTATTACGCACGACATTACTACCTCAGCTGTGTTGGGCAATGCAATGGGATATTTCTATGTATCGCCGGTGGCTTCCTGGCACCCACCCAGGCAGTGGGTCCACAGGGAGTTTAACCTACATGTGTCCACTTCTAAAGAACCCCAGTCTGACTGGGGCATGCAGTGTGGGCCGAAGCCCACCTGTATTACGCACGACATTACTACCTCAGCTGTGTTGGGCAATGCAATGGGATATTTCTATGTACCGCCGGTGGCTTCCTGGCACCCACCCAGGCAGTGGGTCCACAGGGAGTTTAACCTACATGTGTCCACTTCTAAAGAACCCCAGTCTGACTGGGGCATGCAGTGTGGGCCGAAGCCCACCTGTATTACGCACGACATTACTACCTCAGCTGTGTTGGGCAATGCAATGGGATATTTCTATGTACCGCCGGTGGCTTCCTGGCACCCACCCAGGCAGTGGGTCCACAGGGAGTTTAACCTACATGTGTCCACTTCTAAAGAACCCCAGTCTGACTGGGGCATGCAGTGTGGGCCGAAGCCCACCTGCATTAAGCACGACATTACTACCTCAGCTGTGTTGGGCAATGCAATGGGATATTTTTATGTACCGCTGGTGGGTTCCAGGGAGCCACCCATGCTGTAGGTGCACACAGAGTTTTTAATACATCTGTACACTTCTAAAGAACCCCAGTCTGACTGGGGCATGCAGTGTGGGCCGAAGCCCACCTGTATTACGCACGACATTACTACCTCAGCTGTGTTGGGCAATGCAATGGGATATTTCTATGTACCGCCGGTGGCTTCCTGGCACCCACCCAGGCAGTGGGTCCACAGGGAGTTTAACCTACATGTGTCCACTTCTAAAGAACCCCGGTCAGACTGGGGCATGCAGTGTGGGCTGAAGCCCACCTGTATTACGCACGACATTACTACCTCAGCTGTGTTGGGCAATGCAATGGGATATTTCTATGTACCGCCGGTGGCTTCCTGGCACCCACCCATGCTGTGGGTCGACAGGGACTTCACAATAGGGAGTTGTACCTGCCTGTGTCTATGAATTAAAAAGCCCGGTCTAACTGGGGCATGCAGACACCTTGACAGAATGAATAGTGTGTGGCACATAGGTTCCCCATTGCTATGCCTACGTGTGCAGCTCCTGATGGCGGTGGCACAGGATTCTATTTCTCATTGCTTCTGTACAGCATTGTGGGCTATCGCCCCGCCCCTTTTAAAGAGGGCCGCTGCCTAGCCATGCCAACCCTCTGCAGTGTGTGCCTGCGGTTCCTCCTCATGGCAGACGCACTTCTAAATAGACATGAGTGTGGCGTGGCATGAGGGCAGCTGAAGGCTGCGCAGGGACACTTTGGTGTGCGCTGTGGGGGGGAGGGGGGGCGGTTGGTCAGCATGTAACCCAGGAGAAGTGGCAGCGGAGTGTCATCCAGGCAGTGATTGTGCTTTGTTGTAGCTAGTGTGGTGCTTAGCAAAGGTATGCCATGCTAATGAGGGCTTTTCAGAAGTAAAAGTTGTTGGGAGGGGGGGGGGGGGGCCCACTCTTGCCGGTATTGTGGCTTAATAGTGGGACCTGTGAACTTGAGATGCAGCCCAACATGTAGCCCCTCGCCTGCCCTATCCGTTTCTGTGTCATTCCCATCACTTTCTTGAATTGCCCAGATTTTCACACATGAAAACCTTAGCGAGCATCGGCGAAATACAAAAATGCTCTGGTCGCCCATTGACTTCAATGGGGTTCGTTGTTCGAAACGAACCCTCGAACATCGCGGGAAGTTCGTTCCGAATAACGAACACCCGAACATTTTGGTGTTCGCTCATCTCTACTACAAATCTTTCAAGATTTGGCGCCCTCTACCTTGGCAAAACGCCGCCTTCTGCGACCCTTACTGGATGCTCTGAGGGAGAGAAACATCCGTTATGCGTGGCTGTTCCCTTTTGGGCTGGGCATAACGCACAAGGGCCGCAGATTAAACATACGCTCTCAAGACGACCTAGAAAAATGCTGGCAGATTTTGGACTTAGAACCCATGGAGCTTCTCTGCTGGCAGTCGATCCCTGATTTGCCAAACTTTACGATGCTGGAACCTCCAGAGAGATGGCAACTGCCGGGAAACGCTAAATCGCCCAAGGGAAAAAGAAAGAAATCCAGAGATGAGGCCGCTGGTGCCGCGACTTGAAAGCAGCCGTTGCCCAGGATGGCACTTCTCCCCTACCAGGCTTTGGAGAAAGCCTCTTGGACTGCACCCCATCTACGCCATATCTCCACAACCACATATTTTAAGTGGTGACGGAGTGGAGAGAGAAATGGAGGGTGTAGTATGATTTTCTCCATCACCAAGCAGAGACTACTGTCCCATTGTTACTTATAGTTCATGATAGAATGTCCCTCCACTTCGACTGGAGGTGACTTGGGGTCACGTTGGAGTAGTATTATATTTAATGTAACTATTTGACCCTTGATCTTTACCCACATAGTCAGGTTCCTTTCGTGCCGGTCAGGTTAGGCCGCTATAAATATTCAGTAGAGCGACTGTTAGAGTTAAACAGTTGCACTATTTTCTCGCCCACGAAATTAAGGACGGTCTCAGTTAAATAACGAGGCCGATCCGCATTGTTTCCTTAACTTTATCTTGTTATACCATCACTCACGTGAGTTTGATAGAGTTATAAGATTTACTTAACCTTTCTGTTTCCTCTTTCTCCTTACGTGTTCTTGTCTTGTCCCCACCCTTCAACCCCACCCCTTCTATCTCCTCTGTGGGAGAATACAGTTTGCAACTACTTATTGCGTTTGCATTTCATCTACAGCTGAAGTCCAGGTCGCCAGTGCCAGAGTCTGAGCACACGACAAAAGTCCTGAGATGGGGAGCCTACGGGTCACGTCCTTCAACGTGAGAGGCCTCAACTCACCCTCAAAGAGACACAACATCTCTCTACTAATTAAAAGGTATGGCACGAGTGTTCTTCTTCTGCAGGAAACTCACTATAAAAAGAGTAAATGCCTGGCATTACCAGGCAAATACTTTGATCAGGCCTTCCATAGCGCCCACTCCACCTCTGCCTCGAAGGGGGTCTCGATCTTCCTCCATAAATCTATTGACTTTAAATGCCAGGCCAGCTTTGAGGACGGGGAGGGTATGGCTTTATTCTTGAAGGGAACATGCAATAACATTAAAACAACGATAGCCAATCTCTATGCCCCTAATACCGATCAAGTTCCTTGGCTGATCAAGAACTTAACAATTCTAAAACACTTCGCAGAAGGCCAACTAATCTTGGGAGGAGATTTGAATATCACCTTACAACCGTTAAATGACTCATCAACTGGCCGCTCCCATACCTCACAAATAAAAATTAGGAGACTCATTCGTAGCCTCCAGGAGTTAAACTTAACTGATGCGTGGCGCCTCCTGAATCCCACCATAAAAGATTATACTTTTTATTCAAAAGTACATCAATCCCACCAAAGACTGGATTACATATTCCTTAGCACAGAGCTCCTTTCGAATGTTGTGAGAGCTAAAATAGATGTAACTACAATCTCAGACCACGCCCCTGTCCATGTGGACCTCCGCCTTCCCCAACCCAAACCCAAAGAATGGAGATGGAGACTCAATGCATCTCTGCTTGACTCTCTGGAAGAAAGAGAACGCCTATCAGCCCTATTAGAGGAATACTTTTCCATTAATGCGAATGGGGAAGCGGAGGTCCCCATGGTATGGGAAGCCCATAAAGCTTTTATGCGAGGGCTGCTCATAGCTCTGGGAACTAGGACAAAAAAACTCCTCCAAAAAGATATAGATGACAGATTGCGCAAGATAGCACAACTGGAACAAATAACGAAGCTATCCCAATCTAAATTAGCGTTATAGGAGTTGGAGGATCTTAGAAGGGACCTCAAACAACGCTTAGACTCCCGCTATAACAAAAAGCATTTATACCTTAAACATGTAGTTTATGCACAAGGCAATAGAGGCAGCAAGTATATGTCTACCTTGATAAAAAAAAAAAAGCACGAGCCAAAAACCACATACACTCCATCAAAACCGCTAACGGATCACATGTAACCTCCTCGGAAGAAATCGCAAAAGCTTTTCATCAATTCTATTCCAACCTCTATAATATTGGACAACAAAATCCCCTCTCCCCGGAGGAAGAAAAGGATTTAGAAGGAAAAACTGATGCCTTTCTGCTCCAAACCCACCTCCCTAAGCTTAATCACGATCAAGCGGAGTCCCTAATGGTCCCAGTCTCCCGGGAGGAAGTCGACCTCCTACTAAAATCTTGCCCACATGGTAAAAGCCCAGGACCGGATGGCCTAAGTCTATCGTATTACCACTCTTTTAAGGAAATCCTTGTGCCCAGAATCACCGAATTATTCAACGCCCTCCTGCAAGGGGCTGCGTTCCCCAAACAATCACTCAAAGCCCACATAACTTTACTACACAAAGACAACAAAAACCCAGAATTATGTGGCAGTTATCGCCCACTCTCTCTCCTAAATCTTGATCTAAAATTATGGGCCAAACTCCTAGCTAAAAGATTAGAGGGCTTCTTACCGTCCCTGATCAACGAAGAACAGACAGGATTTGTGAGGGGGAGGGAGGGCAGAGACAACAGCAGAAGGATTCTTCACGCAATTTGATACGCCCACAAATTTAAAATACCCCTGCTACTGGTCGGGACAGACGCCGAGAAGGCTTTCGACCGGGTAGACTGGGGTTACATGAAGAAAACTTTACTCCATTTTAATATTCCCCAGGCTTTTGTCTCTGCCATCCTTTCCCTATATGCTTCTCCAAATGCTAGGCTCAAAATTAATGAGATTCTCTCCCCAACCTTCGATATTAAAAATGGCAACCGCCAGGGCTGCCCCTTATCACCATCCCTATTTGTACTTGCATTAGAGCCCTTTCTTCAGATGATTAGACAAGATCCGGAAATACAAGGCCTGAAATGGGATAAACATACACTCTCCTCTGCTGCCTTTGCGCATGACATAGTTTTTTTTAGTCACAAATCCTGAGAAAGGTCTGGCCAAACTGGAAACTGCACTCAATAATTTTGGGTCGCTTTCAAACTTTAAAATTAATTTTGCAAAGTCCACTGTCCTAAATATTTCAATTCTAGAAGCGCGTTGTAAGATCATTAAAGAAAAGTCCCCCTTAACTGGGCCGAAAAATCAATGGATTTTTTAGGAATCAAACTAACAAAAAAAAATAGAAGATCTCTACCAAACGAATTTTCCACCTCTGATCGGCCATATCAAAAATCTCCTACGGAGCTATGATATTCCTTTTATATCCTGGTTCGGGAGAAAAAAATATCCTAAAGACTTATATCCTCCCAATAATTTTGTACAAAATCAGAATGCTTCCAATACACCTACCAAAAAGCTTCTTTAAAACAATACGAACAATCTTCTCTGGATTTGTGTGGAGAAATAAAAGGCCTAGATTGGCCTACAGCCTTATGATTAAAAGAGGCACAGAAGGAGGCATAGATCTCCCCAACATCTCTGACTTCTATGGCGCATCCCAATTGGGATACTGGATGGACCTAGTATTCCCAACCAGAGACAAAATCCTACCCTCATTAGCAGAGGCCTCAGAGGGGAGATCATACTTGAAGGATCTATGGCTTCCCACAAACAATAAAGGCAGAACCAAGAGTCTAAACCCTCTCATTAAGGGCCCTTGCGAAATATGGGCAAACCTGAAAGAAACTCTGGCACCAGACCCCTCTCCATGCGCGCCTATAAGAGCAATTCCTCACCTGCTGGATACCTCCGGGGATCCTGCCTCCCACTCAGTATGGGAGAAATTTAAAGATCTCAATATAGGCGTTTTGCAAACAATAGCTTACAAAACAGCAGATTAAATCCTAAAAGACCTCCTCCCTGTGCATAACTTTTCATTCCTTCAACAGATCTACATTAAAAAAATTCTGAATAATTTCCTGAAAAAGTACAATTCTACAAGACCCTTAACAAGCCTTGAAAAGATCCTTATGGACAACAATTCCAAATTTAGGAAAATCTCTTTCCTACGCAAACAATTTATTACCAAACCATCCTATACAAAACCCAATTTCCTCATTTCCTGGGAAAAGGAACTGGGCATCTCTCTCTCTCCATCTGATATCAAAACTATCCTGAACACCTCGTTCGGCATCTCACCTTGTATTATAGCTCAAGAAAGCCACTACAAGCTGCTGGTGAGGTGATATAAAACCCCCCAGTGGCTGGCCGCCTATAATTTAGCTCCACACGGGAGATGCTGGAGGTGTGAGAACGATATAGGAACTTACTCCCATATATGGTGGAGCTGCCCGATCCTGACCCCTTTCTGGACAGAGGTGGAGGTGACATTAAAACAATTCACTCCTGATATATCTATATCCCCGGAGATGATATTTCTTTGGAAACCTACTAAAGAGTTTCATCCTAGGAAGAACCCACTCATTGCCTTTCTCTTAGATGCTGCCAAAGCATTAATCCCATTACTGTGGCTACAAAAGACTCCTCCCTCAATATCTCAGTGGATGGAAAAAGACGATACTATCGCTAACTTAGAGGAGCTTTCTAGTTGGGCCACAGACTCCCATGAAAAGTTCTGGAACACTTGGGGCCCCTGAAGACAACTGAGGGCTACATGATCTGCATTTGTCGAGTTGGGGCCTCTCGCGTGGGGTCGGCCCGCCTCCTTCTTATATTTCTACATAATAGAGTAATAAATCCCCCCTTAGAAGAACCATGGACCACTTAAGTAGGGCGTACGCATTACAATTTCTATGTATCTCAGTGGCTGACGCCTCGCCCAGGAAACAACTAAAAAAGAGTGGTCTTAACACGCCAAGCGGTCAAGTGGGTGCCCCGCATTATACCCTGGATAAACTTCTAGATAGCTATCACTCCTCCCGTCTTCTTGGAAAACCTTCTATACACGCAGTGAGTACTGTTTATACAGTAAGCTGAGTCACAACAGTGACTCGATCCCACAGTACCCCCCCCCCCTTCCAACCTTCCCCCCGTCTGTCTGCCCCCCCCCCATCTATTTTCCCCTCCTTCCTCCTAATTATTACTCGATTTTCTTGCAGGCTAAGTTAATTAGTTAGTTACTTTAATTCTTTTGCCGCGTATTCTCAAATGGATACAGGACCGCATTATTCTGCCTGCCGCCGTACGTGGAGATGGACCGTCCCTTCAGAATCAGGGAGAAGACCCATCATCTATATAAGCACAGGACTCTATTACCTCCCGACCATGCCCTTTTGTGGTCTTATCTCACCGTGATGCAGATAATTGTTCATGTACCTTTATACGTGTATTTGTTCCCCCTGTTAATCAATAACAAAAATGTCAATAAAAAACTGATTTTCAAAAAAAAAAAAAAAACATCTTCTAAGCCCTTCTCCTACAGACAGATAGATAAACCGGTTTAGGATGGACTGCATTCAAAGATCCCTGAAAAACCTTGGAATGCAAACCTACCCAAAGACACTATCTTCAAACTACACTACTCGGAAGCACGGGATATGATACTCTCAGCAGCTAGGAATTTTTCACACCTCCCAGGAACAGAGCCAGGGATTCAACGTTTTGTAGACCTGGCCCCATCCACTTTAGAATGACGACATCAACTCCGTCCCATCACCCTTGCCATTCAAAGCGCACAAATTCGTTACAGGTGGAAATTTCCATTTATGTTCTCGTTCCAAATTGAAGATCGAGAACATATTAACAGATTAGTACCTGAAGGTCAAGAGGTCCTCTGCTGGTCTAACATAGCCTTTGATACACCACTCAAGCAGAGATCCCCGATCCCAGAGACCATTGGGATTTTGGGAGACTCGAGGACAAAGAGCCAACCCTCCATCAACCAGTTCCAGAGATTCAGTTTAAGGCAAGAACAAAACATTCTCCTTTGAGTGGGATTAAGTCTTAATGTCATAGTTGAATTGTTTGGCACTCTTAGGGCTCCTGCAAACTTGCGTTTTTCTTGTGCGCTTTTTTCACGTGATATTGCTGTGGTTTTTTTCATGCGATTGTTAATGGGACGTTCTAATGTTAAAAATACATTGCAAGTTAGTGCTTTTCAATTTTTGTGCAATGCGTTTTTAACATTAGAAAGTCCCATTGACAATCGCCTGAAAAAAAACGCAGCGATATCAAGTGAAAAAAATGTGGAAGAAAAACGCAAGTGTGCAGGAGCCCTCATAGGTAGAAAATATTACCTATTGCATCGCAATTTCTAATTCCTTTTCACCAACATGGATACCATGTTCTTCTCCTTTCAGGTGTGACCTAAAATGACCCCCCATGTGGGTCAACTTCGCACACTTCATACCTTTTGGTTATTGGTTGTTATAAGTGTTTTCTACCTACTTTCCCTAGTTAGATACAATCTCCCGAAATGTCACTGTTAGACGCGCCTGGAAAAAAACATAGTCTTCTGATACCAATCTTACTTTCATTCTCTGTTTGCTACAAAGAAAAGGAGAGTATCCATACGCTATTCCCTATCATATAATGTAACAAAGACCATGACGGATGAGCAAGGAAGCTATATAGTATTATCAGGAGACCTATATAACGCAAACTCGGCATAGTCAACACATACACCCTAACAAATTACCTATTGATTTCTTTTTGCGTATGTGCTTGAATCTGATGCCACTATAATACTCCAGGCTGGTCTGGTGTGGGGACTTTAATTTCACACTTGACCCCACTGTTGACTTTGCATCCCCTACCTCCCTTTCCAGAACCAAAAATCAAACTAAAGATCTGACCAAGGCACTCCAGACTCTCACATTAGCAGACACTTGGCGAGAGTTTAACCCAAGAAAAAATAAGGTTTACACATAGGCATAGTTGCATAGGCACCATTGCCGATTGGATTAGATCCTTACCAGCTCTGTATTATTACCTCTCCTGTCCTTTTCTCGCCATATAATTTGCGCATGGACTGACAAAATTTCTTTTCACCACTCACACTCATATTCCATACAACTGGAAGCTCAATGAATCTCTTCTCACTAACCCTGAACTGGTTACCACCATTCAACAGGAGAAGGATATTTCCAACTTAATAGCCCTGAAACTACCCCCACAGACATTTGCTGGCTAGCACACAAGCAGGTGATTTGGGGTACTCTGAGTTCCATGGCCTGCTGCATGAAGAAGGAATGAACCTGAGCCCAGATAAATCTAGAGCATAAAATTACTAAATTAGAGTAAGCGTACAGCAGCATCCCTTACTCTATTTACAGAAGGCTGTCAGAAATTCCAGAATGGAACTAAACACCCTTTTAACCCACAAAACAGAAAAGGCACTAGCCTGGACACAGGTCACATTCTTTCAATATGCAAATAAACTGGATTGTTGATTAGCACGTAAACTCAGGGAGAGGCAAACACTAAACACTATGCATTAAATTCAGATCAGAACAGAAACTTTCACCTCTAACCCTGATAAAATTTATTCCACTTAGCATCAATATTACCGAAAGCTGTATAGAGAACCCCAGTCCAACTCTGGCTCCCAGGTAAATGCTTTTCTTTTCCAAATTAATCTCCCACTGCCATCGGATTCCACCCTTTTGAGACTCAACTCCATTATTACTTTAAATGAAGTCGATTGAGTAATCAAACGTCTTAACAGAAGTAAGACCCTTGGACCAGGCAGCTACATTAGCCTTTACTATAGGAAATTTGCTCCTATATTAATGCCCCACCTGGTTGAGTTATTCAACCACATCTAACAACAAGGCCAAATCCACCCTGACTTTTTACTTGCCCTCATAACGACCATACCGAAAAACATGGGAAAGATCCCACTATCCCATCTAACTATAGGCCCATATCCCTCCTAAATATTGAGCTCAAACTTCTTAGATCCATCACGGCCACTAGACTTAATAGACTTCTCCCCTCCCTAGTGCACAGAGACCAGGTGGGATTCATTGGGATTCAAGTACCTGATAATGGTCGCAAAATATTGAAACTTATTCATATAGCAAAACTCAAAAAAACTTTTCTAACAGTCCTTACCCTGGACATTGAAAAATCTTTTCTTTTTTTTTTTCAAATCAATTTTTATTCAAAAATTTTTGTGATACAGAAAGATAAAAAAAAAGGGGGGAACAGGGGAAAACACATATGGCTATGCTCTGTCAAAGCTAGACGGTACATTCAGTCTTACTGTCTACTGTAAGTACAGAGATTGTCGTCGCAGTGTAGCACAACAGGAACAAACAACGGGCTTGGCGCCAGGTCTTACCAGCCCTAAGCGGGCGGGGCAGACGGGGAAGCTATGTCAACGCCCGTAACTTTTCAAGTTAAAACAGCATCACTTCAAAAGAAATGGTATTAATGGGGGAGAAAGAAAAAAAAGGGTGTGGGGGGTGCAGGGGGGGGGGGGGGGGGTTGGGAAGAAACAAGAGGAGCGGGGGAGGAGAGAAGATAAGAGGGGAGAGTCTCTTCTAACTGCTGCAGAACGTCCAGGAGTCTCAGGTCACGTCAGGGATACCAAATTTTTATAAATTTATCATAGGAGTTGTTTTGCCAGCTCACTAGCTCCTCTAGATTGTAGATCATATCTACTTTCTCCTTCCATTGAGATAAGGAAGGGGGCATCTCGCTTCGCCAGTGCAGGGGGATCAGGGCCTTAGCGGCATCCGTCAGGCAGGCTATCAGCTTATCTCTTTGCGGGTGAAACCCAGGAGACGTTTTCCATAGAAACACTATTTCTGGCGTTAGCGTGAAGTCTTGTTTGATTTTCCCCAGCACTTCACCCACTCCTTTCCAAAAGGGCATCAGTCTCTTGCAGGACCACCAAATGTGGAGGTAGGAGCCTACTTCGGCGTTGCATCTCCAGCATTTTTTGTGAGGTGCCAACTTGTATGCATAGAGCCACTGCGGGGTCCTATACCACCTTACCAAGAGTTTGTAGTGGGATTCCTGGGCTAGGACGCATGGGGAGAGGCCAAAAGAAGTGGTTAGGATTTTTTTAATGTCTCCCTGTGACAAGGATATTCCCGATTCCTTTTCCCAGGTGGTCAAAAAGGTTGGTTTGGATAAGCGGTGGGGTATGATGAATTGTTGCCGCAAGTTAGAGAGATTTTTCTTGTTCTAGAGTTTGATTCTGCCAATGAGCGCTCAAAAGGGGTTCAGGGTCTGGTTGATTTATGGATCCTAAGAAACTCTCTTATAACTCTTTCAACCGTGGCTCGGAGAAGAAAGGATGGGGTCCAGGCCGGAAGCAGGGAACTTATTATCTCCTGTGCAGGTAGGTGGGCCAAGACCTGCAGGTCTCCAACTGTGGTATCTTTAAATTTTCCCCATACCGAAGTGGAGACTGAGTCCATTGGAAGATCTATAAGTCTACAGATCAAGCTCAATGGAGCGGGTGGGGAGGTTTTAGGAGCTAGATTTTCTTTCAGACCGTCCCACACCTCGCAGGGGCCTCTCAGAAGAGGGTTAAAGTCCTTCGCTCTGTACCTATTCTTTTCTGGATACCACAGGTCCTCCATAGAACCACTATAGTCATGGGATGTAGCCAGTTTAGACAGGAGAGGGTCTCTTTTCGGTTGGACCAAGTCCATCCAATAGCCCAGCTGTGAGGCCCGGTAGTAATCTAATACATTCGGGAGGTCCATGCCTCCTTCAAACCTCCTTTTTGTCATTAGGCTGTAGGCCAGCCACGGTCTCTTGTACCTCCATGTATAGCCTGTGAACGCCGAGCACAGGGTTTTAAAGAAGTTTGGGGGGAGATAAATTGGTAGCATCCTTATCCTGTAAAGGATTGTTGGTAGGATGTAGGATTTCACAATATTTCTTCTGCCAAACCAGGATAACAGTTTTTTAACCTGGTCTAGCAGGGGGAAAAAATTGGCTGCGAATGTGTCTTATCTTCTTGCGTATCTTGACCCCTAAGTATTCCATAGATGTTTCCGACCATTTAAATGGGGAGTTATTACTGCACCCCCTGCACCTTGCCTGAGGAATGGAGATGTTTAATGCTATAGATTTGTCAAAATTAATTTTGAAATTAGAGAGTTTACCGAACTCATTCAGCAAGTCTACTAACCTGGGGAGGCCTATTTCGGGTTTTGTAATCAGGAAGACTATGTCGTCCGCGAAAGCCGCGGTAGAGAGGAGATCGTTTCCGATAGACAGTCCCGCTATGTCTGGATCTTCTCTAACTTGTAGCAGAAGGGGCTCCAGGGCCAAGATGAATAGGGAAGGGGAGAGGGGGCAGCTCTGCCGTGTACCATTTTTAATTTCAAAGGATGGGGGTAATTTGTCGTTCACTTTAAGTCTAGCGTATGGGCAAGCGTACAGGGAAAAGATCGCCGTTACGAACTCCGAAGGTATATTATAGTGTAAAAGCGCAGACTTCATATAACACCAGTTAACTCGATCAAACGCTTTTTCGGCGTCCGTTCCAATAAGTGCTAGGGGTATATTATGCAGTTGGGCATATCGTGAAGCGTGTAGCAGTCTACGACTATTGTTCTACGTTGATAAGTCTTGGGATGAAATTGCTAAGCCTCTGTGCTAAAAGTTTTGCCCAAAGCTTGACGTCGAGGTTGATGAGGGATATAGGCCTGTAGCTACTACAGAGCTCCGGGTCCTTGTTTCCCTTGTGGATTAGCGTTATGTGGGCCTCTTGTGCTTGTTTAGGGAGGGAGGCTCCCGACAAGAGGTTGTTAAACAATGTGGTTAGTTTGGGGATTAGTCTTGATTGGAAGGTTTTATAGTAGGGCAAGGATAGACCGTCTGGTCCAGGGCTTTTGTTGGGAGGGCATGTGGCTATTAAGTTTTTAACCTCTTCTTGGGACACAGGTATCAATAGGGAGTCCGCTTCCTCATCGGTTAGTTTCGGTAAAGGTAGTTGTTGTAGAAAGGTGTCTATTATTTTTTTGGAGTTGGGAATGTCTTCGGGGGGAGGGGGGGTGACGGGTTGGAGGTTGTATAGGTCCGAATAGTAGAGCTGAAACTCTTGTGCAATTTCTGTGGTTGAGGTAACCACTTTCCCTGATGCAAAAAACTGCAAAGTTTTTTATGACCTCTAATTGGGCTATCAACCAGGGGACCTGGTCAGTGTTCGGTGCATACAAGTTGGCTATTGTGATCTGCATGTTATTAATTGATCCCTTTAGGTAGAGGACTCTGCCTTCTCCGTCTGTATACCACGAATCGAAGTTAAAATTGACGGTTTTGTGGAAGAGGGTCGATACCCCCTTGGATGCAGATGTGGGGTGAGAACTGTGGAAGTGCTGGGGAAACTGCTTACCTTGCAGCGCGAAGGACCTGTTCCCCTTGAAGTGCGTCTCCTGCAGGAGCACTATCTCAGAGCCGTATCTCTTGAGGAGGAGAGCGATGTTGTGGCGTTTCGCTGGTGTGTTGAGGCCCCGGACGTTGTATGAAGTACACCTGAGATCATCCATATTTGGTCCCTTAAGACGATAGCAAGAAAGACCGTTATTCTATGCTCGAGCCTCTCTCCTAAGTCGATGGAAGGGGGAGCGGGCAGAGGAAAAGTAAGGTATAGAGGGGATGGGAGACACGAGAGGGAAGGGGTTACTGGAGGAAAAGGGGACAATATGTAAAGCTGAAATGAATCAGCAGCTCGTTACGTATGAGAGCTGCTTCAATTAAACTATAACAGCTAAGGTTAGGTGTCACAGAGGTGTCCCCGCTTTCAGCAGGGGCAACGGTCACAATCAGACCCTTAGCAGAGAGACCCTTGAACTTGCAGGGTCTGTATTAGGTAACTGGGGTAACAATAATCGTGCCTACTCAGTCAGGCATCACAACCGGGTGGATCTTGTTGTGTTAAGTAAGGTTGAGATATACGGGTTTGTCAGAGGAGAATAACGGTTAGTAGTGGAACAAACATCAAAATAGGCAGGTATAAGTGAAAAACAGACAATCAACCAATTAATCAATCAGTCAATCAATCAATCAATAGGGCCACTTATCGTGGGAACCTTATCCTGGGGTAACCATAGCTATATTCAGGTGTCGTCGTGTGTAGGATCTTCTTTGTTCTTCTTCTTTTTGCCTTTAGGCGATTTGGAGCAGCCCATGGACTGCCAGCTTTCAACAGGAGTCAGCTGTGGGAGTATGGGCAGTTCTGGGATTGGCAACCAGCAGGGGAGGTCTATAGGTTCTATGTCCAGTTGACGCCAGCTTTTGTTTAAGTCCTCTGGAGTGCGAATGTTGAGTCGTTTGCCTTTAATGAATATTCCTATGCCAAATGGAAAGAGCCATGTGTATCTAATGACTTTTGCTCTTAGAGCTTCTAGTAGCGGTCTCAGCATCCAGCGTTTGGCCTGGGTTGTGGGAGCTAGATCCTGAAAAAGTTGAATGTACACGCCACCATATTGCAAGTCATTTTTGTTTCTAGCAGCCTCTAGAATTGCTCTTGCGTCCGGGTAAGCTACAAGTTTACAGACCACGGCCCTCGGTGGATCCGAGGGAGATGGAGGTGGTCTAAGAGCCCTGTGGATGCGTTCGATTGTAACAGTAGTAGCTCGTTCGGCACCCAGGAGTGAAGTAAATATTTCTGTGGCGACCTTGGGGAGTGATTCTGTTGCCCAAGTTTCTGGAAGTCCCTTGAGTGTGATGTTACTACGGCGGTTTCTATTATCAAGGTCTTCTTGCATAATTAACGTATAATTTAATTGGGAATTATGTTCTTTAATTACTTCTGCTAGTACTGTTGAGTGGGTAATCATGTCAGGCGAAGTCGACTCGAGGTCTTCCACTCTCCTCCCCATATGTTTGAGTTCTTCCTTAATTTCAGAGAGGTCTGAGATAACTGGATGTAAGGCTCTTGTGATCAGATCTCTCATAAAAGCCTTGGAGATATGCTCGCTCTCTTCACCTCCTGATGACGCGTTTTCTTCTCTCTCTAGACTCTGATGGGATGTAGATGTCATGTTTAACGCTTTTTTGCTAGATGGGTAGGGTGATCTGGAATTACGTTCCTTTAAAAATCGTTGCATGTCTGTTTGTCCTTTATGCGGACGGGGAGTGCTTATTGTTTCGCTGCTTTTGTCTCGGCTTGTCTTTCCCATGTTGACGCTGCTTTTTTATGTATATGGGAACCTGCCGTGGTGCCTAACTGACTCACGTAGGTGCTTCAGCCGTGGGCCATGGTGGTTTGACGATTAATTATGTGACTAAGGGGTCTCTGCGTCACTCTTGTTTGGAAGTCGCTGTTTACTTAGTGCTGTCCTGTGCTGTTGCAGAGCTCCACTATGGGGGCTCCTGGAAAAATTCAGGCTATGCCTGTGTTAGAGAGAATACCTTCTGCATCTCTCTTTCTCTAGATAGTCCTCAACTGTTAGGTAAAGCGTCCATCCGTGAGGGACAATATTGGTGAGAGAAGGGTATGATGCAATGATGGAGTGAAGATGCAAGGAGGGGAACGTGGGTCTTGCTGTTTACTCCAGTCAGGAGCCTGCGTTTTGCAGCTGCTTCCCTGCAAGGGGGGGGGGCAGCAATGCTGTGGTGCCCTGTGTAGTGTGGTTCCAGCTATGCCCTTCTGGGCAGTACATTGTCTCTGTGATCACACAGATCCACCTCCTCTATCTCCCACTTCAGGGCTCAGGTAAGGGGTGGGGGGGGGCGCCGCGGGCGCCACGGGTCCTGGCGCTGTCTTCACCTTCCCCAGGCTTCTCACCCCACTCCTCTATCCTCTACAGGCCTCTCCCCCTCGCCTGAGGCTCCGGGTGCAGCTGCTGCTTACTGTGCTGCCAGCGCGGTGGTGTAATCCTGCTCGTCCCCGCTTCCGGTCCGCTCCGGCTCCAAAATCTAGGCCCCGGATTCACCTGTTGGGCTAGGCCTCAAAGTCCGTCTGCGGCCGATCGGGACCTGCGACCCCTCTTTTTGTTCCCTGGACTGTGGAGCAGCTGTTGGTGTAGAAGAGCGGAGCGTAGTTGACAAGGGAGTCTCCGAAAACTGCCGCAATCTGTTCCAATTGCAGGAGCACAGAGATTCAGCCACCGCTCGCTCCACAGGGTAGGCCACGCCCATTGAAAAATCTTTTGATAGCTTATCATGGTCCTTCTTAAAACTCGTTCTCCACTGCATGGGATTTAAGGCCCCTTTCCTAAAACTCATTAAGGCTCTCTACTCTAAACCCTCAGCTTTTCTTAAAATCCCCTTCACCAAACCTATTCCAGTCAACATTTCAAGAGGCACTAGACAGGGCTGCCCACTCTTGCCAGCCCTATTCACTTTAGCGATAGAACCCCTTGCTATAGCTATATGCAACAACCCTAATATATTTGGCATCCCTGTGGATTCTCAAAATACAAAACTTAGCCTCTTCACTGATAACCTCCCCCTACCCTGGCAAAACCCCTCACCTCTCTCCCTAATCTGCTGTCAGTTCTTGGGAGTTTTGAGAGGGCATCTGGACCCAAAATTAACCAATCTAAATCTGAGATTCTCCACTGTAATGTCCCCTCCCACACTCAAAAAACTTATCAAAATTAATTTCCAATTCCACAATTGTCCACAATTTCTACCTTATCTTGGTGTCAGATTAACAAATAACAGATTCTATCTATAAGTGGAATTACGAACCTCTATTCCAGAAGCTTAAACAGGACCCACTAAAGTGGGAATGCCCATACCTTTCCTGAATAGACCAAATTCATAGTGTCAAAATGGTACTCCTACCAAGACTATTATAACTATTTAGAACCATCCCAGTACCACATCAGGCCCGAAAGCTCAGCAAAAAAGAATCATGTCCTTCATTTGGTCCCATAAACGTTCCAGAATACCAAAGAACAAAATGTCCCTTCACAAGAAATCGGGTGGCCTCTCGGTACCTAACCTCCTAAACTACTACAGGGCAGCTTGACTAGCCCAAATTTCACCAATTTATGCAGGACCTAACTCCCCATTATGGGTTTCTATAGAAGCTACGCAATTGTGTCCCCATAACTAGCCATCCCTTCTTTGGACCAGATCAACGCTCCCAACTAGTCTTCGAAATTCGGCGCCACTCACATTTTTTACCATTTTACTATGGGGTCAGGTTTGATTTTAAGATGACTTCTCGTTCTGGCCTGTCATGGAATATAAAGTGTTAAGTTTCAGAATGCAAGAAGTGTATGTTTCTTACCTTGTATTGGACTATTGACCCTTAAATAGAAGCCTAAAACCTATGCTTTGTAGTGCCAGTAACTAGGATTTTAAGATAAGAAGTCAATAGACAAATTAAATAAGGCTAAGCTATGTTAACAGAGAAGACACACAACTATTGCAGAAATGTTGTCTAATGCAACAGCAATATCCTGACTTAGGTAATTTCTATGTCTGAGACGGGCCTTAAGAGCTTTGAGAATATAATGTCAATATAGATGTCAATAAGTCTTATGATCAATAAGTATTTTCACCTTTGTAACAGTAAACTACGTAACACTAATCTTTGTACTAAGCAACATTTGGATATGCCCTCTTCTTTCTGTATAAGAGTTGGCAATGCTGATAATAAAGTAGAATTCATTGAGATTCTCACTGGAGAAGTGTCTTGACATAACATGGAGTGATTTCATGCTATTGATAGATAATGCTAGCAAAATCTCCTCATCACGGGCTTCCATATCTACCAATTTGGCACCTGGCATCGAGGTCATCAGATCGGTACCGGTGTGGTCCGATAACAGGACCATCACCTCTCACCCCACTTCGTTGCAACCCAGCATTTCCTCCAGAACTGGATGTTCCAAGCTTAACCTGATGTCAGATTAATAAATTAACTACCCTCTATAACTTCTTACTACATGTTAGGCTTATCTCAGTACCCTCTTTCAAAAACTATTTCCACTCTCCCCCAATGGAGTGGTGGAGAATAATACAGGTATTTCACTTTTGGTCTTCCATACTACCTTCTGAAGCTAAGGTGGAACTAAACCCACTGGAAGCATTACCGTATGTAAATACTGCCCAAACTACCCAAGCACATTGTTGCATCTTTGCAACACACTGAATAAAACACAACAAGGTAAACTACATGTCCCAATGGGAATCAGACTTGGATACCCTCCTAACTATAGAATGATTGCACCACAGCAGTGAAGGCTTTAGTAAAAAAAAAAAAGGTGGCAAGTTAGTCTTATGGAGACATCTTTAAAAGTTCTACGTACAGCCTATTTAGTGCCAGCCCGATTACATGTCATCCATCCCAAGATTTCAAACCTGTGTTTTAGAGGGTTCAATGACATTGGCTCCCATATACACATTTAGTGGTCCTGTCGCATAGTGCAGGCCTTTTGAATAAAGGTTACCCACCTTATCTCCTCTGTCATAGGAACCTCCCTGAGGATAGACCCATACGTACTTCGGGTTGGCAACAAATTAAAAAATATTAGCAACACCCCTTTAAGCTTATACAATTTATTACTATGGCGGCTCATACCCACATTGCTCAAAAGTGGCGAAAATTGCAACTACCTTTTAACCCACTCATTGACTGAATTAACAGGATACCTCTAAATAAAAAAATGATAGCCATACGTCAGGACACGATAATCCAATTTGAATCTGTTTGGGAACCATGGATCATCTATGCCAATATATCAAATCTTCAATATCACTTCCATGTCTAGCCCTTCCAAAATAAAATATGTAGAATCAAAAGATACTAGAGAGCATTCCCTTCGACAAAGAAAAACTTCACTGATCTCTAAGCTTGACATCAAAAGGGAAATACAAAGGACAATTACAGTATATAAATTAATAAAAAGGTTTCCAATACTTTGACATTTTCTAATATGCCCGCACCACTGGGGAGAGCATCGCCCGAGGGACAGCATTGCACCGCAGACACAGACGCCGGCTGATAGGTGAGTATTGCTTTTTTTTTTTACCTACTATATACTCGAGTATAGCCAGGCCAGTAAAAGTTATAGACTCGGCTTATACTTGGGTCGGTTAATACTGGAAAATATACGGTATGTTGGTTTGCATTGATATGTTTTTAAATGTTTATTAGAGAAAATTGATGTTATCGATGCTAAGAAGTCGTGTCTTATACCAAACCTTTATCCCCCTATGTGGGGTCTATGTGGCAGGAATGTTGCCAAGGTTTAAAAATTACTTTCAATAGATACCTTGGAAACATAAAATAGGCCCAGTCCTTCTGTATATCATATAATGACATACCTACAATTTCTGCTGACCTTATCTCTGGATTCGTAGGTTGGTTGCTGCATACAGAGGAGGCAAGCAGGACTTAAAGATTCAGAAAGTTTATGGCGCAGATAAGCAACAGACTCCGGATCCTCCACCCTCCAGTCTATGGGCTCATTCGCATGGACGATTTTACGCAATTGAGTTACACACAAAAAAAATTGCACCTAAAAAAATAGGACATTAGCGACTGAAATTCCCTGCTGCACAGAAAGATAGGTCTTGACTTAACTTTTGAAGGTTTTGGGCTGCCTAGACGAAATAAAAATCTCTCTCAACAGCGCATTTTTTTTAGCAACACCCCGCTAGCGATCGCGTGAATGGGCAATTTAGATGCTAATTAGTATCGGGACTTGATGATGGAAAATTGTCCATTCATGTGACTTTGCAGCGATTTTTGAGCGGTTATCTTCTGTGCGATTTTGATGTCCATGAGGCCTTAGTAAAAAGGCCCAATGCGAAGAGCACTTTTCTCGGTTTTGCTCATTTCAGTTTGAAGCATTCCTGTCTGTAGAAGTCAGTGAGGATTCCATCACTGTATATGTTGTGCCTAGGCAGACAAAGCTTCAGCACTTGTCATAGGAGCTTACACTCTGATATAATGCACAGTCACCTGCAGAGAGTTACTAGTTACAACCTGTGAGCTCTTCCATACCTGAGTGCTGTATATACAGAGAAGGGAATATTCCGGCCGCTGGAGTCACTTACATTGCTTCGCTCCTGCTTGACTTCCTTCTTGCTAAACTTGTCGTCTTCAAAAGTGAAACTACATTTATCCCTTCCATCAGGGAGGAGGCGATGAGGTCTGCCAGCTCTGCCTATTGTGGAGATATACTGGATGGGCTGTGAAGAGACGTCACTTCTTACCTGTGCTGGGAGGCTGTTCCATATACCTGAGTGCTGTTTGTAGGCGATCCATGTCCTTGCTGCAGAAATAAGGCTTTGTTCCCATCTGTGCTACAGCTTATGTTAATAACGGAAGCCGTGATGAAGTGTTAGATCCATCGTACAACGGATACCAGCGACCCTGACCGGCCCCATTTACTGACAGGCTACACTCCTGGTTTTGGGTCAAAAAATTCCCAATTCCCAATCGTTATTATAAAAACTTGTATAAAGGGTCTGACATTGATTTGAAGGAATGCTGTCATCCAATAGGCGGCGCTGCAGAGTTATTGTACCATCTTCCTTATTTGCACTCCTGGTTTTGGCTTGTAAATATCATTGCAAAATACTGATGTGAGAGCGGTCTAAAAGAAGTTTCCTGTGTTGTGTGATATATTATTATTGAGTCCTTTAGATTCACATGCCAAGGCATATTTACTTACACTAGCGTTTCATGTGCTGCTCTAAGCAAACTGTGTACCAAACTATGAGCAACAAATGTGCCAGTTGGAAATCTATGCGAGCTGGGAGTTAAGCTGGGTTCACATGGGACGAATGTCGGGCAAATGATGCCCGACACTCACCTCTGTGTGTCCTCGCTCCCGTGCTCCTGCAGGGGAGCTAGTAGTGCTGGCCAGCCAGCAGAGGGGCAGGGCAGCAGCAGGAGATTTCACTCCTCTTGCTCCCCTGCCCCTCTCCATTGACATAGCACAGCGGCCGTTCAAAAAATCTCCTGCTGCCTCTCCGCTGAGTGCTAACGATACAAGCTCCCGTGCAGGTGAATGGGAGATAGTATGTGCGTGGACCAGTGTCAGGCATCGTTTGCCTGACACTCGTCCTATTTAAAAGGGCCTTTAGTTTTAGGGCTTAAAAAAATAAGGGGCTACTCCGGAAAAAACATACTTTTTTCATCCCCGCCTCCCTCACCTGAATGCCTGTAACATTGTAAAGGCCTCCTCTGTATATTCCAGCCACTTCCCTGTGATGTAGCCCCCTGTCTGATGCTTACCAGCCCACATCTTTAATGAGATTTTTTAAATTTTCAGTTTCCAATCAATCCCATAATGCAACAGCATTAGCTGAGGCTATACCATTTCTGCCTGCTGGGAGACAGTTTAATTATTATTACCTTCTATATTCACCTAAATAAGCTACAGACCATAAGTTCACAGTCAGGCGCATGAGCTGTGATCTCTTCTATTATATCTTTGTGATCATAATCAGTAACTGTGATAGGAGGGTCGTGTCCATCTATAGGCATTTTCAGTGGTAAGTGCATATAACAAAATCACACAGATGATCTGACTAGGAAATAAACACTCAACTGTGCTGGTTAAAAAATTGTGATCACATGACCATCTGAGGAGGAAGAGGCTGGAAAACTTAGATAGAAATAACTACCCATTTTAACACTAGCTGACTTATTTATACTGGGGGTATAGCTACATAATGAATGAATAGAAAAAAAATCGCTGGAGTGGCCCTTTAATAATTAATGATAACTCTTCCCTATCAGGGTCACCGCATGTTCCCTTCTTTTCCCTTGTATTATCCTTATTACCTTTTTATTTATAGTGCATTTGGTGACACACAACATATTGTAATAATAATAGATACCGTATATACTCGAGTATTAGCCGATCCGAGTATAAGCCGAGTCAATACGTTTTACCACAAAAAAACTGGTAAAACTTATTGACTCGAGTATAAGCCTAGCTATACTCGAGTATATACTAGGTAAAGAAAAAATGCAATACTTACCTCCCACCCGGCGCCTGTGTTCCCGGCGCGATAGTCTCCCTGGCGGTGCGGCAAGCTGCTTCAGAATTCCCTCTGCTGTCGTCTCCCTATCGTCTAAGCCAAGCAGACCATCAGACCATCATGCCGGGGACACAGACACCAGCTGGGAGGTGAGTATTGCAGGTTTTTTATTATTTTTTTTTCTCGCCTCACTCGAGTATAAGCCGAGGGGGTCTTTTTCAGCATAAAAAAATGTGCTGAAAAACTAGGCTTATACTCGAGTATCTATGGTACCTTGTTTATTAACTAACAGTATCACACTAAATGGCACAGTATGTTACAAATGATATATAACAGTATAAAATCAGTTTATTTAAATACATAGAAATAAAAAATATGCAATTTTAAATGTCACCAATGCAACCCAAAAGAGAAGGGCAGAGCCTCCTTAAAAAATAAGTCAAAAAGGGTCAAAAAAGGGAACCTGGAAACTACAGGCCGGTAAGTCTTACTTCTTATGGGAGTGAAATGTTTGGTGTCTTTCTAAGAGTTGCTATCCTGGAGTACCTCAAGGAAAATAGCTCTATAACTCTGTATCAGCATGGTTTTATTTGGGGTTACTCCTGTCAAGCCAACCTGATCAGCTTCTACGAGGAGATAAGTTCTAGACTGGCTTGAGAAGAGTCACTGAATATTGTGTATCTGGGCTTTTCCAAAGCATTTGATACTGTGCCGCATAAAAGGTTGGTCTATAAAATGAGAATGCTTGGTCTGGGCGAAAATGTGTGTAAGTGGGTAAGTAACTGGCTCAGTGATAGAAAGCAGAGGGTGGTTATAAATGGTACATACTCTGATTGGGTCACACAAACTGAGAATCTGATTAGAAACTGAATACATAAACCTAAGTAGATCTGAGCTGATCAAAATTGAGATCACATGACCATCTGAGGAGAAAGTGGCCAGGAATTTAGACAGAAAGAAATAACTAACCAAGTTAACACTAGCCAACATATATATTAGGGGGTTAGCTAGTGAGGTCAGTATTTGGCCCTAATACCAATGACCACCTGTCTGTGAGTGAGTTTCATGTGATGATGTCACCATCATGTGATCAGTCACTGCCCCTGATTACATAACGGTGACATCATCACAGGCCCTAAAACATACAGAGCCCGACAAGAGCCATGTGCTTACAGGACCTGTGATGATGTCACCATCATGTGATCAGGGTGGAGCTCAGAGCCCCAGTGACTGATCACATGACAGTGACATCATTACAGGTCCTATAAGCAAACGGCTGCTGTATGGCTCTGCTGGTTTAGGACCTGTGACCATCTCCAATCTTTTTCACTACATTATATTAGTAAGTGGTGCATTGCACCACCAGAAACACTGGTACTAGTGCATTTATTAACGATGTTGTGGAGGGATTGTACAGAAAAATATCTGTATTTGCAGATGATTCAAAACTATATAAAGTAATTAACACAAGAGGACAAAATGCTGTTTCAAATGGATCTGCATAAATTGGGGTGAAAAAGTAGCAAATAAGGTTTAACACTGATAAATGTAAGGTTCTGCACATGGGTAGGAAATACATGTCACCATTACACACTAAATGGGAAACCACTGGGTAACACTGACATGGAGAAGGACTTGGAGGTTTAAGTGAACTGTGAATTTAACTGGAGCAACCAGTGTCAGGCAGCTGCTGCCAAGACAAACAGGATAATGGGGTGCATCAAAAGAGGTCTAGGGGCGCATGATGAAAAGTTTGTTCTTCTTCTTTACAAGTCACTGGTCAGACCACACATGGAATATTGTGGACAGTTTTGGGCACCAATACGCAAGGACACATCAGAGCTTGAGTGGATTCAAAGACGAGCAACTAAAGTAATACGTGGAATGGGTGGACTACAATACCCAGAGAGGTCATCAAACTTGTGGTTATTTAGCTGAGGGGTGACTAATAACTATGTATAATTATATCAGGAGTCAATACAGACATCTCTCCCATCATCAATTTAAACCCAGGACTGTGACTGTAACAACGGGGCACCCTTTACATTTTGAGGAAAGAAGTTTTCTACATCAACATAGAAAGGGGTTCTTTACTGTAACAGTAGTGAGACTTTGGAACTCTCTGCCTGAGGATGTGGTGATGACGAACTCACTACATATTATATCACTGATTACTGAGATAAGATGAAGAAAATTGAGGGTTTTTACCTTCCTTTGGATGGACAATGGGGGAGGAGAGGGTAATAGGCTGAACTGGATGGACAGGTCTTTTTCAGCCTTACACATTATGTTAATATGTATGGGTGGTTTCACATCTGTGTTGAAACCTCCAGTTGGAGTTTCCACCACAGATATGGCAGAAAATACTGAAAGAAAAGGCTCTGCATACAAGCACTGAAAACCAGGCAGCTGAACGGAAACTGAATAGACCCTATTATAGTCAATGGGGTTCCTCAGCACTGTTTGGTTCCTTCGTAAGACAGCAGTTCAGCCACAGGGATTCCTCTTTTCTGCTCCCCTAATAGAGCAGGAAAGCGGAACCCCTACCACAAATGTGAAACCACCCTAATGTGTACTAAAATGATACACAATTACAATACAGTAAACCATCCCAGCAGCAGATACCTTTTTCCACCCAGCTAGCTATACACATATGCACATACGGCCCCTTTCTCACCTGACCCTAACTGTCCCTATAGTTAAGGGGTAGCAGACAGTACTTTATATGGGATAGGGCTATGAGAGGGGAGAATGAAGGATATGGATGATGGGATGGGAACTGTGAGGGGAAGAAGGAAAGATTGGCCAGGGTGAAGACGCCTTTGGATGCCTTTGGAGAGAAAGGGTTAAGGGTGTACAATTGGGGGTATATGGAAAGTCTGTAGGATAGTGTAGGAGAGTCGATGAGATACTTGTCAGCCTGTTTTATGGTGTGGTGGCTTCGCCTCTTCCTTTCTTCTATACACCATTTACCCTCTAGGCCTTCTTTATATCTACATTTAGCTGTTGACTATAATATGGCCTGTCCTTATTGGTCAACCCAAAAGAGAGTGGTGCATTTTCTGATGGAAGGTGTTTCTATATCCAAATGAGGAAACTTTTACATTGTTTCTGGGATTTCTGACCGTGGCCAAGATATCACCAAGAGGTGGAAAATGAGTCCTTGGGGAGAGCAAAAAGGAAGTGATATGATCAGCTGCCCAATCATTCAATCAAAAATGCACATGTAAAAATCCTAACACTGCCCGCTAACACTAAGCCCTTCCCACTTTCTGAAAAAGTGATAGGGGCCTGGCATAAAATCCCTAAAAGTTGCAATTTTGGCATTTGCATTAAAATTGTGAAAATATGCCCTTGTGTATTCACAGTCATATCACTAAAATTCTGAGTTCCCATTCTAATCATGGAAAAATGAGAAAAGAGAACATGCGAAGAATGAGGCAAGAAAAACATTAGAGAAAGGCCTCTCTCATACAAGTGTATTTTTGCTGGGTATTTCACACGCTCAAAATACGCAGTACTATTATATTATATTTCAATGGGGCCTCTCATATTAGCATTTTTATATTGCATACTTTCACACAAAATCATACCCAGCGTGTCCTTTTTTTGACGTTTTAGCGCAAATTTCATGCATAAATCGCACCTTACAGGTGTGCAAACAATAATATTCCAGGAGAAAGAATTCACCAAAATTCCTCGGATTGCTTGTTTTGCTTTACATTGCTCTGTTTAGTCATGAGAATAGAAAAACGGAAAGCCGGATCTGTTCTATTGTGGAAGCAAATGGCGTCAGATGGACATCATTGACTATAATGGGTCCCAACCAGCTTCCATCACACTCTCAGGCATTTTCCAGACAGAATAGGGCACAACGCTACACTAAATCATCTGAGATTTTCAAACGGATCTACACCGGAGACGTCGAGCGGAACCCAACTGTAATATTATTTATCGTTTCCAATGCATGTTTGCTACTTTGTGCATTTTATAATCCTGTATGAGCTTTAGTGATAGCGTTACACAGATACATAGTCTGACCGGAGAAACACTGAATCCATCAAAACAGCGCAGCATATTAATCTCAATGGGAATTATGGAAACCAGCCAGCAGCCCGTTAGATCATTTGGATATGCCAGGAAGGTTTGTGCTGGTAATACATCTTTATACAACCCCAATTCCAAAATGTTGTGTAAAACGTAAATAAATATAGAGAAAAAAAGAATGCAATGATTTATGACAGCATTCAGTCCCGATTTTTCTTTTTTTCCCCTTATAGGCACAGAATATCGTGTATCGTCTGCACATGTAATGATCGCGGATTACACAATTAAAATCCAGTCATGTGCAGCTGGCCTTATTCACAACAGGTGATATAACATGACATGGCAGATCATCAGGTGATGAAACACATCACATAATCGCATTGTAACATAGCACATGCTAAACCCTAAATGAAGATTAGTCCGCCTCTCAAAAAAAACAAAGTTTTATTGCAGCTATTTTGCTGCAGTAAAACATCAGACGAAAATCATGGCCATCTGGAGCATTGGATTCGAATGCATTCATTCAGATGGCCGACTTCCCGTCACATAAAATCGGACAACGGTAAAAATAGCATATACAGTGCCCATTCCGGAGGGCCGCTTTTATGCGCACCTGGAAAAGATAGGTCTTGCCATGTCTTTTGGCCGCAATCAACCTATGCAAGCCACCGGCAGGCAGAAGGGGATGAAGTTCAGCACAACTAGCTCTGCTTAGCTCCCCCCACCCTCCCTTTGATGGCAGCCAGCAAGAGGAGGGAAGGGGAGGGAGAGGGAGTTTAGTGGAGCTAATGTTTCTTTCCCTAGAAGACGGAATTCCGAGCTGTGGTGTATGTACGCTACATTTTGCTGTGTGAATGGGCGAGAAAATGGGAGATTTAGCCATGACTTGGTTCCGGCTGCCTCCCATTCCTGCAATTTTCAGACAAGATGCGGGTGGCGGAAAATCGCAACAACCGTGTGACTGAGGCCTTAGGAAGCATGTGTATAGCCAATCAAATTGGACAAAAACACCATGCATTCGAAAAAAACAAACATTTGGTCAAAAATTATGTTAATATCACAAAGTAAAGAGGTAAGTAGTAATTATTACTTTCATTAGTGCATGATGGCTTCACTATGGAAAGGCTGCCTTCAAGTGTAAATGTTTACACTGAACTAGCAGAACTGCAGGCTGCTGAAAAGATCATAATTATTTACATGATTTTAGCTAAAACCAGCAAAATGCATAGTGGTAAGTAAGAAAAGGAACCTGAACGCATGTCCTCACGTTAACTATTAACATATCCCACGGCTCCAGCAGCCTAAAGAACATATGATATAGCCATTCCAAACCAGTAGCCCATCCCCACATGTGTCAATCAATGCACTACCGGCAAACATGTATATGATTTAACTATAGTAACTATCAAAAACACACATGACATGTGTACTGTTACTAAAACCATGCAAGCAATTCTCATTGATGTGATTGCTACCAGCAAGAGAAACCAAGTAACCTTGTAGATATGATACCTTTTAAAGGCTAACAAAAATAAATAAAGCAGAATCAAACAGGTGGGAACTTTGAAGTGCCGTGAATAAAAACTCCTTTTATTGTAGTCTGTGCATATAAAAGTCACAGGTTCAGAGGACTAGTTTCAGCTCCTCATGAGCCTTGATCACCTCAGAGGTGATCAAGGCTCATGAGGAGCTGAAACTAGTCCTCTGAACCTGTGACTTTTATATGCACAGACTACAATAAAAGGAGTTTTTATTCACGGCACTTCAAAGTTCCCACCTGTTTGATTCTGCTTTACTTATAAACACCACCGGATCGAGTGGTTAATGAAGTATGTGAGTATACTCCTGCATGTGAAATATATGCTGCAAGCTGAAGTGGATAAGACGAGGTGAGACTTTTTCTGCTAACAAAAATAAATGATGCTATAGAGAACTTTCAAACCTACTCAGTGTTCTTACTTAGCATAATGAAATAGATCTGAAGAGGCATGTGTATATATATATATATATATATATATATATATATATATATATATATATATATATATATATATATATATATATATATACATACTTATTACAAGGCACAGACATGGATGTGATTAATTTACACTTAAAATAATACCACAACAGGATCAGTAGAGAAATAAATAAATAAACAATTAAATAGTCTACTGATAAAGATGTGAAAGTTTTATGATTTCTGAATTAGTGTTAGGGGGTCACCAGGCCAGAGTGTTATCTGTGCTATAGATTTCTCATACTTCCCAGCCACGCATGAATCCTCTTGAAGAATTTAGCCCTCTGTTGAAAGTGTCAAATGTTGTTATAAATTTGTACACCGAAATTCTTCTCTGTCTGTGTGATTTGCAATTGCCTTTTAATAATGCGACTTTCTCATTGATAACATAGATATATCTACACGGGCTCCAAAAATGGAAAGCTGATTGTCACAGCATCCACATGCATATGCCAAAACAAAAACATGTCATTAGTATACAAAATACAGTGGATATGAAATGTCTACACAGATGACACTTCAGATGTATTCCCACCTTCTATGTGACCATTTTACTGAAAAACAAACTGAAATTGTTTGGGTGGAAAAAAAGCAACCTAACATAATGTGGTTGCACAAATATGCACACCCTAAAACTAATACTTTGTTGATGTACCATTCGACATTATGACAGCATTCAGTCTCTTTGGGTCGGTGTCTACCAGCATGGCACAATTTGACTTGCAATCTTTGCCCACTCTTCCCTGCAAAAGCACTCCAAATCTCTCAGATTGCGAGAGCATCTAGTGTATAGCGCCCTCTTCAGTTCGCCCACCAAACTTCAGTAGGTCTCAGGTCTGGGTTCTCGCTGGGCCATTCCAAAATTTTGATCCTTTTCTGGTAAAGCGATTCTTCTGTTGGTTTGGAGGTATGCTAAGGTATGCTTATTATGCAGAAAAGTGAAATTCCTCTTAATCAACAGCTTTTTAGCAAAGGCCTGAAGATTTTGTGCCAAAATGGACGAATATTTGGAACTGTTCAGAATTTCTTCCATCTTGATTAAAGACCCAGTTCCAGCAACAGATAAACAACCCCAAAGTATAATGCTGTCTCCATCATCTTCACTGTGGGTATGGTGGTCTTCTGGTGATGTGCAGTGTTGGCTTTGTGCCAGGCATTATAGCCAAAAAGTTCCACCTTGGTCTCATCAGACCATAACACTTTGTCCCACATACATCTGGCAGACTTTATGTAGGTTTTGACAAGATATAGACAGTCTTGCATGATTTTCTTTGTTAGAAAAGGCTTCCGTCTTGCCACTTTACCCCACAACCCAGACATATGAACAATATCGGAGATGGTTGTCACATGCACTACACAACTAATACTTGCCAGAAACTCCAGCAGCTCCTTTAATGTTGCTGTAGGCCTCTTGGCAGCCTCCCGGACCAATTTTCTTCAGTTTTTTTCATCAATTTTTGAGGGACGTCTAGTTCTTGGTAATATCACTGAGTGAGCCGCTGTGTCATCATCAATCCCCCCCCACACACCACACTCACACCACACACACACCCCACGCACACATAGCCACACCTGGTGGAGTAAAGTGGGCATTTCTGGTTGCTAGGGGCAATGGCAGGACAACCAGGTAATATTTAAGGGCTAAGTTAGCTGATGTCTTGCGTGAAACCTGCTACCATTATGCAATCACATTCCGCTGCATTTGTCAAGCAGTTGGCTCAGGTGAATGCCCAACAGCAACAGACAAATGTCCAGCCACCACAGATAAATATGCAGCAGCAACAAATGTTTGAGCGGCAACACCAGGCATGTCAGGAACAAATTAAACTGCTGAAAGAGGAACTTTTAGGCTGCCCTCAGAGAAAAGATGAAGGGGTCCCTGCTACCATAAGTGCAATGAGCTAGAGTCAGCAGATGTAACTCGAGTGGTTTGTTCTTACTCAGGCTTAGTCATGGTGGTGGCTACTCTGCCTAGAACGAAGGCCCGCACAGCAGACGGATCACACAATTATGGCCATTAACCACAGTAGCAAAAGTTCCACGTGACGCCAGTGCCTCAGAATATGTTGTAACGATGAAATAAAGAATTCAGACTCAAAGAACTTTGGTTAAATTGGAGGGACACGGTTTACTGTTTTTTGCAGAATTCACAAACAGTTCACAGTTTGCAATTTTTTCAAGTAATGACACTTCAGCAGTTTCCAGGTCTGTCTTCCTACCAGATTCTATGGGGTCTGTCCTGACTTAAATTTCCACTTATGCAGGGAGAGAAAAGACTCTTCGATGGCTGTCTCCACAACTTGCATCCCACTCTCTCCCTGGAGGTCTCAACCTAGAACTAGGCTGACCTTGATTTGCGTTTGGTTCAGACTGGCTGGTCTTTGCTTAAGCTTCGCCTCTTGCATCCCTCCTCTCCGACTACATTTTTCCTTCTCTTCTCTTTGCTTGGCCTAACTCCACCCCCTAACCAATTCTGATGCAGAAAGGGGTGACTAACTAGACACAGAGCAGGTTAGGGTGACAGGGGTACAGACATATACAAGCTTGTGGATGCTGACACCAGACAAGGACCTTTTGGTAACCGGGGAAGGACAATGCACATAACTCTACCACAATCAATGACATAGACAAACACACATAAATGGTCCACATGAGGTAGCCAAAGAAGTGCTGTGGGGACCCTAACTCCGGGCCACTATATTAGTACAAGAGAAGTTGTGCAAAGAAGTTGTGTGCAAAAGATGACTGCTGAGGATGATGTAGAAGCATACCTGACTGTCTTTGAGAGGACTTCAGAAAGGAAGAAACTCCCAGAAGCGGAATGAGTTGAGGTTCTTGCACCATATCTCACTGCTGAACCCCAAAACATCTAATATGACCTCAGCCAGTGCAGCGCTCCTGAAGAACAGCGGTTCCTAAAGAAATCCTTACTGACCAATGGACACAGTTTATGTCCAAAATAATGAAAGAACTGTGCCACCTCTTTCAAATCAAGCACTTATGCCCCTTTGTGTACCACCCTCAGAGAGATTTAATAAGACTCTAAGGCTGATTTCACACGGGCGACAAAAATTGCATAATATTCTCGCGCTGCCAGTGCTACAAATTGCATGTATGGGAAGTCCATGCTTTCCAATGGGTTCTTTCACATCAGTGATGTTTTGTAGCCTGCAACATTGCTAAAATACAAAATCGCTGCATGCTCTATACAGGCATAATTTGCGATGTTTTGTAGCCCATGTTTCCCAATGGAGCATTCCTTTCTGTTGCATCACCATGTTAATTTAATTAAACCCTGGAAGGATTAGGAATTGTTGGGTGCCTTGGCTGTTGGGGAGGAAAAGGTGTAGCAACCTTTTCCCACAGTTAGAGTAGGAAACTTCGATCAGGTCGCACCTATGTAATAAAGCATGACATTATGATAGAGTCTGGGATGAAGGTAAACCTAAAATCATACAGGATACCAGAAGCGTGTAGATTAGCAATCTCTGCCGAGGTCAAGTGCATGCTTGAGCTAGGAGTGACTTGAGAAGTCAAAGAGTGGATGGTCAAGCCCCATTGCTTTGATTCCCAAACCAAATGGCCCTTGGAGATCTTGTAATAACTTCGGAAAGCTAAATGGAATCTCCAAGTTTGATGCTTACCCCATGCAAGGGTGAATGAGCTGATTGGGAAATTAGGTAACGCCAGATACATTACTATTCTTGATCTTGCAGAAGAGTACTGGCAAATACCTTTAATGGATAAAGCCAAAGAGAAAACCACATTTGCCACCCCAGATAGTGTGTTCCAATACAAAAACATGTCATTCAGATTGAACGGACTGCCGGGTACTTTTCAGAGGTTGATGGATGGTTTGAGGCCACATCGTGACTATTCTGCTGCATACCTAAAAAACGTAGTCATTTACAGTTCAGATTGGGAAAGTCAACTTTGCAAAGTGCAAGAGGTCTTGGATGCAATAATGGATTCAGGCCTGACCATTAACTCAAAAAAGGGCACTTTAGGCTTGGAGGAAGCCAAATACCAAATACATCATTGGCAGAGATGTAATCAAACCACAGGTCAATAAGGTGGATGCTATACAGAGTTGGCATAGACCTTTGACTAAGAAACACGACAGAAGTCTTCTAGGCATCACAGATTATTATTGAAAGTTTTTGCAAAATTTTTGCCTTCATAACTGCACCATTGACTGACCTGACTAAAAGTCGGAAATCAAAGATCGTGACGTGGACTCTAGAGGCAGAGAAGGCCTTTCATAACCTTAAGGCTGCGTTGTGCCAATAGCCAGTACTAATTACCCCTGATTTCAGCAAAGAGTTTATACTGCAGACAAATGCTTCTGACACAGGTTTAAGGGTAGTGTTCTCCCTATCGATTAAATGGTGAAGAACATCCAATAATACATTTAGGTCGGAAGCTGTCTGAAAAAAATTATTCCATCGCGCAACAGGAGTGTTTAGCAGTAGAGATGAGCGAGCACCAAAATGCTCGGGTGCTCGTTACTCGAGTCGAACTTTCAGTGATGCTCGAGAGTTCGTTTCGAGTAACGAACCCTATTGAAGTCAATGGGTGACTCGAGCATTTTTGTATATCGCCGATGCTCGCTAAGGTTTTCATTTGTGAAAATCTGCAAAACACAAGAAAGTGATGGAAACGACACAGAAACGAATAGGGCAGGCGAGGAGCTACATTTTGGGCTGTATCTCAAGTTCCCAGGTCCCACTATTAAGCCACAATAGCGGCAAGAGTGAGACCCCGTACGCGGGATGAATTGTCGGGAAGGGCTTAAATATATAAGCCCTTCCCTACAATTCATCCAGAAATGTGTAAAAATAAAAAATATATATATACTTACCTGGTCCCGGCAGAACGATGTTAGCCCATTGAATTCAATGGAGCCGGCAATACAGCCGACTCCATTGAAAGCAATGGGCTGCCGGCGATCGCAGGATGAATTGTCGGGAAGGGGTTAAATATATAAGCCCTTCCCTGCAATTCATCCAGAAATGTGTAAAAATAAAAAATATATATATACTTACCTGGTCCCGGCAGAGGGAGTTCAGCGCGACAGGCTGCAGTTCTCCTGAACTGCTCTGAACAGCTGTGAGTAGTATTCAGCAGCCGGGGATTTAAAATCCCCGCCTGCTGAATCAGATGCCTCTTATTGGTCACAGCCTGACCAATCAGAGCCATCCCTCACTCACACCCATTCATGAATTCATGAATGGGTGAGTGAGGGCTGCCTCTGATTGGCTCAGCTGCCCCTGAGCCAATCAGAGGCAGCCCTCACTCACCCATTCATGAATTCATGAATGGGTGTGAATGAGGGATGCCTCTGATTGGTCAGGCTGTGACCAATAAGAGGCATCTGATTCAGCAGGTGGGGATTTTAAATCCCGGCTGCTGAATACTACTCGCAGCTGTTCAGAGCAGTTCAGGAGAACTGCAGCCTGTCGCGCTGAACTCCCTCTGCCGGGACCAGGTAAGTATATATATATTTTTTATTTTTACACATTTCTGGATGAATTGCAGGGAAGGGCTTATATATTTAACCCCTTCCCGACAATTCATCCCGCGATCGCCGGCATCCCATTGCTTTCAATGGAGTTGGCTGTATTGCCGGCTCCATTGAATTCAATGGGCTAACATCGTTCTGCCGGGACCAGGTAAGTATATATATATTTTTTATTTTTACACATTTCTGGATGAATTGTAGGGAAGGGCTTATATATTTAAGCCCTTCCCGACAATTCATCCAGCGTACGCCGGCAGCCCATTGCTTTCAATAGAGCCGGCTGTATTACCGGCTCCATTGAATTCAATGGTCAGTGCTCGTTTAATCGAGACGAGTACCGCGTGGTGCTCGTCTCGAGTAACGAGCATCTTGAACACCCTAATACTCGAACGAGCATCAAGCTCGGACGAGTATGCTCGCTCATCTCTATTTAGCAGTTAAGTGGGCACGGGGGCATTAAAATACTATCTCATAGGTAGAAAATTTAGGTTGATTTCTGACCATGCCCCCTTAACCTGGATGAAGCAAAACAAAGAAAAAAAATGCAGGGGTAACAAGATGGTTCTTGTGACTGCAGAACTTTAATTTTGCCCTCGAGTGAGGACCCAGCAAGTCTCAGGGTAATACTGGTGCAATATCTAGGACTGCATGGTGGCTAAAGTTGCCCAGCCCCCTGTCTGGACAAGAGGGGGGAATATGTAGACTTAGAAAATTACTGGAGGGAGTATAAATCTTATCCAAATGCTTAGCCTGGGTAAGATAAAACTCTAACACAGGTCTTCCTTCTCGATCCCAATAAGCTCAGCCGGACGCACTGGGACATAAAAGGCTGCAAGTTCAGGAAGTCAGGGTCAGAGCCTGGGGTTAGAACATCTGCCATGGTGCACCTCTTCTATTTGCTGACCTTTGCTGCACGTTAGTACTAAGTGAGAGTACTGCCGTTTAGTTAGTGCCTTGACGGGCAAGTCTTTGCTTTGTTTGGTGCACAAAGTGTATGTGCTGCCAGTAGCGATTGCTTTCCACCAAGTTTAACGTTACCTCTGAATATTCAAGAAAATAAAGTTATTCGGACTTTTTCATGGACTGAGTGAGCCGCTGTGTCATCTCTGATCCCTCCCTCCACACAAACATTGCTATATATATATATATATATATATATATATATACATACATACACGGACATGGTGTGATTAAATACTTAGACCACCAATGAGGATGGGAAAGTTTTATAGTCTGTAAATTGGTGTTAGGGGTTCACTGGACCTGTGTGTTATGTCTGCTATAGATTTCTCATATTCTTCACTTTAGCGGGAAGCTTTTTGAGATGTTTAGGCCTGTGTTGAAAGTGTCAAAGATGGTTATAAAATTGTACTCCCAAATTCTTCTATGACGTTGAGATTTTAAGTTGCCTTTTAATTAAATAGCCTTCATTTGTTCTACGTTGTATCCGTGATTAGAAAAATGCCCCGCCACAGGTAATTCTGTCTTTCTTCAATTGTGTGACGGTGAGACCTCATCCTCACTTACAGTTTTTGTCCTGTTTCCCCAAGATAAAGGCCCCCAACAGGACATTTACTGCACAGGATCAGTTACATAACATCAGACGTGGAACATGTGAATGTCCCCGAGATCTTATAGTCCAGTTCTGTGTTGGGGATTTGTATCCTGGACGCCGTCAGTACATGCGAGCAGGTCTTGTAGCTCCTTACATTGCAGGGATAAGTTCCTTTTTGTGTGTCAGAGGGCAATTCTAAGGTATCATATCTACAAGGTTAATTGGTTTCTCTTACAGAGAACAATCCCATGAAAAAGCAAAAGTAAACCTTAAATTCATCTTTACATAAAAAATGTAAATCATTAATTAACTTAACGTTTCACAGTAGTCTAATCGTTCAATTGTAAGCCCTTCACAGTTTAGACTATTTAAAATTTACCTTTTATTAATAATTATTAAAAACATTTACCACAGTAGGGCACACTTGACAATACAACAAAAACACAACTGACGAACGTATGGGTGGAACACTGAAGATTGGCGATCATTATGGGGGTATGATATGTACTGATGATGTCCGCCAATCATCAATCTCTTGCCTGAAGACGTCATCCCATCATGTCTCAGTGCCCAATACAGTGATACCCCAGAGAGTCAGAGATTTCTCATCAGTGGTGGGTTATTTGTTGGTATGCAACACCACTTGGGTTCATGTTCGAGAAAGGGGCAAAAGGGATAGTCACAGGTGGCTATTGTGTACAAGACTCCCTAAATGTTGATAAGACGGGGTCTTATACTGTTGACCTATGGTACGGCTTGAGATTGGAGCCACTAATGGGACTTAAACTTTCTTGAAGAGTAATTCAGACCTTCTCCTAGTAAATCAGTTAGACCTTTGGCGCGTTTCTCCGTGAGTGCCACGGGTCATCAGGAAGTTAACTTAGGGTAATGAATATAGTGTATCACCCAAGGTCTATGAAGCATAGGTCGCTATTAATATAGCTCATGTAGTAATTGCTGTACAGAGCTCATTACGAGTGTACACACCCTTCCTTGTGCTGGAAATGCGAGGTGGGGAGTAACTGTATATAGCACTAAATAATTTGCTTATTCTTAGTTGGAGATCAATATAAATATTTATGACTCCAGTAGTTGGAGACGTGCATAGATATTTTGGGAAGAGGGGGAGGGTATTGTGACCAGCGAGGATATTTAGCTCCCACTTTGTAATACTTGTATATATTACAGTGGGTATCTGGTTCCTACTGGGAACATATTCTGATAGCCCCAGCTAGCCCGTAGCAGATTAAGCTATCATAGAAAATGTCTATATATGCCCTCCTGCAACCAGCTTAAGATAGGATTTATTCATAAAGGCACAGTTACGCCCATGGGCGCATAGGGGCTGTTTTATAGCAGATATTGGCTCGTGATAGAGTATGTGCTAATAGTCAATATTGGAATTCAGCCCTGTAGATTAAGCCTTTGTATCAAATGCTGCTCGTGCTAGTCACTATCCTAGAGTTCCACCCTCATATAGAGTTCCCTACTCCATTCTAGTTGTTCCCCATTCACACAGAAAATGAATAAAGGGGCGCCCACAGTCCTGATGGTGGACATAGAGCATTACCTGCCTCATGGTGTTCAAGAGTTTTTAAATGGTTATAGTTCCTCCCCTGTGTGGATCATGCAGCCACGCCCCCTTCTTAATTAGGTGCAAAAATAAAGGTAAATTGTCAGAGATCAAAGCCGCCTTGTAACAATGTGCCAGACCTATATTATAAACATGAGCTTGCTGATAATAGCCACATAGTATAATATCTAATTATACCTGTAGCTCCTCGGTTTTAGGTCCAATGTCCGGAAATGTGTGTCTCGGTTGCCATAGTAATAGGTCCGTGTTTTGGTATTAAGGTCCCGTCTTCCCAGCGATTGATAGGGCAGGGAACTGATTCCCAGAGATGGCCTCTTGCTGATTGATGGGCGTTCGCCGCCATGGAGCGTGGTGGGCGGGTATCGCAAACTGCCTACTCGCCGTATATGGGGGCGTCTTCACGCTGGGTGGAGCCGGCGTTGCGGCATCACTATATCGCATCACGGGGGACGTCACCATGTCCCGGGCGCATATTTCGGATTTCAGCCGCAGTTCAGCAGCGCTGCTGATTAGAGCCACCTGATTGGCTCTTCGGCACCACGTGACTACACAGCGTGCACGCGGGTTGCCTTCAGCAGCCATGCACTACACACTACACTTAAGCAGCACAGGGTTAGGTTTAGGGTTAGGGTTACCTAATCCTAAACCCTAAACCCAAACCCTAACCCCGTGCTGCTTAAGTGTAGTGTGTAGTGCACGTCTGCTTAACTGTAGTGTGTAGTGCACGGCTGCTGAAGGCAATCCGTGTGCACGCTGTGTAGTCACGTGGTGCCGAAGAGCCAATCAGGTGACTCTAATCAGCAGCGCTGCTGAACTGCGTCTTAAATCCTAAATATGCGTCCCGGGCCATCGTGCGATGACATCAGCGCACATGCGCGGCTCACTCTGATGACGCGGCAATGCCCTATGATTGCCATAGCGGCAGGACAAATCCATTCTATCTCTCCATTGAGATATTGAGGGAGGTATTTTTTGCATCCATAAAGAGGGGATAAGTGCCTTTGCTGCGTCAATTGCCTGTGCCAATAGTTTCTGCTTTAAAGGGTGAAAGCACCCAGATGGTCTCCATAGAAAGATAATCTCGGGGTCAGTGTAAAATTACGTGCTAGCTTCCTAAGATTTCTCTCCACTTCGTGCCAGAAGGGCATCAAGATCTGGCATTCCCACCAAATGTGTAAGTAAGAGCCTGTGCCCGTCCCACATCTCCAGCATTTATCGCATGTAGTTAGTTTGTGGTCAGAGAGCCACTGAGGTGTCCTGTACCATCTAACAAGTAGTTTGTAATGGGCCTCCAGTGAGAGAATGCCTTGGGACAGGCCATATACCAACTTCAAGATTAATTGAATGTCAGAGGGAGATAAAGTGATATGTAGTTCCTTCTCCCAAGAGGAGAGGATGCGGGCTTCGAAGTTAGAGAGGGTGAAATAAGTGCTTCCGAAGGAAAGCTATTTTCCTGTGGTTAGGTCTGTTCTCATCCACTGTTTTCTCAAAAGCAGTGAGAGGTCTTGTGGAAGGATGTGTCTTAAGAAAGTCCCCAATTATTCCTCTTATGTGCGCTAAATGTAAGAATGACATAGGCTGGTCGGGCAGAAGGGAACGCACAGTTTCACTCAGGCCCAGGTGGGCCATAGCCTGTAACTCCCTAATGGGTCTGTTCTTGAATTTAGCCCAAATCTTACTGAGGCATGGGTCTGAAGGGGTCCCCATAAGGCTAGGCAGCACGCGCAGGGGAACGATTGGGGAGGACGTTGGAGCCAACGTCTCCCTTCGTAGATTCCAAGTCTCGCACGGCCCGCGCAGGAGGGGGTTGAATTTCTTATTTCTGTAGAGATTTTTCCTAGGGAACCACAGATCCTCCGCCAGGGAAGCTCTGTAGGTCTCACCGACTAAGTGCTGCAGTAGTTTGTGATGGCAATCCCAGTATATAAATCTTTGTGTATTGGGATTTGGGGCCTTACGGGGAAATTGTTAATTCAAATGCTTTAACTCTGGTTTGATTCAGCTATAGAAGTGTACGTACACAATACACAGTTACACAATAGTATGAGGCAATGCTTATATGAAATATCTGTTTTTCATAACTCTGCTGACAAAGATGGAATTTTGCAAATTAGCCGTAACCGACATGTATAAATATATTTGACTGTCCAGCTGCATGCACTAATACGGAACTAGGAATCAGACAATCAACCGCATCCGAGACGGACTACCGTTTTTTGATTACCGCAAAAATACCCCAGCGATTTTACTGGAAACAGATGCAAATAACATGGGCGGTCTATGCAATTACTAATTCATGAAATAGCCTCCAATCATATCGGTTTGACACAAGTGGGGCGAGACAGCCCATTCCACTCTCCAGAGTGCCACCACGTGACAGGCAATACCAGATGACCGGATGAAGGAAGACGCTTATCCAATAATCAATCAACACATTGTGTCTATGTAATTCTTGCCTGCCCCAAAAGGGCTGTGTTTGATGTGCCTTATAAGTTGTTACGCGCCAAGAATAAAGGAGGAAGTTACTTTTTCTTGAACTTGTGTCAGACAAAGTGATTTCAGTGGGAGACAGTGCACTGTCCGATACCTTATCAATCAATCTGGAAGGGTGTGATCATTCCTAATTGAGTAAGCCGTGGTTCCAAAAACAGGAAGGTTCCTCGACATCTGGTGGAGAATGCGGGCAGCGTGATCGATAGGTTCCAAAGAGCCCGGACACAAGGCACCGGACAGACAACCTTGGATTTAGTGGGCCCACCAAAGAACACGGTAAGATAAATCAATTATCTATACCTGTGTGGCTAGGTTCAGGTTTGCCTGTGTTGTGCCTAGGCCGGACACTTTGGAGCCATACGACAGGTACTTCTTTGAGTCTCGATCACGTGATAAGAACCTGTCATAAAATATAAAGGAATGATTACATGCCTGTTGTCTTGAGAGTACTAGTTAATTGGTGACATCAATAGCTGCCCCCGGGAGGGCCTGTACGGGGTGTTTCCACTCCTGAGGGAGGAGGGAGCCGTTCAGGTGGCCTGTCGCAGAGACTCAGCAGCCCTGAGGCCTGTTTGTAGGGCCCAGGGAGGGAGAGACTGTCAGAGATAAGTCTGATATGGGATTTCCGCTCCTGCTAGGCCTGCTTGTAGGGTCCGGGAGAAGGGAGCTATCAGACAGTATCCCGAGGGGCAGTTTAGACTAAGCCAGCCGTACTGGTGCTCCGTCTAATTGTCTGTCTAATTGTGCGGGTATACCACCCATGTCTTGCCCGAATTGCAAAAAAGGATTGTTATTGACAATAAGTACCCTTGGATGGGAGATCTGTAATCAAAGCGATCCGTACCCCCCCCCACCGTTGTGGTTACGGGCCTCTGCTTGAGGGTGATGGACCACAAATATTTGTTTATCGTTTAAACGTGCATGAGTGGATCCCTCTGGCTGAAGGTAGATTGTTGAACTGTGTAGCAGTAGAACTCTGTGAGGTTCTAGGACGGGACATACTGTGTCCGGTATCTAGCGTTACTCCTAGAATTTTAGACCTGACTGCCGTATTTGAGATTGGAATGCAACACCTGTTGTATCAAGGACAGTTTTTGCATCCCCCTCTGAGATGTGGAAATCCAAATAATCACTGCTACCACTGACTCTCTGAAGTGTCACATTTATAACTGTAATGGACAGTACTAACAAATTATGTAACAGTAGAGTATAAGTAATTACAATCTGCATGGTTCTGCTCATCCATTGCATAAGATAAGCCTTGCATAGAATTAAGAGTGTTTATATATCGTGTAGAGTTAATCCTGCTTGCATCTCATATAGAAATAGTCTGTCTGTATATTGCATAGAATTAAAGTTAGATCTGTGATATAGGGTTAAACTGTAGTCTGTTATCAGAAGAAGGGAAATGGAGGGGGCACCCGGAGAAACGGGGGATCAGCGCTGCAGAGAAAAAGAGGAAGTCATTCTGACACTCAGCTCCTGAATTACACATTGCACTTAGGGAAAAGGAATAAAAAAACAACAAAAAAGGCCCCTAGAAGCTAGAACCTAGAAATAGTCTTGACCATCACTGTTCCGGATCAGTGACCTAAGGACGGGATATTTATAGTACCGCACCGCTTGTCTCTTGTCTGGACTACGACGCTATCCCAGCCGGCACAGTTAGCGCTAACTACGCACGCTGCTGGCATACACCCGCTCCATCCCACCTGCTCCGTAGTCATCTCAGCCAATTAACCTCCCGTTCGCCTAGGGAAAGTGTAGGCGGCCATAGGAACGAGCGGGGGGACACTTTACGAAGTGCCACCCCGTACAGGTGAGGGGTGTGGGTTTCTCGGGAAAAAAAAAAAAAAACACACGAGACGCCCATGCCCCCCTCCTGAGATAGGTAGGGATTCCACCTCCTCGTTGTAGGGTATTGGGGGCGACAGAGGTTAATGGACGTGGGAAGCAGGTTAGGTGTAGTGTCGCTGAAATAGAAAATATCCTCCTGCTAGAGAGAGAGGGGGGGGGAAGCCCTGCAGAGGGGGAGAAAAGAGGAAGTGCTAGTTTAGAATCTATTAGTACTACAGGTCCCAGCCAGACGCCTAAAAATACGGACTTAAGAATGGGGAATGAATCAAGCAATAATAACGGGAGGCTGGCACGGGATTTAGTAGCCGAAAGAGAAGGCAAGCACTGCTCAAATAAGTGGCCGCAGATACGGAAGATTGCATGCTGGGATGCAGATGCAAATGGGCGACTTCAGCCGGAGGCCTGGCGAGTCTTGTTAAAAGATAGGCGTGGCTTGTTGCAGGATAAAAATTTGCTCACAGCTGCAGAAGGATGGTATCGGGTCTCAAAGACGTTAAATAGAGACGGGTGGAACGAGACGGTGCAGGGAGAGGGGGGGAAATACAAACGTTATGTGTATCATACAAATGCTGTGAACCCACTTCTTACACATCCGTCAGCACCTCCCATGCATTTAGGTAACTTACCATATTGGATGTGCCTAGTCTGTGGAGTGCAAAACCCCAGGCAAAGAGAGACCTGTCTGGGATGTGGCTCCCCGCGCCCAGACGGAAGTGTAAATGAGCCCACACTTCCTGTATTCAACGCTGAGCAGGCGGTTCCTGTATCCGGAGCTGCCGTGCGTTTCAACACTGCAGTTTCCTGTGATGATGTCGCAGGAAACACTAGGCATTCCAATATGCGTTCCACAGCCACTTCCTCAATGACCACTTCCTCTGGCAGCCATCTTAAGACACCTCAGAGGCCTAGGGCACTGCCACCCACTCCATACGGGGGCCATCTTGGTACACCCCAGAGGCCTAGTACCCAGCTGTCCACCCATGAAGGCAGCCATATTGCTACACTTCAGAGATGCAAAACACCTGCCATGTCTCCACTATATCCAGTGATAGATCCTCAAGCATTGCAAGCACAAAGACAAGCTGTCCCTCTGTTCCCAGACCAGCCAATTACAGAGGAGCAGCTGAACGCAGGACCTGTTACAAGGGAAGGTGGAGCTCAGGGAGGCTCTGATCCACCCCCACTCCTTCCCCTGCAACCCAGGGAGGAAGATGGAGATCAATGGACAGAAAGTGAGGAGGATGAAGTAATAGGAGTCACCAGGTCTGGAGAGAAGTTCCGAGGCCGACCCCCCCCTGTGAAGATGGTGCGCCGCCGGGACGGCATATTGGCAAACAAGGGATATGGTGCAAGGCCAAAACATCGCTCCGTGACGGCGACTTCAGGGGGAGCAGAAGAACAATTCTCGCTAACGAAGCCCAGCTTACGCAAAAACCCAGCAGCTCGCACGAGTATACAAGAACAACTTAACTTTGCACCCCCCAATACATCTACTCCTAAAGTCCATTTCATGTCTCCACAAGGAGATGACCTTTATGGATCGCAAGACTCCCTCACACAAGATGAACATCAATCACTGGCACCACAGATCACGCCTCAGCTGGCACCCCACAGGATGCCCTTCGTACCGGCAGACGCCCCGCTCCTATACGTCAGCTTCACTCCAAGCCAGGCCACTACCCTCCAGGCGGGATTACCAGATCCAGAAAAGCAACCCATGCCTTTCTTCAGGAAGTTGGTCCAGTACCAACGTAATTATTCAGCCACCTGGAAGGATCTACAGGCCTTGACGGAGGTGAAGGCCGGAGATACGTATTGGCCGGTCATCCAGAAATCCCTTGATCCAACAAGTGAGAATGCTACTCCAGAGACAACATATGTTTCCGGGAGGGAATTCTGCAAGCAAGTGAAGGCCTGGGCGCAAGACAGGTTGGCAGATCAAGCTATCACACTGCAGGACGTGACCCAAGATAAAGGGGAATCTGTGGACAAGTTTTATGGTCGCCTCATTCAACTCTTTGACGATCTCGGATTCTCATCACAAATCAGAACACACCAATTGATGCTTTCCGCTGCTTTTGTTTCTGGTTTACGGGACCCAGTAAGAAAGGGACTAATGGCAGCAAAACCAGAATACAAGATTCTGGCCATCGACGTCCTGCTACCAGTTGCAAAGGGGGTAGCAGGGAACGGACCTACCCCTGTCATGGTGGCAGCGGTGGCAACAGGGACCTCACAGAATCGGAATGAACCCATGAAATGTTATAATTGTGGCCGAAAAGGGCATTTCAAGAGAGACTGCCGTGCACCACCAGGACAACACGGACAGACAAATCAGGCCAGAAGACAGGCTGGACCAATATCTTCTGATGACTTACCACCACCACCACCACCGGTATCCTACCATGGCCCGTCCCAATAGGACACAGGCAAGCCAGTCTCCAGTATGGCCTCTTTCCAGAACCCTGCAGTGGATAATACCGGACCACAAGCGCAAATGACTCTCTCTATTGCAGGGAATCCAATTACCTTCCTACTGGACACTGGTGCAGCCAGGAGCATCATTCGTGCTGACGACTTCCCCTTCAAGCACCTGCTGGATGACAAGACCATACTGACCGTAGGAGTAGGAGGAAGGCCGTCTGAAAACCCACTAAGCAAGCCACTTCCTGTCGGCATACAGAACATCCTGGCTAGATTTGTGGTTCACAGGACCTCACCACTCAACCTACTGGGAGCCGACCTTCTATCAAGACTTCAAGCTACAATTGCCTACACTGAAGACGGTGGCATAACGGTTACCTCCCCGCTATCTGAAGATGACCATATGACACTTGCCTCAGAACCATTCCTCATGACCTGTCAGGAAGTTCGAAAGACAATACCAGATGAAGTGAAAGCAAGAATCCCTGATACACTGTGGTCAAAAGGACCTGAGGACATTGGTCGTCTAAGAGTTCCACCAGTGATGGTGAGGATGAAGCCCGGAATGCCATTCCCAAGAAGACCACAATATCCACTGAAGCACTCAGTGTCGCTAGCCATCGACGAACAGATTAAGTTGCTGATCCAGAACGGAGCCCTTGTGCGATGTGAGTCGCCATGCAACACCCCGTTGTTCCCGGTGAAGAAGAAGACACCGAAGGGCGAACCAACCAAATACCGCATGGTTCAAGATCTACGGGCAGTGAACCAAGCTACCATATTGGAAACTCCTCTGGTGCCGAACCCACACACGCTACTGTCTGGAATTCCGCCAACAGCAAAGTACTTCACAGTGATAGATATGGCAAACGCTTTTTTTGGAGTCCCATTAGACGCATCATGCCAATATTTATTTGCGTTCACGCACAACGGAGGCCAACTTACATGGACTGTAATGCCTCAGGGTGCACAGAATTCACCCAGCCAATTTGCCAAAGCAATGTCTCTGATTCTAAACCCATGGATGGAGGGACACCCCACAGTGGTCTTACTCCAATATGTGGACGACCTGTTACTTTGCACGGACGATCTGGACACGGCCTCCTCCTCCTCTGAAAATCTTCTGTGCTATCTGGCATATCAGGGATGTAAAGTGTCAGAATCCAAGTTACAATGGTGCTGCACAACCGTCGTATTCCTTGGCCACTGCATTTCCCAAGGAGTACGACACTTGACAGGAGACCGGATCGCCGCCATTCAACAAGTGCCGCTTCCCAGATCTGAAAAGGCCCTTCAAGCTTTCCTGGGACTGATCTCGTACTGCAGAGCCTGGATTCCAGAGGCCTCTTTGCTGATGCAACCCCTGTACGAAGATGTCAGAAGGATCGGTGAAGAAGGAGGAAAGGCCAAGGCCCCGTGTACACTCTCTGAAGACTCGACAAGAAATTTCAGCACACTTAAGGACCTGATCTCTAAAGCACCTGCATTGGGACTACCAGACTACGACAAACCATTTGCTCTGTTTGTGTCCGAGAATCAAGGACACGCATCAGGTGTCCTTACTCAGAAACATGCTGGAAAATCGCGACCCATCGGCTACTTCTCAGCCAGACTCGACCCAGTGGCAAGAGCAGGACCTTCCTGCCTGCGGGCAGTCTTTGCAGCCCATGTCTTGCTGGACAAGACCTCAGATCTCGTGCTGGGTTACCCTCTGACTGTCCTGGCTCCGCATGACATTGCCGCCGTACTCAACCAGACACAGCCGAAGCATCTATCAGCAGCAAGGCATCTACGCTTGCAATGCTCACTGTTGATTCCGGAGAATGTCACCCTACAGCGTTGTAATGTCCTCAACCCTTCCACCCTCCTTCCAATTCTTCAGGGGGAAGGCGAAGAGGAGAATGGAAGCGATGGAGAGGAAAAACCGAATGGTTCCGTCTCCTACTACGACATTCCACGCCCTTCACATGACTGCGTCAAGATGATGCAGCAGGAAATCTCTCATCTACCATCAGTCTATGATAAACCACTGGAACCCGTAGACTACACACTCTTCGTGGACGGCTCCAGATTCGCCGATGAGATGGGTCGGTACCATACCGGTTACGCAGTTACCACCTCCACGAAAATAATCCAAGCTCAACAACTCCCTCCTACTGTATCAGCACAGGAAGCCGAACTACAGGCCCTCACACGGGCGTGTGAGGTGGCCCAGGATCATACAGCCAACATCTACACAGATTCACGGTACGCTCATGGAGTGGCACACGACTTCGGGATGATCTGGAAAGTTAGAGGATTCCTCACAGCTGCAGGCACCCCAGTCAAGCATCATCAAGCCATCAGGCACCTGCTGGATGCCCTCCAACTGCCACGGAAGGTGGCCGTACTGAAAGTGAAAGCTCACAGCAAGAAGAACACTGAAGAGGCCGTTGGTAATCATACAGCGGATCAAGCAGCAAAAAGAGCTGCAAGGGGGGAGTTTGGAAGAATTGGAATTCAGGTGGAAGCCCTACCGGTTGGGGTGGAATCAATGGAGGGACCAGACCCGTCCATGATGGTCAGTGTGGATGAGAAGATACGACCGGACTACCTTACAGAAGCACAAAAGAGAGCAACCAAGGAAGAAAAAGAAGAATGGACGAAAAAGGGAGCGAAAAAGGACGAACAGGGATTGTTTGCGCTGGCAGGCCGCCCATGCTTGCCTAGAAGCTTCTACCCAGCAGTGGTACAGTGGGCACATGGCCCAACCCATTTGTCCAAGATGCTCATGAACGCATTGATCCAGAAATATTACCTGGCGCCTGGCATCACAACGTTGGTGGACAAGTACTGCAGAGCTTGCACCATTTGCGCCCAATGTAATCCAGGAAAAATGGAGGAGACACCAAGAAAACACCTGGCCAAGCCACTGTATCCATTCCAACGGATCCAGATTGACCACATCCAGATGCCGAAATCAGGACGCTTTGAATACGCCCTAATAGTGGTGGATGTTTTCTCTGGGTGGGCAGAGGGATACCCAAGTACAAATATGACTGCCAAAAGTACGGCTAAGAAACTCATGACTGAGTTAATTTGCCGTTTCGGAATACCTGAAGTCATCGAAAGTGATCAAGGTCCAGCGTTTACCGCCAACGTCACCAAGGAGATATGGCAGGCGTTGGGCAGCAGTCTTTTGTTTCACACACCCTACCACCCCCAGAGTAGTGGTAAGGTAGAGAGACTGAACGGTACCTTGAAAACAAAAATACTTAAAATGTCACGAGAAACTGGCATGCCCTGGCCAGAAATCCTCCCCATAGCACTGTATAGCGTGAGGTACACACCAAGGGGAAAACATAAGTTATCACCTTATGAAATTCTTTTCGGGACCGTCCCCAGACTAGGGTGTTATTTCCCCCAGCAGTTACAATTGCACTCTGATGTTCTGACTAAGTATGTTATATCACTCGCCAAAGAAATAACTAAAGTCCATGCACGAGTTTTCTCTTCCATTCCAGACCCCGACCAGGACACAGGCACCCATTCCATACAGCCCGGAGATTGGGTGTACGTAAAGAAGTTTCTGAGGAAAAACTCTCTTGAGCCAAGATTCGACGGTCCATTCCAGGTGTTGTTGACCACTGCCACCTCGGTGAAACTAGAGGGGAAGCCTACCTGGATCCACGCAAGCCACTGCAAGAAAGCTCCATCTCAGAAGGACGACTCATCATGAAATATTTAGGTCAAGTTATCATAATACTTCTCCTATGTGGGGGTCTGGTAATGTGGGACGGAAAGGGTACCTCAGTGAAGAACCAGAAGCAGCAGGCTAAACTAGTGAGGGAAAGCCATATCAATATGTGGGAGTATTTAGCCAGAGATGTTATCAATATAACTAATATGTGCATGCCTAAATTAAGGAGCGGGGAAGATATTCTACAAGCTTGCCTACTGGCCGTTCCCACTCCAGTAAATGTATTGAGATCAATTTATGCAATGGTACATGATGATGATGATGTGGGGGGAGGCGATGTGATACAAGATAACACCTTCATTAACATATTTGAGTATTGTCCCTACTGTGAGGCTATAGAACACGCTGACTGGTCCAATATGACTGAGTTCCAGGTCAGAAATGTCTCACAGGCTGAGGTATGTTATAACTTTACATGTAATCCACGGTACATTGGGAAATGTGAGAGGGGCCAAGTGGTCACTAGTGATTCCCAAATACTTTGTTCCCGTACTGAAGAACAATGTCAAAAGATAGTGACTACCATGTCTTGTGGAAAAGTAGTTCGGAGTCCCAGCCACACCAGACATGTCAAACTACCAGTAGGATGGGTCCTGTCCTGTGGCAATTTAACATACACAAATATCCCCGCCAACATTACAGGAGGACCGTGTGCATTGTCCCGTCTAAGTATCCTTATGTATCAGAAGCCAGACCCCCCGGCACCCACATCCTCACTTAGGGATCGGAGGGACATCCACGGCCTGGCCGATAACTGTGTAGGACCACCCACTCTACTGAGTTTCTCAGAGCACACAGCACTAGCTCTCAGCATTCTAGGCACCCCCGCATTAGCCCAGCATAACACAAGAGTGATTAACGGTTTAGCTTGTGACATGGTAAAGGGCCTAAATGCCACATCCCAGGCACTGGACCTACTACTCTTAGATGTACAAAACATACGAAGAGCCGCTCTACAGAACAGAGCCACCATTGATTACATCCTTATGACCATGAACCATGGGTGCGAAGAGTTTGAAGGGATGTGTTGTTTTAACCTCTCTGACAACTCTGCGTCAATCCATCAACAGATCAACCGCCTGAGAGATCTAGCCACCAGTATCAAACAAGGAACGGACCAGGGGTGGTTTGACTGGTTGACAGGGTCCTGGTTTGGATTTACTCTGATGAAGAAAATACTAACTGTTTTTGTTGCCATTGTAATGGTTCTAATTTCTGTTTGTTGTTGCATACAGTGTATCCCGGCCCTGGTGTCTACCTGGTCCACCTGTTTCTCTATGATGTCCGGCAGTAGGCCCACTGTCAATGCCAATGTCGTCATCACAGATCCAGAATACGATGATGTTGACCCATCCTACACCCCCATGAGAGCAATGGCTCCAGTCTACAACACCTTACAAGTCTAGAGTCAGCAGTGGGGGTGGGATGGAGCAGGGCGAGTTTGGTGAAACAGATAGTTTCAAGGGGGGTCTGTGATGGCAATCCCAGTATATAAATCTTTGTGTATTGGGATTTGGGGCCTTACGGGGAAATTGTTAATTCAAATGCTTTAACTCTGGTTTGATTCAGCTATAGAAGTGTACGTACACAATACACAGTTACACAATAGTATGAGGCAATGCTTATATGAAATATCTGTTTTTCATAACTCTGCTGACAAAGATGGAATTTTGCAAATTAGCCGTAACCGACATGTATAAATATATTTGACTGTCCAGCTGCATGCACTAATACGGAACTAGGAATCAGACAATCAACCGCATCCGAGACGGACTACCGTTTTTTGATTACCGCAAAAATACCCCAGCGATTTTACTGGAAACAGATGCAAATAACATGGGCGGTCTATGCAATTACTAATTCATGAAATAGCCTCCAATCATATCGGTTTGACACAAGTGGGGCGAGACAGCCCATTCCACTCTCCAGAGTGCCACCACGTGACAGGCAATACCAGATGACCGGATGAAGGAAGACGCTTATCCAATAATCAATCAACACATTGTGTCTATGTAATTCTTGCCTGCCCCAAAAGGGCTGTGTTTGATGTGCCTTATAAGTTGTTACGCGCCAAGAATAAAGGAGGAAGTTACTTTTTCTTGAACTTGTGTCAGACAAAGTGATTTCAGTGGGAGACAGTGCACTGTCCGATACCTTATCAATCAATCTGGAAGGGTGTGATCATTCCTAATTGAGTAAGCCGTGGTTCCAAAAACAGGAAGGTTCCTCGACAAGTTGGTCTTTTGTAAGAGTGGTCAACTCCAGCCAGTAGCTGAGGTGAGATGCTAAGTAGAAATCGTGGATGCAAGGCAGGCCAACCCCCCCTTCTTCTGTTCTCCGTATCATAAGGCTATACGCTAACCTTGGTCTTTTCAATCTCCATATGAAATTAGTGAATAAGCGAAGGGTATGGAAGAAAATGGGGGGAAGATAGATCGGAAGGGTTCAGATCTGGTACAGGATTATTGGGAAGATATAGGATTTTAGTATGTTTTTTCTTCCGAACCACGAGATATATGGGGGGGTCGTAGCTCTGTAAGAGGGTCTCTATGTTAGTAATAAGCGGAGGAAAATTGAAGAGATACAAATCCCCAGTTTTCTTTGAGTTTTATCCCAAGGAAGTCAATTGTAGAATTGGACCAGGAGAATGGAGAACCCGTCATCAAGTTTTTACAGAGTATAGTAGGGATAGAGACATTTAACACCGTCGATTTGTTAAAACTAATTTTAAAATTAGACAGGGTCCCAAACTGTTCCAAGCTGCGGGTGAGCTTGGGAAGGCCCTTCTCTGGATTGGTAATAAGGAATATAATGTCATCCGCAAATGCTGCTGTCGACAGTTCATGACTCCCTACTGAGAGGCCTCGTATCTCCTGGTCCAACCTAATATACTGGAGCAGGGGTTCCAAGGCTAGAATAAAGAGGGTGGGGGAGAGAGGACAGCCCTGGCATGTGCCATTCTTTATATCGAATGGCGGCAATAGGGTATTATTGATTTTCTTGATGCACATTTTCAACATAAAGAAGGGGGATGGGGAATGTAAATGGGGAGGATTAATCAGAGAAAGTAGTTAAATTGTAGGCTCTCATTTAAGCCTTTGGGATGCACAGTATCCAATTTGAAAATCCAAGATGCTTCTTTTTGCAACAGAAGAGGATCGACATCGCCTCCCCTGTTGTCAGATTTTATTAGTTCAATTCCCTGAACTCGCAGACACTCTGGGTCTCCATTATGTTTGTCCTAAACGTGGTTAGCAACTGAAGTGTTCTCTTTTCTCCGAACGTTCCCCATGTGGGCTTAAACGCTTCTTGTGAGTTGTTGCTTTGCTTTTCCCACGTATTGCATAGTGCAGGAGCATGTAATGAGATACACTACATTTCTCGTCTGACAGTTGATGAAGTCCCTTATAGTGTTGTCCCGGTGAATAAAGTGGCACGCCGCGCATTCTGCACATGCAAAGGTCCCATTTGGTTTCTGGCTACCTCGCCAGTTAGTACGTGTCTTTTCTGATTTTAAATGGCTCTTGGCTACATGGTCCCGGATATTCCGGCCTCTTCGATAGGTAATACTCGTGTGTTTTGGAAGGGCATGAGATTCTGCCATCCAAAGAAGAATATGTACCAACTATGTAACCTATAATTATGGAGCCGTACTATTGGGATACCTGGAATGAATATTGAGCGCTGGAATACAGCTCCAGGGTACCATTGACCGATTTTTTTTTTTAAGAGTCAATTTAGATACCCCCGCTCAAGATGGCCGCTATGGCAATCTTAGGGCATTGCCGCGTCATCAGAGTGTGCCGCGCATGCGCGCTGACGTCATCGCGCGACGTCCCTGGACGTGGTCACGTCCCCCATGATGCGATATAGTGACGCCGCAACGCCGGCTCCGTCCAGTGCGATGACGCTATGTGGCGATGCCGCCATGCCGGTTCCGCCCAGCGTGATGACGCCCCCATAATTGGCGGGTAGGCAGTTTGTGATACCGGACCACCGCGCTCCACTGCGGCGAACGCCCACCAATCAGCAAGGGGCCGTCTCTGGGAATCAGTTCCCTGCCCTATCAATCGCTGGGAAGGCGGGACTTTAATACCAAAACACGGACCTATTACTATGGCAACCGAGACACACATTTCCGGACATTGGACCTAAAACCGAGGAGCTACAGGTATAATTTGATATTATACTATGTGGCTAATATCAGCAAGCTCATGTTTATCATATAGGTCTGGTACATTGTTACAAGGCAGCTTTGATCTCTGACAATTTACCTTTATTTTTGCACCTAATTAAGAGGGGGGCGTGGCTGCATGATCCACCCAGGGGAGGAACTACAACCCTTTAAAAACTCTTGAACACCATGAGGCAAGTAATGCTCTATGTCCACCATCAGGACTGTGGGCGCCCCTTTTTATTTTCTATGTGAATGGGGAACAACTAGAATGGAGTAGGGAACTCTATATGAGGGTGGAACTCTAGGATAGTAGCTAGCACGAGCAGCATTTGCTACAAAGGCTTACTCTACAGGGATGAATTCCAATATTGACTATTAGCACATACTCTATCACGAGCCAATATCTGCTTTAAAACAGCCCCTATGCGCCCATGGGCGTAACTGTGCCTTTATGAATAAATCCTATCTAAAGCAGGAGGACATATATAGACATTTTCTATATAGTCCCAGCTAGCCCGTAGCAGATTAAGCTATCAGAATATGTTCCCAATAGGAACCAGATACCCACTGTAATATATACAAGTATTACAAAGTGGGAGCTAAATATCCTTGCTGGCTACAACCACCTCCCCCTCTTCTCAAAATATCTATGCACGTCCCCAATTGCTGGAGTCATAAATATTTATATTGATCTCCAACTAAGAATAATCAAATTATACAGTGCAATATACAGTTACTCCCCACCTCGCATTTCCAGCACAAGGAAGGGTGTGTACACTCGTAATGAGCTCTGTACAGCAATTACTACATGAGCTATATTAATAGCGACCTATGCCTCATAGACCTTGGGTGATATACTATATTCATTACCCTAAGTTAACTTCCTGATGACCCGTGGCACTCACGGAGAAATGCGTCAAGGTCTAACTCATTTACTAGGAGAAGGTCTGAATTACTCTCCAAGAAAGTTTAAGTCACATTAGTGGCTCCAATCTCAAGCCGTACTATAGGTCAACAGTATAAGACCCCGTCTAATCAACATTTAGGGAGTCTTGTACACAATAGCGACCTGTGACTATCCCTTTGGCCCCTTTCCCCAACATGAACCCAAGTGGTGTTGCATACCAACAAATAACCCACCACTGATGAGAAATTTCTGACTCTCTGGGGTATCACTGTATTGGGCACTGAGACATGATGGGATGACGTCTTCAGGCAAGAGATTGATGATTGGCGGACATCATCAGTACATATCATACCCCCATATTGATCGCCAATCTTCAGTGTTCCACCCATACGTTCGTCAGTTGTGTTTTTGTTGTATTGTCTGGTGTGCCCTACTGTGGTAAATGTTTTTAATAATCATTAATAAAAGGTAAATTTTAAATAGTCTAAACTGTGAAGGGATTAACTAACTTACCTATTTACCTGCTGGAATGTCCGTGTATTAAGCGATGTGTAGGAAGAACTAGTAATATATTAAGAACACGGATATCTCAACATAGGCGCAATATCAAAAAAGGCTTCCTTCAACATAGTGTCTCCCGTCATTTTAATACATTTCCACCAGGTCAATTCCAGAATTACAGACAAAAGTAATGTATTGGATTTTTAAATTTAACACTTTATATCCATATGGCCTGAATGTGGTGTTAGAGAAGATATAATGTATTAATTTAATTTTATACCAAATGTATTATTATTTATTCTGTGGACTGTTTGGATTTATTCATTCTAAAATTTTTGGAGGTATATGTTTTTTCTGGATAAATTATTCATATATAGGGATCATATGCTTGTATTCATGTACTATGTATTTTAAATAATTAAAATATATCACACACACATTCTTATTATATGAAAAATCACAGATTTTAAAGTGATCTTTTATATATATATATATATATATATATATATATATATATAAATAATATTTTCATATAGGTGTATTTAATCCAAGAATGATGGTATTTTCTTACATTATATGGGAGTTCCTGTTTTTTCTTTCATGCCCTGTAAGATATAGGACCCTCTTTATTCTGAGCCTGTATGTGTAGGCCATATTCCAAGGTGAATGACAGGATGCAATCATGTGATCGCTTCAAGTGGGTCACACCTCCAGGCATTGCTTTTTGGGATAAATCTATGGACTGCAGTTTTCAGCCACTGAGTATGTCCTGACACATTTTTTCAGAGTCGACACGGGACTTCCGGAATCCGACCCCGTCATTGGTTACGCCCAGTAATGACGGTGTCAAGCTTGAGAACATGTTGTTCTCAGACATAAGCATCATTTCAGCTGGCTCGTACATCTTGACATCAACACGCAGACACGTCACGGCCAGATGGTGACTGCGTCATTAGCCACGCCCAGACATGGAGGTGTCCAGCGCGAGCATTGGGTTTTTTTATGTAAGTGATATTTTCAGTCTCTATAAATGTTTTGTTTATGTAATATGTTTATGCTTGATAAAGGCTCTGTGGTGACGAGCCGAAACGCATTGCATTTCAATAAAGAAAGATCGATATATGACGGAAAAGTTTTGGCAGTCTATCCTCGGGAGGTGATTTTTTTCTCCTGTTCTTTTTTGACTACCTACATATTGGGTCTTCCTCTGGTAGACACAAACACCAAGTGGCTCTCCTGAATTCTCAGGATAGAGGGAAGGACTGTGAAGGCATATCTTCTAATTTTTATACGCCTGCCGGGATGTGGAGGTACTAGTGGGGTGTCCAGGTAAGTCCCGTTAATCTCATGTTCTATTTTTATTTTAGTTCATCAAGTGGAGTGCTGTCCTGATTTTCTGTTTTATCCAATAACTAACCTATTTGAGACACAGATAATTCACCTTCAATGTATGAGGAAAGAGCAGCCATGGTGAATGTCTCAAGTGAGAAGAAACAAACCTGTGTAACCAGTATTCTGGTTTCATCTGTTTATTCACAGCAGGTGATAAATCAAGTTAGTAGCTATTAACCTGTATTACTGCGAAAGGTGCTTTTAGATGGAAGAACTATTGCTAAACAAAGTGTGCAAATAAACGAAAGCGAATGATAATTATCATTCACTTTCGTTTATTTGCACAATTTTTTAACAATAATTCTTGGTGCAAGTTGTTGGCGCAAATTTAGACAGAATAATTATAATCATTCCGTCTAAATTTGCGCCAACAACTGAACAATGAATGATAATCGTTCACTTTTCGCTAGAAATGAGCGAGTACCAAAATGCTCGGGTGCTCGTTACTTGAGTCGAACATTAACATTTCAGTAGTATCAGTAGAGACAGGCCCCAGTAACATTTCAGTTCCAGCAGTGCAGACAGACCCCCAGTTACACTTCAGTTCCAGCAGTGCAGACAGACCCCAGTAACATTTCAGTAGTATAGGTATAGACAGACACCAGTAACAGTTCAGTACTAACAGTAGGGAGAGACCCCAGTAGAATTTCATTGGCAGCAGTACCGACAGACCCCAGTAACATTTCAGTAGCAGTAACAGTATAGACAGACCCCTTTAACATTTCCATAGCAGCAGTATAGGCTGACCCCAGTAACATTTCATTTGCAGCAGTATGGACAGACCCCAGTAACATTTCAGCAGTATCAGTAGGGACAGGCCCCAGTAACATTTCAGTTGCACCAGTGTAGACAGACCCCAGTAACATTTCAGTACTAACAGTAGGGAGAGACCCCAGTAACATTTCATTGGCAGCAGTAGGGACTGACCCCAGTAACATTTCAGTAGCAACAGTATAGACAGACCCCAGTAACAGTTCAGTAGTAACAGTAGGGACAGACCCCAGTAACATTTCATTGGCAGCAGTAGGGATAGGCCCCAGTAACATTTCAGTTCCAGCAGTGCAGACAGACCCCAGTTACATTTCAGTTCCAGCAGTGCAGACAGACCCCAGTAACATTTCAGTAGTAACAGTATAGACAGACCCCAGTAACATTTCAGTAGTAACAGTATAGACAGACCCCAGTAACTGTTCAGTACTAACAGTAGGGAGAGACCCCAGTAGCATTTCATTGGCAGCAGTATGGACAGACCCCAGTAACATTTCAGTAGCAACAGTATAGACAGACCCCTGTAACATTTCAGTTCCAGCAGTGCAGACAGACCCCAGTAAGATTTCAGTAGTATTAGTAGGGACAGACCCCAGTAACATTTCAGTAGCAACAGTATAGTCAGACCCTAGTAACATTTCAGTACTAACAGTAGGGAGAGACCCCAGTAACATTTCAGTAGCAACAGTATAGACAGACCCCAGTAACAGTTCAGTAGTAACAGTAGGGAGAGACCCCAGTAGCATTTCATTGGCAGCAGTATGGACAGACCCCAGTAATTTTTCAGTAGTATCAGTAGGGACAGGCCCCAGTAACATTTCAGTTCCAGCTGTGCAGACAGACCCCAGTAACATTTTATTGGCAGCAGTAGGGACAGACCCCAGTAACATTTCAGTAGTATCATTAGCGACAGGACCCAGTAACATTTCAGTTTCAGCAGTGCAGACAGACCCCAGTAAGATTTCAGTAGTATTAGTAGGGACAGACCCCAGTAACATTTCAGTACTAACAGTAGGGAGAGACACCTGTAACATTTCAGCTCCAGCAGTGCAGACAGATCCCAGTAACATTTCAGTAGTAGTAACAGTATAGACAGACCCCAGTAACATTTCAGCAGTATCAGTTGCGAAAAGCCCCAGTAACATTTCAGTAGCAACAGTATAGTCAGACCCCAGTAACATTTCAGTACTATCAGTAGGGAGAGACCCCAGTAACATTTCATTGGCAGCAGTATAGACAGACACCAGTAACATTTCCGTAGCAGCAGTATAGGCAGAGAAGCAGATTAACATTTCCGTTGCAGCAGTATAGGGAGAGCCCAGTATTTGTAACATTTCAGTAGTAGCAGTATAGACAGGCCCCAGTAACATTTCCGTAGCAGCGGTATAAGCAAAGGCCAGTATTAGTAACATTACAGTAGTAACAGTATACACAAACCAAGGTAACATTTCAGGAGCCGAAGTATCGGCAGACCGAAGTATCGGCAGACCGAAGTTACATTTCTGTTACAGAAGTATAGGCAGACCCCTTTAGCATTACTGCGGCAGAAGTATAGGTAGGCAGAACAGAGTTACATTTCTGTAGCAAAAGTGTAAGCCAACCCCAGACACATTGGTGTACCATGAGTGCAGGCGAAGCCCATACAAATTACTTGGATTACATTGTAGGCGAGGGCCCAAAAAATTGGTGTACTGACAGTACAAATGTACCCCAGAAAAATTGCCCATGCCCAACCCAGAGGGCAGGTGAAACCCATTAATCGCTTAGCTTACTGTGGCTTAATTTGTAACTAGGCCTGGAGGCAGCCCAGTTAAAATAAAAATTGGTTAAGGTGGAAGTTTCACTGCTTTAATGAGAATTGAATCGTATAAATATTGTTTACAAAAGTTATATGAGCCTTTTGGGCCACAGAAAAATTGCCAGTTCGGGGTGATTACGTGAGGTTTCAGGAGGAGGAGGATGAATATCAGACATAGATTGACAAAGGTAAAGGTCCCCATTTTTTACAATGCTTGCATCCGCGGTTGCAACAAAAATAATCTTTAGGTACCGCAGCTGTCCGCTGGTGGAGAAGAGAAGTCTGGGGAAATCCAGGCTTTGTTCATCTTTCTGAGTGTAAGCCTGTCGGTACTGTCAGTTGACAGGCGGGTACGCTTATCCATGATGATTCCCCCAGCTGCACTAAACCCCCTCTCTGACAAGACGCTAGCCGCAAGGCAAGCCAACACCTCCAGGGCATACAGCGCGAGTTCGTGCCACGTGTCCAGCTTTGACACCCAGTAGTTGCACGGAGTAGAGGCGTCACGGAGGACGGTCGTATGATCGGCTACGTACTCCCTTACCATCCTTTTACAGTGCTCCTTCCGACTCAGCCTTGACTGGGGAGGTGTGAGACAGTCTTGCTGGGGAGCCATAAAGCTGGCAAAGGCCTTGGAGAGTGTTCCCCTGCCTGCGCTGAACATGCTGCCTGATCTCCGCGCCTCCCCTGCTACTTGGCTCTCTGAACTGTGCCTTCTGCCACTAGCGCTGTCGGAGGGGAAATTTACCATTAGTTTGTCCACCAGGGCCCTGTGGTATTGCATCACTCTCGAACCCCTTTCCTCTTCGGGAATGAGAGTGGAAAGGTTCTCCTTATACCGTGGGTCGAGCAGTGTGTACACCCAGTAATCCGTCGTGGCCATAATGCGTCTAACGCGAGGGTCACGAGAAAGGCATCCTAATAAGAAGTCATCCATGTGTGCCAGGGTACCTGTACGCAACACATGGCTGTCCTCACTAGGAATATCACTTTGAGGATCCTCCCCCTCCTCCTCCTCCTCCTCCACAGGCCATACACGCTGAATGGATGAGAGGCAAGCAGCATGGGTACCCTGTGCAGTGGGCCCAGCTGTCTCTTCCTCCTCAGGCTCCTCCCCCTCCTCCTCCTCCTCCTCAACACGATGAGATATAGACATAAGGGTGCTCTGACTATCCAGCGACATACTGTCTTCCCTTAGCCTCCATTTCCGACCGCAAAGCGTCAGCCTTTATGCTTTGCAGGGAACTTCTTAACAGGCATAGCAGGGAATGGTGATGCTAATGATTGCAGCATCGCCGCTCACGATCTGGGTAGACTCCTCAGTTTCCAAGAACCTGGCAGATATCTGCCATCCAGGCCCACTCCTCTATAAAGAATTGAGGAGGCTGATTCCCACTACACCGCCCATGTTGGAGTTGGTATTCCAGTATAGCTCTATGCTGCTCATACAGCCTGGCCAACATGTGGAGCGTAGAGTTCCACCGTGTGGGCACGTCGCAAGCAGTCGGTGCACTGGCAGATTAAACCGATGTTGCAGGGTCCGCAGGGTGGCGGCATCCGTGTTGGACTTGCGGAAATGTGCGCTGACCCGGCACACCTTGCCGAGGAGGTCTGACAAGTGTGGGTAGCCTTTCAGAAACAGCTGAACCACCAAATTAAAGACATGGGCCAGGCATGGCACGTGCGTGAGGCTGCCGAGCTGCAGAGCCGCCACTAGGTTACGGCCGTTGTCACACACGACCATGCCCAGTTGGAGGCTTAGCGACGAAAGCCAGCGGTCGGTCTGCTCTGTCAGACCATGCAACAGTTCGTGGGCCATGTGCCTCTTCTCTCCTAAGCTAAGTAGTTTCAGCACGGCCTACTGACGCTTGCCCACCACTGTGCTGCCGCGCCGCGCGACACCGACTGCTGGCGACGTGCTACTGCTGACACATCTGGATTGCGAGGCAGAGGTTGCGTAGGAGGAGGAGGAAGGTTTAGTGGTGGTGGCATACACCGCCGCAGATACCAGCACCGAGCTGGGGCCCGCAATTCTGGGGGTGGGTAGGACGTGAGCGGTCCCAGCCTCCACTAAATTCACCCAATGTGTTGTTAGGGAGATATAGTGGCCCTGCCCGCCTGTGCTTGTCCACGTGTCCGTTGTTAAGTGGACCTTGCCAGTAACCACGTTGGTGAGGGCGCGTACAATCTTGCGGGAGACGTGGTCGTGCAGGGCTGGGACGGCACACCGTAAAAAATAGTGGCGACTGGGGACAGAGTAGAGCGGGGCCGCCACCATCATGTTTTGAAAAGCCTGTTTCCAGAAGCCTGTATGGGAGCTTCTCCAGGCTGTTCAATTTGGCTATGTGGACATTTAAAGCTTGAGCGTGCGGGTGCGTGGCGGCGTATTTGCGCTTTCGCTCCAACGATTCTCTTAGTGACAGCTGGACGCTGCGCTGAGAGACATTGCTGGATGGGGCCGAGGACAGCGGAGGTGAGGGTGTGGGTCCAGGCCAGGAGACGCTCGTGCCTGTGTCGTGAGAGGTGGGTTGGATCTCAGTGGCAAGTTGGGGCCCAGGAGGAGAGGCAGTGCCGCAAGCTGGAGGCAGTGAATGGCCTTCATCCCACCTTGTGGGGTGCTTGGCCATCATATGCCTGCGCATACTGGTGGTGGTGGCTCCCCGGCTGATCTTGGCGCGACAAAGGTTGCACACCACTGTTCGTCGGTCGTCTGCAGTCTCAGTAAAAAAGAGCCACACCTTTGAGCACCTTGGCCTCTGCATGATGGCTTGGCGCGAGGGGGTGCTTTGGGAAACAGCTGGTGGATTATTCGCTCTGGCCCTGCCTCTACCCCTGGCCACTCCACTGCCTCTTCCAACCTGTCCTGTGGTGCAATTGCCTCCTCCTCTGAAGACCTGTCCTCAGTTGGCTTATCACACCAGGTGGGGTCAGTTACCTCATCGTCCAGCCTCTCTTCCTCCGAATCCTCTGTGCGCTCCTCCCTCAGACTTACTGCCCTTACTACTGCCTCACTGATAGACAACTGTGTCTCATCGTCAGCGTCCTTTTCACCCACTGAAAGCTCTTGAGACAGTTGCCGGAAGTCCCCAGCCTCATCCCCCAGACCCCGGGAACTTTTCAAAGGTTGGGCATCGGTCACGACAAACTCCTCCGGTGGGAGAGGAACCATTGTTGCCCAAACTTGGCAGGGGCCCGAGAACAGTTCCTGCGAGTCTGCCTGTTCCTCAGAATGTGTTTTTTTCATGGAGCGAGGAGGCTGGGAGGAAGGAGGAGCAGCAGCCAGAGGATTTAGAGTTGCAGCAGTGGACGGCGTAGAAGACTGGGTGGTCGATAAATTGCTGGATGCACTTTCTGCCATCCACAACAGGACCTGCTCACACTGCTCGTTTTTTAATAAAGGTCTACGATGTGGACCCAAAAATTGTGATATATAGCTGGGGACCCCAGAAACTTTCCTCTCTCCTAATTCTGCAGCAGCCGGCTGCGATTCACCTGGGCCTGGAACTGGGCCTATGCCCACACCCTCACGTGGAACTCCACATCCTCAACCGCGTCCACGTCCTCTACCCCTACCCCTCAACATGATGGATTAAGAATCGAGTAGACACTGAGCGGTGTAAAAATTTTTGTGAATTATTGCCGCGCAGTTGGTGGCTGCCAGCGGTTATATAATGCAAAATGAAGCCAGAGATAAATTATAAGGAAGGATGCAAGCAGGACTAGCTGTGCAATATACGATTGTGATGCACCTCAAGTCCCACAGGCCACGCAGTGATATGCACTGGGTCACAGGCAGCCGTAAAAAGGATTTCTTTTTTAAAATTTGTGTTTTTCAATGCAATGCAGGCTATGGAGCATGTTTTGTACTTTCCCTCTATGGGTGTCTGCCATCCTACACTGTGCAGGCAGCTGACGGCTAACACAGAGCGGTGAAAAAAATTTGTGGTTTCTTGGCATGCACTTGGAGGCAGACAGCGCTTACGTTACACTAACTACACCCAGCAAAAAATTTTACTGAAGGCTGAACGCAGGCCTTGCTGTGCAATACTGAGGTACTACAACTCCCAGCAACCACTGAGTGAAATGCACACGGTCACAGGTAGCCCTAACAAGGACCGTTGGGATTGCTGTAGACAGGATTCCACACTACCACTGTCCCTGCCTCATCAATACTTCCCCTATGCTACGTAGTACAGACAGCAGCCTGAGAACGCTATAGCTGTAATGGGGCTGCACGCCCGATATACAAAAAAGAAAGTGCACAACTGCTCCCAGCAGCCAAAACAGTAGTGCACTAGGTGAGCTGTGGCCCTAAGAAGGACCGTTGGGGTTCTTGTAGACACTAACACTCTCCCTAGAGCAGCAGCACTGTCCCTAATCTCTGCTAGCGTGCCTCTGTGGTGAGCTGCGGGCGGCGCCACTTTATATATTCGGCGGTCACTTGATCTCTCCAGCCACTCACTGCAGGGGGGTGGGATAGGGCTGGAACATCACAGGAGGAAGTTGTAAGCCTTCCCTGTATGTCTATTGGCCAGAAAATGGTGCAAATCTTTCAGGGAAGAAAATTGAATTGACTCGAGTACCGCGTGGTGCTCGTCACAAGTAACAAGCATCTCGAGTACCCTAATGCTCGAACGAGCATCAAGCTTGGACGAGTGTGCTCGCTCATCTCTACTTTTCGCTCATTGTTTATTTTATGAAGGTATAAAAATAATCGTTGGCTAGTTCACTTATCATTCAATTTTAACAGCGCTCATTCAGTTGTTCCCATTCACTTAGGCTGCTCTCACACAGGCGTCTATAAAAACGCCACATTTTTAAACACTGCATTTTATGACATTTTCGAATGCCATTTTCAAATGCATTCAACAGTGTTTTTCACTCACCCCATCATTGTAATGGGTGGGGAGATGCATTAAAAATTGCTGAAACACACTAAAATAGAGCATACATCATACTTCTGTTTGTTCTCTGGATCAGACTTATTACTTTCTATGACTTTCTTTTTCTAGATCTTGTAAATCCTTCAGTCCCAATACTTCCAAAAACTTTTTATTGGAACATTTATTATATGAGGAGGTTCATAGTTTCTTCTTCTTGATGTTTTAATCAAATGTTCATTTCCTCAGTTTGTTTGGAAAATTGGTTTTTAATTGTTAGTGTTCTTACAAATTTATTGATGTCTAATATGGTTTCAAACAGATCAACACTTACACTAGGTGAAAAATTAAGGCCTCTATTCAAGATAGATTTCTGTTTAGCAGACATGGGGTTAGAAGGATAATGTTGTTGTCATTTATTTCCGCATTCTGTTTGGAGACTGTCTCGTTTTGTGGCCCCTTCTATTCCTTTTTTTTAGGGTCTTCTTATTTTTGACTTTGCTGTTAGTTGGAACTTCTGGGCTTGAAAAATTACAGCTAGATGTTTCAGATTCTGTAGTAATATCCTCCGTATCTGACGCTGTAAAAGTTACTTTGTTGCCTAATTTATTTATTTTCCTATTTTTCAAAATTGATTTAGATTTTTGATAAGAGCCCCTGGAGAGATAAGGTAACTCAATTATATAGATTTGAAGAATTGGCTGTTGGAAATCAGGTTTGAGACTTAAGTTTCTTGAAATCTGGCCATTATGGCTAACATATTTAAAGGAACAAATCTTATAATTTTTTTTTTTTTTTTAATCAGATTTTTTATTGAAATTTTTTTCATAATACAAAGGATATGCCTGGCACTCGGGTTCCAACAACCGAGGGAGGTCTCGTCATGAATAAACAATAGCACATAAACACTGTGATCCATGAACATTCTCCTTAGCTTAGCAATGACAGTTAACATATACAACGAATAATAAGGAGATGCTGAAGTTTCTCGTGAAAGGTTCAGACCTCCTGCAGGTAGAATTATATACAGACTGCTTAGGAGTACCAAGTGCAGGGGGAAAAGAGGGGGACGATCGGGAGGGTCTGGTAGGACTAGAGTGGGGGGGGGGGATGGGTAGAAAAATAAGGAGGAAAGAAATAGAGTAGAAAAGGAGAGAGAGCTCTCCAGTGGTGTACCTCGTCTCATTTGTCCCAATTCGCCATGAGTGTCACTTTTTGCCAGGGGCTCCAGGTCAGAATGAACTTCTCGTGGGTATTTCTGGACCAGCTATGTAGTTCCTCTAAGTTGTAGAGATTGTCAACTTTCTCTCTCTATTGGACGAGCGTTGGTACGATACTTTGGTGCCAGAGGCGTGGGATTAGGGATTTGACAGCATCTAAGAGGAAAGCTATCAATTTGTTCTTCAATGGATGGAAGGAACTGGACGGTCTCCATAGGAAGACTACTTTGGGTGAGATGGAGAAGCTCGGTGAAAGTTTTTGTATAAATTTCTCTATCCCCTTCCAAAAAGCAGACAGTATCGGGCATGTCCACTATATGTGCAGGTAGGACCCAATATCGTTATTGCATCTCCAGCAATTACCATGTGGAGCGAGGTTATGATCATATAGCCATTGTGGGGTCCTGTACCATCTGACCAGTAATTTGTAATGCAATTCTTGGGCGAGAATGCAGGGTGATAGACCAAATGAGGTGCCTAAAATTAAGCTAACCTCGCTCAATGATAATGAGATTCACAATTCTCTTTCCCAAGAAGTCAGGAATGCTGGCTTGTAAGGACGAGGGGGGTAATAAAGTTTTTGCGTAGGAAGAGATTTTTTTTTTTTTTTTGAGAGCAAGCTTATTCTCCATCAAAGGGCATTCGGGGTCTTGTAGACTTGTGAGTTTTAAGAAATTCTCTAAATATTCCTGTCACTTGAGCTTGATGCAAGAAAGAGAGTTTCTCTGCTGATAATAGGGTATGTAGGATAGTGGATGGGGGAAGGTGGGCCTGAGATTGCAGGTTGGTCAAAGTAAGGGATTTGAACTTCCTCCATACTGATAGAGTGCCTGACTCAAAAGGGAGATCAGGTACTTTGTAGATAGATCGTAATGGGAGGATGGGGGAGGGGTCAGGTGCTAATTCTGCCCTGAGCTCGTCCCAGACTCCGCAAGGGCCGCTGAGAAGAGGGTTAAAGATTTTGGCTCTATAGCGGTTCCTTGAAGGTAGCCAAAGATCCTCGGCCAGAGATTCATCACTGTAGCCTTCAACTAGGGTTGAAAGTAGTTTGTCTTTAACCGACTGGGCCAAATCTATCTAGTAGTGTAATAGGGAGGCACGGTAGAAGTTGTGCAGGTTAGGAAGGTCAATGCCTCCCTCTGATCTCCTCTTAATCATTAGGCTGTAAGCCAATCTTGGTCTCCTCTGCCTCCACACAAAGCCTGAGAAAGCCGAGCGAAGTGTTTTGAAAAAGCTTACCGGAAGGTGGATGGGTAGCATTCTAATCTTGTATAGGATAATAGGCAAAATGTAGGATTTGATGTTTTTCCTGCCAAACCAGGAGACAAACGGTACATCATAAGATTTGAGGAGGTTTTTAATCTGGCCAAGCAAAGGGATAAAATTTGCATTATATAGTTCTTCCACCTGTTTGCTTATGCCTAGGTATTCCATTGAGGAACTCGACCACGTAAAGGGAGAGTTCGCTCTCAACGTTGCGCACCTAGTCGTGGGAATGGAGATGTTCAACACCGTCGCTTTTGAGAAGTTGATCTTAAAGTTAGAGATAGAACCGAACTTCCTTAGAAGCTCTGTGAGGCCGGGAAGACTCTTTTCAGGTTCTGTTATTAGAAAGACGATGTCATCAGCAAATGCTGCTGTGGAAAGAGAGTGTCCGCCAAAGTTTAAGCCCTGGATTTTTTGGGTCCTGTCTGACCTTTAATAGTAGAGGCTCTAAAGCTAAAATAAAGAGGGAAAGTGAGAGGGGGCATCCCTGCCGTGTGCCATTTCTTATATTGAAGGGAGGTGAGAGAATATCATTAATTTTGAGTCTTGCGTAAGGGCAGGAGTAGAGGGAGAAAACTGCAGAGATGAACTCCACTGGGAAGTTAAAGTGATGTAGGACTCTTTCCATATAGCGCCAATCGACCCTGTCAAATGCCTTTTTGGCATCAGTGCCTACTAAGGCTAAGGGTATCCTGTGGGACTGGGCATAGTGAGCTGCGTGGAGCAATCTAAGGCAGTTGTCCCTCCCCTCCCTTCCTCCAATAAAACCAGCCTGCTCTCCATTGATAAGGGATGGCATAAAAGCTTCCATTCTTTTAGCTAGAAGTTTGGCCCAGAGCTTCATATCTAAATTGATTAGGGATATTGCGTGATAACTTTCGCATCTTTCTGGGTCTTTGTTGTCTTTGTGGATCAGGGTAATGTGGGATTCCTGGGACTGCTTCGGCAGGGATGCCCCCCTCAAGAAATTATTAAAGAGATCAGTTAACCTCAGCTTTAAGGTGGAGAGGAAAGATTTGTAATGTTGTATGGTTAGGCCATCTGGACCTGGGCTTTTGTTTGGGGAGCATGAGGCAATCAGTTTTTCAACCTCTGACTGGGTGACTTGGGAGATTAGTGAGGCTGCCTCAGAGGGAATCAGTTTAGTAATGTTTAGGTGAAGGAAAAAATTCTCTATCAGGGAAGTGGTATTTTCGTGTTCAATGGGTGGAGAGCTGCCTTTTAGATTATACAGATTTGAGTAAAACTTCTGGAACTCCTTTGCTATATCCATAGAGGAGGTCAGTGTCCTACCTGAGGAGTTCTTTATAGAGCTAATCAGTTTTTTTGCCCGTGCTTTTTTAATTAATGCTGGCTTAAATTTGCTTCCTCTATTACCCTGTGCGTATATTATGTGTTTCAGATGGAGTTGTTTTTTGTTAAATCTAGACTCTAGACAGTGCTTTAAGTCCATTCTCAGTGCAGTCAGATTGTCTAAGTTCTGTTTCGTTTGCGAGAGTTTCGTTGTTAACTCCAATTTTGCTATCAACTATAGCTTCTCGTCAATTTCTTTTTGCAAGCGTTTTTTTGTGCGTGTGCCCAGGGCTATCAGCAGCCCTTGCATGTAGGCCTTATGAGCCTCCCAGACTATCGGGGTTTCTGTGTCCCTATTGTAATTGAGAAGGAAGTATTCCTCCGTGGCTTTGGTTAAATGTTCTCTCTCTTCAAGCGAGTCTAGGAGGGAAGCGTTAAGTTTCCATCTCCATTCCAGCGAGGGTGGTCGATGTGCACGAAAAGTAATGTGCACTGGGGCATGGTCGGAGACTGTCATTGTATCAATGTCGGCCTGGACTAGAGACATGAGGAGGTCAGAGGAGACGAAGATGTAGCCGAGTCTCTGAAATGAGGAGTGGACCGAGGAGAAGAGCGAGTAGTCTCTTGTCGAAGGGTGCAGAGAGCGCCAAGCGTCTACCACTCCCAAATCCTGCAAGACTCCACCCAGCCTCCTCAGCTTGACTTGGGAGATTTGTGAACGGCCAGAGGAGGAGTCTAGAATGAGGTTGAGAGTAACATTAAGGTCACCTGCTATCACTAACTGACCAACTGCAACGTGTTTCAGAATCTCTAGTTGTTTTAACAACCAGGGGATCTGATCTACATTGGGAGAGTAGATATTTGCAAGGGTTATTTGACGTTGTTTAAGGAGTCTCTTAAGAATAGGACTCTTCCCTCACTGTCTCTATATTAAGCCTCTTCAACAAAGTTTATCATTTTATGAAAGAGGATTGACACTCCCTTAGAGGCCGATGAGGGATGGGTGCTATGAAAGGCATTGAGAAAGTATTTCCCTGGCAGCAAGAAGTGTTTGTTTCCCTTAAAGTGTGTTTCCTGGAGGAATAGGATTTTGGTATCGTACCTTTTGATGAGGAGAGCAATATTGTGCCTCTTAAATGGCAAGTTGAGACCCCTGACGTTGAAGGACGAGAGACATAGGACATCCATAACAGCACACCTAGGCTAAAGTAAATAAAGTAAATGAGAGAAAGAGCACCGCGTATCTACTTAAGCCGACCGAGAGGTGTAGCCACCAGTTTCCTCAGACAGTTCTAGACTTGTAGGAGAGGAGGGGGGAGGGATAGAAAGGGGGTGGGAAAGACAGGGAAAGAAAAAATAGAGTACAGGTATAGTAGTGGCAACAAACTATATGAACTAGTCAGCAGAGACGTTCTGCTGGCAACAAGGTAAAACTAGGGGAAGGGGGGGGGGAGTCCGTGTGACCCCCTCACCTTCCACCTCAAATATTGGGCGGGTTATGGAGCACTTGCAGAGTCACTGACTCTGACCAGGAATCCGAGAAAATATCACAGCCTGGACCGACAGGCACCCCCCGTGACCACCGTATCAGGGGAAAAATTATGCTTACAATATAGAATATTTGCTAATAGAGCAGCAATCATTTAAATGAACTTTGGGTAAAGAGAAAGCTTGATACCAAACCTACGAACAGTAATAACCAATATATGCGAAGTAAGATGGTAGAACAAAGATAACATCGAGCCCTCTTCCAGAGTCCGACTTTGGGCCGATTACCCAAGAGCCCCTTTTCTTCCTCCTCTGAACCCTTTGAAACTGCAGGACCGGAAATCTGGAGTAGAAATCAAACCCGCCTGGATCACAAGGACCATAGGTGGAGCAAAGGTCCCTCAGGGATCTGGATGTAGACAGGGAGGGACTTTTACAGAGGATACATAATCTGAAATGTCAAGTCACATCGGTTCCTCTCTTGTTTTTTTCTTTTTCCCCTTGGACTTGAAGTTACCCACCAGGTGCCACCTCTCTGGAGTCTCCAATCAGTGGAATTGCGGTGGGTCAGGAAGTGGTTGCCAACTTGGGAGATCGATGGGTTCGATATCGAGAGATTGCCACAATTTCTGCAAATCTTCCGCGGTGCGGATGTTGACTTTTTTGCCTTTGTGTAAGATACTCAGGCCAAAAGGAAAAAGCAAGGCATACTTTATTTCCTTAGATTAAGGACCTCTAGTAGTGGACGGAGTATGCGTCGCTTTGCCAGTTTGGAAGGGGCAAGGTCCCAGAATAGCTGTATAGGGGCCTCTGCGTAACTCAAGTCTCTGTGGTTTCTTGCAGCTCTCAATATGGCAGCTGCATCCGGAAATGCAAGTAATTTGCAAATTATATCTCTAGGAGGTTCAGACGCAACAGGTGGGGGTCTGAGAGCTCTGTGAATTCTTTCAATAATAACAGTAGATGCCCTTTCCGTCCCCATAAGAGATTCAAAAAATTTTTTGGCAATTTTGGGTAAGCACTCACCAGAATAGGATTCAGGCAGTCCCTTGATGCGCACGTTGTTGCGCCTGTTTCTATTCTCAAGGTCTTCTTGCATTAGTAATGCTCTGTTCAGGTGTAAGTGCTGTTCCTTTAAGGCTTGTTCCATTTGTAGTGAGTGTGTGCTGATTGCTGTAGCTGAGGCTTTCAGATCTTCCACTCTGCGTCCCAGCTGCCTGATTTCTTCTTTTATTTCTGCTAAGTCAGAGCTGATGGAGCGCAGAGCTTGAGAGACCAGGTCCCTCATGAAGCCCATAGAGACATTCTTGCAGTCTTCCCCCTCTGAGAGCGTCTCCTCATCATCACCCTTACTATGTGGAGGGATGGGCTCCTGTGCCGGCGCCATCTTGGAGAGGGGACGTGGGGAATGAGCACTCCATTCTCTGAAGAAGCGCTGCATTTCTGCCTGTCCTTTTGCCGGTCGGGGAGTTCCCTGTAGATCAAAGCTTCTTTCGTTGGTAAGTTTGCCCAACTTTCTGTAGAATTGCTGCTGCTAGGGGTGTTAGAAGGTGCCAGGTCGGAGGAGCGCTTCACTCAAGCGACCATCCTGCTCAGCGTCCAGGCTCCGCCCCCCACAAATCTTATAATCTAACCCAATACATTATCACCACAGTGATGCTTTAAAACTATCCCCTATCAAACCATGCAATCTGATACATCGTGTAGATCTGTTGATTGCCATCTTCCCATTCCCAATATCCAGCAATTGTTTTGCAAAAGCGTTCGTCAGATGCAACATTTTGGAGTTGAACAGGCATATTGTTTTTTCAAAGTCAATTTCTTTACATGTCGCCATAGAACCGATGATTTGAGACATGCATAAAGTTCATCAGTGGGTGTTGACCGTGGTATAACTTGCAGAGTTTGTCGAAAATGACCAGACAATAAAATGAGTGCTCCACCGAAGGGCTGTCCATTTCCCTTGTTTGTGAGCCATAGTGCATTCGTCCCATATAATAAGTTCACATGTTTGCTAGATGTACTATGCCAGAAACCTTCACGGGAGTGTACTCAACAACTTCCCAAAGTTGCATGGCGATCGGATGAATGGTATAGTAATGCATAAAGGACAGACAGACATTCATTTCTTTATATATATATATATATATATATATATATATATATATATATATATATATATATATGATGGGGAGCCACTACTCCTAGCACAGAACTGGACACCATAGGCAGTATGGTTCTTTATTATTCAACTACTAGTAATTATAAGGAAATTATAGTACCAGTGTTTCTGGTGGCTCAATGCACCACACAGCTGAACTATATGGTACATCCATTATGATCCCCACACATCACACACAGCACTGCTACATCCATCCTGACCCTACACATCACGAACACAGCAGATTACATACACAGCTTTACTACATTCATCCCAACCATACATATTCCACACAGCATATTCCACACACAGCTTTACTACATCCATTCTGACCCCACACATCACACACAGCACATTGCTCGACTCTACTACATACTATCCCTATACATCATACACACAGCACATTCCACATACAGCTCTACTACATCCATCCTGACCCCACACATCACACACAGCACATTCCACACACAGCTCTACTACATCCATCCTGACCCCACACATCACACACAGCACATTCCACACACAGCTCTACTACATTCATCCTGACCCCACACATTACACACACTGCTCTACTACATCCATCCTAATTCACGCACATCACACACAGCTCTGCTACATTTACATCCATCCTGATTTCCAGACATTACCAGACTCCTGAATACAGTGATCAGCCCCTGGTAATGTGATTCCTGACTCCACCCACACAGGTGATCACATGACAGTGACATCATCACAGGTCCTGGTGGCTGCCGTCAGTTATGCAGTAAACAGTACTTTCTATTAAACTGCACAATGGCTCCTCCCACAGCAGTGATGTCACCGCAGGTCCTTCAGTCCACCATAACTTTTACCAAACTGCACAATGGCTCCTCCCACAGCAGTAACATCACTGCAGGTCCTTCAGCCCACTGGATCTCTGAGGTGACAGTACATTGGTGTCTTCTGTGAGGACCGCAGGGTTGTGTCTGAGATAATAATAGCTTAGTTGTATTCTCATTTCGTTATTTTTGGCCTCACCTTTTCAAGAGCCCTAACTCTGTTATTCTTCTGTTGGTCAGGCTCTGTGTTTTATATATGTTGTAGGACCAGTGACGACATCACCAGGTGGTGAAGTGATGCCATCATCAGGGGTGGAGCATGAGAAGCACTCACCTACATACTCAGGGAATACATACTCAAGTGGTCATCAGTAGTTTTATAGCCATTTAAAGACTTCCCACTGATTTAGGTTTTAACAATCCAGTTTCAAAATTTCCAATTACTATGAGAGTTCTCATAGAGACAAAATCTCAAGCAGAATTTCTGTACACGTTTAACACGTGAACACTTGCAGATGCAAGCCTTCAGAAACTTTCTTTTACTCATGATTCAAATGCACTTCCAATTTTTTACCAACTTAATTTTAATGTTCCTTTTTTCTCTCAATACACTTGGGTGTATCATATGTGAGACCAGTGGTCCATCTAGACACACCTGTGCTAAATGTTATGCAACTTTAATCTGTACTGTTGCACTACATTATTTATATGTTTTTGCACACCATTTATGTTCTCTCAATAAAAAGAGATTGTTCAAAATCAAAGTTGATTAGAGAGGGAAAAACAGAGAAGTGCAGCAAATTATAGGCTGCTCAGCTAAAATGGTCTGAAAAATGTCTTGAAGTGCCCGCCCAAAACTAAAAGACACAGAAGGAAGAGGGGAACTATTATTCAATTGGATCAAAAAAAAAGACAAAATGCGAATGACTCAGCCAATGATCACCTCCAGGAGGATCAAAGGTCTGAACTGACAAGTACTACTACAATCAGAAGATGATTAAGTGAAGTAGCAAGAACTCCCCACAGAGTCTCTTTGTTGAAAAAAAGATATCCTTTATACAGGCGAGTGCAATATTGGGCCCTGATTCATGGCTTGATATTACGCTCCCCAACGTTTGATTTCCCCACGGATGTGAAGTGTTTTTATATCAAAACTGCCTTGCATTACTTTGAGGAAATGGTATTCCTCTGACGCAGCTGACAGCCGTGGTGGAATATTGCGGAGTGTTTACCATTGTTTTCAATGGGGAGACCTCGCATCACATTGCATCACACTGCATGCAGCTAGCACATGTTGCGGTGCTGTCACCAGCCCATTAAAAACAGTTGGCAACGCGAGGGCATGCCCAAAGATAGGACATGCCACAATTTGTTTCCTGCATAGCATCTTGGTGTGTATGACCCCATTCAGAAGAATGCACTCCATAGTCAAACCCCTAGCAATCAAACATTGTCTTTGCTGGTAAAACTCATTTAGAAGTAAACAACAGTGTCCATAAATGGATAAAGTCTCCGAATTGCAGAATAATGGGATCCATGTTTGTAATCACTCCTCTTCATCATGTCTTAAAATATGGAGGGGTCTGGTGCTTCTCTCTATCAGACACTCCAGGCTGGGATGCTCCACCCTGCAGATAAATTCTGACCCTTGGTCCTTCTTAGCATCTGGAGTGAAATGCAGAACTGCAGTATAACCAAGTCTCATGTTTTCCCTTTTGTTTAATCTCTGTCGCTGTGTCCTTGGAGTCCTGCACAGCAGAAGTAACTGCATTCTTCTTCCTATACCAAGACACACTCAGTTTATTTAAGAAGTAGCTGGTAATACAGCACATCATGCAGGTTCTTAGCTGATATTCCAACCTGAGAACAAAGATGTCATCCACACATGGGCTCCAGGGGAGATCTGTGGGGAAAACATCCAAAGTCAACTCTTACTTTATATATGTGGGTCGCAGCAGCGCTAACACGGAATACACTTATGGCCACATACAAAACTCTGATGACTCGTGAATCTATTTTTTTTTAATTGTAATAATGGTGAAGAGGTTAGATATCACCTAAAGGATGCCCATCTCTTAAAAGTATCACCCTAAACCAATCCTACACAAAGATAAGGGATCTGCAGATAATTCTAATATCGCTTCACACTGATTCCAATACTCTGAAGATGCCATTTTTGCACTGTTTGTGGTATTCAGGACTGGTCCAGGATCTCTCTCCCCCCTCTATTGTTTTCATGTGTGTAAGAGGGTGTACCCCTTATACTGTTTTATTCTTGTATATTGTTTTAGACTGTTGTATGATTTCACCATTAGCTTGTAATAACCATGTATTGTTACTTTAAATGGTGGACTGCTGAGATACTGGAAGCAGAAGGGCACCATGATGTGTGGCACAGTTAGTTAGAAAAAGCTGCACATTAAAAGCATGTGAATGAGCTGTTTCTACACAAATGCACAGAGCATGGGAAACAAACAAGGAGAATTGAGGATCCTAACACAAGAAGAGAAATATGATGTCATAGGCATCACGGAAACTTTGTGGGATGATACACGATTGCAATATGCTGATAAAATGTAATCCAGTTTAACAGGGGCTAATGCCATTAATACTTCCGCAGTGTCATGCTGACCTTTAAAGAGCTATACTGTCTATCCAACAAATGGTTTCCCAATGTACAAACAGCATTCAGAAAGCGCCTTAAAGGTTGCCAGGGGGTTGTTTTGCTGAACAGTTCTTATCCTTCAGTAACAGGGAGAGCTGCAGAAACAATTTGGGGGTTTCCCTGGGCAGAGAATCTCCCCCAAAAAGAAGCTATCAATAAAAAATAAAAAAAATCTGCGCTCTTGAACTGTAAAGTTATAAACTATGAATGTCACAGAACATTTCAAAAAAGGAAAATGGCACTTACTCGAGAGGAGGGGGGTATAATGTAAAGAAATCCCCCTCCTAGAAGTGTCTACTCCTTTATGTCACAAAGTCACGTCCCAGCCGCATCAACATAAGAACATGCAAACCTTTAGTCCTAGTTGTGGGTGGTACAAGGGCAACGCGTTTCTGTGCTCTAAGGCACATTCTTCAAGCCAGTAATCAGATAGTACAAACATACACATATTTATAGTGTTAAAAAAATAACTTACATTACATGAAGTTGAATCAGCGTCCTCCATGTCCAAAGCAGCCCACTTATGTACACTAATTAACACCCCTTTTATGCCTTAAAGGGGTTCTGACATGAAAAAAAAAAAATTGTACTCACCTTGCCTGGCCTGGCCCGATCGCCAGGCATGTCCCCTCCAGCCGGCATCTTCTTCTGTGCCTTTAAAGCAGAGCAGGAGCGGTCAAAAAGACCGCTTCCTGCTCTGGTCCGTCCGTCAGGCAATTCCGAGGTCAACGGACGGACCGCCACAGCAAGCACGTCACAAGCAGTGCTTGCTGTGGGCGGCCTGTCCGTCCGGCTGAACTCCGGAGTGCTGCGCATGCGCAGTGGAGACGCAGCCCGTCCTGACTCCTGTCAGAGGGCACCTCTCCACTGCGCATGCGCGCGATCCCGGAGCGGCGCGGCTGCTGGAGGAAGAAGACTGCCTGCCGGGAGGCATACTAGCACTTTCTGCTTAGGTTAAGCAGCGCTGCTGATTAGAGCCACCTGATTGGCTTTTCGGCACCACGTGACTGCACAGCGTGCACCAATCAGGTAGCTCTAGTCAGGCTGCTTAACCTAAGCAGAAAGTGCTAATATGCTGCCGGGAGATGACCCCCCGATGTCAACAACAACAGGAGACAAGGTAAGTATAAGATTTTTATGCTTTAGCAGCCATTAACCCATGGGTTCCCTGGGTCCATTAGGCTGACCAGGGAACAATGGCTGCTAAAGCATAAAAAAATTATTCATGTCAGAACCCCTTTAATAAAACACAGCAGTGAGCAGGGGAGAGCAGCAGAAACTGCTAACATTGACTGTTATTCAGATCTCTGTGTGTCTGGGTCTTCGTAAATAGGCGTTACCATTAGTGATTGACTATTGACTATTTTAATTCTACTTGGTATTGGTGATTTCTTATCGATTTAACCCTTTTCAATCCAATTTGTATCCTAGTTTTCCTAGGGGGCTTACTCTTTTTCTGCCATTATACAACAGTGCTATATGCTGGCTAAAGCCAGTACTGCATGAGGTGACACACTGGATAGGCTCCGACAGCAGAGAGCGTGGCAATATACAGAAACCCGGCTGACGTCTTCCAACATCAGAGCTGTACAGCCTTAAATCATAATGTCTTGACATTTTGGAGGCCCCAGCGAGATTGCTAGAATAGATTGCTACTAAACAAGGAGCAGCAGGCTTCTCCCTTTGAAAAAGTATGACCTGGGATAGTAGAATTTTCTCTTGACTTTTCCCTGGGGAAGGCGATGCCTGCAGAGTCAGTGGTCGGTGCCTTCTCAGCAATACTGAACTTTGCTCCCTATCAAGTAGAATTACTTTTTCATTATTTGTAAATAGTTTCTTGTGTTTTTCTTTGTGCTATTTCTGAAGTCTGTCTTAATATGCTGAGTCTGCTGCTGGGTTGAAGCCGGCTCCGTATTTCTGTGTTTTTGTGTGTGCTTTAACTCTTGACGAACTGTTAATTTCCTGTTCTGTCTGCTTCATTGTGTTGTGTGTCAGTAATTGTACTGTCATTGATTATACATTTTGATGTTTCAGAAGGGGATTCTGGCATAGATGCATAGCTGCTGACATTGCTGTAGTGTGATATCCTCTGTGGTGATTTTGAATTTTTTTTCTCATATCTGATCTTGCCGGGGTTCTATGACTCTAGTGTTGGGACTTAGTGCTGGAGTGTAAAGGATACATAACTGTGGGGTGAAGTAGCTGGTCACCAACAGTTTTGTTATTAAGGAAAATTACATAGCAGGGTATTTAAAGAACGGACTAGCACTCTTTGACAGATTTACTATGGGTGTGATTCTCACAAAATTCAACACAGTGTTGAAGTATAAGCCAACCATTGTTGATTAGTCAAGGATCACTTTCGGGAGATCAGCTGTGAGAAATGCAGCTACCATACTGTGAAAGGCCAGATTGCCAAAACCTGTCAGTCTTCACCTTAATGCCTGGGGCCAATTTTCAGCAACTGCAGATTGATCGATGTCTTCTCAAACTGTTCAGAAGGTTGGCCCTGTGGCAAGGCATGTGCAAAAAAAAACTGTTGCAAAGAAACTGTTGTCAGAGGTTGTTTGAAGGTATGAAATACCAGAGGTGATTGAGAGTGCAAGGGGGAATGGCCTCTCCTCTTATCTCCGAGGTGCCTCATTTATGTGTCACTTTGCTGATTAGGAGGGAGGGTAGAGAATGCTAGTAACTAGTAGGATCGATATGTTAAGAGTTACACTGCTGAAGGTTAAATTGAAACCAGATGTTTTATCAAGGTGCAATGTAGTAAGTTATGCAAAAAAAGAGAAAAGCGCTGCCTTGAAGAAATCGTGCTCAGATAGTTGGTATGGATTTGTTACCTCTATGTATGGGAGTATGAAATATGATGGATTATGACTAGATTTTATTTTCTGTTGTGAATGATTTGTTATTTGTGTGTTTGAACTGTGATTGTGGGTACATAGCTGACAGTCTGTTGGTTCTGTGTCAAATGCGTAGCAAATATTTCATCATGCAAACCTTTCTTTAACTGTCGTTAGTTATGTATGGTTATATGTTTTAATTAAACAATATATGGTGGTTATTCACTGTATAGCCTTTTATGTTCAGAACTGTATATCTGTATTCTCTTACTATTCTAAAAGGAATTTTATATAGAATTCAATTAAAGTCAAGTGACAATCTTACTGATCTGGATCACAAGGCTGCAATACATTTACGTCCCATCCACAGCCAAAGAGGGATGTTATGGCTGTGGAAGGAGGGGTTCCATGAAGGGAAATTACTCACCACGCAGAAGCTAGGCATAGGTGTAGATGTTTGGCTATAATTTTCCCTCCCTAGCCGGCCGATCGATAATGCAAAAATAATATAAGTTCTAGCTTAATTGAACCTGATAAGTAGTGAGAGTTGATAGATCTTACTTGCTATAACAGACAAAACCTTTACAAAATCAATTACTGGACATTGATATTTGTATCCAGCTGTTGGTTTCTGAGAAACTGTCCTATAAATCTGATTGGTGCGAATGTGTAAAGTGCTATTAATGCAAGTGTAATGGGGTATTTAGGTATGCTCTGATAACCCTTATTTTTGCATTTAAGGTTTAATGCTCTAAACAAATGGCTAGACTCAAATAGGTGGAGCTGGATGATGTGCAGAGAGGGAGTATGTATTGGGTCCCTCCCCAGAAAAAGAGGATGTGAGAGAAAAACTCTGAGAAGGCTAGACTGACAAAGTATGAAAGTTGCTAATTATAAATGTACGGATGATAATGATAAATCTTAAGATTGCGTTGCAAACTTGATTAACTTAATTTGTAATGTTTGAATAATATCTAGTAATTATTACTCTGTTTAAAAGACTAATACATGAGTTGTATGTATAAAGTATAAAGAAGTTGTTCAGGCTGTCATAGAGATAAATATTTATTAGAAATATTTGTTTGCTGCAGCAGAAGGCTAATAGGGTCACTCTGGGCAGAGATTGATAAAATTTATATATAGAAACTTGTTTCATCTATTTTTACTCACAGATGAAGAAGAGTACCACCAGACCCAAGACTGTGATTTGGTTTTTGTTTTGTTTTAATTTATTTATGGACTGAATTATTTGTGATCAAGGCTATTTTGGACTGAATAAATTCATGAACTGAGTTATATCTGGCAGGAGATTGGGACTTTGCAAGTATGATTTTAATTTTTATCTTCTCTAAGTACAAGCTGTATCACTCCATACGTTGTGACTATTCAACTGAGCCTGAAGAACTGACAAGTGTTTATAACAGTGCCCAACTGTCAGCTGGTGACTAGTCAAAGAAGGGCTAAGCATTATAACTCCTCCATAGAGACCTGAGGTCACCAATGGTGTACAAAGGGCATCTTGAAGAGTGGAATCTGCAAGGAACAAGGGGCTGTATAATCACCTGTGAATACCTTAGGGTGGCTTCACACAAGCATGTGCATATGTGTGCACAAAACATGCGTCTATTATAACCAATGCATTCCCTATGGTGTGTTCACATGTCCGTGTTTTAAAGATGTGCATCTGTAAATATAGGACATGCGTGCACCATAGGAAATGCACACATTGCCTGCAAGGGAGCTGCGGCTGCTGCCGGCGGCTCCTTTGAAGGCAATAGTCTGCCGGAACTACTTAATTAATTTTAAGGGAAGAGCTTTAAATATTAGCCCTTTTCTAAAAAACAACTATTTTAGTGTAAGAAAAAAAATAATATATACTTACCTGTTCGCCGCTGCCATGTCCCCCGCGGAGATGAAGAACACATATACAACATGTGGCAGATGTTTTTTTTTTTATCCCTATGGGGAATAATTCCCTGCTGCACCTGTCACAGATGTGACAGATGCAGCAAAGGAATTCTTCATCCCTGCAGGGAATAAAGAATTCCCTACCACAGCTGTCACAAATGACAGCTGCAATAGAGAACCAAGCTGCCAGCACACCGTAATTGTTTTTCAGGGAAGGGCTTTAAATATAACCCCTACCCTGAAAAACAAGGCAAACTAGTGTAAAAAAAGAAAAAAAAACACATACCTTCATTTAGCTGCCGGAGCTCCGCCGTGTCCTCTCTGCGCTGTCCCCAGCTCTGCAATGTAGTTCTTTAAGCAGGCTGGGAATTAAAATCCCTGTCTGCTGAAAGAGCTGCTTGTGATTGTCTGAGGCGCAAAGCCAATCACAGGCAGCTCTTGCCTGACATTCATTCAGCGAGAGCTGCCTGTGATTGGCTGAGTGCCCCAGCCAATCAGAAGCAACTCTTTCAGCAGGCAGGTATTTTAATTCCCCACCTGCTTAAGCATCTTCATTGCAGAGCCATGGACAGCACAGAGAGGACGCATCTGATCCCCGGCAGCTGAAGGAAGGTAAGTGTTTTTTTTTATTTTTTAAACTAGTTTGCCTTGGCTTTAAATATAAGCCCTTCACTGAAAAACCTTTCCTGAAAAACAATTATAGGGGGGTGTTGTCAGACCATTACCTTCCATGGAGCCGCTGGCAGCAGCCGCAGCTCCATTGAAGGCAAAGTGCACCTGCATACACACGTGTTTTTGCACGTACAGGGGTGCACACATATGTACGCACAAACACACGCTCGTGTGAAGCCACCCTTACACTCATGGACATGAAGAATGGAGGAGATTGACTGACACCACACTAAGCAGGGAAAGTAATAAGGGCATAATACTCCCTCTGTTCCTCTGCATCAGAGACCCTGTATATTTGGGATCTAAAGAAGAACAAGGGAAGGAAGATCTCAAGAAAGACACATTAGTATTCCACATATGACTATTTTGCTATTGTTTTCTTTTATATATTCTTTTCAGCTTTTCTTCCTCGAGCCCAGATTTGTCAGGATTGGTTTTGTATTGCTAGCAAATAAAATGCTAGAGAACAATGTAATAAATGTGATATTAGATTATCTGATTGTTTATGCATTGTATCATTGTTATGAAAAATATAGAGAATTTCAAAGAAGGTGGCATCTATGCAGTATGTGGCAGTAATGCATATAGATGTTTACTTTAGCCAAATCAGAACCAGCAACTTGGATTTGGAAAAATGATGAATTTTAGAGATCAGTGAGCATGCTCGTCTGAGCTTGATGCTCGTTCGAGCATTAGCATACTCAAGAGTACTTGTTACTCGGGAGAGCACCATGCAGTGCTCGAGAACATTTCACCCTCTCCTCCCAACGTCTTCAATGGAGCCACGGCTGCTGCCGGCGGCTCTATTGAAAACAATGGTCTGCCGGCACAACTGAATTGTTTTTCATGGAAGGGCTTTACATATAAGACTTTCCCCGAAAAGCAATAATTTTAGTGTAAAAAATAAATAAAAAATAAACTTACCTCTCCGCCGCTGCCGTGTCCCCTGCGGGGATGCAGAACACATCTGCCGCATGTGGCAGATGTTTTCTTCATCCCCGCTAGTAAAAAGAATTCCCTGCTGCTGCACCTGCCACATCTGTGACAGATGCAGCAGAGGAATTCTTCAATTCCGTACTGCAGCTGTCACAAATGACAGCTGCGGTAGAGGATCCTTCTGCTGGCACCCCGTCATTGGTTATCAGGGAAGGGCTTATATTTAAAGCCCTTCCCTGAAATTCAATGACTGGGTGCCGGCAGCAGGATCCTCTACCGCAGCTGTCACCTTAAGGAACATCCGTATGACAGAAACACTAGGAGATGCTTTTGATAATAACACAGATATATTATGTGATGTGCTTAAGGGTCAAAATGAATACACTGAACAGTTTATTCTAGTCAATAATCAACATAATGTAGTATTATATTATCTTATAACCTCATAAGGAGGGTTATTTCAAATAGTTGTGATCTAATCATCGTTATGGTTCTAATTTTAATGTTTGAAAAATCATGAGAACTAATTGCAGATGTTTTTCAGGAAAATCTTTAGTGAAATTTGTGGAGCAGTAAACCCCTGATGTGCATTTTATCACGGTTACAACAACTGCAAAGCTAACATGTACCTTATATGGAAAACATACTCATGCATTAGTACTTTTGTATGTAGTTTGCTAGTTGGTGGGGGAGCCCAAGATGTCAGCCAGTGTGGCCCACTTTAGAGATACAGGGCAACCCGCTGTCATATCAGCCAGGGTTGATATCCTGTATGGTGGGTCACCACCCATCTATGGCTGACATCTTTGGTATCGTTCACATGTGCAGGCTATTAGTATATGCAGTCACTCCTCCCCAATCTGGGCTGGGTTGAGTGGGTGACTGCATATTAGCCTGCCAGGAACAAGCTGCTCCTCCACACTATTGTCTGGCTGACTGCATATCTTCAGGGCTTAAGGCCATTGCGCCTGCCCTACGGCGATTGTGCCGGTGGCGATTGTGCCGGTGGCGATTGTGCCTGCCTTATGGCGATCGTGCCTATGGCGACCGTGTCTGCTTTGCAGACCTTCAGGTATTGTATTTTTGGCTATGTCAGTGAATAATGTGTTTGTTCTTTTCTTTTTCCTCACCTCTGTGATTTCTGTTCTGTGGTACTGATCTATCAGCAGGTGGAGATTTAAAATCCCCGCCTGCTGAAAGAGCTGAATGCGATTAGCTGAATGCTCAGCCAATTACAGGCATCTCTCGCCTGTCATTTATTCAGGGAGAGCTGCCTGTGATTGGCTGAGCACCTCAGCCAATCACATTCAGCTTTTTCAGCAGGCGGGGATTTTAAATGATTTAATTTCCTTCCCCGAAATCAATTGATGGGTGCCAGCAGAATCCCTTTACCACAGCTGTCATGTGTGACAGCTGCGGTAGAGAATTGAAGAATTCCTCTGCTGCATCTGTCACAGATGTGGCAGATGTAGCAGCAGGGAATTCTTAACACTAGCAGGGATGAAGGACACATCTGCTGCATGCGACAGATGTGTTTTTCATCCCCGCGGGGGCCACGGCAGTGACGTGAGTGTGAGTGTACTGAAAGCTTTCTTTTTCAGGGAAGGGCTTATATGTAAAGCCCTTTCCCGAAAAAGAATGCAGGGGTGCCGGCAGCAGCTGCGGCTCCATTGAAAACAATGCACGGACCTGCATTCACGAGTGTTTTTTGCTAGTACTTGGTTACGCACCTATGTACGTACAAAAACATGCTCGTGTGAAGCCACCCTACAGCCTAAGAAGCAAAGAAATCGACACAGGAACTCGAGTACACCAACAAGAACCAAAGCTAGGCTAGCAAGAAGATCTACAACATTACAGTTGAGTTTTACTCTATAACTCTTAATCTTTTTGACTACACCCTGCTTAGCCTCATTCACACGAGCATGAAATGCATGCTGTATTAGCTGTGCAAAAAATCACGGCTAATAGAACCAATGGGTTCCTATGAAAACGTTCAGTAATGGGAGAATTATAAGTGCTTTAAAAAAAAAAAAAATCGCACCTCGTGTGAGCAGTTCATTCCCTTTAAAAATAAAGGAACTTCAAGTAAAAGGAAACCAATGTGCCTTGACAAAATGGTAAGGAAAAAAGACAGCGTTTAAACTACTAAAGCAAGAAGTCAGCAAAGAAGCGCTAAGATCATACAGGTAAAAAAGCAAAATATGCAAAGGAAAGATCAAAATTGCTAAAAAGAAGGCAGAAAGACTAATCTTCAAAGAGAGCAAAAATAACCCTAAACTATTCTTCAACTATATTAACAGCAAAAGGATTTGCACTGAGAGCACTGGCTCTTTAACAAATAATGTAGGAAAAATCATAGAAGATGATGGATAGGCAAACCTATTAAATAGTTTCTTTTCAAGCATATTCACGAACAAAAAGGAAAAGCCATATGAGATGCAGGGGAATAAAATGAACCCCTCGCAAATTATTTCATACCTAGCGCAGGAGGAAGTGGAGAACCAGTTAAAGAAGATTAAAATCGATAAATCGTCGGGCCCCGATGAATACATCCAAGGGAACTAAGTGATGTGATAGCTAGGCTGCTATATCTATTATTTATGGATACTATCAAGACCGGGGTTGTTCCACTGGATTGGTGCATTGCCAATGTAGTTCCAATATACAAAAAGGGGTCAAAACGCGAGCCTGGTAACTACAGGCCGGTAAGTCTCACTTCAGTAACTGGAAAAATATTCAAGGGGTTTCTGAGAGATGCCATCGAAGAATACCTCAAGGAGAACAACGAAAGAACTCTTCACTACCATGGGTTCATGAAGGGTCGATCATGTCAGACCAATCTGATCAGCTTCTATGATAAAGTAAGTTCTAGGTTAGACCTGGGAGAGTGTATTGATCTCATATCTGGACCACTCTAAAGCATTTGACACTGTGCCACATAATAGGCTGATATATAAAATGAGACAGCACGGATTGTGTGAAAACGTGTGTATCTGGGTAAAGAATTGGCTCAGAGATAGAAAGCAGAGGGTGATAGTAAATGGTTCATAATCTGACTGGGCCACTGTCGCTAATGGGGTGCCACAGGGTTCAGTATTGGGCCCCATTCAGTTCTATATATTAATCAATAACCTGATAGAGGGGCTGCACAGTAAAATATCAATATTTGCAGATGACACAAAATTATACAAGATAATCAATGCAACGGAGGACAATGTGCGGCTACAAATGGACCTAGATAAGCTGGGGGCTTGGGCAGAAAAATGGCAAATAAATTTCAATGTTGATAAATGTAAGGTTATGCACATGGGCAGGAGAATCGGATGTCACCAATATACACTAAATGGGGTACTGCTAGGGAAAAGTGATATGGAAAAAGATCTGGGGGTACTAGTGGATTGTAAATTAAACTGGAGTAACCAATGCCAGTTAGCTGCTGCAAAAGCTAATAAAGTCCTGGGGTGCATTAAATAAGGTATAGTGGCGAAGGATGAAAACATTACTCTACCACTATATAAGGCACTAGTTAGGCCCCACATGGAATACCGCACACAGTTCTGGTCACCAGTGCTCAGGCAAGATGTTACAGCGCTTGAGAAGGGTTCAAGGAAGGACAATTAAACTAATACATGGAATGAAAGGACTGGAATACCCAGAGAGGCTATCAAAATTGGGATTATTTACCCTGGAAACAAGACGGCTAAGGTGCGATCAAATAACTTTGTATAAATACATGAGGGGACGATACAAGGATCTCTTCCACGATCTGTTTATACCCAGGACTGAGACGTCTAGAAGAAAGCAGGTTTCATCGCCAACTCAGAAAAGGTTTTTTTACTGTAAGAGCAGTGAGACCGTGGAACTCTCTGCCTGAGGATGTGGAGATGGTGAAATCCATAGAGGAGTTTAAAAGGGTAGTTGATGTCTTTCTAGATGGGAAGAATATTATAGGATATAAATTTTAGGTGACCAGCGGGTTGTTGATCCGGGTATACAGACAGGTAGGAACTATTAGAGGTTGATCCAGGGATTAGTCTGACTGCCATTAGGGAGTCGGGAAGGATTTTTCCCCCCCAAAAGGGCTAATTGGCTTCTGCCTCTTGTTTTTTTTTTTTGCCAACAAGGAGGTTAAACAGGCTGAATTAGATGAACATTGTCTTCATTCGGCCTTACATACTATGTTAAAAGCGACCATGTGGCATGAGGACAGCTGAATGCTGCACTGGGAAAAATTTCACTATGCTGTGGCCTACTGAGCAGGCGTAGGGGTGCGCCTTGCCCGTCTGGGATGGGGACAGCTGGACGCTGCGCTGGGAAAAATTTCAGTACGCTGTGGACTACTGAGTAGGCGAAGGGGTGCGCCTTACCCTGTATGGGATGGGGACAGCTGAACACTGCACTGGGAAAAATTACAGTAAGCTGTGCACTACTGAGCACACTTCACGGTCTTACAAGCGGTGCTCAAGTCAGAAGGGTCACTGCGCCTGTGGCAGAGCTTCGGCTGCCCCTGGTAAAAGGCCAGGATACGATCCATACCAAGGAAGGCTGCAGATAGTATGTGAGCCACTGAGTTTCCTGAATGCGTCAGCTTGACCATAAATGTCCAGAACCCGGACCATATGCCGTGCTCGTCCCTGTTCTTCTTGGGCATGTCTGTCACTTCACTGTCCCCACTGAGCTACGTCATAATGTCATAGCAAGAAAGGGACTCGTTACGGGTCAAAACGGTAACCCTCTCGACCTAATTCTGGATCTCTAGACCCTCTGGGCGAAGGAAACTGATGTCAAACTCAGACTTGCCATAGGGATAGATCAGGGCAAAGATGTCAACCGCCCTGAAGCCCATCTTCAGTAGAAGCTCCACTACCTTCCCCCTCGGGGGACATGCATCATTGCCTCTCCAGTGAAGACGGACCACATTCCTATGAGCTACGTCCTTCCCGGGTGTCAGTAGGGACCATACGGTTTCCTCCCTTTACTCTCTTAAGGCTCCTAAGCCATGTCTCTCTGTCCAGAGAGATAGGTCCACCTCTCTTCCTCCTGTAATTGAACTCCCCCCCCTCCGCAAAGCCCCCAGAAGGCACTGTTGCAAATTGCCCTCCCTAGAGTCTGCAGACAATGAGGACCCCTCTCCCTCCTCCAGCGATGACACTGGCATAACTCCTACCAGATATTGTTGTGACCGGAAGGGCGACTGGAACCTGCGACCCCTTCTGACCACCTATAGATACAGTACCTGCTTGTGAAGCGCCAAGAGCTGCCCAGGTCTTTGAGCTCTTAACAGCATCAGAAACCCAGGCTGAACCAGGAGTGTTCCCATTCACACTTGTATCCCTAATGCACATACCCTCACCATCCAGACCAGACCTTGGATCAGGACCAGGTACCAAGTGGGCCTTAGCAGACCTAGGGGGTAACATTCTGCATCCTGGGGGTGATTGGACAGCATGTAACACAGGAGAAGAGGCAGTGGTGTCACCCGCAGGTGGTGATTGGCCTTCGTTCCACCTAGTGTGGTGCTTAGCTAAGATGTGCTAGCGCGTGTGCCTTGCTGATTATGGTCTGGCCCAACTAAATTGTTAGGGGGGTGACCACCAGGCTCTTGCACACAATTTGGCTTAATAGTGCGACCTGGGAGCCTCAGATGTATCCATGCATGCTGCCCTGCTGTTCCCTATCCATTTCTGTGGTGTTTCTATCACTTTCTGATGTTTTTAGGTGAATTACACACCCTCCCCTATGCAGAGCATCGGTCACCTTGAAAAATGCTCAAGTCTCCCATTGACTTCAGTGGGGTTTGTTACTTGAAACGAGCTCTCGAGCATTACGAAAAGCTCGGCTCAAGTAATGAGCACCTGAGCATTTTGATGCTCGCTCATCTCTATTCGTCTGGCATGACTTGTTTGTTACAAACTCATGCTGACTGGTTAATTACTCCATTTTTATCCAAGTACTCGCATACATGCTGTTTAATAATTTGTTCAAAGAGCTTTCCTGGTATAGAAGTCAGGCTCACAGGCCTGTAGTTTCCTGTAATACCATCTTTGACTTTTCTTTTGCTTTGATATACCCCCAACATCTTTTTTTATTGACTTTGGCCTCTGTTGCAAACCTCAATTTATTATTATCTTTAGCTTCTCAAACACTTTCCCTACAGTTTCTGCAGACGGCATTGTATTCTGCTTTAGATATCCCCCCCCCCCCCCTTTCCATTTGGTAAACTTTTCTTTGTTTTAAACATGTGTGCAAGTTCTATGTTCATCCATTCTGGTTTCTTAAAATGTTTCCCATTCTTCCTTTTTCTAGGGATTGTTAACGATTGTGCTTTGAGAATCTCATTTCGCAATATTTCCAAAACGTCATATACATACATGCCCTTAAGATCACCCAGCCATTGGATTCTCCCTACCCTCATTATGACTTTATTAAAATCTGCCTTTCTGAAATCCAACCATAAGTTCTACGTTTTCTCAGGTCTTCCTCCCATTTTTAACCAAAATTCAAGGATAGCATGATCAGTGCCTCCTAAGGTCCCAGCCACCCTTACTTCCTCAACCATTTCCTCCCTGTTAGTAAGAATTATGTCCAAGATACCAGATCCCCTTGTTTTCTCTTTGACCTTTTGGAAGATAAAGTTGTCAGCAATTTTGTTGGATCCATTACTTTTACCTGAGAGAGATTCCCAACAAAAGTCTGGATAGGTAAAATCTTCAATGATCACTATGTCATGCTGTTTTGAGAGCTTGGCCATCTGATGTAGAAAGAATTCATCATTACCTTCTGCTTGTCCAGGCGGCCTATAGCCAATGTCTACAATAGTCTCCTTTCTGTTGTTCTCTCCTTGTATTCTTACCTAAACGGTTTCTACAGAACTCCCATGTTCTGAAGCTTGAATCTCTGTGGAGATGAATGTTTTCCTAACATACAACGCAATACCTCCTCTGCTTTTTTTAGGTCTGCTTCTTCTAAATAAATTGCATCCTTCAAGTCTTGTATTCCAATCATGTGTATCATTCCGCCAAGTTTCCGTAATGCCTATGACATCATATTTCTCTACCTGTGTTAGGAGCTCCAATTTTCCTTGTTTATTTTCCATGCTCTGTGCATTTGTGTAGAAACATTTTAGTTTGTGATCGGTGTCTCTTGCTCCTCTATTTTCCTTCTGAATTTTTTGTCTTTGTTCTTTCTTTCCACTTCTAATAGTGAGGTTCTCAAATGTATTAATTAGCTGTATATTTTTACCTGGCCTTTCACTTCTCTATGGATTATGTACATGAAATAAAAAATAAAATAATATTTCTGCAATATTGATGAGACAGATTTTTATTGAAACCCTATCTGAGCACCAAAGATCACATATTTTTCTATTCTTTTTGTACAAAACTAATTTTCAGTCTGATCTTATTACTTAAGAACCCACAAGCTCCTGCTTCCCCCTCATACTGAAGTCCTCCAGCAGTCGTATACTCGTTCTTATTACCTAAGAACCCACGAACTCCTGCTGTACTCCCACAAGCAGTCCTGTGCATGATCTTATTACTTAAGAACCCACAAGCTCCTGCTGCCCCTCATACTGAAGCCCAAGAGCAATCCTGTACTCGGTCTTATTAGGGGTCACCCTCTACTTTCTTCCACAAAGAGTAAAGTATAATCTGTTCCCAACTGTGGGAATCTCTACGTTATACACAAACATCCACTGCATTCCATAGAACTCCTGATTGGTCAACAAGAATGACATCAACTTGCATTATCTTTCTCAGGAGCCAAGTTTTCTCTTTCTTCTTGAGGGTCTTCTTATATATTGTCATCTACCTCATGTGCTCGCTAATCTACTTCATCACCAAATGTGGATATTTCTTCAAACCTACAAAAGACAATGACAATTACTTATCTTTTTAACCCAATGTCTAAAGCCTTAAAGATCAAGATGTTCCATCATGTTGGCCGGTTCTGTATACAGGAAGTGTCCGTCTACGGATCAGCTGACTTCAGGCATGTCCTAAAAAGGCACCTATTAACGGAAGCATACCACATCTCATAAATCAAACCCCTCTGTACTCTGCCTGATAACATGCTCCCTGTCCTAGTGACTGCAATCCCTGCTAGCCGCCATTAACCGCCCCCTGCAGTCATACCAATTCACTCACCACACGGCTTAAGTCTGACCATTGCTTATGTGTCTAGCATCCCTCACTCTCCACCCCGCCATACCTTGCACATCTCCAGCCCCTTTACCTTCTACATCACCCCATTATTTGTAGTGTATAAGCTAGTTGGAGCAGGACCCTCACCCCTACTGTCTTCATCAACTGATTACTACATGTAACCGTGGTTTTTGTATTTTTGTACTTTTGTCTTTCTGTACTCCCCTGTTTTTGTAAGCGTGTAAGTGCTGTAGAATATGTTGGCGGAATATAAATAAATATTATTACTACCTTATTTATGGAGGTGAACAAGGCTTTTCGCCGATACGCGTTCTTGTACTTGTAAAACCATGTACCTGTGAAACCATGTACCTGACTATGCAAGCCTGATATGGAAATAAAGCAAAGGAAAAATTTTATCCATGTGTCCGGATTCCCACACCTTTTTTTACCTTATTTATGACCACAAATCCTACAATAGTCAGGGGGCACAGAGGTAACTCAATGGTCATCGGGGACTGACAATAGGAGCTGAAAGAGGACTGTATATACCAGGAAATACTGAGCGCTGCAGGAATCATACAGTCACCCGGGACGCGGTGGGAATGGACTCTACATAGTGTAGTGGTAATAGTAATAACCTTAATAAACTGGTACCAACATGATCCATAATACCCGACACTCAGGACAAAATAGCATCTCACAGTGACGGACCTGACCCTAAAAGCTTACAATCTAAAGGAGGAGGTGATGTGGACTATACAAGCACTCACTACACAGGGATTCAACATAAAGCTCAGTTCATGGTCGGCTCAGTAATCCCCTAACTGGATGAGTTGTGGCCCCCCGCTATAGACCCCCAGAAATGTCAGACAGTATCCCACTATAGAATCAGTGATGTCCGTGTAGAGATGTGACCGGTCAGTGATGGCATCCTTACCCGCTGTCACCTCCATCACTCATCACACCGGACACCACTTACTATATAATAACTGCTGGATTAATAGAATAACTTAGAATTCCCTGAAGTCTTCAATAAGTTTATTTTCTACACCTGAAACAGAAGGAAATTATTTAGTTGGAATTAAACATGAAGGTTATAATGTGACATAAGAATATTCCAGAATCCGGTGACACTGATAATTACTGGGCTGCTGGGGGATTTTTTCTCCGTATGACCTGATCCCCACAGATGAATCCCACATAAGACATCCCACCCGTCTCCATGTGAAATTTGTGTGTGCAATATGCACAGAATAGAACTCATCAATTCCAATGGGTTTGTGCAATCTATGTCTGTCTGTCTGTCTGTCTATCTAACTCTATCTATCTCTCAATACATCCATCCATCTGTCTGCCTGCCGCGGCACTCAAATAATCAGAGCCAATGCTTGATGAAGCAATCCCAGCTATTCAATTATTGGTTCAGCGATTGGTTCATCGAGTGCTGCCTCTAAATGGCTGAGTGTTGCGGTGCTCAGCCAATCAGAGTCAGCACTTCCTGGAAGTGGGGATTTTCCAATCCCTGACCAGAAGAGAAGCCTGAAAACAACTACCGGAGACCAGGGAGAAGATGCGGCGGAGCTGACAGCTCTTCTTAGGTGATGTATATGCTTTCTTTTTTTTTTTATGCAGCTATGGCTTATTTTTGGGGTAGGGCTTATATTTCAAGTCCCCTGCCCCCCCCCCTCCCCCAGCCAAATAAAAAACACCTGTTGTGGTGCTACAAAGTCGCGCAACACAAAATTGCGATATCGCAGCAAGAAAGCACAGCGATATTGCATGTACCACTGATGTGATAGCACTGCAATTTTCTTGCAGCGATAACGTGCCGCCTGTGTGGAACAGTCCTAAATGTACACACACTCACCGGTGATTTGTAGCCTCCCTGTGCTTCTCTCTATGGGTTTCTCCAGGGTGGGATGGTCCACCACACATAGATATTCTGCCCCCTGATGTTCCCCCAGTGTGGGGGTGATGGGCAGACTGGCGGTGTAGCTGTAGGTGTTATCGGCCGCTCTCATGGATGTCACACTCTGGTAAGCATTAGGGTCAGTCTCTAAATGTAACTGCTGTCCAACAATTCTCCACCATATCAGATCGATCGCATCCGGGAAATACCCCGCGATACCACACTGCAGGACGGCCGGGACGCCGTGAACTAGAGGGGGATTCTGAATCTCTCCTACAACCAGACGCCATCTGTAATCTACAGAACAGGAGAGGGAAATGTTTAGTCATTTTAAACTAACTTTAACAAAGAAAAACCATCCCCCCACATAAATATCACCCAGGTATGTACTGTATGTAACATGTCAGGATGTGATGTGTAACAGCAGCTCAGATTACGTAGAAGTGGAAGGGAGTGAAAAATGTTTTACCCTCCATTAAACCCAATTTCTGCCTCATCCTGCTATGATAGATAGATAGATAGATAGATAGATAGATAGATAGATAGATAGATAGATAGATAGATAGATAGATAGATAGATAGATAGATAGATAGATAGATAGATATCATTCTGTCTCCATCTTCTGTCTCCATCTTTGATATAGGCTTCTGGAGGCTATGGGCCTAAAACATATACATATATATTTCATTCTGTCTCCGATGGATTACAGAAATGTTGGATAGTTTAAAAAAGGCAAGTAAAGATATAGAAAAAGGTTTAACAGTGATAATAGTTGCTAACTGAAATGATGACTATAAGTATGTGGGTGGAAATGGGCATAAGTTGTATTGTGTTTGTCATTGGATAACCTATAATGGACAAAGCATGTAAAAACTGCAGTACATAAGAGTTTTTCTTATATATGTGCTTTGTTCACTGTTGGCAGTCCTATGTACAATAAATACAATCCCAGTTTCTACTTTACATGCTAAACTTACCAGTCCGTATATGAATGAATAAAACCCCAGTGAGTGTGAATTTGCAGTTTTGTAAGGTGGGGCAAGTATATTACACTCTAGGTTAATTTTAAACACAGGCGCCCCGGCTATTTGCATAATAGAATATGGTTACAGGCAGTGGAACCTGTTATACAGTTCTGCTATTTGTCTGGAGAAGTTTCCGTGTTCTATAGGAGATAATTTAAATTCCAAAGGGTGGGGTACTGTGCTGTACAAGGCCTACTTGTCTCTGCAAAGAAATGTGAATTGAGAATTGATTATATTTGCCATTAGAGTGTCATATATTTGTTGGTCCTGATCATAAATGTGGATCTATCATTTTTTGTGAATTTTTGTATGTGTGCGAAGGGCCCATATATGAATCATGTTGTGGTATATGAAATATATACTGTTCCATGGCTGAAAATGAAATGAGAAAAGAATTCAAAGCACAGGTATATTATGCTCCCCCATTGCTGGATCAGTTCCCTCTCCCACCTCTACCCCCCTCCTTCATCTCAATTCCAACCGTCTCCTCCTCCCCCACCCTTTGCCTAGCCATCCACTCCAAGGTCAAACATTGGACCGGAGGGATGGACCTGCTGGCATTGTAGACAACAAAACTCGGATTGGAGAGAGAGCTGCCCTGCTTGCGGAGCTCCTCGGCACAAACCGCTTATGCCTATGCTCACTAGATCCAAGGCTAGTGAGTGGAAGCATGAGGAAGAGAACAAGGAGGAGATGCAGGGAGTGGAGGGTGGTACAGGAGCAGATGTAAATCAGGGGGAAGGCAGAGGGAGCCAATATGATGCAACATCACAAAAAGTCAAATATAGACCATGGATGCCACAAGAGCATATGTCGCTCAAACAGCAATTACCAGACCCCATGACCAGACCTATGCCTTTCTTTAGACAGATAGCACAAATACAAGACACATACTCTGCAACATCAGCTGATCTGGGTCCTCTGATTATGTTGAAAACAGGGGAGGCAATGGGAACTATAATCTTAAATTATGTGAAAGACTATTGTGGCACAGATTGGGATAAAATTAAACATAGAGAATTAAAAAGTGGTAAGATATATATATATAATTTTTTTTTTAATTGGTCTAGAACAGTGATGGCGAACCTTTTAGAGACTGAGTGCCCAAACTACAACCCAAAACCCACTTATGTATCGCAAAGTGCCAACACGTCAGGGGGCGGGGCTTATCGCGACGTATGATTTTACCCCCGTCGTTCTAAAAAGGACAGGGCCGCTTCAAAATAGACCGGGAGCAGATTCTGACTGCTTTTTGGATGCTGAAATACTGCAGAATGTCCTCAGCGGAAATTTCTGTGGAAAATTATGCAGTATTTATGCATCTAAAAAGCAGTCAAAATCTGCACCCGGTCTATTTTGAAACAGCCCTGCCCATTTCTGCCGCATGTAAACATACCCCAGCGGTAATAGTGACACCTTCCCCCCAGCGATAATAGTGACATCCCACAGCAGTAATAATAGTGACACCCCCCCATTAGTAATAAGAGTGACATACCCCAGCGGTCACCCAGCAGTAATAATGCCTGCTTCCCCCCCCCCCAGCGATAATAGTGACATCCCCCAGCAGTAATAATAGTGACACCCCCCCATTAGTAATAAGAGTGACATACCCCAGCGGTCACCCAGCAGTAATAATGCCTGCTCCCCCCCCCCAGCGGTTCCCACAGCAGTCATAATACCCCCCAGTGGTCCACCAGCAGTCACAATGCCGCCCCCAGCTGTCCGCCAGCAATAATAATGCCCCCCTCCCCCCAAGCGGTTCCCCCAGCAGTCATAATGCTCCCCCCCAGCGGTTCTCCTGGCAGTCACCATGCCCCTCTTCCACCCCCAGCGATTTTCATGGCAGTCATCATGCCCCCCCTCCCCCCCAGCGATTCTCCCAGCAGTCATAATGCCTCCCCCAACGATTCTCCCAGCAGTCATGCCTCCCCTCCCCCGCCAGCGATTCTCCCAGCAGTCAGAATGTCTCCCATCCCCCCCAGCAATTCTCCCAGCAGTCAGAATGTCTCCCATCCCCCCCAGCGATTTTCCCAACAGTCAGAATGTCTCCCATCCCCCCCCAGCGATTTCTCCCAGCAGTCAGAATGTCTCCCAACCCCCCCCCAGCGATTCTCCCAACAGTCAGAATGTCTCCCAACCCCCCCCCCAGCGATTCTCCCAGCAGTCAGAATGTCTCCCATCCCCCCCTGCCGTCGATTCTCCCAGCAGTCAGAACACCTGCCCCCTGCCCCACATATTTACCCCTCTTCCTCGTGGGAGCGCCACTCCTCTCCTGCCTGATCTCAGGTGCACACTGAAGGCATTGTGCTTCTGTTGGATGCCTTCTCCCCCTGCTTTTGCGGAACCAAAGTAGAAGACGTCGGGGGACGGGGGAGGAGGATCCTGGTTGCACAGTGTGCACCGGGATCAGCACAGATAGCAGCGCTGAGTGAATGTCAATATGTTGATGACCTTCTGCTTTGTGCTGAGGATCTGAAAACATGTCCATCTGCATCCATTTCTCTTCTAAAATTTTTAGCAGAAAATGGCTGCAAGGCTTCAAAGGAAAAATTACAGCTTTGTAAACAAAAGGTTGTGTTTCTAGGCCATTGCCTAGCTTAAGGGACCAAACAGCTCACAGAAGAGCGCAAAGCTGCAGTTCAAGTCATTTCTGTACCTTCTTCTGCTGACAAACTTCGCACCTTTTTGGGACTTGTCTCATACTGCAGTCCTTGGCCGGTCATGCGACTGCAGTATTGACGCAAAAACATGGAGGATGGCCATAGCCACTTGGGTATTATTCTATGAGAATGGGTTTGATGGCCCGAGGAGCCCCCTCCTGTGGCAGCAGTACAAGTAATGGTTGACAAGTCTTCTGAGTTGGTCCTGTACTACCCCCTAGTGGTTCTCACCCCTCATGACATCCAGAGTATACTCACTCAAGTACAACCTAAACATCTGTCTCTAGCTCATCAAATAAGGTTGCAGTGTGCCCTGCTCATGCCCCCTCTAATATTTCTTTTCAATGGTGCACTACCTTGAACTCGGCTACTCTTTTTCCAATCGAGTATCCTGGTTCAAATGGGGGAGGGGGAGGCATAGGTGATCTAGGTATTGCAGATCAGCTATTTAAAAAAAATTGCAAATAAGATCATGATCTAATTGAAATAGAATATCAGCATGATTGTCTAGCATTGATGCAACAAGAAAATTCAGGTTTTAAAAACAGTTACTGGAACCCCTGTTGACAATGCATATTTTGAGCTTTTTGTAGATGGTACCAGGGTGAGGATGGACGACTCCACACTGGATATGCAGTGGTCACACAACAAGATGTCCTAAAAGCAGAAGCTCTGCCTCCGCATGTCTCAGCACAATAAGCGGAACTGAAGGCCCTCACTGAAGCATGTAGAATGGCAGAAGGTAAGATGGCAAATGTTTACACTGATTCCAGGTATGCATTTGGCATAGCTCATGATTACGGCCTAACATGGAAGGCCAGACAATTTTTAACATCTGTAGGACAACCCAAGAATGGTGTAGCAGTACAGAACCTCATGAAAGCCCTACTCCTACCAGACAAAGTAGTAATCCTAAAGGTGAAAGCTCATACCAAAGCAGACACTGCAGAAGCAAAAGGCAACGCCCTAGCAGACTTCACAGCAAAGGCAGTGGCCCTCAAGCCGTGAAAGAAAGAAGCAAAGAAGATACTGACCACATTCAGAGACAAAAACTTTGGACATTGACTAAACTTTGGACATTGATAAAAATTTTCCCTGCTCTATCTCCCTCTTTGGTACTAACCATACATTCACAATATGTAAATATGTCTCCTCTTCCTCCCCAGAAGGCATGGTTATTTGTTATAACTCGTCTTTTATATTCAAAGGTTCTAACGGGTGCCTATCAGACCAGGCTGTGTGTTCAGTTACTGCTCTCTGCTATTTAGCAGTTCTGTTAACCCGCCTCCACCTATAGGCAAACTCGTAATTGTTGGTTTTGCCTTCAACAGTACTACGTTTTTTCTCTGTTTTATCTCTTCCTCCGTTAGGAAGTATATTTGTCTATCCACTTCCTCGTGTGTATCTCCTTCTTACTTTGTGTACTACCCTCCCTCCCCCAATCTCTCCTAAAACCCATTATCGCTTGGTCTTCACAATATCTCAGAGTATCTCTAATCCCTCTTCTCCGCTCACATTTTCTCCTCTTTCAGCCTTATTAACAGGTACCCTACCACTTCGTCCGCTGGAACATCATGACTGACTCTCTTTGTCTCACCACGTTCAATATAAGAGGCCTGAATTCACCCTCTAAGAGACATCACCTAAGTCTCCTACTAAAAAGGTATGGCTCTAAGATTGTTTTTCTACAGGAGACTCAATTTAAGGGGAGTAGATGTTTATCCTTACCAGGGAAACAATTCCCGCTAGGATTCCATAGCTCTCACCTAACGTCATCCTCTAAAGGAGTATCGATCCTGTTCCATAGATTCGTCACCTTTTCCTGTGAGGCCCAGTATGCAGACAAGAATGGCAGGGTTTTATTTTTGAGAGGCACATTAAATAACACTAAACTGACTATAGCGTACCTTTATGCCCCGAATACTGACCAATTGCCTTGGTTGATTAAGCAGCTAGAGGTCCTCAGGCACTTTGCTATGAGCCCTATTCTCCTGGGAGGGGACCTTAATGTCACTCACTGCCCCCTATTGGACTCGTCAGTCGGGAAGTCACAGGTCTCACAGATTAGATTGAGGAGATTGGCCCGCAGTCTGGCAGAGCTTGGAGTCGTGGACGCATGGTGATACCGATCTCCCTCTAGAAAAGACTACACATACTATTCCTCAGTCCACTCATCTTTTCAGTGATTAGATTAAATTTTTGTATCCTCCAACCTTCTATCATCCATACTAAAAGCTAGCATTGACTCAATAACCATTTCAGACCACGCCCCAGTGTATATCAAACTCCGTCCTTCTCTGACCCCCCCCCCCCACCCCCCTCCTGGGAGTCGAGATGGAGACTTAACCCCTCCCTACTGGACTCCTGGACACCTGACCTGTCAATCCCGATGGTGTGGGAGGCCCATAAGGCCCTCTCTAGAGGCCTGTTGATCGCCCTGGGCTCTAGAGTCAAGAAAAAACAACAGATGGAGATTGACGAAAAGCTGCTACAAATTGCTAAGCTAGAACAAGCTGCAAAATCCTCCCAAAATAAAACTACGCTTGTAGAACTAATCTCCCTCAGGAAAGATCTTAGACCATGCTTAGATACCAAATTTCATAGAAAACACCTCCATCTCAAAACACATAGTCTATGCCCAAGGAAACAAAGGAAGTAAATATATGTCCACGCTTATCAAAAAGGCCCGCGCCAGAAACTTTATTAAATCTATTAAAACACACTCGGGCTCTACGGTCACCACGACACAGGACATAGCCAAAGAATTCCAGAGCTTCTATTCCCGTCTGTATAACCTTAAAGAAGTAACTACCCCAGAGGCCATCTCTAGCGCTAGGAACCAGATTGATGCCTTCTTAAAAGAGTTGAAACTCTCCAGGATTGGAGACAGAGAAGCTGCCGCGTTGCTGACCCCTGTCACTAAACGAGTGGTTGAAGATCTACTAGCCTCATGCCCGACTGGGAAAAGCCCTGGCCCTGACGGTTTCCCGCTAATCTACTATAAATCATTTAAACAAACCTTAACCCCTCAGTTTACAAAGCTCTTCAACTCCTTACTGCAAGGTGTCCCACTCCCGAAGCAGGCCCAAGAGGCTCATATAACCCTAGTACAGAAAGATAACAAGGACCCGGAGATGTGCGGCAGCTACAGGCCAATTTCGTTAATCAATTTTGACATGAAGCTCTGGGCTAAACTCCTGGCTAAAAGGTTGGAATTATACCTCCCAAACCTAATCAACATCGAACAAACTGGCTTCGTAAAAGGAAGAGATGGTAAAGACAACTGTCTAAGATTACTGCATGCATCGAGATACATCCAGACTCATAATATCCCCCTAGATTTAGTAAGCACAGACGTTGAAAAAGCATTTGATAAGGTGGATTGGCTTTACATGGAATTGGTCCTGCTGCACTTCGGCATCCCTCCGAGGTTCGTGTCAGCCATATTCTGCATATACGCTATGTCCTCGCCAGACTTAAAATTAATGAATCTCTCTCACCCCCCTTTAACATCAATAACGGCACTCGACAGGGCTGCCCACTTTCCCCATCCCTTTTTATCCTAACATTAGAACTAGAGATGAGCGAGCGTACTCGTCCGAGCTTGATGCTCATTCGAGTATTAGTGTACACGAGATGCTTGTTACTCGAGATGAGCACCACGCGATGTTCGAGTCACTTTCATTTTCTTCCCTGACAAATTTGCCCTCTTTTCTGGCCAATAGAAAGACAGGGAAGGCATTACAACTTCCTCCTTTGAAATTCCAGCCCTATACCACCCCCCTGCAGTGAGTGACTGGGGAGATCAGGTGACACCCGAGTATTAAAATCTGCCCCGCCCGCGGTTCACCACAGATGCGAGCTGAGAGAGACCAGGAAAAGTGCTGTCTTGCTGTAGCTGCTATAGGGAGAGTGTTAGGTGTTATTTTAGTCTTCAAGAACCCCAACGGTCCTTCTTAGGGCCACATCTGACCGTGTGCAGTACTGTTGAGGCTGCTTTTAGTAGTGTTGCAGAATTTTTTTTTTTTTTGGAAATCGGGTGTGCAGACCATAGCGTCCTCAGTCATTTTACAGAGTATAGGGGCAGTACTGGTGAGGCAGGGAAAGAGGTACACTGGCTGTATAGGCAGTGGGCTTTTTCCCAAAAAGTGGAAAAAAATACTATATTTGGCCTGCCTGTGACTGTCTTCAGTTTACTGCGTGTCTGCTGGGGGTAGTAGTCCTTTATTAATACCCAGCCTTGCGCATAATTGTTTCCTGGCTGCACTGGGCTTTCAGTAACCACAGTCATCCTCCAACAGGGAAATCCAAATACAGCGTATATCAGAGGCAGTGGGCTTTTTCCCAAAAAGTGGAAAAAAATACTATATTTGGCCTGGCAGTGACCGTCTTCAGTTTACGGCGTGTCTGCTGCGGGTAGTAGTCGCTGATTAATACCCAGCCTTGCGCATAATTGTTTCCTGGCTCTGCTGTGCATTCCGTAAGCGAAGTCAGCCTCCAACCACAGGCCAATAAGCGGCACATTTAATTACAGCGTTCTGTTTCTGCTCTACTCGTAATACACCATGCTGAGGGGTAGGGGTAGGCCTAGAGGACGTGGACGCGGGCGAGGACGCGGAGGCTCAAGTCAGGGTGTGGGCACAGGCCGAGCTCCTGGTCCAGGTGTATCGCAGCCAACTGCTGCGGGATTAGGAGAGAGGCAAGTTTCTGGGGTCCCCAGATTCATCTCACAATTAATGGGTCCACGCGGTAGACCTTTATTAGAAACTGAGCAGTGTCAGCAGGTCCTGTCGTGGATGGCAGAAAGTGCATCCAGCAATCTATCGACCACCCAGTCTTCTACGCCGTCCACAGCTGCAACTCTGAATACTCTGCCTGCTGCTCCTCCTTCCTCCCAGCCTCCTCACTCCATGAAAATAACACATTCTGAGGAGCAGGCAGACTCCCAGGAACTGTTCTCGGGCCCCTGCCCAGATTGGGCAGCAATGGTTCCTCTCCCACTGGAGGAGTTTGTCGTGACCGATGCCCAACCTTTGGAAAGTTCCCAGGTTTCGGGGGATGAGGCTGGGGACTTCCGGCAACTGTCTCAAGAGCTTTCAGTGTGTGAGGAGGACGATGACGATGAGACACAGTTGTCTATCAGTGAGGGACAAGTGAGGGCAGTAAGTCCGAGGGAGGAGCGCACAAAGGATTCGGAGGAAGAGCAGCTGGACGATGAGGTGACTGACCCCACCTGGTCTTCAGAGGGGGAGGCAAGTGCAGCAGCAGGGCAGGTTGGAAGAGGCAGTGCGATGGCCAGGGGTAGAGGCAGGGCCAGACCGAATAATCCACCAACTGTTTCCCAAAGCGCCCCCTCGCGCCATGCCACCCTGCATAGGCCAAGGTGCTCAAAGGTGTGGGAGTTTTTCACTGAGAGTGCAGACGATCGACGAACTGTGGTGTGCAAGGTTTGTCGCGCCAAGATCAGCCGGGGAGCCACCACCACCAGCCTCACCACCACCAGCATGCGCAGGCATATGATGGCCAAGCACCCCACAAGGTGGGACGAAGGCCGTTCACCGCCTCCGGTTTGCACCACTGCCTCTCCCCCTGTGCCCCAACCTGCCACTGAGATCCAACCCCCCTGTCAAGACACAGGCATGACCGTCTCCCGGCCTGCACCCACACGCTCACCTCCGCTGTCCTCGGCCCCATCCAGCAGTGTCTCTCAGCGCAGCGTCCAGCCGTAGCTAGCGCAACTGTTGGAGCGCAAGCGCAAGTACGCCGCCACGCACCCGCACGCTCAAGCGTTAAACGTGCACATAGCCAAATTGATCAGCCTGGAGATGCTGCCGTATAGGCTTGTGGAAACGGAGGCTTTCAAAAACATGATGGCGGCGGCCCCACGCTACTCGGTTCCCAGTCGCCACTACTTTTCCCGATGTGCCGTCCCAGCCCTGCACGACCACGTCTCCCGCAACATTGTACGCGCCCTCACCAACGCGGTTACTGCCAAGGTCCACTTAACAACGGACACGTGGACAAGCACAGGCCGGCAGGGCCACTATATCTCCCTGACGGCACATTGGGTGAATTTAGTGGAGTCTGGGACTGAGTCAGAGCCTGGGACCGCTGGGTCCTACCCACCCCCAGAATTGCGGGCCCCAGCTCGGTGCTGGTATCTGCGGCGGTGTATGCTTCCTCAACTAAACCACCCTCCTCCTCCTCCTCCTACGCAACCTCTGTCTCGCAATCAAGATGTGTCAACGGCAGCAGTCGGTGTCGCGCGGCGTGGCAGCACAGCGGTGGCCAAGCAATAGCAGGCCGTGCTGAAACTACTCAGCTTAGGAGAGACGAGGCACACGGCCCATGAACTGCTGCAGGGTCTGACAGGGCAGACCGACCGCTGGCTTTCGCCGCTGAGCCTCCAACCGGGCATGGTCATGTGTGACAACGGCCATAACCTTGTGGCGGCTCTGCAGCTCGGCAGCCTCACGCACGTGCCATGCCTGGCCCACGTCTTTAATTTGGTGGTTCAGCGCTTTCTGAAAAGCTACCCACGCTTGTCAGACCTGCTCGGAAAGGTGGGCCGGGTCAGCGCACATTTCCGCAAGTCCAACACGGACGCTGCCACCCTGCAGACCCTGCAACATCGGTTTAATCTGCCAGTGCACCGACTGCTGTGCGATGTGCCTACACGATGGAACTCTACGCTCCACATGTTGGCCAGGCTCTATGAGCAGTGTAGAGCTATAGTGGAATACCAACTCCAACATGGGCGGTGTAGTGGGAGTCAGCCTCCTCAATTCTTTACAGAAGAGTGAGCCTGGTAGGCAGACATCTGCTAGGTCCTTGGAAACTTTGAGGAGTCTACCCAGATGGTGAGCGGCGATGCTGCAATCATTAGTGTCACCATTCCTCTGCTATGCCTCTTGAGAAGTTCCCTGCAAAGCATAAAGGCAGACGCTTTGCGCTCGGAAACAGAGGCGGGGGAAGACAGTATGTCGCTGGATAGTCAGAGCACCCTCATGTCTATATCTCAGCGCGTTGAGGAGGAGGAGGAGGAGGATGGTGAGGAGCATGAGGAGGAAGGAAAAGAGACAGCTTGGCCCACTACTGAGGGTACCCATGCTGCTTGCTTGTCATCCTTTCAGCGTGTATGGCCTGAGAAGGAGGAGGAGGAGGATCCTGAAAGTGATCTTCCTAGTGAGGACAGCCATGTGTTGTGTACAGGTACCCTGGCACACATGGCTGACTTCATGTTAGGATGCCTTTCTCGTGACCCTCGCGTTACACGCATTCTGGCCACTACGGATTACTGGGTGTACACACTGCTCGACCCACGGTATAAGGAGAACCTTTCCACTCTCATACCCGAAGAGGAAAGGGGTTCGAGATTGATGCTATACCACAGGACCCTGGCGGACAAACTGATGGTAAAATTCCCATCCGACAGCGCTAGCGGCAGAAGGCACAGTTCCGAGAGCCAAGTAGCAGGGGAGGCGCGGAGATCCGGCAGGATGTTCAGCGCAGGCAGGGGAACACTCTCCAAGGCCTTTGCCAGCTTTATGGCTCCCCAGCAAGACTGTCTCACACCTCCCCAGTCAAGGCTGAGTCGGAAGGAGCACTGTAAAAGGATGGTAAGGGAGTACGTAGCCGATCATACGACCGTCCTCCGTGACGCCTGTGCTCCGTGCAACTACTGGGTGTCGAAGCTGGACATGTGGCCTGAACTCGCGCTGTATGCCCTGGAGGTGCTTGCTTGTCCTGCGGCTAGCGTCTTGTCAGAGAGGGTGTTTAGTGCGGCTGGGGGAATCATCACGGATAAGCGTACCCGCCTGTCAACCGACAGTGCCGACAGGCTTACACTCATAAAGATGAACAAAGCCTGGATTTCCCCAGACTTCTCTTCTCCACCAGCGGACAGCAGCGGTACCTAAACAATACGTAGGCTGCACCCGCGGATGGAAGTATCGTTCTCTATCACCATCAAAAATGGGGACCTTTTAGCTTCATCAATCTGTGTATTTTATTCATCCTCCTCCTCCTGCTCCTCCTCCTGAAACCTCACGTAATCACGCCGAACGGGCAATTTTTCTTAGGCCCACAAGGCTCAGTCATATTACTTTTGTAAACAATGTTTATATGTTTCAATTCTCATTAAAGCGTTGAAACTTGCACCTGAACGAATTTTTATTTTAACTGGGCTGCCTCCAGGCCTAGTTACAAATTAAGCCACAGTAACCAAAGCAATTTAATAGGTTTCACCTGCCCTCTTGGTTGGGCATGGGCAATTTTTCTGAGGTACATTAGTACTGTTGGTACACCAATTTTTTTGGGCCCTCGCCTACAGTGTAATCCTAGTAATTTTTATGGGCTTCGCCTGCACTCATGGTGCAGCAAGGTGTGTGGGGTTGGCCTACACTTTTGCTACATAAATGTAACTGGGGCCTTGTCTATACTGCAACTACTGAAATGTGAAAGAGACTGTTATCTCCCTAAACTGCTGCAACAGGAATGTTACTGTGGCCTGTCTTGACTGCTACTACTACTGAAATGGAACTAATACTGTGCCCCCCCTATACTGCTGCTTCGGAATTGTTACTGGGGCCAGTCTTGACTGCTACTATTACTGAAATGGAACTAAGACTGTGCTCCCCCTATACTGCTGCTAGTGATATGTTACTGGGGCCTGTCTTGACTGCTACTACTACTAAAATGGAACTAATACTGTGCTCCCCCTATACTGCTGCTTCGGAATTGTTCCTGGGGCCTGTCTTGACTGCTACTATTACTGAAATGGAACGAAGACTGTGCTCCCCCTATACTGCTGCTTCGGAGTTGTAACTGGGGCCTGTCCAGACTGCTACTATTACTAAAATGGAACTAATACTGTTCTCCCCCTATACTGCTGCTAGTGATATGTTACTGGGGCCTGTCTTGACTGCTACTACTACTGAAATGGAACTAATACTGTGCTCCCCCTATACTGCTGCTAGTGATATGTTACTGGGGCCTGTCCCTAATGCTACCGCTGAAATGTTACTAATTCTGGGCTCTGCCTACACCGCTGCTAATGCTATGTCACTGGGGTGTGGAAATGGAGGCTTCCCAAAGACATGATGGCGGCGAGGCCATTTCCCACCAACGCGGTTACTGTTAAGGTGCATATAACCACGGACACGTGGAGAGGACACGTAGCGCCTCAAAAACATCCCCCTCCTCCTCCAACAATGAAAACATTCTTGTCAAATACCTTTGCATTGGTCCGTCTGGTGGCAGTCCAAGAATTTCACCTTTAATGACACAACAAGAGAGCCCTCCCACCATCCCCCCGCCACGGCCCACTTAATCATGGCCACATTCCAAAAACCAACAAAATAAAACCGCGCTACTAGGTTCGCAGTCGCGACCACTTTCCCACCAACGCGTTTACTGTTAAGGTACATATTACCAGTCTGACTGGGGCATGCACTGTGGGCCGAAGCCCACCTGTATTGTATCTGATGTTAGCTCTGCTGAGCAGGGCACTGCAATGGGATACATTTATGTACCGCCAATGGGTTCCAGGGAGCCACCCATGCTGTGGGTCCACAGGGACTTCACATTACGGACTTGTACCTGCCAGTGTCTATGTATTAAAAACCCCGGTCAGACTGGGGCATGCATTGTGGGCCGAAGACCACCTGCATTTAATCTGACGTTACCTCAGCTGTGCTGGGCACTACAAAGGGATTTGTTTATGTACCGCCGGTGGGTTCCAGGGAGCCACCCATGCTTTGGGTCCACAGTGACTTCACATTAGGGAGTTGTACCTGCCTGTGTCTACTTATAAAAAACCCCCAGTCTGACTGGGGCATGCAGTGTGGGCCGAAGCCCACCTGCGTTTAATCTGACGTTACCTCAGCCGTGCTGGGCAATGCAATGGGATTTATTTATGTAACGTCGATGGCTTCCTGGGACCCACCCAGGCTGTCGGTCCACACGGAGTTGCACCTGCCTGTGTCTACTTATAAAGAACCCCAGTCTGACTGGGGCATGCAGTGTGGGCCGAAGCCCACCTGTATTTAATCTGACGTAAGCTCTACTATCCGGGGCACTGCATTGGGACAAACTACAGGAGCAATACAGCACTAATGAGACGTGCACAGCTACACTAGCATTGGAGTCTGCTGTAGGCCCGCGATTGCTGAGGGGTTGTGCAGAGGCCTATGTCCTGGGTGCAGTGAAAGTCCGCTTCCTGCCTAGGATTGCTGAATCTGTGGGCTGAGGCCTATGCCGTGGGCACGGTGCAAGTCTGCCATGTTTGGCCGCTCAGATCAATTTTTTGTACATGTCTTGGGTTTCCTAGGACCCACCTATGCTGTTGGTGCAAACTTAGTTCCCATTGCGGTGTTTGACCTGTCTGGCACAAAGGCACTGACTGACTTGGGTAGGGGGCAGAGCGCTGATGGCTTTCCTCTTGCAGTGTGGATTGAGCTATGCGACACCTTGACAGAATGAATACTGTGTGGCACATGGATTCCCCATTGTTATGCCCACGTTTGCAGCTCCTGATGGAGGTGGCACAGGATTGGAGTTCTCATTGCTTCTGTACAGCATTGTGGGCTATCGCCCTGCCCCTTTTAAAGAGGGTCGCTGCCTGGCCCTGCCAACCCTCTGCAGTGTGTGCCTCCGGTTCCTCCTCATGACAGGTGCACTTATAAATAGACATGAGGGTGGTGTGGCTATGAGGCCAGCGTGTGGCATGAGGGCATCTGAAGGCTGCGCAGGGACACTTTGGTGTGCGCTGTGGACACTGGGTCGTGCGGGGGGGTTGGGCAGCATGTAACCCAGGAGAATTGGCAGCGGAGTGTCATGCAGGCAGTGATTGTGCTTTGTTGGAGGTAGTGTGGTGCTTAGCTAAGGTATGCCTTGCTAATGAGGGTTTTTCAGAAGTAAAAATTGTTGGGGGGGGGCCACTCTTGTCGTTATTGTGGCTTAATAGTGGGACCCGGGAACTTGAGATGCAGTCCAACATGTAGCCCCTCACCTGCCCTATCCGTTTCTGTGTTGTTCCCATCACTTTCTTGAATTTCCCAGATTTTCACAAATGAAAACCTTAGCGAGCATCGGCGATATACAAAAATGCTCGAGTCGCCCATTGACTTCAATGGGGTTTGTTACTCGAAACGAACCCTCGAGCATCGCGGAAAGTTCGACTCAAGTAACGAGCACCCGAGCATTTTGGTGCTCACTCATCTCTAATTAGAACCTTTCCTATAAAAGATTAGGGCAGACCCAAAGATCCAGAGACTGAAAATAAATAGAGAGGAACTATCTTTAGCTGCCTTTGCCGACGATATCATCTTTTTGATAACAAACCCAGAGTTGGGCCTACCCAGACTAGTCAAACTTCTGGAAGAATTCAGCGCCGTGTGTAACCTTAAAACCAACTTTACTAAGTCCATTGTCCTCAACATTTCTATAACATCATCCCATTGTAGGGATATAAGATTCCGTACCCCCTTTGCCTGGTCTGAATCTCAGATAGACTTTTTAGGAGTAAAAATCACTAAAAAAACAGAAGACCTATACTTCACAAATTTTGTACCCCTCCTGACTAAAGTTAAAAACCTCTTGCGAGCGTACGACCTGCCCTTCATTTCCTGGCTGGGCAGAAAAAATGTTCTAAAATCTTATGTGCTTCCGGTGATCCTTTACCAGATTTGCCTCCTCCTGATACACCTCCCCGGTAGTTTCTTTAAAGCTCTTCGTGTTATTTTTTCAGGGTACATATGGAGAAGGAGAAGACCCAGATTAGCTAATTGCCTTTTGGTGAAGAGGGTCAGTGAGGGTGGTATCGGTATGCCTTGTGTCCATGACTTTTATCTGGCCTCCCAACTGAACTATTGGATGGAATTAGCCCTCCCAAGCAGAGACAGCCTCATTTTTTCTTTAGCTGAGAGGACCTATAGTCCAACCCTCAGAGAAGACCTATGGTACCCCGATAAGAGTAGTTCTAAGAGGGCTCGTGATGACCCTCTGCTCAGAGGCCCATTTGAGGCCTGGAATGATCTTGGAGAGACCCTAGCACCTTCTCCATCCCCCTGTGCCCCTCTCTGCTCTCTTTACATAATCCTGGACCTGCCTTTAGACTCATGCTCAGCCAGTATCTGGAAAATTTTTAAAGATAAAAAAAATCAGTGACATCCAGGCTCTGGCACATAGATCTCCCCCTGAATTAGTCCAGGAGCTTCTGCCTAACCAGACACTCCCCCTGCTCCTGTCCACCCACATAGCAACAGTACTTCGGGATTTCCTTCCCTTAATTCAAATCCACTAGACCTGGGACCGTCTTTGAGACAGTTTTAACAGGGAGTAATGTAACTAATAAGAAAATGGCATTCTTACGCAAACACATCATCTCTCCCCCCTCATCCTCTAAACCTGCCTTTCTAACCTCGTGGGAGAAGGAACTTCACATATCCCTATCCCTGAGTGACACTAAATTGATCTTGAAGACGGCCTTCGGCCTTTCTCCCTGTGTAACCTCCCAGGAGTGCCATTACAAACTTCTGTCGAGATGGTACAGGACTCCTTAGTGGCTGTTCATCCATAAACTGGCCTCGCATAGTAGGTGCTGGAGATGTGATGCAGAGATCGGCTCCTTCCTGCACTTGTGGTGGAAATGCTCGCTTATCTCTTCTTTCTGTTTTGACGTTGAGGGGGTTCTGAGGAAGTTGTCTCCAAACCTTAAGCTCTCCCCCGAAGTGGAGGAGGCCTACCTCCGCCTTCCATCCTCTCAAACACAAGCTCTTGGCCTTCCTCATAGATGCGGCCAAAGCACTTATTCCATCACTCTGGCATCAACAAATTTCTCCGTCCTTGTCTCAATGGAGAGATAAAGTTGACCTTCTTCCAAATCTTGAAGAACTAGTCAGTTGGTCCAATGGTACCCATGACAACTACCTAAAAATCTGGAGTCCGTGGCGCTCTTTAAGAAACAAACTTTAATGGAACTGGCTAAAGAGGCCCCCGCTTGTTGGACATGCTGAGACGAAGTGAGTCTAAACGAGGGACTCTCTCCCTTAACTTTCTGCATAGGACGGGTCAACCCCACACCCCTTAGGCACCGGGCTGACACTTCAACAATTACTTCAGACTATGCCCCCCCCTTCCTCCCCCCTCCCTCAACCGCTCCCAATTCCCGCCCTCTGCCCAGCTCAACACCCCCCCCCCTCCCCCTGTTTGTTAGGTCTGTCTTGTCTGTCTGTATTCCTGTTTATGTTTTTCTTTTTCTGCCCTTGGAAGGGGCCCTGGCTGGGCGATCTATCTGGTGGTTGCCAATCAGGACCCTCCCGAACTAAGTAATTTAAGATTGTAATGTATACACTTTTTGTAACTTGTTTGATATCCTGCTTTAACACTTTGACGTTATCTGTATGTCTTGCTTTGACTATAAAAATCTTAATAAACACGGATTTAAAAAAAAAAAAAAGATATGAGACCGAAAGTACGCGATGAGAATATGGTAAAAATACCACATACCTGTATGAATGTGTCCACAAAGAGCCAGAAAACCATTGTGCATTTTAATATTTCTCTTCCAGCAATGAAACTCTGCACCTGAGTAAAACGAGAATGGTATGATACCCTATTAGGGGAAATTGGTACAGGTGTAGGGGTTTGAACTCTATAGATTTAGAGGTGATGAATTAAATGGCAGGGGTAGGACAAGATGCATCTCAATTGTTAAATGTTCAGGCACGATGGATGCCTTCCTTGTTCCTCCCCCGACATTAGGATATGATAAGGATGTATTAACGCTTTTTAATCTGAGTTTTGCGGTTCAAAATGATTTGTTTGCAAATATGAGTAAATTCATAAACTATACACAATGTAGCCTGCAATATGTATATATGATTCACGAGAAGGACAAAGCACAATCAGACTTGATGACAAATAATGAAAAATTGTGGAGAAATGACTTTTTTTGAGGTAAAGGACACAAGCCTGATGTGTAAGTTTGTAGTACTATCTGTGGTGTTCGGACCGCCTCTATATGCTTTCCAATATTGGTTGCCCAAGTTCACAGGTACGATGATTGATAGCGAAAATAAAACCCATGGCATAGAAAACTGTGAAGAAACACTGGATGGCCTAGTATGCGGACGGAGTACAGCCGCATATGAGCCATGTTTCCTGCAGCCTTCAGGCAGCATATGTGATTGGACGGTGCTACCTGTTTCTTTCCATGTGCTGATAGAAGTTGGCCCCCAATATATATGCTTTGTTACCAAACCAAACTAACACCATCAGTATGTATAATCTCACCACTCCATTTTCTGGATGTTTACAAAACAATACATTGGTTTACAGAAACTTACCCCTTTTTGCCAGATGCTGAAGCTGCATTAAAGTATTACTGGCACCCAGATGCTATCCCTATGTCAAATCTAACTGTATCCTTGGGTAGAATTGTAAGACTAATGAAAGATATTGAACACCTTCAAAAGCATTTGGATGTTACTAACCTCTCCCTTATGGAATTAGAAAAACAAACTGTATCGGTAGTAGATAAGTTGGTCAGCATAGGTACTAAGAACCAGAGTATCACTGGTATGATATGATATATGATATGATATTTATACTGGATGGTCACCTACTGCAGGAAAGATGATGGATTTTATGTTTCACCCATTAGTAATACTGTTTCTTTTGTTTATTCTTTTGAGTGTTTGCAATAACTGGACATTCTGTGGGATACGGAGACAAGCAAATTATCTGGAATCGCTCCCTCTACGATATCGTTGAAACAGTCATACGTAAAAAAGCAACAACAGTGAGGATCCGGCAAAGAAGACAATAAAGAAAGACTGGCAGGGGTGGCTTAGAACCCTTGATAGTACCACTACAAAGGCTCTTTTCAAGATGGACTGTTTCAAATGCGGGATTGTGAAGGCTTTGAGCCAAAAACATTATATATTATATATATATATATATATTTAATTCTGACTCCTATGAACATCTTTGATATAAGCTTGTACCTTCATGTGTTGTTTGCAAGGCAATATTGCATTGTTACAGGAATTAGAAATAGAGAATAGTACTTAGCAAAAGTATATATTATACATTCTTCCATATCTTCTGTTACACTGTTCAAAGGTCAGTTTACAATAGTGTCCAGTAAAGACAAAGCCTTAATGATTAACTGCTATCTATGTAAAAGCACATGGCTGGCTGAAATGTATACATATTGACAATAGACTAGAGATGAGCGAACGTACTCGTCCGAGCTTGATGCTCGGGCGAATATTAGGGTGTTCGGGATGTTCGTTATTCGTAACGAACACCACACGATGTTCGGATGTTCGTCTATATGCGCTCAATGGGGCCGGCGGCAGCAGCGCCAACCCCATTGAGAACATATAGAAGACAAATCCTTCTTCTCTGCCACAGCTGTAACAGCTGTGACAGAGAAGAACGATGTTTGCCCATTGAATTCAATGGAACCGGCAATACAGCCGACTCCACTGAATGCAATGGGCTGCCGGCGATCGCGGGATGAATTGTCGGAAAGGGGTTAAATATATAAGCCCTTTCCTGCAATTCATCCAGAAATGTGTAAAAATAAAAAATATATATATACTCACCTGGTGCCGGCAGATGGAGTTCAGCGCGGCAGGCTGCAGTTCTCCTGAACTGCTCTGAACAGCTGTGAGTAGTATTCAGCAGCCGGGGATTTAAAATCCCCGCCTGCTGAATAAGATGCCTCTGAATGGTCACAGCCTGACCAATCAGAGGCAGCCCTCACTCACCCATTCATGAATTCACCCGAACATCGCGGGAAGTTCATTTCGAATAACGCGAACCCGAACATTTTGGTGTTCGCTCATCTTTACAATAGACCACTCTCCTTTATAAATACTATATAAAGAAAGATGTTTTGTAATAAAGGTAGATTGCTTTAAGACTCGGTCATGATGTCTGTGTCCATTGCTTTCTCATGGCGGCCGCCATAACCACCTTTCATTTGGAGCCTCACAGCATATTGAAGAAATATTGAATTTCCCTAACAACAGTATTAGGGGTCAGCAAGAAGGTAACATCCCGCTCCTCACCTGAATCTCTGATAGACAGCTCCCTGGATTCCGGGCTCTCCATATATAACAGTATTAGAGGTCAGCGAGGAGGTAACATCCCGCTCCTCACCTGAATCTCTGATAGACAGCTCCCTGGATTCTGGGCTCTCCATATATAACAGTATTAGGGGTCAGCGAGGAGGTAACATCCCGCTCCTCACCTGAATCTCTGATAGACAGCTCCCTGGATTCCGGGCCCTCCATTTATAACAGTATTAGAGGTCAGCGAGGAGGTAACATCCTGCTCCTCACCTGAATCTCTGATAGACAGCTCCCTGGATTCCGGGCTCTCCATATATAACAGTATTAGGGGTCAGCGAGGAGGTAACATCCCGCTCCTCACCTGAATCTCTGATAGACAGCTCCCTGGATTCCAGGCTCTCCATATATAACAGTATTAGAGGTCAGCCAGGAGGTAACATCCCGCTCCTCACCTGAATCTCTGATAGACAGCTCCCTGGATTCTGGTCTCTCCATAGATTCATGTTCCCAGGTCACTCGTACTATGAATCCTGGATCCTTGTGACGATCCTCAGGGATTCGGACCTCACTGGAGACGCTGTAGGTTGTGTCAGGATTATCAGCCAATGATTCAGAGGATGATATGACGTCTTCTGATCCTCCCACTCCGCACCTCCATGTAATCCTGATGCTTGCAGGATAAAAGTTCTCCAGGTTGAGCAAATACTTCATCTCCCCAGAGATAAACAGACTTCTCATCACCGGCTGTGACAGCCTGGGCTTTACTGAAACGTGACCACACAACCTTTTACACTTTCCTCTACAGCAGACGCCCCCAATAAACACATAACACACGGCTTACATTTTTTTCCAACATAAGTCTTATGGATGATTATCCATCTGTGTATTATACTGTGGCAAATATTGGGGCTTTATGTTGGGGTATAGAATGCAAGATTTTCCTGACTTATATGCTGGACATAGAGTCCAAACAAAATGTGAGTAGAGCCGAACTCTGGGGGGGGGGGGGGGGGTTTAACTGAAGGATATATAAAGAGATATTTTGTTATTTTCATTTATTTACCAAATGTCAATGAATAAAACTGATCCTTTTCTGTAAAGCCGGAGGCAGCTATATATTTCTATAAATGTATATACACTCACCAATGACTTGTAGCCTCCCTGTGGTTTTCTCTATTGGTTTCTTGAGGTCAGGATGGTTCACCAGACATAAATATTTCTCCCCCTGATGTGTCCCCAGTGTGGGGGTGATGGGCAGACGGGCGGTACAGCTGTAGGTGTTATCGGCCGCTCTCCTGGATGCCACACTCCGATAAGTAGCACAGCTTCTTCGTAGATCTTACGTCCGGCTCCTCTCAACCATATCACACTTACATTACCCGGGTAATATCCCAACACATCATGCGGCAGGATGGTCGTGGCACCATAAACTAGACGGGGAATTGGAACCTCTCCTGCAACTGGACTCCAACTATAATCTACAGAACAGGACATAGAAATGTTTTGGGATTTTAAACCAACTTTACCAAAGAAAACCCATCCCCCCACATAAATATCACACATGTGTGTACTGTATGTAACATGTCAGGATGGGATGTGTAATGGCAGCTCATATTACAAAGAAGTGGGGGGCAGTTAAAACTGTTTTACACTCCATTAAACCCAATTTCTGCGTCATCCTGCTGCAAAAATACCATCTCTTACTGCTGATGCCTTTAGCACAGGGATATAATATATGTAGAGTGCAATGAAATGTTGCAGCCAAACTAGAGCTCTAGTCCTCATGTGCCGGAGAAAGTCTCCTGGGTTCATCATGAGCTCTCCATATATCTGTACAATTTTTTGACCGAAAAAAGGTGGTCCTAAATCAAAAGGAAATAGGGCAGGTGACAGGGAGACGGTGGCCATATTTTTCATACTCATCTGCTTGATGGTGCCTGCGCTGCCTACCTGCAAAGTCTGTGCGCTAACTGAAAATTGGACTCTTTTCAGAGTCTTGTGCCCTCCTATAGACTTTTATAGGAAAGCATGCACTTGGGACTCTGAAAAGAGACAGATTTTCATGCCGCGCACTGACTTCAAAGTGGGACACCACTGGATCGCGGGAGTGGGTTGGTATAAAAAATACATCACCTAACCCCTTGTCATCTTCAGTAGCAGCACTATAATTAGGCCGGTCTCACACGACTAGATCTGAATTGTGGATTCCTCGTTTGTATGATCCGCGGTATTACACTGTTTAATCAAATGCATTGGAAAACATAATTCTGCTCACATCAGTTGGGTTGGAATTGTGCAATCCACTCGCGGAAAATAAAACTCAGCATGTTCTATTTATCGCGACATCCGTGACATAGTGCCCATTGTGCTCCATGGTCGCGGATATACCTGTAGCCCATATGCATTTACATTGTGTACAGGCTGCGGGTACCCACGTCATCGGTAAGCAACGGTGTTAGAAATATGAACAAACAAAAGGTGTACTGTGATGACCTCCTGCGTAAGTACGAGTACGCAGAATCACGGCCGGGCTCACAGCTGGAATCCGCATACGGGCATGTGAGCCCAGCTTTAGTTTCTAGTTCTGTAGGCAGGGGACTACGGTTTCCTCTTTTTGACAGATCAATCCAAAAACAGATGCATTAGTCTCCGTTTGTATCAGTTTGTCATCTGTTATAATAAATCAGTCAACTGGAGCTCTTTTAATGGTCTTCTACACCGGCCAAGAATTGGATTATGGAGCCGAACGCTAGTAAGATAATACACAGGGGCAGTAGTCTAACAGTAATATTAAAGCCCGTCACAGTTTAGACTGATTAAAATAAATAATTTTATTATAGAATGCTAAAAAACATATACCACTTTAGGGCATACCTGACATAGAACAAAAAACAAAACCACCAACGGGTAGCATGCTATATGGGTTGGTGGCCAAATTAGATGTTATACTATTGGCGACTAACTCACATATACTTCAAGCAAAGTCACTGTGGGGCCGTGCACAAATGCCCCAAGTGGCCAAATAGTGTAAAGAGCTCTCCCTAAATTAATGGACTCGGTATGGATGTTAGGAGCCTGTTATGTACCAGGAATATTAGTCAAGGTGACAGTGGGAAAGACCCAAAGCCACCTCGTGATAGTGTGGTACTATAAATAGCGGGAGCGTGTAGGACCTCGTAGATAGGATGTACAAGGCTCCTATTTGTTATTACACTAGATGTGAGTTCGGGTTTGGTTCCCCTTATAGGATCGATTCTCCTATTTACATTAGATGTGAATTAGGGTTCCATTCCCTTTTATAGAACTAAATTAGATCTTCGACACGTTTCCCCATGAATGCCACGGATCATCAGGAAGTTAGCATTCTATAATAAAATTATTTATTTTAATCAGTCTAAACTGTGAAGAACGCTAGTAAGATAGTTTGTGCCCCACCGGACGGCTATATACCTCCCTGTTCACATGGAGAGACGTACAGAGCCGATCAGAAAGCATCTTCATGTTCACTGAATACCAATGATCAGCCAGCGAGCGCTCACTCATTGGTTGGATAATTGTCTTTTTTACACGGCCTGATTGTCGGGTGAACAAACGTTCAGAGGAACATTAATGCTGATATCAGGACCGTTTAAAAAGACCTTTACTGTGAAGATGTCATTATCTCCATAAAGTTCTATCTAAGGCCATGTTCATTGTATCTCCTGATACATATGCTGAAGGGGTCCGTGGACCGTTATTGACCTGGCAGATGACAAGAGTGCCCTCGACATCCACTGAGTAGGTATATAGTATGTCAGGATACTTTTTTTTTTCCTTACGCGGGCAGCACATGAACGTGTCGGATTCCGTATGCAGGAGTCCATATTGGAGCCAGTGTCTGCGCAGAAATGTTTAAATCTTTATTGCGGATGGACCGGGTGGCTCGCCATCGGACATGCACAGTACAGATTTTCTTTAAAATGTTTATTTTTCCCATGACATTGCTAGGCAATAACTCAGCTACTCATGACCTATCCACAGTGTCTATTGTGGATGGGCCGTGGGCTAGATGGCTTCCATTGACTTCAATGGAATCTGCACGAATATAGAGCATACTGCGATTTTTTTTCCCCTATGCTTGTGGAAATCGCAATTCGATTCCATGAGTGTGTAGGAAAGAGCGATTTTACATTGTAAGCTCTGAACGGTATTTACTGCGGACTCGCAGTGTGGACGTCGACCGTGTATTCCGCAATGCAAATCTGTTCATGTGCCTCAGGCCTAGCTGTATATGAACACACAGCCTGTTACACTTTCCTCTACAGCAGACGCCCCCAATAAACACATAACGCATGGCTTACATTTTTTTTCCAACATAAGGCTTATGGATGATTATATGTCTGTGTATTATACTGTGGCAAACATTGGGCTTTATGTTGATGCATAGGTTGTAACATTCTCCTGACATGTATGCCGGACATAGAGTCCAAATGTAATGTGAGCAGAGCCGGTCTCTGGGGGTGGTTTAACTGAAGGATGTATAAAGAGATATTTTGTTATTTCTATTTATTTATTAAACGTCAATCAATAAAACTGATCCTTTTCCATAAAGCTGGAGGCAGCTATATATTTCTATAAAATGTATATATACTCACCATTGACTTGTAGCCTTCCTGTGCTTTTCTGTATGGGTTTCTCGAGGGCAGGATGGTTTCCCCACATATATATATATTCTGCCCCCTGATGTTGTTCCCCCAGTGTAGGGGTGATGGACAGACTGGAGGTACAGCTGTAGGTGTTATCGGCCGCTCTCCAGGATGTCACACTCTGGTTAACAGCAGGGTCAGTCTCTAAATACAACTGCTGTCCAACATCTCTCCACCATGTCACAGTGATTGCATCTGGGAAATATCCTGAGATATTACACCACAGGACGGCCGGGACGCCGTGAACTAGATGGGGAATCTTAATCTGTCCCACAACCGGACGCCATCTGTAATCTACAGAACAGGACATGGAAAGGTTTTGTAATTTTAAACCAACTTTACTAAAGAAAAAACATCCATCCTTCATATGTCAGAGAAAGTCTCTCAGTTTACCATGTGCACTATATATGTAGTACCCCAGAGTTGGGGTTCCACAGCATTCCCACCACCTCTACCTAACACTGTGTGATTCAGCAGAATGCAACAACCCCCCCCCCCTCCCTCTTGATTGGACAGTTAAGTTGGCCTAGCTCAAGATTGGTAGGCGTAGTGAGTATAAAAGACAGTGATGGGGTGGGGTTGAGCAGTTCCATCTGAAGTCAAGCCAACTCAATACAGACTGAAGGAGATCGGGGAGAAAAAGAAGTTCATCTATTCTGAATCAGTGTGAAGGACAGAGAAATGCAAAGCGTTGAGCATGAGCCCAAGGGAATTCTAGAGAGAAAAAGACCAGAAACAACGGAATAAAAATGGAGTTTGGGAGAAGGGAAAACAGAAGAAAGAGATAGAGGAAGAAGAGGGAAACATATGAATTAAGGGCTCATAATCAAGTCAGTAAAGTGTCTAGTCAACATTAGTTAAAGCCTGGGATAAAAGCTGAAAGTGTTTTACTGCAATGTGTTGCCACAGCCTCTATGAGGAAGCTTTTCAATCCAATGTCTGCTAATGTGATTTTAAGTCCTCCATTACTGCAAATTAATGTCATGCAAGAATTACTGCAATTGAGTCTGAACTGTGATTGTCTGCTGCCAAGTTGCACTATCCCCTCTCTCCCCTGCAATAAAGAGTTAAACAATTACTTTTATCTAAAGTCTGCTTGCTGGATTATTTTCCTCCATCTACAACAGCTGCACTGAGGTACCACAAGAACCCGCACAACATGCAAGGACTACCACCATTACTGTTAACCACTTTTCGTACGTATTATTTTTGTTTGAAATGGGTCACTACTCGTATACAGACTTGCATCACGACAAATTACCAACTTATATTATCTGACTCTGTGGGTAGCAGGCTACAACAACTGCCTATATTATTTACGGTTTATTTTATTTTTAGTCGTTTTTACCACTCTTGCATGTGGCCTCCGGGCACAGATCATGATTTCCCATGATAGAAGGGAGAGCAGAGCCATTGTTGACAACCATCTTATTTCCCCGCTGCCTATCTCTGCCATCGGTCTGCACTCGGTCTTGTTTACTGCACATATATAACAGTATTAGAGGTCAGCGAGGAGGTAACATCCCGCTCCTCACCTGAATCTCTGATAGACAGCTCCCTGGATTCCAGGCTCTCCATATATAACAGTATTAGAGGTCAGCGAGGAGGTAACATCCTGCTCCTCACCTGAATCTCTGATAGACAGCTCCCTGGACTCCAGGCTCTCCATATATACAACTATTAGGGGTCAGCGCGGAGGTAACATCCCGCTCCTCACCTGAATCTCTGATAGACAGCTCCCTGGATTCCAGGCTCTCCATATATAACAGTATTAGGGGTCAGCGCGGAGGTAACATCCCGCTCCTCACCTGAATCTCTAATAGACAGCTCCCTGGATTCTGGGCTCTCCATAGATTCATGTTCCCAGGTCACTTGTACTGTTAATCCTGGATCCTTGTGACGATCCTCAGGGATTCGGACCTCACTGGAGACGCTGTAGGTTGTGTCAGGATTATCGGCCAATGACTCAGTGGATGATATGACGTCTTCTGATCCTCCCACTCCACACGTCCATGTAATCCTGATACTTTTAGGATAAAAGTTCTCCAAGTTGAGCAAATACTTCATCTCTCCGTAAATAAACAGACTTCTCATCACCGGCTGTGACAGCCTGGGCTTTACTGAAATGTGAAGGACAGAATAAGATGAACATGTCAGAACACTTTTCATCCTGGCTAAATAACTACATCTCATGTCTACTCATTGAACATCGACAACTGGACGCATTTTTCAGTTTATTTTAAAGGGATTGTCCTGGAATTTCAACTTATCCCTTAGACACAGGACAGTGTTAGAGTACTTGGCTTTTTTTCAGTAGTCCAACAGACAGAATGGAGCAGTATACCAACTACTGGCTCCATTCATATGAGGGGACACAGGACCTGGTCTTTGCTATTGGTATGGCTTCGAATGATCAGACCCCCACCAATAAGACACTTCCAATTTAGTGGAATGGGAATAAGATCTTGGAACAACCTGTAAAAGGTTATCTAACAGTATGAGGCATACACAATACATAGCACCACTCAGACATCAGCAGATTGTAATTAAGTAGGAAGATAAAAGTAATATTCGGAATCTGTGTCTTTCGAACTATCCGGCCATTACAGTAATTTTGGAGGGGAAGTGCTGACAGATTTCCTTTAAGTAGCATTATCTGATGGTATATGTACCCCAAGATATAGCCATTAAAATATACAACTCATCAGAGAAAGAACAAACCCTCATATGGGTAGGCCAAGGGAGAAGTTAAAAGATACAGCTCTCAGATCACAGAGATGCAACACAAAAAAACAAAGAACACAACAAACCGATGGCGATGGTCAATGTAGATCATTCTCTCTGCAGGTTTAAAGACATTTTGTCCACAAGCTAATTGTACAGAGAAGTATGTGCACCCGCCCATGCAGTAGGTCACATATATGCTTTCTTAGTTTATATATCACAATGTTAGGATATCTTACCATAAATAGTCTCACAGTGAAACATCTCATCATTATGCTGATTGTTGACACCTCTACAGATGAAGGTCACATCTTTGTGTCTTTCCATATGTGGTATGAAGCTCAGTGATGTTACGTACTGACGTCCCTCCCATTGTGATCTGATCACATAGGTTATATCCAGTAAGCTCTCTTCTTCGCTCATCTGAGACGTCTGGATCTCCTGGTCCCGTCCATCTCTTCTCATCAGCCACGTCACACTCAGGTTCTCGGGGCAGTGGTCCACTGTGCAGTACAGGGTGGCTTCTTCTCCATCAATCAGCTTAGGAGGACCCACAATGTCTCTTATTATGAATGATACATTAGCTGTAAGAACAGGATAAAATAATCAGACAACTGTATCAGGATAAATCAGGATAAAATAATCAGTAATTGTACAATAACATTAAGCCGCAGTATGGATTTCCATCTGATATATTGTCACATAGAATCCTCAAAGAGTTCTCTTAATTACTCGCTGGTCAACAAAGTAAAACTTTATTTCTCATCATAAACAAAATACAATTTTAATGCCGATTCCAAATATGCATTCAGTTTATTCCTACCACGTTCATTTTTAAAAAAATATGACCACCTCTGAGTTTTACCGATTTTAAGTATATTTCAGAATGTACCAGGAATGGAATCATTCCAAAGTGCACCTAAGTCACATATCATGCACACTTATTATCAAATCAATCAATTTTTAATCATATTGTACTTTTTACCAAACCAAACATTAAAATTGCTGTGAATATGGTTTTCTTTTGTACACTTTGCCTGGATCATCACCATACAACATCCAGCAGTAATCTACCATCATGCTTTCGTTGCAGAATCCTTGGTAGCGATTTTGCATCCGTTGAATATCTTGGTGAAGCCGCTCGCGTTGCTCATCACTCACCGCTCTTACTTTTTCGGGCAAAAAGTTGAGATGGGAATGCAAAAAATTCATATTCAGAGGCATTCTGAAATGCATCGAGCAATCTCTGAACACCAGCTTCATAAGCACAAGACTTATGGTTGCCCAGGAAGTTTTCATAAACCCACCTAAAAGCTGCCATGCTTCTCTTTCTTTAATGTTAAGAGCATCACTGAATTTTATATCTTGCAAAACCTCCTGTATTGGGGACCTCCAAAGATTCCTTACATCAATTTTGCTGCACTGATCTTTGGAAACTTCACTGACAAGTATTGAAATCCTGTAGAATTAGCATTCTCCATTGTTTTCACAAAGTTCTTCATTAAACCAAGCTTAATGTGCAGAGGTGGCAAGAAAATTTTCAACCAAAGGGGTATTTTGAAAACTGTCCCTTCCCGGCTCATAGTCATTTCTGTGAGCCCAATTACGTTTGACAATTTTGTAAACCCTGCTTGCAAAGCCATGAGCCTTCCAATGACTTTTAAATCCCCAAAAATATTCCATTGAGGTGTTTTTATTGTTCAAAAATATTTTATTGTGATTACAAATGCCATAGAACAGTAGTACATCATACATTGGTGTGTATACTTTTTGCAAGAATGCTACATTACAGATTATCATGAAGTAAAGTGCATCCTAATAGCCTAAGAGTCCTTGTTCAAACTAATCTATCACTGATAAACAAGCTGGCATTTTTGTTTTAAGCCTTGCCTTTCTACTTGGAGACACGGGTCAAATAAGTAAGAAAGCCTACCAAGGAGGCAGGGAATAGTTGACAGATAAGAAAGAAATGTAAGAGTAGAAATAGAAAAACTGAATGAGATGAGAGATATTTAGAAAAAGGATAGTTATATCCTAGGGATAAAAGGGTGGGAAGCGAGGGTGGGGAGGGGTATCCAGTAACCTAACAATGAACTTAGATATTTCTTAGATGATGGTTTGAAACCAAGGCTGCCAACTATGGTGTCGTAACATGTCTTTGGAGCCAGGACTTCACCCTAGGAGAAGTGCGAAACTGGATCCAGATTGCCCATAAACTGTAGTGCTTAGCAAATTTGTTTTCATCACCCACACACAGCTCTTCCATATATTTAAGATTATCCATTGACTCTAACCACATCAACCTTGTGGGAAGAGTAATGGATCTCCAATATCTGGGGATAATTTGTCTCATTGCCATGAGAAAGAAATTTAAGAGTGATCTCTTGGTCCTATACAGAGCATTCACCTCCTTCCAACAATCTGAAATCAATGGGCATGACCACCATAAATGTATAAGAGAGCCCAAATCCCTATTGCATCTTCAACATCTATCTGAGTACTGAGGAAAGATCCTAGCCAATTGTTCCGTGTTCTGTACCACTCTCTGAGAATTTTAAACTTAAGTTCTTGGATCTTGCCCGACACAGACATTTTGTGCATAAGGATAAAAGCTTTGGTCCAGGACTTCTCCGTCAGCTCCTGACCCAGATCCCTCTCCCATCCTCTCACATAAGTCAGATCATCCGCTTGTGTCTCTTCCTCCAGTATTAATCAGTACAATGTGGAGATCCTGCATGTTCTCCCATTAGTAGAAATGCTGAGTTTTTCAAATGTGGTGAGTGCGGACAGTAGTCTGGCTAGCTCCCCCAAGGAATTGATGTAATGTGCAATTTGCAAGTATTAGATCCACGCTCCCCTGAGTGGACCCCCATGTTCCAACAGTTCCCCAAGTTATTTAAGCCCTAATCCTCTAACTAGATCTCTAACCCTAGGAATTGGGTTCTCCAATTTGTCTAATAAAGGTCTTCCCTTGAAAAACATGGGTAAATCCGGGTTACCCACCAGTTGTGTTAAAGGTCCTGGTCTAGATATCAGGTGTGATCTAGAGGCTAAATCACCATATCTCAAGGGACTCCCAATAAATGCTGACAGATCTAGTCGCCAGATTCCTTTTCCACCCAGTAACTAGGGAGCGCCCACCACCTGGCGAGGTGCGGAAATCTGATCCATCTCCACCCATAATTTTTCGTTGACCATTATGGATCAAGTCCATAACACATTTTCTTAGTGCAGCTTTGTAATATGAAAAATTAGGAAAGCTCGCACCCCCTTAATTCCTATGTCTGGTGAGACAACCTGGGTTAACTGCTTCCCCAAATATAGGACATAATTCTCTTCCAGATGCTCCTAAGGAAGAGCTCGGTAATTTAATGGGTAGCATTTGGAAAAGATAAAGGAATTTGGGAAGGGTGTTCATTTTGATTACATTCATTCTTCCAAACCACAAGATGGCCAATCCCCTCCTTCTAGTTAAATCCTCCTCCAAGGCTGACATAAGGTGTCTATAGTTCTTTTAAAATAACTGCTCGAGGTTTGCTATAATATTGACTCCTAGGTATTTGATGCTGAGGGAGAAAGAGGTGTTCAACGACTCTACTTCGGGTCTGAGAATGGTTATGTTTAAAATTTCTGACTTAATAACATTAACTTTAAAGTTGGGCAGTCTACCAAACCTTTCAAATTCCTTCAGAATTGGGGAACGCTACCCTAGGATTAGATATAAACACAAGAAGATCATCAGCAAATAGTGTCAGTTTATGCTCTAACAGTCCTGTGCTAATTCCTTTAATATCCAAGTTCGCTCTGAGGGCATTCACCAAGGTCTCCATCACTAAGATATATAAAGAGGGAGACAAGGGGCAACCTTGTCTTGTACCATTCCGATCAGCATCTGGCTAGACATACTACCATTCACTCGAAGCCATGCCGAGGGCCTCGATATAGGGCCGTAATCCAGTTAATCAGTCTGGTGCCTAGATCTATCCTTCTTAATGTTGCCTCCAGAAACCTCCAATCAAAAGCTTTTCCTGCATCTATAGAAACTAAGCACAGGGGGTTGTGGTTTGTTTCGCCCTAGAAATAAGAGACCTTATTGAGTTGTCCCTTGCCTTTCTCCCCACAACAAAGCCCACCTGGTCCTTATGAATCAGCTTAGGTATCAGTAGTTGTATTAAGGGGGCTATCATTTTAGCAAAGATCTTCATGTCTACGTTTAAAAGGGAAATTGGTCTGTAATTTCGGCATATCAAAGGATCCTTGCCTGGCTTTGGGATGACAGTAAGAGCTTGGAGTGCTTGAAGGGGAAAAGGGGTATCCTGATTCACTGCATTAAAGGAATTAATCAAAATTGGGGCCAGACTCTCTCCAAACACCTTATAAAAATCGAAGTAAATCCATCGGGGCCTGGGCTTTTACCCGCTACTAAGTTTTTGATGGTAGCCACTAATTCTTGTTTGGTGAAATCTTTGTCTAACTCTCACTTGACCTCTACTGAGATCGGGTTTGGTGCATGCTTAGTTTGGTAGGCTTCGATGCATGTGTTAACCCATGGGGGATCATTGTGGGTCCCTCTACCAGGTTGTATAGCTCCCGTTAATATTGCCCAAAGCTGTCCAAAATATTGGCAGTAGAGTGCACCTGACTCTTCTCAGGGGAGTTGATTGAAAAAATATAAGACTTGGATTGTCTAGGGTTCAAGGCTCTGGCCAGGCCCCTTTCGCACTTATCTCCCAATTCATAAAAACCTCTTCTGGCCCTGTTATGGAGGCAAAGGGATGTTGATGCATAATAAATATGATTCAATTATGCACCAAGATTTCAGCCACTAGTGTATGGGATGGGATTTGTTTGTTGGACGTTTCGAGGTGATTTAATTCAGCAAAGAGGCCCTCTAAGTGATTATTTCTGTCTTTCATTAAATAAGACATAATTTAAAAGATTATTGTTCAATCTTCATTGACCCCCTTCTCTCCCTTCCTGTGTCCCCTCCAAAAGCACACCCTACTGGTGCATGGTCTGACCAGATGAAGTCACCTATGGAGCAGGAAGGCCCCTATGTAGAAGACTGTGTGACACAAAAAGGTAGTCCAGTCTATGATAAGTGTTATGAGCCAGTGAGTTGAAGCTATAATATCTCTTACGGGATGTAGCAAGCGCCACAGACCTACTAGTCTCATAGTGGCTAATTCCCTGCAGAGCCAGGACATTGCTGTGGGGAAAACTCCTGACTTACCCTAGGAATAATGAAGTTGATGGTCCAGACACAGATTGAAGTTTCCTCCGAGCACCACACTGAAGCCCGAGGCGAAATGAGCCAGCGCTCCATACACTTGGACCCCAAACTGAATCTGCGCATTATTTGGAAAATAAATATTAGCAATTGTTAGAATTTCTTTTTCAACCTGTATCTTAATAAAGATGTAATGCCCCTCATGGCAGATTCTGAGGAGAGTAGTTTGTGCAAAAATTGCTTATGAAAAACTATGGACATGCCTATTTTCTAGGAAGGTTGTGAACTATGGTGACATGCGGTATAATGACGGGAGTGACACTTGGGAATATTGTCACTTTGAAAGTGGGTTTCCTATAATAGAGTTATTTCATCAGCTTCCCCTGTGCAGGCTGTTTGCTGCTGAGCTGTGGAGTTTGTTTGCCTCCAGGACTGCTGCAGGGAGAGCCCTTGGCCACATATGCTGCCTCGCTGGCCGGAGTTCTGTTGGAAACTCCCTCTGGTTCATGGGCCACTGTGAAGAAGCGCTGCAGTCATCCTAGCTCTCCCTCTCCCGCTGCTGTCTCCCTTGACCTCCATGTTTCCCTATGGCACCTCAGGTATGTTTTCTTTTGCTTTAAGTGAAGTCTGGCGGCTGTTTTAGTGCGGAAGCAGCAGGAGCTCTCTTGCTGAGATGCCTACTTGGCCAGTCACAAGCCACGCCTCAGGTAATGATAATTAAACTGTACCCAAAGCAGGCAAAAATGATCTTGAGGTGTTTTTTAATTGATTGCATCAAGAAGTATTTTCATACTTCGCATGTCTCGCTAAGTAATAAACAGAGCTCACAATTGGTACACGTGGCTTTTGATTCCCATCATGCAAGAGAACAGCTCTTAAGTTTCAGTTGAATAAGCCAATAAACAGACAGCGCTCAGAAGCTATGTGTAACTGTGATACATTTTCAAAAAGTCAATATCGTGGCAATAACACAATGCGCCATCAAGAATAAAAGTGAAGCCAAGTCCTGGATACGTTTTCAATAGTGACACACTTTAGCATTTGTTGCAAGCAGGTGTTTCTGCTTAAGTCTTGTTGCCAAAATTTCCACCTTATCTTTTGGGAGAGATAAATCCCTAATCTGTTCCTAATTAAATCCCTCAGCTCCTCCAGGGGAAATGTTTCTGGCTCTCTTTCAATATCAGGCCTTTAGTCTGAATCTGCAGGATCTTCACCAGAAATCTTCACCACAATTCAGTTTCTTCCTCAATGGAATCCAGTCCATTCACTGGAATTGGTAGTGAAGGATCGTGAGGAAATAGTCTAAAGGCCGAATCCAAATTTGGAGGAATGGTTTTATGTCTATTTTTTGCCAAACAGTCAATTGTGGTAATGCTGCAAAAGTAGCAATCTTGTCATGATCCTTTGGCTCCCTCCATATCATAAATATCGCAAATGGAAGTGAAGCCTTCCGCCCATGAAGCCAATCACACAATCCACTAGAACATGCTGAGCAGGTAACGTGTGGAGCCCATGATTTATCCTGATCACCCAGTGCACACCCCAAGGACAATGTGTAGATTTTTGTGGTCCTAAAGCTGTAAATAAACCACAGATCTAGCAAATCATATCCGGGTGATTATCACATTTTCTAGGCATGCCAACAAATACATTTATGGCAAGTGAAATCCAATCTGAAATGAGAAATAATACTGATTGCATAGCAGTTATATTACAACCAATAGGAAACATAATGCATCTCATCACAGACACTAGACGGGCTACAAAAAACTGAAAACAGATTTGAAATCGGCACAACAAGCTATCAGGTCCACCTGAAACCAACACGGATGAGGTTTGTTGACCAGATTTATGGGGCAGATCAACGTCAGATTTTTCCAAAGTGGATTTTGCCCGTGTGAACGAAGCCTAAGGGCTCATTTACCTGGGGGGGTGGGGGGGGGGGTGCAATTTCTGTGAAAAAATGGAAAGATTTTCCTGCGTGTCTATGAGTGTGTTCATGTATTCTTGTTGTGTATGCACTGGCGGCAGTATTGCACCACGTGCTAGGTGCGGCCGGTGCGATGCGAGGTTTCCCTATTGAAAATAATGGGACGAATTCCATGATAGCCGCGGCAGAGGACAGCTTCTTATCTGAAGTGATGCGAGGCGGTTTTGAAACAAAAATGCCTCAGTCCGCTGCAAAATCGTATAATGGCAAGCGTGAAAATGATTTACGGCCTGATATCGAACTCACCCGTGTGAAGTTAGCCTTGGGTTGTGTTTTGCATACCAGACAACCTGTTTGAGGGCTCCTGCGCACATTCGACTTTACACAATGAAAATCGGCCACGGGAACCGTAATCTTCAAGAACCCATAGCGTTCAATTGTTTTCCTCACATCGCTCTATTTTTGTCTATGGGGTGCGGAAATGTGCACTTGTTCTGAATGAAATTGTTAATCGATAACACCGGGAACTAATTATGCTGGCCTGCCTACTCATTTAACTGCCCTGCCTGTTCAAGCATGGCATGGGTGTGTTCTGCGCCGATGTGAACAAGGCTGGCAGCGAGTACAAGTACAGAAATAAGGGAGGATCTGCTCGCCCCCGGACATTGATAGCACTCCATTCAGAGCTCCATCACGTCCTGCACTCGTGAGAGTAAATACGCTTACGTGTGAGTGCAGGAGCCCTAAAGGAGTTATCCCACAGAATAGGGGAAAATGTCTGATTGCTGGGGTTTCCCTAACTGCCCCATGTGATTGGATCAGCTATGTACGTGCCCAACCTCTACTCCATTCACTTCTATAGGACAGGTGGAGATAAATGCGCTCGGCAATCTCCCTCCGTCCCATAGAACTGAATGGACTAGTAGTCATGCATGTGCATTGCTAATTCATTCACATGGGGTAGTTATGGTGTGCTGTTGTCCGGATGGCTGGGGGTCTTCATGTTCGACTCCCCAGCAGCCAAACATTGTCTTTGCTGGAAAAACTCCTTTAGAGGTAAACAACAGGATCCATAAATGGATAAAGTCTCTGCATTGCAGACTAGTGGGATCCATGTTTGTAATCACTCCTCTTCACCTTGTCTTAATATATGGAGGGGTCCGCTGCTTCTCTCTATCGGATGCTCCAGGCTGGGATGCTCCACCCTGCAGATAAATTCTGACCCTTGGTCCTTCTTAGCATCTGGAGTGAAATGTAGAACTGCAGTACAACCAAATGTCATGTTTTTCCTTTTGTGAGGTTCGATCTTTGTCGCTATGTCCTCAGAGTCCTGCACTGCAGAAGTAACTCCATTCTCCATCTTATACCAAGAAACACTCAGTTTATCTGGGAAGTAGCCTGTAATACAGCACATCATGCAGGTTCTTAGCTGATCTTCCAACCTGAGGACAAAGATTTCATCCACACATGGGCTCCAGGGGAGATCTGTGGGAAAACATTCAAAATCAACTCTTACTTTATGTATCTGGGTCACAACAGCGCTAACACGGAACACATTTATGGAGACATACAGAACATTTCTGTGACTCTGATGACTTCTTTCACTCCATTTCTTGTCACTGTAATAATGTGTAGAAGTGCAGTACACAGAATGGTCTGCAGAGGGTGATAGACAGGTATTCAGGTTTTAGAAACTAGAGAAAACACCTGTGGGTGAGGCAGGAAGCAACATGTCAGTTCCTACCACACTCACGGGGAAGTTGGCTGAGAGACAGAGTGTGAGGCAGGGCGAAGATGCCACATCAGGATCTGAGAGCCTCAGGTCCGACACAGATGAGTTAGGGCCCATCCCAAGTCTAACAGAGGAAGACGCCTCTAGATTCCTGGGTGAGGGGTGTTGACAGAGACCTTGTGGGTTGTGAACAATGAGGACTGTATGTACTAAGTATTGCATTTGCTGTAGATGGAAAAAAATGGCAGACACCAGGACTTAAAATAACTCCAAGTCTCCTGAGCCTTTCATGCATGTGTGCCAAGCACCCTGACTGAAAGATGGCAATCTGATAGGCAAGTAACCCCAACTTTCCACAAATGGTAAAGAGGTTAGATTTCACTTAAAACACCCATCTCCTAAAATTATCACCCTAAACCAATCCTACCCAAAGATAAGGGATCTGCTGATAATTCTAACATCTCTTCACAGTGACCCTAATACCCTGAAGGTGTCATTTTTGCACTATTTGTGGTATGCAGGACTGGTCCAGGCTCTCTCCCCTCCATTATTTTCATGTGTGTAACAGGGTATACCCCTTATACTGTTTTATTCTTGTATATTGTTTTACACTGTTGTACAATTATGTAATTAGCGTGTAAAAATTGTGCATCATTACTTTAAGTGGTGGGCCGCTGCGATACCGAAAGCATTAGGGCACCATGATTTGTGGCACATGCAGACATAAAGAAACTGCCCCGAAGTATTGTGTAGAAGAGGCTGAGGGTCATTACCTCGTGGGCTACAGAGAAGTTGTACATTACTGATACCGCATGATTATCGGAGAAGCCGGTCCAGGTATTCAGAGAGCTGTCGGAGCTTTCAGTACCTCAATGCCTGATCACTAAGATTGTGCCTGCCTTTATTTAACCAAGAGGGGTAAGGCAAGAAGTGTCAAGCCAGACCCTCAGAGACTGTGATCTTAGACTGGAAATTATTGCTCTTGTTGTGTTCACAAACTGCGTTCCAGTTTATGCAGTGTGTAGAATTAGCATGGATTTCTTGCCACCACTATCCCGGCCAAGTGAGCTGGGTGTAACCAAAGATTCTGTCAAAGCCTTTCAGGGCCCGTACTGAACAGCATCACTCTTCATTGCCCCTACATCGGATGTAAGACCCCATGACCCAAACCCCCAGTGTATTATGCCCCAAGCCTGCTATACATGCCCCTTGGCTTTTGATTGGCATTGTGTGTTTCACCCACTGTTCCTGCAATACACTTTTCCAATCGGTCCTTATTAAGGCATCTTGTGTGCTGACATCACACGCATGCACCTTCCTCTCTGCAGCTTGCCAGGGAGTACAACTGAGTTGCGAAATCCATCAGCAAGCAAGATGGCCCCAGCAGGGAAAATCAATGCGCATGCACTGATTCCTGAGGTGTGGTACATGCGCCATGAGTGGAATGCATGGAGCCCCCAGCTCAAGGGTACTAGAGATGTCAATCAAGAGGCATGCTTTGAGTTGATGGAAGGGGAAAGAGTCTGAACCACAATCAAAATGCTGTATATGATAGTTTAGTGCCATCTCCTACCTCTTACGGACAACGTCTTTGTCTCAGGTCCCTCCATAGCCTCGTGCTCCCAGGTTACATACAGTTTATACTCAGGATCTGTAAAGCCATATCCCAGAATGCAGCATTCACTGGTCATGTAAAACAATGAATCTTCCTGTTCTGTGAATGTTTCTGTGTGTTTTGTCCCCTGCTTCACACCTTTTCTGTGTTCTTGGTCCCCCCGGTGCCACTTCACCTTCATGTCTTTAGGGTAAAAGCTATGAAGATGCAACGAAAACTGCACCAGCATACCGTCCAGCAGGGTCTTCCCTATCGGCTCCAGCTGAGGTTTAGCTACAGAGTGGAGACATTTATAAAGTAGGTAAGATAATGTATGACAACTGAGGCAAAAACCTTAACGAAAACATTTAATTACACCCCAAGGCCAAGTTCACACGGCTTATTGTTTGTGTGCATTCAGGGCTGAAATCCACAGCAGAACCTGAACTATCTTACTTTCTATTGACTACAATGTATTTTTGCACGTGTGGATTTTGAGATCCATGTTGTGGAAAAAAATCACATGTCAATTCTTGGCGCAATTTCTGCACAGAAACCATGTTGAGACGGCCGCACACATATATGTGCCATGTAGTTAAATCCACTTGCGGATCTACATGCAAACTCGCAGAATTCCGAGGGTCAGACGTGATTTCTGCTGCAGATTAAGTATCAGATCCATGTCTGAAAAATCTGATCCCCTGCAAGTCCCATTCTGCTAGTGCCGGCTCTCTCACTGCTCTTCACCTCCTACTGCAGCAGCTAAAGTAAGCCAGTGATTGGCTGCAGTAGTCACATGTCTTTCATTTCTGTGACATCATCACTACAGGAGGAAACACAAAGCAGCAGTTGACCAGATACTAGTGGAACACGGTAAGCAGGGGATTGAGTGAGGTGTGTGCACAGTTTTTCATGTTTTTCCATCACCCTGAGAAAGTTTTAAAAACTTTTTGGACCTGGATAACCCCTTTAATTCTCCATCACACCATCACTGAGATTAAAGGGTGCAACACTATATGCAAATAACCAATGCTAAGGACGTGTGATCACCTTCCTTACATAGCGGTGTCTTCTAGACTCACCCAGCATTTTGATTGCTCCTGCACTTTTCTTGACTGCCTTTTCCAGAGAAGGATGTTCCACTTGGCAAATATATTCTGCCCCCTGGTGGCTTTTCACTGCAGGTGTTATCATTAGCTGCGCTGTACAGCTGAAGGTGTTGTCTGGATTCTTAGTTGATTTGATTTTTGGAATGGAAGCATCATCGGTTTCCTCACATAACTCCAGAGTCCTCTTATTTTTCTTGAACCACTTCACGGTGACAGCGTCGGGGTAATATCCTGATATGTGACACTGTAGGACGGTGGGAACGCTGTGATACATACATGGTGGTGCCTGTATGTCATCCACTACTGGCCTCCAAGGGAAATCTGCCGGAGAGACACATTACATGCGGATGTAGAATAATCAAAACACCAGAGTGACAATCCCACCAAACAGCCCCAATAACTTCAGATTTCTGAATTATCTCCAGAGGGAAGGAAATAGGTATTAGTTGGTGATATACAGTTGCAAAAAAGTAAGTGAGCCCCTGGAATTTCTGCATTGATCACTAATAAAATATGGTCTGATTGTATCTAAGCCACAATTATAGACTAACTAACTAATAAGACGCGGACAGTTGTGCTGTTCATGTCTTTTACTGAGCACATCAAGTAAACACCCACAGTAAGGGTGTGGGCAGACGAGCGTAGGCGTATTTACGTTCGCACGAGCGCAACGTATAATCGCCCGAGCGATCGTTTTTCACCGATCACGACCAGAGCTAGAAAGCGTATTTTCGTTTGTTCCTACTTTGCAAACGGTCTTTTCGGCGATCGAATATGCGTTGGCGCGTATTTCGGTCGCATATGTTCCGTTTTATTTCGAATTGCCGTTTTTACGCGCCGTAAAATCGCCCATGTGAACGAATACATTCGAAACCATTGCCTCAGATGGTCACGTATATACGTTTGGTCGCAAAAACGCGCCGTTTATGCGCTCGTCTGCCCGCACCCTTAATAAGATTCACACAATGTTGAGTGGGAATTTTGGACTCTTCAGCCATATTTCTGGGATGCCTTGTGTGCACAGCTCTCTTCACCACAACATCTCCTTAGGGTTAAAGAAGTTTTTCAGGCAATTTCTATTGATGACTTAAGGTGCATTTAGACTGAAAGATGATCGCTCAAACAGCAGTTTGAGTGACAGTTTTGATCGATCATCTTTGCATAACTCTTAAGTAGCTAATTAGCTACTTAAAGAGTTAAATACAGGCAGAGTGGGACACTGCTGATTGCAAGAATAAAGTAGCTGTTTGCCTATACAAAACAGCTGCTTTGTTCTCACAGCAGTGTCCCGCTGAGCTGATAGCTCCAAGAAACAGCAGGAGCACTGGCAGCTCCATTGTTCTCAGAGCTTTCAGCTGGTATCCCGCTGGGACTTCCCAGCGGGATACCAGCTGAAAGAATGCTATCAGTACCACCTGCTAAGAAAATCAGCAAGCGGCACTGATAAGGCTCATCCCTAATTTCTAGCTTGCTAGAAATCAATGATGAACGAATAGTACACGAAAAGTGCACAATGGCAGCGCATTTACACACAACGATTATTGCTCAAAAGATGGCTTTTGAGCAATAATTGTTGTGTCTAAATGGACCTTTATCCTCAGGATAAGTAATCAATAGTTGATCATTTGGGGCCACCGCTCAGGCGCCACAACACAATGTTCAGAGTGGAAGCATATCGTCCTACCTTGATCTCTGATAGACCGTGTTTGCTGCCCCCTAGTGTTTGTATACTCGTGTTCCCAGCTGACGTGTACTTCAGACTCTGGACTTCGGAGGGAATCTTCAGAAATTCTGACTTGACTGCGCACTGAGAATGATGTTTGATCAGGACTTTCTTCGTAGAGCTCCTGGGATGATAACACTTCTGTTGACTTCTCTCTTCCAAACCTCCATTCAATGTGGAGATATCCAGGGTAAAATGTGTCTAGGGTGACAGAGCACACCACCTCGCCCGTGTCACTCAGGTGTAGCATCGTGGGTCTGGCTGAAAACCACAACATATCTTCATGTTCATTACAAACAATTATTTCACCTTCCAAATACCCAATGATTCTGCATTAATAAAAACTCCATCGGTACTTCTGTACTTCCCTGCAGCTGAGGGATATGTTGTTTTATGGGATGCTGTAGTGTTTTCAGGAAACATTGGCAACAATAACCGTATACAGTTATCCACTATACTTGTCTTATATCTATCAGCAGGCACAGGTGACACAGTCCATCTTTCGTCTCCCTCTATTTACACTTGGTTCTCCTTGTGGAGAGCGCCAAGATGTCGTAGGGTCTCTAATAGGCCATACAGGGCTCCTTGGGAAAAAGCTATACAAATGAGAGATGGAAAAATGCCTTGAGAGTGTGACTTATTGGAAAGCAGCTTTCCCATAAGTCAATGACGGACCTGTTAACAAGCCTTCTAATATGACTAAGGCCTCATGTCCACGGGAAAAATCAGGTCCGCTACGGATTCTCCATGGAGAATCCGTAGCGGGTCCCTCCGGCCCCGCGGACATGAGGCATTAAAAAAACAATTACTCACCTCTCCACACGCTCCGGATCTTCCCTTCTTCGCGGCTTGATCTTCTCTCCGTTGCGGCCAGATCTTCTTTCTTCGACCCGGCGGATGTGCCCGGCACGCCGGCTGCGTGCCGCGCACATGTGCCGGGCACATCTGCCCGGCCGAAGAAAGAAGATCCGGCCGCGAAGAAGGAAGATCAGGCCGCGAAGGAAGGAAAATCTGCAGCGCCCGGAGCAGGTGAGTGTAATTCAGGCGTGGGTCTCCCGCGGACCAGGATGGGTTCCATAGGCATCAATAGAAGCCTGCGGGAGCCGTCCCCGCCATAGACCCGCACTAAAATGGAGCATGTCCATTTTTTTTCATGCTCCATGATTTTTTAAATTCACTTTTATTGACCATCCGCGGGTATTTATCTACCCGCGGGTGGTCAATGCATCCCTATGGGGTGCTGATCCGCGTGCGGGTGAAGAGTTAAAAAACCGCTGCGGATTTTATTTCTTCTTTTCCCCGTGGACATGAGGCCTTAATGTATAAACCAGAGTCTAGACCTTAAGTAAAAGTCACCCATCTACAGACTGCTGTTTTGGGGTTCTGGCCAACCTTATTGTGCACTGATGCAGAACTCCAAAACCGCTGACTGCAGATGGGTGGTTTTTCCATATGAAGAAGACTCTGGCTTGGCTTATATCCTTAGTCATGTTACAAGGCCTGTTAAAAAGTCGGTCATTGACTTATAGGAAAGCTACTTTCCAATACGTAGTGCAATGGAGGCATTCTAACACCTCCCATTTGTACATCTATTCACAATTAATAATGGTGGAGTGGCAGCTGATTTCCATAAGAGTCAAGCAGAGAAGAAGCAGATCAGATCCACAGCCATCAGGAAATCTTGTGAGATCACTATTACATTACTGATGTCTGTGGTCACCAAGTTCTACATCTGGGAAATAAATGCTGAGATGGAGCAAAGAAAGGAGGAAATCTTGTACTTTCTCATTCTTACCTTTAGGAGCTAAACACCTTGACTCCCTTACTTGATTTAGCCTTACAAATCGGTTCACTGCATACAAACAGAGCAAAAGGTCAATAGCAGCAAACAGGAAGGTCACATGACTTAAACGGAAACTTAGAATTGACAATGAGTGAATGTGCCAATACTGTACTCTCAGAGCTTCCTTTGGATAGTTTTACTATTTCAGGCATACTGTTACCTTTCTGCATGTCTTTCTGGAGTTCCTCCGCTACTTTCTTCTCATTGATCTTGTCTAGAACTTCCAGGGTCACCTCAACCCCATAGACATCCTTGTAGTATTCCCTGATCAGATCAGCAACATCCCCCCAGTCCTTGTCCTCCAGTTTGCCCCTCGGGATCCTCCTATAGTTCGGTTTTACTTCAATTTCAGGTAACTTATTGCGGAACTTCTTAAATCCCATTTTCTCCAGATTCTCCAGAGCGTTGACCAGGACGTCTTTCACCGTCAGCCCCATCTTCTCCTATAAAGGACTGTCACATGATATCCACCTTACTGCAGGTACTGTTTTCATAAGAAACTGCATTAAAGACTACAATAGAAATAAATCTAGTAGACAGCGATGGACACTAAATGACCACTTTATGAGAGACCCCCATCTAGTAGCATTGGACCTCCTTTGGCCTAGTACTGCAGCAGTTTGTCATTGCCTAGATTCCACTTCATTTTTGTGGACAACATAGCGCTCAACAAGTAAGTTGAAGTGCCGCTTCCTGCATTTCACCCAGTGATCACTTGATCATCGGGTGCCCACTAGCACGATAGAGCTACAGGGTCTTAGCAGACCCCGATCAGATCTGCCAGTTATTATTGTCCCCACTGGGGAATGTTTTTTCCTGTAATGGGGGCTCCTATGGATGCTGCTCCTATGGACGCCAAGTTCAGTGGAAAAATGTAAACTAGAAAAAGAAATGGCAGTGTGAATAACCCCTAGTGGTCTTAAATGACATCATGGGGGTACAGATGATAAAAGAAATGGGTACAAAAATAAGTTTAAAAAATTACAGGATAAAATAAAAATATATTTATAAAACATGCAGTTCACCGTTGAGGCCAACCTAAACCATCGCCGTACCCACCCTGTAATCTGAGACTATACAAACTATACACTAAAACATCCAAAACAAAGTGGGGAAGCCATTCCTGTACTTTAGCATAAATATACTAATTTTAAAAACTGACAACTATAAAGAACTTTTTTTGCTTTTTACCTGTAATGAAACAAAAAAAAAAATTGGTAAAAGACATAGTGAAAAAAAGACATTAAAAAAATAGCCCTTTCCCTCTAAAAAATGAACTTGGAAAAATTTAGAACTCATGGCATGAAGGTCCTCCCCAAAATTCTTTACTTCTTCCATCATATTCCAATACATTTACAAATCTACTTTCTTAAAAACATTCAAGCAATTATAGAGACCTTCATTTGAAGAAAGAAAAAGCCTAGAAGAAAAGCGGACATCCTCTCCCAACACCAAAGAAAGGGAGGCCTTAGTCCCCCCCAACCCCCCCTTAATCATACAATATTGAGAACTCCCCACTTGAGAACTTTTAAATTGGTAAATTCTCGCTCAAGCACCACCTGCTACCCATTTATTTTTTAAAACACGGCTCTAGAGATGAGCGAACGTACTCGGCCACGCCCCTTTTTCACTCAAGCACCACGATTTTCGAGTACTTCTCTACTCGGGTGAAAAGATTTTGGGGGCGCCGTGGGTGAGCGGGGGTTGCAGAGGGGAGTGGGGGGGAGTGTTAGAGAGAGAGAGCTCCCCACTGTTCCCCACTGCTACCCCCCGCTCCACCATGCCATCCCCCGCTCCCCGGCGCCCCCCGAATCTTTGCACCTGAGTAGCCAGGTACTCGAAAATAGCGATGCTCGTTCGAGTAATTACTCGAAACGAGTACGTTTGCTCATCTCTACACGGCTCCCTTTCCATTCATGTAGAATCCTACAACAAATGTGTTAGAAATAGTAGCTATCAAAAAAAGCCCTAATGGCATCCTCCATACATAATACAAATATAGATACTCTCGCTACTGCAATAGAGCATCTGGATCTCTCCAACTGGAAAAGCTTAGGAATTACTCAGATTTGACAGTTATGGACAGATCGGGGCTTTATCTCTTTTCTAGACGTCCTAAACATGTTCATTGCACCTAGAAAAGACTTATTTAAATACCTCCAAATATGCCACCTATTAAAATATTCCCAGTCCCAACAGATTCAACATTCCTTCGAAACTGGAGTCCTGGCTGAATTCCTCTCAAGGAGCCAATAAAGGCATTTCTAATCTCTCATTCATTTCAGCCTTTAGCATCAATAAGGGAGAAATGGCAATTAGGCATTTACCAATAACAGAACACCAATGGTTAAATAGTTATTCCTCCATTTCATTGGTATCCAGATGCACTAACCACCTAGAAAATCTACGTTAATTGCTATACCGTTAGTATCTCACTCCCCAGAGACTAAATAAAACCTCCTCTCGCCATTCTGATTGTTGGCTCAACAGGCGGAACTCGGATTCATTTCTGGTGGTTCTGCCCTTACATCTCAGGTTTCCATCTAATGTCCACTTCATGTGGGGTACAGATACCCCTTAATCCTGCTCTGGCTCTTTTAATTATAGATTCCAACCAATTACCTTATAATATGCGGACCCCACTGCTGCATATTCTGATAGCTACCAAGATATCGATAGCTCCTTTTTGGAATGGCAATTCCATCCCCTCCATTTCTGATATAATCAAAACCGTGAACAGTAACAGCTGGTTTGAGTATACCCTGTTTCCCTGAAAATAAGACAGCATGATTTTCCAGAATTTTTGAGAATGCAAAATGATTTTTCAGGCTTTTTGAGGATGCTTGAAATATAAGCCCTACTCCAAAATTAAGCCCTGCTAACAGTTAATTTAAAAAGTCAATTTTTAATAGAATTTAAAAAGTCAATTTAAATAGTGTCCAGGCAGCTATACATGTAAAAAAGTTAAACCTTTTTGAAAAAAAATTAATATAAGACACTGTCTTATTTTCGGGGAAACAGGGTATGTATGCATGTGCTTCTAACAAAAAGGGGAATTTTATAAGAGACTGGGAAATCTGGACCCAAAGCAAGTTGTTACATGCCAAATTCCTACCTACTTTAACTTTTCTCAATATGCACGTTCATATATGGGCAGTATTTGCTGCGGAGACTGGAGGCAGACGCCCGCCGCAGACTCCGCAATGCAAATATGCTCGTGTGTACGAGGCCTTATACAGTTTTCATGTTTTGTAAAAAGTTATCCAATGACCACATCAATGATTTGTTAATGCTTAATTTCATATTTTGTAACCTTATGAAAACTTTTCAATAAAAAATGAATGTTTAAAAAATTACCCATAATGTAATGAAAAAGGAAATGCAGCAAAAATAATATACATGACCAAAACACCCTGTACTTTAAGGGGTTAAAATAGGCCCAGTCCTTCTGTATATTATATAATGACATACCTACAATTTCTGTTTACCTTATCTCTGGATTCGTGTAGGAAACTATTCATTTGGCAGGAGAGTAAATTGAGGGTCACGTGGTTTTCAGAGACATCCACCCTCTGTAACCTTCTGACTCTCTGGATGTAGCATCTAGTAATACAATGTATCTGAGGATCAGCTCTCTTCTCCCCTTCTGATGACTGCGGTCAGTACTAGTCTGTACGTTGGTTGCTGCATACAGAGCAGGCAAGCAGGAGTTAAATATTCAGCAAGTTCATGGCGCAGATAAGCAGCAAACCCCGGATCCTCCACCCCCCAGTCTTCCGAGGCCCACAAAGCACAGTTCTCGGTTTTGCTCATTTCAGGCTGAAGCATTTCCTGCCTGTAGAAGTCAGTGAGGATGTGAGTGATTGCATCACTGTATATGTAGTGCCTAGACACACAAAGCTTCAGCACTTGTCGTAGGAGCTTACACTCTAATATAATGCACAGTCACCTGCAGAGAGTTACTAGTTACAACCTGTGAGCTCTTCCATACCTGAGTGCTGTACATACAGAGAAGGCAATATTCCGGCCGCTGGAGTCACTTACAATGCTTCGCTCCTTCTTGACTTCCTCTTTGCTAAACTTGTTTGCAAAAGTGAAACTACATTCATTCCTCCCATCGGGGAGGAGGCGATGAGGTCGGCCAGCTCTGCCTATTGTGGAGATATACTGGATGGGTTTCATATTTAGGCTGTGAAGAGAGGTGACTTCATACCTGTGCTTTATACTGGGAGGCTGTTCCATACACCTGAGTGCTGTTTGTAGAAGATCCATGTCCTTGTTGCAGAAATAAGGCTTTGTTCCCATCTGTGCTGCAGCTTATGTTCATAATGGAAGCCGTGATGAAGTGTCAGATCCATCGTACTACAGATACCAGCGACCCTGACCGACCCCATTTACTGACAGGCTACACTCCTGGTTTTGGCTTGCAAAATACTGATGTGAGAGCGGTGTGAAAGAAGAATCCCCGAGTTGTGAGACATTATTATTTAGTCCTTTAGGTTCACACGCTGAAGCATATTTACTTACTCCTGTCTGATGCTTATCAGCCACCATCTTGAGAGTAAGATTTTTTTTATCCTCCATTTCCCATCAATTCTCGTGATGCATCAGCACAGCATTAGCTGAGGCTATACCATTTCTGCCTGTTGGGGGACAGTTTAATAACCATTACCTTCTATATTCACCTAAATAAGCTACAAACCATAAGGGCTCCCACACACTTGCGTTTTTTTTTAAACGCTGCTATATCGTTGCGTTTTTTAACGCAAACTCCAATGTGACTTTCTAATGTTAAAAACGCATCGCACGAAAATCGCAGAACACAAATTTGCGATGCGTTTTGAACATTAGAAAGTCCCATTGACATTCGTGTTAAAAAATGCAGCGATATGACAGCATTAAAAAAATGAAAGTGGGCAGGAGCCCAAAGTGTACAGTTAAGCGGATGAGCTGTGATCTCTTCTATTATACCTGTGTGACAACAGCTGTGTGATTATCATCAGTAACTGTGATAGGAGGGCCGTGTCCATCTATAGGCAGTTTCAGTGGTAGGTGCATATAACATCACACAGACTGAGAACCTGACTAGAGACGAAAGACGTAACCCAAAGTACATCTGAACTGCTCAGAATTGAGATCACATGACCATCTGAGGAAAAAGAGGCCAGGAGTCACCTCATGTTCCCTCCTTTTACCTTGTATTATAATTATAACACTTTTTACTTTATAGTGCACATGGTTATATACAACACCTTGTCATAATAAAATACACCATGTTTATTACCAAGATCACACTAAATCACACAGTATGCTACAAATGATATAAAAGGGTATACAATCAATATATTTCAATACATGGAATAAACAAATATGCAATTTTAAATGTGACGTTTATCCCAGGAAAAAGTGCAGAGCCGTCTGAGGACAAACACCCCTGGGTTCTATGAGAATTAAGTAATCTGTAATATTACAATAGTGACGGAGTCTATTCTACAGGATTGGCAAAAAAAGCCAATGTGGCGCCAATATTCAAAAAGGGGTAAAAAAGCAAACCTGGAAACTACAGGCCGGTAAGTCTGACTTATATTGTTGGTAACATGTTTGAAGGGTTTCTAAGAGATGCCATCCTGGAGGACCTCAGGGAAAGTAGCTGTATACCTCCGTATCACCATGGGTTTATGTGGGATCACTCCTGTCAAGCCAAACTGATCAGCTTCTACGAGGAGGTAAGTTCTGGACAGGGTAGAGTCATTGGATCTTGTGTATCTGGACGTTTCCAAAGTGTTTGATACTGTGTTGCACAACACATTGGTCTATAGAATGAGAATGATTGTTCTGGGCAAGAATGTGTGTAAGTAGCTAAGTAACTGGCTCAATGACAAAAAGCAGAGGGTGGTCATTAATGGTACATACTCTGATTGGGTCACACAAACTGAGACTCTTACTAGAAATTGAATACATAACCCCAAGTAGGTCTGAGCTGGTCAGAATTGACCAAAGTCACCCTACATGACGCTGCAAGTACAAGAGGGGCCTGTACGCCTTTCTTGAGCATTACAATATTACATGTTATGGTCACGGATTACTTCAGAAGGGTCGGTTTAATCTGGAGATTATTCCGATTGCCAGATTGGAGTCAGGAAGGATTTTTCCCCCTAAAATAAGGAAAATACCAGAAGAATAAGTACTGCATACGCTTTTTTTTTTCTGACTAAGTCAGGCAGCTGAACGAAAACTGAAAGGACACCATTATCGGCCATGTGGTCCGTCCATAAGACTGTACTTTATATGGGATAGGACTATAAGAGGGGAGAATGAAAGATATGGATGATCAGAGGGTAACTGTGAGGAAGGAAAGAAAGATTGACCAGGAGGAATAAGCTTTTTGAATCTTTTGGGGAGAAAGGGTTAAGGGTGTATAAGGGGGAAGGGGTGTATGGAAAACCTGTAGGGCAGTGTAGGAGAGTGGGGTAAGATGCTGCAATACGTTTCCATCATTTGTATATCTATGCACTTGCACTTTGCCAACAGACTGTATAGCCTTTATCTCCTCTACTTATTTATCCTATACCTTATATGATGAGTGTAATCCACCTATAAATGACAGGTGTTTCTGTATCATTGGTGGGTTTCCTTTATAACAGTGTTTCTCACCTCCAGTCCTCAGGGCCCCCCAACAGGTCATGTTTTCAGGATTTCCTCAGTATTACACAGGTGATGTAATTATTGTTGGTGCCTGAGCCATTACCACATGGGTTCTTACTATAGGATATCCTGAAAACATGACTTGTTGGGGGGTCCTGAGGACTGGAGTTGAGAAACACTGTTTTATACATTTTATACACCCATTGCTGGTATACAACCATGTTATTACAAGTATTTCAGGAGTCTATGTAGAGAGGTTTATTGTTATGTTTTTATAGCATTTTTTGCAATTTATACATACATACTAGAGATGAGCGAGCATACTCGTTAAGGACAGATACTCGAGCGAGTATCGTCCTTTTCGAGTACCTTCCTGCTCGCCCGCAAAGATTCGGGTGCCGGCGGGGGAGATCTCTCTCTCTCCCCCCCGCTCCCTCGAGTATCTGTCCTTAACAAGTACGCTCGCTCATCTCTAATACATACCATATATACTCGAGTATAAGCTGACCCAAATATAAGCTGAGGCACCTAAGTTTACCACAAAAAACTGGGAAAACTTATTGACTTGAGTATAAGCCACCACCCCCGTAGTGATTTTCGGGGAAGGGCTTTAAATATAAGCCTCTCTGCCACTGCCAGAGCTCAGGCGCGTCTAGCTGCTTGGGTACAGTCACTGTAATCAAGTTTTTTCAGCAGGCGGGGATTTAAAATCAATTGATGGAAGCAGTAGGGGTGAGGGTCCTGCTCCAACGAGCTTACAGACTACAAGTAATGGGGTGATACAGAAGGTAAATACCAAAAATATCAAAAATCGTTTTTTAAAACACAGTGTGTCTAGATATGCAATACTGATACACAATAGTGATTTTGATGTATTCTCAAAAATAGCTATCGAACAGATTCCTAACGAATCCCCTAACAGGTTTGAGGCCCTTAGAAGGAGTAAAATGTATTGGATATATAAACTGAATACACTCGCCCCAATGGGTCTAAATGAAGCCTGGGAGAATATTTAATGGACCAATGGATTTATGACACTAGTTCAGCTTAAAATAATAATCTGTACCTATTAAATCATATCTCCCTATTTTTTATACATCTTCCCAACCCCTGAACAAACAATAGCTGAGTTTGCAACTTTAGGTATTGTATATTAATGATGCAATACATAAGCGGTTGATAACCACAACAAAAAGGAATGTTTATTAACATAACCATCTAATAACACCGCATTAAGGCTGGATTCACACGAACGTATATCGGCTCGGTTTTCACGCCGAGCCGATATACGTCTTCCTCATCTACAGGGGGGGGGGGAGGATTGAAGAGCCAGGAGCAGGAACTAAGCTCCTGCCCCCTCTCTGCCTCCTTTCCACCCCTCTCCGCCCCTCTGCACTATTTGTAATGAGAGGAGGCGAGACAGAGCGGGGCTAAATTCCGAGAATTAGCCCCGCCCCCATCCCGCCTCTCCTCATTGAAAATAGTGCAGAGGGGTGGAGAGGAGGCAGAGAGGGGGTGGGAGCTCAGTTCCTGCTCCTGGCTCTTCCATCCTCCACCCCTGCAGAGAGAGACGACGTATATCGGCTCGGCGTGAAAACCGAGCCGATATTCGTTCGTGGGAATGCAGCCTAATCCACATCAAATTCCCATTCACATGTTAGACATGTATCTTCTCATTCCCTAAATAATATGTAGCAACTAATATTTATTTGCAGTAATGTTTACACTTAATGTGATTTTATGTATACAATGCTGCTGGTATAATAGAGGAGCTGGAGACGATGTATATGTGTTAGATTAACTCTCTAGTAGATCTAATTCACATTAAACTTTTATCTTTAAGCCCGCTTGATGTACATTGTGACATAAACACAACTCCTATAAAAAACCTGTCACTAGCTCTAGATAAGGAGTGTTTCCTGAGCAGCAGCACTGAATAAACAAATTCATTGGTTATCTGTCAAGAGCATTTAGCTGTGACAGATAACAACCACATTCCACAGTAGAGGAGGAAACGTTTCTACTTTACGGCTGGGTACACACAGGACGGATTTGCCGCGGCTTTGAGCAGCAAATCCGCCCGCAGCCGCTAATCTCGGGATTAGCCAGCCATGTGCACGAGATTTCTCAGAAATCTTGTCCACACAGGACGGCCAATCCGCTGCGGTAAGTGCGGTTTCAGAAGATGCAGCATGTCTGTTTACTTTTCTTTTTTGTTTATTTTCGTCGTGGCCGCGCTCTCCTCTATGGAGCGCCGGCCGCAACGGAAAAGCGAGCGGCCGGGCCGCTTCAAAACCGCCGCGGCGGTTCTCCGGGCGGATATCTCGCGGTTTTTGCTGCGGCCAAATCGCGAGATTTCCGACGGGAATACACCCCATGTGAACCCAGCCTGTTTAGAAGTCCTCCCTGTGCAGCAGCTCATACAGAACGATCTCCGCTGGCTCAGAGCATGAAGCTCCGACAGGTCTCTCACAGCGCCTGCGCAAAGCCTGACAGGCTCTCCGCTCTGCTTCTTGTGAAGGGGAAGAGAAGGACTGCAAGGCGCATGCTCCGGAGTCCATCTCTGCGTTGTTTTTATTTAAATATGGGCATTGAGGAGAAGGAGCTCAGAGCTCCACTCCTCTGCAAAGAGAACAGACCAATGCTGGCTGGTAAGCTATCCATACTGCCAATACAAGCTGCTATTATTGCACTTTAGCACTGCTCTTTGAATAAACAGACATCACACCATCTATTGTGTGTGTGTATGTATATATATATATATATATATATATATATATATATATACACACACACGCACAGTACAGGTATTAGTGTATCTTGACGCCACCAGGAATTCCTGGTGGAGTCAAGATTGGCAGGGGTGTGATGCCCCTGATGCTGATTGGCTGGGGAGGTGTGTTGGCTGCAGGTCCTGCTACACCTCTAAACTATAGCACAATAGTTTAGCGGCCCCTTCTCCTCTGCCGGCTGTCAAAGCGCACCCTGATCAGTGTAGAAGCACTGAGCAGGGTGGCCATCAGGGAACGAACCGTTCTGTAACACGGGTTTGCTGCTGGCTGCATCCCGCAGCTGTGTCTCCTCTCCGCCGGCTATGAACCTTGCACCCCGCTGTATGTAGAAGAGCACAGCGGGGTGGCCGTGAGGGAGCGGACAGTGCTGTAACGCGGCTTAAGTGCGGAAGCCGCGGGGCACATCTCACAGCTCTGTCTGACATTGGTGTAGGCTGCAGGGAGCACAGACCAACGGCTTTCCAGGCAGTGGCAGACGGCAACTATAGCACAAGAGCGGGACGCTTCACGTTCCAAGTGCCTTCCCCCGCACGCAGCGTTATGAGCATTGCCACTTGGAGGCTGCGGGCGCACACAGCATTATGCCGCTGACAGCTGCAAGACGCGGGGACAGGCAGGGAACTTGCAGTAAGAGCATTGCCTTACAGCGGCATCGCGCTGCCTATAAGACACCCAAAGGAGGAGGACAGCAGGGATGGCCGGTTAACAGGCGATCAGCTGCAGTAACAGCGGGGAGCAGACCACGTAACATAGACGAATGGCTGCTCGCTTACTAACTCCTACGCCACTTGTCCCAGATATCCACTTTTGCACCTTCCAGGACCTTTGTGTCTTCACCCTATTGGGAGCTAGGGGTGTGAGAGGGGCGTTCCCCCTGTCAAACCGCTAGCTTCCGGTGGCGTCAAGATACACTAATGCCCACAGTGTATATACCGAGCTTCCCCGAAAATAAGACATCCCCTAAAATAAGACCTAGTAGAGGTTTTTCTGAAGTACTAAATATAAGGCCTTCCCCGAAAATAAGACCTAGCCTTGTCCCTGCTGTGTGTGTCTGCTGTGATGAGCTCCCCCTGGTGGCTGAGGCTGCAATACCGTCCCTGCTATACAAGTGGTCCAGGAACTGCTGTGGGTGATCATTACAGTCTCCAAACAGTGTGTACATAGAAATAATGGTAGTAACAAGACATTCTTGATAGGATTCACAGTTTGTCTGGTTATGTTGGTGTGTGATGACAACTACTCTACAGTATATAAGAAATGTTCATTTTTTTTGTTCAACAACAAATGTAAATTCTTCTTTATGAAAAAATAAGACATCCCCTGAAAATAAGACCTAGTGCATCTTTGGGAGCAAAAATTAACATAAGACACTGTCTTATTTTAGGGGAAACATGGTATAACAATCTCTTGTAGATTTTGACTTTCTACCATATATTATATTTACAATGATTATTTCTATATTTTAACTTTAAGCTTATTGGAATAAATTAATGTCTTATATGTATTTTATTTATAACCAAACCTCCAGTTTGTATTAAACATTGTTGAGGGATATTTTGGACACTATCTTAATGCATCTAATTATATCGTTATAAATATTAATCTAGAATTACTCCAATCACAGATATGCAGGGTTTTGTTGTTTTGAAATGAAGAGGTGTATCGGAATGGATTTTTTTTCCGCAGATTCCGAAAATGACCTTCAAAATTCCGTATCATGCCAGGCTTTTTCACAAATCACAAAAATGTGAAAATTACAAAAAAACAATTTTTAATGCCATTCAAACATGACAACTTTTGTAATGTGTGAAAATGCAAACATACCTAATAGAGATGAGCGAGCGCACTCGTCCGAGCTTGATACTCGTTCGAGTATTAGGGTGTTCGAGATGCTCGTTACTCGAGACGAGCACCACGCGGTACTCAACTCCATTACATTTCCTTCCCTGAGAAATTTGCGCCCTTTTCTGGCCAATAGAAACACAGGGAAGGCATTACAACTTCCTCCTGTGACGTTCCAGCCCTATCCCACCCCCCTGCAGTGAGTGGCTGGCGAGATCAAGTGACCCCCGAGTATTTAAATCTGCCCCGCCCGCGGCTCGCCACAGACACACACTAAGAGAGATGAGGGACAGTGCTGCTGCTGCTGCTGCTGCTATAGGGACAGTGTTAGCGTCTTCAAGAACCACAACGGTCCTTCTTAGGGCCACAGCTCACCTAGTGCATTACTGTTGTGGCTGCTGTGAGCAGTTTTGCACAATTTTTTCTTTTATGTATATCGGGCATGCAGGCTGTAGTGTTCTCAGTCTGCAGTCTGTACTTGAGTATAGGGGCAGTATTGGTCAGGCAGGGACAGTGTTAGTGTAGAATCCTGTCTACAAGTACCCCAACGGTTTTTCTTAGGGCAATCTGTGACCATGTGCATTTAACTCCGTGGTTGCTGGTAGTTGTAGTACCTCTGAATTGCACAGCCTAGCCTGCGTGCAGCCTTCATTTAGAAATATTTTTCTGTCCGCACTTCGCGTAGCCTCACTGCAGTCTGCCTCTAAGTGTACGCCAAGAAACCGCACATTTTCTACAACGCTCTGTTATACGTGTGCTGTCTTAGACGTTCACAGTCTGCCCGACGCCCATAGATTGAAAGTGCAATACACACTGCCTAGCCTCAGGCTGCATTGCAGAGTAAAATAAGGAGATTAAAAAAAAATTCCTTTTTCCGGCTAACGGTTACCCAGTGCCTGTGCCTGCGTGGCCTGTGGGACTTTACGTCCATCCAAACTGCATAGTTCACAGGCTAGCCTGCGTGCAGCCTTCATTTAGAAATATTTTTCTGTCCGCACTTCGCGTAGCATCACTGCAGTGTGCCTCTGTACGCCAAGAAACCACACATTTTCTACAACCCTCTGTTATACGTGTGCTGTCTCAGACGTTCACAGTCTGCCCGACGCCCATAGATTGAAAGTTCAATACACACTGCCTAGCCTCAGCCTGCATTGCAGAGTAAAATAAGGAGATTAAAAAAAAATTTCCTTTTTCTGGCTAACGGTTACCCAGTGCCTGTGCCTGCGTGGCCTGTGGGACTTTACGTCCATCCAAACTGCATAGTTCACAGCCTAGCCTGCGTGCAGCCTTCCTTATAATTTATCTCTGGCTTCATTTAGCGTTATATTACCGCTGGCAGCCAGCAACTGCGTGGCAAGAATTCAAAAAAATTTTTACACCACTCTGTCTCTGCTCGATTCTTAATCCAGCATGCTGAGGGGTAGGGGTAAGGACGTGGACGCGGTCGAGGACGCGGAGTCCTAAGTGAGGGTGTGCGCATAGGCTGAGTTCCTGGTCCAGGTGAATCGCAGCCGGCTGCTGCGGGAGTAGGAGAGAGGACAGTTTCTGGGGTCCCCAGCTTCATATCGCAATTTTTGGGTCCACGTGGTAGACCTTTATTAAAAAATGATCAGTGTGAGCAGGTCCTGTCGTGGATGGCAGAAAGTGCATCCAGCAATCTATCGACCACCCAGTCTTCTACGCCGTCCACTGCTGCAACTCTGAATCCTCTGGCTGCTGCTCCTCCTTCCTCCCAGCCTCCTCACTCCATGAAAATGACACATTCTGAGAAGCAGGCAGACTCCCAGGAACTGTTCTCGGGCCCCTGCCCAGATTGGGTAGCAATGGTTCCTCTCCCACCGGAGGAGTTTGTCGTGACCAATGCCCAACATTTGGAAAGTTCCCGGGGTCCGGGGGATGAGGCTGGGGACTTCTGGCAACTGTCTCAAGAGCTTTCAGTGGGTGAGGAGGACGATGACGATAAGACACAGTTGTCTATCAGTGAGGTAGTAGTAAGGGCAGTAAGTCCGAGGGAGGAGCGCACAGAGGATTCGGAGGAAGAGCCGCTGGACGATGAGGGGACTGACCCCACCTGGTGTGATAAGCCAACTGAGGACCAGTCTTCAGAGGCGGAGGCAATTGCAGCCGCAGGACAGGTTGGAAGAGGCAGTGGGGTGGCCAGGGGTAGAGGCAGGGCATGAGCGAATAATCCACCAGCTGTTTCCCAAAGCATCCCCTCGCGCCATGTAACCGTGCAGAGGCCAAGGTGCTCTAAGGTGTGGCAGTTTTTCACGGAGATGCCGGAAGACCGACAAACAGTGGTGTGCAACCTTTGTTGCGCCAAGATCAGCCGGGGAGCCACCACCACCAGCGTCACCACCACCAGCATGCGCAGGCATATGATGGCCAAGCACCCCACAAGGTGGGACGAAGGTCGTTCACCGCCTCCAGCTTGCACCACTGCCCCCCCCTGGGCCCCAACCTGCCACTGAGATCCAACCCCCTCTCAGGACACAGGCACGACCGTCTCCTGGCCTGGACCCACACCCTCACCTCCACTGTCCTCGGCCCCATCCAGCAATGTCTCTCAACGCAGCGTCCAGCTGTCGCTAGGAGAATCATTGGAGCGAAAGCGCAAATACGCCGCCACGCACCCGCACGCTCAAGCTTTATATGTCCACATAGCCAAATTGATCAGCCTGGAGATGCTCCCCTACAGGCTGGTGGAAACTGAGGCGTTCAAAAAAATGATGGCGGCGGCAGCCCCGCGCTACTCTGTCCCCATTCGGCACTATTTTTCACAGTGTGCCGTCCCAGCCCTGCACGACCACGTCTCACGCAACATCGTACGCGCCCTCACCAACTCGGTTACTGGCAAGGTCCACTTAACAACGGACACGTGGACAAGCACAGGCGGGCAGGGCCACTATATCTCCCTGACGGCACATTGGGTGAATTTAGTAGAGGCTGGGACCGAGTCAGAGCCTGGGACCACTCATGTACTACCCACCCCCAGAATTGCGGGCCCCAGATCGGTGCTGGTATCTGCGGCGGTGTATGCCACCTCCACTAAACCTTCCTCCTCCTCCTCCTCCTCCTCCAACGCAACCTCTACCTCGCAATCAAGACTTGTCACCAGCAGCACGTCGCCAGCAGTCCGTGTCGCGGCAGCACAGCGGTGGGAAAGCGTCAGCAGGCCGTGCTGAAACTACTCAGCTTAGGAGAGAAGAGGCACACGGCCCATGAACTGTTGCACGGTCTGACAGAGCAGACCGACCGCTGGCTTTCGCCGCTGAGCCTCCAACCGGGCATGGTCGTGTGTGACAACGGCCGTAACCTGGTGGCGGCTCTGCAGCTCGGCAGCCTCACGCACGTGCCATCCCTGGCCCACGTCTTTAATTTGGTGGTTCAGCGCTTTCTGAAAGGCCACCCACACTTGTCAGACCTCCTCGGCAAGGTGCGCCGGGTCAGCGCACATTTCTGCAAGTCCAACACGGACGCTGCCACCCTGCGCACCCTGCAACATCGGTTTAATCTGTCAGTGCACCGACTGCTTTGCGACGTGCCCACACGGTGGAACTCTACGCTTCACATGTTGTCCCGGCTGTATGAGCAGCGTAGAGCTATAGTGGAATACCAACTCCAACATGGGCGGCGAAGTGAGAGTCAGCCTCCTCAATTCTTTACAGAGGAGTGGGCCTGGATGGCAGATATCTACCAGGTCCTTGGAAACTTTGAGGAGTCCACCCTGATGGTGAGCGGCGATGCTGCAATCCTTAGCGTCACCAATCCCCTGCTATGCCTGTTGAGAAGTTCCCTGTAATGCATAAAGGCTGATGCATTGCGGGCGGAAACGGAGGCGGGGGAAGACAGTATGTCGCTGGATAGTCAGAGCACCCTCATGTCTATATCTCAGCGCATGGAGAAGGAGGAGGAGGAGGGGGAGGAGCCTGAGGAGGAAGAGACAGCTGGGCCCACTGCAGAGGGTGCCCATGCAGCTTGCCTCTCATCCATTCAGCGTGTATGGCCTGAGGAGGAGGAGGACGAGGAGGAGGATACTCAAAGTGATCGTCCCGGTGAGGACAGCCATATGTTGCGTACAGGTACCCTGGCACACATGGCTGACTTTATGTTAGCATGCCTTTCTCGTGACCCTCGTGTTAGACGCATTCTGGCCACTATGGATTACTGGGTGTACACACTGCTCGACCCACGGTATAAGGAGAACCTTTCCACTCTCATTCCCGAAGAGGAAAGGGGTTTGAGAATGATGCAATACCACAGGGCCCTGGTGGACAAACTGATGGTAAACTTCCCATCTGACAGCGCTAGTGGCAGAAGGCGCAGTTCCGTAGGCCACGTAGCAGGGGAGGCGCAGAGATCAGGCAGCATGTACAGCGCAGGCAGGGGGACATTCTCCAAGGCCTTTGCCAGCTTCATGGCTCCCCAGCAAGACTGTGTCACCGCTCCCCAGTCAAGGCTGAGTTGGCGGGAGCACTGTAAAAGGATGGTGAGGGAGTACGTAGCCGATCGCACGACCGTCCTCCGTGACACCTCTGCCCCCTACAACTACTGGGTGTCGAAGCTGGACACGTGGCCTAAACTCGCGCTGTATGCCCTGGAGGTGCTTGCTTGTCCTGCAGCTAGCGTCTTGTCAGAGAGGGTGTTTAATGCGGCTGGGGGAATCATCACGGATAAGCGTACCCGCCTGTCAACCGACAGTGCCGACAGGCCTACACTCATCAAGATGAACAAAGCCTGGATTTCCCCAGACTTCTCTTCTCCACCAGCAGACAGCAGCGCTACCTAAAGAACTTTGTCAATCTGTGTATGATATTCGTCCTCCTCCGGCTTCTCTTCCTGAAACCTCTCGTAATCACAGCGAATGGGCAATTTTTCTGTGGGCCAAAAGGCTCATATAACTTTTCTAAATAATATTTATCTGTTTCAATTCTGATTAAAGCATTGAAACTTCCACCTGAACCAATTGTTTTTTAGACTGGGCTGCCTCCAGGCCCAGTTAAAAATTAAGCCACAGTACGCTAAGCGATTAATGGGTTTCACCTGCCCTCTGGGTTGGGCATGGGCAATTTTTCTGGGGTACATTTGTACTGTCGGTACACCAATTTTTCGGGCCCTCGCCTACAATGTAATCCAAGTAATTTTTATGGGCTTCGCCTGCACTCATGGTACACCACTGTGTGTGGGGTTGGCCTACACATTTGCTACAGAAATTTAACTCTGCCTACCTATACTTCTGCCACAGTAATGCTACAGGGGTCTGACTATACTTCAGCAACAGAAATGTAACTTCGGTCTGCCGATACTTCTGCTCCTGAAATGTTACCTTGGTTAGTGTATACTGTTACTACTGTAATTTTACTAATACTGGGCTCTGCCCATAATGCTTCAACGGAAATGTTACTGGGGCAGGTCTATACTGGTATAACAGAAATGTAACTAATAGTGGGCTTTGCCCATACTGCTTCTACGTTACTGTTGCTGGGGCCTGACTATACTCCTACTACTGATATCTTACCAATACTACGCTCTCCCTACACTGCTGCCAGGGAAATGTGAATCTGCTGCTTTGTCCCTACTGCTTCTACGTTACTGTTGCTGGGGCCTGTCTATACTCCTACTACTGAAATCGTACCAATACTATGCTCTCCCTACACTGCTGCCAGGGAAATGTGAATCTGCTGCTTTGTCTCTACTGCTTCTACGTTACTGTTGCTGGGGCCTGACTATACTTCTACTACTGAAAGCTTACCAATACTACGCTCTCCCTATGCTGCTGCCAGGGAAATGTGAATCTGCTGCTTTGCCCATATTGCTTCTACGTTACTGTTGCTGGGGCCTGTCTATACTCCTACTACTGAAATCTTACCAATACTATGCTCTCCCTACACTGCTACCAGGGAAATGTTTTTCTGCTGCTTTGCCCATACTGCTTCTACGTTAATGTTACTGGGGCCTGTCTATACTCCTACTACTGAAATCGTACCAATACTATGCTCTCCCTACACTGCTGCCAGGGAAATGTTTATCTGCTGCTTTGTCTCTACTGCTTCTACGTTACTGTTGCTGGGGCCTGTCTATACTCCTACTACTGAAATCGTACCAATACTATGCTCTCCCTACACTGCTGCCAGGGAAATGTGAATCTGCTGCTTTGCCCCTACTGCTTCTACGTTAATGTTACTGGGGCCTGTCTATACTCCTACTACTGAAATCTTACCAATACTGTGCTCTCCCTACACTGCTGCCAGGGAAATGTTTTTCTGCTGCTTTGCCCATACTGCTTCTACGTTAATGTTACTGGGGCCTGTCTATACTCCTACTACTGAAATTGTACCAATACTATGCTCTCCCTACACTGCTGCCAGGGAAATGTTTTTCTGCTGCTTTGTCTCTACTGCTTCTATGTTGCTGTTGCTGGGGCCTGTCTATACTCCTACTACTGAAATCTTACCAATACTATGCTCTCCCTACACTGCTGCCAGGGAAATGTGAATCTGCTGCTTTGCCCCTACTGCTTCGACGTAAATCTTCCTGGGGCCTGTCTATACTGCTACTACTGAAATCTTTCCAATACTATGCTCTCGACTACAATGCTGCCAGGGAAATGTGAATCTGCTGCTTTGTCCCTACTGCTTCTACGTTACTGCTGCTGGGGCCTGACTATACTCCTACTACTGAAATCGTACCAATACTATGCTCTCCCAACACTGCTGCCAGGGAAATGTTTTTCTGTTGCTTTGCCCATACTGCTTCTACGTTACTGTTGCTGGGGCCTGACTATACTCAAACTACTGAAATCTTACCAATACTATGCTCTCCCTACACTGCTGCCAGGGAAATGTGAATCTGCAGCTTTGCCCATTCTGCTTCTACATTACTGTTACTGGGGTATGTCTATACTGATACTACTGAAATGTTACTGGGGTCTGTGTATACTGCTGCAAATGAAATGTTAGTGGGGTCTGTCCCTTCTGCTGCCAATGAAATGTTACAGGGGTTTGTGCATACTCTTACTGCTGAAATGTTACTAATTCTCGGCTCTGCCTATACTGCTGCTACTGCAATGTTACAGGGTAGTGGAAACGGAGGCTTCCCAAAGGCATGATGATGGCGAGGCCACGCTAGTAGGTTCCACAGGCGCGACAACTTTTCAGCGACGCGGTCACTGGGAAGGTGCATATAACCATGGACATGGGGACAGGACACGTACTGCCTCAAAAACTTTCCCGTCCTCCTCCTCCAACTATGAAAACATTCTTGGCCGAAGCTCACCTGCATTTAATCTGACGTTAGCTCAGCTGTGCTGGGCAATGCAATGGGATATATTTATGTACCGCCGGTGGCTTCCTGGGACCCACCCATGCTGTCGGTCCACACGGAGTTGTAACTGCATGTGTCTACTTATAAAGAACCCCAGTCTGACTGGGGCATGCAGTGTGGGCCGAAGCCTACCTGTATTTAATCAGACGTTAGCTCTGCTGTCCAGGGCACTGCAATGGGATTTATGTACCGCCGGTGGGTTCCAGGGAGCCACCCATGCTGTCGATCCACACGGACTTCACATTAGTGAGTTGTACCTGCCTGTGTCTATGTATTAAAAACCCCGGTCTGACTGGGGAAAGTAGTGTGGATCGAAGCCCACCTGCATTAAATCTGATGTTACCTCAGCTGTGCTGGGCACTGCAATGGGATATATTTATGTACCGCCGGTGGGTTCCAGGGAGCCACCCATGCTGTCGGTCCACAGGGACTTCACATAGGGGATTTGTACCTGCCTGTGTCTATGTATTAAAAACCCCGGTCAGGTTGGGCATGCACTGTGGGCCGAAGCCCACCTGCATTTAATCTGACGTTACCTCAGCTGTGCTGGGCAATGCAATGGGATTTATGTACCGCCGGTGGCTTCCTGGGACCCTCCCACGTTGTTGGTCCACACGGACTTCACAATAGGGAGTTGTACCTGCCTGTGTCTACTTATAAAAAACCCCAGTCTGACTGGGGCATGCAGTGTGGGCCGAAACCAACCTGCATTTAATCTGACGTTACCTCAGCTGTGCTGGGCAATGCAATGGGATTTATTTATGTATCGCCGGTGGCTTCCTGGGACCCACCCATGCTGTCGGTCCACACGAAGTTGTAACTGCATGTGTCTACTTATAAAAAAAAACAGTCTGATTGAGGCATGCAGTGTGGGCCGAAGCCTACCTGTATTTAATCAGACGTTAGCTCTGCTGTCCAGGGCACTGCAATGGGATTTATTTATGTACCGCCGGTGGGTTCCAGGGAGCCACCCATGCTGTCGGTCCACACAGACTTCACATTAGTGAGTTGTACCTGCCTGTGTCTATGTATTAAAAACCCCAGTCTGACTGGGGAATGCAGTGTGGGCCGAATCCCACCTGCAATAAATCTGACGTTACCTTAGCTGTGCTGGGCACTGCAATGGGATATATTAATGTACCACCGGTGGGTTCCAGGGAGCCACCCATGCTGTCGGTCCACACGGACTTCACATAGGGGATTTGTACCTGCCTGTGTCTATGTATTAAAAACCCCGGTCAGGTTGGGCATGCAATGTGGGCCGAAGCCTACCTGTATTTAATCAGACGTTAGCTCTGCTGTTCAGGGCACTGCAATGGGATTTATTTATGTACTGCCGGTGGGTTCCAGGGAGCCACCCATGCTGTCGGTCCACACGGACTTCACATTAGTGAGTTGTACCTGCCTGTGTCTATGTATTAAAAACCCCGGTCAGACTGGGACATGCAGTGTGGGCCGAAGCCCACCTGCATTTAATCTGACGTTACCTCAGCTGTGCTGGGCAATGCAATGGGATTTATTTATGTAACGCCAGTGGCTTCCTGGGACCCAGCCATGCTGTCAATCCACACAGAGTTGTACCTGCCTGTGTCTACTTATAAAGAACCCCAGTCTGACTGGGGCATGCAGTGTGGGTCGAAGCCCACCTGTATTTAATCTGACGTTAGCTCTACTATCCGGGGCACTGCATTGGGACAAACTACAGGAGCAATACAGCGCTAATGAGACGTGCACAGCTATGCTAGCATTGGAGTCCGCTGTAGGCCCGCGATTGCTGAGTGTTTGTGCAGAGGCCTATGTCCTGGGTGCAGTGAAAGTCCGCTTCCTGCCTAGGATTGCTGAATCTGTGGGCCGAGGCCTATGCCGTGGGCGCGGTGCAAGTCTGCCATGTTTGGCCACTCAGATCAATTTTTGTTCATGTCTTGGGTTTCCTAGGACCCACCTATGCTGTTGGTGAAAACTTAGTTCCCATTGTGGTGTTTGACCTGTCTGGCACAAAGGCACTAACTGACTTGCGTATGGGGGCAGAGCACTGATGGCTTTCCCTTTGCAGTGTGGATTGAGCTATGCGACACCTTGACAGAATGAATAGTGTGTGGCACATGGATTCCCCATTGCTATGCCCACGTTTGCAGCTCCTGACGGAGGTGGCACGGGATTGGATTTCTCATTGCTTCTGTACAGCATTGTGGGTTATCACCCCCCCCCCCCCCCCAGTAAGCTTAGTGGCTTACTAATGAGGGTTTGTCCGAAGTAAAAATTGTTAGGGGGGGGGCCCACTCTTGCCGCTATTGTGGCTTAATAGTGGGACCTGGGAACCTGAAATGCAGCCCAGCATGTTGCCCCTCGCCTGCCCTATCCGTTTCTGTGTCATTTCATCACTTTCTTGGGTTTTTGCAGATTTTCACCAATGAAAACCTTAGAGAGCATCGGCGATATACAATAATGCTCGAGTCGCCCATTGACTTCAATGGGGTTCTTTACTCGAAACGAACCCTCGAGCATCGCGGAAAGTTTGACTCAAGCAACGAGCACCCGAGCATTTTGGTGCTCGCTCATCTCTAATACAACCATTTACTACTTGGCTCCCCTTGAAATTTCCTCTTTTTGGATTTTCCTCACGTGTGCAGTCCACTTTACCTGATATCTCTTTTCTATCACTTTAAAATCCTGATAAAAGCGCTCGCCCTGTTCTTCCGTAAAATCACCAAGATTGTCAGGAAAGTAATTTGGATGAGGATGAAGAAAGTGAACTTTGACATTCATGTTGCAACCAGGCAATTTATAGTATTTCAATATCTCGTTGACTAAAATGTTGTAATTTGCAGTCTTTGCGTTCCCCAAAACATTTTGTACCACATTTCTGCATGCAGTATTTCTCGAATATGTTGTCCACTATTTTTCAGAAGTGATTGATGGAAACTTAACACCAAGGTACTGAAAGCATTTACTGTCCCTGCTTAAAGCTGTTCCAAATTGCTTCCTTGAGCCTAGTTTTATGTGTAACGGTGGCACCAGTATTTTCGAGAGATCAACCAGTGGAAGTGAAACAATATTTTTTTTCGCCATGTGTGAAGATACTTCTGACTGGCCCCTGCTTCCGAACCCAATGTTCAGTCCTTGCTCTGGACTCCCCTTCACACAAAAAGCAAGGAAATTTTGTGTAGCGTGCTTGTTGGCCGAGCAATATTGCAATCACCTTGAAATCCCCACACACAGACCATTCATGAAGCTTGTACTACACACTTTCCAGCAGAAATGTGAGGTTTTTGTATGTCTCTTTCAAAGTCACAGAATGTGCTACTGGAATGGATGGATGGATATTAGTATTGTATAATAAACACCTTTTAAACTGGATATGCTGCCATCCATTAACAACACAATGTTACACTTACTGGTACTGGTATGGCCCACGATCTTCACTGCACAGAAGTAACAGTCGTCACTGTGATTTCTTCCTCACCCCCTCCACACATGCACAGTACACTTTGTGAGGAGCCCACGCTTTGTTCTGATCTGCCAGTTTAATCCCGAAGTATTGAAAATAAGCCTTTTTCACTAGAGGCGTAATATTTTCCCTCTGTTTTCCTGTCATATAAAAGCCACTTATGTAGCAAAATATGTCTGGATGATTGACACAATGATGTGACGCCATTGTACGCGCCACGAAGAAACAACCGAATGGTCACTATAAAGAAAGAAGGTAGAGGTGGTGTGAGGTATGGGTCATACTGGCGAGCCAAGATTACTTGCTCTCATGTTTAGGCTTTGTGAGTGCGACAGATCTTGATGCGATACAGATACATCATTTCATTTTGGTAATCAGCTATGTATTTATGTTTATCTATTCCTTGCACATTCATTCCGTCCAGAGAACATTTTCACATCTTACAATTGTTGCCGTATATCAATGTCATTAAAAAAAATTTTTTTTTTTTTAATTTTCACATTTTCGTGGTTTGTGAAAAAACCTGATGTGATACAAAAGTTTGAAGGTCATTTTCGGAAAATGTGAAAAAAAAATCCATTCCGACACACCTCTTTATTTAAAGAAAAAAGTAGCAAAATTGCAGATCAGTGAAATGAACATCCAAGTACAGGGGTTCTCCCAAGATCACATTTGTTGCTCAGTGTGTTCTATGTCTAAAATCATTAATCTATGCAAATATAATGCCACAGTCCTGACTTCTCACCCCCCTACAAAACCCCATTCCAACTCTCTGCTTACATTTGATTACTCCAGACAAGTCCTCAAGTAGTTCTTCCCTCTGGTCGAGCATGCTCAGTTCGCCCTGCCTTTACCTCTATGTAATTGCTCTGCCCCTAACTTCAGCACACAGGGTGAGCAGGTGCAGAACAGACTCTGTCTCTCTGCTCCCTCTCCCCTGCATTCAGTAAGCTCAGCCCCCCCCCCCCCTCCCTTCCTCTCCTCTGAGAAAAGGTTACCCATTTTATATGCACAGGTACAGTTTAGTTGGTGTTATCAGAGCTGTGAGAGAGAAGTTTTGCAGCTCTTGAGTCCTCTACCTTCTACACACTGTGTAAATAAAGTTCAGGGGAAGAACAAATATGCTCCATCTACCTCTTTCAGTACATAAACAGAGTAGTGTTACTAGTAGATGCATAAAGGAGGGAGGTACAAGCAACCAAGAGGTGATGGAGGTACTTCTGGGAACTGTAGTTTCCCAGGTAGAAATGCTGGTCATGTGATCGGGCAGAAGGATCACCCTGTTTGCTCAGTGAAGAAACCTTCACCAACAAAAGAGAGTTTAAATATAAAGCAGTTACTCGAGCGAGCATCGCTCTTCTCGAGTAACTGCTTACTGGTCCGAGCAGGCTCGAGGGGGGAGGGGGGCGGCAGGGGGGAGGGGGGGTAGAGTGAGAGGGATCTCTCTCTCTCTCTACCCTCCGCTAACACCCCCCCCCCCCCCCGAGCCTGCTCGGACCAGTAAGCAGTTACTCGAAAAGAGCGATAATCGCTCGAGTAACTGCTTTATCCGGGCGTGCTCGCTCATCTCTATTTAAATACATAAAGGGGAGGCTCATGATAAGCTCATTTGGGTAGTCCAGTTACAACATTGTCCCTATAGGCCCAACTGTGCTAAAATAACAAAACATGGCAATACACTTGATCTGGTCTTTTCTTGCTATGTACTGTCTCAAACTTTTTAAATTCCCCTCACTTGCTTTGACTATGAAGTATTATCTCTTTCAGGACACTCCTACCTATCGCACACAGATCTGCAGGCCATTTACACTCAGCACTTTAGTCATCGTTGTCCCGGATCTCTTCTCTCTCTTCCCCATCTGGCTACCAAATATTATATACAAAACTCTCAAGTATTCTGGATAAAGCAAAACTCTGCACTCTCGACCCCCTAATGCCGACCGCGGCAACCTTGACACGCACCTCATACACGTTTCCTTCAGCAGTGCCCTAGATATTCTGAACGCCCGTGTAGACAATCACAGACATCAGATTTCCCCCACTACAAATTCATGTCTGAAAAAAGACATATGTCCATCCAGTTCATGTTCAGAATTTACTGCTATTATCGGTACCGATCTGATTACTACCTCTTTGCCAGGTGCCAAATTAGTAGATATGCCTGTGATGAGAAGATTTTCTAGCAATTATCAATAGCATGAAATTACTCCAGGGAGAAAGGATCCTTGCTGCATGGAACATTCCTGTTTCGAAAAAACAAGATGCGACCCAAATGCGCCCAAAAAAGAATTCCAGGAACTAACTCATAAATGCGTCATATGTCTTAGATGTCATTTTTTTTTCCAGAGGTCATCACATCAAATGTCAGCAATATACACTAAATGGGGTATAACTGGAGCAATTTAACTGGAGCAATCAACGCCAGTCAGCTGCTGCAAAAGCAAATAAAGTCTTGGGGTGCATTAAAAGAGGTATAGGGGAGAGGGACGAGAACATTATCCTACCACTATATAAGGCACTTGTCAGGCCCGACATGAAATACTGCATACAGTTTTGGACACCGCTGTTCAGGAAATATGTTGCAGTGTTGATGGGGTTCCATGAAGGGCAACTAAATTAATAAATGGAATGAGAGGACTGGAATACTCAGGGAGGCTATCAAAACTGGGATTACTCACCCTGGAAAAAATATGGTTAAGGGGCGACCAAATAGCTATGTATAAATACTAGAGATGAGCGAGCACCAAAATGCACCAACAACTTTTACTTCTGAAAAGCCCTCATTAGCAATGCATACCTTAGCTAAGCACCACACTACCTCCAACAAAGCACAATCACTGCCTGCATGACACTCCGCTGCCACTTCTCCTGGGTTACATGCTGCCCAACCCCCCCCCCCCCCCGCGCACGACCCAGTGTCCACAACGCACACCAAAGTGTCCCTGCGCAGCCTTCAGCTGCCCTCATGCCACGCCACCCTCATGTCTATTTATAAGTGCGTCTGCCATGAGGAGGAACCGCAGGCACACACTGCAGAGGGTTGGCACGGCTAGGCAGCGACCCTCTTTAAAAGGGGCGGGGCGATAGCCCACAATGCTGTACAGAAGCAATGAAAAATATAATCCTGTGCCACCGCCATCAGGAGCTGCACAAGTGGGCATAGCAATGGGGAACCTATGTGCCACACACTATTCATTCTGTCAAGGTGTCTGCATGCCCCAGTCAGACCGCGGTTTTTTATAAATAGTCACAGGCAGGTACAACTCCGCAATGGGAATTCCGTGTGCACCCACAGCATGGGAGGCTCCCTGGAACCCACCGGCTGTACATAAATGTATCCCATTGCAGTGCCCTGGACAGCAGAGCTAACGTCTGATTAAATACAGGTGGTTTTTAATTCATAGACACAGGCAGGTACAACTACCTATTGTGAAGTCCCTGTGGACCGACAGCATGGGTGGGTGCCAGGAAGCCACCAGCGGTACATAAATATATCCCATTGCATTGCCCATCATAGCTGAGGTAATGTCATGTTTAATGCAGGTGGGCTTCGGCCCACACTGCATGCCCCAGTCAGACTGGGGTTCTTTAGAAGTGGACACATGCAGTTACAACTCCGTGTGGACCGACAGCATGGGTGGCTCCCTGGAACCCACCGACGGTACATAAATATATCCCATTGCAGTGCCCAGCACAGCTGATGTAACGTCAGCTTTAATGCAGGTGGGCAAAAAATTAATTGGATTACACTGTAGGGGAGGGCTCCAAAAAATTGGTGTACCAACAGTACTAATGTACGTCAGAAAAATTGCCCATGCCCAACCAAGAGGGCAGGTGAAACCCATTAACCACTTTGGTTAATGTGGCTTAATTTGTAACTAGGCCTGGAGGCAGCCCAGTTAAAATAAAAATTGGTTCAGGTGCAAGTTTCAACGCTTTAATGAGCATTGAAACGTATAAAAATTGTTTACAAAAATTATATGACTGAGCCTTGTGGGCCTAAGAAAAATTGCCCGTTCGGCGTGATTACATCAGGTTTCAGGAGGAGGAGCAGGAGGAGGAGGATGAATATTATACACAGATTGATGAAGCTAAAAGGTCCAAGTTTTTGATGGTGATAGAGAACAATGCTTCCATCCGCAGGTGCAGCCTACGTATTATCTAGGTATCGCTGCTGTCCGCTGGTGGAGAAGAGAAGTCTGGGGAAATCCAGGCTTTGTTCATCTTGATGAGTGTAAGCCTGTCGGCACTGTCGGTTGACAGGCGGGTACGCTTATCTGTGATGATTCCCCCAGCCGCATTAAACACCCTCTCTGACAAGACGCTAGCCGCAGGACAAGCAAGCACCTCCAGGGCATACAGCGCGAGTTCAGGCCACGTGTCCAGCTTCGACACCCAGTAGTTGTAGGGGGCAGAGGCGTCACGGAGGACAGTCGTGCGATCAGCTACGTATTCCCTCACCCTCCTTTTACAGTGCTCCCGCCGACTCAGCCTTGACTGGGGAGCGGTGACACAGTCTTGCTGGGGAGCCAGAAAGCTGTCAAAGGCCTTAGAGAGTGTTCCAATGCCTGTGCTGAACATGCTGCCTGATCTCCGCGCCTCCCCTGCTACCTGGCCCTCGGAGCTGCGCATTCTGCCACTAGCGCTGTCGGATGAGAATTTTACCATCAGCTTGTCCGCCAGGGTCCTGTGGTATAGCATCACTCTTGAACCCCTTTCCTCTTCGGGTATGAGAGTGGAAAGGTTCTCCTTATACCGTGGGTCGAGCAGTGTGTACACCCAGTAATCCGTAGTGGCCAGAATGTGTGTAACGCGAGGGTCACGAGAAAGGCATCCTAACATGAAGTCAGCCATGTGTGCCAGGGTACCTGTACGCAACACATGGCTGTCCTCACTAGGAAGATCACTTTTTGGATCCTCCTCCTCCTCCTCAGGCCATACACACTGAAAAGATGACAGGCAAGCAGCATGGGTACCCTCAGCAGTGGGCCAAGCTGTCTCTTCCCCCTCCTCCTCATCCTCCTCATGCTCCTCCTCCTCCGCCTCAATGCACTGAGATATAGACAGGAGGGTGCTCTGACTATCCAGTGACATACTGTCTTCCCCCGCCTCTGTTTCCGAGCACAAAGCGTCTGCCTTTATGCTTTGCAGGGATCTTCTCAAGAGGCATAGCAGAGGAATGGTGACGCTAATGATTGCAGCATCGCCACTCACCATCTGGGTAGACTCCTCAAAGTTTCCAAGGACCTGGCAGATGTCTGCCAACCAGGCCCACTCTTCTGTAAAGAATTGAGGAGGCTGACCCTCACTGCGCCGCCCATGTTGGAGTTGGTATTCCACTATAGCTCTACGCTGCTCATACAGCCTGGCGAACATGTGCAGTGTAGAGTTCCATCGTGTGGGCACATATGCTTGAGAAAGGCCGAGATTACGGCCGAAACGCGTCGCAATAAAAGAACTTTCGTATACATCTTCTGTATCCTATATGCCATCTTGGATTCAGGGGTGCTTAAACATTAGCACCCCTGCGAAGTAAGTTATATCCGTTATTACACGAATTCCTCTTATTATCTTGGATGATCTGTTCTTTTCCGTGACACCGGAGCGCTGGTTAATTTTCTTTTGTTTCTGATTTGCCCATGTTGGAGTTGGTATTCCACTATAGCTCTACGCTGCTCATAGAGCCTGGCCAACATGTGGAGCGTAGAGTTCCACCGTGTGGGCACGCTGGATAGCAGTCGGTGCACTGGCAGATAAAACCGATGTTGCAGGGTGCGCAGGGTGGCAGCGTCCGTGTGGGACTTGCGGAAATGTGCGCAGAGCTGGCGCACCTTTCCGAGCAGGTCTGACAAGCGTGGGTAGCTTTTCAGAAACCGCTGAACCACCAAATTAAAGACGTGGGCCAGGCATGGCACGTGCGTGAGGCTGCCGAGCTGCAGAGCCGCCACCAGGTTACGGCCGTTGTCACACACGACCATGCCCGGTTGGAGGCTCAGCGGCGCAAGCCAGCGGTCGGTCTGCTCTGTCAGACCCTGCAGCAGTTCGTGGGCCGTGTGCCTCTTCTCTCCTAAGCTGAGTAGTTTCAGCACGGCCTGCTGACGCTTGCCCACCGCTGTGCTGCCACGCCGTGCGACACTGACTACTGGCGACGTGCTGCTGCTGACACATCTTGATTGCGAGACAGAGGTTGCGTTGGAGGAGGAGGAGGAGGGTGGTTTAGTGGAGGAAGCATACACCGCCGCAGATACCAGCACCGAGCTGGGGCCCGCAATTCTGGGGGTGGGTAGGACGTGAGCGATCCCAGGCTCTGACTCGGTCCCAGCCTCCACTAAATTCACCCTATGTGCCGTCAGGGAGATATAGTGGCCCTGCCCGCCTGTGCTTGTCCACGTGTCCATTGTTAAGTGGACCTTGGTAGTAACCGCGTTGGTGAGGGCGCGTACAATGTTGCGGGAGACGTGGTCGTGCAGGGCTGGGACGGCACATCAGGAAAAGTAGACTGGCGACTGGGAACTGAGTAGCGCGGGGCCGCCGCCGCCATCATGTGTTTGAAAGCCTCTGTTTCCACAACCCTATACGGCAGCATCTCCAGGCTTATAAATTTGGCTATGTGCACGTTTAACGCTTGAGCGTGCGGGTGCATGGCGGCGTGCTTGCGCTCAAACACTTGCGCTAGCGACGGCTGGACGGTGCGCTGACAGACATTGGTGTATGGGGCCGAGGACAGCGGAGGTGAGGGTGTGGGTGCAGGCCAGGAGACGGTAGTGCCTGTGTCCTGAGAGGGGGGTTGGATCTCGTGCAAACCGGAGGCGCTGAACGGCCTTCGTCCCACCTTGTGGGGTGCTTGGCCATCATATGCCCGCGCATGCTGGTGGTGGTGAGGCTGGTGGTGGTGGCTCCCCGGCTGATCTTGGCGCGACAAAGGTTGCACACCACTGTTCGTCGGTCGTCTGCACTCTCAGTGAAAAACTGCCAGACCTTTGAGCACCTTGGCCTCTGCAGGGTGGCATGGCGCGAGGGGGCGCTTTGGGAAACAGTTGGTGGATTATTCGGTCTGGCCCTGCCTCTACCCCTGGCTACCGCACTGCCTCTTCCAACCTGCCCTGTTGCTGCACTTGCCTCCCCCTCTGAAGACCTGTCCTCAGTAGGCTTAGCAAACTAGGTGGGGTCAGTCACCTCATCGTCCAGCTGCTCTTCCTCCGAATCCTCTGTGCGCTCCTCCCTCGGACTTACTGCCCTTACTACTACCTGACTGATAGACAACTGTGTCTCATCATCATCGTCCTCCTCACCCACTGAAAGCTCTTGAGACACTTGCCGGAAGTCCCCAGCCTCATCCCCCGGCCCCCGGGAACTTTCCAAAGGTTGGGCATTGGTCACGACAAACTCCTCTGGTGGGAGAGGAACCATTGCTGCCCATTCTGGGCAGGGGCCCGACAACAGTTCATGAGAGTCTGCCTGCTCCTCAGAATGTGTCATTGCAATGGAGTGAGGAGGCTGGGAGGAAGGAGGAGCAGCAGCCAGAGGATTCAGAGTTGCAGCAGTGGATGGTGCAGAACTCTGGGTGGTCGATAGACTGCTGGATGCACTTTCTGCCATCCACGACAGGACCTGCTCACACTGCTCATTTTCTAATAAAGGTCTACCGCGTGGACCCATTAATTGTGAGATGAATGTGGGGACGCCAGAAACGTGCCTCTCTCCTAATCCCGCAGCAGTCGGCTGCGATACACCTGGATCAGGAGCTCGGCCTGTGCCCACACCCTGACTTGGGCCTCCGCGTCCTCGCCGGCGTCCACGTCCTCTAGGCCTACCCCTACCCCTCAGGATGCTGTATTACCAGTAGTGCAGAAACAGAACGCTGTAATTAAATGTGCCACTTATTGGCCTGTGGTTGGAGGCTGACTTCGCTTACGGAACGCACAGCAGAGCCAGGAAAGAATTTTGCGCAAGCCTGCTGTAACACTTAGATGGCTGCGTATGAATTAGGACAACTACCCCCAGCAGAGACGCAGTACACTGAGGACGGTCACAGGCAGCCCAAATAGATTTTTTTTCCCACATTTTTTTGGAAAAGCCCACTGCCTATATAGACTGTATATGTCTTCTGTCCCTGCCTCACCACTACTGGCCCTGGACTATGTAAAATTACTGCAGACTGTTTCACTCTGGACAGGAATACAGCGGTGATGTGACGGGCAACGCAGAGCCAGGAAAGAATTTTGCGCAAGCCTGCTATAACACTTAGCTGGCTGCGTATGAATTAGGACAACTACCCCCAGCAGAGACGCAGTACACTGAGGACGGTCACAGGCAGCCCAAATAGATTTTTTTTCTAACGCAATCTCTCTCTCTAACGCAATCAGCGTAAGTCTACGCCAGCAGCATACAGGGTACATGGCCTCCTGTGTAGAGTGCAACCCTCTTTTAACGCTATGTTTTATCACAACTCGGCTAAGTGACGGTACATAGAATCTGCGCATGCGCGGGGAGTAAATATTTCCGTATGGCCTATTGTCTATCATACTGAGCGTACTATCCCGCTAGATACAAAAAACTCGAGTGGCACTGATGTACTAATCTGCTTAATGAGCCAATGAAGCAAAGTTAGACCCTCTCTACCGCAAATCAGCGCACTTCAGCGCACATTCTATATAAGGGTAAAAATAACCTTATTTTAATAAATGGCCCAATAACTTGCTCATTAAGTAATACTAACACCATTTATTGATCCAATCTATGACCATAATTATGGAGTATCTCCTGCTAGACGCACAGCAGAATCATATGTAAACAATGCCACTATGCAAAATAAAGAAGTATGTTGATACTACTATATAATACGTGATTCATTCTCTACAACCCTCGTAAATCACATACATTACAACATTGTCACATGACACACAAGTTTTTAATTTAGAATGCTTATACATTTATTCAGACCAATTATACATCAAATATAGAATCTCATAGGTATATAATGCGTCCACTTTCACTATTCCACCCAAGGAGATCTAAAAAAGAAGAAAAAAGAATTAAAATCAATGATCATATAGCAACACATGAATCTAGAAGTCAAGCATAAGTCTACAATATAGAAACATGAGGATAGCACATAATCACATTACATAGGAAAGTGCATCGAGCGTAAAAATCCACTTTGCTTCAAGAAGTTTTAACCTCCGCTCCCTGTCACCACCTCTTGTATCTTTGTCAACCGAATCTATAATTCTGAAGCGCATTTGGCTAACAGAGTGATTGAAATCCTCAAAATGTTTCGGAATGGGTAACTCGCGTTTTTTTGTTCTAATGTTGCTTTTATGGTTAGCTATCCGTTTGCGGACCTCCGTGATGGTTTCACCAACATATAGGAGGCAACACGGACAGCTAATCAGATATACAACAAATGAAGGCCAGCAGCTATACCAGCCTCTGATGGCAAACTGTTTACCAGATCTTAGATGTGTAAAGCCGTCGCCCTTAAGCATATTATGGCAGGCCGCACACCCCAGGAATGGGAAATTGCCGTTTCTAACGGGGGCTAGGGTTCTCTGTATAGAACCCATCGACGAAGGGCAAGAAGTACGGACCACACAGTCCTTCAAATTACGTGCGCATCTGTACGCCATTATGGGAAGAGCAACAAATTCTGCAATCCCGGGGTGACAACCAGCCAGGACATGCCAGTGTTTCTTTAAAATATGTCGAATCTCCTTGCTGCAAGGTCCATATGTAGACACAAACGGTATGCGATTTGTAGTCAAGGCCTTTTTTTAGAGGAATCAAGGATGGAAACACGATCTACTTGTTTGACCCTATCCATATGTCCAACCAACAAATCATGTGGATAGCCTCTGGAGGAAAACTTTTTATACATCATCTCAAGACGTGCATCCAAATACTTATCTGTCACCACCTGCCAGACCCTGAGCATCTGGCTCCATGGTAATGACTTGATCATGGCCGGCGGGTGGCAACTGGAGTAGTGCAACAAATTGTTCCGATCCGTAGGCTTTGTGTACAAATCCGTTTTTAAACAATTACCTTGTTTAATGACTAAAACAACAAGGAATTGTATAGATGTATCAGACGCTGAAAGCGTGAACTTCAATTCCGGCAAGAAATTATTCAGTTCACCATGGAAGATGTCTAGCTGTTCAAAAGACCCATTCCATATGACGAAGACGTCGTCAATGTACCTCCACCATACCTGGGCAAGGGCCCAGGATGGGGAGGTACAGAGACGCGTCTCCTCCATATGGCGCATAAAGATATTTGCGTAAGATGGGGCCATATTAGACCCCATCGCGGTCCCCTGTACTTGTCGGTAAAACCGATCTCGATAAACAAAAAAATTGTTAGAAAGAACCAACATCAATAGGGTCAGTACCAAATTCACACACCCTATGGACAAATTTGAATCAGACAGGTAGTGGCCAACTGCAGCAATGCCATTCTCATGTTTAATGATAGTATATAATGAGGATATGTCAAAAGAACCTAATAGCACAATGCTTACGCTGCGGAATTCCACCGCGGAATTCCGCACCGTAAAATCTCCAATCCTCACCCGTGGCATGCTCTATTTGCCACGGGTGTACGTGCAGACGGCTTCCATTGCAGTCAATGAAAGCCATCCGGCACAGTATCTTCTGCTGTAGCACAGCGGAAGATAGCGTGAAACCGCTTCCCCGCCTACTACAGCCGTGTCATATGACGCGGCCGACACGTCATGTGACGCTGTGGGCGTGTCATATGATGCGGCCGGCACATCACATGACGCTACGGCTGTATTGCGAATGCGCGCCGAAGCATCATGCGGGACCTGGGACGCCAGATCCACAGGTAAGTATTGGGGTCTCTGGGGGGGCACCGTGATGGGTTCCGCCGCGGAATTCCGTGGCGGAGCCCGTCACAGCCGTGTGAAGCCGGCCTTACATAACCACTGCTCAGAACATCATTAATCCCTTCAATCCCAAGGCCTTACGTTAACTAGACCATTGCACTATAATCCCAATAACTATTTCACAGTCCCGTAAGTACATTTCCCCCACCCTTGCCAGAGATTTTACCTCACATAATACTGGGGATTGTAGTCTGCTTGCTCTCATTTTTGTTGCTGGCAGCATCCATGGCGAATCTTCTGCGGTGTCTGGCAATGCAGAGAGGGACACTCCCTCTCCTTCCACCCACTGCGGGGGCCATTCACCCCAGAAACAAAGCTGGCCTTCTTTCTTTGCCCCCAGGTCTTCACAATGGGTGCTGTGTCTCTGGGCTGCTCCCCCAGCATAGGAAAACTGCCAACCATGGCCCCTTAGTAGTGACCACCACCACAATGCCCCCAGGCCTACCGGTGCTGTTCTCCGCTATCATCTCTGGGTCTCTGTTCCACCGGCTCTCGGTCTGCCTCAGGGACTGGAGCTGTGACGCAGTACTCACTAATCTCCTATCATGGGGCCGATCTTCATAGCAATGAAACGCTGGCCACGTCACCTCTACATCAGCTAAGGGGGCAGAACATCCTCTCTCTTCAGCCTCTATGAGGCTCTGCCAAAATGGCGCCACTCAGTGTCTCTGACATGGCACCTGCAGTGGCTTTTCCATGACTTTCCTCCCCGTGGCTCTAGCCGGCAGAGAGAAACAAACAGAGCTTGTCAGCTCTATTCAGACGTGTGCTCTCTGCCCACTCCCCATCCCACCATAGACCGGAGGTGGTGGGGCTTGAACTTACAGCTGGCAGTTGCACTAACTAACTCTCCACGGTGTAAGAGGAACACAATAGTGTTACCCCCCTTACATCCTATCCTGTGGATAGGGAAAAACTTACAATTCTGGTACAACCCCTTTAACCCCTTGAGTGGCACGCCCGGAAATTTTCCGGGACGAGCTCCACTGCCAATAGTGATATAGCCCGGAAGATTTCCGGGCTATGTATCACTATGGGAGCTGCAGAGCAAAATGCCACAAGCTGTGACATTGTGCTCTTCCTGCACAGTCCCACAGAGAACAAAGCAAGGGCTTTGAACAACAGAAGCAGAAGATATTGCCGATATGCCGGTAATCTCCTGCTTCTAAGTCTCCTGCTTTGTTTATATGTTGCCATAGAGACCATCGGCTTGTCAGAAGCAAGCCGATGATCTCTGTGGCAGGGAGAGCTGATGCTTGGCTGTCAGAGGACAGCTAGGTACCAGCTCTTACAGCAGAGATCAGAGAAAACCTCTGATCCCTGCTGTGTTAACCCTTTACATGCTGCAGTCTATGTGACTGCAGCATGTAAAGGGCTGTCACTGCAGCATGTAAAGGGCTGTCACCATCGGACCTCCAGAAAGTGATCAGGGGATCCTGATGGGTCCCTGTGGAAGTCCCCTAAAGGGACAAAAATTTTAAAAAAAGTTTTAAAAAAAGTAAAAAAAAAAAGTAAAAAAATTATAAAAAAAATAAAAATAAAAACACTTGTCTCCCTTTACTTTGTAAAAAAATGTAAAATAAAATCACATTTGTGGTATCCCTGTGTCGTAATGACCCAGAGAAGGAAGTTGGTACATTTAACCCCTTAATGACATGGCCCCTTTTTTTCTTTTTTCCCCATTTCTTTTTTTCCTCCCCGAAACATAAAAACTGTATAAACTCGGTATCGCCAGAATCGTGCTGACTCAGAGAATAATCTTATCACACTATTTATTCTGCATGTTGAACGCCATAAAAATGAAATCCAAAAAACAAATGTCAGAATTTCTTTTTTTCCCCCAATCTCCCTACAAATGTTTTTACAAAAGTTCTGCAATACATTATATATACCCAAAAATTATGCCATCAAAAAGTACAACTTGTCCCGCAAAAAACAAGCCCTCATATGGCCGTGTCAATGGAAAAATGAAAAAGTTATGGCTCTTGGAACGCAACCTCAAAATTAGTTGAAATTCAATGATTAGACCATTTAAAAAACCTGCCCTGGTGGGCACGACAGGGTCGTAGGAAACCCACCACTCAAGGGGTTAAGACTATGTAGGTGAGATGTGGTTAAAATCTTAAAAAAATAATTTTGTACTGCCCGAAAAATCTCTTTTTTGTAGTCCTTACTAGGGAACACAGAAACCATGATCATGAGCTGCTGCCACTAGGAGGCGTGACACTAAAGGCTCTCTAACACGGTTTTATTTCGCTTGCATATTATGCACGTATTTTTCACGAATGTGGTACGCGGTGCTAAAAGCCCATTGATTTTTATTGGGGCCCTCTCACGTATAGTTTTTTGGTGCACCTTTATACATGTAAAAATTACGCAGGTAGTACGCGCGACACATATTCCCGTGTGAATGAGCCCTTAGCTCCTCTTACACGGTCTATACCTGAGTATCTCAGTTTGTATTGTAGCACTTGGCGAAGCACAAGGTAAAGGGTGAAAAATAATAAGAAAACAGAATAAGGGCTTCTACAGACGAACGTATGCTTAAATACCTTTGCCGCAACGGAGCGTACTTGCGCATTAACTTGGTTTGGAGATGGTACTAAACAGGTTGTACGCCTGTAGTAATGCACTTCTAGATTCAAAATGCCAGTTCACACGTGTGTGTTACTTCCTTTCCATGGAATAGAATGGCTTTTTAAAGCCAAATAAGTGCCAGCTGACTTCTTTTCCCTGCGTTTCACCCAGCGTAACTCCCTCCTGCTCTTTTTTTTTAAGCTGCCATAGACTACAGCAGCTTTCTGCGTAACATGCAGAAAGATAGGGCAAGGCCTATCTTTTCTCTCACAGTATTTGCACTGTGAATCACGCTCATGAGAAAGAACCCATTGAAATCAATGGCTTTACTTCGTCATGCTATACGAGCGTGATTTTCACACACATAAAAAGTATGCAAATAAATTTGTCTGTTTAAGCCCTAAGTACCACCAAGAGGAAACCGGGTCTGTACCCCCCAACAGAGACTACGAGAAAGGGATTGTACAGCAAGTACCAAAACCTAAAAACCATAGAAGGTCCTAAAGCAGTCCCTGGAGTGGGACAAAAAAAAAGAAAGTGTCTAAAAAGTATGTCTTACGCTGCTTTCACATCTGCGTATGGGCGCCTTCACACTGCCAATAAAATCACAGAATTTCCCAGCGCTGCAAGAAATCACAAAATTATGAAGCAAATGGTTTCCAATGGCTTGCGATGCAGCGTGGAAAAAAAAAAAAAAATCGCAGCATGTCCATTATTTTCACGATATTGCCCATTCTACCCAATGATGACGGCGGCAGCAGCGCTGATCCCATTGAAAGCAATGGGAGAAGATCGTGATCCTCTGCTGCTGCTGCTGTGACACCAGCAGCAGGGGATTCCATCATCCCCACGGAGAGTCCCCTCATCACTAAACACTGTGACAGTGCTGTCGCAGTGTTCAGTGATGAGGGGACTCCTGCGGGGATGAAGGAATTCCCTGTCATAGCAGTTGCAGAGCAGCGCAATCTTCTCCCTATGTTTTCAATGGGGCCCCACCTGCTACATCCCCATTAAAAGCAATGGGATGAAGGGATTTCCTGCAGTGATGCGAGGTTGTTTTCACATGAAAATACCTCACATCCAGGGGTTTTAACCCCTTCCCGCTCCAGGGCGTAAGTTTACGTCCTGGGAGCGGGGTACTTCCCGCAACAGGGCGTAAACTTACGTCCTGGGGATAGCGCGAGATCACATATGATCTCGCTCTATCCCGCAGCGGGAGCTGGCTGTCAGTCATAGCTAGCCTCCCGCTGCTCTATGTAGATCGCGGCATGGGAAGGGTTCACAGAGGTTGCGCGCTCCTTCTGTGAAGTTGCCGGGCTCTCGCGATATATTCGCCGTAGCCCTGCCATGCCTTATCACAGCGATCATCAGTGCAGTGTTGTAAGTCCCCCAGGGGGACAAAAATTGGGTTAAAAAAAGATTTAAAAAATGAATTTAAAAAAATGTAAAAAAAAAAGGGGAAAACCCCCTTTTTTTATGCTTTCTAATATTAGCATAAAAAAAGGTTAAAAAAAATTAAAACCCCACATATTTGGTATTGCCGCGTCTGTAATGATGCGTACAATAAGCTTCACATGCTTTTGACTGTGCACAGAAGAAAAAAAGAGTTTAAAATAACGCTAAAAAACTGAGGCAAAATGCTAATTTTTAGCATTTTGCCTCCCTAAAAACACAATAAAAGTGATTTAAAAAGCCGTATGTAACCTAAAACGGTACCAATAAAAACTACAGCTCATCTCGCAAAAAATAAGCCCTCAGAGCTCCGTGCATAAAAAAAATATTAAAAAGTTACAGGACTTTGAATGTAGCTATTTAGAAAAAGAAAAAGGATTTCGAAAAAAAGGGTTTTTATTGCAGAAAAGTGGAAAAACCTAAAAAAAGGTAAGAATTTTGGTATCGTTGTAACTGTACCGACGCGCAGAAAAAATGGATTGTCTCATTTATGCTGCATGATTAACGCTGAAAAAAAAAAAATCTATGGCAGAATTGATGCGTTTTCTCTCCCTGCTATCATAAAAAAATAAAAGTTTTACAATATAGTCAATGTACCCAAAAGTGGCACTACAGTTCGCCACGCAAAAAACAAGCCCTTATTCAGCCGCATCGACGGAAAAATAAAAAAAAGTTATGACTTTTAATAAATGGTGAAGAAAATCCGCCAAAATTTGTTGCATCCTTAAGCCAAAAATAGGCCATGTCCTTAAGGGGTTAAGAAGGTTTGTGAAAGTGATATAGGGCCATGAATCACAGCCCGATATCACTCTCGCCAGTGAGCAGGAGCCCCTAGGGTCAGTTCAGGTTTTTTTCTTTCTGATCTGTTTATGGAGGAGAGAAACAGAAAACAAAAACTGATCTTTTTTTTCCCCTTTGATTTCCATGGGGCTTCAAAAAAAATGGAGAGCAGGCTGGGGGCATGGCCTGAAAAGCTAAGATGAAGGACATAAGAATCTGAGCTCTGTCTTCACTAACATCTAAGTAACAATAGCAGCAGCCAGTGAGGATCACAGAGACCACCAGCAGCAGAGGAGAAGAGAGCAATGACCTGTAGAAGACAAGCAAAGCCAGGCCCAAAGCACCTGACTGATTTCTTCCCCGGCAGGAGGTGGGAGTGAAGAGCAGGAAGAACACCTGGTACCTAACATGGCAATCAGAGCCCGGAACTGCAGAGATCTGGTAAGCGGGCTTTCCCCTGCCCCTCACTCCCCAGACACAAACAGGCACAGCTTCAGGCATCCCTGCAAAGACAGGGAATAGAGGAAGACTTGCAGCACCACAGGAGGGAGGAGGAGGGCGTCTGAGAACAAGCTCCCAGCATGGTGAAGAGGAACTCTCCTCCCAAGATAGTAGTCCAGAAAAGAGGAGACCCAGGAGAGCAGAGAAGTTACAACAACCCCTATCAGAGCAGATGCAGGAAGCAGAAGGGAAGTCAGGAGGTACAGACCTCATCCTGGAGCACCGCAACAGACATAATAATGTCAAGTTCAGGGGAATAGCAGTATCAGTGGGCACTGAAGACTTGCGGAAGTACGTGCTCCGTCTAATAAAAATCTTGCTTCCTGAATCTAACCCAGAGGAACATATACTGATAGGGTGCACAGGCATTTTTCACAAGCAATGATACTGGCCCAGAGAAGACTAACACCAAAAACCTCATTATTAGAGAGAAGAAAATCCATATACAAGTGGGGTTTCCCAACCAATTGCATGTTAACAAGGAGGGTTTAAAGCACAACCTCACAAATCCAGAAGATTATCTCTGTCTTCTGAAAAAAAATGGGAGAATGGAAGTCCTGAATTTAGAAGCTTGTCATAAAAAAATTTAATCTTACAACTTAGAGACTGGTGCAAAAAAAAGGAAATGCAGCGTCCTAATGGTTGACCATGGCACTAGGTCCACGCTGAGGAGCTGGTAGGGTAGAATTGTCACTTGTTACAGTGGGTCTTTCCCAGAGGGACACACCCAATCTTGGCCAAGGCACCACTACGCATCTTCCAGTATAAGTGTGGTAGTGTTTAGAGGTGTCACACATGATGCCACCATTCCTTCACACCGACAATTTCTTCGGCAGATAAATGAAGAGAGTCCACACGCACAGTTGAAACTTGACAACTCAGTCACTGGGAACAGGCAGTGACCGGGGAACTTTACTGAAAAAGATTTGTAACTGTACAGCTTACTCGCACGTGCAGGAAGAAGATAACTTGACAGAAATTGGTTACAGAGGCAACCTCAGGATGACACCGGGCCTGTAGTCGTAGTTATCTACAGTGCTCCGCTCCTGAACACACACACTCTCCGGGACTTCTGAATCCCTCCAGAGGACCGACACAACTCTCCACTGACACTGACTCAGGATTTGTAGTCAGCTCTGCACGGCTGACTCCTCATTTCACTCATGCTTCAGAGGCTGTTCCTGGAAGGCCTCAGGATACTTCTCCTATTCCTCCATCATTTTACCACATGAGGCTGGCATTCCACTCCATGTGGCTGGCATTCCACTCCTCACTCTACTGTTGAAGATGATGAAAGACCTGGGAACACTCTCAAGCATTTACATTTATAAAGTACAGCACACCACATAAGACAGATATTGATACTTTCCGAGACATATCCCAGCCACATTTAGACATTAACCTCTTGCATGCTGCAGCTGTGCAATACACATAACAAGAGACAGGACAGTTTGCACAGTGCATCCACATAAAAGACATGACATGTATGACATTTATGGAGGGGCCAGAAATAGGTGTTTCGGGCCACTACAGAAGGAATAGGATGGCCCAACATATAGCAAAATGTCACAAGAGGGAAATTGCTTAGCAATCTTTTATTAGCAGCAAGCATAATGCCCACACTAAAGGTCCCAAAATGTCCTACCATGGAGGCAGCGATAAAAGTATGGCTCCGATTATTAACATTCTCAAAGGATCACTTCCCCAGAAAGATGATGTCCCTACCCATAGAAATACTAGAATTTGGGTCTGAAAGCCTGACATTTAAAAGTTGGAAAAGTAAAGGACTAATACTCTTATCAGATGTAATAAAGGACTGTAGGATCAAAGCCTTTATGTCATTACAAACAGAATTTGGGTTACATCCTCCTATCAGTGAAATTGCAGATAGCAGGACAGTAGAAAAAACAATGCACATCACCACTATCTCAGTTACAACACATGATATCAGACCATTGTGCATTCGGAAAACTCTATGCTTATAGGAATGATAAAGTAAAAGATTTCCTAGACACATGGCAGCCATGGTTAAATCCCATTCAAACAGAATTGTAAGCTTGTTTGCTCTTGGAGAGGGTGACAACCCGTGAGAGAAGTTAAAGAAGATAGACGTTAAAATGTGTGCAGACGGGCGGGTCGGATCTGGCGGCGAGGATTCTCGCCATGGGACCTGACCTGAGCGCCTGCAGAGAGCAGCGCGTACTCACCCGCACCCGCGGCCCCGGCTGTTTGATGTGCCGGCTTGTCGGGCCACCGATGCATGCGCAGACCGGAGCCGGCGGCCGGACAGTGACGTTTCTGTGTGGGGCTCTGTGAGCCCCACAGAGAAATAGAACATGCTGCAGCTTGTTTGCCGTGCGAGATTTCGCGCAGACAATCCGCGGCCGTCTGCCTAGGATTGCATTTGCTAACGCAATCCTATGGCAGCTTCCAACAGCAGAAATTCCGCGGGAAATCCCACCGTGGAATTTCCGCCCGTTTGCAGGCGGCCATAGAGAGAAGACGTTTATACCTCCTGGTACAATGATGACATGCTTCATAAAGAGATCATCAGTTGAGAACTAAATGATAATACGGACAATACGAAGGGTTGGATCTCACCATTTTTCCCCTTCCACTTCTTCACCCTCACCAACTAAATTTCAAACCCAGTTTTTCTGATATACTCTTGTTTCACAGTTACTATTTTGGGGTCAAATCTTGAGGTATGATAGAACCATAAAATGTCATTGTAAGCTAAGAAGGCTTGAACAATCTTGCTGTTAAGAATTACAAGTGTTCTACCGCAGGTAATATGTGATATGCATGTTATTGTTTGATTTGTACTATTACATTCAATAAAAATATTGAACAAGTGAAAAACAGAGGCCAAAATGAAAGGCTTCCACTTGATTCCATTCCGTCAGGTTTCTGGTTTCTTTTGGACAGAAAAATAATGATGCGGACTGCGCTATTCTCTTGATCAAAAGAATTGAAACCTGACAGAATGGAAGGAAAGAGAAGCCTTTCAGGGTTTTTTTTTGGAACCCCATTACACTTTAAGTGTAAAAAAAATCAATTTTTTTTCAGTTTTATTTCAGTTTCTCTTCTCCAAAAACAGAGCAGAGAGATAGAAACCCTGAGCTGAACCTAACACAGGTGTGAAAGCAGTATTACCTACCGTGTTTCCCTGAAAATAAGACACTGTCATATTAATTTTTGTTCCAAAAGAGGGGCAGTGTCTTATTTTCGATGTCATTCACTGAGTGTCTGTGATTGGCTCATCGAGTGCTGGTTGTGATTGGCTGGTGCTCGAATAGCCAATCACAGCACTCGCTTTGCTGAAGGTGGGGTATTCAAAGCACCATCACCAGAAAGAAGCTGACATGTAAGACGTGAAGGACACTGCAGTTTGCTGCAGCATCGTCAGAGACTATCGTGACGCCGCGGACCAGGTGAGTTTTTTTTTATGCAGGTTAGCTAGGTCTAGCTAAGGATAGGTCCTATTTTCGGGGTAGGTGCTATTTTCAGGGAAACACGGTATATCATGTCTGTCTCCTAGTGAATATTCAGTAACTTTATTTGGTTCTAAAGAACATATCTATCTATATACTATAGCATGGAAATTAATCACATGTATTTCTACTTGTTATTTTGGTCTTAGTATTTTGCTTTCTTATCTAATGTCAAATAACTTTATACTATGACGGATTATCTAATAAAGGTCTTGAATTGACCCAAACATAAAATTAATTCTGACTGTGGATTGTGTATATGAAATAACTAAAATATTATTTCTGCAACATTGAAGAGATTTTGATTGAAAAGCTATCTGAGCACCAAAGGTCTCCTATTTTTATTTTCTTTTTGTACAAAACTAAATTTTCAGTCTGACCTTATTACCTGAGAAACCACGAGCTCCTGCTGCCCCCTCATACTGAAGCCCACCAGCAGTCCTGTACTCAGTCTTATTACTTAAGAACCCACAAGCCCCTGCTGCCCCCTCATACTGAAGCCCACAGGCAGGCCTGTACTCCATCTTATTACCTGAGAACCCACAGATCCCGCTGCTCCCTCATACTGAAGCCCACCAGCAGTCCTGTACTTGATCTTATTACTCAAGAACCCATGAGCTCCCACTGCCCCCTCATACTGAAGCCCAGAAGCAGTCCTGTACTTGATCTTATTACTCAAGAACCCATGAGCTCCCACTGCCCCCTCATACTGAAGCCCGCCAGCAGTGCTGTACTCGGTCTTATTACTTAAGAACCCACAAGCTCCCACTACCCCTCATACTGATGCCCACCAGCAGTCCTGTAGTCTGTCTTATTACTTAAGAACCCACAGATCCCGCTGCCCCCTCATACTGAAGCCCACCAGCAGTCCTGTGCTCCGTCTTATTACCTGAGAGCCCACAGATCCTGCTGCCCCCTCATACTGAAGCCCACCAGCAGTCCTGTACTCAATCTTATTACTTAAGAACCCACAAGCCCCTGCTGCCCCCTCATACTGAAGCCCACCAGCAGTCCTGTACTCGGTCTTATTACATAAGAACCCACAAGCTCCTGCTGCCCCCTCATACTGAAGCCCACCAGCAGTCCTGTACTCGGTCTTATTACATAAGAACCCACAAGCTCATGCTCCCCCCTCATACTGAAGCCCACCAGCAGTCCTGTACTCGGTCTTATTACTTAAGAACCCACAAGCTCCCACTACCCCTCATACTGAAGCCCACCAGCAGTCCTGTAGTCTGTCTTATTACTTAAGAACCCACGGGCTCCCGCTGCCCCTTCATACTGAAGCCCACCAGGAGTCCTGCACTCAGTCCTATCACTTGAGAACCCACAGATCCTGCTGCCCCCTCATACTGAAGCCCACCAGCAGTCCTGTACTCCGTCTTATTACCTGAGAACCCACAGATCCTGCTGCCCCCTCATACTGAAGCCCACCAGCAGTCCTGTACTCCGTCTTATTACCTGAGAACCCACAGATCCTGCTGCCCCCTCATACTGAAGCCCACCAGCAGTCCTGTACTCCGTCTTATTACTTAAGAACCCACAAGCTCCTGCTGCCCCCTCATACTGAAGCCCACCAGCAGTCCTGTACTCCGTCTTATTACCTGAGAACCCACAGATCCTGCTGCCCCCTCATATTGAAGCCCACCAGCAGTCCTGTACTCCGTCTTATTACTTAAAGGGGTTGTCTCGCGGCGAAATCTAAATTTTTTTTTTCCCCCCACTTACCCCCGCATTCTGCCCTGTTAAAAAGAAAGCATTGGTTAGTTTTTAAAAATAGCATTTCGCTTACCTGCATCAGCGTTCTGCAGCTTCTTCTTTTAAAGATGGCGCCGCTGGTCTTCTCCCATGGTACACCGTGGATTTTCTTCTCCTTCCTTGCGTTCCATTGCCGATTCCAGCCTCCTGATTGGCTGGAATCGGCACACATGACGGGGCGGAGCTACGATGACGACGCGGTGACCAGCTCTCCGACACGAGCGGCCCCATTCACCAGGCAGAAGCACGGACTGCGCAAGCGCGTCTAAAAACGCCAGAAGACATCAGAATTAGACGGATCCATGGAGACGGGGACGCTAGCAACGGAGCAGGTAAGTGAATAATTTCTGTATGGCTTATATTTAATGCACGATGTACATTACAAAGTGCATTAATATGGCCATACAGAAGTGTATAACCCCACTTGCTGCCGCGAGACAACCCCTTTAAGGACCCACAAGCTGCTGCTGCCCCCTCATACTGAAGCCCACCAGCAGTCCTGTACTCCGTCTTATTACCTGAGAACCCACAGATCCTGCTGCCCCCTCATACTGAAGCCCACCAGCAGTCCCGTACTCCGTCTTATTACTTAAGAACCCACAAGCTCCTGCTGCCCTCTCATACTGAAGCCCACCAGCAGTCCTGTACTCCGTCTTATTACCTGAGAACCCACAGACCCTGCTGCCCCCTCATACTGAAGCCCACCAGAAGTCCTGTACTTCGTCTTATTACTTAGGGACCCACAAGCTCCTGCTGCCCCCTCATACTGAAGCCCGCCAGCAGTGCTGTACTCGATCTTATTACTTAAGAACCCGCAAGCTCCCACTACCCCTCATACTGAAGCCCACTAGCAGTCCTGTAGTCGGTCTTATTACTTAAGAACCCACGAGCTCCCGCTGCCCCTTCATACTGAAGCCCACCAGGAGTCCTGCACTCTGTCCTATCACTTGAGAACCCACAGATCCTGCTGCCCCCTCATACTGAAGCCCACCAGCAGTCCTGTACTCGGTCTTATTACTTAGGGACCCACAAGCTCCTGCTGCCCCCTCATACTGAAGCCCACCAGCAGACCTGCACTCGGTCTTATTATGGGTCACCCTCTACTTTCTTCCACAAAAAGTGAAGTGTAATCATGATGCTGTAGAAGGAATCCACATATTAATCTTTTTGGCACTTTGGCTCGGACAGATCGCTGCTCCCAACTGTTGGAATCCGTTCATCACACACAAATATCCGCTGTGTTCTGTGGAACTGATTGGTCAACAAGAATGACATTAACTTCCATTGTCTTTCTCAGGAGTCAACTTTTTTCTTTCTTCTTGAGAGTCTTGTTATATGTCGTCATCTACCTCATGTGCTCGCTGATCCACGGTTTCCAAAAAACTGAATGTGAATTTCATTTACCCTACAAAAGACAACACCGATTATTTCTCTTTTTAACCTTATTTCTAAAGCCATAAAGATCAGGGTGTTCCGTGATGTCGGCTGGTTCTGTATACTGGAGACCTCCGTCTACGGATCAGCTGATCTATCTTATTAATGGCCACAAGTCCTATAATAGTCAGGGGGCACAGAGGTAACTCCATGGTCATCGGGGACTGAGAACAGGAGATCACCAAGGACTGAGGACTGTATATACCAGGAAATACTGAGCACTGCAGGAGTCATACAGTCACCCGGGACGTGGTGGGAATGGACTGTACATGATGTAGTGGTAATAGTAATAACCTTCATAAACTGCTACCAACATGATCCATAATACCCGACACTCAGGGCAAAGTAGCATCTCACAGTGATGGACCTGACCCTAAAAGCTTACAATCTAAAGGAGGAGGTGATGTGGACTATACAAGCGCTCACTATACAGGGATTCATCATAAAGCTCAGTTCATGGTTGGCTCAGTAATCCCCTAACTGGTCTATCCCGCTATAGACCCCAAGAAATATCAAACAGTATCCCACTATAGAATCAGTGATGTCTGTGTAGAGATGTGACCGGTAAGTGACAGCATCCTCACCTGGCTGTCATTTACATCACACCTGCCACCATTTACTATATAATAACTCTGCTGGATTAGTAGAATAACTTACGATTTCCTGAGGTTTTCGAAAAATGTATTTCTTTCTTCTGAAACAGAAGGAGATGATTTAGTAGGAATTAAACATGAAGGTTATAATGTGACATAAGAATATTCCAGAAGCTGCTGACGCTGATAATTACTGGGCTGCGGGGGGATTTTGCTCCGTATGACCTGATCCCCACAGATAAATCCCCCATAAGACATCCCACCCGTCTCCCTGTAATGTCCCCATTATACAGCACTGACATTCTGGGATTATATAGTCATTACATCCTCGGGGGACGGACGTCTCGCTGCGCTGTAGTGCGAGGCTGGAAATATCATCAGTAATCTCATATACTGCCAGTATGATTATATAACAATTGTGTCCCCCTTTAGTGACAGATTCAGTGATACATTATGGTTCATTCACAAAGCTGTATTTTCAGGCCGTGTGCGGTCCGTGTATTCCAGGCTCAGCACACGGCTCCATTACAGATCATGTCGCCATTCACATGAATGATTTTTCCCAAGCACTAGAAAAAAAATTGCTAACATGTCCTATTCTTGTCCTTTTTCAATATCCACAGACCCTGCAAGTTGGGGGTCCATGGAGATCAGACAGGGGTCTGTGTGCGATTCAATGTAAGTTGTTACTGAGTCTCTCAGGCATATCTCGAATCCTGACGTATGAATCCGGCCTTAGGCCTTCACTTGGGTGTCAACATCCCACCAGCCCTATTGAAAGTAATTGGAGAAACCCCCTGAACCTCTGCTGCGGCTGTGAAAGCTGCGCCAGAGGATCCCTGCATCCCCGAAGTGATGCGAGGTAGTTTTCCCATGAAAATGCCTCAAACTCCTAGGGAATTCACATGGTGGGGAGCACGATATGGGGGCATGATTCACGTCCCCATATCGCGCCTGCCCATGTGACGTTAGCCTTAGGGCAGCTTCACACAGGCGTATTTGCGTGTGTTTTTTTGCACACATTAAATTTGCGTATGCAACATGCAAAAGTCTAGAACCCTTTGATTTTAATGGATTTGTGCACATGGCCATAGTTTGCGTGCAAATTAAGCACATGCCGAAAAAACGCAGCACACTAGGCTTTTGTGCGCTGTAAAGGCCCCCATAGAAGTCTATGGGGAATTCGCAAATGCAGCATAATACACAATTGGATGCATGAAACACTGCGCAATTCCATGGGAAGCAGAGCACATCTGGAACTCATTGGGCTAAATCGGGCTAAGCGATGGTACGTGAGATATAAACAAAAAAAAAAAGGCGCACTGTGTATGACTGCTTGCATGAGTACGCGGCCATATGCACAGTCACGGCCGGGATCACAGCTGGAATCCGCATACAGCCGTGTGAGCCCGGCCTTAGTTTCTAATGCTTTAGGGAGGTGACAGGATAATGGATCTGTCTACAATTCAAAAACGGATGCCAAACTCAAACAAATACTGAAGAATTTATTTAAAGAGATAGTTTGTTATTTTAAATTTATTTACCAAAAGTCAATGAATTAAAACTGATCTCTTTCTGGAAGCAGCCGTCACATCTGTCTCCTGAGACCTGTAGTTCAACAGGTGCTCAGGTGTGGGGCATTGTGCAGACTGGGCATGTGTGTGTCAGCCAGTCAGCCAATCACATTGGGTCAGTTCACATAAAGCTGTCCTTCCAGGTGTGGGTGTGGTCACCTGTCTCTGTACTCATTCTATGTGGGCTGGCTGCAAGAAAAGTGTTTGGTTGTGTCGCTGGACTCCTGCTTAGTGTAGGGACTAGCGGTATAGCCAGGAGCCATAATGTGGCCTGCAAGATTCCATGTTTTGATCAAAATGTCAACTAATAGCTGGCATTTTTAGCTTTAACATCTGCTACTAGTGTTTGCATTTTGGCTGCTGTATGGTGTGAATATGGCCCTGAGTGTCTTCTTACTCTGTCGAGTTGTCCCTGTCAGTGGTGTTAGATATCTGTGTCCTATCTAGGGTACGTGGGTTCTTAGGAGCAGCAAGGGCCCAGATCTGAGGACCACTGCGCTGCCCTTTATTGGGGTCATGTTCCCGCTCAGGTAGGTCTGTGTCACTTAACCTAGTAGAAGATGGGGAAAGGTGCAAATCTGTGGTAGTTCACCTGGTGTTCCCTTTCTTTCGTTCGTGTGGGCCAGGTGCTCAGTTACCCACACAAACTTAACAGCAGCTATATATTTCTATGAATGTATATACACTCACCGGTGACTTGTAGCTTCCCTGTACATTTCTCTATGGGTTTCTCCAGGGCAGGATGGTTTACTACACACATATATTCTGCCCCCTGATCTTCTGCCAGTGTGGGGGTGATGGTCAGATGGGCGGTACAGCTGTAGGTGTTATCGGCTGCTCTCATGGATGTCACATTCTGGTTTACAGCGCCATCAGCATTTTCGTACATCATAAACTCATCACCTCTCCACCATATTACAGTGACTTTAACTGGGAAGTACCCCGAGATATCACACTGCAGGACGGCCGGGACGCCGTGAACTAGACGGGGAATCTGAATCTCTCCCACAACCGGACGCCATCTGTAATCTACAGAACAGCACATGGAAATGTTTTGTCATTTTAAACCAACTTTACCAAAGAAAATGCATGCCGCACATAAATATCACACAGGTATGTACTGTATGTAACATGTCAGGATGGGATGTGTAACGGCAGCTCATATTACATAGAAGTGGAAGGCAGTAAAAACTGTTTTACCCTCCATTAAACAAGGAGGCAACATCCCGCTCCTCACCTGAATCTCTGATAGACAGCTCCCTGGATTCTGGGCTCTCCATATATAACAGTATTAGGGATCAGCAAGGAGGTAACATCCCAATCCTCACCTGAATCTCTGATAGACAGCTCCCTGGATTCTGGGCTCTCCATATATAACAGTATTAGGGGTCAGCGAAGAGGTAACATCCCGCTCACCTGAATCTCTGATAGACAGCTACCTGGATTCTGGGCTCTCCATATATAACAGTATTAGAGGTCAGAGAGGAGGTAACATCCCGCTCCTCACCTGAATCTCTGATAGACAGCTCCCTGGATTCCAGGCTCTCTATATAGAATAGTATTAGGGGTCAGTGAGGAGGTAACATCCCGCTCCTCACCTGAATCTCTGATAGACAGCTCCCTGGATTCTGGGCTCTCCATATATAACACTATTAGGGGTAAGCGAGGTGGTAACATCCCGCTCCTCACCTGGATCTCTGATAGACAGCTCCCTGGATTCCGGGCTCTCCATAGATTCATGTTCCCAGGTCACTCGTACTGTGAATCCGGGATCCTTGTGACGATCCTCAGGGATTCGGACCTCACTGGAGACGCTGTAGGTTCTGTCAGGATTATCGGCCAATGATTCAGTGGATGATATGACGTCTTCTGATCCTCCCACTCCGCACCTCCATGTAATCCTGATACTTTTAGGATAAAAGTTCTCCAAGTTGAGCAAATACTTCATCCCGCTGGAGATACACAGACTTCTCATCACCGGCTGTGACAGCCTGGGCTTTACTGAAATGTGAAGGACAGAATGAGGTGAAAATCTTCCCACATGTCATAACACTCTTTATCCAGGCTAAGTAACTAAGTGGTATGAGGACTAATAAGCTATTGCTTCTCTATCAGCCCAAAGGCTGAAGCATATATATTGTTATGAATCTTACAAATGAAATGTAGCTACTGTATACTAACTTTTATTAACTTTCACTCTGTATAAGCGTAATTGTCTGTACATGCAGTGTGTTCTGTAGTGCATCTAATCTTTTCCTGAGATAAGATGAACCAATATTAGTTTTTAAAAAGGCTGCCTACCCAATATGTAAAGCTCGGTGGGATATAATAAAAGTAGTCTGAGATTTGTGAGCAAAGCTCCCTCAGTCTGTTTTGTGTCAGACACAAGCTCTGTTCATTTCCTATACACTCTGGGTGTCTTCTGGAGATCCAATCATATATCAAATGGGGCCTCATCCAGGATTTACAGAAGACTGCATTTTTGCAACCTGTCTTGTGTGTGAGAAAAGACAGGACGCCGCCGAATGATCGGACAGAAGGAGCTCCTCCCCAGCAGATTTTTGCAAGGGTCTTCAGAACGGTCATTCTAGGGGTTTTGTCTGATCTCTTGATAGGATCTGGACGGTATACGGGGAAGTTTTTAAATCAGCTGAAAAGGTAAGAACCCAGGTTCTAAGATATATTCTAAAGTTGTGAAGTAATATGTTTTGTGATTGTGAAATGATATGCCCTGTCGAGTAAATGTTAGCAATATAGTCTGAGACAATCGCAGGTAAACGGCCTATCCCATTAACATAGAAGAGAATTCCTGATCAGAGTTCTAGGACAAGCTTTAGTACTGTGGTAGATGGCTGAGAGGTTCACCATTTTGTCTGTATTTTCTGTATTTTTATCAACTGTGTAGATGCTATATTGTGTTTCTAATCTAATCCTCTGGGGGAAGGGAACATCACCCCCCCCCCCACCTGCAAAAGTATTGAAGGAGCAGTGCTCTGTGTCCATAAACTGGTCAAACCGGTTCTAACCAGCAGAGAACTACTTATCTAGGAATGTGTTTGTGTAGAGGGACAGGAGATAGCTGGATGACTAGAGAGAGACACAGGAAGTATTTCCTTCGGACAACACATCAAGAATGAATGGAGCATGCTCAAGGGAAGCTCCTCCCAGGTGAATGATCTCACAGCTACCTCACAAATACCTCCCTCTCAGAAGGACCTATCAGCACACAAAATAATGTAACTGTATCCTAAATTACCTAACTTCCTGATTTGAAAGCTTATATAAACTTTTACCTGCCTAAATAAAGACAGACTCTTTTGGGACACATAATGTAAGACGTGTGGCCTTTGAAAGGCTCTCCAGGCCAGTACATTATTCCTATCTAATATGGCACCCACAGTGTATGGAATAGCGAAAATTGCGCTAACTGTACTTTCATCGGATTTTGGGAAGGAAGAAGAGCAAAGAAAGGGTGATGGGTTAGTCTGTAGTGCTGGGACTTGCTGTTCTAAGTCGTTCCAGGAAGAAAAAATGCCACTAGTGTGAGATAATTGAACTGGCTGGGTATGTCAGACCCTCTAATAAGAGGAAGCTTGTGACCGAATACCCTGGTATGAGTCCAGCATGCTGTTTCTGTGTATTTGTGATATGAAAAAAAAGTTTGGTACCGTGTAGCCAGTAAAGTATGATTTGTTCTCAGTAAGAGAAAGGATTTACACCACTGGGAATATGCCTCCTTAAAGGGGTTGTCCCGCGAAACAAAGTTGGGGTATACACTTCTGTATGGCCATATTAATGCACTTTGTAATGTACATCGTGCATTAATTATGAGCCATACAGAAGTTATTCACTTACCTGCTCCGTTGCTAGCGTCCCCGTCTCCATGGTGCCGTCTAATTTTCAGCGTCTAATCGCCCGATTAGACGCGCTTGCGCAGTCCGGTCTTCTCCCTTCTGAATGGGGCCGCTCGTGCTGGAGAGCTGCTCCTCGTAGCTCCGCCCCGTCACTTGTGCCGATTCCAGCCAATCAGGAGGCTGGAATCGGCAATGGACTGCACAGAAGACCTGCGGTCCACCGAGGGTGAAGATCCCGGCGGCCATCTTCGCAAGGTAAGTAAGAAGTCACCGGAGCGCGGGGATTCGGGTAAGTACTATCTGTTTTTTTTTTTCAACACATGCATCGGGTTTGTCTCGCGCCGAACGGGAGGGCTATTGAAAAAAAAAAAACCCCGTTTCGGCGCGGGACAACCCCTTTAAGATTCTTCCCAGGTGTAACAAGAGCTAAGAATGCCGAGCCCATAACGTCCCTCCAGGAAACTATTATGGTAGATAAATATACTGTTTTTGTTTCTGTATATCCCCTTATACCAGTTCCTATCTATTGAACTGAAAAATCAGCACTTCATCATTCTTTGAACAACTGCAGAGAATGATGGAATTGTTGGAAAGTATCAAGAAGGCGATTGTCAACACCTTCATCGTAGTTTGTTTACTATTGAAGAATGTTGCTGTATTGACACAGATATTAGGGAGTACCTGACAGAGCATACCCCACCTGATGTGGCAAATGCAGCCACTCACATAGCTGCTGTATTTCCTGATGTCAACCCGAACTGAATGCTAACAGTGACTTTGGAAGAAATAGTCTGCATATGCACAGAAACGCTATAATGCAGGATGTTCAAAAAGCTGGGAAGAAACCTATGAATTTGTCTAAAGTAGCAGAGGTAACACAAGGCACAGATGAAAGTCTTGTAGCTTATTTTGAAAGATTGTGTGAAGTGTATAGAATATATACCCCCTTTGACCCCTCCCAAGCTGAAAGCTGAAAACCAACGTATGGTTAACTCATCATTTGTGGCACAGGCAGCTAATGATATCAGGAGGAAGTTACAGAAGCAGGAGGGTTTTGCAAGCATGAATCCCGCCTAGTTACTGGAAATAGTACAGAAGGTCTTTGTAAATAGAGATCAAGAGTGCAAAAGACAAACAGCTGTTAAAATGAAAAAGAAGGCATACTTGCTGGCTGCAGCGATTCAATCAAAACAGCCCTCACCACCGTACAGTGCCAGAGATGGCCCACCTTCCTCATACATACAGAAGGGCGGGCCCAAGACCAGCCCCTTGATAGAGACCAATGCAGAAAGTGCAGGAAGCTTGGTTACTGGACTAAAGACTGTCCCCTCACATTCTCTGCTCATATAGGAAGAGAAGGAGGAAGGAAACAGACCCAAAATGGCCACTACCAGAGACAAGCACATGGCAGAGCCACTCGGGACCGCCCCTATTGACCTCCATCTTACTCTGCACCTATTGCTCCTTTGTATGAAGATAAATCTAAATGAAGGCAACTGGGTTCCTATCTGCTGGGCCCCCAGGAACCTATGGTCAGAGTAAATGTATGGGGTGATTTTGTGAACTTTATGGTTGTGACCAGCGCTGAACATTCAGTTATAACCTGACAACTGGCACCTCTTTAACGCAGAATAGCCCAGATTGTGGGAGCTACTGGACAAGGCGGGAAGCATCACTTTATTATACTATAGCAATGCACCTTGGGAGACAGAAGTCACTCATCAATTCCTGTACCTACCTGATTGTCCAATACCAATACTGGAATGGGATATGTTGAGAAAACTACAGCTCCAAGTATCCTTTGAACCATGTGGACAGATGACTTTACAACTTAGAAAAGATGTTACAACTCCTACCCACATGCTCTCACAGTTCCTCAAGAGGAAGAATGGAGATTGTTTGCTGTTATTCATGAACCAGATCACTCCTCCCACCTTGGACCTAGTAATGAAACTGTTAGGAGTATGGGCGGAAGATAATCCATCAGGACTAGCTCAGAATTGTTAGGTATAGCAGACATGTCTGCTGCTCGGCTCTATCTGTTATCTAGTGGGTGTTTATTTTGCTCCAGCATCTCCAGAGTTAACACTTCCTGACTCCTTCACTAAGCTGGAGGCTGTTTGTCAATCACTCCGCTATAAAACTCCCTCAGACCTGGTCATCAGTGCTGCACTGTTATTCTTGTATGACAGCTTGTGGTTGCTGCTCCTGCAGTGATCTCTGTTGCTACTGATCTCCAGTCTGCTGTAGCTATTTGCTACTTGTGTGCCTTCCAGATTCTTGGTTACCTACTCTCACCCCCAGCCTCTGTTCCTGCTTGATACTACCGGTTCTGGTGTTAGGGTTGTGACAGGGTTAGTCTTTGCCCAGGTTCTAGCTCAGGGCTGTCCTTGTCAGGACAATTACCCTGCTCTCTGTTAGGCAGGGATTTCCTATTTCCCCAGTGCAGGGCTAGCTCAGTACTAGTTCCCACCTTGTACCAAGCTACGCACTGAGGAGCGAGTATCCATTCTCTGGGTCAGCTGTCAGTTCTACTGGGTGGTTTTCCTGCCGAGAAGGATGACACAGTGGTTCCACACCTGAATACATAACAAAAATATACCTCCAGTCACTGTACAGCTGAAGCCAGGGGCAACACCGGTGTCTATCAAGCAATACTATCTACCATCTGCTGCCTGCCATGGCATTACACTGCATCTGGAAATGTTTCTGAAGTATGGTATCCTGCCAATCACCCTGGAACACCCCTTTCCTGCCTGTAAAGAAACCTGGAACAAGAGTATTGCCCAGTCCAGGATCTCCGAGCAGAGAATCAAGTTGTGATTACTTTGCATCAAACAGTGCCCAACCCGTACACACTGCTTGGACTAATACCAGAAGCTATTCACTTTACAGTGCTGGACTTGAAAGATGCTTTCTTCACTGTCAGACTGACAGAGGAAGGTCAGCTTATCTTTGCCTTCCAATGAGAAGACCCAAGAACTGAAGAAAAGTACCGTTTGCCCCAAGAGCTCAAAAACTCACCCACACTCTTCAGAGAAGCTCTTGCTATTGACCTAAAAAAAATTTCTCTCTTTTCCCAGCCAAGCACTGTATTGCTACAGTTTGTGAATGACCTCCTCATAACCTAATCTACCTCTGAACGATGTCTGCAGAACACTAAGACAGTGCTTCATCATCTAGGAAGCCAGATACAAAGTCTCAAGGAAAAAGTCACAGATCTGCCAAGCAACTGTCAAATACCTGGGATTTCATATCTCACAAGGGAAGGTACAACTGGGAGTTGAAAAAAAGTAAGCCATCTGCAATATCCCTGTACCAACCACCAGAAGAAGAGTCAGAATTCCTTGGAGCTGCTGGATTCTGCAGAATATGGATACTTGGTTTTGCTGAAATGTCCAAACCCCTCTATGAAGTCACAAATGGAGGTGAAGATGCCCCCTTCTGCTGGGAGCAGGAACATACAAGTGCTTATGACAATATCAAGCAAGCTCTCTTAAAAGCACCTGCATTGGCCCTGCCTAATCTGGAGAAGCCACTTATTTTGTATGTTCATGAGAAGAATGGACTGGCGATCGGTGTTCTCACGCACATGATGGGATCTTGGCATCAACCTGTTGCCTATCTCTCCAAACGGTTGATAATGTGGCCATGGGATGGCCTCTCTGCCTGAGAGCACTGGCAGCAACAGTAGCCTTGGTTATCAAGGCTGACAAGCTTGCCCTGGATCAAGGTCTCAAGGTACAGGTGCCACCTTCTGTCTTAACTCTGATGGATGCCAAAGGTCACCACTGGCTGACAAATGCTCGCATGACCATGTACCAAGGCCCCCTATGTGTAAAACTAAGATTGAAGTTGGAAGTATGTACTACTTTAAATTCAGCAGCACTGTTGCCCACGAGAACTGGAACGCCTGACTATAACTGCTGTGAGGGGATGGATGAAGTCTTTAGCAGCCATCCTGATCAACGGGACACCCTTCTTGAAGCTCCTGATGTCAAATAGTACACAGATGGTAGCAGCTTCATTGATGAAGGTATACACTATGCTGGTTATGCAGTGGTTACCTTCCAGACTACCATAGAAGCAGAACCGCTGCCCAAAGGAACTTCAGCTCAAAAGGCAGAACTTATTGCACTTATCAGAGCCCTACAGCTGGCAGCTGGGGTGAAAGTCAATATCTTCACTGACTCAAAGTATGCCTTCCTCACACTCCATGTTCATGGGGCCCTGAGCAAAGAAAAGAGCCTGATTCCTTCAGTGGGTCAAAACGTGAAGCATGCTCCTCTCATTCTGGAACTGTCAAAAGAGGCGTGGGTCATTCACTGTAAAGGAAAACGGGAATGGAACTCACTCATTGCACAAGGAAACAGAGGCAGATGCTGATGCCAAGTGAGCTGCCCCTCTCCCAATTGCCAGAAGTGCTGTCAAGCTACAAGTCCTCTTCCCAGTTTCCCTCAGCAACTGGAACCCCTGCTATAGTTGGGATAAACAGGAATTCCTAAAGATGGAAAATACACACTTGAGGGTTGGTTTATCTTCTCAGATGGAAGAATTGCGGTCCCTACAGCACTAGCAATGGAAATCGTCAAGAAAGTTCATGAGGACACACACTATGGGTCCACCACTATAGAAAATCTAATCCAAAATGTGCTGTACATCCCAAGATTTACCAGTATCACTAAGGTGATGGCAAGAAAATGTGTCAATTGTTGTGAAAATAATCCCAGACAAAGTCTTCTGAAGACTCCAGGGATATAATCTTATGAAGCAGCTCCCTTCCAGGATGTACTGGTGGACTTTACTCAAATGCCTGCAGTTGTTGGATGGAAGTATCTCTTGGTCTTTGTCTGCACATACACAGAGTGGGTAGAGGTCTACCTCACTCGGACTGAAAAATTGATTGAAGTGGCCAGAGCACTACTGAGAGACATAATTCCAAGACACGACCTACCAGTGTGGATTGGGTCACACAATGGACCAGCCTTTGCTGCAGAGATTATACAAGAGTTAGCCAACTGTCTCAAGATTAAATGGAAACTGCGCACTACCTACAGACCTCAGGAAAGGTTGAACGCATGAACTGGACTTTAAAACTTGCCTTTGGGAAGCTCTGTCTGGAGACTCATCTAAAATGGCCATAAGTACTACCCATTGTTCTGCTCAGAATCAGATCTGCCCCCACTAAAAGAATTGATTATTCCCCCCTTAAGATGTAGGGTAGGTCCAGCTCAGTAGTATTGGAGATTACAGCAGACAACAAAATAGTGGGAGAGATGATAAATCACCAGCAGATGCTTGCCCTGGGTAAAACCATGGCAACTTGTTAAGGTTGTGTGGTTCTACAGGCTTCCTTGTGCACACCTTCACAGGTAGGGGTTAATTGAGCTGGCTGGGTGTGGTATTCTCCACCAGCCTATCCCCTCTCTTAGTAGTTAATGCTGGTCATTTTATATATCACTGTCTTGAGCCCACTCAGAGCTAGTGTTGGCATGCTTGTCTATAGTGTCCCTCTCTCCTCCCCTGAAGATGGTCTGAGCATCTGCTGTCCCTCCCCTCCTGGCATTCTGAGGTGTGTTCATTGTGTAGTGTGTGGTATGGTGACCACACAGGTGCAGGTGGCCCACAGGTTTCTCCCTATTCCTGGGCAGGTGTGGCCCCCAGACATCTGACGTCCTATGTGTGTGTCAGATGGGTGATACCTGACACTGTTCCCTATGTCAGCATGGTGGCTGACTTTCTATTCCACTGGTGTGAGTACACTTGGACTGGCTATGGTATTCCATCTGTATGCATGTGAGCTCTGAGTGGGGTTCCTGTTATATGTTGTATGCATAACCTGGTTTGTTGGTGTAAACAGTGATGTGTGTGATATATCTGTGCAAGTGGCCAAACATGTGTTCTGTGGGTAGTTCTGCTCTATGTGGTTCTGATAGCATTGTGTGTTGGTGTAAACATCAATGTATATTATATCTGTGCAGGTGGCCAGACCTGTGCTTTATGTGCAGTCCTGTTCTATGTGGTATGGGTAACACTGTATGTTGGTGTTGAACAGCGATGTGTGTTATGTATGTGCAGGTTGCCAGATGTGTGCTTTTATGTGCAGTTCTGTTCTGTGTTCAGTGTGTGAACAGTGTTGTGTCCTACGTGCGTTTAGTGCATCTCTCCAGGTTCCTGATCAGGGATAGCTAGGTCCCAGATGAAAACAGTGGGGCTGACTTTATGAGGATGATTACCCTGCTTTTAGGCAGGGCATCCTACTTTCCCTGATTAGTAAGGGGCAGGGGTCCTTTCATCATTACCTGGAGAGGCGCAATTGACTATGTGTGTATTTGCAGTTTTAAATGGATATGTTTGCGTCCATTCACCTTAGTGCGCCCAGCAGACGTAACAGAACCATCACCAAAAGAGCAGAAGAAAGGTTACCAACTTGTTTAAATATTGCTGTGCAAAAGTTACCTATATGTCTAGATACTGCTGTGTACTTCTTTTTTCTTCCAGGGAAAAAGGTCTGGTTGAAAAATTGGCACCAGAGGTCTCGCAAACATTCGTCGAAGGGTCCCATACACCGTTATCCTATCTACCCCAACTGCTGTTAACGTTGCTGAGATGGGACCTTGAATCCACCACACCAGAGTCAAAGTGGCCTACACTGACCGTGCCAGTTTCCAACACCCAACAGATCCCTTGAAGCTCACCATGAAAACCTCAAGAAGTGCCCTGGACCATGCAGGGACTTGGTCACCTCCTGAAAGCCCAGGGGGCACCAGCTGACAGTGTTTTCCACACAGAGATAGGGTTTTTTTACACAGAGACATTGTTTTCCCTCAAACACCTAGGAGAGGGGAGAGCTACAGCTGCAAGACAACAAAAAGAATGAGGAACCTACTAAAGACTGTTGGGGCTGGTGGGATTACGCTATACAGGAAATTGGGACATGTTCCAATAATTGTAATAAATGTATACAAGAAGCTAGAATGAATACATGCATCACAAGAACATTAGTGTGCCATACTTACTACATAGGTAAGGGTAGACAAGTGGAGGGTTGCACATACAGATCATATGCTATAATTCAGTATATTCCGTTATCCTACCTACCCCAACTGCTGTTAAAGTGGCTGAGATGGGACCTTGAATCCACCACACCAGAGTTAAAGTAGCCTATGCTGACCATGCTAGTTTACTACACGTGACAGATCTCCTGAAGCTCGCCATGAAAACCTCCAGGAGTTTGTCCTCTTCTGGAAGCCCAGGAGACATCAGCTGACAGTGTCTTCCACACAGAGACAGTGTCTTCCACACAGAGACAGTGTCTTCCACACAGAGAAATTGTTTTCCCTCAAACACCTAGGAGAGGGGAGAGCTACAGTTGCAAGACAACATGAAGAATGAGGAACCTACTAAAGACCGTGTTGCAACTGGTGGGATTATCCTATAGAAGAAACTGGGACTTGTTCCAATAATTGTAATAAATGTATACAAGAAGCTAGAATGGGTACACGCATCACTAGAGCATTAGTGTGCCATACTTACTACATGGGTAAGGGGAGAAAAGTAGATGGTTGAGCATACAATAGGACCACTTACTGCCTGTGTGAACAAGGTTCACAGATCATATGCTATAATCCAGTATATTCTCCCTCTAAAACATGGATAGACACTGATGGAGCACAGGATACACAGGCTATACTCAAGTCTGTGGGGGGTATAAACCCATAAATTAGGATGATAGGCTATAAGCGAGTGATATCTATCAAAGGGAGGAAAATGTGGTACAAGCACTTATAAGCTCTGTTATCAGCCCGAAGGCTGAAGCATATTATATATTGTTATGAATCTAACAAATGAAATGTAGCTACTGTATACTAACTTATATTAACTTCCCCTTTGTGTAAATGTAATTTTCTGTACATGCAGTGTGCTCTGGTGTGTATCTAATCTTTTCCTGTGTGATGCTAGTTGTAGTTAAGAAACACTGTGTAATCAGGTACCAGGAGCCTGTACTGGAATTCACCCACTAACACCCCCCCTCCTTTACTCACTCTACCCCTCCCTTCTCTGTTGTAATAAGTCTCCCATATGGAGAGCTGAGGAACAAAGTGCAATTGGATGCTAGGCTGCAGCGACGATACCCTGCTGCCCCCTTAATATCACTCTGTCTCACTTCCTGTATCTGTATGTACGTAACTGGTATAAGAAAAAGTAAAATATACTTCCTGCTTTCTTTGTTTCAAATTAAGCGATAAGATGAATCAATAAGTATTAGCTATTAATAAGCCCACCTGCCCAATGTATAAAGCTCTGTGTGATGTAATAAAAGTAGTCTGAGATTTGTAAGCAAAGCTCCCTCAGTCTGTTTTGTGTTAGACACAATCGTTGTTCATTTCCTATACACTCTGTCTTCTGCAGATCCAATCATATATCAACTACATCTCATGTCTACTCATTAAACATCAACAACTGGACATATTTTACATTTTCCTTTAAAGGGATTGTCTTGGAATTTCAACTTATCCCTTATCCACACTACAGGGTTAGAGTACTTGGCTTTTTTTAAGTAGTCTCACAGGGATGAATGGAGAGTTATACTCAACTACCGGCTCTAGTCATACGGGGGGACATGGGACCTGATTTTTGTCATCAAAGGGCCTTCTAGTGATCAGGCTCCCACCATAAAGCCACTTATCCCCAATCTAGTGGAAAGGGGATAAGATGAAATCTTGGGACAACCCGTTAAAGGTTATATGAAAGTATCAGGTATGCAAAACACACAGCACCACTCAGACAGGGCAATGTAATTAAGTAGAAAGATAGAAGTAACATTCAGAATGTATTTTAATTTATTTACCAAAAGTCAATGAATAAAACTGATCCTTTTCCGTAAAGCTGGAGACAGCAATATATTTTTTTAATAAATCTATATACACTCACCAGTGACTTGCAACTTTCCTGTGCTTTTCTTTATGGGTGTCTCCAGGGCGGGATGGTCCACCATACATATATATTCTTCCCCCAGTGTGGGGGTGATGGTCAGACGGGCGGTACAGCTGTAGGTGTTATCGTCCGCTATCCAGGATATGACACTCTGGTTAGCATCATGGTCGGTCTCTTCATATAACTGCTGTCCAACACGTCTCAACCATATCACAATGATAGCATCAGGGAAATACCCTGAGATATCACACTGCAGGACGGCCGGGACACCGTGAACTAGACGGGGAATCTGAATTTCTTTTTCAATTGGACTCCATCTGTAATCTACAGAACAGGACAGATAAATGTTTTGTAATTTTAAACCAACTTTACGAAAGAAATCCTTCCCTCCACATAAATATCACACAGGTATGTACTTTATGTAGCATGTCAAGATGAGATGTGTAAAGGCAGCTCATGTTACGTAGAAGTGGAAGGCAGTAAAACATGTTTTACCCTCCATTAAACCAATTTTCTGCCTCATCCCGCTGCAAAAATAACCTTTCTTACTGTTGATGTCTTTAGCACAGGGATATAAAATATGTACAGTGCAATGAAATTTGCAGACAAACTAGAGCTCTAGTCTTCATGTGCCGGAGAAAGTCTCCAAGGTTCATCCTGTGCTCTCCATATATAACAGTATTAGAGGTCCGCCAGGAGGTAACATCCCACTTCCCTCCTGAATCTTTGATAGACAGTTCCCTGGATTCCGTGCTCTCCATATATAACAGTATTATAGGTCAGCGAGGAGGTAACATCCCGCACCTCACCTGAATCTCTGATAGACAGCTTCCTGGATTCCGGGGTCTCCATATATAACAGTATTAGAAGTCAGTGAGGAGGTAACATCCCGCTCCTCACCTGAATCTCTGATAGACAGCTCCCTGGATTCCAGGCTCTCCATATATAACAGTATTAGGGGTCAGCGAGGAGGTACCATCCTGTTCCTCACCTGAATCTCTGATAGACAGCTCCCTGGATTACAGGCTCTCAATATGTAACAGTATTAGGGGTCAGCGAGGAGGTAACATCCCGCTCCTCACCTGAATCTCTGATAGACAGCTCCCTGGATTCCAGGCTCTCAATATGTAACAGTATTAGAGGTCAGCGAGGAGGTAACATCCCGCACCTCACCTGAATCTCTGATAGACAGCTCCCTGGATTCCAGGCTCTCCATATATAACAGTATTAGGGGTCAGCGAGGAGGTAACATCCCGCTCCTCACCTGAATCTCTGATAGACAGCTCCCTGGATTCCTGGCTCTCTATATATAACAGTATTAGGGGTCAGCGAGGAGGTAACATCCCGCACCTCACCTGAATCTCTGATAGACAGCTCCCTGGATTCCAGGCTCTCCATATATAACAGTATTAGGGGTCAGCGAGGAGGTAACATCCCGCACCTCACCTGAATCTCTGATAGACAGCTCCCTGGATTCCGGTCTCTGCATAGATTCATGTTCCCAGGTAACTCGTACTGTGAATCCTGGATCCTTGTGACGATCCTCTGGGATTCGAACCTCACTGGAGACGCTGTAGGTTCTATCAGGATTATCGGCCAGTGATTCAGTGGATGATATGAGGTCTTCTGATTCTCCCACTCCGCACCTCCATGTAATCCTGATGCTTTTGGGATAAAAGTTCTCCAAGTTGAGCAAATACTTCATCTCTCCATAGATAAACAGACTTCTCATCACCGGCTGTGACAGCCTGGGCTTTACTGAAATGTGAAGGACAGAATAAGATGAACATTTCCGGATAAGTCAACAACACTCTTCATCCTGGCTAAATAACTACATCTCGTGTCTGCTCAATGAACATCGACAACTGGATACATTTTACAGTTTACTTTAAGGGATTGTCCAGGAATTTCAACTTATCTCTTAACCACAGGGTTAGAGTACTTGGCATTGTTTCAGTAGTCCCACATGGGGAGAATGGAGCTGCATACTCAATTACCATCTCTATTCATACTGTCGGTCACGGGACTAGATTTTTGTCACCAGTGGGGCTTCTAACGGTCAGACCCCATCAATAAGACATTTATCTCCAATCTAGTGCAAAGGGGATAAGATAAAATCTTGGGACAACCAGTTAAAGGTTATATGATAGTATCAGGCATACATAATACAAAGCACCACACAGACAGGGGAATGTAATAAAGTAGAAAGATAAAAGTTTCATTCAGAATCCGTGTCTTTTGAACTATCCGGCCATTACAGTAATTTCAGAGGGGAATTGCTGACAGATTTCCTTTAACAAAGTAGCATTCTCTGATGTTATATGTACCCCAAGATATAGCCATTAAAATATACAACTCATCATGGAAACAACAAACCCCCATATGGGTAGGTCGAGGGAGAAGGTAAAATTTGACTTTCAGATCACAGAGATGAGACACAAAAAAAAAAAGCAAAGAACACAACAAACCGATGGCGATGGTCACAGTAGATCATTCTCTCTACAGGTTTAAAGACATTTTGTCCACAAGCTAATTGTATTGAAAAGTATGTGCACCTGTCCATGTAGTAGGGCAGATATATGCTTTCTTAGTTTATATATCATAATGTCTATCTTACCATAAATGGTCTTACAGTGAAACATCTTCTCATCATTATGCTGATTGTTGACACATCTACAGATGAGGGTCACATCTTTGTGTCTTTCCATATGTGGTATGAAGCTCAGTGATGTTACGTACTGACGTCCCTCCCGTTGAGATCTGATCACATAGGATGGATCCAGTAAACTTTCTTCTTTCATCTGAGACGTCTGGATCTCCTGGACCTGTCCAGCTCTTCTCATCAACCACGTCACACTCAGGTCCTCGGGGCAGTGGTCCACTGTGTAGTATAGGGTGGTTTCTTTTCCATCAATCAGCTTAGGAGGACCCTCAATGTCTCTTACTATGAATGATACATTAGCTGTAAGAACAGGATAAAATAATCAGACATTACATGTAGAATAACATGAAGCCGCAGTATGGATTTCCATCTGTTATATTGTCACATGGACTCACAGAAGGTTCTCCTAATCTTTCACTGGACAACAAAATACAACTTTTTTTTCTCATCATAAACAAAAATAATTTTTCATAGTCCAACTTTTCATGCCGATTCCAAATATGCATTCAGTTTTTTCCCACCACGTTCAGTTTTTGAAATATGGGCACCTATGATTTTTACTGATTTTATATATATTTCAGAAAGTACCAGGAATGGAATCATTCCAAAGTGCACCTAAGTCACATATCATGCACATTTATCATCTAATCAATCAATTTTATTCATATTATGCTTTTTACCAAACAAAACATTAAAATTGCTGTGAATATGATTTTTTACGCTTTGCCTGGATCATCACCATACAACATCCAGCAGTAATCTGCCATCATGCTTTCATTCCAGAATCCTTGGTAGCGACTTTGCATCCGTTGAATATCTTTGTGAAGCCGCTCGCCTTGCTCATCACTCACTGGTACCAGGTTTTCGGCAAAAAAGTTGAGGTGGGAATGCAAAAAATGCATTTTTAAAGACATACGAATCCCATTTCCTGAAATGCATCGAGCAACCTTTGAACACCAGCTTCATAAGCTCAAGACTTATGGTTGCCCGGAAGGTTTTCACAAACCCATCTAAAAGCTGCCATGCTTTTCTTTCTTTAAAGGAGATGTCTCGAGGCAGGAGTGGATTTTTTTTTATTGCCCAGTCCCCCTAATTAAGCATACATTACTAAGCCCCCCCGGCCCATCACTTACCAGGACGGCGGGACAGCTGGGCGGCTTCTCGGGACAGCTGGGCGGCTCTGCACCTTCCTCTAACAGAGGATGGTACAGAATGGCCGCTCCAGCGCGCTCCCGAGCAGTGACAGCTCGTCTGCGCATGCGCAGAAGAGCTGTAGCGGGGAGCACACTGAAGCGGCTCGTGCTGAAAGGAGAAGAACGGACTGCGCAAGCGCGTCTAAAAAAGCAAGCTGCCAGCGAATTTAGACGGAACCATGGAGACGAGGACGCTAGCAACGGAGCAGGTAAGTGAATAACTTCTGTATGGCTCATAATTAATGCACGATGTATATTACAAAGTGCATTAATATGGCCATACAGAAGTGCTGAACCCCACTTGATTTCGCGAGACAACCCCTTTAATGTTAGGAACATCATTGAATTTTATATCTTGAGAAACCTCCTAAATTTGGGGTCCGACAAAAATTCCTTCCTTCTGTTTTGCTGCACTGATCTTGGGAAACTTCTCTGACAAGTATTGAAATCCTGCTGAATTAGCATTCCGCATAACTTTCACAAAGTTTTTCATGCAGAGGTGGCAAGAAAATTTTCTACCAAAGGGGTATTTTGAACACGGCTCCTTCCCGGCTCATATTCACTTCTTTGATCCCAATTACGTTGACAATTTTGTAAACCCTACTTGCATACCCATATATGTCACAGAAGGGGAAATATAAAAATAATCACAGAAAATGGCCATATACTTTCTGACTAATGAGGGCAGATAGCTATATCCTCTCAACATGCAGTTAGCAGACTACCAAATGAGGGAGCTAATTACACCTGTGAGGGACACCGATGAGACAGCCACTCACACAGCCTCTTAATATAGAGGGGGGTAGCTGCTTGGTGTATACTCCCACACAGAGTAGATACAAAGTGTCAGATCTTCTGATATATGTAGTTCACCATGCAGGCCAGCAACCTATTAATGACACCATAATAATTCGGCGGGTTGCCCTGCACCTCGAAAAGTGAACAACATTGGTACTGCCACCCTGGGCTCCCCCTGGCATTTCAAAGCCACACTGCATGTGAATAATAGATAATAAATGAAAGGCATTAGTTGGATTTTGGCTAAGTTACATCAGCTCACTAACTACGTCAAGGTTCCTTGCTTGTAGTGAGTCCCTATACTAATATAAATCTGTCACAGAAGGGGAAATATAAAAACATAAAAACAATCACAGAAAATGACCATATACTTACTGCCTAAGGAGGGTAGAGAACTGCATCTCCTCAACATGCAGGTAGCAAATACCAAATGAGGGAGCTAATTACACCTGTGAGTGACACTGATAAACCAGCCACTCACACAGCCTCCTAATATAGAGGGGGGTGGCTGCTTGGTGTATACTCCCACACAGAGTAGATACAAAATGCCAGACCTTCTGATACATGTAGTGCACCATGCAGACCAGCAACCTATTAATGACACCATAATAATTCGGCATACTTTTGTATGTCTAGCTTAGATGAATGAAATGTGCAATTGGTACACATGGTTTTTGATTCCCATTATGCAATAGAACAGCTTTCAAGCTTCACTTAGATGAGTCAATAAACAGACGCTAGTCAGAAGCTATGTGGAACTGTGATACATTTTCAAAAATCCATTAATATTATGGCAATAACACAATGGGCCATCAAGAGTAAAAAAAATAATCCAGGTCATGGATATGTTTTCTATAGTGGCACACTTTAGCATTTGTTGCAAATAGGTGTTTCTGCTTAAAGGCCATTTAGACGCAAAGATGATTTTTCAAACGATTGAAAATTTTAGTGATCTTTTTGAATCAAGTGTCAATGGTCATTAACACTTTATCATCTTCGTTTGCATGTAAAAGGACCTCCAGGAGCTGTTTGCAGAGCCCAGCCTGTGATTAATCATACACTCAGCTGTGCACAAAGCTGCATTGTTCTCCTTGAGGCTGATGACAGATTAAAATGTAACCTGCCGACTCCCGTGGAGATAACAGCGTGTGGTCTAGTGAGAGATAAAAGTGTTCAGTTATTTGAACAAATTTTTGAGCAATAATTGTTACGTGTAAATGGGCCTTTAGTCTTGATGCTAAAGGCACTGCCTTATCTTTTGAGAGAGATATGTTCCTAATCAAATCCCTCAGCTCTTTCTGGGGAAACATTTCTGGCTCTTTTTCAACATCAGGCCTTCAGTCTAAATCTACAGGATCTTCACCAGCGGTGGCATGCATATCAATTCAGTTTCTTCCTCAATGGAATCTAAACCATTCACTGGAGGAACTGGAATTGGCAGTGAGGCATCATGAGCAACTGGTCTAAAGGCCGAATCCAAATTTGGATATATGATTTTATGCCTATTTTTTGCCGAAAAGCCAATTATAGCCTATTGGGCTCCCACCATATCATAGGTATCGCAAATGGAAGTGAAGCCTTCCACCCATGAAGCCAATCATGCAATCCACTAGAACATGCTGAGCAGATAATGTGTGGAGCCCATAATTTATCCTGTAAAGAACAATTTGTAGATTTTTGAAAGACTTGCAGTAATTTTACATTGCGGTCTTGAAGCTGTAAATAAACCACAGACATAGGAAATCATGTCCATGTGATTATTGCATTTTCTAGGCATTACAACAAATACATTTATGGCAAGTGAAATCCAATCTGAAATTAGAAATAATACTGATTACATAGCAGTTATATTACAACCAATAGGAAACATAATGCATCTCATCACAGACACTAGACGGACTACAAAAAAACTGAAAACAGATTTGAAATCAGCACAACAATCTATCTAGTCCACCTAATACCAGCTTGGATGAAAAAGTCTGTTGACCAGCGTTATGGGGCAGATCAAAATCAGATTTTTCAAAAGTGGATTTTGCCCATGTGAACAAAGCTTAAGGGTTCATTTACATGGGCAATTTGTGTGACAAAAGGACAGATTTCACTGCATGTGTATGTGTGTGTTCATGTGTTCTTGTTGTGTATGCAAATTTTTAACGTCTCTGTGCCATCCGTTTTTTCATGACCCGGGTATAACAGAGTCGTTTCTCCTAGCACCACCCCTCAAAACCCCCAATCTTATCAAATTAACCACAGATAACTTCTTTGGATTAAATTTGGCCACAGCAGCCATTTTATTACAAACATAACATTAAATATATATAAAACATACAACTCAATAGAAAAAATTTGAGAAAGAGATCCTGGGAGCCCCACAAAATTCTGTTGCCTCACCAACCAGGGAAATAGGTATAACTGTTGTCTACCAAATGACTCGGGAGACCCTATTTCCCAAACCACACCTCCCGCCGCAAGTCACCTGACCTGGGAGACCCACCACTCACCAACTAGCCTCTAGTCGCCTACCTCCCGACGCCAAGGCCAGCTAGCCATACCCAGGCTAGCCACGCCATCTTTGCAGGGCACCACTCTGTCAAAGCCAAGAGGCAACAGACCCACAAACTACTCAGTCAAAAATGGGGGATGGTAGCTATTCACACCCTGATTTCCCCCACCACACTTTTATGCTGACTCCAAGGATCTCCCCCATCCTTTCCCTTAGGATGGGCGGATGGGACTCAGCTCCATCCTGCTGCATGTCCTTTTTCTATCTTTTGCTCCTTCTCTGCTCCAGTAACTGACACCTCCCCCTGTCTTTCGCATACTTTCCTAACTGATTCCCCTTTTTCCACCTCTCCATTACCCAGCATTCCCTACTCACCTTAACCCCTTCCCTCCCGTTAACCATATCATGCCTGCCTTCCCTTACCGCCCTTAGGGCTTCAGTTCTGTCATTTCTTAACCCGGGTACAAAGGAGTAATTTCTCCTGCCACCACCCCTCAAAACCCCCCATCTTACCTAATTAACCACAGACAACTTCCTTGGATTAAATTGGGCCACGGCAGCCATTTTATTACAAACATAACATTAAATATATAAAAAACATTCAACTCAATAGAAAAAATTGGTGAGAGATCCTTGGAGCCACGCAAAATTCTGTTGCCTAGCTAACCAGGGAAATAGGTGTAATTGCCTCCTGTCACCTACCAACCGACTCAGGAGACCCTATTTCCCAAAGCACGCCTCCTGCCGCAAGTCACCTGACCTGGGAGACCCACTACTCACCAACTAGCTTCTAGTCACCTACCTCCTGACACCGAGGCCAACTAGCCATACCCAGGCTAGCCACTCCACCATCTTTGCAGGGCACTGCCCTGTCAAAGCTAAGAGGTAACCGACCAACTACTCAATCAAAAAAGGGGGAAGCCCCTGTCTTCCCCAACGATACTTTTATGCTGATTCCAAGGGCCTCTCCCCCTAACCGCCACAGCCAGCACGACTTGACCCCTTCAAACTCGCGCCAACCTCCACAAAACTAGAGCTGGTTCTATCTCCTCTTGCAGCGCCAACAACCACAAATGTATTCCGATGTCATTTAAATGAACTCCATCAGATCTCCAATAGTTCCCCCGTGCCAGCCTCCAAATCTATGTCCCTCACTGCCACTCCACCATTTTGTCCAACAAAGCGAGACACCTTCTATTTAACTTTATCCTCACCTTGTCCAGTCCCTTGATCGAACAAACATACCTCAACATTTTTCAGGAAACTATTTCTGACCACACAATGACCAAATTCTGATATGATGCTAACAACTGCAGCATATCATACCTAATGTCCCTAGACAAATCCCTGAGAGGCCTTCTCCCTAATTAGTTCCCTCCTACATGTAAGACTAATATATCCGGCACCCTGTCCAAACTAACCATCCTTTCAACCTTGTGCAACATCTTGCACAATGACATCCCCCTCACCTGCAACTTATCACCATGTCACTCCTTGCAAACCTTAGCTGTCTGCCATCTGGCCTAACCCCTGCCCTTTCTGCTCCCCAATAGACATATGACTGGCCAGCAATCCACACCAACACTCATCGGTGGCCTGTAACAAAAACAAAATCACAAAATGAGTCACCCTCACTCCCAAAATCTTATCTCCCTTCCCTAAAGTAATTTAGGTTACACATAAGACTTGTAATAATAATAATAATAAACTTTATTTGTATAGCGCCAACATATTCCGCAGCGCTTACATAGACAGGGGATACAGAAAGACAAAAGTACAAACATTACAGAATCACAGTTACATAGTAATCAATTGATGGAAACAATAGGGGTGCGGGTCCTGCTCCAACGAGCTTACATACTACAAGCCGAGACAAGCAAGTCTTTCCTTCTTCCTCCGCTTCCGGGGCCAACGTCCTTAACCACTCCCACTGAAATCGAGAGAGAGTATCCATAATTGAATTTTTGACCCCTGGAACATGCACCGCCACAAACAACATATTTAATGACAATGCCTCCAACACCAAGTGGTGTAGCAAATTCACCCCTAGGAAAGAAGAAGCCGTCAAAGAATTAATAACCTGTACTACCCCCACATTGGAACCTCACCTTCTTGTTTTGAAAGTGAGTCCCCCAAAGCGCAATTGCCACAACTATTGGAAAAAGCTCCAATAGTACCAAGTTGCGTATTAAAGCTGCCTGCTTCCACTCCTCCGGCCACTCTCCCATGCACCATTGCCCTTGAAAATACATGCCAAAACCTGCACTCCCTGCCTCGTCTGTAAACAACTCCCAATCCACGTTCACACTTACTTTGTCCATTATTACAGATCTTCTGTTATAGCTCTCCAAAAGGGACAACCAATCTGCCAGGTCGCCCTTATTTCCTTTTCTCAGCCACATAAAACGATGTGGAGTCTACACCCCGGCCATGGCGAATGCCAATCTCCTACAAAATACCCGTCAAATAGGCATTATCCGGAAAGCAAAATTAAGCTTACCCAACATTTTTTTTTCAGCCCACGGGCCCTGGCTACCTCCTCTTTCAAATCCTGCAATTTTTCCTCCAGCAAACGACATACTATTGCTTCAGTGTCAATGGAAATTTCCAAAAACTCTTCTCGTGGGTCTCTCCGTCTTGTCAGGGGCCAGTAGCCCCCCCTTAAAACACCAGGTGACCCACTGCAATGTTCCCAGCAGGGTTACGCATATTGGCAAACGCCCAGACCTTACACAAAGAAAGTCATTAAGATAGTGAATGACTGACTGTACATCTGCAGTGTCCCTCTCTAGCCATTCCAAGAAGGAACTAAACACTTCGAAATAAGCACATGAGATGGAACATCGCATGGGCAAACATCGATCTGCAACATAACTCCCAACCCAATAATACCCCATACCGAATACTTTCTGGAGCCACAGGCAGTAGGCGAAAACCTAATTCAATATCAGACTTTCTGAATAACGCCCCTTTGCCATACTTCCTCACCCATCGCACCGCGGCATCAAGCAAAGTACACACCACTGAACAGAGATCAGGATCTGTACCGTTATTTACAGACACCCCTTTTGGGTAAGATAAATGATGGATCAAGCAAACTTATTTGGTTTCTTCTTTGGCACTACCACTGGCGACACTAGGAAATCCCACAAAGGAAGTTCCTTAAAAAGGTCCCACCATGTGCCCCAAACTAGCCTCCTTAGCTAGCTTTTCGGTTACAATTTTTGTAGAAAAGGGTACCCTATGCAAAGGGGGCAGAATGTTAAAACCATCCCTAAAACCCCTCAACAGTAACTCGGTCTTCTCCCTATCCTTGTACCTATTTAGGAACGGCACAATCACTACCAGCTTCACTGGAGTCATCCCTTTTTCCAAAACTCACGGGACTTTTACCCTTTTCTTTTTTGAAGCACTTGGCTGCTCCATGTGACCCTACATTACAATGAGAGCAGACATGTTTGAACCTACACCCCGCTCTGAATTTGTATTGGCCTTCGTTGAATTGCCAACAAAACCCAAAACTTTTACCTCCTGCCTGGCTCCCCTGACCCCCGGCTTGCGAGTTCGAAGCCGGCTCTGAAGAACCGGCTCCCCCTTGAAAGGACTGCCCAAAACGCACTGGGGCCATTACCCTTAGTTACAACCTGATGTCCTTCTGGTCCTATCTAATTGATGGCCGGAATGCTTTCTGCTGCCTAAACTACTCATCATAGCGCAGCCAGGTCTACCCCCATATACCCGATATGCTTCACCTGTCAAGTCTAAATAGCAAAAACAGGCCAGAACAATTTTCTGGCACCTTTAGCCCTATTATGCTCGCCAAAATAGCAAATGATTGTAGCCAATTTGTGAATGTCTGTTGAATTAGACGACACCTACGTTTTTCCTCCCCCTCCTTGTACTCCATCCTCTTCTCTTTATCCAAGAAAAGCAGGGAGAATATTTCTACATATTCATCCCTTCAAATCTTCTCCTTCACCTCCTTTAAGTGAGCCCCCAGCGGCCCCTCAAGGCAAACCAAAACTTTGCTTTTTGGCCTATCATTCAAACATACCATCTCTATCCTTCTCTGTCTGAACCGCCACCATTACTCCCGCCCCTGGCTCTAACCCTGTTCGCCCAGCCGAACTTCTATCTGGGATACTCTCCCTGCTGGATGACGCTCTCCCCGGCATCCTCCATGTCGATACTGGCAATAGAGCAGGCTACGTTTCTGTTACCCCTACCACCTATTCTACCCCAGTTCCTCTAGCCGAGCTTCCACTCGGAAGGCTCTCCCTGCCGTACGATGCACTCAGAGGCATGTTCCATGCTGTAACAGGCAATTGAGCAGGCCCTAGCTTCTGTCTCCGCAGAAATTCGAACATGCAACCTACTAATGCCCTGACATCAGTGCCAGTGCAGTAAGCACCCGCAAACGTATCTCCAAATCACCTGTCACCCCCTAAACTACCTCCCACAAGTGCTACCTGGCTTAGTACAGTAGACACACCAGACATAGATGGTATCTCACCAGGCTGCGTAGGGGCTGTGAACCCACCAGCCACCAATCCGTCTTCCAGTTGATCCACCCGTGTCCACGAAGCTGCCTCTCTGCACCGTCATCTCCACTCCAGCTTGCCATCTCTTCTGACCATCCTGCTGCCAAACGACTCCTGCCCATCGCTGGATCAGCTGACTGCTGTCCACCGGCAACCTCTAATCGCTGTCTGGATCCTCGAGCCATTTGCTCCTGTCTCCCTCCAGGCCAGCCTTGGCTCTGTCTGTGGCCGAGCTGCTCCCCGACTGGTTCAACTCTAGGTGAGCAGCTCCCAGCTCTCCTTGCACTCTCTGGCCTCAGTCCCGCACTAGGCCCTGTGAGCGGGGCCTGATACCAAACGCCATGCCGCCAAGCGGGATTCCTCCCAGGCCTGTTCTCCCTGCTTGCTGGTGTTGCAGGAGAGAACCTGCCTTAAGGGACCTGGATGGGCTCCCTATGCGTCTTCTGCTCTCTCACTGCTCCTGCTGCTGCTGCTGCCGTACCCAACTCCAACCGCCACCAAGGCATCTCCCGGCATCCGCTCCAGCCATTCCTTCTTCCCTCTGCTTCTTCTTCTACTGCTCGCTCTCCGTCTTCCTTTCCTTCAGTCCTTTTCATCTTTCTTCACTCACCTCTGTACTGCTGCACATCCTTCTTCTTTCTTCTGCTCCTTCTCTGCTCCAAAAATTGACTCCTCCCCCTCTCTTTCACACACTTTCTTAACTAATCCCCCCTTTTCCACCCCACTCCCCATTACCCAGCAGTCACTTCTCAGCTTAACCCCTTACCGTTAACCCTGTCATGCCTACTTTCACTTACCGCCCATAGGGCTTCAGTTCCGGCATTTCTCACTTTCAAAAAATGCAGAAAGGCCCAATTGATGTCACTTTTCTTGTTTTCACTATCTTCTGGCGACATACATAAAAAAACGCAGCGCATGGACATGTAACCTCCATGTTCACTGTGCTTTTTTATGCTCCTATAAACCTTCATGGGCGATTTTGATCCGTGAATACAGAACAAAATAGGACACTGCGATTATATTTTTTGTACGCTTAACATTAGTCCGCATAAAAAATGCATATCTGATACACTAATTTACCTTAATGAGTCCGTGTGTTGTCTGTATTCAGTCAGTAGAAAATACAGAAAGAAGATACACCCGTGTCAATGGGCCCTAAGACTACAACCACAAGTAATAGATTGTCCCCAGTGGATCTTGCTGTGAATCTGCTTCAAAATACGCATGTAAGGGCTACCACCCACCTGCGTTTTTTTTAATGCTGCAATATTGCTGCGTTTTTTTTTTATGCAAATGTCAATGTGATTTTTGTGCAATGCGTTTTTAACATTAGAAAGTCCCGTTGACAATCGTGTTAAAAAACACAGCAATATCGCAGCGTTAAAAGACGCAAGTGGGTGGAAGCCCTAACATTCAGATTTTTATGATGATTTCACTTCCTCTTATAAATGGATTGAAATCTTTGCTGCCCCAATACCGTCACAACCTACAGGCACACAAATATGCACACAACCCCTACATGAGCCGAATACGAGATGCAGCCTCAGGCTGGCTTCACACAGACGAGAAAATCGTGCAAGAGCTTTGCGTTGTGAGACGCACAAATCTCGTACTAATATGTACCCAAATGGGGTGATACACATGAGCGATGTTTTACCGCACCGTGATGTGGGAAACAAATGGCTGCACATCCTATCTTGGAGCGTGCTCTAGCATCACATCTCCCATTGCTTTCAGTGTGGTCGGCGACAGCATTGCACCATGTGCTAGGTGCAGGCGGTGCAAGGAGATGCAAGGTTTCCCTATTGAAAACAATGGGAGAAACTTTGAGATAGCCGCGGCAGAGAACCGCTTCTTCCCTGAAGCTTGCAAGGCGATTTTGAAACAAAACGCCACACATCTATGCAAAATCACATGTTTATATGACCTGATATCACGCTCGGTTGTGTTTTGTATACCACACAACTTGCACATGATTTTACGTGCTGAAAATCGGCCACGAAAAACCGAAATCTTTAAAACCCTCCAGTTGCTCTACTTTTGTGTGGGGTGTGGAAAGGTGCACTTGTTTCTAATGAAATTTTGCAATGTTAATCGATAAAACCGGGGACTAATTAGACTGGCCTGCCTGCTTATTAAACCATCCTTCTTGTTCAAACATGGCACGGGTGTGTCCTGCACCAATGTGAACAGGGGCGGCAGTGGGTAAAAGTACAGAAATAAGCAGGGATCTGCTCGCCAGAGAATGTGATAGCGCTCTATTCAGAGCGCAATCACGCCCTCCTCTTGCGAGAGTAAACACGCTTATGCCCATATGCAGAAGCCCTAAAGGAGTTAAGCCACAGGATAGGGGAAAAATGTCTGATTGTGGGAGTTTCCCTAACTGCCCCATGTGATTGGATCAGCCGTGAATATGCCCAACCACTACTTCATTCACCTCAATGGGACAGGTGGAGATAAATGCGCTCGGCAATCTCCCTCCGTCACATAGAAGTGAATGGACTAGTAGTGATGCATGTACACTGCTGATCTGAATACAGATGGGGTAGTTGTGGGGTGCTGTTTTCCAGATGGGGTCTCCATGTTTGAGCCCCCAGCAATCAAACATTGTCTTTGTTGGTAAAACTCCTTTAGGGGTAAACAACGGGGTCCATAAACGGATAAAGTCTCTGCATTGCAGACTAGTGGGATCCATGTTTGTAATCACTCCTCTTCACCTTGTCTTAATATACAGAGGGGTCCGCTGCTTCTCTCTATCGGATGCTCCAGGCTGGGATGCTCCACCCTGCAGATAAATTCTGATCCTTGGTCCTTCTTAACATCTGGAGTGAAATGTAGAACTGCAGTACAACCAAATGTCATGTTTTTCCTTTTGTGAGGTTCTATTTTTGACGCCGTGTCCTCGGAGTCCTGCACCGCAGAAGTAACTCCATTCTCCATCTTATACCAAGACACACTCAGTTTATCTGGGAAGTAGCCAGTAATACAGCACATCATGCAGGTTCTTAGCTGATCTTCCAACCTGAGGACAAAGATTTCATCCACACATGGGATCCAGGGGAGATCTGTAGGAAAAACATCCAAAGTCAACTCTTACTTTATGTATCTGGGTCACAGCAGTGCTAACACGGAATACACTTATGGCGACATGCAGAACGTTTCTGTGACTCTAATGACTTCTGTCACTCTATTTCTTGTCACTGTAATAATGTGTAGGAGTGCAGTACACAGAATGGCCTGCAGAGGGTGGTAGATGGGCATTTAGACTGTAGAAACAAGATATAACACATGTGAGTGTGGCAGGAAACAGCATAAAAGTATCAGTCCAGTGGTGTGAAGATACTGCATCAGAAACAAGGAGCCTCAGGTCCAGCAGGTGACGAGTCGGGGCCCTACCCAAGTCTAACAGAGGAGGATGCCTCTAGACTTTCCGGATGAGGAGTGGTGACAGAGACACTGTGGGTTGTGAGTCATGAGGCCTGTATGTACCAAGTATTGCATGTGCTGTTGATAGAATAAATACTGGCAGGCACCAGAACTTAAGAAACTCCAAGTCTCCTGAGCCTTTTATGCACATGTGCCAACCAATGTGACTGAAAAATGGCGATTCAATAGGTGAGTGACCCAAACTTACTATAAATGGTAAAGAGGTTAGATATTGCTTAAAGATGTCCATCTCCTAAAATTATCACCTTAAACCAATCCTAACCGAAGATATGGGATCTCCATATAATTTTAACTGTAACATCTCTTCACAGTACTCTACCCTGAAGATGCCATTTTGCACTGTTTGTAAATAAGGAAGATGGAACAATACCTTTGCAGCGCCACCAATGGGATGACAACATTCCTTTAAATAAATGTTCAAGCCTTTAGACCGCTATCACATAGGTGATAAAATCGCACAATTTTATCGCAATGAGACAGAGCTACAAATCACATGTATGTGAAGCTAATGCTTTCCTATGGGTTCCTTCACATTTGCAATGTGCAAAAATACAACATTGTGGCCTGCTCTATGCAGCCGCGATTTGCAATGTTTTGTAGTCCATGTTTCCCTATGGAGCCTTCTTTTGTGTTGCTACTTTTAGGGCCCGGAAATAAGACCTATCTGCATGAAAACAAAAAACAAGGACACAATACATCACCTAACAGGTGCAGTCCCCTTTGCCGCACATCTCCTCTGCAGCTCCGGCACTTGTCTGTACTCTTCAGCCAGTGCTTTCTTGTTTGGTGGCTGAACCACGGCAATCGCAGCTAAATATTACCGCAATTTGTGATGTTTTGTAGCCCAATTTGTCCAGTATGTGGAATTAATGTGAATTTCTTGCCACCACTACCCAGGCCAAGCAAGCTGGGTATAACCATGGATTCTGTCAAAGCCTTCCAGTAATCCAACACAGGGGTCCCCAACTCCAGTCCTCAGGGACCACCAACAGGTCATATTTTCAGGATGTCCTATGGTAAGAACACCTGTGGCAATGTCTGAGGCACTGACGATAATTACATCACTGTGCAACACTGAGGAAATCCTGAAAACATGACCTGTTGGCGGTCCCTGAGGACTGGAGTTGGGGAACACTGATCCAACAGACCAGAGCCTGTATGGAGCAGCATTACCCTTCATCTGCCCCTACATCGGTTGCAATGTAGTGACCTGGTCTGGCACTGCAGGATAAAAGTACTTTACCTGCAAGTTAAGAGCAACTGTTCTGACTACCGGTTCATTTAGCAAAGTGTAGTTAGGCTGGACTGCATTTAATAAGAAGAGGGTTGTTTGCCCAAACCTGATGTCCGTTCAAGCCAGCCCTGCTTTCTACTGGACAGCAATGCAGCCGCAAATCTTCAGACAAGTATTGAATTTTCATAGAAGTTTGTGAGTACTAAAGAACACTTGAGCACAGTGTTTCAGGAATGGCAAAACTGTTAGTGGGGTTTATAAAGGGTATTTTCTTGTCAGTTCCTTCTATATAGCTCTTCCTTAGCTCAGGTGCTGCCCCCTCAAAGTTTGTTTATTCATGTATAAAGTTTTAAACAGTGTATATGCAAGTTGTATATGCAATTTTTGGAGCGTAAGAGTAATGCAGACAACCACAAGCCTGAAAGTAGAGGGTGTGCCTGTCATTTACCTACATACGTGTGTTAGGGCTCCCACCCACTGGCGATATTCTCTTTCTTGCGCTGCGAGAGCACGAGAAAAATCTCGCATCGCAGCGCAAGAAAGAGGCCGGCAAATGGTTTCAATGGGGCTAGCAACAGCAGCGCTAGCCCCATTGGCAGAAGTCCGCGGCATTCTCCCTATGCTTTCACAGCTGTGACAGCTGTGGCAGGAGTTTCCTTCATCCCCGTGGCCCTCAGCCAATCTGCATAGCTCTTTCAGGAGGCGGGGATTTTTAAATCCTCGACTGCTGAAAGAGCTCAGTAGCAGTGCCGGGGAGCCAGCAGGAGGACGCGGCTGAGAGCAGGAGAGGTGAGTATAATTTTTTTTAAAATTTTTTCACACTTATTGATGATTATTGGGGAAGGGCTTATATTTCAAGCCCTTCCCCGATAATCATTCCATGGGGCTTGCCAAAGCAGTGCTTTCAATGGGATCGGCAGCTGTGCCGATCCCATTGAAAGCAATGGAATAGAATGCCGGGGACTTCTGCCACAGCTGTGACAGAGGATTCCTTCATCCCCGCGGTCCCCGCAGGGATGAAGGAAACTCCTGCCACAGCTGTGACAGCTGTGACAGCTGTGGCAGAAGTCCCCGGCATTCTCCATGTCTTTTCAATGGGGCTAGCGCTGCTGCCGCTGGCCCCATTGAAAAGACTGGCGATATGTCGGCGTGATGCCGATATCCCCGGCGTCATGCCAATTTTTTTCTCGCACTGTGATGCAAGACTTTAACTTTAGAATCGCATCGCAGTGGAGAAAATATCGCCAGTGGGTGGGAGCCCTTAGTCTTATTTCGCTACCAAGCGCTCTTAATCCAGGCACTGGCATCACGATCAACTAATTCTATTTTCGTCCAGATCCTGTTGTATACCTGATTACTGAAAGCGTGCTGCACTTATTGCCACCGTGACACAGCTCTTTATCCACATTTTAGAAACCACTCAGAGAGTGCAGGCCTCTTCCCGCCTGTCGCCCGTTGCAGTAAGACCCCATGACCCAAACCCCCAGTGGTTTATGCCCCAGGATGAGAGGGTAGAGGATGGCCCCAAGCCTGCTATACATGCCCCTTGGCTTTTGATTGGCATGATGCGCTCCACTCACTGATACAACTTTGGAATCGGTCCTTACTGGGGCCATCTTGTGTGCTGACATCACACGCATGCACCTTCCTATTTGTAGCTTTCAAGGGAGTAAAAGTGAGTCGCAAAATCTATCAGCAAGCAAGATGGCCATAGCAGGAAAGATCAATGCGTAGGTACTGATTCCAGAGCTGTGGTACATGCACCATGAGTGGAATGCATGGAGCCCCCAACTCAAGGGTACTAGAGATGTCAATCAAGAGGTGTGTTTTGAGATGTTGGAGGGGGAAAGAGTCTGAACCACAATCAGAATGCCGTACATGATAGATTAGTGCCATCTCCTACCTCTTACGGACAACGTCCTTGTCTCAGGTCCCTCCATAGCCTCGTGCTCCCAGGTTACATACAGTTTATACTCAGGATCTGTAAAGCCATCTCCCAGAATGCAGCATTCACTGATCATGTAAAACAATGAATCTTCCTGTTCTGTGAATGTTTCCGCGTGTCTCGTCCCCTGCTTTACTCCTTTTCTGTGTTCTTGCTCCCCCCGATGCCACTTCACCTTCATGTCTTTAGGGTAAAAGCTATGAAGATGCAACGAAAACTGCACCAGCATGCCGTCCAGCAGGGTCTTCCCTATCGGCTCCAGCTGAGGTTTAGCTGCAGAGTGGAGACATTTATAAAGTAGGTAAGATAATGTATGACAACTGAAGCAAAAACCTCAACAAGACTAGAGATGAGCGAGCACCAAAATGCTCGGGTGCTCGTTACTCGGGATGAAAATTTTGCGATGCTCGAGGGTTCGTTTCGAGTAACAAACCCCATTGAAGTCAATGGGCGACTCGAGCATTGTTCTATTTCGCCAATGCTCGCTAAGGTTTCCATTTGTGAAAATCTGGGCAATTCAAGAAAGTGATGGGAACGACACAGCAACGGATAGGGCAGGCGAGGGGCTACATGTTGGGCTGCATCTCAAGTTCCCAGGTCCCACTATTAAGCCACAATAGCGGCAAGAGTGGCCCCCCCCTCCCAACAATTTTTACTTCTGAAAAGCCCTCATTAGCAAGGCATACCTTAGCTAAGCACCACACTACCTCCAACAAAGCACAATCACTGCCTGCATGACACTCCGCTGCCACTTCTCCTGGGTTACATGCTGCCCAACCCCCCCCCCCCCCCCCGCATGACCCAGTGTCCACAGCGCACACCAAAGTGTCCCTGCGCAGCCTTCAGCTGCCCTCATGCCACACCACCCTCATGTCTATTTATAAGTGCGTCTGCCATGAGGAGGAACCGCAGGCACACACTGCAGAGGGTTGGCACGGCTAGGCAGCGACCCTCTTTAAAAGGGGCGGGGCGATAGCCCACAATGCTGTACAGAAGCAATGAGAAATAGAATCCTGTGCCACCGCCATCAGGAGCTGCACACGTGGGCATAGAAATGGGGAACCTATATGCCACACACTATTCATTCTGTCAAGGGGTCTGCATGCCCCAGTCAGACCGCGGTTTTTTATAAATAGTCACAGGCAGGTACAACTCCGCAATGGGAATTCCGTGTGGACCGACAGCATGGGTGGGTCCCAGGAAGCCACCGGCGGTACATAAATGTATCCCATTGCAGTGCCCAGCACATCTGAGGTAATGTCATGTTTAATGCAGGTGGGCTTCAGCCCACACTGCATGCCCCAGGCAGACTGCGGTTCTTTAGAAGTGGACACATGCAGTTACATCTCCGTGTGGACCGACAGCATGGGTGGTTCCCTGGAACCCACCGGCGGTACATAAATATATCCCATTGCAGTGCCCTGGACAGCAAAGCTAACGTCAGGTTTAATGCAGGTGGGCTTCGGCCCACACTGCATGCCCCAGTCACACTGGCGTTCTTTAGAAGTGGACACATGCAGTTACAACTCCGTGTGGACCGACAGCATGGGTGGCTCCCTGGAACCCACTGGCGGTACATAAATATATCCTATTGCAGTGCCCAGCACAGCTGAGGTAATGTCAGGTTTAATGCAGGTGGGCTAAAAATTACTAGGATTACACTGTAGGCGAGGGCCCAAAAAAATTGGTGTACCAACAGTACTAATGTACCTCAGAAAAATTGCCCATGCCCAACCAAGAGGGCAGGTGAAACCCATTAATCGCTTTGGTTAATGTGGCTTAATTTGTAACTAGGCCTGTAGGCAGCCCAGTTAAAATAAAAATTGGTTCAGGTGCAAGTTTCAACGCTTTAATGAGCATTGAAACGTATAAACGTTGTTTACAAGAGTTATATGACTGAGCCTTGTGGGCCTAAGAAAAATTGCCCGTTCGGCGTGATTACGTGAGGTTTCAGGAGGAGGAGCAGGAGGATGAATAGAATACACAGATTGATGAAGCTAAAAGGTCCCCGTTTTTGATGGTGATAGAGAATGATGCTTCCATCCGCGGGTGCAGCCTACGTATTTAGGTATCGCTGCTGTCCGCTGGTGGAGAAGAGAAGTCTGGGGAAATCCAGGCTTTGTTCATCTTGATGAGTGTAAGCCTGTCGGCACTGTCGGTTGACAGGCGGGTACGCTTATCTGTGATGATTCCCCCAGCCGCACTAAACACCCTCTCTGACAAGACGCTAGCCGCAGGACAAGCAAGCACCTCCAGGGCATACAGCGCAAGTTCAGGCCACGTGTCCAGCTTAAACACCCAGTAGTTGTAGAGGGCAGAGGCGTCACGGAGGACGGTCGTGCGATCGGCTACGTACTCCCTCACCATCCTTTTACAGTGCTCCCGCCAACTCAGCCTTGACTGGGGAGCGGTGACACAGTCTTGCTGGGGAGCCAGAAAGCTGGCAAAGGCCTTGGAGAGTGTTCCCCTGCCTGCGCTGTACATGCCGCCTGATCTTCGCGCCACCCCTGCTATCTGGCCCTCGGAACTGCGCCTTCTGCCAGTAGCGCTGTCGGATGGGAATTTTACCATCAGTTTGTCCACCAGGGTCCTGTGGTATAGCATCACTCTCGAACCCCTTTCCTCTTTGGGTATGAGAGTGGAAAGGTTCTCCTTATACCGTGGGTCGAGCAGTGTGTACACCCAGTAATCCGTAGTGGCCAGAATGCGTGTAACGTGAGGGTCACGAGAAAGGCATCCTAACATGAAGTCAGCCATGTGTGCCAGGGTACCTGTACGCAACACATGGCTGTCCTCACTAGGAAGATCACTTTCAGGATCCCCCTCCTCCTCCTCCTCCTCAGGCCATACACGCCGAAAGGATGACAGGCAAGCAGCATGGGTACCCGCTGCAGTGGGCAAAGCTGTCTCTTCCCCCTCCTCCTCATGCTCCTCCCCCTCTTCCTCCTCCTCAACACACTGAGATATAGACAGGAGGGTGCTCTGACTATCCAGCGACATACTGTCTTTCCCCGCCTCCGTTTCCGAGCACAAAGCGTCTGCCTTTATGCGTTGCAGGAAACTTCTCAAGAGGCATAGCAGAGGAGTGGTGACGCTAATGACTGCAGCATCCCCGCACACCATCTGGGTAGACTCCTCAAGGTTTCCAAGGACCTGGCAGATGTCTGCCAACCAGGCCCACTCTTCTGTAAAGAATTGAGGAGGCTGACTCCCACTACGCCGCCCATGTTGGAGTTGGTATTCCACTATAGCTCTACGCTGCTCATAGAGTCTGGCCAACATGTGGAGCATAGAGTTCCACCGTGTGGGCACGTCGCACAGCAGTCGGTGCACTGGCAGATTAAACCGATGTTGCAGGGTCCGCAGGGTGGCAGCGTCCGTCTTGGACTTGCGGAAATGTGCGCTGACCCGGCGCACCTCTCCGAGCAGGTCTGACAAGTGTCGGTAGCTTTTCAGAAGGCACTGAACCACCAAATTAAAGACATGGGCCAGGCATGGCACATGCGTGAGGCTGCCGAGCTGCAGAGCCGCCACCAGGTTACGGCCGTTGTCACACATGACCATGCCCGGTTGGAGGCTCAGCGGCGAAAGCCAGCGGTCGGTCTGCTCTGTCAGACCCTGCAGCAGTTCGTGGGCCGTGTGCCTCTTCTCTCCTAAGCTGAGTAGTTTCAGCACGGCCTGCTGACGCTTGCCCACCGCTGTGCTGCCACGCCGCGCGACACCGACTGCTGGCAATGTGCTGCTGCTGACACATCTTGATTGCGAGACAGAGGTTGCGTAGGAGGAGGAGGAGGAGGAGGAGGAGGAGGGTGGCTTAGTGGAGGAAGCATACACCGCCGCAGATACCACCACCGAGCTGGGGCCCGCAATTCTGGGGGTGGGTAGGACGTGAGCGGTCCCAGGCTCTGACTCGGTCCCAGCCTCCTCTAAATTCACCCAATGTGCCGTCAGGGAGATATAGTGGCCCTGCCCGCCTGTGCTTGTCCACGTGTCCGTTGTTAAGTGGACCTTGGCAGTAACCACGTTGGTGAGGGCGGGTACAATGTTGCGGGAGAAGTGCTCGTGCAGGGCTGGAACGGCCCATCGGGAAAAGTAGTGGCGACTGGGAACCGAGTAGCGCGGGGCCGCCGCCGCCATCATGCTTTTGAAAGCCTCCGTTTCCACAAGCCTATACGGCAGCATCTCCAGGCTGATCAATTTGGCTATGTGCACGTTTAACGCTTGAGCGTGCGGGTGCGTTGCGGCGTACTTGCGCTTGCGCTCAAACACTTGCGCTAGCGACGGCTGGACGGTGCGCTGAGAGACATTGGTGGATGGGGCCGAGGACAGCGGAGGTGAGGGTGTGGGTGCAGGCCAGGAGACGGTAGTGCCTGTGTCCTGAGAGGGGTGTTGGATCTCAGTGGCAGGTTGGGGCACAGGGGGAGAGGCAGTGGTGCAAACCGGAGGCGGTAAACGGCCTTCGTCCCACCTTGTGGGGTGCTTGGCCATCATATGTCTGCGCATGCTGGTGGTGGTGAGGCTGGTGGTGGTGGCTCCCCGGCTGATCTTGGCGCGACAAAGGTTGCACACCACTGTTCGTCGGTCGTCTGCACTCAGTGAAAAACTGCCAGACCTTTGAGCACCTCGGCCTCTGCAGGGTGGCATGGCGCGAGGGGACGCTTTGGGAAACAGTTGGTGGATTATTCGGTCTGGCCCTGCCTCTACCCCTGGCCACCGCACTGCCTCTTCCAACCCAACCTGCCCTGCGGCTGCACTTGCCTCCCCCTCTGAAGACCTGTCCTCAGTAGGCTTAGCAAACCAAGTGGGGTCAGTCACCTCATCGTCCAGCTGCTCTTCCTCCGAATCCTCTGTGCGCTCCTCCCCTGGACTTACTCCAATTACTACTACCTGAGTGATAGACAACTGTGTCTCATAGTCATCATCCTCCTCACCCACTGAAAGCTCTTGAGACAGTTGCCAGAAGTCCCCAGCCTCATCCCCCGGACCCCGGGAACTTTCCAAAGGTTGGGCATCGGTCACGACAAACTCCTCCAGTGGGAGAGGAACCATTGCTGGCCATTCTGGGCAGGGGCCCGGCAACAGTTCCTGGGAGTCTGCCCGCTCCTCAGAATGTGTCATTGTAATGGAGTGAGGAGGCTGGGAGGAAGGAGGAGCAGCAGCCAGAGAATTCAGAGTTGCAGCAGTGGACGGCGTAGAACTCTGGGTGGTCGATAGATTGCTGGATGCACTTTCTGCCATCCATGACAGGACCTGCTCACACTGCTCATTTTCTAATAAAGGTCTACCGCGTGGACCCATAAATTGTGAGATTAATCTGGGGACGCCAGAAACGTGCCTCTCTCGTAATCCCGCAGCAGTCGGCTGCGAAACACCTGGATTAGGAGCTCGGCCTGTGCCCACACCCTGACTTGGGCCTCCGCGTCCACGTCCTCTAGGCCTACCCCTACCCCTCAGCATGGTGTATTACCAGTAGTGCAGAAACAGAACGCTGTATTTAAATGTGCCGCTTTTTGGGCTGTGGTTGGAGGCTGACTTCGCTTACGGAACGCACAGCAGAGCCTGCAGTGAGACGTAGGTGCGTATGACTGAGATAGTGGAATTCACAGCGCAGAAGCAGTCAAGTGGCCAGACGCCACTAGTAGGCCTAAAGTATTTTGCTTCTATTTTTTGAACGGCAGAGCTGAGACAGTGCACAGATACTGTAGGCAGCGTATATATGTATACTGTTTCAATGTGGACAGGATGACGGCGGTGATGTAACGGGCACCGCAGAGCCAGGAAACACTTTTGCGCAAGCCTGCTCTAACGCTTAGCTGCGTATTAATTAGGACTACTACCCCCAGCAGACACGCAGTACACTGAGGACGGTCACAGGCAGCCAAATATAGTTTTTTTCCCAAAATTTTTTTGAAAAAGCCCACTGCCTATATAGACAGTATATCTCTTTCACCTTTTTCACTGTCCCTGCCTCACCAGTACTGGCCCTATACTATGTACAATGACTGCAGACTGAGGACGCAATGCTCTGCACGGCCGATATACAAAAAAAAAAAAAGTGCAACACAGCTCCCAGCAGCCTCAACAGTACTGCACACGGTCAGATGTGGCCCTAAGAAGGACCATTGGGGTTCTTGAAATCTAAAATAACTCCTAACGCTCTCCCTATAGCAGCTCCAGCATCAGCAGCACTTTCCCTGAGCTATGTCAGAAATCATCTGTGGCGAGCCGCGGGAGGGGCCGATTTATATACTTGGGTGACACCTGATCTCGCCAGCCACTCACTGCAGGGGGTGGTATAGGGCTTGAACGTCGCAGGGGGAGGTTGTAATGCCTTCCCTGTGTTTCTATTGGCCAGAAAAGCGCGCTAACGTCTCAGAGATGAAAGTGAAAGTAACTCGAACATCGCGTGGTGCTCGTCACGAGTAACGAGCATCTCGAACACGCTAATACTCGAACTAGCATCAAGCTCGGACGAGTAAGTTCGCTCATCTCTAAACAAGACACATATAATTACACCCCAAGGCCAAGTTCACACGGCTGATTGTTTGTGTGCATTCAGGGCTGAAATCCACAGCAGAGCCTGAACTATTTTACTTTCCATTAACTATAATGCATTTTTGCACATGTGGATTTTGAGATCCATGTGGCAGAAAAAAATGACATGTCAATTCTTGGCGTAGTTTCTGCACAGAAACCATGTTGAGATGCCCGCACATATATATGCCCTATGGGGTTAAATCCACGTGCAGTTCTGAGGCTGAGCCATGATTGCTGCCGCAGGTTAAGTATTAGATCCATGTCTGAAAAATCTGATCCCCCTGCCTGTCCCATTCTGCTAGTGCCGGCTCCCACACTGCTCTTCACCTCCTGCTGCAGTAATATCTGAAGTAAGCCAGTGATTGGCTGCAGTAGTCACATGTCTCTGGTTCTGTGACATCATCAATACAGGAGGAAACACAAAGCAGCAGTTGACCAGATACTAGTGGAATGCGATAAGCAGGGGATCGGGTGAGGTGGGTGCACCTTCTTTTATGTTTTTCCATCACCCTGAGAAAGTTTCAAAAACTTTTTGGACCTGGATAACCCCTTTAATTCTCCATTACACCATTACTGAGATTTAAGGGTGCAACACTATATGCAAATAACCAATGCTAAGGACATGTGATCACCTTCCTTATATATCGGTGTCTTCTAGACTCACCCAGCATTTTGATTCCTCCTGTACTTTTCTTGATTGCCTTTTCCAGAGAAGGATGTTCTACTTGGCAAATATATTCCGCCCCCTGGTGGCTTTTCACTGCAGGTGTTATCATTAGCTGCGCTGTACAGCTGAAGGTGTTGTCTGGATTCTTAGTTGATTTGATTTTTGGAATGGAAGCATCATCGGTTTCTTCACATAACTCCAGAGTCCGCTTATTTTTCCTGAACCACTTCACGGTGACAGCGTCCGGGTAATATCCTGATATGTGACACTGTAGGATGGCGGGAACGCTGTGATATATACATGGTGGTGCCTGTATGTCATCCACTACTGGCCTCCAAGGGAAATCTGCCGGAGAGACACATTACATGCGGATGTAGAATAATCAAAACACGAGTGTGACAATCCCACCAAACAGCCCCAATAACTTCAGATTTCTAAATTATATTCTGAGGGAAGGAAATAGGTATTAGTTGGCGATATACAGTGGCAAAAACGTAAGTGAACCTGTATTTCTGCATTGATCACTAATAAAATGTGGTCTGATTGTATCTAAGCCACAATTATAGACTAATTAATTAGACACAGACAGTTGTGCTGTTCATGTCTTTTATTGAGCACATCAAGTAATCATTCACAGTAAATAAGATTTACACAATGGTGAGTAGGAATTTTGGACCCTACAACCCTGCAAATGTGTTTCAGTTTATCAATATTTCTGGGATGCCTTGTCTGCACAGCCCTCTTCAACACAACATTTCCTTAGGTTTAAAGGCGTTTTCCAGGCAATTTCTATTGATGACTTATCCTCAGGATAGGTGATTAATAGTTGATCATCTGGGGTCTGCCGCTCGGGTACCAGAACACAGTGTACAGAGCGGAAGCAGATTACTCCTCTTCCGGTTAAGTGGCTAGCACTGGTAATTAAAATCAATGGACGCTGGATCTGCAATTACCAGCATTGCCCACTACGCAGGGGTTTAAGAAGATAAGTCCTCAATAGAAATTGCCTGGAAGACCCATTAACCTCTTAGGGACCAGGCTGTTTTGTACCTTAAGGACCACACACACTTTTAGAGATTTTACCCATGTGGTAGCTTTACAGCCTTATTTTTTTTCCTTCAGCTACCAAAATTATTTTTGCTGCGGTTTTTTCCATGACATATAGGCCTATTTTTAAATATCCCTTTCACTGACTTTTTTGCCGTTTTTTAGTTTTATTGGGGGTAAAAAGCTAAAAAAAATGATTTTTTTAATATTTATAGTTAATAAAGTATGGGAATGGGTTCCTCATTTTGTTTTGGATGTTTTGATATATAATATGTATGGTTTGGGTTTACAGGGCGCATACAGCGACGGTTTTGGTTGGCGTCGGCTTTGGGTTATTTTCTTTCTTATGTATATATTGCTGTTTTATTCTGTAATTTTTATTTACTTGTGTATGTAATTATGTTTTTTACTATCTATGTCCCCCATGACGTCATAAAACCTCCTGGGGAACATTCACATGTTTTTTTTTTTCTATTTGACATTTTTCCACTGTAGCTTGGGCATCCATAGGAGCCCCAGTTACAGGGGAAAACAACCCCTGCAGTGACAGTAGTCACTGGCAGAGCTGGCCAGGGTCTAGTACGACCCTGCAGCTGTGCTGTAGCAGGGAATCCTAGCCGTCACATGACCCCCAGGCTCCTGTAGTGGAAGTTACACTTCCACTTTCAAGTACACAGCGCTCATTGATTGCAGAGCAGGAGGCTTAAATCCCTGCCGTAATTTTACATAAGGCTGTGCTTTAGGGCCGCGACCAGGCGCCGTTAATTTTGCCATGCCTGTTCCTAAATGGATTAAAAGTCAGGACTCGGATTTGACCATTCCAAAACGCAAATCTTCTTACATCTGCATTGTATCTTCTCTTTATGTAAATCGTCCTACCTTGATCTCTGATAGACCGTGTTTGCTGCTCCCTGGTGTTTGTATACTCGTGTTCCCAGCTGATGTGTACTGCAGACTCTGGACATCGGAGGGAATCTTCAGGAATTCTGACTTGACTGCACACTGAGAATGATGTTTGGTCAGGACTTTCTTCGTAGAGCTCCTGGGATGATAACACGTCTGTTGACTTCTCTCTTCCACACTTCCATTCAATGTGGAGATATCCGGGATAAAATGTGTCTAGGGTGACAGAGCACACCACCTCGCCCGTGTCACTCAGGTGTAGCATCGTGGGTCTGGCTGAAAACCACAAAATATCTTCATGTTCATTATAAACAATTAATTCACCTACCAAATACCCAATGATTCTGCATTAATAAAAACTCCAGCGGTCCTTCTGTACTTCCCTGCAGCTGAGGGATATGTTGTTTTATGGGATGCTGTAGGGTTTTCAGGAAAGATTGGCAACAAAAACTGTATGCAGTTATCCACTATACTTGTCTTATATCTATCAGCAGGCACAGCTGACAGTCCATCTCTCTTGTCTTCCCCTATTGACACTTGGTTCTCCTTATGGAGAGTACCAAGATCTTGTAGGGACTCTTATAGGCCATACAGGGCTCCTTGGGAAAAAGGTATACAAATAGAGATGGAAAAATGCCTCAGAGTGCCACTTATTAAAAAGTAGCTTTCCTATAAGTCAATGACTGATCTTTTAACAAGCCTTGTAACATGACTAAAGTTATAAACCAGAGTTTTAACCATAACTACAAGTCACCCATCTGCAGACTGCTGCTTTGGGGTTCTGGTCAACCTTATTGTGCACTAATTTGGGGCAAGAACCCCAAAGCAGCTGACTGCAGATAGGTGGCTTTTCCATATGGAGAAGACTCAGGCTTGGCTTATATCCTTAGTCATGTTACAAGGCCTGTTAAAAGATCGGTCATTGACTTATAGGAAAGCTACCTTCCAATGCGTAGTGCTATGGAGACATTCTAGCATCTCCCATTTGTATAGCTATTCCCAATTAATATTGGTGGAATGGTAGCTGATCTCCATGAAAGTCTAGCAGAGAAGAAGCAGATCAGATCCACAGCCAGCAGGAAATTTCGTGAGATAAATTAAAAAAAAAAAAAAATCTTGTTATTTGTATAGCGCCAACTTAACCCACAGCGCTTTCAGGTCATTTATTTTACCTCCACCAAGCTGGGTACTCATTTCACTGACCTCAGAAGGATGGGAGGCTGAGTCAACCTTAAGCAGGCTACCTGAACCACACAGGGATTGAACTCACGACCTTCAGATTGTGAGCGAGAGCTTAGGACTGCACTTCTGCTGTCTTAAAACTCAGCACCACACAAGGCTCTCACTATTACAATACGGATGTCTGTGGTCATCAAGTTCTGCATCTGGGAAATAAATGCTGAGAAGGAGTGGAGAAAAGAGGAAATCTTGTGAGATCACTATTACATTACTGATGTCTGTAGTCACCAAGTTCTGCATCTGGAAAATAAATGCTGAGATGGAGTAAAGAAAAGAGGACATCTTGTACTTTATTATTCTTACCTTTAGGATCTAAACACCTCAATTCCTCCACTTGATTTAGCCTTACAAATCGGTTCACTGCATAAAAACAGGGGAAAAGTTTATTGGTAGCAAACAGGAAGGTCACAGGACTTAAACGGAATCTCCAGATTGATAATGAGTGAATGTGCCAATACTGTGCTCTCAGAGCTTCCTTTGGATAGTTTAACTATTTTAAGGCATCCTGTTACCTTTTTTCAAGTCTTCCTGTAGTTCCTCTGCTACTTTCTTCTCATTGATCTTGTCTAGAACTTCCAGGGTCACCTCAACCCCATAGACATCCTTGTAGTATTCCCTGATCAGATCAGCAACATCCTCCCAGTCCTTGTCCTCCAGTTTGCCCCTCGGGATCCTCCTATAATTCTGTTTTACTTCAATTTCAGGTAACTGATTGCAGAACTTCTTAAATGCCTTCTTCTCCAGATTCTCCAGAGCGTAGACCAGGGCGTCTCTCACCGTCAGCCCCATCTCCTCCTATAAGGGACTGTTACAAAACATCCACCTTACTGCAGGCACTGTTTTTGTAAGACAACTCCATTAAAGACTACAATAGAAATACATCTAATAGACAGCGATGAATACTAAATGACCACTTTATTAGAGACCCCATCTAGTAGCATTGGACCTCCTTTGCCCTAGAACTGCAGCAGTTTGTCATGGTGCTGATTCCACTTCACTTTTGTGGACTACTTGAAAAAGTCGCTGCTAGGCGACGAAACGCGTCGGACATATTTGGATATATTTTCAATAAAAGTATGTATGGTTATTCAAGGAGCCTCTGATTAATTTGAGTCAGAAAGGTTTCTTTGGAGCGCTGGATCTTTTTTCATTTTTCTTATATTCACTGATACATCGTCGCATCACCACCCAGTGGTGCGACAGATCCCTGCTTGCTCCTTGTGCTTTATTTCATTTTTTCCGGTCTGGAGGGAGGAGTTCCAGAAAACTTGGATCAAGGTTTTCCAGTAATATATACAACGCCTACCAGGACGTGGAGGTGTTTGGTGGGGGGTCACATGCCAGGCCCACCCACCTACACTGGGTAAGTCCCATTTATATATTTTCCACAGTAACAATATACCACAGTGGGAGGAGCACTGTCTCACAATAGTCTATTTGTTTTGTGAACTACATAGCGCTCAACAAGTAATTGGAAGTGCCGCTTCCAGTATTTCACCCAGTGATCACTTGATCATCGGGTGCCCACTAGCACAGAAATGCTGCAGGGTCTTAGCAGACCCAGAACACATCTGCCAGTTACTATTGTCACTGCTGAGGGATGTTTTCCCCTTTAATGGGGGCTCCTATTGATGATACTACTATGGACGCCCCTGTTACAATGGAAAAGTGTGAGATAGAAAAAGAAATGGCAGTGTGAATAACCCCCAGTGGTCTTAAATGATGTAATTGGGGAAACAGATTTTAAAAAAAGTTACAAAAGTTAGTTAAAAAAATTACAGGATAAAATAAAAATACATTTTTAAAACAATTTACCATTGACGCCAACTTAAACCGTCACCATATCCACCCACTATACAAATTATACATTAAAATTTCCAAAACAAAATGCGGAAACCATTCCTGTACTTTATTTTAACGTAAATATACTAATTTTAAAAATTAAGAACTATAAAGAAAAAATGATGTTAAAAAACAGCCTTTCATGTATCGAAAAAGAAAACGCAGGAAAAATAATTTTGGTAGTTGAAGAAAAAAAAATAGGGCCTTAAAACCACCACATGGGTAAAAGGGTCTGATCCTATAGGACTAAAACGCCCTGGTCCTTACGGGGTTAAAGTAGGCCCAGTCCTTCTGTATATCATTAGTGTAGAAAACAATTCATTTGATGTGATGGTGGATTGATGGGTCACATGGGTTTAAGAGAAATCCATCCTCCATAACCTACTGACTCAGTAGATTTTCTCTCTGGATTTGATTGATTGATTATCTGTTCAGCCACATCCGACCCTAGGCCAGTCCATGGATCAATGTTCTCCATGCATTTCTGTCTTTCACATCTTCTTTCAGTTCCGCGATTGACATGGTGGTGGCGGCCTTGATTGTGTCTAGCCATCTTGTTCTTTGTTGTTCTGATCTTTTCCCACTGACTTTCCAAGCATCAGTACTGTTTCCAGTGAGTTAGCACGCATCACGTCTCCAAAAAAAGAGAGCCGCTGTGTAATGATTTTGCACTCTAGTGATATTTTCAGTTTGACGCAATCTAACATTACCTTGTTTGTTGTCATGGCAGTCCAAGGTATCCGTAGCATTCTCCTTCAGCACCATAGTTCAAATGCATCAATTCTCCCTCTGTCTGTTTTCCTGCGCGTCCAACTTTCGCAACCCTACATCGTTATGCGAAAGACCATTGCATTGACCAGTCTGGTTTTTGTTGCAATGCTAATGTCCTTGCTTTTCCAGATCTTTTCCATTCCTTGCATTGCATTCCTACCAAGTGTAATACGTCTCTTGATCTCAGGTCCAGATTGCCCGTTGCGATCCAAGGAAGATGAAATCTTGGACTAACTTGACCTCTTCATTGTTCATTTTTATGTTCACTGTACCGTTGCCTACCGCGGTCATGACTTTCGTTTTCTTGCTATTGAGGTACAGTCTCATGAGTTCTCTTTCTTTTTGTACTCGTTGATAAGGTATTCCAGGTCTTTTTCACTTTCCGCAAGCAGGGTGGTGTCATCTGCATATGGGAGGCTGTTGACATTTCTGCCACCGATTTTGACTCCGATTTGTAATTCGTCCAAATTGCATCGCCTCATGATTGTTTTTGCATACAGATTGTAAAGGACTGGTGATAGAATGCAGCCTAGCCAATCACCTTTCTCGATACCGAACCAATCTGTGTTTCCGTAAGCTGTCCTGACTGTTGCTTCTTGGCTGTTGTAAAGCGACCTTATAAGCTGTTTGTTATGTTCTGGGACACCCATTTGCTTCAGGCATTTCCAAAGCTTGTCATGTTCAACACAATCAAATGCCTTGCTGTGGTCAATGAAACACATGTACACATCCTTTTCATACTCCTAGGTCTTCTTTATGATCCAGCGCAGGCTTGCGATTTGGCCTCTGGTGCCACATCCTTTGCGGAAGCCAGCTTGCACATCTGGCAGTTCCCATTCAACAATTGTCACAATGCGTTTTTGTATGATCTTTAAAATAATTTTGCTTGTGTGAGGTATGAGGGCGATGGTGCGGTATTTGGAACATTCTTGAGCATCACCTTTTTTTGGAAATGTGATGAAGACAGATCTTGTCCAGTCTTTTGGCCACGATTTGGAGCTCCAGATCTTGTGACATAGGTCGGTTAGGATCTTGACTGACACTGGTTAGAACAGTTCGGCTGGTATGTGATCAATGCCTGGAGCTTTCCTGTTTGGAAGTTGTTTCAAGGCCCATGGGACTTCTTCCTCTTGAATGCCAGGTTCTTGTTCCACTTGATGTATGTGACTCAACGGGTTGCCACCTACACTTGATTCGATTTTCTTCTTGTAATAATTTGCCATCCTGTTCTTTGATAGTTGCTGCCTTGCGTGGTGTGAACGGTGCCCAGGTGAAGAGAGCTTGGGTGTGGCCTTGCTGGTTTCCTTCTTCACAGTTTCATGCATTGGTCATTCCAGTAGCACTCCTTGACTCGTCTGACTTTTCTTTGAAATTTTGCATTTAGCTGTCTGAATTTAACGTTGTGGGTGCATTAACTTGCAGAATTGTGATCGAGCGAGGATTCCCATTGATACATATGGATATGATCCTATCGTTTTTGGCATTGAAACAATAAACAGCTTTGGCGACTTCCTTGTTTGTGATGAATGGCACTCCATATTGTCATTGCCTAGAGTAGAAAACGGTGAAATCATCGCTGATGAAGAAACCGTTCCCTGTCCAGTGAAGCTCGCTGATACCCAACAGGTCAATGTTGAGCTGTCCCATTTCATTTTTTAGGATTTACGTTCTACATGCCGATGTTGTGAATCTTTTGAGAAACGCAAATGAAACCTTTCGCTTGTAGCTGCATCAACAGACCGTCGTCCAAATGGCTTTGACAGGCCCACGTCATTAGTGTCTATGTTATTCGAGTTTCATCCTTGTTCCTCCTTGGTGGCTTGATCAGTGTCTTCCAGCCCAGGGGGCCCGCCTTCCAGCACCATATTCGGATATATTTGGTCTTGATCCATAAAGTATTTTGGCAGTGGTAGTGGAGTAGTTTGCCATTGCTTTCTCCACCCCTTCCTATTTATCCGTGCTTGGGACCGGCATGCAGCTGTTGCCAGCAACACGGCTGGGCTCTGGATGTAGCATCTAGTAAGACAATGTATCTGACGATCAGCTCTCTTCTCCCCTTCTGATTACTGCGGTCAGTACTAGTCTGTACGTTGGTTGCTGCATACAGAGAGGGCAAGCAGGAGTTAAAAATTCAACAAGTTCATAACGAAGATAAGCAAAAAACCGCGGATCCCCCAGGCCTTTTTACACATAACGAATTTCATTTAAAAGTGGTGAAAGGGAGCGATCATCTTTACGTGTAAACGCGGGCAGTATAACGATTTTTGCAGAATTTTTGCTCGTTGTTGACATTTAAACCGTAAAATAGTTTAGAAGTCCGCTTTTCTCTTGGTTTAAAATTCAATCATTCCTCCGCTAAGCGATTCATAGGAATGGGTTATCGTTTGGCGGGGCATTCTTGCGCAGGGACAGCGATTGATTGTCAGGACAACAAACCAAAGCTTTTTTTTTTCATGCCTGCTTACTACTCAGCCATCGGCTAGGAAAATCATTGGAGCCACACATATAATAAGAGTCTTGAAATACATTCACCCTCTTTTTCAACATGCCAGCCTTTTTCGGTACATCTTCCAACATATATGTGTGATAGACATAGAAAAGTCGATACAATCAACATCTATCAACCATGCCTTTAAAAACCTTACTAAAATTTATAAGGAGTTCGTTAGGTCATGGTGGGAGGTTCAGGGCCTGGGCAAGTATCTGGAGAATAAAATAGTTCCAAGAGGCCTTCGTGTACATATTTCACCACCACAAAAAATGCGAACACCAACATTTATGTCTAAATGGGAGAAGGAGGCCACTGAAAGCTCCTTGAGATTGATGACTCTACTTTTAGAAGAAGAGAAAACTAATTTGGATAGGAACACTAAGGATCTTGAACAAGCAATCCAGGATACTAAACGATTTTCGGAGGATTCTGAATATGAAAAGAAAGAAAAAACATTAAAGTCAACAATTGATAAATATACCATCTATCTTAAAGAACGTAAGCATTTTCTGTATACACGTGATGCAAAAGACTTCTCAGAGAACAGCGTAAATGACGTTAGATCAGTCACAGAATCAGAGAGAAGCTCCTCAGAAGGAGAACTCTCTGGTGCAGAGAATTCTGTGAAATACACCCGCAGAGGAGACAAAGGTAGAGGTAGGGGAAATGGGAAAAATAAATCAAGGGGTCGAGGAAGATATAATCGTCAGGATGGAGGTTCACCCGCCCCTTTTTTAGGCGCCCCTATCACGAACTACCTGTTGAGGGCAAGAAGATGAGGAACGATAATGTTTCATTACATGAAACAACTACTACCCCCTCAGATGAACTCCAAGTCATTAATCTCTCAGGGAAAAGTCTTACAACAACAGAAATGAATCTACTGAAAAAGGGACTCTTTTATACCAACCAATAAGTATGAAAGCTTTCAGTGGACCAAAGATATTGCTTTATTTCTTCGAAAACTCAAATGGAAGAAATTTTTCATGATTCAGGACCGGAAAAAATGCAATGAAATGGATATTGACTTAGAGGATATTAACTTCCTCAATGATTTAGAAGAACTATCCAAAGAAGGCCAAAAAGACCCAGGGGATGGACCTTTTACGACTCTAAAACATAAAAATACAAAGAATCCTCCGGCAGGGGATTATCCCCATATTGAAATATTTGAGGCCATGGTTAATAAAAAATTGAAAAACCTTGCTCAGGAGTATAAAATTATCCATCAGCAGAATTTATCAACAGAAGAGAAAAAGGCACTACTACAATTGGAAAAAGACAAATCGGTGGTTATAAAACCCTCCGACAAAGGGGGAAATATAGTGATTCTTGACTGTGAAAAATACAAAGAAATGTGCTTGAACATACTGAAGGACGACACAAACTATGCCATACTAGGGGTAGATCCAACTGATGTATTTCTAAAACAACAGAAAGAAATTTTAACATCTGCAAGAGATCAACATCTGATTGATGATAATGAATATCAATATCTCTATCCACAATACCCTAGCATAGCTACCTTTTATGGACTACCCAAAATTCACAAGGGGCTGACCCCTTTGAAGGGCAGGCCCATTGTGTCGGGCATAGGCAATATTACAAAAGGGATAAGTACATACCTTGATAAGGTACTTCGACCTTTTGTGGAGTCATTGCCCTCGTATGTGAAAGATACTACGGAAGTCTTAAAATGGTTAGAGGGCATATATATCCCACCAGGAGTAAAACTCGCGAGCCTGGATGTTGATTCCTTATATGGCTCAATTCCACATACCAATGGATTGGAAGCAGTCAGACACTATCTAAAACAGAGAGGAATTTTTTTCTCTAATCATAACGAATTTGTGCTGAACCTACTATCATTTGTACTTGAGCATAATTCTTTTCTTTTTGATGGGCGGATCTTCCACCAGCTCAGGGGGACGGCTTGTGCTCCCACATATGCTAATCTCTTCCTGGGCTGGTGGGAGGAAAAAGTCGTCTTTAATGATAACAACGAGAAATGGACTTCTATGGTGGACCTGTGGGTCCGCTATATTCATGATATTCTAATTCTGTGGTCCGGTGAAATAGAGGAGTTCTATGAGTTCGTCAAGACCCTAAACATTAACAATTTGAACTTGTTTTTCACTGCTGAAATTGAAAAAGACAGTCTAACTTTCCTAGATCTCAAAATTATTAAGACCGAAACAGGATCCCTCGAAACGAGAATATATAAGAAGCCAACTTCTACTAACAATTTGCTTCACTGGACAAGCCATCACCCCTACCCCCTGAAAAGGGTGATACCTAAGGGGCAATTAATGAGGGCAAAACGGAACTGTTCTAGTGAAGAAGAATATGAAAATCAGGCAAGGGAGATGATGGTAAGATTCCGCAACAGAGGTTATCCGATGGATGTCGTAACACAAGCCAAAGAAGAAGTGGATAATATGAAGAGGAACATACTTTTGACCCCCAAAAATAAGATCACCGATGGATCCGAAACTCTACGGATCATCGGAACATTTGATGACCGTTCACAACAAGTGAGGAAAATCGTTGAGAATTATTGGGATGTCCTGTTGAAGGACAAGGACCTGGCCCCATATTTACCGACAAGACCATTGATTACCTACAGACGGGGTAGAAATTTAAGAGACCGATTGACACATAGCCACTTTACGAGACCACCAACCACATCAACTTGGCTACACGACAATCCAGTAAAAGGCTGCTATCCATGCTCTACATGTAAGGTCTGTGGTTTCATCAAAAAAGGCATCAATTTTGTGAGCTCTGCTACAGGGACAAACTACCAAATACGTGATTTTATGAACTGCAAATCGAACGGGGTGATATACCTGGCAACTTGCCCCTGTCCGTTGGACTATATAGGGAAAACAAGGCAGCAGTTTAGACGCAGAATTTTGTCACATATCGGCAACATAAATCTAAACGAGCAGACGAGCTTCGCAATACATGTACGCAATTTTCATAACAATGACCCTACGACTATTAAGTTTCAGGGCATTGAACTTTTGAGATGTGATGGCTGACGAGGTGACCCGGACACAAAATTATTACAGAAGGAAAGTGCTTGGATCTATCAGATGGAATCATTATCACCAAAAGGTTTGAACGAGCAATTGTCTTTTTTACCGTTCATCAATAAAAAGTAGTGCCTAATTCTGTACAGTACATCTGATGGATAATTGAACATCGTATAATATAGAACGAACAATATTGAAACCTGAACAAAAGTTTATTCTATTCTATATCTTATGATATTTTGACTGTTGATTTTTCTGACGAATTAAGTATAAAACATCTTTACTGACTTCGCTACATACGAATCCCTCCCAAATAATTGGAGCATCGCCTCACAAGAGATACAATAAGCGTAATGAGGAATATAAACATACGTAAGAACTCGCGGGTCATATCTATCTTTTCGCACTATGATAATCCATGAGATCAGGATATCATTAAGCTGTGACTATATATAATGAACATAGACCAACGTGATACTGGTGACCCTAAAGTCTATGATTCATAAAAGAGATATATACATAATTGCTATAAGTATCAATATATAATCATTGTACTCGGACAAGGATAGGGAGGAACATAGGAATATATTATGACCACTGGATTGAGTATAAAAATGGATGGGTATAATAAATCAACAATCACCTTACATCGAAGATGTGGTCTTCCCATAGCCTAATACTCCATTGGTCATAGAGTGAGAATGTTAATGAAGTAGATATTTAAATGGGATGCATACATTAACAGCACGTTATGATAAATATGCAACTATGATCCTCAAACAAGATCAGGGAGAAGCATGAAAAAATATACCTTAGTAAATTGAATGTACGGACACAATGATTTATTATTTGCCCTACGCTATGTACGTGGTTTATCCATAGCTGAACATCTCTTTATTCATATTTAGAGATGAGCGAACGTGCTCGGCCCCGCCCCTTTTTCGCCCGAATACCGCGATTTTCGAGTACTTCACTACTCGGGTGAAAAGTACTCGGGTGCGCCGGGGGGCGGGGAGAGGCGTAGCGGCGTGGGGGGTAGCAGCGGGGAACAGGGGGGAGCCCTCTCTCTCTCCCTCTCCCCCCCACTCCCCGCTGCAACCCCCCGTGCCGCCACGGCGACCCCCGAATTTTTTCGCCCGAGTACGGAAGTACTCGAAAATCGCGGTATTCGGGCGAAAAAGGGGCGTAGCCGAGCACGTTTGCTCATCTCTATTCATATTATGAAACAAATATATATTGACTATCTTATAATTAATGTCACAAAATATACGAGTGCGGATTAGTATAAAGGACCGTCAGGTCATTAGGTTTCTCCAGACACTATAGCGTCTGTGGCAGCATTATGGTAACAGGTTGCTATGGATATACTCTTGGTTGCGCAGGCGCAGTATATCTCCGTCGCCACTTAGAAAAACACGGAGAAGAATTGTATGATCTATAAACATCATAAGCGCATGCGCTAGTTGCTGCATCAAGTTGCTATGGAGATTCCTTTACACCGCGCAGCCATGTCTTTCCCCTGTTGTTCAGTGTGACGACACGGGATTTACACGGACTGCGCATGCGCGAGGATATCTCGCAAATCACACGAGAAGTAACACTGACGTATGTCTTTTAGAAACGATGATATCTGTATGGTGCGGGCGATACTTACCCCCAGATTTGGATTGGTGGATACGATGAGGGAGGTGGAGACACGGATACAAAAGGTGAGCACCTCACCGGTCATACCATTTCTGCATGATGCTCGCTATGAGCTGTATCGATGTTGCACACTAGGGAATGAAACAAATCCCTTTTGTAGCTCTAAACAAGTCCTCCTGATGAACTAGCTTTGAGAATAGTTAGCTAGGGAAACACGTTGAGGTACAGAGACATAGGATTAGATCAATGAATCGGCTATCAATAACATGATATAAGATTAAAATCGATACATGGGGAGACTTTGCTATTAACTACTAGCAGTCCATATGTGGTGCCTAATGCATGATCAGTCCGCAATAAACAAAGACAGAAGACCTATGTGCATGAACAGGGATCTGCAAGTTTAAGTGTGCAGGAGACCTATATGCATGATTTGGAGTCTATAAGTCAAAGTGGACTAAACATAAAGCCCAAGCCGACGCATTGATTTATTGTAAAAACAGTTGGCATCATTGCACTGCTTGTTGTACAACGAAATTTATATCCTATACTTATTTGAAAAGGATTTGATGAGGATCCTAATTAGAGATGAGCGAACACGTTCGGCCCCGCCCCTTTTTCGCCCGAACACCGAACTTTGCGAACACTTCAGTGTTCGGGCGAAAAAGTTCGGGGGCCGCCGTGGCAGCGCGGGGGGGTGCGGCGGGGAGTGGGGGGGAGAGGGAGAGAGAGAGGGCTCCCCCCTGTTCCCCGCTACTGCCGCCCGCGCCGCCGCGCATCTCCCCGCCCCCCGGCGGCACCCGGACCTTTACGCGCAAACACTGCAGTGTTCGGCAAAGCCGGTGTCCGGGTGCGGATGTGTCCGTAACGGACATGTTCGCTCATCTCTAATCCTAATATAAATATCTTCATACAGCTTTGAGCATTGAGAGTGGCTAACACCATTCAAGAGTACACTGTATAAAGTGTCCAGGTTGAGAGAGTATATAGTCAACATCAGGATAATATACACAATCATCTACTATATTGAACTAAAGGATTGAATATCCTATAGAGTTGATTGACACAAGGTTTACATCATAAACTTTATCCTGGCAAAATGTTATCTGACAAGTAGTGTGACGCTTTCCTTTTGGAAAAATACATCATAAGTATAACTTACACTCTCAAACTAAATGTGACACTACACAGTGTATGATAGCGTTTCTGTGATGTGTCATCAATCATTTTGATGCACAATTTGATTGACTATACTAACTGGGACCCTTGATATGGTGATATAAATTCCTCTCAAAGAAATCTCCAAGTCAGTTATATCCAGAACATACAAACGTACTTGAAAATATATATATATCTTTATTCAAATGAGCTCACCTTTATTGTTGTGAAACGTACATTAAGTAACCAGACTTTGGAATAGGATAAATACCACTGTATGTATTTATAAACTCTATAAGGGTTCCCCTATTGTTTTTGACACGCTCTAAATCATTGTTTTTTGTAGTGTGTCTTTGACTATTTAGTCATTTTATTACTTATTAAATAAAAGTTCATTTTTAATCCTAATCAGTGAGACATATATGTGTGATAGTGAGCAGCTTTACTGCCCTTTGTCTTTTTGGGCTCACTGATAACAAACATGCGATTGTTTTAAAGTCCCATTTCGTGAAAAATCATGCGCTAGCCATTGTAAAGAAACACTAGATTCTTTCTATTCAGCAAACACCCAACCTTCCTTGTTATTTAGCACAGGGGTCCCCAACCACCGGGCCGCAGACCGGGGCGAGGCCGTTAGGTGTTTAGCGCCGGTCCGCGGCACCACCGGGAACTTTTGCTCTAAACGCAAGGCCCGCGGGCTGAATCCGTCCTGCTACCTTGTGTTATGTGGCTCGCGGTGTGCCGACGCCGCTGGCCACTGAGGCGATTACCAGCGGGGGTGCCGCAGCTCCCCGCTGGTAATCGCGCTGATCCCGACGCACACTGACATGTGCAGCCCAGAACGCTTCCTCCCCGAGTCCCCTCTTATTAGTTCCGCAGGAGAGGACTCGGGGAGGAAGCGTTCCGGGCTGCACACTGACGTCAGGGCAGAGAGCGACGCTGACAGCAGGGAGGAGGTAAGTATATGGGTTGTGGGGCTGCTTACTACTGGGGGGGCTGCTTATTACGCGGGGCTTCCTATTACTGGGGGGGACCTGCTTGTTACTGGGGGGGTTGCTTACTGGGAGGGCTGCTTATTACTGGGGGGTGGGGGCTACTTATTACAGGGGAAGGGGCTGCTTATTACTGGGGGGCTGCCTATTACTAGGGGGGGACCTGCTTATTACGGGGGGGGGGACCTGCTTATTACTGGGGGGGTTGCTTACTGGGGGGGGGGGCTACCTATTACAGGGGAAGGGGCTGCTTATTACTGGGGGGCTACTTATTACAGGGGAAGGGGCTGCCCATTACTGGGGGCGGGGCTGCCTATTACTGGGGGGGGTGCCTAATACTGGGGGGGGGGGGTACCTATTACTGCAGGTGGGACCTGCTTATTACTGGGGGGGATGCTTACTGGGGGGGCTGCTTATTACTGGGGGGATGGGGGATACTTATTACAGGGGAAGGGGCTGCCTATTACTGGGGGGGGGGGGGCTGCTTATTACTGGGGAGGGGGTGCCTATTACTGGGGGGAGGCTGCTTATTACTGGAGAGGACCTGCTTATTAATGGGGGGAATGGTTCCTGGGGGGTGCTTATTACAGGGGGGGTCGGGGCTACTTATTACAGGGGAAGGGGGTGTCTATTACTGGGGGTGGGGTGTTGCCTATTACTGGGGGGCGCTGTCTATTACTGGGGGGACCTGCTTATTACGGGGGGGTGGACCTGCTTATTATTGGGGGGACCTGCTTATTACTGGGGGGACCTGCTTATTGCTGGGGGTGGGGGCTACTTATTACAGGGGGAGGAGATAAATTATATGCTGCCCTATGTGTGTACTGGGGGGGGGGGTAGATTATATACTGCCCTATGTGTGTACTGCCAGGACATTCTAAATGTCATAATTAAATAAGTATGCACTAAACTCCAACCCCCTTCATAGCCCCGCTCCATATAACCAAAGCCCCGCCCATGTCCCACCCAACCCTGCTGGGCCTTGTAAAAATGGTCTTGCTTGAAGCCGGTCCCTGGTGCCAAAAAGGTTGGGGACCACTGATTTAGCACATATTATGCACACCCATCTGCTCTCAAAAGCCGATCATTCACTCATGCAAACACTGTTAGCTTACATGTAAACACTACCAAGCGTCATCTAAGCGACTGAGAAGGCGACCATTAAAAGCGAAAAACGTTATGTTTAAACACTCATCTTTCAAAGAAAACAGTCGCTCACTGTTCGGTGTTTCTAGCGAACTTTGAACAAAATTTGTTGCGTGTAAAAGGGCCTTTTACTGACAAGCCCAACACATAGCGGACATTTCTCAGTTTTGCTCCTTTTAAGGCTGAATATTTCCTGCCTGCAGAAGTCAGTGAGGATGTGAGTGATTGCATCACTGTATATGTTGTGCCTAGACATACAAAGCTTCAGCCAGGGGTGTACCAAAAGGCTTAGGGGTCCAGGTGCAAAAGTTCAGCCCGGCCCCCCCAACCTGTACCCATACCCATACGTAAACCGTGCAGCGTACAATTGCAAAACTTGGCATAAGCTTTCTAAACATGACTTATTTCCTGGACTATGTAAATATTTGTTTGTAGCCCCTTAGACCGGGCTCACACGTGCGTATGATTACCATGTATTATGCGTCCGCTGTACGTGCGTGTGATACGCGGTAAATTAAATATATTGCCTTACACAGTTCCGGTCGCATTTGCGAATAGGAATCGTGTAATATGCGGGCACAAAAAAGAACACAGCATGTTCTATTTTGCGGCATAAGAGAACCCGTTGTTCTCTATGGGCCCATAATTAACGCCGCTCGTATGTAATTAAATTGCGTATGGTCAGTGTATATACGCACCCATGCGAATCGACACCACAGGAAATATTTAAAAAAACTAAAAGAAGTGGACTGCACATGGCAGTGTGAGTGAGATACAATGTCATGCGCAGTACAATTTTGCTGCCGTATGCTACAATAGGATAGGTCACCAGCAGCTCCACAACAGTAAAACACTTCATCATGACCGATGCAGTGTTTTATGCTTACAGTCATGTTCATGTTTTTTATTACATTTTTTAACCACAATTAAAAAAAACACATCAATTAATAAACTACCTAGACTATTAAAAACGTCATTTGGTTTTAAACAATAAATGCGTTTTTGTAAATCCACATGCAGAGTTTTGATGCACTTTTTAATTGTGTGGAAACTGTGCAATCATATACAGTATATACCCATGTTATACCAGCATGCTCCATATCACTCTATACAGGGAGATGTATAAATTATACCAGCTGTATATATGATGGCCATCAGATACAACCGGATTTGCTCCAACCCAACAGGCAGAAAGGAACATTTACACATTCTCAAAAAGACATTTATAAATCAGGGCTACCATCCCACCTCGATTGATGACCAAATCACCAGAGCCACCAGGACACCCAGAAATCAACTACTCCAATACAAGGAGAAAGAAAAAAATGGACGTGTGCTACTAGTAGTGACCTACAATTCACAGCTAGAGGTACTAAGGAATACTGCAAAGAAACTTCATCATACCCTACACAAGGATGACCGTCTGAAAACCATATTACCGGACCCTCCCCTTCTGTGTTACAGGCAACCTCCAAGCCTGAGGAACTCTATAACCAGGAGTGCATTGCCCTCTGACACACAAAAGGAACTTATCCCTGTAATGTAAGGAGCTGTAAGACCTGCTGACATGTACTGACTGCGGACAGGATACGGATCCCCAACACACAGCAGGACTATAAGATCCCAGGGACATTCACATGTTCCATGTCTGATGTTCTGTACCTGATCCTGTGCAGTAAATGTTCTGTTAGGGGGCTTTATATCGGGAAAACGGGACAAAAACTGAGAGCCAGGATGAGATCTCATCACCACTCAATTAGAGAGGGAAAGACTGAACTACCTATGGCAAAAAATTTTTTGTCAGAGGCACAGCATAGGGACAAAAGGTTTCAATAATGACTTATGAAGAACCCTATGAACCGTCCATGTAGCTGGCAGATTAAGTTCATAAGCATGCAGATTTACTACACGCGTGATGACAAAGTGGGTCCACGTGACGCGGCGCCAGTTTCAAAGACGGAACCTTCAATTTGAGATTTTTAGAAGACAAATATACTTTGTCCCATCCTGTAAGGTTCAGACACTGACAGACTCCTCCCACTACGCAACTGCATACGAGCCCCCGTTGCTTCCAGGTTCTTCTGTACTTCTTTCCACACCCCCTGCAGCGCATCTGTGGCGACATCCACTGCAGGACAGACAGACGGAGTAGAAATAGCTGTAAGGAAGCGAGGATGCTGACCATATACGCAAAGGAATGGAGACACCCCAGTGGAAGAACAAGTACGGTTGTTTAGCGCAAACTCTGCCAACGGCAGGAATTCTGCCCACTGAGGAGCCTTTTCACGGGCAAACAACCGTAAATATTTCACTAAATCCTGGTTCTTCCGTTCAGTCTGACCATTAATTTGCGGGTGGAATGCTGACAAGAAGGAAAGCGACGTTCCCAGGTTTCTACAAAAGGCTCGCCAAAATTGCGCAACAAACTGAACCCCGCAATCAGATACAATGTTCTCGGGAACCCCATGTAGACGAATGATTTCTTTTACAAAAATCTTGGAAAATTCTATCGCAGAAGGTATTTTCATTAACGCCACAAAATGCGCCATCTTTGAGAAACAGTCTACAACAACTAGGATAGTGGTGGACTTCTGAGACTCAGGTAGATTGGTGATGGTCTTAGAGGCCCCTCCGGACGACGATTTTTACTGCGTGCACAGACAGAGCATCCCTTAACAAAGTTGTGGATCTTCCGAGACTCTGAGACGCAAGGTTTCTGGCACAAATTATCTGCCCTCTGGCACCCCCGAGGGAGCGTCCTGCTGCCAATTTTGTAGATGAGGAACGAGATCAGATTCTACCGCAGCCACCACCACCCCAGGTGTCAAGATATTCTCGGGAGCCACTGTCTTACATTCCGGTGAACCGAAGGTTCGTGAGAGGGCGTCTACCTTCACATTCTTCTCCCCTGGAATATATGTAACGATGAGGTTAAACCTGGAGAAAAACAACGCCAACCTGGCCTGATGAGCTGTGAGTCTCTTAGCATTGGCGAGATATACCAAGTTTTTATGATCCGCATAAACGGTAATGGGATGCCTTGCCCCCTCAAGATGGTGATGCCACTCTTCTAGAGACCACTTAATCGCTAATAACTCACGATTACCCACGTCGTAGTTACATTCCACCAAACTGAACTTCCATGAGAGGATACACATGGACTATACCCAGGTCTCCCGCTGACTTCCTGAGACAGTAAAGCCCCCGCCCCCACCTCAGACGCATCGACCTCAAGGAAGAACCGTCACCACGCAACAGGCTGTACTAGTACTAGTACCGGGGTAGCAGTAAACGCCCTTTTGAGATGAATAAAAGCCTCTAGGGCCTCTGGCGACCATCTTACCAAGTCGGCACCCTTCTTGGTAAGATCGGTCAGGGGTCGAGCAATAACAGAATAATTCTTAATGAATCTACGGTAAAAATTTGCGAAACCTACAAACCGCTGGAGAGCTTTCAGGTTATCTGGTCTGACCCATTGGGAGATTGCTGTAACTTTATCAGACTCCATTTGAATCTCCATGGGTGAAATCACATAACCGAGAAAAGACACTTGTTTAGTACCAAAAATGCATTTCTCCAACTTGACAGAAAGTTGGTACTCACGCAAACGGGTCAGAACCAGCCTCAGGTGCTGCACATGAGAATCCCAGTCTGGGGAGTACACCAGAATGTCATCGAGGTATATGACCAAAAATACCCCCAGGAAATCGTGGAAGACCGCGTTCATAAATCCCAGGAACACAGCGGGGGCATCACAAAGTCCGAAGGGCATGACTAGACATTCAAAATGTCCGAACGAGGTGTTGAATGCGGTCTTCCACTCATCTTCCTTTCGGATGCAAATTAAATTGTAAGCCCCCCTTAGGTCCAATTTGGAAAACCAGTGGGCCCCTACCACCTGATTTCAATAAATCAGGAATCAGAGGCAGGGAGCACTGGTTCTTCACTGTAATTTTATTCAAAGTCCGATAATCCACACAAGGCCTCAAAGTCCCATCCTTCTTCTCTGCAAAGAAGAGACCTGCCCCGGCCGGGAAAATGGACAGCCTAATATGTCATTTGGCCAGAGACTCTGAAATATAGGACTTAAAGGAGTTGTCCCGCGCCGAAACGGGTTTTTTTTTTTTCAATAGGCCCCCCGTTTGGCGCGAGACAAACCCGATGCAGGGGTAAAAAAAACAAAAACGGATAGTACTTACCCGAATCCCAGCGCTGCGGCGACTTCTTACTTACCTTGCGAAGATGGCCGCCGGGATCTTCACCCACGGTGGACCGCAGGTCTTCTCCCATGGTGCACCGTGGGCTCTGTGCGTTCCATTGCCGATTCCAGCCTCCTGATTGGCTGGAATCGGCACACGTGACAGGGCGGAGCTACGAGGAGCAGCTCTCCGGCACGAGCGGCCCCATTCAGAAGGGAGAAGACCGGACTGCGCAAGCGCATCTAATCGGGAGATTAGACGCTGAAATTAGATGGCACCATGGCGACGAGGACGCTAGCAACGGAGCAGGTAAGTGAATAACTTCTATTTGGCTCATATTTAATGCACGATGTATATTACAAAGTGCATTAATATGGCCATACAGAAGTGTATACCCCACTTGCTTTCGCGGGACAACCCCTTTAATGCTAAGTGCAAAAGCATTGGCACACCTATGTAATGTACCTAATCTAATTCTCTAACTTCCTGGTGTTCTACAAACATTACATTTGGAATGACCATTCTTTAGTTCCTAAGTAGGAAAAGTAAAGAGGTCACAACTTGATTATTCAATGCCAATTGTAATAGTAAGTGCACCCATATGTAATGTACCTTCCTACTGTCATACGAGCGTGAAATTTGGCACAAACTGTTATGGTATACTACACTTGATAATCCAGCCCAGGTGCCCTATATCTCACCCACAACCCTTGTCCCTGCCTACTTGCCTGCACTCCTGGCTAGCCCAAGGCGGGCAACTGGGCGGCGGTCCCTACTCTCCCTAGGGGCCGAAAAAGAGACGCTGGCGTACCTGGATGAAAAGGGTAGAATACCGACAGAAAAGGCAGATATAAATAACCAACACGAGCAATACTAAGCAGAACCGAGGCAGATGGAAAAACCTGGCGGATGATAGCAAGGTATAGCAGACAAGATGACAGGAGCAGGAGACCAACAGAGGCAGACTAGCTAACACACTGAGGGAAACCAATAACTGGCAGTGATTGCAAGTCTTTGCCCGATCTTTAAACAAAAGCCTCCGCCCAGGGTCAGAGAGAGGGAGAAGCCAACTCCCAACAAAACACAACAAAAGAGAGCTCATGCATGGCAGCTGCACTCACAGGTGCACACGCACACGGCGCTGCACCCCACCAGCACCACACCGCCCACACCGACCAGGCACAACAAGCCGGGGGGACGCGTCCCGACTGCGGGACCCCGCACACCACCGCCCCAAGAGGACCAGCAAACGCCGCATGGTAACACAAACATTCTTTAGGTTCTACATTGGAAACGTAAAGGGGTCACAACTTGACTATTCAATACCAGTTGCAAAAATAAGTGCACACCTATGTAATGTAACTTCCCAGTGAAATGGCATATGACGGGGGCCCTTAGGCCCCAGCTCGCTAAGGAGCCATCGCAATTGCGACCCCCTAGCAGTATGCCAGTGGCTTCAGCACTTGTCGTAGGAGCTTACATCCTAATATAATGCACAGTCACCTGCAGAGAGTTACTAGTTACAACCTGTGAACTCTTCCATACCTGAGTGCTGCACATACAGAGAAGGGAATATTCCAGCCGCTGGAGTCACTTACATTGCTTCTCTCCTGCTTGGCTTCCTCTTTGCTAAACTTGGCCTCTTCAGAAGTGAAACAACATTCATCCCTCCCATCGGGGAGGAGGTGATGAGGTCGGCCAGCTCTGTCTATTGTGGAGATATGCTGGTGGGTGTCTATGTGATCAGTCATATTCAGTGCTGTGAAGAAAGGTCACTTCTTACCTGTACTTTATACTGGGAGGCTGTTCCATATACCTGAGTGCTGTTTGTAGGATATCCATGTCCTTGCTGCAGAAATAAGGCTTTGTTCACATCTGTGCTGCAGCCTTTTTTCATAGCAGAAGTCATGATGAAGAGTCAGACCCATCGTACTACAGATACCAGCGACCCTGATGACCCCATTTACTTAGAGGCTACACTTCTGCTTTTGGCTTGCAAATACTGTTGCAAAATACTGAAGTAAGAGCGGTCTGAAAGATGTGTCCCTGTGTTGTGTGAGATATTTCTTAGTCCTTTAGGTTCACACAATTTACTTATACCAGCGTTTCATGTGCTGCACTAAGCAAAGTGAGTTCCCAGCCATGAGCGCCAAATATATAAGAGCCTCATCTTGCCGCCAAGGACCACTCCTGAAAAAACATTTTTTATCCCTGCCCCCCTCAATTGAATGCCTGTAACTCTATAGAGATCTCCTCTGTGTATTCCTGCCACATCCCTGCAGTGCAGCCCCTTGTTTGATGCTTATCAGTCATTTGAGAGTGATAATTTTTATTTTTAGTTTCAGATCAATCCCATGATGCATCAGCACAGCATTAACTGAGCCTTTACCATTTCTGCCTTCTGCGGGAACAGATTAATTGTCATTATCTTCTATATTCATCTAAAGAAGCTACAGGCCATAAGTATACAGTCAGGTGGATGAGCTGTGATCTCTTCTATTATACCTGTGTGACAAGAGCTGTGTGATCATCATTAATAACTGTGTTAGGAGGGCCATGTCCATCTATAGGCAGTTTCAGTGGTAGGCGCATATAACATCACACAGACTGAGAATCTGACTCGAAACTGAATACATATCCCCAAGTAGATCTTAGCTGGTCATAATTGAGATAACATGGCTATCTCAGGAGGAGGAGACTGGAAGATTCAGACAGAAATAACTACCCAAGCTAACACAAGCTGACTTATATATAATGGGGGATAGCCACGTAATAAACGAATAAATAAAAAAAATATCACTGGAGTGGCCCTTTAATTATTACTAAAAACTCTTCCTATCAGGGTCACCTCATGTTCCCTCCTTTTACCTTGTATTATTATTGTTAGCTTTTTATTTATAGTGCACATGGTGACACACAACATATTGTCATAATAATATATACCAGGTTTATTAATTAACAGTATCACACTAAATCATACTGCAAGTTACATATACATAGTATGCAAGTATGCAAGGCTGAAAAAAGAGAATGTCCATCCAGTTTAGCCCATCCCCCTTGTTGATCCAGAGAAAGGCATAAAAAAACATGAGGCAGAAGCCAATTTACCTTCCCGGCTCCATAATGGCAGTCAGAATAATCCCTGGATCAACATATGAAGGTTCTTACCTGACTCCAAAATCCGGTTCAACAACTTCTTTGGTTATTTAAGGTCTATATCCTGCAATGTTGTAGTGCTCCAAAAAGACCTCCAGTCCCCTCTTAAACTCCTCCATTGATTTTACCATCACCACTTCCTCAGGCAGAGAGTTTCATAATCTCACAACTATGTTGGTGATGAAACCTCCTTTCCTCTAAACGTAAAGGATGCCCTCTTATTACTATCAGTTCTGGAGATAATTTGCATAAACACAGTTTAAAACTTGATACACATATAGATAAGCCCTGAAGAGGCAGCACAAGAGATCTGGAAAGGCTCTAGAGAAACTGACTGAGACTAAAAATCCCTTTTTAAACCCAACTAACAGTAATTGTCAACCTGAAACATGAGCTACAGTTCTCCAGTACTCACTCAGTTGGTGCTATGGAAATTACCTGCTATCTGCAGCTTGTGGGTCAGTGGCTTCTCTGGCTGTTCATTGCAAACATTGGAGGAAAGGCACATCTTAAAGCAGTTTCAGGTCTTGAAGATAGCTGCAGGCTTCTCTCAGAGTGTTGGGTATACAATCAACTCAACAGGGGGTTGGAGGTAGGTTAAGTAGCTTCTCCATAACAGCAGAGGGGAGAAAGCCAGCAAGATGAATGCAGGCCTCCTTCCCCCCTCCTTCTGTTTCTCTGTCTAGTCACTGTCTGGCTCTGACTCCTGCATTGAACTACTTTTTCCTGCCCATCAGTGCTTTTATATTTTTCTGTTGCAACATAGCTCAGAAAAAAAGGGAAACTACCCCATCTCCTCCAACCCGAACTCTCTTCTCAAAATGGCTCCGATAGGCTCTGCCCTCTGACCAATCCGGGTGCTCCTGTCTTTTTCTGGACAGGTGGACCAATGGCAGTGGAAGGTCCTTGCTACATACAAAAAGTTCTTCACAGGTCCGTCAACAATTGTATTACAGTGAAAGTGACCAAGCTAAATCAACTATTTAATTACCTATTCTGGCCCCATCTTCTTATTAAACGAAATTTAGCATCACTACCATTTGCTAAGTGAGCTTGTAGTTAGGACAGTTGCTCTTGACTTGCAGCTAAGTACTTTTACTGTAGTGCCACAGTTCAGGACACTACAGATTCCCCCTTACTAAAATAACAGCCATCCTCACTGTTTCCTCTACAAGTCCAAAGGACAAGATGGGTTGACAGCTTGATCTGGCACCTTGACATTAAAGAATGTATTTATTTAGATTTCCGCGGAACAATAGATTGAGCTAAAGCAGGACCTTAGGCCACCAATTGCTATTGGGTCTATACATGCTGCTTCTCCCCAAAGGCTACATTATGCAATTACAGTTTTAGCATAAAATACAGAACATTTTTATGTTCAATCATTTTTATTATCATTTTCAAATAATAACCAACAGCATTACAATAATGTAGATCAAACTGGGGAAAATTTACATTGAAACCCTTCAAAGAGCCCGTTACTGACGAGCCGTTGGGTTACTGATTTCCCCATACTTTCACTCAAATTCTCCAAAAACTAAATTAAACCAAATAAAAACACCACAATTCAACAGCAAAATAAAGGAAGAACAAAAAAATATGGGGGAAGGGGGGGGGGAAGAAATGACCAGGAAAAAGAGAGGAGGGAGGGATAGGGGGGGAAGGAGCTACGACCTTGCTTATGTCATGTAATGATTGAACTCACTAGGGGTCCAATCGACCCATTTCAAGCCATACTTTAAAGGGCGCCAAAGCCCTCATGGCTATCCAGGGACTCCATAATTCATAGGCGCCGATCCGTTACTGTTCATCTCCAGAGCTCTCCTCCTCCTATCTCATGAGCAAGTCTAGTTTCTCCGTCCAGGTGGTCCTTGATGGAGGGGAAGTGGATCACCACAAGCCAGGGATTAACTTTCTTATCACCAATATAGTCAAATGCAATAGATCTGCCTTAACTTTGGCGATCGACCCAGGGAGCATTAGGAAGAGGGCCATCTCAGCTGTTATGGACACCGCTGACCTGGTCATAGCATTATGCAACAATTCCACATTGCTCCATAGATTGCTGATGGACGAGAATTTCCACAAGATGTGCATCATTGTTCCTGTGCTGCCCTGGCATCTCCAGCACACCGGGGAGACCCGGGTATCCATCTTTTGTAGCCTCAACGGTGTCCTATACCAGCAAAAGAGTATTTTGAAATTCTGTTCCGGAATTCTCTCGAATTTGGTGCTCTTATGACAGAGAAGGAAGGCCCTCTGCCACCCCGATCTGGAGAACTGCGTCCCCATCTCCCGTTCCCACTGGCTTGAGTAACTAGGGAAAGAGTCTCCCATCTCATCGGCGAGCAGTAATTTGTAGATAACTGAGATCCCATGTTCGACAGGGGACGTCATCATACAAAGACTCTCAAATGGCGTCAACTGTTGTCCTCCACACCGGCTGGGCATCAGGGACTCCACATAACCCCTCACCTATAAGTAGCTTAGCCAAACTCCCAGGGAGGGGTCTACAATCAATGTAAAACTACTTCAAAGGCTTCACTCCCTCCTGAGACATCACATCTCGAACAGTGTCCTTGTTCCAGATGTCCGTAAACTGCGGATTAGCTACCAGTGGGGTAAGGGGGCCCGGGTGGGACGTCAAGCCCAGCCTCAGTGCAAATGTCACCTATGTCTTAAGAACACTTAGCAAGAGTGGCGATAGTGACAAGATCTCCCAATGACCGTCTCGGAATCCAAAGGGGCCCCTGTGTCAATCTGTAGTCCGTGTGTTCTATCTCGACCCACAATTTGGAGGCCCTTCCCTGCATCAGAGTAAGAACAAAATTTGCAATGCATGCTTTATAGTAGAGTAAAAGGTCTGGAAGTCCCAAGCCCCCCCCCCCCCTTCTCCTTGGTCCTCAATCTAAAGCCAAGCCTAGGCCTATGTCCCGACCACACAAAATTAGTTAGCAGGGAACATATACTGAGGAGAAATTGTCTGTCGAGGTGGACCGAGAGGGTCTGACAAAGGTACAGAAACTTCGGCAGGGAGTCCATCCTTATAGCGTTGACCTGACCCATCCAGGATATGTAAAGGGGGCTCCATTTATTCAAATCCATTTATAGAAATCATGGAGATAGACTTAATAGTGTTGTCCCTGGTCTCCCTACCAGGGACAAGCCCCACCTGCTCTCTGTGTATCAGCTTGGGAATGTGCTTACTAATCCTATTAGCGATAAGCTTGGCGAACATTTTGACATCAGTATTGATCAGGAATATCGGCCTATAGTTTGCACAGGAAGAAGGATCCTTCCCCGATTTCGGAATTACAACAATATGCAACTGAAGAACCTGCGGCGGGAGGGGACATCGTTAAAATTTTTTACTAGAAGCAGGGACAATTCTTCTCTGAAGAGCTTATAAAATATTGCCGGAAACCCATCAGGTCCCGGAGTTTTGCCCGTCTTTAAATCTTTAATAATCTCCAAGATCTCCTCGTGGGCGAAATCCTCCTCCATACCCCAGACTCCGCAGCGCTCAAGGGACCCGGTCCGAACTCCTCCAAATAATGTGTCTCTTCTTCCCTTTCGACATTTCCCTGGGGGGTTGCCGACTCCAGGTTGTATAATTTCTCATAATAAAGGTGGAATTCCTCTAGGATATCCCATGTAGAGAACACCCGTTCTCCTCCCGCTTTGTGAAGTTTGGGGACAAATGTTTGTGGGGCTCTCGGGTGGAAAGTTTGGGCAACCAATGTCCGCACTTGTCTCCTAACCTATATAATTCCCTGCGTATCTTATCCCTAAAGGCCAGCATCTTCTGGTCTAAAGTAGCTAATATCCGTTGTCGCAGAGAAGAGATCTCCACTCGTAGAGTGTCGCTCAGGACCCTCTTGTTTGCTACCTCTCGATCATGTAAAGCTACCAATAGTGTCGCCAATTCCTTGGAACGTTCTTTTTTTAGTCTGGCCCCGTGGGATATCAGGGTGCCTATCAGGACACATTTTAGGGCCTCCCATTTAATAGGGGTCTGTGAGTCATCGTTCTGGTGATCTTGTATAAAGTTTATTATAGTTGTTTTAATGTCCTGTACACACTGAGGGTTGCTTAGTAAATTGTCATTTAATCTCCATGGTCTCTCTTGAGTGTCCCTCCCAAAACTGGCCAGTTCTACATAGACTGGCGCGTGGTCTGACCATAAGAAAGGCCCAAATGAGCTAGTAGGTTGAAAATCTAAAACAGCATAAGAAACCCAAATATAATCTAATCTTCCGTAGCTGTTATGCACTAGCGAGTGGAATGTGAAGTCCCTGATGCCCGGGTGTAGCAAACGCCATAGATCTACCAAACGCAGATTGTCTAGTTCTTTTAACAGGGAACAGGCTACTGCCTTTGAGACCGAGGACCCGCCCGAGGATGCATCCTGCGTCGGATCCATTGCCATATTAAAACCACCTCCCAAAATAATGACGGAGCCATCAGCGAACTTGCAAGTTCCCTTAAGGTGGCAAGTCTGAAGGTCTGCCCCTGATTTGGAAAGTAAAGATTAGCGAATGTGACCACCCTCCCAATTATTTCGGATTTAATGAATAGGTAACGGCCCTCTGGATCGCTCTGAATGCCAAGAGGGTTGATTTGTAAAGAGCTGTGGAGCACAATGGACACACCTCCAGCCTTTCTGGTTGGGTTCGGAATATGGAACCAGGTGGGATAAAATTTCGTGGAGCATAGGGGGATCTCGCCCACCTTAAAGTGTGTCTCCTGAAAAAAAGAGTATCTTCATCCCTTTTTTTTTCATGTGGTAAAGTACTTGGTCTCTTTTAGAAGGGATGTTCAACCCCTTGGCGTTATAAGGCTAGCCATATCCGTAAGAGTCTGGAGCAATGCGAAATACTCTTGGGCACAGGTCGTAATCGGGTGGAAGGAAAGGGTCTGGAAAACAAAGGGAACAAGGAGGGCTGGGAAGGAAAAACGAAAACATTCCTTGCGGTAGCCCGCCTAAAACCAGCTATTCTTGCAGCTAAGAGCTGCCTGCCCTAAGTGGGGGTAAAGGAAACCAAGGACCGGAGTCTGACCCCACCCTCACCGCCAAGCCTCCTTCTTCCAACAATAAGAGAGAAGAAAACAGGGAAACAGGAAAGAAGAAGAAAAAGAGAAGAAAAGATAAGGTAATATGAACAGAGAGGGAGATAGAAAATTGCTGTTGTTGTATGCTTAACTGGAGATGACACTCACGTTCACCGCAGGACCCGATACATCATCGGAGAGAAGGAGGAGAGGAAACATGGAATATGAAATCCTGGAGGTGGACAGACCCGCCTCCAGCCAAGAAGAGGAACCGGAACAGGAGGAGCAACGCCCCACAACACTGTATATCATATAAACCGCTGGATCCTAGAGAGCGGTAGGCATAATAAACAGCTGACGCCTGCACTGTATGAAGAGAGGTCACCCCGCGAACTCTCTTCATACATACCCCGACGCTCCAGGTCGTAAATCTACGTCCTGGAGCGGGAAGGGGTTAAATATCACTAGTCTAACCCAGAAAGAAGTGCAGAGCTGCCTTCAAAAAATTAAATAACAAATCTCCAGGGCCCGATAGCATACACCCCCGGGTTCTAAGAAAATTAAGTAATGTGTTATACCATTGTTTCTTATATTTAACCACTTAGTGACGAAGCCTGTTTGCACTTTAGTGACGGAGACAAATTTTTGAAATCTGACGTGTCATTTAACATATTATAACTCCGAAAAGGCTTTGCATATCCAAGTGATTCTGACATTGTTTTTTCACCACATTGTACTTCATTTAGGTGGTAAAAATAGACCATTAGAACTCGTGCATATTTATTAAAAGTGACAATTTTGGGAAAATTTTGAGAAATTGTCATTTTTTCACATTTTCAACTGTAATATCTCAAATATGTGCAAACATAGTGTACAAGTTTTTGCTAAGATATATATTTCCATCTGTTTACTTTATTCTGAACGCACATTTGAAAAACTTTCATGGTTTTTTTTAACCATTTAGGAGACATACAAATTTAACATTACTTTTCCGCATTTTGAGGAACACTTTGTTTTCCTACACCAAGCCAAGATTGCAAAGGTTCATGAGTGTCAGAATGATGGATACCTCCACAAATGACCCCATTTTAAAAACGACACCCCTTAGTGCATTCACTGAGGGGGTCAGGAGTATTTTGAACCCACATTTTTTTTTCAGAAATTATTGCAATTTAGAGGAGAAAAAATAAAATTTCATATTTTTGAAAATATGTCATTTTAAAGACATATTTGTTTTCTATAATGCGGATGAAAATGAGGATTGACACCCCAAAATAGATACCCCTGTTTGTCCTGTATTCGGAAACATACCCATTGTGGCCCTAATATTATGTCTCTATGCACACGGGGCCCAAAATGAAAGGAGTAGTCTGTGTCTTTCAGAACAGAAATTTTACTTGAAGGCCCTTTAGGCCCCATAGCACACTTGTAGAGCTCTTGAGTAGCCAAAACCATAGAAACCCCCCATAAATTACTCCATTTCGAAAACTGGACCCCTTAACGAATTTATCTAGGGGTTTACTGCCCATTTTAACCCCACAGTTTTTGAATGAATTTAAAAAAACAGAAGTAAATAATTGTAATTTTCCTTTTTTTGGCAATTCTGTCATTTTAAAAACAGCTTTTTTTGTACAGCACACACATGAATGAAGACTTGCCCCCCAAAATGGATACCCCTGTTTCTCCCGTGTTCAGAGACATACCCATTGTGGCCCTGATCTTATGACTGGATGCACAAAGGGGCCCAAAATGAAAGGAGTAGTCGGTGGCTTTCAGAACAGAAATTTTGCATGAAGGTGATTTAGGCCCCATTGCCCACTTGTAGAGCCCTTGAGTGGCCAAAACTATAGAGAACCCCCACAAATGACCCCATTTTAAAAACTAGACCACTTAATGAATTTATCTAGGGGTCTACTGATAAGTTTTACCCTACAATTTTTGAATAAATCTAAGCAAAGCAGTAGGAAAAAAATTAAGATTTTCTTTTTTTTGACAATTGTGTCAATTTAAAAACTGTTTTCTTTGTACAGCACACATATGACGGAAGACTTTCACCGCAAAATGGATACACCTGTTTGTGCCGTGTTCAGAAACATCCTCATTGTAGCCCATATCTGCTTACTGCACACATGGCTAGGCCTATAATGGAAGGAACACCCATTGGATTTCAGGGTACAACTGAATAAATTCCAGGCCCCTTTGCCCACTTGTAGAGCCATTGAGCGGCCAAAACGATAAAGAACTGCCACAAATGACCCCGCTTTGAACACTAGACCCCTTAACGAATTCCTCTAGAGGTGCATGGTGTGTTTTGACCCCACAGTATTTGAATGAATCTAATTAGAGATGAGCGAGCACCAAAATGCTCGGGTGCTCGTTACTCGAGTCGAACTTTCCGCGATGCTCGAGGGTTCGTTTCGAGTAACGAACCCCATTGAAGTCAATGGGCGACTCAAGCATTTTTGTATATCGCCGATGCTCGCTAAGGTTTTCATTTGTGAAAATCTGGGAAATTCAAGAAAGTGATGGGAACAACACAGAAACGGATAGGGCAGGCGAGGGGCTACATGTTGGGCTGCATCTCAAGTTCCCAGGTCCCACTATTAAGCCACAATAGCAGCAAGAGCGCCCCCTCCCAACAATTTTTACTTCTGAAAAACCCTCATTAGCAATGCATACCTTAGCTAAGCACCACACTACCTCCAACAAAGCACAATCACTGCCTGCATGACACTCCGCTGCCACTTCTCCTGGGTTACATGCTGCCCAACCCCCCCGCATGACCCAGTGTCCACAGCGCACACCAAAGTGTCCCTGCGCAGCCTTCAGCTGCCCTCATGCCACACGCTGGCCTCATAGCCACACCACCCTCATGTCTATTTATAAGTGCGTCTGCCATGAGGAGGAACTGGAGGCACACACTGCAGAGGGTTGGCAGGGCCAGGCAGTGACCCTCTTTAAAAGGGGCGGGGCGATAGCCCACAATGCTGTACAGAAGCAATGAGAAATCCAATCCTGTGCCACCTCCATGAGGAGCTGCACACGTGGGCATAGCAATGGGGAATCCATGTGCCACACACTATTCATTCTGTCAAGGTGTCACATAGCTCAATCGACACTGCAAGGGGAAAGCCGTCTGCGCTCTGCCCCCTTCCCCAATCAGTCAGTGTCTTTGTGCCAGACAGGTCAAACACCGCAATGGGAACTAAGTGGGCACCAACAGCATAGGTGGGTCCTAGGAAACCCAAGACATGAACCAAAAAATTTATATATTACCAGCCAAACATAGCAGACTTGCACCGCGCCCATGACATAGGCCTCGGCCCACAGCTTCAGCAATCCTAGGCAGGAAGCGGACTTTCACTGCACCCAGGACAAAGGCCTCTGCACAAACCCTCAGCAATCGCGGGCCTACAGCGGACTCCAATGCTAGTGTAGCTGTGCACGTCTCATTAGCGCTGTATTGCTCCTGTAGTTTGTCCCAATGCAGTGCCCCGGATAGTAGAGCTAACGTCAGATAAAATACAGGTGGGCTTCGGCCCACACTGCACGCCCCAGTAAGACTGGGGTTTTTTATAAGTTGACACAGGCAGGTACAACTCCCTAATGTGAAGTCCGTGTGGACCCAAAGCATGGGTGGCTCCCTGGAACCCACCGGCGGTACATAAATAAATCCCATTGCAGTGCCCAGCACAGCTGAGGTAACGTCAGATTAAGTGCAGGTGGGCTTGGGCCCACACTGCATGCCCCAGTCAGACTGGGGTTCTTTATAAATTGACACATGCAGTTACAACTCCGTGTGGACCGACAGCATAGGTGGGTCCCAGGAAGCCACCGGCGGTACATAAATAAATCCCATTGCATTGCCCAGCACAGCTAAGGTAACGTCAGATTAAATGCAGGTGGGCTTCGGCCCACACTGCATGCCCCAGTCAGACCGGGGTTTTTTATAAATAGTCACAGGCAGGTACAACTCCGCAATGGGAATTCCGTGTGCACCCACATCATGGGTGGTTCCCTGGAAGCCACCGACTGTACATAAATGTATCCCATTGCAGTGCCCTGGACAGCAGAGCTAACGTTAGATTAAATGCAGGTGGGCTTCGGCCCACACTGCATGCCCCAGTCAGACTGGGGTTTTTTATAAGTAGACACATGCAGTTACAACTCCGTGTGGACCGACAGCATAGGTGGGTCCCAGGAAGCCACCGGCGGTACATAAATAAATCCCATTGCATTGCCCAGCACAGCTGAGGTAACGTCAGATTAAAGGCAGGTGGGCTTCGGCCCACACTGCATGCCCCAGTCTGACCGGGGTTTTTAATACATAGACACTGGCAGGTACAAATCCCTAATGTGAAGTCCCTGTGGACCCACAACATGGGAGGCTCCCTGGAACCCATCGGCGGTCCATAAATGTATCCCATTGCAGAGCCCTGCTCAGCAGAGCTAACGTCACATACAATACAGGTGGGCTTCGGCCCACAGTGCATACCCCAGTCAGATTGGTAATATGTACGTTAACAGTAACTGTGTTGGTGGGAAAAGGCCTCGCCACCATCATGTCTTTGGGAAGCCTCCGTTTCCACACCACAGTGACATAGTATTAGCAGCGGTATAGTCAGAGCCCAGAATTAGTAACATTTCAGCGGTAGCATTAGGGACAGGCCCCAGTAACATATCACTAGCAGCAGTATAGGGGGAGCACAGTCTTAGTTCCATTTCAGTAGTAGTAGCAGTCAAGACAGGCCACAGTAACATTCCCGTTGCAGCAGTTTAGGGAGATAACAGTCTCTTTCACATTTCAGTAGTTGCAGTATAGACAAGGCCCCAGTTACATTTATGTAGCAAAAGTGTAGGCCAACCCCACACACCTTGCTGTAGCATGAGTGCAGGCGAAGCCCATAAAAATTACTAAGATTACACTGTAGGCGAGGGCCCCAAAAAATTGGTGTACCAACAGTACTAATGTACCTCAGAAAAATTGCCCATGCCCAACCAAGAGGGCAGGTGAAACCCATTAATCACTTTGGTTACTGTGGCTTATTTGTAACTAGGCCTGGAGGCAGCCCAGTTAAAATAAAAATTGGTTCAGGTGCAAGTTTCAACGCTTTAATGAGAATTAAAACGTATAAAATGTTACGGCACTCTGCCCCCCGAGCGCCAGGTGGGGTGCCCTGAACTTCCCGCACCCCACTGTCCCTGCCTACTTGCCTCGGACCTGGCTAACCCCAGGCGGACAACTGGGCGGCGGCCCCGAAGGGACAAAAGGTTTCAATAGCGATTTATGGAACACCCTGTGAACCCTCCATGTGGCTGGCAACCCCAGCTCGTAGGCGAGTGGGTTCACCACACTTGTGATGGCAAACGGCCCCACGTACCGTGGCACCAGCTTCAAGGACGGGACCCGCAATTTGAGATTTTTAGAAGACAGGTATACCATCTGTCCCACCCTGTAAGGTTCAGACACAGACAGACTCTTCTCACTACGCAACTGCATACGGGCCCCCGCTGCCTCCAAGTTTCTCTGTACCTTTTTCCATACTCCCCGAAGCGTATCTGTGGTGACATCAGCTGCAGGACAGACCGACGGAGTAGGGATTGCTGTAAGGAAGCGAGGATGCTGACCGTATACACAAAAAAATGGAGACACCCCCGTGGAAGAACAAAGGCGGTTGTTTAGTGCAAACTCTGCCAACGGCAGGAACTCTGCCCACTGATGGGCCTTTTCGCTAGCAAACAACCGTAAATATTGCACTAAATCTTGGTTCTTCCGCTCAGTCTGACCAGTAGTCTGTGGGTGGAACGCTGAAGAGAAGGAAAGCGACGTTCCCAGGTTTCTGCAGAAGGCACGCCAAAACGGCGACACAAACTGAACCCCGCGATCAGATACAATATTTTGGGGAACCCCATGTAGGCGAATTATTTCCTTTACAAAAATCGTGGTGAATTCTTTTGCCGAGGGTAGCTTTTTTAACGCCACAAAATGTGCCATCTTTGAGAACAGGTCGACCACCACTAAGATAGTGGTGCACTTCTGGGATTCTGGTAGGTCAGTGATGAAATCTACTGATAAGTGCGACCATGGACTGGAAGGAACCGGTAGCGGTCTCAGAGGACCCTCCGGAGGACGCCGCCGACTCTTATTGCGAGCACAGACCGAGCAACCCCTCACAAAGTTGCGGATCTCCTGAGACATGCCTGGCCACCAGAAGTGTCTGGAACAAAGCTCCAGGGTCCCCTGGAACCCTAGATGCCCTGCGAGAACCGACGAGTGAGACTCATCCATGACTCTAGGGCGTAGGGTCTCTGGCACAAACCATCTGCCCTCCGACACCCCCGAAGGAGCGTCCTGCTGAGCATCCTGTAGTTGAGGGACGAAGTTAGACTCTACAGCTGCCACCACCACGCCGGGGGCTAAGATATTCTCGGGAGTCATGGTCTCACTATCCGGTACCCCGAAACTCCGTGACAGGGTGTCCGCCTTCACGTTTTTCTCTCCTGGGATATATGTCACGACGAAATTAAACCTGGAGAAGAACAACGCCCACCTGGCTTGACGAGCTGTGAGTCTTTTCGCATTGGCGAGATATACCAGATTCTTATGATCAGTATACACGGTAATTGGGTGTCTAGCACCCTCAAGATGGTGTCGCCACTCTTCCAGAGACCATTTGATAGCCAATAATTCACGGTTACCCACGTCGTAGTTGCGCTCTGCTGAATTGAACTTCCGCGAAAAGAACGCACATGGGCTATACCCAAACCTCCCACTGACTTCCTGCGACAGTACTGCTCCTGTCCCCACTTCAGACGCATCTACCTCAATGAAAAAGGGTAGTCGTGCGTCCGGCTGTATTAGCACCGGGGCAGTCGTAAATGCCCTTTTTAAACGGCTGAAGGCCTCAAGGGCTGCAGGCGACCACTTCCCCAAGTCGGCCCCCTTCTTAGTCAGGTCGGTCAGAGGTTGAGCAATAACTGAGTAATTCCTAGTGAATTTGCGGTAAAAATTTGCAAAACCTAAGAACCGCTGGAGAGCCTTGAGGTTGTCTGGTCTGACCCATTGGGAGATTGCTGCTATTTTATCAGACTCCATCTGAATCTCTGTGGGTGAGATTACATAACCAAGGAAGGATACTTGTTTAGAACCAAATGTACATTTCTCTAACTTGACAAAAAGTTGATACTCGCACAAATGGGTCAGGACCAACCTCAGGTGCCGCACATGTGAGTCCCAGTCAGGCGAGTACACCAGAATGTCGTCAAGATAGATGACCAGAAATACCCCCAGGAAGTTGTGAAAGACCGTGTTCATAAAACCCTGAAACACAGCGGGGGCGTTACAGAGTCCGAAGGGCATGACCAGACATTCAAAATGTCCTAACGGGGTGTTGAACACGTCTTCCATTCATCTCCCTCTCTAATGCGAATTAGATTGTAAGCCCCCCGCAAGTCCAGTTTGGAGAAGCAGTGGGCCCCTACCACCTAATTCAGCAAGTCGGGAATCAGGGACAAGGAGCACTGGTTCTTCACTGTGATTTTATTCAAGGCCCGATAATCCACACAAGGCCTTAGCGAGCCGTCCTACTTCTCTACAAAGAAGAGACCTGCCCCGGCGGGTGACCTGGACGGCCGGATATGTCAGTTGGTCAGAGCCTCCGAGATATAGGACTTGAGGGCCTCGTGCTCGCGGCCTGACAAATTAAAAATGGCTCCCTTAGGGATGGGACTGTCGGGAATCAGGTCAATACCACAATCCCACTCCCTATGCGGATGCAGAGCCTCAGACAGTTTTTTGGAGAACACATCCTGAAAGTCTGACAAATACTCCGGAATGAGCACAGTATCTGCGGAGCACATGGCTATAGTAGACAGGTGATTATGACAGGATGATCCCCAATGAGTCAATTCCCGGGTGGACCAATCAAATTGGGGGTTGTGCAGTGCCAACCAGGGCATACCAAGCACCCCATCAACCGTCATTTTTTCCATAACCAGGAACGACAGTTCTTCCGAGTGGAGAACCCCCACAGTAAACTGTAATCCTGGGGTCATCCATCGTACCAGGCCTGTAGAAAGAGGGGTAGCATCAATACTGGTAAAATGAATTGGCGTCTCCAGCGCCACAAATTCTGCCATCAAGGGTTTAACGAAACTCATGCTTATCAGGTTAGCGGCTGCTCCGGAATCAATAAACTCCTTCCCGGGTCGGGAAAAGTTCCGGAATCTAACCTGACAAGGTACCAACAGTTTAGGAAGTACCTGAAGTCCTAGGCGATCCTCCCTACAATCGCCTAGGACTCAGAGCTTTTCCGCCGGTTCAGACTGTGAGCGCTGAAGCCTCAGGGGGCAGGTGATCACCCGATGTCCAGCTTTCCCGCAGTAGAAGCAGAGGTGATGCAACAAACGAATCCGGCGTCACTCTTTGGGGTCCAGTGGGTCAACCTCCATCGGCTCGGGAACAGAGACAGGTACGGAAGAAGAGGGAACAGGACAAATGACCTCCCTGACCCTATGGGCCTGTCTATCCTGCTTCCTAGACCTGAGCCTCCTATCTGCCTTCACCGCTAGCTCCATGGCCTCCCTTAAGGACCCGGGAATGGGATGGGAAATCAACAGGTCTTTTACCGCATCCGAGAAGCCCTGCAGAAAAACGTCCTTCAGAGCGCTATCGTTCCATGCAGTAACACCTGCATAGCGTCTGAAGTTGGAGCAATAATCCTCCACACAAAGCGGCCCCTGGTGCAACGCCAATAAGCGGGAAACCGCCAACCCCACTCGGTCCCCCGAGTTCCTGAAAAAATGCGTCCACGGCCTGCAGACAAGGGGAACCCTCGGGGATGGAAAAGGCCCAGGTCTGGGCGGAGCCCCGCAGCAGGGACATTATCAGCCCGACCCTCTGAGCCTCCGACCCGGAAGAACGGGGACGCATCTGAAAAAACAGGCGACACGCCTGTTGAAAGACAAAAAACTGGTTCCTCTCCCCAGAGAATACCTTGGGAAGAGGGCACTTGGGTTCAGGACAGGTTGAGGCGTCCGGCCCCTGCAACAACCCCCGTTGCTCCTGGGCCGCCATGCGAGCGGACAAATCCTGGACCACGGCTTGCAGCTGGGTCGAGAGGGAGATGATCGCCTTCATGACAAAAAGGGTTGTAAAGGGCCAGTTATTATGTTACGGCACTCTGCCCCCCGAGCGCCAGGTGGGGTGCCCTGAACTTCCCGCACCCCACTGTCCCTGCCTACTTGCCTCGGACCTGGCTAACCCCAGGCGGACAACTGGGCGGCGGTCCCTGCTCTGGCTAGGGACCTGGCGACTACCTAGATGGAACTCACTAATGGGGGACAGAGTGCCGACAGAAGAGGCAGGTGGAACCTACCAACAGAACTTACAAGGCAGAGCACGGCTGGAGATGGAGCTCACAGGCAAACTGGAAGGACACTGACTAGCAACTAGAGCAGACTGAGACAGACCTGACTAGAGGCTAACAGAACCAATAACTGGCAGTGAGCTCAGGGCACTGCCAGTCTTTTAACTTCAAGCCTCCGCCCAGGGGCGGAGAGTGGGAGGAGCCGACTCTCCCACTGTTGCATATGGAAGGTGGGGGAGAGCGGGCGGAACCCTATGGGCGGGCACGCCGCCGCACGCTGGCTGCCCCACGCCGCCGGGAGAGACCCACCTGCAGAGCTCCGGGACGCCGGAGCCGACATTGGAGCGGTGCGCGCCGGCCGCGGGACCCAGCGCCGCTCTGCATGGTAACATAAACATTGTTTACAAAAGTAATATGACTGAGCCTTGTGGGCCTAAGAAATATTGCCCGTTCAGCGTGATTACGTGAGGTTTCAGGAGGAGGAGCAGGAGGAGGAGGATGAATATAATACACAGATTGATGAAGCTAAAAGGTCCCCGTTTTTATGGTGATAGAGAACGATGCTTCCATCCGCGGGTGCAGCCTACATATTGTTTAGGTACCGCTGCTGTCCGCTAGTGGAGAAGAGAAGTCTGGGGAAATCCAGGCTTTGTTCATCTTTATGAGTGTAAGCCTGTCGGCACTGTCAGTTGACAGGCGGGTACGCTTATCCGTGATGATTCCCCCAGCCGCACTAAACACCCTCTCTAACAAGACGCTAGCCGCAGGGCAAGCCAACACCGCCAGGGCGTACAGCGCGAGTTCGGGCCACGTGTCCAGCTTTGCCACCCAGTAGTTGTTTGGAGCAGAAGCGTCACGGAGGACGGTGGTACGATCGGCTATGTACTCCCTCACCATCTTCTTACAGTGCTCCCTCCGACTCAGCATGGACTGGGGAGGTGTGACACAGCCTTGCTAGGGAGCCATAAAGCTGGAAAAGGCCTTGGAGAGTGTTCCTGCCTGCGCTAAACATGCTGCCTGATCTCCGCGCCTCCCCTTCTACTTGGCCCTCAGAACTGCGCCTTCTGCCACTAGCGCTGTCGGATGGGAAGTTTACCATCAGTTTGTCCACCAGGGCCCTGTGGTATTGCATCACTCTCAAACCCCTTTCCTCTTCGGGAATGAGAGTGGAAAGGTTCTCCTTATACCGTGGGTCGGGCAGTGTGTACACCCAGTAATCCGTAGTGGCCAGAATGCGTCTAACGCGAGGGTAACAAGAAAGGCATGCTAACATAAAGTCAGCCATGTGTGCCAGGGTACCTGTACGCAACATATGGCTGTCCTCACTAGGAAGATCACTTTGAGGATGCTCCTCCTCCTCCTCAGGCCATACACGCTGAATGGATGAGAGGCAAGCAGCATGGGTACCCTCTGCAGTGGGCCCAGCTGTCTCTTCCTCCTCAGGCTCCTCCCCCTCCTCCTCCTCAACGCGCTGAGATATAGACAGGAGGGTGCTCTGACTATCCAGCGACATACTGTCTTCCCCCGCCTCCGTTTCCACCCGCAAAGCATCAGCCTTTATGCTTTGCAGGGAACTTCTCAAGAGGCATAGCAGAGGAATGGTGACGCTAATGATTGCAGCATCGCCACTCACCATCAGGGTAGACGCCTCAAAGTTTCCAAAGACCTGGCAGATATCTGCCATCCAGGCCCACTCCTCTGTAAAGAATTGAGGAGGCTGACTCCCACTTCACCGACCATGTTGGAGTTGGTATTCCCCTATAGCTCTACGCTGCTCATACAGCCGGGACAACATGTGAAGCATAGAGTTCCACCGTGTGGGCACATCGCACAGCAGTCGGTGCACTGGCAGATTAAACTGATGTTGCACAGTCCGCAGGGTGGCAGCGTCCGTGTTGGACTTGCGGAAATGAGCGCTGACCCGGCGCACCTTGCCGAGGAGGTCTGACAAGTGTGGGTAGCCTTTCAGAAACCTCTGAACCACCAATATAAAGACGTGGGCCAGGCATGGCACGTGCGTGAGGCTGCCGAGCTGCAGAGCCGCCACCAGGTTACGGCCGTTGTCACACACGACCATGCCCGGTTGGAGGCTCAGTGGCGAAAGCCAGCAGTCGGTCTGCTCTGTCAGACTGTGCAATAGTTCCTGGGCCATGTGCCTCTTCTCTCCTAAGCTGAGTAGTTTCAGCATGGCCTGCTGACGCTTGCCCACCGCTGTGCTGCCGCAACGACTTCTGGCGATGTGCTGCTGCTGACACATCTTGATTGCGAGGTAGAGGTTGCGTTGGAGGAGGAGGAAGGTTTAGTGGAGGTGACATACACCGCCGCAGATACCAGCACCGATATGGGGCCCGCAATTCTGGGGGTGGGTAGTACATGAGCGGTCCCAGGCTCTGACTCGGTCCCAGCCTCCACTAAATTCACCCAATGTGCCGTCAGGGAGATATAGTGGCCCTGCCCACCTGTGCTTGTCCACGTGTCCGTTGTTAAGTGGACCTTGCCAGTAACCGAGTTGGTAAGGGCGCGTACGAACAATGTTGCGTGGGACGTGGTCGTGCAGGGCTGGAACGGCACACCGTGCAAAATAGTGGCGACTAGGGACAGAGTAGCGCAGGGCTACCGCCGCCAGCATCATGTTTTTGAAAGCCTCAGTTTCCACAAGCCTGTAGGGGAGCATCTCCAGGCTGATCAATTTGGCTATGTGGACATTTAAAGCTTGAGCGTGCTGGTGCGTGGTGGCGTATTTGCGCTTTCGCTCCAATGATTCTCTTAGCGACAGCTGGACGCTGCGCTGAGAGACATTCCTGGATGGGGCCGAGGACAGCAGAGGTGAGGGTGTGATTCCAGGCCAGGAGACGGTCGTGCCTGTGTCGTGAGAGGTGGGTTGGATCTCAGTGGCAGGTTGGGGCCCAGGGGGAGAGGCAGTGCCGCAAGCCAGAACGGCCTTCGTCCCACCTTGTGGGGTGCTTGGCCATAATATGCCTGCGCATGCTGGTGGTGATGAGGCTGGTGGTGGTGGCTCCCCGGCTGATCTTGGCGCGACAAAGGTTGCACACCACTGTTCGCCGGTTGTCCGCGGTCTCAGTGAAAAACTGCCACACTTTAGAGCACCTTGGCCTCTGCACGGTGGCTTGGCGCGAAGGGGTGCTTTGGGAAACAGCCGGTGGATTATTCGCTCTGGCCCTGCCTCTACCCCTGGCCACCCCACTGCCTCTTCCAACCTGTCCTGCGGCTGCAATTGCCTCCCCCTCTGAAGACCTGTCCTCAGTTGGCTTATCACACCAGGTGGGGTCAGTCACCTTATCGTCCAGCGGCTCTTCCTCCAAATCCTCTGTGCGCTCCTCCCTCGGACTTACTGCCCTTACTACTACCTCACTGATAGACAACTGTGTCTCATCGTCCTCCTCACCCACTGAAAGCTCTTGAGACAGTTGCTGGAAGTCCCCAGCCTCATCCCCCGGACCCCGGGAACTTTCCAAAGGTTGGGCATTGGTCACGACAAACTCCTCCGGTGAGAGAGGAACCATTGTTGCCCAATCTGGGCAGGGGCCCGAGAACAGTTCCTGGGAGTCTGCCTGCTTTTCAGAATGTGTCATTGTAATGGAGTGAGGAGGCTGGGAGGAAGGAGGAGCAGCAGCCAGAGGATTCAGAGTTGCAGCAGTGGACTGCGTAGAAGACTGGGTGGTCGATAGATTGCTGGATGCACTTTCTGCCATCCATGACAAGACCTGCTCACACTGCTCGGTTATTAATAAAGGTCTACGACGTGGAACCAGAAATTGTGATATGAAGCTGGGGACCCCAGAAACTGTCCTCTCGGCCTATACCCACACCCTCACTTGCAACTCCGCGTCCTCGCCCCCGTCCACGTCCTCTACCCCTACCCTTCAGCATGGTGGATTAAGAATCGAGCAGACACTGAGCGGTGTAAAAATTTTTTTGAATTATTGCCGTGCAGTTGGTGCCTGCCAACGGTTATACAACGCAAAAAGAAGCCTGAGCTAAATTATAAGGAAGGATGCAAGCAGGACTAGCTGTGCACTATGCAGTTGAGATTCACCTCAAGTCCCACGGGCCACGCAGCAATGTGCACTGGGTTACAAGCAGACGTAAAAAAGGATTCCTTTTTTAAAATTAGTTTTTTTCCAATGCAATGCAGGCAATGGAGCGTCTATTGGAGTCTCCCTCTATGGCTGTCTGGCACCGTACACTGCGCCGGCAGCTGTCTGGTAACACAGAGCGTAGAAAAATATTACTGCTTTCTTGGCATGCACTTGGAGGCAGAGAGTGCTTACGTTACACTAACTGCCCCAGCAAAAAATGACACTGAAGGCTGAACTGAGGCCTTGCAGTGCAATGCTGAGGTACTACAACTCCCAGCAACCATGGAGTTGCACAGGTAGACAGGATTCCACACTAGCACTGTCCTTGCCTCACCAAAACTTCCCCTATACTACTTAGTACAGACTGCAGCCTGAGAACTCTATAGCTGTAATGGGGCTGCACGCCCGATATACCAAAAAAAAGGCAAAACTGCTCCCAGCTCCCAGCACCCACAGCAGTAGTGCACTAGGTGAGCTGTGGCCCTAAGAAGGACCGTTGGGGTTCTTGTAGACTCTAACACTCTCCCTAAACCAGCAACAGCAGCAGCAGCACTCTCCCTAATCTCTGCCAGCATGTGTCTGAGGCGAGCCGTGAGCCGCGGGCGGGGCTGATTTAAATACTCGGGGGTCACTTGATCTCTCTAGCCACTCACTGCAGGGGGGTGGGATAGGGCTGGAACATCACAGGAGGAAGTGGTAATGCCTTCCCTGTGTTTCTGTTGGCCAGAAAATGGTGCAAATCTTTCAGGGAAGGAAAATGAATGTGACTCGAACACCTCATGGTGCCCGGCTCGAGTAACGAGCATCTCAAGTACCCTAATACTCGAACGAGCATCAAGCTCGGACGAGTATGCTCGCTCATCTCTAATCTTTATACAACCCCAATTCCAAAAAAGTTGGGACACTGTGTAAAATGTAAATTAATGTAAAGAAAAAAAAGAACGCAATGATTTGGAAATCTCATTTAACCATATTTTATTCACAATAGAACATATCAGAAGGTGAGAGGGAGACATTTATCCAGGTCATTTAACAAATAGTGATACAAAGTGTCGGATCTTACATGTGAAAATACTTTATTCTTTAAAACAGCAGGCATCGGGCTTACAGATGACGCGTTTCCACCGACACAGCGGTCTGGATCACATCTGACATAACATTGCTTGAACACACATTTAAAATGTTCTTCTAAAACATAATAATTATTATGTGATTAGGGAATGCAGAGTAAAGGAAAAGAAAAAGGCTTATGCTTAATTGGAAAAATGGAGACAGCTCAGACAGAGGAGACGTACATATACTGTATATGTGTATATATTTTAAAAGTAACACTTACTGATTACGGATGGATTTCTCCATGAGACACTCAGCAACATGATTGTGGCTGAAAGAAGCTGTCCTTTGGACCCAAGGGTACTTTGGTATTTAGGTTTATTCAATGAGACCAAGGAAAATAAACTTTTAGAGCCGAAACACCTTGCCTTTTATTTTCCTTGTTCTCACTGAACAAATCTGCTGACGCTGATAAGAACATCATCAGTGATTGAATGTGAGTAATCTTACAATGTATTATATGATGATGAGGTTAGTGTATGTGGGAAATGTAGAAGTCTATAGTCTATTCATGTATATGTGTAGGCTGGAGTTAACCGTGTAAGTGTTGAGTAGCAATGGATAAATTTAACTCTCTCTATGCTTGTACGTTTAAATACAACTTTCCAGTGTAAACATCTGCAGATATTTCTAGTAAATACAAACATAAACTAAGGCCTCGGTTAGACGGACGTTTTTTTTGCGCGATTTGCGGATCGCATGACGGATGCGCATCCGCAAATCGCGTGACCGGGGCCAACGATTCGCAAAAAAATCTGCAGCTAGCAGCATTTTCGGCTAAATGGCCCAGTGCTGCCTGCTATGCTCTGCCACAGCTGTGGCACAGCTGTGGCAGAGGAGAACGATGTTCGCCCATTTAATTCAATGGAACTGGCAATACAGCCGGCTCCATTAAAAGCAATGGGCTGCCAGTGAGCACGGGATGAATTTTCGGGAAGGACTTAAAAATATAAGCCCTTCCCTGAAAACCATCCTAAAATGTGTAAAAAAAAAAAAAAAAAAAAATGTATACTCACCTTTTCCCTGCAGACGGAGTTCAGCCGTGTCCGGCCGGCAGTTCTCCTAAACTGCTCTGTGAAGTATTCACCAGGTGGGGATTTAAAGTCCCCACCTGCTGAATGGGCTGCCTCTGATTGGTCACAGCCCTCACCAATCAGAGGCAGCTCTCACTCACCTATTCATGAATTCATGAATGGGTGAGTGCTGCCTTTGATTGGCTGAGCGCAGGGACCAATCAGGGGCAGCTCTCAGCTGTCCTATAATTTATCGCACGTCCGCATAAAAAGCGGACATGTGACCGATCCCATTGCGAAGCATTGGGTCTATATATGCGCGGATCGCATACGCAAGTCGCGCGAAAAAACGCCCGTCTGACCAAGGCCTAAGGCTGGGTTCACACAGGGTGGATTTGCCGCGGTTTTTCTTTTGCGGTTTTGCCGCAGAAGAACCTCTTGTGTGCAGAACCGCTTCAAAAGTTACTCTGGGCTTGCGGATTTTTGCAGCGGACTTGGTGTGGATTTGGCTGCGTCCATAGAGGTTTATGGACAAAAAAGCGCTGTGGAAAAGACAGAAGAATGGACATGCTGCATCTTTTAAAACCGCGCCCCAGTTGCATTTCCGCACTGCGGCTGTGCGGAAAAAATCCGTACTGTGAGAACAGCTTTTTGGCAAATCTCATTTGTGCTGCATTGCACTGCAAACACAGCGGTTTTGCCGCAGTGCGGATATGCAGCGGCAATCCGCGGCAAAACCGCTGCAAATCCGCCCTGCATGAACCCAGCCTAAGAGGTTGTTGAAATTTAGAACATATAATGCAGTGGGTTTCAAATTAAATAACTTGCAAACAAAAAAGTATATGTAGCTGGTAGAAGTGGTTTCAATGCGTCTCTGCTTAAAGATAGATCATTCTATTTCTCAGATTTTTGTAAATAATAGCTATGTTAAGGAGAATTTTAAATGCAATTTATCTGGAACCTGATGAAACTGTGTTTGTCTTTTTTGCAATGATTACCCTCTAATATTATCTGATTATTACACACATATAGCCTATATTAGTGTCTGCATTAGGCCTCTTGTCCACAGGCAACCACGGTTTCCAAATATAGAATCCCACAGCCATTCCAGCCTGCAGCCATGTCTGGAAGCTGCAGGGCTCGACTCCGTTACGTCCGAATCTTTTTTCTCCTGCCCAGCTTATTCTCTTAGCACGCGCATGGCGTGCTGAGCAAATGCGCCACGCTCACTTTTTAAAAAAATCTCCTGCTCTTCCACGGATCCGCGGCACAGCCACAATGACAGCTGTGGGTATGCCACAGTGGGGATGGCTACCATTAACTTCAATGGAAGCCGCCCCTGCAGAATCTGCAGGAAAATGGAGCATGCTGCGATTTCTTCCCACATGTATTAAATTGCCCTGCGGATACTAATGCATCCCTATGGGTTTCTAGATCTGCGGATCTCCCACGCGGGTGCCACGCGCGGATTTTATAATTAAAGTCTGCCCATGAACATTGGGCCTAAGGAAGTTTATTATTGTTACAACTATATATTGAACGTAATTGAAAAATGATATGTGAGTATATTGTGTGGGAACTTTAAAATATCCTCCGGCATTTCTAGAGTCTGCTGGGAGGAGGGAGGATCTCTAGCGAGCGTAAAGTGTAATGACATCAGATGGTTTTAGAAGAACATTTTAACCCCTTGAGTGGCGGGTTTCCTACCACCCTGTCTTGCCCACCAGGGCAGGTTTTTTAAAATGGTCTAATCATTGAATTTCAACTAGTTTTGCAGTTGCGTCTCAAGAGCCATAACTTTTTCATTTTTCCATTGACATGGCCATATAAGGGCTTGTTTTTTGCGGGACAAGTTGTGATTTTTTAAACAGGAGGGAGGAAAAAAAGAAATGGGGAAAAAAGAAAAAAAGGGGCCATGTCATTAAGGGGTTAAATAATGTATTAACTTCCTTCTCTGGGTCATTACGACGCACACGGATACCACATGTGTAATTGTATTTTTGATTTTTTACAAAGTAAAGGGAGACAAGTGTTTTTATAATTTTTTTTTAAATCATTTTGTAACTTTTTTTTTTTTTTAAACTTTTTTTTTTTTTTTTTGTCCCTTTAGGGGACTTCCACAGGGACCCATCAGGACCCCTGATCACATTCCGGGGGTCAGATGGTGACAGCCCTTTACATGCTGCAGTGACAACCCTTTACATGCTGCAGTCACATAGACTGCAGCATGTAAAGGGTTAACACAGCAGAGATCGGAGGTTTTCTCTGATCTCTGCTGTAAGAGCAGGTACCTAGCTGTCCTCTGACAGCTAACAACCAGCTCTCCCTGCCACAGAGACCATCGGCTTGCTTCTGACAAGCCGATGGTCTCTATGGCAACCTGTAAACAAACCAGTGCAGGAGATTGCCGGCATGTCTGCAATATCTTCTGCTGGTTTTTCAAAGCCCTTGCTTTATTCTTTGTGGGTCTGTGCAGGCAGAGCACACTGTCACAGCTTGTGGCATTGTGCTCTGCAGCTCCCATAGTGATACATAGCCCGGAAATCTTCCGGGCTATGTCGCTATGAGCAGTGGAGCTCCTCCCGGAAAATTTCCGGGCGTGCCACTCAAGGGGTTAAATGTGTCTTCAAGCAATGAGATGTCAGATGTGCTGAAGACCGCTGTGTCAGTGGAAACACGTTATCTGTAAGCCTGATGCCTGCTGTTTTAAACAATAAAGTATTTTCACACGTAAGAGCCGACACTTTGTATCACTGTACAGTATGTTCATAAGTACCAGTTGGACAGCCGGCTTGTCTAGAGCTCCGTGGGTTTTCACGCTAGTGAACCTGGTTTTTCTGCTGAAGAAGAGGTGATCATTTGTTTTTATGACTACATACATGTAAAAAAAATACTCATTTAGAAATTGGCAGCAACACAACTCACAAAAGTTGGCCTGGGCCGTGTCTACCATTGTGTAGCATCCATTCTTCTTTTTACAACAGTCTGTAAACGTCTGGGAAGTGAGGAGACCAATTTCTGGAGTTAGAGAAATATTGTCCCCTTCTTGTCTGATGTAGGATTCTAGCTGCATCACAGTCCTCGGTCGTCTTTGTCAGATTTTTCATTTCATAATGCGCCAAATGTTTTCTGTTGGTGGACAATCTGGACTGCAGGTGGTCAGTTCAGCACCCGGACTCTTTTTCTGCAAAGTTATGCTGCTGTGATGGATGCAGTATGGGGCTTAGCATTGTCTTGCTGAAATATGCAAGGACTTCCGTGAAAGAGACGTCTGGATTGGAGCACATGTTGTTCTAAAACCTCTATATACTCCTCATCATTGATAGTGCCTTTCATGATGTGTAAACTGCCTGTGCCATAGGTACTAATGCAACCCCATACCATCAGAGATGACAGATTTTGAACCATGCTGGATGGTCCTTCTCGTTTTGAGTCCGCAGGACACAGTGTCTGTGGTTTCCAAATAGAATTTCAAAGTTTGAGTCATCTGACCACATAACAGTTTTCCATTTTGCTTCAGGCCATTTTCCATTTTAAATGAGATTTGGCCCAAAGAAGACACCAGCGTTTCTGGATTGTGTTTAATATATGGCTTCTTCTTTACATAATGCAGCTTGAACTTGCATTAGTGGATTGCATTGCAAACTGTGTTGAGACAATGATTTCTGGAAGCTTACTTGAGTTCATGCAGGGATGTGCATTAGAGATTTATGCCTGTTTTTAATGCAGTGCCACTGAAGAGCCTGTAGTTCTCGAGCATCCAATATTGACCTTCGGCCTTGTTCCTTGCACATATGAATTTTTCCAGATTATCTGAATCTTTTAAAGGTATTATGTACTGTAGATGGGGGATATTCAGTCTTCGCAATTTTACGCTAATGAACATTTTTAGACAATTTTTCACAACTTGGTAAACCTCTGACCATCTTTACTTCTGAGGGACTCCGCCTCTCTAACATGCACATTTTATACTCTGCCATTAGAGATGAGTGAGCATGCTCATCCGAGCTTGATAATCGTTCGAGCATTAGCCTGCTCGATGTACTCGTTACTCGAGCCGAGCACCACGCTGTGCTCGGGTGCTAGAAAAAATTTCACCCTCTCCTCCCCACATGTTTTTAATGGAGTTGCGGCTGCTGCTCGGTTATTTGAAGCAATTTCAGGATGCCGGCAGCTGGATCCCCTACTGCAGCTGTCATCTATGACAGCTGTGGTAGGGAATTCTTTATTCCCCGCAGGGATGAAGAATTGCTTTGCTGCATGTGTCACAGATGTGGCAGGTGCAGCAGGGAATTCTTTTTCCTCGCGGGGATGAAGGAAACATCTGCCGCATGCAGCAGATGTGTTCTTCATCCCTGCAGGGGACACGGCAGCGACGGAGAGGTAAGTTTAATTTTTTTACACTTAAATTATTGTTTTTCAGGGAAGGGCTTATATGTAAAGCCCTTCCCTGAAAAACAATTCAGAGGTGTCGGCAGACCATTGTTTTTAATGGAGTCGCCAGCAGCAGCCGTGGCTCCATTGAAAACAATGCAGAGCATGCTCGAGTCTCCCTCTCCCATAGATTTCAATGGGGTTCATTACTCGATATGAGCTCTCGAGCATTACAACAACTTAGTGAGAAAGGGAAAACAACTCTCGGCGCTCCAGCGGTATGGATATGAATAGGTGTTAAATTACTTTTGTAGGGGTGCCGGGTCCACAGCACCCCTAAAATCCCGGAAGGCGTATAGTACAAGTCAGGTTGGGGAGATGCCAAGCATAATATCCAGTAGGTTTATTCAAGTAAATACAACGCATTTCGGCCTTCTAAGAAGCCTTTATCAAGCATAAAATCATACAGACAATATAGAGTATATATAGATACATTAAATTACCTCCCCTTGTGTGTGTGGCTTTTCGGTTTGATGTCGGCGTCTCAGTAATGACACGCTTTCCGGTCCGATCGGCGTCACTTCCGCCGGCTTCAACGGAACGCAACGGTGCGGGCCACCGTTGGACGCATAAGGAGCATTACAAAAATCTTGGCTCGAGTAACAAGCACCTGAGCATTTTGGTGCTCATCTCTAGTTGTCATGTGACTTAGCAAAACATTCACCCTCCAGCTGATTTTCATTAGTGCTGCTTACTTTTCCAGCCTCTTATTAAGTCTGTCCCAATTTTTGTGAAATGGGTTGCTGTCATCAATTTCTAAATGAGTCAATTTTTTTAATGAAATGGAAAAATGTCTCACTTTCATTTCTGATATGTTTTATTGTGAATAAAATGGGGTTATTTGAAATGTACAAATCATTGCATTCTTTTTTTCTTTACATTTCCCACAGCGTGCCAACTTTTTGGAATTAGAGTTGTATATTAATATGGCCAAAACTTGAAAATAATGCTAATGTTAATACTCTTGTAGTTCTGTGACACTCTAGCCCCATTGATACTGTTCTAACCATGTGTGGATGGTACACAGAAATCTATTACAAAGTTGCAAAACGTTTAACTGTATATTAATAATAATTTTTCTGCCATAAAATCAATATATGGGCCACTGTAGATGTGTATATTGGTGGCACTGACATACTGTAATATGTGCATCTGTCCTCTTCCTGAGTGGGTACGTCCTACCCGGTGCGATGTCGGTGCTCTGTTCAGCACTCTCAGGCAATCAGTGATTTCTCCAACTTCTGCCCCCTTTTCTCTTACAGCATGCAGCCTCACAGACGCATTCAGAAAGATACCACAGCTACATCTCCCCTCCTCCATGTGTACTTTTTACTGCATTAGTCCAATCACGCAGGTACAGGAAATACATCTGGCTACTAGCAGTGAACCGGCAGGTAGGGAAAGGGGAAACATGAAGGGCTGCAAAGTGAAGATGCCGTCACTTTACCCTAACAGCACATAATGCATCATAATCCTTGTGACAATTTGTCGGCTCGGGGGATCACCACCTATGGGGTAAAATGGTTGGCACACAAAATGCACTCGGAGACACTAAATTTTGGATCGGTTCTCAGTATCTTTATTCACTCTTTACAGCAATCCACACTAACACATTGCAATAATGAATTAAATCCTGGCCGCCTGGCTACTAACTAAACCATACCTCTCAAGGTTTGAGCAGCGAAAAGAGGGACAACTGTAGTGGTGCAAATTTTTATGGCAGGTCATGCCCTTTTTATAATAAGCAACGCTGCCTATCCCATAATAGTGCCCTTCAATGAAGCCCTCACACTAACAGTGACCGAATCTGCAACCGTCCCACCAAATCTGGGATGGTTGGGACACATGCATAAGAAGTCCAGTGTAGCAGCAATAAAATGATTGCATCTTCAAGTCCACATGAGGGATAACAAAAAGACGTAAACATTTTAAATAAAAAAATGTTTACATTTTTCCTTACAAAGACCTGCACTATTAAATATTAGGGCTTAGCCACACAGGCGCATCGGCACCCGTACACGGGCGCTGATGCGCCCGTGTGACTGTGCCCTTACTGCAGGAAGAAGACGGCCGTCTTTCAGGACAGATGATTCCCAGTAGCACAGAAGAAAGAACACATGACCGGCAATGAAGCTGGTCACATGTTCTTTCCTCCCGCGCTGCAGAGAGACGTCTGTCCTGAAGTGGGGCTGACTCCTCCTTGCAGTAACACGGGCGCCGATGCGCCCATGTGACTAAGCCCTTATAGTGAATTGCACAACAACAAAAAAATTGCCAGAGCTGCTATTCATCTACCTACCAAAAAACTCTTCCCGCAATAAACAAAACTTCACACAGCTCAGTTGGCGGAAAAATATAATTGCTATGGATTGTTGAATGCGATGATGCAAATACAAATAAAACTATGTCAGAATTACTGCTTTTCGGTCATCTGGATGCCAAGAAACATAATAAAATGTGATCAAAAAGTCACTTGTGGCCTAATTGGTACCAATGGAAACTACAGCTCGTCCCCCAGCGGCCAGCAATTATATGGCCATTGGCTACTGCGGTGGGTGTGGTTTGGCAGTGCGCTCTATCGCCGCTGACACACTGCTGTATTTTGGCCTTTGTTTCGTGTCAATAATACAGAAGTGAGTCCCGACCCGACTGCAGTCCGCTGACCTGAACCCTGAGCATCATAGGAATATAGGTTACTCTGAGTTTGGGTCAGGAGACCCGCGGTCAGACCGGGACGCACTTAGATATTAGGGTTGCTGTCCACGGGCAATTGTTAATTGCGGAATCCGCGTCGATAATCCACACGCAGGTCCCGCATCAAAATGCTTTCCATAGGATGCTTATTGAAATTGCAGTCCAGTGTCCACGAGCGGAAATCCATTGCAATTTTCTGCTCGTGTAGTAAAAATCGCAGAATGCGATTTGCTGCAAATCTATGCATTGAAGCTTCTATTTAAAGTCAGTCTTGTGATAAATCGCAATCAATTTTAGTTCCGCGGCAGAAATCCACTTGTGAAATCTGACCCAGCCTTACGGATGCAGAACAGAGGTCGAAATACTGCAGTTTGTCACCGGCCTCGTCTCACAGGATTATGGTAAAACTACAACTCCCAGCATGTCTCTAACTGTCAGGGTATACTGGGAGTTGGAGCTCTATCAAAATCTCTACAGAGCGAGGACCTACAGTTTGATAGAACTACAACTCCTAGCATGCCCTGATAGTTGCAGACTGATAGCATGCTGGGAGTTATAGTACGCTGAACGTCCCTACCAGCAGCAGCATTGTACCCCCAATCACTCCTCCTCCACTGGGATTATTCCCTTCACCCCTCTATATATTGGAGGTGAGGGAAAGCTCTAGAGGCTTCTTTATTACCACTGATTGATCAGACCAGCTAATTACCAGTCTGGGCCAGCAGACCTTTCTCCTGTATGACATAGGAGATGGGGGAGGGGCAGGGCACGCCTCCTGCTGCCCGGGACTGAGGGACAGTGTCCCAAATAAGGAACTGTCCCACAGAATCCGGGACGGTTGGGAGGCATGGCTAATTGTATATGGGCTTATTTACCTAGGTGTTTCACAGCTGGTCACCAGCAACAAATGTATCAAGAAGTGCAACAAGCCTCTTAATGGTTTTGGCTCATATGGTGGCACTCTGTGCGCTAGACGGAGATGTATGCCATCTCCGAGCTGGAGGAGGTACTTGCTATAATCTATGCCAGCTTCTAGTAAGAGTATAGAAAATTTGCTGGTCTCCGTGCAGTGATGCTTCGTAAAGTCGGGCCCCATCCAATTTTTCAAAATTTTGGTGTGCATTAAAATAGCGACTTTTGGATACCAGAATTCTGCCATCCTGGGCATAATAAGTAGTTCCTGTAGTCCCTCCCTAGCCTGGTGCAAGGCTGGCCAACTGCCATCTCAAAACTATCTTGTGGCTCCCATGGGCTTTCACAAAGCCCACTACGTCCCCAGGCTTGGGGCAGCTCACACCTAAGGGCTCCAATTGACAATCGCGTTAAAAAAACGCAAGTGGGTAAGAGCCCTAAGGGGTGCTTTCACACAAGCAGAATTATCCCACAGGACACACCGCAAGCTGTGGTAAATTACACACTGAAATCTGCAGGGCTACTTGAGGATTTTTATGCAGAATTCAAAATAACTTAAATCTGCTGAAACTCCACATCAAAATCTCCAAATAGACCTGAGGATTTGGGTGAAGAATTCTGCAGCTTGATCTGTGTCTTGCAGTGCGTCCTGGTGCAATAATTCCACCCCATGTGAAAGTCCCCTTGTAGAACTCTCCCCCCAGCACCTAATCACCTCATTAGGCAGCCCAAATGCAAAGGACACCCTGTCCATGCTTACCATTTCTCCATGCTTTGGCCCCCTAATGGCATGATCATGCCACTACAGTCATTATTCTGCCACATCCTGTATTCTGATTGATGGTAACTTGCTTCATGCTTTATTTGCCTAAAGGCCTATTCATATGTATCAATAATGGGCTCTTCCCATACATATGTTCTAGCGCAGTAGAACAAGAAGCCATGCGCCAGCCCATGATGATACAGCAGAGTGATAGGCATGTTCCACTCCCATTATGATATAGCTGAGTAATAGGCACACCCCACCGCTATTATATAACAGAGCAAAAGGCTTGCCCCGCCTCCAGTAATTTTTTTCATTCATTATGCAGCTATTCCCGCAGTATAAATCGGCTAGTGTTACCTTGGTTAGTTACTACTTTCTATCCTGGCTTTCTTGTCCTCAGATAGTCATGTGATCTCAATTCTGACCAGCCCAGATCTAATTGGGGTTATGTGTTCAATTTCAAGTCATTTTTTCAGTCTGTGTGATGCTGTTACATGAGTCCTACCGCAGAAATTGTCTATAGGGGGATACAGACACTCCTGTCACACAGGTATACTAGAGGAGATGACAGCTCACCCTCTTGACTGTATGCTTATGGACTGCTTTACATGGAAGTGGCTACAATACACAGATGAGACCTCCAGAGACTGACAGGCAATCAGGTCAGATGGCCGGAGTGGCCCATTAAATTACATCACGTCTGTGAATGGATTTGTACACAAGATCTCTCTCACTCTCCTCCACGCTGCCCCGCGGCCCCCCTGAATCTTCAGGGACGAGCCAGCAGGTACTCGAAAAAGGCGATGCTCTCTCGAGTATATCGCCTTACCGAGTATGCTCGCTCACCTCTAGTTCTGTGATATTCTGCATGGAGAGCAGATCAGTTCTGTAATATTCTGCATGGAGAGCAGATCAGTTCTGTGATGGTCTGTAGGAACGACAGATTAGTTCTGTGATGTTCTGCGGAGAGAGTAGATTAGTTCTGTGATGTTCTGCAGGGAGAGCAGATCAGATTAGTTCTGTGATGGTCTGCGGGGAGAGCAGATTAGTTCTGTGATGTTCTGCAGGGAGGACAGATTAGTTCTGTGATGTTCTGCAGGGAGAGCAGATCAGTTCTGTGATGTTCTGCAGGGAGAGCAGATTAGTTCTGTGATGTTCTGCAGGGAGAGCAGATTAGTTCTGTACTGTTCTGCGGGGAGAGCAGATTAGTTCTGTGATGTTCTGCGGGGAGAGCAGATCAGTTATGTGATGTTCTGGGAGTGGATTTGGGTTCATTAGCTTCTCTGTAGAACTTCAAAAACACCACAAGAAGCCGCTGTACAAAGTGACACACGAAAAAATTCACCACCAAAGAGCAAGTAATAAAAGACCGAACAGGAAGTCTTCTAGATGTTCTTAGTGCTCAGAAATCCCCTTGATGCGCCGGAGGCCTTAGATTGTCTTGGCTGCTGCACGACATAAGTATCTCACGAGGCTCCCGATTCCCAGAAATATCCTCTGATTGTGTTATTTCAACCTATAAAACAGCACAAATCAGTCACCGGGGAACGGGGAGACACAGAGGGCATTAGATATACAGAATCCTTCATTACGACTCCAGCAAAAATGCGCTTCTTGTAATAACAGAATCTGGCACAATTAGTTTAGTAAGTTCCCCCAATATTTTAAGAGAACTCCTTAACCCTTTGTAGCTCCACTCTTTGCTCACCCTCTATATTGTAATGTATAGCATTGTGCTGTAAGCTGAAAGGTGTCTATCTGACCTGGCCCCTGATTCCCGATGTGTGCTATGTGACTGTTGTTTTTTTTTGCCTGTACAACTTTCCTCTAAGGGCTTATTCACATGGGCGAATATCGGCTGCCCCTCTGATGCATTGGTTTACAATGCATCAGTGCACAAGGGCGTATATCTGTGGTGTACAAGTGCCCGGCCGGACGCTTTTACACCGGAGGCAGTGGTTGCATAGACTCCTATGGGAGCCAATGACAGCTGCCGGAGAAGAGAAGTGGGAGAGAGTTTAGCAGCATGACTGCTAAACTCCCTCCCCCTTCTCTTCTCCTTTACACCCCTTGTTGCTTTTTGCAATGGGAGGAGGCGGGATGGGTGTAGAGCTAAGCTCTGCCCTGTCCCACCCCTCCCAATGCAAACAGCGATTAGGGGTGAAGAAGGCGTAGGAGCTCAGCACACTAGCTCCCACCCCGTCACTCCTCCACCCCTTGCAGAGAGCCGGCGAGGGGGAGGGAAGGCGGGAGACAGCTTAGCAGAGTTAAGCTGTCTCCCCCTGCCCGACAGCGTATATGCTGAGCCCTGCATCACATGGTAGTGTATATTGGCTGGCGTTTTCACGGCTGGCCGATATACGCTTCCATTTGAGCAGCTACTCCATTTGAGTATAAACATTCAGGCTCTGCAGTTCCTGATTCTCTTAATTTTTTCTATGGTCCTCATGGTTATTTGGGTTGAAAATGGTTTAAATTTGGTATGATATTATGTCTTAATAAAAGCAGTAAGACATGAACTTGGACGCGTTGGAACTTGAAGTTCACATTGCTGATGCCAAGGTTGGCCAATGGTGTGTTCCTTTGATATGTATCCGTTGACGATATGTACCTTTTTTCTGATTTCGTAATATCATGCTAAGAAAAATGCAAACTTGAAGGGTCTCCATAGTAGACTGTGGAAAAGTGAGCTAGATCTTTTTTCTATTATGCCTACATTATAAGCAATTTTATCAACCCCTTAGTGACCAAGCCTGTTTGGGTCTTAGTGACAGAGTCAAATTTTGGAAATCTGGCATGTGTCACCTAACATAGCATAACTCCATAAAGGCTTTGCATATCCAAGTGATTCAGACAATGTTTTTTCGCCACATATTGTTCTACATTTGGTTGTAAAAATAGACCGATAGACCTTGTGTATATTTATTAAAAGTACCAATATTGGAAAAAAATTTAAAAAATTGTAATCTTTTTCACATTTTCAACTGTAATATCTCAAATATGTGCAAACATACTGAACAAATCTTTGCTAAGATATATATTTCCATCTGTTTAAATTTCATATTTTTGCAAATATACCATTTTAAAGACATATTTTTTTCTATAGTGCACATGAAGATGAGGATTGACACCCCAACATGGATCCCCCTGTTTGTCCTGTGTTCAGAAATATACCCATTGTGGCCCTAATGTTATATCTGAGTCCACAATGGGGCCCAAAATAAAAGGAGTAGTCAGTGTCTTTCAGAACAGAAATTTAGCTTGAAGGCCTTTTATTCCCCATTGCCCACTTGTAGAGCTCTTGAGCAGCCAAAACCACAGACAACACACACAAATGACCCCATTTTTAAAACTAAAGCCCTGAATGAATTCATCTAGGGGTCTACTTAGTATTTTTAACCTACATTTTTTAAATAAATCCAAGCAAAGCAGTAGGAAAAAATTATGATTTTCTTTTTTTTGGCAATTGTGTCAATTTAAAAACTGTTTTCTTTGTACAACACACATATGAATGAAGACTTTCACCCCAAAATGGATACCCCCGTTTGTGCCGTGTTCAGAAACATACCTATTGTAGCCCGTATCTGCTTACTGGACACATGGCTAGGCCTATAATGGAAGGAACACCGATTGGATTTTAGGGTACAACTGAATAAATTCCAGGCCCCTTTGCCCACTTGTAGAGCCATTGAGCGGCCAAAATGATAAAGAACTCCCACAAATGACACTGTTTTTAAAACTGGGGGTGAATGGATTTCTCTAGGGGTGTATTGTGTATTTTGACCCCACAGTATTTGAATTAATCTAAGCAAAGCAGAGGGAAAAAATTACGATTTAAATTTTTTTGGCAATTGTGTCAATTTAAAAACAGGTTGTTTTTTTTTTACAGTGTACATAGGAATGAAGATGCTCACACCAAAATTGATACCCCCGTTGGTCGCGTGTTCAGAAACATACCCATTATGGCCCTAGTCTACTTACAGGACACATGGCTTGGCCTGTATTGGAGGGAACATCCATTGGATTTCAGGGCACAACTGAATAAATTCCAGCCCCATTGCTCACTTGTGTGTAAAAACAATTGACTCCCTAAAAATAATCCCCCCTCCTCTGCGCCCTTTTTGGCGTTCCCCAAATCTTAGATAAAAGTAATAATGTAAACTGTGTTGTATTACCAAAGACAGTGGTAATTATGGGGGCCTGGTTGGGATGGGCACATGGGGCAATAAAATCTGGTATTCCCCCTCCTTTCATGCTTTTGGGGGATATTTCTGGACCTCAGCGGCAGGGATGAGGTGTAAAAAATGGCGCTCTGTGAGACTTCATAGGCTTGCGGAGGTCCAACAGTCTCACACAGAAGGCACTCAACAAGCTGCTCCTGGAACTGCAGCAAGGCTAGCGTTTGTATTTCCTGCACCGTTGTCTAGCGATGATACGGGTACCCGCAGCCCGTACACAATGTAGTTGCATATGGGCTGCAGGTTTATCCGCAACCATGGAGCACAATGGGCTGTATGTTGCGGATATCCGCAGTAAAATAGAACCTGCTGCATTCTGTTTTCTGCGAGTGGATTACATAATTCCCACCCACTAATGTGAGAGGAATTTTGTAATCCAGTGTGATGAATCTGCGTATTACCACGGATCAGACACATGCAGGATCCGTAATTCCTATCCGGTCATGTGAGACCGGCCTAAAGTAGATCGCTACTAGAGTTGAGCGAACGTACTCTTCCGAGCTTGATGTTCGTTTGAGTATTAGCATACTTGATGGTGCTTGCTATTCGAGCGAGCATCACGCCGTGTTCGACCCCGCCGCAGTTTTGGCCCCTCCCCGCTGCTGACAAGAGAGAGGGGGAGAGAGAAGGGGGAAAAGGGGGTAGAGAGGGGGAAAGGGGGGAGAGGGGAAGAGAGAGAGAACCCAGAAAAAAAAAAACTCGGCAACTGGCGGGTCCCATACAAAAATGTTCGAGTCTCCCATTGAAGTCAATGGGGTTCATTACTCAAATAGAGCTCTCGAATTTTACAAAAATCTTGACTCGAATAACGAGGACCCAAGTATTTTGGTGCTCGCTCATCTCTAATTGCTACCTTTTTATCATGTTACACTATTTTATCAAGTCGCACTATTAAGCCAAATTGGGGACAAGAGCCTGGCACATCTTAGCTAAGCACCACACTAGGTGCAACAAAGGACAATCACCACCTGCGGGTGACACCACTGCCTCTTCTCCTGGGTTACATGCTGGCTTTGCTGTCCAATCCCCCGCACAAGCCTAAGTCCACAAAATTTTCCTTGTGCAGCATTCCGCTACACCACCCTCATGTCTATTTATAAGTGCATCTGCGATGAGGAGGAACCAGAGACACACACTGCAGAGGGTTCGCACGGCCTGGCAGCGACCCTCTTTGAAATTGCGGCGATAGCCCACAATGCTGTTGAGAATTGCTGATAAATTAACTTAACCGATCATAATTCCAATCCCGTGCCACCTCCTTCCAAAAATTGTCAGGAGCCGCAAATGTGGGCATAAAGGGGACTCTGATGCCAGTACTTTTACACTACTTCTAAAATAAGAAAATTTCAGGTGACATTTGTGACTTATCTAGGGGTGATGGAATTTTTTCACTATTTTTACCGTAATCAGCGCAAAAAATACTGTTAAACCCACTAATTAAATATGCTACAATTTTTTCATCGCAGACCTGTGTAATTGTTATTCTATAGAAAGCCTATAATAGTTGTTATCATTCCTAGTTAGCTATTGTCAAATTTGTTTAATGGATCGTTGTTTGTGTGGTATCCCGGTATCTGTGTCACTTACCCTCTACCGCAACACTATCAGAGCTCAGTACTTGCTGTGTGTTCAGTGTCTGCCTGTAGTGCCGTGTGCCTTGTGTACTGGGGATTTTTTATCACATCGTCTTTACATTTCTTATCCATATAACACACTCGCCTATGTGGAAGGGTCCTGGGTCATGTGCTCACCTCTGTGGAGGGGTTTGGTATTTGTTATTTGGGACACTCACCCATATGGAAGGGCCCAGTGCTTCTCTTTTGGATGCTCACAACTGTCTAGTGGCCCAGTACTTCTCTCTATGGGGCACTCACCTATGTGGAGGGGTCCGGTACTTCTCTCTATGGGACACTCACCTATGTGGAGGGGTCTGGTACTTCTCTCTATAGGACACTCACCTATGTGGAGGGGTCCAGTGCTAGACTTTATGGGATATTCACCTATGTGGAGGGGTCTGGTACCTCTCTCTATAGGACACTCACCTATGTGGAGGGGTCTGGTACTTCTCTCTATAGGACACTCACCTATGTAGAGGGATCCAGTACTTCTCTCTATGGGACACTCACCTTTTGTGGAGGGGTCCGGTACTTCTCTCTATGGGACACTCACCTATGTAGGGGGGTCCAGGACTTCTCTCTATGGGACACTCACCTATGTGGAGGGGTCCGGTACTTCTTTCTATGGGACACTCACCTATGTGGAGGGGTCCGGTACTTCTCTCTATGGGACACTCACCTATGTGGAGGGGTCCAGTACTTCTCTCTATGGGACACTCACCTATGTGGAGGGGTGCGGTACTTCTCTCTATGGGACACTCACCTATGTGGAGGGGTCCAGTGCTACACTTTATGGGATATTCACCTAGGTGGAGGGTTCTGGTACTTCTCTCTATAGGACACTCATCTATGTAGAGGGATCCAGTACTTCTCTCTATGGGACACTCATCTTTTGTGGAGGGGTCCAGTACTCCTCTCTATGGGACACTCACCTATGTAGAGGGGTCCAGTACTTCTCTCTATGGGACACTCACCTATGTGGAGGGTCCGGTACTTCTCTCTATGGGACACTCACCTATGAAGAGGGGTCCGCTGCTTCTCTCTATGCGACTCTCCAGGCTCGGATGCTCCACTCTGCAGATGATTTCTGATCCTTCGTCTGCACTTATTAATGGGGTAAAAGACAATGAAGCTTCATAGTTGTAAGTTTTATCTTTCTGCTTCTCCTCATGTGAGATCCTGTAAGTTCTCTCCATCTTTGATGGCTCTATGAGCAGAGCAGCCACATCTCCGGCCTTCTTTATGAACCAGATAACAGATAGAAGATCAGGGAAATAGCCGGATATCTCACAGGTCAGATTGGCTTTTCTATTATCCTCCAGCTTGGGGACACTGATAGATCCGACATGCGGACGCCAGGGCAGATCTGTAATATATATCAGATTTATAATCATTTAGGACAAATGTGTATATATATCAAATATAACCAGTGGAGTAACTGAAGGTTTCACACACCACAGGAACTGTGACCGGCTGATCCTTTCTTGTATATACTGGTGTATTTTACTTAGTCTGTTATTTCATACATCGGTCTAAGTAAACTTTGTGTCTTTGTAACTGCAACAAATGTGGTAGCTGATGCTGTTGTCTTAATACATTTGCCTCATTGTCAGCACCTCCGTGTATGAGACTGAAACCAGCTAGGAGCTGACAGGAGGTTTAAGCTATAATTTATGCCATTTTTTGTGTGTAAATTATGGTAAATTTGGCAGGACATACAGACACACCTCCTAATGCTAGGTCCCACCCTGGTGTAACAGCTCAAAAAAAGTCGCAAATTTGTTTGGGCTTCACTTTTTTCAGCAAGCAAAAAATTTCTTACAAGAAAACTCTCCAGTACACAAAGTATTTGGAAAGAGAGAAAGTTGCAATGAAATATTTCTCCCTTTCGTTCCCAATTGCAAATTTGCTTTATTTGACAAATTTACAAACTTTTAGTTGTTGTCAAACAAGACCAATTTTAATTAGCTCAACACAAGTGATAATGATATTTTTAGGATTATTTTTTGCCACATTATGCTTTTTTTGTGTGAGGAAAATATATGTAGACATATGATAACACAAGTGTGGTTTTTTTACTGAGAGCTATTATATGGTTATGCATACCAGCATTAAGGATGGCCGACTAGTAGAGATGAGCGAACGTACTCGTCCGAGCTTGATACTCGTTCGAGTATTAGCGTGTTCGAGATGCTCGTTACTCGACATGAGCACCACGCGATGTTCGAGTTACTTTCACTTTCATCTCTGAGACACTAGCGTGCTTTTCTGGCCAATAGAAAGACAGGGAAGGCATTACAACTTCCCCCTGTGACGTTCCAGCCCTATACCACCCCCCTGCAGTGAGTGGCTGTCGAGATTAGGTGTCACCCGAGTATATAAATCGGCCCCTCCCGCGGCTCGCCACAGATGCGTTCTGACATAGCTCAGGGAAAGTGCTACTGATGCTGCTGCTGCTATAGGGAGAGTGTTAGGTGTTATATTAGGCTTCAAGAACCCCAACAGTCCTTCCTAGGGCCACATCTGACCGTGTGCAGTACTGTTGAGGCTGCTTTTAGCAGTGTTGCACTTTTTTTTTTTGGGCGTGCAGAGCATTGCGTCCTCAGTCTGCAGTCATTGTACATAGTATACAGTACTGGTGAGGCAGGGACAGTGGGAAAGGTGAAAGAGATATACTGTCTATATAGGCAGTGGACTTTTTCAAAGAAATTTGGGGAAAAAACTATATTTGGGCTGCCTGTGACCGTCCTCAGTGTACTGCGTGTCTGCTGGGGGTAGTAGTCCTAATTAATACGCAGCTAAGCGTTACAGCAGGCTTGCGCAAAAGTGTTTCCTGGCTCTGCGTTGCCCGTTACATCACCGCCGTCATCCTGTCCACATTGAAACAGTATACATATATACGCTGCCTACAGTATCTGTCTACTGTCTCAGCTCTGCCTTTCAAAGAATAGAAGCAAAATACTTAAGGCCTACTAGTGGCGTCTGGCCACTTGACTGCTTCTGCGCTGTAAATTCCACTAGCTCATTCATACGCACCTGCGTCTCACTACAGGCGTGCGCAAAAGTGTTTCCTGGCTCTGCGGTGCCCGTTATATCACCGCCGTCATCCTGTCCACATTGAAACAGTATACATATATACGCTGCCTACAGTATCTGTCTACTGTCTCAGCTCTGCCTTTCAAAAAATAGAAGCAAAATACTTAAGGCCTAATAGTGGCCTTTGGACACTTGACTGCTTCTGCGCTGTGAATTCCACTAGCTCAGTCATACGCACCTACGTCTCACTACAGGCGTGCGTAAAATTCTTTCCTGGCTCTGCTGTGCGTTCCGTAAGCGAAGTCAGCCTCCAACCACGGGCCAATAAGTGGCACATTTTATTACAGCGTTCTGTTTCTGCTCTACTCGTAATACACCATGCTGAGGGGTAGGGGTAGGCCTAGAGGACGTGGACGCGGGCGAGGACGCGGAGGCCCAAGTCAGGGTGTGGGCACAGGCCGAGCTCCTGATCCAGGTGTTTCGCAGCCGACTGCTGCGGGATTAGGAGAGAGGCATGTTTCTGGCCTCCCCAGATTAATCTCACAATTAATGGGTCCACGTGGTAGACCTTTATTAGAAAATGAGCAGTGTGAGCAGGTCCTGTCGTGGATGGCAGAAAGTGCATCCAGCAATCTATCGACCACCCAGAGTTCTACGCCGTCCACTGCTGCAACTCTGAATCCTCTGGCTGCTGCTCCTCCTTCCTCCCAGCCTCCTCACTCCATTACAATGACACATTCTGAGGAGCAGGCAGACCCCCAGGAACTGTTCTCGGGCCCCTGCCCAGAATGGGCAGCAATGGTTCTTCTCCCACCGGAGGAGTTTGTCGTGACCGATGCCCAAACTTTGGAAAGTTCCCGGGGTCCGAGGGATGAGGCTGGGGACTTCCGGCAACTGTCTCAAGAGCTTTCAGTGGGTGAGGAGGACGATGACGATGAGACACAGTTGTCTATCAGTGAGGTAATAGTAAGGGCAGTAAGTCCGAGGGAGGAGCGCACAGAGGGTTCGGAGGAAGAGCAGCAGGACGATGAGGTGACTGACCCCACCTGGTTTGCTAAGCCTACTGAGGACAGGTATTCAGAGGGGGAGGCAAGTGCAGCAGCAGGGAAGGTTGGAAGAGCCAGTGCGGTGGCCAGGGGTAGAGCCAGGGCCAGAACGAATAATCCACCAACTGTTTCCCAAAGCGCCCCCTCGCGCCATGCCACCCTGCAGAGGCCGAGGTGCTCAAAGGTCTGGCAGTTTTTCACTGAGAGTGCAGACGACCGACGAACAGTGGTGTGCAACCTTTGTCGCGCCAAGATCAGCCGGGGAGCCACCACCACCAGCCTCACCACCACCAGCATGCGCAGACATATGATGGCCAAGCACCCCACAAGGTGGGACGAAGGCCGTTCACCGCCTCCGGCTTGCACCACTGCCTCTCCCCCTGTGCCCCAACCTGCCACTGAGATCCAACCCCCCTCTCAGGACACAGGCACTACCATCTCCTGGCCTGCACCCACACCCTCACCTCCGCTGTCCTCGGCCCCATCCACCAATGTCTCTCAGCGCACCGTCCAGCCGTCGCTAGCGCAAGTGTTTGAGCACAAGCGCAAGTACGCCGCCACGCACCCGCACGCTCAAGCGTTAAACGTGCACATAGCCAAATTTATCAGCCTGGAGATGCTGCCCTATAGGCTTGTGGAAATGGAGGCTTTCAAAAACACGATGGCGGTGGCGGCCCCGCGCTACTGTGTTCCCAGTCGCACTACTTTTCCCGATGTGCCGTCCCAGCCCTGCACGACCACGTCTCCCGCAACATTGTACGCGCCCTCACCAAAGCGGTTACTGCCAAGGTCCACTTAACAACGGACACGTGGACAAGCACAGGCTGGCAGGGCCACTATATCTCCCTGACGGCACATTGGGTGAATTTAGGGGAGGCTGGGACCGAGTCAGAGCCTGGGACCGCTCATGTACTACCCACCCCGAGAATTGCGGGCCCCAGCTCGGTGCTGGTATCTGCGGCGGTGTATGCCACCTCCACTAAACCTTCCTCCTCCTCCTCCTACGCAACCTCTGTCTCGCAATCAAGATGTGTCAGCAGCAGCACGTCGCCAGCAGTGGGTGTCGCGCGGCGTGGCAGCACAGCGGTGGGCAAGCGCCAGCAGGCCGTGCTGAAACTACTCAGCTTAGGAGAGAAGAGGCACACGGCCCACGAACTGCTGCAGGGTCTGACAGAGCAGACCGACCACTGACTTTCGCCGCTGAGCCTGCAACCGGGTATGGTCGTGTGTGACAACGGCCGTAACCTAGTGGAGGCTCTGCAGCTCGGCAGCCTCACGCACGTGCCATGCCTGGCCCACGTCTTTAATTTGGTGGTTCAGCGCTTTCTGAAAAGCTACCCACGCTTGTCAGACGTGCTCGGAAAGGTGCGCCGGCTCAGCGCACATTTCCGCAAGTCCCACACGGACGCTGCCACCCTGCGCGCCCTGCAACATCGGTTTAATCTGCCAGTGCACCGACTGCTGTGCGACGTGCCCACACGGTGGAACTCTACGCTCCACATGTTGGCCAGGCTCTATGAGCAGCGTAGAGCTATAGTGGAATACCAACTCCAACATGGGCGGCATAGTGGGAGTCAGCCTCTTCAATTCTTTACAGAAGAGTGGGCCTGGTTGGCAGACATCTGCCAGGTCCTTGAAAACTTTGAGGAGTCTACCCAGATGGTGAGCGGGGATGCTGCAATCTTTAGCGGCACCATTCCTCTGCTATGCCTCTTGAGAAGTTCCCTGCAAAGCATAAAGGCAGACGCTTTGCGGTCGGAAACGGAGGCGGGGGAAGACAGTATGTCGCTGGATAGTCAGAGCACCCTCATGTCTATATCTCAGCGCGTTGAGGAGGAGGAGCATGAGGAGGATGAGGAGGAAGAGACAGCTTGGCCCACTGCTGAGGGTACCCATGCTGCTTGCCTGTCATCCTTTCAGCGTGTATGGCCTGAGGAGGAGGGGGAGGAGGAGGATCCTGAAAGTGATCTTCCTAGTGAGGACAGCCATGTGTTGCGTACAGGTACCCTGGCACACATGGCTGACTTCATGTTAGGATGCCTTTCTCGTGACCCTCACGTTACACGCATTCTGGCCACTATGGATTACTGGGTGTACACACTGCTCGACCCACGGTATAAGGAGAACCTTTCCACTCTCATACCCGAAGAGGAAAGGGGTTCGAGAGTGATGCTATACCACAGGACCCTGGCGGACAAGTTGATGGTAAAATTCCCATCCGACAGCGCTAGTGGCAGAAGGCGCAGTTCCGAGGGCCAGGTAGCAGGGGAGGCGCGGAGATCAGGCAGCATGTACAGCACAGGCAGGGGAACACTCTCCAAGGCCTTTGACAGCTTTCTGGCTCCCAGCAAGACTGTGTCACTGCTCCCCAGTCAAGGCTGAGTCGGCGGGAGCACTGTAAAAGGATGGTGAGGGAGTACGTAGCCGATCGCACGACCGTCCTCCGTGACGCCTCTGCCCCCTACAACTACTGGGTGTCGAAGCTGGACACGTGGCCTGAACTCGCGCTGTATGCCCTGGAGGTGCTTGCTTGTCCTGCGGCTAGCGTCTTGTCAAAGAGGGTGTTTAGTGCGGCTGGGGGAATCATCACAGATAAGCGTACACGCCTGTCAACCGACAGTGCCGACAGGCTTACACTCATCAAGATGAACAAAGCCTGGATTTCCCCAGACTTCTCTTCTCCACCAGCGGACAGCAGCGATACCTAAACAATACGTAGGCTGCACCCGCGGATGGAAGCATCGTTCTCTATCACCATCAAAAATGTGGACCTTTTAGCTTCATCAATCTGTGTATTATAATCATCCTCCTCCTCCTGCTCCTCCTCCTGAAACCTCACATAATCACGCCGAACGGGCAATTTTTCTTAGGCCCACAAGGCTCAGTCATATAACTCTTGTAAACAATGTTTAGACGTTTCAATGCTCATTAAAGAGTTGAAACTTGCACCTGAACCAATTTTTATTTTAACTGGGCTGCCTACAGGCCTAGTTACAAATTAAGCCACATTAACCAAAGCAATTAATGGGTTTCACCTGCCCTCTTGGTTGGGCATGGGCAATTTTTCTGAGGTACATTAGTACTGTTGGTACACCAATTTTTTTGGGCCCTCGCCTACAGTGTAAGGGCGCCCACCCACTGGCGATTTTTTTTCCTTTGCGTTTTGCGTTTTTTCTCAAGAGCAATTAGTATTGAATGTGTTCCTGTCCCCTGGCGTTTTTTTTTTCGGTCCGTTGCAATTTTTAACATAGGAACTGTCAGTTGCATATGTGTCCTTATTTTTGTCTTAATGCACCTATGAATGTCAATGAAAATTAACGGAAAAGGCGCGAAAAAGCCGCGAAAATGCCGCGGAAAACGCTGCGTTTTTCACGCTCGGAAATCGCAAACGCCAGTGGGTGGGCACCCTTATCCTAGAAATTTTTAGCCCACCTGCATTAAACCTGACATTACCTCAGCTGTGCTGGGCACTGCAGTGGGATATATTTATGTACCGCCGGTGGGTTCCAGGGAGCCACCCATGCTGTCGGTCCACACGGAGTTGTAACTGCATGTTTCCACTTCTAAAGAACCCCAGTCTGACTGGGGCATGCAGTGTGGGCCGAAGCCCACCTGCATTTAATCTGACGTTAGCTCTGCTGTCCAGGGCACTGCAATGGGATACATTTATGTACAGCCTGTGGGTTCCAGGGAGCCACCCATGCTGTGGGTGCACACGGAATTCCCATTGCGGAGTTGTACCTGCCTGTGACTATTTATAAAAAACCGTGGTCTGACTGGGGCATGCAGACACCTTGACAGAATGAATAGTGTGTGGCACATAGGTTCCCCATTGCTATGCCCACGTGTGCAGCTCCTGATGGCGGTGGCACAGGATTATATTTCTCATTGCTTCTGCACAGCATTGTGGGCTATCTCCCCGCTCCTTTTAAAGAGGGTCGCTGCCTAGCCGTGCCAACCCTCTGCAGTGTGTGCCTGCGGTTCCTCCTCATGGCAGACGCACTTATAAATAGACATGAGGGTGGTGTGGCTGTGAGGCCAGCGTGTGGCATGAGGGCAGCTGAAGGCTGCGCAGGGACACTTTGGTGTGCGCTGTGGACACTGGGTCGTGCGGGGGGGGGGGGGGGGTAGCATGTAACCCAGGAGAAGTGGCAGCGGAGTGTCATGCAGGCAGTGATTGTGCTTTGTTGGAGGTAGTGTGGTGCTTAGCTAAGGTATGCATTGCTAATGAGGGTTTTTCAGAAGTAAAAATTGTTGGGAGGGGGGGGGGGGCACTCTTGCCGCTATTGTGGCTTAATAGTGGGACCTGGGAACTTGAGATGCAGCCCAACATGTAGCCCCTCGCCTGCCCTATCCGTTGCTCTGTCGTTCCCATCACTTTCTTGAATTGCCCAGATTTTCACAAATGGAAACCTTAGCGAGCATCGGCAAAATACAAAAATGCTCGAGTCGCCCATTGACTTCAATGGGGTTCGTTACTCGAAACGAACCCTCGAGCATAGCGATAATTTCGTCTTGAGTAACGAGCACCCGAGCATCTTGGTGCTCGCTCATCTCTACCGACTAGGCATAGTCCCGTGATCGCTTAGAAATCCCGCACCAGCGCTATATGGCATACTGATGGAAAGGTCCCATGCAAGTATTGTGGCTGCTGTTTCATCACGCACAGGCACTTTGAATAAGACTGAACGCTGTGGAAACATGGCGAGGTCTCGGAGGTACTGCCAACTATTATTATATGCTTTGTAGTATGGCTGATTAATTCTGTTGGGATTTTTAATGGTAATTGATCTGTTTTAATTGTATTGTTCATATATATGTGGGTATGTGTTATTTGTGAATTATCCTTGAAAAAGGCCAGAGGGCCGAAACATTGAAACTGGATGGTATGAAATAAACTTTGCTTAAACCTACACCATTGATGCTGCCACCACTTTTTTACTGGACACTTCTGAAACCAAGTCTTGATGGACCTTGAGGAATGCTTGGGATCATCGTCCTGTTGGAAGGTCCAATGAAGCCCAAGCTTCAGCTTCCTCACAGAAGGCATAATGCTTTATGGTAGAATATCCTGATACATAAGTGAATCCATCTTGCCCTCCATACACTGCAGATTTTCAGTGCCGGAGGAAGTAAAGCAGCCCCAGAGCATCACTGAGCCAGCACCATGCTTCACTGTTGGTGGAGGGTTCTTTAAGTATATGTTTCATTCTTCCTTCTCCAGACATAAGGCTGATCCAAAGGCCTGAAAAGTTCCAGTGTTTCATTGCTCCAAAGAACAGAATCCACAAACCTCTGTGGCTTATTTATATGGTTTTGAGCACATTGGATATGACTTTTCTTATGCTTTTGGACCCGTAGAGATCACGTCTTGGAGTTCAGAGAGGAAGGTCTTCATGATGAAGTACATACATTATTGTACAAATGGAAACCTCAATGCCTGCTCCCACCAAATCCTTCTATATGTCTTTTGTAGTCACTTGATGGTTTTTGAGCATCTACCTCCTCTGGAATCGGATGACAGCCGATGATCACTTCCTCTTTTTGCCACGTTCAGGTAGTGTAGACCGTGTTTCTTTCGACTTTGAACTTGTGAAATATGCTTCCAACTATCTCTATTCAGAGGCAGATGTATGAAGCTGTCTAAAAGAAAAATAGTCCTAGTTGCCCCTAGCAACCAATCACAGAGCAGTTTTCATTTTACTAGCGCAGAATACAAAATGAAAGCTGCATTGTGATTGGCTGCCAGGGAAAACTAAGACAGTTTTTTTTCCTTTTAGGGCTCCTCCCACTTTTTAAACGCTGCGATATTGCTGCGGTTTTTTAACGTGATTGTCAATAGGACTCTCTAATGTTAAAAACGCATCGCAAGTTTGTGCTCTGTGATTTTTGTGTTATGCGTTTTTAACATTAGATAGTCCTATTGACAATCACGTAAAAAAAAAGCAGCGATATCACAGCGTTTAAAAAGTGGGAGGAGCCCTAAAAGAAAAAAAACTGTCTTAGTTGTCCCTGGCAGCCAATCACAATGTAGCTTTAATTTTGTATTCTGCGCTAGTAAAATGAAAACTGCTCTGTGATTGGTTGCTAAGTCCCTTTGACATTTCAGTTAAAAAACGGAGCGATATTGCAGCGTTAAAAAAAACGCAAGTGGGTAAGAGCCCTTAGATAGTTTCATAAATCTTCCACTTTAGTGCCTTTCCTATCTTTCCTTGTCTGCACAAGGCAATGATCTATTCTATTAACTTTTTGGATCACTCCCTTGATTTATTTTGAATATACAATCAACAAAACCCTAGCTGGTCCAAGTATTTGATGTGTATTGAGGAACCCTTGATTAGTTGCACCAGGTGTGCTTGAGACAACACCTGATTTGCAAAAGTGTGCTCTTATGAGGAATTCTATTCAGGGGGCTGAATAATTCTAAGACTGCAGCAGTTGTCACAGAGCTCTACTGTCTTCTCCCCTAGGGGTAGCACGGGACTCGTCCAAGTTACTGCTGAGGGAGTCTCATGGTGATAACCTAATACGTGGTTTACCTTAAGTGCTGTCACTTGTGATGCCACCGTTTCATCCTCTGCAATGAATTCCAGGTTGAAATAAGTAATCCACACAGAGAAACATTTCAAAGCGAAGCCGGGAATGGTTGGCAGCACTCGTTTACTTAAAGAAACTATTTACAGTCTGACAGTAGTATACACACGCCAGCAGGAAAATGGTGCAGAATAGAAAGTGGCGTGACAGGGAGGATTCACGGGATGACAGACAAATCCACAGTCCAAGTTATCTGCAGGGTTCTGTTTCCAGCCAATCTCCTTCACTCTCTCCAGCTCCCTACCAGTCAACACTAACATGTGGAAGACGGGCAGTCAGCGCTGCATGGCGGCTCCTCTCACACTCTCAGTCCTCCATATTAACAGCAGGAAGGCCTGGGTGAATTGGGCCCAGGACAAGCTGCTATGAATCTCTCAGCCTCTTCCATTCTGGACCACACGGAGCGGGCAGTATCTGAGTGGCTCAATTTGCAGAACAGCACTCCACTCCTTTCGTCTCTCTTGCAAGCCCAGACTACACTAGACTAGACGAGACTAACTTGCAGACACCTTGCAAACACGATCATGATCGCATGACCTACAACAAGATACATTTTTCAGACATCTCACATACCAGACAGTTAACCCATTCAGTGCTGTGGTTATGCAATACACATCAAATTCATGCAACATAAAAGACACTGACAATACATAGGCACAAGACAAATACATTCACACTTATGGAGGAGGCCCCATTAACTGTGGGCCACTACAATACCATCTCAGGACAAACCTTTCCCCATTGAGTAACATAACAAATAAACATATTTTTGCCTCTCCCCACTACCACTGTGTTCTGTGACGGTGCTCGGTCCCCCCTTCTGGTCCTTGTTTACAGCTGCCTTCCCACCTGGTTTGTGGGACATCACAGGGGCTGCAGCCAATAACAGAGTGCAGTGATGAATCGCTGACCAATCGCAAACTGGACGAGAGGTGAGTATTTATTTGCAATGTTGCTCAGTGGGGAAGGCATTGTCCTGAGATGGTACAACTTGGACAACCCCTTTTAAAGTGGCACTTTGTGGTGAATTTGTACAAACCACTTGCTATAATAGCTGTATTGAGCTACTTGTACTTATATTGTTCATGTTGGTTTTTTTCTTTTTTTGCAAACAGCTGAAAGAATGTAAGTTTGACAAAAACAAAAACAAATGTGCAGTGAAGGAAGAATAATCTTGATTGCAACTGTAGATGGCTAAGCAGACAGACAAACACATAGACAGAATGGATTCACCTCTGATACTCAGTGATCTGGTCTCTGGTTCCATCGCCTCGTGGCTCCACATTACTGTGATTTTCATCTGAGGGTCTTTGAATAAATACTTAAGAACCCGGACAACGCTGGTGACGTCATATGTGGGCCCATCATCTCGTGTTGTGACGGTTTGCTCAGGTGATAATTCACGTTTCTTAGCCATATATTCCAGGCTCCAGGAGATTTCTATATCTTTAGGGTAAAACTTCTGTAGGCTCAGAGAGAACTGAACACGAGATGATTCTGTCATAGTGATCTCTATGGGTGCCAACATCTGAGGTGCAGCTGGAATTAGAATAGTAAATAGTTAAATAATCCATCTTGGTACTTGTATAAATATTCATAGAACCACTAATTTACATACAGAACACATCTTATAATTACATCATTTCTTATATATGAAATACTAGCTGATATACCCGGCTTCGCCCGAGTTAATTTGGTACTGGTGTTTATCTGGTGTTCACACGGAAAATCTTCTGAAGTCGTGGTTACTTTAGAGATACCGAGGAAAAACCTATGTTCACCATTTTGCATAGTTCTCTGTGTTACCCAGGAAACCTCACGGGGAGGTAACCATGCGACGTTTCCTTTATATAAAATGACATCAGGAAGTGAGAGAATTAGATTTCATACGTAAAATTTGGACGCTAATTCTTTTGCACTTAGAATTGAATAATCAAGTTGGGACCCATTAACTTTTCCTATTTATGACATAATCAATGCCCGTGCCAAATTTCACATTTCTATGACACCGGAAAGTGAGAAAATTACATTCCGTATGTAAAATTTCGACGCTAATTCTTTTGCGCTTAGAATTGAATATTCGAGTTGGGACCCGTTAACTTTTCCTATTTATGACATATTCAATGCCCGTGCGAAATTTTAAGTTTGATGCTTGAAAAAGACCAACAATGGTCGAAACGTCGCTGCTTGTAACTCCTGCTTTTATGGAACTGGAATAAATGATCAAATTTCGAGTTTCTATGACACCAGGAAGTGAGAGAATTAGATTCCGTACGTAAAATTTGGACGCTAATTCTTTTGCGCATAGAATTGAATAATCGAGTTGGGACCCATTAGCTTTTCCTATTTATGACATAATCTATGCTTGTGCCAAAATTCATGTTTCTACGACATCGGGAAGTTGGAGAACTTTTGGCGAGTCAGTCAGTCAGTGAGTCAGTGAGTGAGTCAGTGAGGGCTTTCAGCTTTATATATATAGATTCTGTTAAGCCTCATGGCTGCGGCCGCCATCTTGCTTTACCTGTTGGTGACTGGTGCCATGCTCAGGCTTCTAGTCTGCCTCTCACTGCTGCCCAAAGGCCTCACACGCTCGCACATCCCCGCTGCCTTAACCCCTAATGACACCGCCATTTTGTTTTTCACTTTTGTCATCTCCTCCCCAGTTTTAAAAATCATAACTCTCTTATTTATCCATTGATGTATTTATCTGAGGCTTGTTTTTTGTGGGATGAGTTTTATTTTTCAATGGTACCATTTAACCCCTTAAGGACACGGCCTGTTTTCAGTCAAAGGACCAAACAATTTTTTTGGGGGGATTTTCACTTTTCAAAAGCCATAGCTTATTTCTTTTCAGCTGACACGGCGGTATGAGGGCTGTTTTTTTGTGTGGCGAACTGTAGTTTTTATTTGTACCATTTTTCAAAACATATACTGTTTTGTAAAACTTTTATTTTTTGTTTGAGAGCAGGGAGAGAAAACACATCAATTCTGCCATTTTTTACAGGGTCAATGATGTAGCATAAATGACATGATACCTTTTTTCTGCGGGTCAGTACGACGATACCACAATTATTATTATTTTCTTAGATTTTTCCACTTTTGCACAATAAGAACTGTGCAGAATAAATATTGTGTTCAATTTATTGTACAATTCGTTACAGATAAAAATGTGGGATGTTTAAAGTGTGCAAGAAGGGATTTTTTGTTACATTTTTTTTTACATTTTTTATGTCCCTCTAGAGGAATGGAACCATAACAGCTATGATAATGCATAGCAGTATTTCTGTACTGCAATGCCTAATTGATGGCAAGCCGGGACACCAGTTTCTAATGTTCAGTTGCCAAGGCAACCCACTGGCCCTCTGCGATTGCATTGTGGCAATCCGATGACATTATTGAGGGGGCGCACTCCCTCTGTGAACCGTTTTTGCAGGGCGTTAACAGTGGAGATGAATGTTTTTATCTATCCCTGCTGTTGCAGCAGGAGCCCGGCTATCAGTAACAGCCCTTCGGCTGTGAGATGGCGTAGGCTCAGCTTCTATTAAGTACTCCGCAGCCAGGACATAACTTACATCACATAGAGTGAAGGGGTTAATGTACCATATAATGTACTGAAAAACGTGAACATTTCTAAATGGAGTACAATGGAAAAAACCCTCGCAGTTCTGCCATCTTTCAGGGATCTTGTTTTTACGGCGTACACACTAAGGGCTTATTTAGACGACCGTATATCGGCTCGGTCTTCACGCCGATATACGTTGTCCTCATCTGCAGGGTGGGGAGGGGAGGATGGAAGAGCCAGGAGCAGGAACTGAGCTCCTGCCCCTTCCCCGCCCCTCGCCGCTATTTGCAATAGGAGGGCGGTATGGCGCCAGGGCTAAGTGATGGAACTTAGCTCAGCCCCCGTCTCGCCCCCTCCTATTGCAAATAGTGGCAAGGGGCAGAGAGGGGGCGGGAGCTCAGTTCCTGCTCCTGGCTCTTCCATCCCCCCCCCCCTGCAGACAAGGACACCGTATATCGGCTCGGCGTGAAAACTGAGTCGATATACGGTCGTCTAAATAAGACCTAAGGCACAAATGACATGAGGACTGTATTCTGTGGGTCCCGACAATTACAACAATAATAGAGATGAGCGAACGTACTCGGTAAAGCACTACTCGTCTGAGTAATGTGCTTTATCCGAGTACCTCCCCGCTCGTCCTGAAAGATTCGGGGAGCGCCGCAGAGCGGGGAGCTGCAGGGGAGAGCGGGGAGGAACGGAGGGGAGATCTCTCTCTCCTTCTCTCCAGCCCGCTCTCCCCTGCTCCCCGCCGCAACTCACCTGTCAGCAGCGGCGCTCCCCGAATCTTTCAAGACGAGCGGGGAGATACTCGGATAAAGCACATTACTCGGACGAGTAGTGCTTTACCGAGTACGTTCGCTCATCTCTAAACAATAACAAATGTGTTTTTTTCGCTGTATTGCTTTTAAAATAAAACACTTAAAAAATTTTTTTGCTATTTTCTGTCGCCATCTTCTAACAGCCTTAGCTTTTAAATTTTTACAGCAACATAGTTGTGCTAGGGCTCGCTGTCTGCGGGACGTCCTGTACTTTCTATTGGAGTCATGGTGGAGTACATACGACTTTTTGATCGCTTTTTATTTAATTGTTATTTTTGGAGACAGGGTGACCACAAAAGTGCAATTTCAGCGTTCTGTATATTTTTATCTCATTATGTTCACTGCGTGGGATACATAATGTGTGACTTTGATAGATCGGACATTAATGGATGCAGCGATACTAAATAGGTTTTCGTTTTTTCATTATAAATATGGAAAAGGGTTTTTTTGTTTTGTTTTTTTACTTTTATAACCTTTAATTTTTTTTTAAATAATTAAACATTTTAAAACTCATTTTTACAATTTTTTTTGTCTCACTAACTTCAGGTACTTTTACTTGTGATTGTTTCATTGCTCATAGAGTATAATGCAATACCATGTCCATGGCAACTGAATGACACCTCACGATCTCATCATGATGAGGCCATGCAGAACATTTAAATGCCGCTGTCAGAATTGACAGCGGCATTCAAGGGGTTAATAGCCACGATCAGCACTCAGGCTGATTGAAACTGCTGCAGGTGGCTATCAGCTGTTAGAGACAGGAGTAGGAACGACCCCCCCCCCCCCCCCCCCCCAATCCTGCTCTGTACAAACTGCACACTGCATGATGTAAATAAATGTCCTGGGGAGTGAAGGGGTTAAATGAATTCTGCAAGTTACTGGTGTTTGTCCTGATTTCCGGGTCTTTCCCCTGGGTGGTGTTCGGGCCACCCTAGGTTCAGGGGATAGGGGATTGACACCCCACTCTGGCAGGTGCCGCCAATGTTACAGGAGCGGCGTTTTCCTCCCATGGGGTTGGGTCCAGTTTCTGAACCCACATATCCACAGCTGGACCATAAGTCTGAAAATGGGCCCGATTGCAGGCCTGCAGCCTCGCCGAGTGTCTTGTGCCGAAACTTACTGCAGTCTCTTTTTGTGCTGCTAAAACTATTCATTAAATCATGTAAACAAACACCCGCCCGCCAGGACTGAGGTGCAATACTTATAACCGAGCGTTGCAGAAATAAACTGTTAAGGTTGTGCATCTGGGAACTGTGGTTTTACAGGCTTCCTTGTGCACACCTTCACAGGTAGGGTTTAATTGAGCTGGCTGGGTGAGGTATTCTCCAGCAGCCAATCCCCCTGGTCTGCAGCAGATAAATACCAGCAAACTCTTGGGAGAGATTGCTGGCCATTTAGTGCTTCATTGTTCTACCCTGTGTTGAGCCCACTGAGTGCTGGTGTTTGCATGCTTGTTTGAAGTGTCCCTCTCTCCTCCCCTGTAGATGGTCTGGACACCTGCTGTTCCTCCCCTCCTTGCATTTTGGGGTTAGTGCATTGTGTAGTGTGCAGTACTGTGACCACACAGGTGCAGGCGGCCCATGGGTTTCTCCCTATCCCTGGGCAGGTGTGGTCTCCAGACCTCTTATGTCTTGTGCGTGTGTGTGTGTTAGATGAGTGATGCCTGACACTGCTCCCTAGGTCAGCACGGTGGCTGACTCTCTATTCCCCTGGTGTGAGGACACTTGGACTAGCTATGGCATGCAACCTGTATGCATGTGAGCTCTGGGTGGGATTCCTGTTATATGTTGTTTGTACAACCATGTATGTTGGTGTGAACAGTGACGTGTGGTATGTCTATGCTGATGGCCAGACATGTGTGTGTGTGTGTGTGTCTGTGTGTGTCTGTGTGTGTCTGTGTGTGTGTGTGTGTGTCATTTCCAAGAGTGTTTAGTGCATCTCTCCAGGTTCCTGATCAGGGATAGCCAGGTCCCAGATTAAGACAGTGAGACTGACCTTATCGGGACAATTGCTCCACTTTTAGGCAGGGGTTCCCCACTTTTCCTGGTTAGTAAGGGACAGGGGTCAAACCATCTCACCTGGAGAGGTGCAATTGGTTGATGCAATACTATGTGAGTGATTGCAGTTTTAAAAGGACACAATCATGCACCCGTTTCGAGGTGTGGCATCTTAGTGTGCCGAGCAAAGTCTTAGGTCACCCTACGTTGGCAGGCGGAATTAAGGTCAGAGGAGACGTTCAGGCCGCTCTCCTTACCTTATTTTTGAGGTTGACAATAATGTGCATGAGGCAATAAAAGAATGTTCTTACCAAAGTTAATGAAGTGGAAATCCACAAGCGTAATCTACAATAAACGTGAAGCCGTCCTTTTTACATAGACTCACACCTGGGAAGCCTGTTACTGCCGGTAGGGACATATTGCCGCTAGTGAATTCATCTCCGTGGCAGCAGGGCGGCACATGGAGGGTTTGGACGCCTACTAAATGAGGGACTGTCACCCAATACTCGCTGGTGATACCCCAGAAGCACCGATGTCTGGTGGCAAGTAGAAGTATCTGAGCTGTAGGCCCCAACACTTCGGGCCAAGCCTGTAGGCCTGATTCATCACCTGGCAGGATGCCACAAAATAAGAGCTGGTGAGCAAACATGCATTACAAGCGTCCAAACGACCCCATGTGTCACCCCACAACCAATGAGAACTAGATCACCTGTAATTCCTGAAAATAACCACCAGAGGGCACCCTGCTACCGTATAAAAGACCGTTACACACTATATGAAACATTTAACGATTGTCAACATGCAGTGTGGCTGCGTTACTTCACACACCCCATTACACTGGCTACTCTGCTTACTCTCTCCCTAACTTTGGCTACTTTTATTGGACTACTCACTGCCAGCTTCCTACCCACTCAGACTGTACATTTTACTGAACCTGTTCTGCCAGCCCTGACCTCTTTCTGACTCCCGTACTGAGGTTTATGCTGTGTGCCCTATTCTTTTTGTTAGCCATTAGGTCATTCATGACCCTCAGCGACCCTAAAGGCTCCCTCCATGTTTTTTGGTTTTGCACTGCTTCTTTCAGTTGTGTGACATCCATACCATTATCAGTGTGCCCTGACCTTGGCTAAGTCTCCTGCTTATGTCTGTTCACACCCTCAAGTACTGCATCCTGGTCTATTTGTATGGTCAGCTGCCCCATAGCCAAACCAGGGTCTGGCATAGAGGATCTGCATCCGTTTCACTGACGCATTCCTTATATATAGAACATCCCTTATATAAAACCTATAGTGTGAATCTGTCTAGATTGACTTGGACCAAAAACGGTGTAACTTACACCAAAACTGGTCCAGCCTCAGTAATAAATGTTCCGTACGCCCTGCTTGTGTGGGTTTCCTGCTGCATTTTAAAGACATACTGACAGGGTGACCGGCTGCCTATGAAATTTGAAAACTTTTGCTTTATTATGTCTGTTGTATATGCACTCACCGGTGACTTGTAGCCTCCCTGTGCTTCTCACTATGGGTTTCTCCAGGGCGGGATGGTCCACTATACATATATATTCTGCCCCCTGATGTGCCCCCAGTGTGGGGGTGATGGTCAGACTGGAGGTACAGCTGTAGGTGTTATCGTCCGCTCTCATGGATGTCACACTCTGGTTAATGGCACCATCAGCTTCTTTGCAGATATTAAGTTCAGCACCTATCTGCCATTTCACAGTAATTGCATCTGGGAAATACTCTGAGATATCACACTGCAGGACGGCCGGGACGCCGTGAACTAGACGGGGAATCTGAATCTCTCCTACAACCGGACGCCATCTGTAATCTGCGGAGAAGAATCATCCTATTAAATGCATGAAGTAAAGTATATTTTTTCAGATGTCTAGAGGTCAGTCTCTCAATTGTAACAAAACACACCAGGTCGGCACACCCACCACATAAATGTCATGTAAACCATGGCTGCAGCAATACAGTATAAGCAGAAACACGTTGCGACAGCACTTATACATGTCTAATATCTGAATAAAATTGCATAACTCTTGTCTATACTAACCACATAAAACTGTACGGTCCTTAGCACATATTGTGATCGGAGCATGTTGTCCCATCCGCCACATCCAGGGGACCATGCTTTCGAATGGGTCCTAACACTGACAAATACCTCTCTTTAGTGCATCTCCAATTGATTCAAGGTAGTAGGATACCCGGCTATAAGGTCTTATTAAATAGGCTTAGGACAGATGGGTGAAAGGCGTGCATGACACAATGGAGGTGGCCATTGCTCCACAAATGCAACAAAAACATAAAATCAACACATCCACCATCTCCCAAATGTCCTCTTCCCTTTCTATAAGCCAGAGCAAAGGTCTGCTACTTCCTCACTAGAGAAACACAATCATCCATTATAGGTAGAGCTGCTTTAAATCTCTGCGTCATAGAAGAATTTGGGAGTACAAGTTTATAACCATCTTTGACACCTTAAACACAGGCCTAAATATCTCAAGAGGGTTCATGCACATTGGGGGCCCGCAGGCCACCCTGATGGCATAGTTCAACACTATGATCAAATCCTCCACGCAATGCAGGCAGCTTCTCCTGCTTGGTGATAGACAGCGCTTCCTCTCCCACCTGGCTTAGTCTCCTCCCCTTTCTTGATTTCTTCAAAGCATAACATCAGAGGGTGGGGAAGACTGAGCTGGGAAGGAAGAGCAGTCTATCACCAAACAGGAGAGGCTGTCTGCGCCACGCTGGGACCTGATCATAGTGCGGTCAGTCAGACATTTATTTCCATTTTGTCACACATTGGTGTGCACTATATAATGATTTGTGAGTGCTGCACCACAGGACCAATCATTGTAGAGCACTTACATCACTCGACCATAGGAAGAGAGGATGCCTTACTGGCACCGGACACTTGCAGTGGCAATGTAACAGATGGTAGGGGGAGCACCATCATCATCATCATAGGCTATCACTCATGGTCGAGCATGATTGCCTTCCAAATATAGGGGCTTAGCGATGGGTCTGTAGGTGACTATAGAGACCAATACTTGATCTGCAGGGTTTTTTCACAGTGGGGACATCGGTTTCCAAGGGGAAAATGGTCCCAACAAGGGTTGGCTTGACGTTCTTTCCTCTTAATACGTTTCTCCCTTTCGACATCCATTCATGCCTTCTCAAAATTAAAAGTGCTGTTGGTAACGGCTGACCCCCAAATTGAGCGTTCAAGGGCCAGGGCTTCCCAGTTCTCAATGTCTATGCCTGTTGCATCCTTACCGGACATGTGGCATACATAAACAAAAGAATAAGCACAACTGTGCATAAAAAAACAAATGAGCACGACCGTGCAACGTAAATACAAAACTAAGGAAAATCATTTCCCTGCAAACCTCTACCCCTGCAGGCTGATCGCTTCCGACACACTTGTACCTAGGCCACTAATAAACCCCTACCAGGGAGCCCTGATACAAAAAGGGACAATAAATAGTAACACGCAGGGGTATTTAGCTATAGCAGCAACTGCAGCAAGGAAGAGCCGCTCCAGAGGCAAGCTGTGCTCCTCAGCAGCAAACCAGGAAGCAACTAAAAATTGACCAGCACTGAGGTCAATACTAGCACAGATTAAATAGGGCAGGGCCACTCCAAGACAGGTGAGGACTGACATCACTTACCTGACACCATGCCCCTCAGCCCCAGAAAAGGTAGAGACACTGCTAAATCCTGGTCCGGCCTGAAAGCAAGGTGAAGACTTCAGAATGGCTGCAACAGTACCTCCCCTTCTAGAAGAGGCCCCAGGACCCTTAGGACCAGGATGATTCGGATTCAATCTGTGAAATTTTTTTACCAGACGACCCGCATAAACATCGACAGCCGGAACCCATGACCTGGGTTATGGACCTTTCCGGGCCATAACCACGTCAATGTACAAGTTACTGCAAAGAATTCCTGACTCGACGAGAGTCCAAAAAGCAACTTATTACAAACTGTAACTCCCCATCCACTAAAACAGGAGTGGGGGGTGGTGAACTATTCCCAGAATTGAGGAATCTTTTGAGCAGAGGTTTGTGGAAAACATTGGCAATCTTCATCGCACTGGGACTTTCTAACCGGAAAGCGACCGCATTAATCTTCTCAATTATTTTAAAGGGACCGATAAATCGTGGGCCAAGTTTAGTGGACGGTTGCTTGAGTTTTATACTTCTAGTAGACAACCAAACCAAGTCTCCAACACAGAATACCGCCCCCTCAGAGCGATGACTGTCTGCAACTCGCTTGCTCCGCCGAACTGCTCGATGTAAATTTCTCTGAACCTCAGCCCACCAAGCCTCAATATCAGAAAACAACTCATTTGCTCCTGGAACCTCCGAAAACCCGCCTGGGAAGGGGACCAAAACATGGGTGAAATTCGTAATTACAAAAGAACGGCAATGTCCCTGTAGCCTCCAGTGATCTACTGTTTAGAGCAAACTCAGCTAGAGGTAAGACCCTCGACCAGTTCTTCTGGTTTTCCGAGACATAACGTAAATACTGCTCCAGGTTCTGATTACATCTCTCAGTCTGCTCGTTGGTCTCTGGATGGTATGCCAAGGAAAACGAGAGCTGAACACCCAAACGAGAGCAGACTATTCACCAAAAGCTGGAAACAAATTGTACGCTACGATCAGAGACACATGTATCTAACACGGCTTTTAGTAAGCCCAACTCTGAGAAGTATCTTTCATTTACTTGGAAAGTGTTAATCAGCGTTGTCCTCGGCCTTCTATCCTCCTCTCACTATGCTCCTATACAAGTCATCACCCAGGGTCCTGAGCACGCCACACACGGTGCAGGGCATATATCTACCCCGTGTCGTCTGCTCTGCCCTCCTTTAGTCCTAAGTTGAAAATAGCTAAAATTAAGGGGAACTACTGGGTCATCCTTACATCAAGGGGGCACTTCTGGGCCCACCTTTGCTGTGTTTGATGGCACTACTTTGAGGGAATATTTATTATGTTTGGGGGTGACACAACTGAGGGCATTTTCACTGTATTTGTGTGGCACTACTTTCAATATCCTAGCTGTGTTTGGGTGGCTCTATTCAGGGCATCCTTGCTGTGTACCACTGCTGTGTTTGGGGGGGCAGTTTTACTGTGGGGAGACACAATTTTTTTTTATGTATTGGGGGCAGCCTTGTTGTGAGGTGGCAGTGATCAGAGCTCCCTTGCTGTGTCTTGGGGGGCTCCACTGGGGACATCTTTGCTGTGCTTGGGAGGCTCCACTGAAAATGTGTGTTAGCTTCAGTGACTGTCCCTGTTTTCCTTCTTTGAAAGTTCATATGTTGGAGTTACATCTCACCTAAATCTCTGATAGACAGCTCCATTATTCCAGACTCTACATATATAACAGTATTAGGGGTCAGCGAGGAGGTAACATCCCGCTCCTCACGAAATCTGTGATAGACAGCTCCCTAGATTCCAGGCTCTCCATATATAACAGTATTAGAGGTCAGCGAGAAGGTAACATCCCGCTCCTCACCTGAATCTCTGATAGACAGCTCCCTAGATTCCAGGCTCTCCATATATAACAGTATTAGGGGTCAGCGTGGAGATAACATCTCACTCCTCACCTGAATCTCTGATAGACAGCTCCCTGGATTCCGGGCTTTCCATATATAACAGTATTAGAGATCAGCGAGGAGGTAACATCCCGCTTCCCACCTGAATCTCTGATAGACAGCTCCCTGATTCCAGGCTCTCCATATATAACAGTATTAGGGGTCAGCGAGGAGGTAACATCCCGCTCCTCACCTGAATCTCTGATAGACAGCTCCCTGGATTCCAGGCTCTCCATATATAACAGTATTAGAGGTCAGCGAGGAGGTAACATCCCGCTTCCCACCTGAATCTCTGATAGACAGCTCCCTGATTCCAGGCTCTCCATATATAACAGTATTAGGGGTCAGCGAGGAGGTAACATCCCGCTCCTCACCTGAATCTCTGATAGACAGCTCCCTGGATTCCAGGCTCTCCATATATAACAGTATTAGAGGTCAGCGAGGAGGTAACATCCCGCTTCCCACCTGAATCTCTGATAGACAGCTCCCTGATTCCAGGCTCTCCATATATAACAGTATTAGGGGTCAGCGAGGAGGTAACATCCCGCTCCTCACCTGAATCTCTGATAGACAGCTCCCTGGATTCCGGGCTCTCCATATATAACAGTATGAGGGGTCAGCGAGGAGGTAACATCCCGCTCCTCACCTGAATCTCTGATAGACAGCTCCCTGGATTCTGGGCTCTCCATAGATTCATGTTCCCAGGTCACTCGTACTGTGAATCGTGGATCCTTGTGACGATCCTCAGGAATTCGGACCTCACTGGAGATGCTGTAGGTTCTGTCAGGATTATCTGCCAATGATTTAGTGGATGATATGACATCTTCTGATCCTCCCACTCCACACCTCCATGTAATCCGGATGCTTTTAGGATAAAACTTCTCCAAGTTGAGTGAATACATAATCTGTCTGGGGTTCTTTAGACTTCTCATTACCGGCTGTGACAGCTTGGGTTTTACTGAGAAAGGAAGCATAGAATGAGCTATTAAGATTAAACCAGTCGGAAATGCGCCTTGTGCTGACAGATTACTGTTATCAGTATGGAAAGTGAATGTTCACTCACCGGTGCACGATGGTTAACCCTAGATTGAGGGATCCCACCGGCACCCGTTGTATAAATGGTCTTTTTAGTCCACGATCCAGTGGAATCCGGAGAGACATCTGAGGTACTAGATCAGCTGTCTGGATAACCAGAAGCTCACAGCAATATGTCCAGTAGAAATAAAAAACTCGCTTCCCACGCTCTACTTGGACTATTCCAGATAACTTCCTTAGAATTTTTTAGAGTACCGAACGGTCCGAGAGAAGGACGCCTCATTTGTAAGTGACCAACAAAATGTATATAAGTGTATGCATGTATGTTTTATGTATTGCTTGAGAAAGGCATTTCTATGCCAAAACGCGTTGCAATAAAAAATTCTAAAGAAGTTATCTGGAATACGAGTTTTTTTTATTTCCAATAGAATGAGCTATGGTATCTATAACTGAAGCGGAGTAGGTGCTACACTGCCATATTTACACAGCAGTGTTGTCATGCACCTTTATAAGTTTTTGCCACAGCACATGATAATGCAGAATACTTCACGCATAATGTGTAATAAGAGTATTCTAGGGGTATTCTTAGAGATCATGCACAAAATGAATGCATGGACCATGTATGCTGCTGCACAGACTACACAATGAACCTATAGACACTCTGTGCCACCACGTGGTGTGTCTGTGATGCAGTATAATCTGCTCTAGAAGCAATGTTTCTGGGGGGCTATAATAGCATGTAGTGCACAATCATGGGCACACAGAGACATGGTATAGACCCATAGAGTACTAGGGCATGGAGTCTGATTCCTCGGGATAGTTTAAAGGCCGGACAAGATCCACTCAGGAACCTTCACAAAGCCTCCCAGAAACAACCACTTTTAGTCATATTTGCATAAGCTCTGCCCCTTTTGTGGTCCGTTCCACAGGACTATCCTGAAAAACACAGGAGGATTGGGTTTTTCGAGAACAGATTTGCTGATGTACTCTCAGGATAGGTCATCAACAGAAGAACCGTAAGTTTTCCAACACTTGGCACCCCCACCGAACAACCGATGTGAAGGGGCTACAGTAGGCCAAAAGACTCAAAACACCATCCACTATGTGCACTGTAGTGCAGCAGTCTCTCATTCACTTCAATGGGAGAGAGCAGCAGTTCTATACCCGGCCATTACACAATGGTTTTCGTATTGTCTTCTGGCCGACTGCAGCCTCTTCAAATCAGCCGACTTGTTATTGAGGACAGATTATTATTGGTTTTGCAGATGAAACCCCTTTAAGCTTTGTGTGATCTCACATATAACTCCGTGCATGAGATCTTAGGTTCCTGATTACATATTACATTTGCTCGTATCTTTCTGTTTCCTGCCAACTATAACACTACTTCATTTATGTTCAATGCTTCAACCATCTGTTTTGCTTAGTCTTCAGGATGAAAAAAAAAATCCTAAGACATTAAATGGACCAAAAATATCCAAAAATGAGATGGCAGCAGCAAAGTTCTAGGCACATTAGGATTTCTCCAGCTCGGGTTCATGTACAGTGTGAAAAGAGAACTAGAGAAGTCTGCAACATTTTATATCCTTCACAATGTAGAACATGAAGGGACACAATAAACCATATTTTAGTAACAAACACTGAATGGTCCCTTTATTAGAGCTTGTGGCCCTCTCACAATCGGTGTTTTCCTATATAGAAATTAGACTTGGGACCCAAGTGCAGAGTAACATGACGTCAGAAGTTTTCTGTGGATCAATTTCAGTGTGAATCCACATTAAATGGGAAAATCCAGCAATCTGAATGACTTCCATCAAGGGTTGTCATAAGTACTAGACTAGCCAGGGTCGGGATCTCACTGCCAACCTTCTGGGGTTTTCTTGTGCAACATCGAGCAGAGTATACCAAGAATGTTATGACTGAGGAAAAACATCGAGAAAAAGGTGATTCTCTGGATAGAAACAACTCCTCACCAAAAGGTGTCAGAGAAGAAATTCAAGAAACTGTCTGGACCGGCAGCTCGCGGGTACTCCGTGCCCTCACAGCCGGTCCTGTCACACAAGCGGCTGCCGTGCAGCGCAGGGGAGCCCCGGTCCTGAATACCTCCCTGGCCGCTGTGCTCCTCCTCGCCACTGGGTTGTTAGGGACGCCACAGGTGCCGCCCGGCGGTGTGTCCTGGGCACCATGGCAATCAGGCTCGCATCTTGAGCCTCGCCTATCATCTTGCAGGGCTAGGGGCTATTCCCCAGCTCAGCCTGTGGGATATCCTGTTGTTGTCAGACTCCCGCCCCAATCAGCTGCTGGGGCGGGAGCTCTGACAGCATTTAAACCTGCCTGTGTGTGCTGATCCTTGCCAGTGTTAGTTTGGTCTTCCAGCTGCACCCGCGTATTCTTTGCTTGTCTCCCGTTTGACTCCTGGTTTTTGACTCTCTGCCTTCTGGACCCGACTTTGCCTATAGCCTGACTCTTTTGTACCGCGTACCCACCGGCTGCCGACCCGGATCATCTGACTTGCCTTAAGTGTTTGTCGTCATCTGTCCCCGTGTTCCGCTTCCCTCGTGAGGGCAGGGACTGTCGCCCAGTTGTCACCCTAGGAGTTAGCCCAGAGGGGCAAGTAGGTAGGGAGAGGGGTTGCAGGCAGTTTTAGGGACTTCCAGTATCCTGAACCCCAGTCCTTACAGTAACACTGGCCAAAAGAAAGTCAGATCCCTGCATCCGACCAGTTCTGACAGAAACGTTCTGATGAACAGACAGGAGCAGCCGAATACAATGCAGGTGCTCAACTAACATGTCTGAATGCTATCTCACTATTTCTACGTAAAGTTGAGCTACAATAGACAACCAACTCCAGCGCCATTATATCTGAGAGAAACAAAGGTGAGACTCCAGGGGACAAAAGAGCTCAAAAATTGTTTCACTGAGCAGCAGATAAACATCTCCTGTTCAAATGGATCCAGATTTCTGTGGCCCCGTGCTCATGGGGAGGTCAGAATTTAGCACGAGCAGCAGGAATTGATTATCCCTTCCTGCGAAGTTGGTGGAAGTGGAGTAATGGTGTGGGGGAGGTTTTCTTGGTGTACCCTGGGTCCTCTGATACCTGTGGATGAACACTACGATGAACTGCTGCGTTCTGAAGGCCAGAAATGGTCAAAAATAAAGTGACTCTTCAGTGTATATCTAATTGTTCTCCCCTATACACATGGGTAATAGATTCATAATGTACTTCATACTGAATGTGGCTGATTACCCAGAGCTGACAACCTTAAAATTAGTGTCAGGAATAGTAATATTATAACTTTAGAACTTTATGTATTATCTATATATATAAAATTGAATGTATGCGTGTCTGTGTGTGTCTGTCTGTGTGTGTGTGTCTGTCTGTCTGTCTGTGTGTGTTTGTCCTTTATGCGCTACTACACCATTCATCCGATCGCCATGAATCTTTGGGAAGTTGTTGAGTACACTCCTGGGAAGATTATAAACATAGTACAACTATCGTATGATGAATGGCGCGCGTGCGAGCGTTGTCGACAGTTACGCCCCCCCCCCCACGTAGATCGTTCGATTTCCATCACTGCCACTAATTCTCTCACTTCCCAATGTCGTAGAAACATGAAATTTGGCACGAGCATTGATTATGTCATAAATAGGAAAAGTTAATGGGTCCCAACTCAATTATTCAATTCTAAGCGCCAAAGAATTAGCGTCCAAATTTTACGTACGGAATCTAATTTTCTCGCTTCCCAATGTCATAGAAACGTGAAATTTGGCACGGGTATTGAATATGTCATAAATAGGAAACGCTAATCGGTCCCAACTCAATTATTCAATTCTAAGCGCCAAAGAATTAGCGTCCAAATTTTACGTACGGAATCTAATTTTCTCGCTTCCCAATGTCATAGAAATTAGAAATTTGGCACGAGCATTGATTATGTCATAAATAGGAAAAGCTAATGGGTCCCCACTCGATTGTTCAATTCTATGCGCAAAAGAATTAGCATCCAAATTTTACGTACGGAATGTAATTTTCTCACATAGAAACGTGAAATTTGGCACGGGCATTGATTATGTCATAAATAGGAAAAGCTAATGGGTCCCAACTCGATTATTCAATTCTATGCACAAAAGAGTTAGCGTCCAAATTTTGCATACGGAATGTAATTTTCTCACATAGAAACTTGAAATTTGGCACGGGCATTGAATATGTCACAAATAGGAAACGCTAATGGGTCCCAACTCGATTATTCAATTCTATGCGCAAAAGAATTAGCGTCCAAATTTTACGTACGGAATCGAATTCTCTCGCTTCCCAATGTAATAGAAACTCGAAATTTGGCACAAGCATTGAATATGTCATAAATAGGAAAAGCTAATGGGTCCCAACTCGATTATTCAATTCTAGGCGCAAAAGAATTGGCGTCCAAATTTTACGTACGGAATCTAATTTTCTTGCTTCCCAATGTCATAGAAACGTGAAATTTGGCACGAGCATTGATTATGTCATAAATAGGAAAAGTTAATGGGAAGTTGTTGAGTACACTCCTGGGAAGATTACTGGCATAGTACATCTATCCTACGACAGGTGGCGCGCGCGCGTGCGAGCGTCGTCGACAGTTATGCCCCCCCAGACAAAGATCGTTTGATTTCCATCTCAAGCACAAAAGCAAAAGGCATTACGAGTAACGGGATGCGTGTTCAACTACAAAATGATGCATCCGCCGGACGTATCACAAGACAATTCCTGGATATTGAGAATGCTGAGGTAAAATAAAAGCTGTGCTGTGATTGGTTGCTATATATTATACCGCTGAGGTAAAATGAAAGCTGCGCTGTGATTCGTTGCTATTTTTTATATTGCTGATGTAACATGAAAGCTGCACTGTGATTGGTTGTTATATTTTATACTGCTGAGGTAACATATAAGCTGCCCTGTGATTGGGTGTTATATATTATAAAGCTGAGGTAACATGAAAGCTGCGCTGTGATTGGTTGTTATATATTATACCACTGAGGTAACCTAAAAAAGCTGCGCTGTGATTGGTTGTTATCTAGATATATAAAAACGAATGTATGTCTGTCTGTCTTCGCAGTAACAAGCGACGGGTAAGCTAGTGTTATATAAAAGCAACATCTTACCATAAATGGTCTTACAGTGAAACGTCTTCTTCTTATTATGCTGATTGCTGACACATCTACAGATGAGGGCCACATCTTTGTGTCTTTCCATACGTGGTATGAAGCTCAGTGATGTTACATACTGACGTCCCTCCCATTGTGATCTGATCACATAGGATGTATCCAGTAAACTCTCTCCTTCATGTCCTCTCATCTGAGACGTCTGGATCTCTTGGACCTGTCCAGCTCTTCTCATCAGCCACATCACACTCAGGTCCTCGGGGCAGTGGTCCACTGTGTAGCGTAGGGTGGCTTCTTCTCCATCAATCAGCTTAGGAGGACCCTCAATGTTTGTTATTATGAATGATACATTAGCTGTCAGAACAGGATAAAATAATCAAACTTTACGTTTACAATAACATCACCCCTTCATCTACAGCAGCCTTCTGGAATGCGCTACCCAGACAATCAGGTTAATTCCCAGCACACCGTTTTAAGCGAAATCTACCGTAAATATGCATCTGTTCGGTGGGCCTATCACATCCCTAAATCTAAATGCTCTCCATTCTCCCTCAGAACCTTATCCCTTCATTGGGCAGTATCCCCCCCCCCCCCCCCCACCACCACATACACACTAATGTACCTTATATCTGTACATACACATTCCGGCTGGTGATTGACTCATACAGCTTTATGTATACTATCCTATGTTTATAAAAGATGGCTGACCAATATACAGAACATGCACATATACCTTGTAGATTGTAAACTCTTGTGTGCAGGGCCTTCATCCCTATCTCCTCATAGATTGTAAGCTCTTGTGTCACCCCTCTATTCCCATAGATCGTGAGCTGGTGTGAGCAGGACCCTCATCCGTATTGTTCACTGCTGTAATGTAATGTCTGATTTGTACAGCGCTGTGGAATATGTTAGCGCTATAGAAATAGAGATGATTATTATCGCTGCAGTTTTTGATTCCATCTGTTATATTGTCACACGGACTCATCAGAGAGTAAACAGAGTCTCCCTACATTACCTTTCCTCCTCCGATTTAGCATCCACCCCAGAAAGACAGCGATGAAAATGATCAGCGTAACTACAATGATGATGGCAGCGATGATCCCGGCCGAGCTTTCTTCTGTGGAAATAAAAGAGGAGACAGAAGATAGAGAGCAGAGACTTCTATGTAGTCATGGTCAAAGGGGTATTACCGTCATTTAATGCTATGGTGTATTGCTAGAATCTGCCATCACATTGTGACTGGTTGGGGTTTGACTTGTGGAACCCCCACCGATCCTGAGAATGATGGGACCAGGGTCCTTTCATCATTTCCGAGCCATCCACTCTACAGGGAACTCAGCTCCATTAAGTGACCCATCTGAGGCTTCAACTAGCTCTCTGCCGTCTTCATTTCCCACAATCGGTAGAGATCCGGGTAGATGAGCCCCCCATGTATCAGAAGGTGATGCAATATCAAAACAATACTGTATGCCAAAAAATGGTTCTGCCAAGCAGCTGCGGGTTTTACTGAGAGGTTGATGATACGGCAAACATCACACAGAACATTTGACAAATGCGTACAGCAACAAAGAGCTTACCCAGGTGGGATGCTGATAAGCAGTGGAGACAGCAGCATGAAGAGATATAGACCTGTATGTGACCTTATGGCAGGCCGTCTGGGGTGGGGTATGGAGCGGGCTCAGAAGCCTTCCTCTCCACAGCTGGCAGGTAACAGCAGTTTGAAACAGCTGAAATCCACCTTCAACAGCCACAATCAGTGCTAGCAGCAATGTCGCAATCAGGTACCACATTGGTCCCTCCGCAATCCAATCAATGTGTGCCCACAGTTTATAGACTCTACTGTGGCCAGGCTTAATAGAGTAGCATGAAAAAGTACAATATACTGCAATACAGAAGTAGTGCAGTATATTGTACAAGCAATCAATTGACCGCACGTTAAAATCCCCTAGTGGTACTAGAAAACATAAGTTTAAAGACATTTTAAAAGTTTAAAAAAACCCTTTCCCCACATTTTACATAAATAAACATAGTTGGTATTATTGCTTCCACAAAAAGTCTAATCTATTAAAATATTGCATTATTTGCCCCTCATAGTAAACATAGTAGGAAAAGAAATACACAGTGCCAGAATTGCAGGATTTTAGACGCTCTATCTGCAAAAAAAAAAAAATTAGTGATCAAAAAGTTGTATGTTCTGTATCCCAAAATGGTGCTAATAAAACTACGGCTTGCAAAAAACAAGTCCCCGCACAGCCTCATACCCAGAAAAAGAACAGATTTGGGGGTATGGGATATGGCAGCAATATTTTTTGTGAAAGCTGTGAAATTAAAAAAAAAACATGTATAAATTTGGTATTGCCATGTTTGTACTCAAATAATAAAGCTAAGATGTCATTTATACTGCACAATGAGTGCCATACATTCAAAAACCTAAGAAACGATGACGAATTGCATTTTCAAAAAGTTTTTCAATATATTATAGGGTACATAAAATAGTGGCATTAAAAAATATAACGCATCCTGTAAAAAAACAAGCCCTCATACAGCTACATTATTTTCTATTTAAGCAGAAACTGAAAAAGTGATGGCTCTGGAAAAACAGACAAAAAAAAAGATTAAAACCAAAACCTTTTTAAGAATGATTGGTCATTGAAGGGTTAATAATAATAAATAATGATATGACTACCTCTATACACCAGACGGAAGTCTTCCTGGTGAGGCTCCTGTAGGAATTCATGCTGGACTCTACATGAGAAGATCCTCCCTCTGTCCTCCGCGGAGGGTGTGATGGTCACGCTGCTGTTCACATTGTACGTTCTGTCTGGGTTTCTCCAGGAATCTTCTTCAGGAGCTTGGTTCAGTTTTTCTCCATCCCTGAACCATTTAATACTGATGTCCACAGGGTAGAATCCAGTGACGGAGCAGCGCAGGACGCTCTCTTCATTCAGTCCAACCGTCTTATTTGTGATGGTCACCTGCGGGGGAGCTAAAAGCTTCTAAGTTAAACATCAGAGACAAGAAAATCAGAATACAAATATCTACACACATCTCTCCGCATGTTGTATCCCTTCATCTGTACCCTAAGTGGGCATACAACCTGTGTGGCCATGATGTATATTGAGAAGACTTTATGGTTCTGACCTGCCCCCTCTGCTCTGATCTCCAGTGAAACAGGAAGCAAGTAAATCAAATTTATCATTCCCATGACCGCTGCAGAAAATTGCTGTCTCCAGTGGTCATGTGTCCATGAATGCCATGTGACTGCTGAGGCCCGTGATTGGCTGCAGCAGTCATGTAAACGATCAAGGTGACGTGATCACTTCCTATTTTAGTGGAGACCGAAGCGAACATGGTTGGCAGCGCTGGACTAGGGGCAGAGTGGAAGGGTGAGTAATGGTTATTTAGTTTTATTTGTCATTCCCTTCCCATGGCAAGTTTTTTTTAAAGGTCAGTAAGCCGTTTTAGGTGGTTACTGACTGTTCGTGGTTAGAAACTGTAGTTTTAAGCAAAAAAAACCATTAGCAAGCTGCAGCTTTTGGCCACATTTCAGATGCACGTCAGTTGCATGGTGAATGCTTCGTGGGACTTTACTGTTGCAGTATTTTGTGTTGAATTTACTTATTTGTATCAACCTTTAACCACTCATCTCAGTATGCAAATCACCACAGCAAGTTCTGTGCAGGCACTGAGTAAGATTTCAGCTCTGAAGCCTGCAGAATTGTGAATACAGCTCCGGAGTATAAAACAGCCGCCCTCCAAAACAAGACTAGTACTAGAGAAAAAGCACTCCCAAAGTGACTCAACTTGTTAGGTTTCATTCACATAGGCATACGCAATTTTGGTCCATGAAAAATGCATCATTTCCAATGTGTGCGTTTTTGGTGGGTATACACATTTTGAACATCCGTGTTGCATCCATGTTCACTGAAAAAAAATACTGTGAACATAGATGTAATTGTGTATTCATGATTTTTTTTACACACCCATAGACTTTATTGGGCGATTTTGGTCAGTGAATCTGGACTAAAATAGGACATTACAATTTGTTTCCCCTGAACATTGGTCTGCATAGAAGAAAAATCTCAACTCCCCAATTTAATTCTATGAGTCCATCTGCTGTTGTAGTGTCCCAGAACAGCATTCTGGACCCCTCCATAATTGTCATACATGTCTGTCTCATGTAGATGCACCGTGCAAAGCAGTCACGTCTATTTTCTGTATGTGTGTTGCACAGCTGCAGCGTCTGAAGAGTTACACCGCCTGCAGACGACCGGGTCGGATCCCACTGTGGGAGTTCTCGCAGAGGGATGCGGACCCATGCCCCTGCAGAGGCCTTCGGCTCACCCACTCCTGGCGTCTACCGTTTTTGCTAAGCGCCAGCTGCCAGCCAGCAGGCGCATGCGCAGAGCGGAGCTGGACCATTACCACTGACATTTCCGTGCAGGCCTCTGCGAGACACGCATAGAAATAGAACATGCCACGATTTGTTTTCCGCGTGTGTTTTCATGCAGACAAATCGCGGCTGTGTGCATAGAATTACGTTTTGCAATGCAATCCTATGCAGGCGGGCAGGGGCGGAAATTCTGCGGGAAATCCCGTTGCAGAATTTCTGCCCGCGTGCAGGGGGCCTACACTACCTTATTATCATTGCCTGTGAGTTTGGTTGCATATTGAGTGTATCTATCTTGCTATGTCATGTGACGTGGTGTGCATGAATCTATAAGTATAAGTGATTGGGTTCCAGGAAGGAGTTGAGAGATCCATCTTGTCTAGAAAGGAGCACCAATTTACCACCTGAGGGTTTGCTATTAAGAGGCGCATTAGGGCACCATCAGCCCTTGTGCAGCTGAAGATGGAAAAAAAAGGAGAGACCGCTGGACCGTATGTGAAGTGCATGGGAGTGAGTGAGCCTAAATGTTTTCCCCATAAAGTCCCACCACAAGAGGGAGCCGTAGTTAGTAATTACCCTTGCCAGTGACAAGAAGTGTATACAGTTATATAACAGTGCAGAAGTCTACTGAACTGCTGAAGATAATATTGAGATTTACTGATGGTTTCTATGCGGCTGTCTGAAGTCTGGATCACCGAATAGTGGTACACCAGTAAGTGACACCCGCGCATGCTGAAGTCTATGACAGCGGGGTGATCATTATAGCCATTCTGTGGCCATCGACTTTCATGTCAAGTATTGCTGAATATGTACTAAGTTTACTGCACTGTAAATTCTGCATTTCTGAAGTCTGCTGTATTATATGAAAAGTCACTAGTAAAGTTTTATCGGGCCTCCCCCGTTCCGGAGGACCTGAGGTACTATGCACTTGTCCAGTGTGATCAATGCACCGTGTGGGAATGCCGGTGTATGGAACGATGACATCACGAACTGACAACTACTACCCCCCTTATCCTGAGGACTACTGGTCCTATTCCTTCCTCCAGGAATGTAACAGCTGGAGTCACTCACAGGATTTATATGTTACAGGTTGGCCGCATGACCCGGCCTGTTACAGTGTCTGTATGGAGTCAGTAAAAAATATGGACTATATACAGACAGAAAATATACCTGCATGAATAGGCCTTTATGTGGGCAATGATTAGCATTGCTGCCTTGTAGCACTGGTGTCCTCAGTTCATACCCAACACTGGGCAAAATCTGCATTGAGTTTGTGAAAGTTAAAAATTGAGTGCCGTATGCTATTTACTAGCTGCATTCACTTAAAGCCTGCATGCATTATTCATTTCAATACCAGGCAGAGTGAGGGTGCGTTCACACGAGCGCATAAACGGTGCATTTTTGCGCCCAATCGTATAAACGTGACCATCTGAGGCATTGGTTTCCACTGTATTCGTTCGCACGGGCGATTTTACGGCGCGTAAAAATGGCAACCCGAAAAAAAACCCGGAACATATGCGACCGAAATACGCGCCAACGCATATTCGATGGCCGAAAAGATAGTTTGCAAAGTAGGAATAAACGATAATACGCTTTCTAGCTCTGGTCATGATCGCCGAAAAACGTTCTTTCCGGTGATTAAACGCTGTGCACGTGCGAACGTAAATACGCCTACGCTCGTGTGACCGCGCCCTTAAGAGTAGATCTGAATTACTGCAGTCATTTACTTCCTCCCTGCTACGAGATAACTTAAGTGATTTACCCAAATAGGGAATTGCATGTTGTTTGTGTGTCTACAGAAAGAACCAGCTAAGAGCTCATTCACACTGCCATTTATTGCTTCTACTGACAATATCGGGGTCCATTTGGAGTCCACAATGCCCTTCAATATTTTCCAGGTTGAAATGGCACAATATGCAGCTCTATTTCATCCAGGACTTTAACAGAACCTCTAACTCAGATGTGAACATGTCCTAATAAAGTTTTGTTATTTTAGTGGTCTTGGTGTTGATGCAAGCAGTCTCAGTTGTGTGACAGGAGTGTTACATAAGAGTGTACTGACAGTGGCAAGGGGAGTAAAGAGGAGTGAAAATTGTAATGTGAGCTAGTAGGACTCTAGAAATTGTAACTGGACCATGTCGAAGAGTGACAACATGGAAAATAATCTGCTCACCTCCAATGTCCAACCTGACTTCCTTCTCCTTCCTGTCTGACCTGTAGATCACTGAACACTTGTACATCCCACCATCAGGTATTTGGATATTGGAAATAGTCAGGTTAGCGATCCCGGTACTTAATGCTTCCGTGCTCAGGGAATACCTAGAAGACGTTCCCCTCACAGTTTCATTATATTTCAGGATTTCCTTATCTTGAAACAGCCAGAATATCATTAGGTGTGTGAGACCTACAGGAGGATTGTCCACTGTGAACATGCAGGGAACCAGAGCGTCAGATCCCAGCCTGGTGGCGTGTGCAGATGGTCCAGCCAGCTGAAGAGGAGACACTGCGGATAGAAACATGTTCAATGTAATTAGATACCGTGCAGCACTGGGGTTCTGTGAATCCAGCAAGAGGCAACATCTATAAGAAGTTTGTATGTTCTCTGCATGTTTGTATAGGTTCCCTTTTGGGTTTTCCATTTTTTTCCCCCCCATTTCCCAAAATGCTGTCTTTATTTTCTTGGGCTCCAGGATTCAAACAGAAAAACAGAAGTTAAACACGGATTTTGTTCAGCTTCCTTTTCTTGCTCTACATTGATCCTATAGATGATAGAGGAATACACTCTGCCCCACCATTGAGGGCAAAACTCGGGTGGTTTGAATGGGCGCAGATTTTCCCAGGGCAGATTTTAGACCTCATTCACATGGGCTACAAAACATAGCGATGATTTTGTAGCCCCTGTGAATGAGGCTTAAAGGGGTTGTCTCGCGGTAGCAAGTGGGGTTATACACTTCTGTATGGCCATATTAATGCACTTTGTAATATACATCGTGCATTAAATATGAGCCATACAGAAGTTATACACTTACCTGCTCCGTTGCTGGCGTCCTCGTCTCCATGGTGCCGTCTAACGCTGTCTTCTCTTTTCATTTAGACGCGCTTGCGCTGTGCGGTCTTCTGCTGTGTTCAATGGAGCCGCTCCGGCGTGCTCGCGCTGCCGAGGTCTTCTGCGCATGCGCAGACCAGCTCTCCGGCGCGAGCACGGAGGGGTAAGTGTATAACTTCTGTATGGCTCATAATTAATGCACGATGTATATTACAAAGTGCATTAATATGGCCATACAGAAGTGTATAACCCCACTTGCTGCCGCGAGACAACCCCTTTAAGATACACAAGTCCTCCTAGCCTTCCAGATCCAACAGGACAGCTCTGGTTTGCCAGGGCTGTCTCATTGCTCTAGGAGGTCTTCTGTGTGTTCTGCCTGGTCCCCTAGTCCTAACTTTATATCCTGTTTGATATGTGGAGGTGGAACCAATGTCTACTCTGGATTGGTTCCTGGTAAGGATGACATCATAGGAGGGAGGGGCAGAACCATCTGCAAATACAGGACTCTGCTCCAGCAGGAAGTCTATATACAAAAGAGAGAAGATGGAGCTAAAGGGAAGTGGGAGTAATGTTACACATGGACTGCATATTGGAGGGGGGGGGGGGATAAAGGTTTTTACATGAGACTGTATTTTGGAGGAGGCTGATGGGAGGGGAAGTAGTGTCTTTGAAATAGGCCATGGGTATGTGCTCGAGTTACAAGTACATGATGGCGTAGCAGCTGACAGATGGCAGGATTTTTTTTCCAAAACTAAATAAACTTTTCTTAACATGAATTCCACACTCACGATATATATATCTATACTAGAACAGCAAGGCACTCAGTTTACCGGACTTTTACTAGTAATTCACCATTGTAAGTAACCATTGTCATACTCCATACTATACTTTGAAGGTCTGCAGCATAATACAGACATCGGGCCCTAATGCACCATAGGTGCAAACATCTGTACAGAGTACAGATGGTCACTCCCATCTAAACAGGTGACTGCAATTTCAGAATTCCATGGCATTGCAGACTCAACACACCATTGGTGTAGAAGGACATCTCCAACACATCACTTTCTTGTTGATACATAACATCAATTCCAAGTTACTCAGCACCCCGCTGCAACAATATCTACCCACAGCATCACTGACTCAGCTACACATAGCATTCACCTACTAGCTCAGTTAACTTTAAATGTTACATCATAATCACAGCTTAACTGAAGTCCCTTTGAGGAAATAAGCCTCCAGTCCACAAATATCCATCCCTATCCCTCTAATGTGCACAAACTAAAACGTCAGAGACCGGTCTCATGTGTCTAGCAGATTGATCTTTATTAGAGATGAGCGAACGTACTCGTCCGAGCTTGATACTCGTTCGAGTATTAGCGTGTTCGAGATGCTCGTTACTCGTGACGAGTACCACGTGATGTTCGGGTTACTTTCACTTTCCTCTCTGAGACGTTAGTGCGCTTTTCTGGCCAATAGAAAGACAGGGAAGGCATTACAACTTCCCCCTGTGACGTTCAAGCCCTATACCACCCCCCTGCAGTGAGTGGCTGGCGAGATCAGGTGTCAGCCGAGTATATAAATCGGCCCCACCCGCGGCTCGCCACAGATTTGTTCTGATATAGAGGAGGGAAAGGGCTGTTGGTGCCGGAGCTGCTTTAGGGAGAGTGTTAGGAGTATTTTAGGCTTCAAGAACCCCAACGGTCCTTCTTAGGGCCACATCTGACCGTGTGCAGTACTGTTGAGGCTGCTTTTTGCAGTGTTGCACTTTTTTTTTTTTTTGTATATCGGCCGTGCAGAGCATTGCGTCCTCAGTCTGCAGTAATTTTACATAGTCCAGGGCCAGTAGTGGTGAGGCAGGGACAGTGAAAGACATATACTGTGTATATAGGCAGTGGGCTTTTCCAAAAAAAATTGGGAAAAAACATTCTATTTCGGCTGCCTGTGACCCTCCTCAGTGTACTGCGTCTCTGCTGGGGGTAGTAGTTCTAATTAATACGCAGCCAGCTAAGTGTTACAGCAGGCTTGCGCAAAATTCTTTCCTGGCTCTGCTGTGCGTTACACATCACCGCTGTCATCCTGTCCAGAGGGAAACAGTCTGCAGTAATTTTACATAGTCCAGGGCCAGTAGTGGTGAGCCAGGGACAGTGAAAGAGATATACTGTGTATATAGGCAGTGAGCTTTTCCAAAAACATTTGGGGAAAAACATTCTATTTGGGCTGCCTGTGACCGTCCTGAGTGTACTGCGTCTCTGCTGGGGGTAGTAGTCCTAATTAATACGCAGCCAGCTAAGTGTTACAGCAGGCTTGCGCAAAATTCTTTCCTGGCTCTTTGCTTCCCCGTCACATCACCGCTGTCATCCTGTCCAGAGGGAAACAGTCTGCAGTAATTTTACATAGTCCAGGGCCAGTAGTGATGAGCCAGGGACAGTGAAAGAGATATACTGTGTATATAGGCAGTGGGCTTTTCCAAAAAAATTTGGGAAAAAAAATCTATTTGGGCTGCCTGTGACCGTCCTGAGTGTACTGCGTCTCTGCTGGGGGTAGTAGTCCTAATTAATACGCAGCCAGCTAAGTGTTACAGCCGGCTTGCGCAAAATTCTTTACTGGCTCTGCGTTGCCTGTCACATCACCGCTGTCATCCTGTCCAGAGGGAAACAGTCTGCAGTAATTTTACATAGTCCAGGGCCAGTAGTGGTGAGCCAGGGACAGTGAAAGAGATATACTGTGTATATAGGCAGTGGGCTTTTCCAAAAAAATTTGGGAAAAAACATTCTATTTCGGCTGCCTGTGACCGTCCTGAGTGTACTGCGTCTCTGCTGGGGGTAGTAGTTCTAATTAATACGCAGCCAGCTAAGTGTTACAGCAGGCTTGCGCAAAATTCTTTCCTGGCTCTGCTGTGCGTTACACATCACCGCTGTCATCCTGTCCAGAGGGAAACAGTCTGCAGTAATTTTACATAGTCCAGGGCCAGTAGTGGTGAGCCAGGGACAGTGAAAGAGATATACTGTGTATATAGGCAGTGGGCTTTTCCAAAAACATTTGGGGAAAAACATTCTATTTGGGCTGCCTGTGACCGTCCTGAGTGTACTGCGTCTCTGCTGGGGGTAGTAGTCCTAATTAATACGCAGCCAGCTAAGTGTTACAGCAGGCTTGCGCAAAATTCTTTCCTGGCTCTTTGCTTCCCCGTCACATCACCGCTGTCATCCTGTCCAGAGGGAAACAGTCTGCAGTAATTTTACATAGTCCAGGGCCAGTAGTGATGAGCCAGGGACAGTGAAAGAGATATACTGTGTATATAGGCAGTGGGCTTTTCCAAAAAAATTTGGGGAAAAACATTCTATTTAGGCTGCCTGTGACCGTCCTGAGTGTACTGCGTCTCTGCTGGGGGTAGTAGTCCTAATGAATATGCAGCCAGCTAAGTGTTACAGCAGGCTTGCGCAAAATTCTTTCCTGGCTATGCGTTGCCCGTCACATCACCGCTGTCATCCTGTCCAGAGGGAAACAGTCTGCAGTAATTTTACATAGTCCAGGGCCAGTAGTGGTGAGCCAGGGACAGTGAAAGAGATATACTGTGTATATAGGCAGTGGGCTTTTCCAAAAAAATTTGGGAAAATACATTCTATTTGGGCTGCCTGTGACCGTCCTGAGTGTACTGCGTCTCTGCTGGGGGTAGTAGTCCTAATTAATACGCAGCCAGCTAAGTGTTACAGCAGGCTTGCGCAAAATTCTTTCCTGGCTCTGCGTTGCCCGTCACATCACCGCTGTCATCCTGTCCAGAGGGAAACAGTCTGCAGTATTTTTACATAGTCCAGGGCTAGTAGTGGTGAGGCAGGGACAGTGAAAGAGATATACTGTGTATATAGGCAGTGGGCTTTTCCAAAAAAATTTGGGAAAAAAAATCTATTTGGGCTGCCTGTGACCGTCCTGAGTGTACTGCGTCTCTGCTGGGGGTAATAGTCCTAATTAATACGCAACCAGCTAAGTGTTACAGCAGGCTTGCGCAAAATTCTTTCCTCGCTCTGCTGTGCGTTCCGTAAGCGAAGTCAGCCTCCAACCACAGGCCAATAAGCGGCACATTTAATTACAGCGTTCTGTTTCTGCACTACTGGTAATACACCATGCTGAGGGGTAGGGGTAGGCCTAGAGGACGTGGACGTGGACGCGGGCGAGGACGCGGAGGCCCAAGTGAGGGTGTGGGCACAGGCCGAGCTCCTGATCCAGGTGTATCGCAGCCGACTGCTGCGGGATTAGGAGAGAGGCATGTTTCTGGCGTCCCCACATTCATCTCACAATTAATGGGTCCACGCGGTAGACCTTTATTAGAAAATGAGCAGTGTGAGCAGGTCCTGTTGTGGATGGCAGAAAGTGCATCCAGCAATCTATCAACCACCCAGAGTTCTGCGCCGTCCACTGCTGCAACTCTGAATCCTCTGGCTGCTGCTCCTCCTTCCTCCCAGCCTCCTCACTCCATTATAATGACACATTCTGAGGAGCAGGCAGACTCCCAGGAACTGTTCTCGGGCCCCTGCCCAGAATGGGCAGCAATGGTTCCGAATCCTCTCCCACTGGAGGAGTTTGTCGTGACCGATGCCCAACCTTTGGAAAGTTCCCGGGGTCCGGGGGATGAGGCTGGGGACTTTCGGCAACTTTCTCAAGAGCTTTCAGTGGGTGAGGAGGACGATGACGATGAGACACAGTTGTCTATCACTAAGGTAGTAGTAATTGGAGTAAGTCCGAGGGAGGAGCATACAGAGGATTCGGAGGAAGAGCAGCAGGACGATGAGGTGACTGATCCCACCTGGTTTGCTACGCCTACTGAGGACAGGTCTTCAAAGGGGGAGGCAAGTGCAGCAGCAGAGCAGGTTGGAAGAGGCAGTGCGGTGGCCAGGGGTAGAGGCAGGGCCAGACCGAATAATCCACCAACTGTTTCCCAAAGCGCTCCCTCGCGCCATGCCACGCTGCAGAGGCTGAGGTGCTCAAAGGTCTGGCAGTAACCTGTTGGCGGCTCTGCAGCTCGGCAGCCTCATGCACGTGCCATGCCTGGCCCACGTCTTTAATTTGGTGGTTCAGCGCTTTCTGAAAAGCCACCCACGCTTGTCAGACCTGCTCGGAAAGGTGCGCCGACTCTGCGCACATTTCCGCAAGTCCCACACGGACGCTGCCACCCTGCGCACCCTGCAACATCGGTTTAATCTGCCAGTGCACCGACTGCTGTGCGACGTGCCCACACGGTGGAACTTTACGCTCCACATGTTGGCCAGGCTCTATGAGCAGCGTAGAGCTATAGCCGAATACCAACTCCAACATGGGCGGCACAGTGGGAGTCAGCCTCCTCAATTCTTTACAGAAGAGTGGGCTTGGTTGGCAGACATCTGCCAGGTCCTTGGAAACTTTGAGGAGTCTACCCAGATGGTAAGCGGCAATGCTGCAATCATTAGCGTCACCATTCCTCTGCTATGCCTCTTGAGAAGTTCCCTGCAAAGCATAAAGGCAGACGCTTTGCGCTCGGAAACGGAGGCGGGGGAAGACAGTATGTCGCTAGATAGTCAGAGCACCCTCCTGTCTATATCTCAGCGCGTTGAGGAGGAGGAGAAGGAGCATGAGGAGGATGAGGAGGAGGGGGAAGAGACAGCTTGGCCCACTGCTGAGGGTACCCATGCTGCTTGCCTGTCATCCTTTCAGCGTGTATGGCCTGAGGAGGAGGAGGAGGAGGAAGAAAGGATCCTGAAAGTGATCTTCCTAGTGAGTACAGCCATGTGTTGCGTACAGGTACCCTGGCACACATGGTTGACTTCATGTTAGGATGCCTTTCTCGTGACCCTCGCGTTACACGCATTCTGGCCACTACGGATTACTGGCTGTACACACTGCTCGACCCACGGTATAAGGAGAACCTTTCCACTCTCATACCCGAAGAGGAAAGGGGTTCGAGAGTGATGCTATACCACAGGACCCTGGCGGACAAACTGATGGTAAAATTCCCAGCCGACAGCGCTAGTGGCCGAAGGCGCAGTTCCGAGGGCCAGGTAGCAGGGGAGGCGCGGAGATCAGGCAGCATGTACAGCACAGACAGGGGAACACTCTCTAAGGCCTTTGACAGCTTTCTGGCTCCCCAGCAAGACTGTGTCACCACTCCCCAGTCAAGGCTGAGTCGGCGGGAGCACTGTAAAAGGATGGTGAGGGAGTACGTAGCCGATCGCACGACCGTCCTCCGTAACGCCTCTGCCCCCTACAACTACTGGATGTCGAAGCTGGACATGTGGCCTGAACTCGCGCTGTATGCCCTGGAGGTGCTTGCTTGTCCTGCGTCTAGCGTCTTGTCAGAGAGGGTGTTTAGTGCGGCTGGGGGAATCCTCACGGATAAGCGTACCCGCCTGTCAACCGACAGTGCCGACAGGCTTACACTCATCAAGATGAACAAAGCCTGGATTTCCCCAGACTTCTCTTCTCCACCAGCGGACAGCAGCGATACCTAAGCAATACGTAGGCTGCACCCGTGGATGGAAGCATCGTTCTCTATCACCATCAAAAACGGGGACCTTTTAGCTTCATCAATCTGTGTATTCTATTCATCCTCCTCCTCCTGATCCTCCTCCTGAAACCTGACGTAAGCACGCCGAACAAGGCTTTCAAGTCATATAATTTTTCTAAACAATTTTTATACGTTTCAATGCTCATTAAAGCGTTGAAACTTGCACCTGAACCAATTTTTATTTTAACTGGGCTGCCTCCAGGCCTAGTTACAAATTAAGCCACATTAACCAAAGCGATTAATGGGTTTCACCTGCCCTCTTGGTTGGGCATGGGCAATTTTTCTGAGGTACATTAGTACTGTTGGTACACCAATTTTTTGGGGCCCTCGCCTACAGTGTAATCCAATTAATTTTTTGCCCACCTGCATTAAAGCTGACGTTACATCAATGGGATATATATTTATGTACCGCCGGTGGGTTCCAGGGAGCCACCCATGCTGTCGGTCCACACGGAGTTGTAACTGCATGTGTCCACTTCTAAAGAACCCCAGTCTGACTGGGGCATGCAGTGTGGGCCCAAGCCCACCTGCATTAAACATGACATTACCTCAGCTGTGCTGGGCACTGCAATGGGATATATTTATGTACCGCCGGTGGCTTCCTGGCACCCACCCATGCTGTCGGTCCACACGGAGTTGTAACTGCATGTGTCCACTTCTAAAGAACCCCAGTCTGACTGGGGCATGCAGTGTGGGCCCAAGCCCACCTGCATTAAACATGACATTACCTCAGCTGTGATGGGCAATGCAATGGGATATATTTATGTACCGCCGGTGGGTTCCAGGGGGCCACCCATGCTGTTCGTCCACACAGACTTCACAATAGGGAGTTGTACCTGCCTGTGTCTACTTATAAAAACCCCAGTCTGACTGAGGCATGCAGTGTGGGCCGAAGCCCACCTGCATTTAATCTGACTTTAGCTCAGCTGTCCAAGGCACTGCAATGGGATACATTTATGTACAGCCGGTGGGTTCCAGGGAGCCACCCATGCTGTGGGTGCACACGGAATTCCCATTGCGGAGTTGTACCTGCCTGTGACTATTTATAAAAAACCGCAGTCTGACTGGGTCATGCAGACACCTTGACAGAATGAATAGTGTGTGGCACATAGGTTCCCCATTGCTATACCCACGTGTGTAGCTCCTGATGGCGGTGGCACAGGATTATATTTCTCATTGCTTCTGTACAGCATTGTGGGCTATCGTCCTGCCCCTTTTAAAGGGGGTCGCTGCCTAGCCGTGCCAACCCTCTGCAGTGTGTGCCTGCGGTTCCTCCCCATGGCAGACGCACTTATAAATAGACATGAGGGTGGCGTGGCATGATGGCAGCTGAAGGCTGCGCAGGGACACTTTGGTGTGTGCTGTGGACACTGGGTCGTGCGGGGGGGGGGGGGGGGGGGGGTTGGGCAGCATGTAACCCAGGAGAAGTGGAAGCAGAGTGTCATGCAGGCAGTGATTGTGCTTTGTTGGAGGTAGTGTGGTGCTTAGCTAAGGTATGCATGGCTAATGAGGGATTTCAGAAGTAAAAATTGTTGGGAGGGGGGGCACTCTTGCCGCTATTGTGGCTTAATAGTGGGACCTGGTAACTTGAGATGCAGCCCAACATGTAACCCCTTGCCTGCCCTATCCGTTGTTGTGTCGTTCCCATCACGTTCTTGAATTGCCCAGATTTTCACAAATGGAAACCTTAGCGAGCATCGGCGATATACAAAAATGCTCGGGTCGCCCATTGACTTCAATGGGGTTCGTTATTCGAAACGAACCCTCGAGCATTGCGAAAATTTCGTCCTGAGTAACGAGCACCCGAGCATTTTGGTGCTCGCTCATCTCTAATCTTTATCATGGTCCAAGGCGCTGTCAGCTTCTTCTGGGCCATGTCCCCTGTGAGACGGGAGACTCCTTTTTCCGTGTGATGCATAATCCTCTATGGCCTCTGGCTCATCAAGACACTCTGGTTCTCTCGCTGCCCTATCACTTGGCTCCGGGTGCACTGTTCTCTGCTGCATGGTCCCTTTTTCCTTGCTCTCTCGTCACTGCTGCTGTGCTGCTCTCTCTCTCCCATGCTGCGTCTAGTTTGTGGCACAGGACAAAATGCTTCTATATGGTGCCTGCAGGGTGCCAAGAGTATTCCCCAGCATTTGGGTGAGCCCCTATTCACTTTCCCTACAGTAGAATCACCTCTTCACAGCAGTGACTAGATGTGCTAGCTAATTTATCACTGATGTCACAAGGGAGGCAGGGCCTCTTTTCTTGCTCTCTGAAGTGCCTGTCAAACTCTCCCCCTGCCCAGCACGTCACAAGCAGGGGCAGGGCTTACACTCGGTGCTCACAGCACCTCTTCTTGTCTCACTTCCTGGCTACCCCACTGGCTGGAGGGAACAGGCCTAACTCGCGGCGCCTGGAGCTGCTTACCTCTGCAAGAGAGAAGAGGGTCAATGCTACCCCTCTTACATCTTTTACATGAGACTGTATGTTCAAGTGGTCTGAAGGGAGGGGACTAATGTCATTTATATGGGACAGTATGTTGGAGACGGCAGGGATTGGGCATGGTTAAAAATTAAATAAACTGCCATGAAGCACAGTAAGCGACATTTCCATTGACTTTCTTTATAGTCATTGCCAGCTGGGAGGTACGTCAGCGTGACCCATTAATTTATAAGCCAATCTGTGGAACTATAATACTACAGACTGACATCCTATGAAATTGAGCTAGAAATAGAATACAGCATCATGCAGCTGCTGCTTGCTTGCCCCCCCCCCCCCCCCCCCCTCCCCGACCCCTGTATGGAAACAACTTGAACACAATCTGCCAATGAAGCGCCCTTTCTCTAAGTCTATTAATAAACCGTAGAAGAGGCGGAGCGCAGGTCCACATACTATACAGGATCTATAACTATAACTAAAAGAAGAACTTATAGACATGAACATCTGCTTCTTCCTTATATTTCCATCTAATTTTAACCTGAATGTAGCAATTAATAAACTGCAACAACTTTAAGAAGTCCTTGTACTCCACGATCCTAGTGCTGTCACCTTACATAGTAGACGCCCCCTATAGAATCGTACTGACCTGAGTGACACAAGATCAGGAAACAGAAGATTGTCCTTATGCCGTCAGTCTTATACCGCCAATAGTTTTGTTTCATCCTGGAAGGAACACTAGCACTTCTTAAAAGCTGATTTCCAGACAGCAGAGTCCGGCACTTTCACTTTCCACTCTCCATATTTGTACACAGACTTAACCCCTTCTTCATCTATGCCAGGCTGCTGTCCATAATCAGAAAATATTAGCTGTAGTTGTTACTTCTCGTATATACAGTATCTTCATGTGCAGAGTATATATATATAAAGCTGAAAGCCCTCACTGACTCACTGACTGACTCGCCAAAAGTTCTCCAACTTCCCGATGTCGTAGAAACATGAAATTTGGCGCAAGCATAGATTATCTCCAAAATAGGAAAAGAAATTGGGTCCCAACTCGTTTATTCAATTCTAGCGCAAAAGAATTGGCGTCGAAATTTAACGTACTTAATCTAAATCACTCACTTCCCAATGTCATAGAAACGGGAAATTTGGCACGAGCATTGATTATGTAATAAATAGGAAAAGCTAAAGGGTCCCAACTCGATTATTCAATTCTATGCGCAAAAGAATTAGCGTCCAAATTTTACGTACAGAATCTAATTTTCTCACTTTCTGGTGTCATAGAAACAGGAAATTTGGCACGAGCATTGATTATGTCATACATAGGAAAAGCTAATGGGTCCCAACTCCATTATTCAATTCTAGCGCAAAAGAATTGGCGTCGAAATTTTACGTGCGGAATGTAATTTCTTCACTTTCCAGTGTCATAGAAATGGGAAATTTGGCACAAGCATTGATTATGTCATAAATAGGAAAAGCTAATGGGTCCCAACTCGATTATTCAATTCTATGCGCAAAAGAATTAGCGTCCAAATTTTATGTGCGGAATGTAATTTTCTCACTTGCCGGTGTCATAAAAACGGGAAATTTGGCTTGAGCATTGATTATGTCATAAATAGGAAAAGCGAATGGGTCCCAACTCGATTATTCAATTCTAGCGCAAAAGAATTGGCGTCGAAATTTTACGTGCGGAATGTAATTTTCTCACTTTCCGGTGTCATAGAAACATGAAATTTGGCACAAGCATTGATTATGTCATGAATAGGAAAAGTTAATAGGTCCCAATTCCATTATTCAATTCTAGCGCAAAAGAATTGGCGTCAAAATCTTACGTGCGGAATGTAATTTTTTCACTTTCCGGTGTCATAGAAACAGGAAATTTGGCACGAACATTGATTATGTCATAAATAGTAAAAGCTAATGGGTCCCAACTCCATTATTCAATTCTATGCGCAAAAGAATTAGCGTCCAAATTTACGTACGGAATCTAATTTTCTCACTTTCCGGTGTCATAGAAACGGGAAATTTGGCACGAGCATTGATAAAGTCATAAATAGGAAAAGCTAATGGGTCCCAACTCGATTATTCAATTCTATGCGCAAAAGAATTAGCGTCCAAATTTTACATATAGAATTTAATTTTCTCACTTTCCGGTGTCATAGAAACGGGAAATTTGGCACGAGCATTGAATATGTCATAAATAGGAAAAGCTTATGGGTCCCAACTTCATTATTCAATTCTATGCGCAAAAGAATTAGCGACCAAATTTTACGTGAGGAATGCAATTTTCTCGCTTTCCGGTGTCATAGAAACGGGAAATTTGGCACGAGCATTGATTAAGTCATTAATAGGGAAAGCTAATGGGTCCCAACTCCATTATTCAATTCTATGCGCAAAAGAATTAGCGTCCAAATTGTACGTACATAATCCAAATCTCTCACTTCCCAATGTCATAGAAACATGAAATTTGGCACAAGCATTGATTGTGTCATAAATATGAAAAGTTAATGGGTCCCAACTCGATTATTCAATTCTAAGCGCAAAAGAATTAGTGTCCAAATTTTATGTACGTAATCTAATTCTCTCACTTCCTGATGTCATTTTATATGAAGGAAACGTCGCATGGTTACCTCCACGTGGTGTTTCCTGGGTAACGCAGAGAACTATGCAAAATGGTGAACATATTTTTTTCCTCAGTATCTCTAAAGTAACCACGACTTCATAAGACTTTCCGTTTGAACACCAGATAAACACCAGTACCAAATTAACTCGGGCGAAGCCGGGTATATCAGCTAGTATATATATAAAGACGAAAGCCCTCACTGACTCACTCACTGACTGACTGACTAACTCGCCAAAAATTCTCCAACTTCCCGATATCACAGAAACATGAAATTTGGCACGAGCATAGATTATCTCCAAAATAGGAAAAGTAATTGGGTCCCAACTCGATTATTCAATTCTAGCGCAAAAGAACTACTGTCCAAATTTTATGTACGGAATCTTTCTCTCACTTCCCGATGTCGTAGAAACGTGAAATTTGGTAAGAGCATAGATTATGTCCAAAATAGGAAAATTAAAGCAGTCCCAACTCGATTATTCAATTCTAGCGCAAAAGAATTAGCGTCGAAATTTTACGTACATAATCTAAATCTCTCCCTTCCCAATGTCATAGAAGCTTAAAATTTGGCACGAGCATTGATTGTGTCATAAATAGGAAAAGCTAATGGGTCCTAACTTGATTATTCAATTTTAATCGCAAAAGAATTAGCGTCCAAATTTTACGTACGGAATGTAATTCTATCACTTTCCGGTGTCATAGAAACGTGAAATTTGGAACGGGCATTGATTATGTCATAAATAGGAAAAGTTAATGGGTCCCAACTTGCTTATTCAATTCTAAGCGCAAAAGAATTAGCGTCCAAATTTTACCTATGGAATCTATTTCTCTCACTTCCCGATGTCGTAGAAACGTGAAATTTGGTAAGAGCATAGATTATGTCCAAAATAGGAAAAGTAAAGCAGTCCCAACTCGATTATTCAATTCTAGCGCAAAAGAATTAGCGTCCAAATTTTACGTACGGAATGTAATTCTATCACTTTCCGGTGTCATAGAAACGTGAAATTTGGAACGGGCATTGATTATGTCATAAATAGGAAAAGTTAATGGGTCCCAACTTGCTTATTCAATTCTAAGCGCAAAAGAATTAGCATCCAAATTTTACCTATGGAATCTATTTCTCTCACTTCCCGATGTCGTAGAAACGTGAAATTTGGTAAGAGCATAGATTATGTCCAAAATAGGAAAAGTAAAGCAGTCCCAACTCGATTATTCAATTCTAGCGCAAAAGAATTAGCGTCCAAATTTTACGTACGGAATGTAATTCTATCACTTTCCGGTGTCATAGAAACGTAAAATTTGGAACGGGCATTGATTATGTCATAAATAGGAAAAGTTAATGGGTCCCAACTCGATTACTCAATTCTAAGCGCAAAAGAATTAGCATCCAAATTTTACATATGGAATGTAATTCTCTCACTTTCCGGTGTCATAGAAACGTGAAATTTGGAACTGGCATTGATTATGTCTTAAATTGGAAAAGTTAATGGGTTCCAACTCGAATATTCAATTCTAGCGCAAAAGAACTAGCATCCAAATTTTACGTACGGAATCTAATTTTCTCACTTCTTGGTGTAATAGAAAGTTGAAATTTGGCACAAGCATTGATTGTGTTATAAATAGGAAAAGTTAGTAGGTCCCAACTCGATAATTCAATTCTAAGCGCAAAAGAATTAGCATCCAAATTTTACGTACGGAATCTAATTCTCCAACTTCCCAATGTCATAGAAATTTGAAATTTTGCACGAGCATTGATTGTGTCATAAATAGGAAAAGCTAATGGGTCCCAACTCAATTATTCAATTCTAAGTGCAAAAGCATTAGCGTTCAACCTTTACGTACGGAATCTAATTCTCTCACTTCTTGCTGTAATAGAAAGTTGAAATTTGCCACGAGCATTGATTGTGTCATAAATAGGAAAAGCTAATGGGTCCCAATTCGATTATTCAATTCTAAGCGCAAAAGAATTGGCGTCCAAATTTTACGTTCGGAATGTAATTCTCTCACTCTCCCGTGTCATAGAAACATGAAATTTGGAATCGGCATTGATTACATCATAAAGAGGAAAAGTTAATGGGTCCCAACTCGATTATTCAATTCTATGCGCAAAAGAATTAGTGTCCAAATTTTACGTACGTAATCTAATTCTCTCACTTGAAATTTGGCACGAGCATTGATTATTATGTCATACATAGGAAAAGTTAATGGGTCGCAACTCGATTATTCAATTCTATGCACAATAGAATCAGCATCCAAATTTTACGTACTTAATCGAATTCTCTCACTTCCGGGTGTCATAAAAACTTGAAATTTGGCACGAGCATTGATTATATCATAAATAGGAAAAGTTAATGGGTCCCAACTCGATTGTTCAATTCTAAGTGCAAATGAATTAGCGTCCACATTTTACGTATGAAATCTAATTCTCTCACTTCCCGGTGTCATAGAAACGTGAAATTTGGCACGGGCATTGATTTTGTCATAAATAGGAAACATTGATGGGTCCCAACTCGATTGTTCAATTCTAAGCGCAAAAGATTTATCGTCCAAATTTTACGTACGGAATCTAATTCTCTCACTTTCTGGTGTCATAGAAACTTAAAATTTGGCACGGGCATTGATTATGTCCTAAATAGGAAAAGCTAATGGGTCTTAACTCGATTATTCAATTCTAAGCGCAAAAGAATTAGCGTCCAAATTTTACGTACGGAATCTAAGTATTTCACTTCCCAATGTCATAGAAACGTGAAATTCGGCACAGGCATTGATTATGTCTTAAATTGTAAAAGTTTTTGGGTCCGAACATGAAATATTCAATTCTAAGCGCCAAAGAATTAGTGTCCAAATTTTACATATGTAATCTAATTCTCTCACTTCCCGATGTCATTTTATATAAAGGAAACATCGCATGGTTACCTCCACGTGGTATTTCCTGGGTAACGCAGAGAACTATGCAAAATGCTGAACATATTTTTTTCCCGGTATTTCTAAAGTAACCACAGCTTCATAAGATTTTCCGTGTGAACACCAGATAAACACCAGTACCAATTTAACTCGGGCAAAGCCGGGTATATCAGCTAGTGGGATATATGACAGGAGGGTCGGCTCTCAATATATTTATCACCAATAGCTTGTGGCTCTTCCAATACGTGAACATTGTATTACCGGAATAATAGTGTATACTTACTATATGGTGTTGGGAGTTTGTCCAGGTCATCACAGAGAAGGTGTCATTAGGAAATTGTAGCAATCAAGCTTTTATGTTAAACATTTGTAAGAGCTTTTGGTGATTTATTTTATACTTATGATGTCACAATCTATATTTTATGAAAATCCTAATATACTGCAGTTCTCACACTGACCACAAAAGGCCCATTTACACCTAACAATTGTCGCTCACAATTCGCTCAAAATAAGGTGACCAGATGTCCCGGTTTAGGTGGGACAGTCCCGCTTTGGGACTCTGTGTCCCGCTTTCCATCGAGACCCCAGTAGGACAGCCATTTGTTCCGCTTTCGGAACTCTCCAGAGGAGAAAAAGGGGTAGGGTCACTCCACCAACTCTCCGGCAGACAAGTACCTCCACTCAGTGGGACTCAGACAACTCTTGAGTGTGAAACACAGACAACGGGGTACCTCTGCACTAGGTCTTGACTAACTATACTTGTACTCTCGCTCTTTGGGGCTCACTTACCATTTGAATTGAAGACATGCATTCTGGAAAAACCTACCCTCTTCCTCCATCTACAACATACGAGGGCTGAAGGTGTACCCATGTGCCTCTGTACGTTCTCTCTTTAGCAGCTCTAGAACATGGAACCTCTTTCCCACTCTCAAGCACTCACATTTATACCTTCTCTCATACCAAGTGACAGGATAGAATTGCTGCATTCACAGGCAGACAGCTCACATTTTGCAGACATTAACCCATCACTTACTGTAGCTGTGCAATACACACAACAGAATGACATGACATTTTGCACAGTGCAGCAACACAAGACCTTATATGTATGTCATTATGGAGGGGACCAGGAAAGCATGTACTGGACCACTACAGTTGCCTAGGTGTGTTACCAGCATACTTACATACATTACACCTCAAGCTCCGCTAGCAGACAACCTGAAGCTATTAAAACTGGAACGCTGTTTTTATAGTGAAGCAGTAGAAAAGGATTTTCTTCATCCCCTTTGGAGCACCGGGATCAATTACTTTATAAGTAGCAGAAACAGAGCGGATTCTTGATGATGATCTGGTAGAAATGATTGGTGTTACAAACTTGCAAATAAATGTGGCAGGAGCAAAATAATTACAAGTTATGAGTAATAATGAACACGTTAAGAGTTAACTGATCTTGCAACCTCTGGAACCTCAATGCATTTGTCACTGACTAAGGCCTGGTTCACACCGGTATGTTGTCTGTGCGCAATTTTCTTGCATGCAACACGCAATAGCCGATTAATTTCTATTGGGTCACCACTAGAGATGAGCGAGCACCAAAATGCTCGGGTGCTCGTTACTCGAGACGAACTTTTCGCGATGCTCGAGGGTTCGTTTCGAGTAACGAACCCCATTGAAGTCAATGGGCGACTCGAGCATTTTTGTATATCGCCGATGCTCGCTAAGGTTTTCATTTGTGAAAATCTGGGCAATTCAAGAAAGTGATGGGAACGACACAGAAACGGATAGGGCAGGCGAGGGGCTACATGTTGGGCTGCATCTCAAGTTCACAGGTCCCACTATTAAGCCACAATAGCAGCAAGAGTGCCCCCCCTCCCAACAACTTTTACATCTGAAAAGCCCTCATTAGCAATGCATACCTTAGCTAAGCACCACACTACCTCCAACAAAGCACAATCACTGCCTGCATGACACTCCGCTGCCACTTCTCCTGGGTTACATGCTGCCAAATCCACCCCCCCCCAACCCAGTGTCCACAGCGCACACCAAACTGTCCCTGCCCAGCCTTCAGATGCCCTCATGCCACGCCACCCTCATGTCTATTTATAAGTGCGTCTGCCACAGGAAAAGCAGGCACACACTGCAGAGGGTTGGCACGGCAAGGCAGCGACCCTCTTTAAAAGGGGCGGGGCGATAGCCCACAATGCTGTACAGAAACAATGAGAAATCCAATCCTGTGCCACCTCCATCTGGAGCTGCACACGTGGGCATAGCAATGGGGAACCTATGTGCCACACACTATTCATTCTGTCAAGGTGTCTGCATGCCCCAGTCAGACCGCTGTTTTTTATAAATAGTCACAGGCAGGTACAACTACGCAATGGGAATTCCGTGTGCACCCACAGCATGGGTGGCTCCCTGGAACCCACCGGCTGTACATAAATGTATCCCATTGCAGTGCCCTGGACAGCAGAGCTAACGTCAGATTAAATGCAGGTGAGTTTCGGCCCACACTGCATGCCCCAGTCAGACTGGGGTTCTTTAGAAGTGGAAACAGATGCATTTACAACTCCCTGTGGACCCACAGCATGGGTGGGTGCCAGGAAGCCACCGGCGGTACATAAATATATCCCATTGCATTGCCCAACACAGCTGAGGTAGTAATGTCATGTTTAATGCAGGTGGGCTTCGGCCCACACTGCATGCCCCAGTCAGACTGGGGTTCTTTAGAAGTGGAAACAGATGCATTTACAACTCCCTGTGGACCCACAGCATGGGTGGCTCCCTGGAACCCACCGGCGGTACATAAATATATCCCATTGCAGTGCCCAACACAGCTGATGTAACGTCAGCTGTAATGCAGGTGGGCTAAAAATTAATTTGATTACACTGTAGGCGAGGGCCCCCAAAAATTGGTGTATCAACAGTACTAATGTACCTATGAAAAATTTCCCCATGCCCAACCAAGAGGGCAGGTGAAACCCATTAATCGCTTTGGTTAATGTGGCTTAATTGGTAACTAGGCCAGGAGGCAGCCCAGTTAAAATAAAAATTGGTTGAGGTGAAAGTTTCAACGCTTTAATGAGCATTGAAACGTATAAAAATTGTTTACAAAAATTATATGACTGAGCCTTGTGGGCCTAAGAAAAATTGCCCGTTCGGCTTGATTATGTGAGGTTTCAGGAGGAGGAGCAGGAGGGGGAGGATGAATATTATACACAGATTGATGAAGCGAAAAGGTCCCCGTTTTTGATGGTGATAGAGAACGATGCTTCCATCCGCGGGTGCAGCCTACGTATTGTTTAGGTATCGCTGCTGTCCGCTGGTGGAGAAGAGAAGTCTGGGGAAATCCAGGCTTTGTTCATCTTAATGAGTGTAAGCCTGTCGGCACTGTCGGTTGACAGGTGGGTACGCTTATCCGTGATGATTCCCCCAGCCACACTAAACACACTCTCTGACAAGACGCTAGCCGCAGGACAAGCAAGCACCTCCAGGGCATACAGCGTGAGTTCAGGCCACGTGTCCAGCTTCAAGACCCAGTAGTTGTAGGGGGCAGAGGCGTCACCGAGGACGGTCGTGCAATCGGCTACGTACTCCCTCACCATCCTTTTACAGTGCTGCCGCCAACTCAGCCTTGACTGGGGACCGGTGACAGTCTTGCTGGGGAGCCATAAAGCTGTCAAAGGCCTTAGAGAGTGTTCCCCTGCCTGCGCTGTACATGCTGCCTGATCTCTGCGCCTCCCCTGCTACCTGGGCCGCGGAAATGCGCCTTCGGCCACTAGCGCTGTCGGATGGGAAGTTTACCATCAGTTTGTCCACCAGCGCCCTGTGGTATAGTATCATTCTCGAACCCCTTTCCTCTTCGGGAATGAGAGTGGAAAGGCTCTCCTTATACCGTGGGTCGAGCAGTGTGTACACCCAGTAATCCGTAGTGGCCAGAATGCGTGTAACGCGAGGGTCACGAGAAAGGCATCCTAACATGAAGTCAGCCATGTGTGCCAGGGTACCTGTACGCAACACATGGCTGTCCTCACTAGGAAGATCACTTTCAGGATCCTCCTCCTCCTCCTCCTCCTCCTCCTCCTCCTCCTCAGGCCATACACGCTGAAAGGATGACAGGCAAGCTGCATCTGTACCCTCAGCAGTGGGCCAAGCTGTCTCTTCCCCCTCCTCCTCATGCTCCTCCCCCTCCTCCTCCTCCTCCTCCTCTGGCCATACACGCTGAAAGGATGACAGGCAAGCTGCATCTGTACCCTCAGCAGTGGGCCAAGCTGTCTCTTCCCCCTCCTCCTCATGCTCCTCCCCCTCCTCCTCAACGCGCTGAGATATAGACATGAGGTTGCTCTGACTATCCAGCGACATACTGTCTTCCCCCGCCTCTGTTTCCGAGCGCAAAGTGTATGCCTTTATGCTTTGCAGGGAACTTCTCAAGAGGCATAGCAGAGGAATGGTGACGCTAATGATTGCAGCATCGCCACTCACCATCTGGGTAGACTCCTCAAATTTTCCAAGGACCTGGCAGATGGCTGCCAACCAGGCCCACTCTTCTGTAAATAATTGAGGAGGCTGACTCCCACTGCGCCGCGCAAGTTGGAGTTGGTATTCCACCATAGCTCTACGCTGCTCATAGAGCCTGGCCAACATGTGGAGCGTAGAGTTCCACTGTGTGGGCACGTCGCACAGCAGTCGGTGCACTGGCAGATTAAACCGATGTTGCAGTGTCCGCAGGGTGGCAGCGTGCGTGTGGGATTTGCGGAAATGTGCGCAGAGCTTTCCGAGCAGGTATGACAAGTGGGGGTAGCTTTTCAGAAAGCGCTGAACCACAAAATTAAAGACATGGGCCAGGCATGGCACGTGCGTGAGGCTGCCAAGCTGCAGAGCCGCCACCAGGTTACGGCCGTTGTCACACACGACCATGCCCGGTTGGAGGCTCACCGGCGCAAGCCAGCGGTCCGTCTGCTCTGTCAGACCCTGCAGCAGTTCGTGGGCCGTGTGGCTCTTCTCTCCTAAGCTGAGTAGTTTCAGCACGGCCTGCTGACGCTTGCCCACCGCTGTGCTGCCACACCGCGTGACACCGACTGCTGGCGACGTGCTGCTGCTGCTGACACATCTTGATTGCAAGACAGAGGTTGCGTAGGAGGAGGAGGAGGGTGGTTTAGTGGAGGAAGCATACACCCCCGCAGATACCACCACCGAGCTGGGGCACGCAATTCGGGGGGTGGGTAGGACGTGAGCGGTCCCAGGCTCTGACTCTGTCCCAGCCTCCACTAAATTCACCCAATGTGCCGTCAGGGAGATATAGTGGCCCTGCCCGCCTGTGCTTGTCCACGTGTCTGTTGCTAAGTGGACCTTGGCAGTAACCGCGTTGGTGAGGGCGCGTACAATTTTGCGGGAGACGTGGTCGTGCAGGCCTGGGACGGCACATCGGGAAAAGTAGTGGCGACTGGGAACCGAGTAGCGCGGGGCCGCCGCCGCCATCATGCTTTTGAAAGCCTCCGTTTCCACAAGCCTATACAGCAGCATCTCTAGGCTGATCAATTTTGCAATGTGCACGTTTAACGCTTCAGCGTGCGGGTGCGTTGCGTCGTACTTGCGCTTGCGCTCAAACAGTGGTGCTAGCGACGTCTGGACGCTACACTGAGAGACATTGCTGGATGGGGCCGAGGACAGCGGAGGTGAGGGTGTGGGTGCAGGCCAGGAGACGGTACTGCCTGTGTCCTCAGAGGGGGGTTGGATCTCAGTGGCAGGTTGGGGCACAGGGGAAGAGGCAGTGGTGCAAACCGGAGGCGGTGAACGGGCATCGTCCCACCTTGTGGGGTGCTTGGCCATCTTATGCCTGCGCATGCTGGTGGTGGTGCCTCCCCAGCTGATCTTGGCGCGACAAAGGTTGCACACCACTGTTCGTCGGTCGTCAGGTGTCTCTGTGAAAAACTGCCACACCGTAGAGCACCTTGACCTCTGCAGGGTGGCATGGCGCGAGGGGGCGCTTTGGGAACCAGTTGGTGGATTATTCGGTCTGGCCCTGCCTCTACCCCTGGCCACCGCACTGGCTCGGCCTGTGCCCACACCCTGACTTGGGCCTCCGCGTCCTCGCCCGCATCCACGTCCTCTAGGCCTACCCCTACCCCTCAGCATGGTGTATTAGCAGTAGTGCAGAAACAGAACGCTGTAATTAAATGTGCCGCTTATTGGCCTGTGGTTGGAGGCTGACTTCGTTTACGGAACCCCAGGAAATAATTTGGCGCACGCCTGCTGTAACACTTAGCTGGCTGCGTATTTATTTGGAGAATTACTACCCCCAGCAGACACGGACCCAGAACACTGAGCACAGTGACAGGCAGGCCAAATAGATTTTTTTCCAATATTTTTTGGAAAAGGACCACTGCGTATATTCAATGTATAATATATGTCTTCTGGCCCTGCCTACACAATTCTGTCCCTGCAGTGTGTCACGGAACTGCAGTGTTGCACTGTTTTTAACTGCAACAGAGCGGTGATTTCAGAGCCAGGAAATAATTTGGCGCAAGCCTGCTGTAACACTTAGCTGGCTGCATATTTATTTGGAGAACTACTACCCCCAGCAGACACGGACCCAGAACACTGAGCACAGTGACAGGCAGGCCAAATAGATTTTTTTCCTATATTTTTTTGATAAGGACCACTGCGTATATTCAATCAATAATATATGTCTTCTGGCCCTGCCTACACCATTCTGTCCCTGGACTATTACTGCAGTGCGCAATGCTCTGCACGGCCGATATACCAAAAAAAAAAAATGTGCAACACTGCTAAAAGCAGCCTCCACAGTACTGCACACGGTTAGATGTGGCCCTAAGAAGGACCGTTGGGGTTCTTGAAGCCTACAATAACTCCTAACGCTCTCCCTGCCTCCACACTTCTGTCCCTGGACTATTACTGCAGGGCGCAATGCTCTGCACGGCCGATATACCAAAAAAAAAAAAGTGCAACACTGCTAAAAGCAGCCTCCACAGTACTGCACACGGTTAGATGTGGCCCTAAGAAGGACTGTTGGGGTTCTTGAAGCCTACACTAACTCCTAACACTCTCCCTACAGCAGCTCCAACACAATACCACTGTCCCTGATCTCTGTCACAACGCATCTGAGGCGAGCCGCGGGAGGGGCCGATTTTTATACTCAGGTGACACCTGATCTCCCCAGCCACTCACTGCAGGGGGGTGGTATAGGGCTTGAACATCGCAGGGGGAAGTTGTAATGCCTTCCCTGTCTTTCAATTGGCCAGAAAAGCGCGCTAACGTCTCAGACATGAAAGTAAAAAAGTAACCCGAACATCGCGTGGTACTTGTTACGAGTAACGAGCATCTCGAACACGCTAATACTCGAACGAGTATCAAGCTCGGACGAGTACGTTCGCTCATCTCTAGTCACCACTTATACCTGCATTCTTTTTGTGTATTACTCACACAAAAAAATTGTGAGATTTCCTATTTTGCGTATATTATGCATGTATATACCCCAAAATACTATAAAGGGATTGACATCATACAGAAAGTACACATGATATGTGTGCAACCTGCAGGTAAACACAGTTGTGTGAGCCCAGGCTAACCAAAGTGTGAAAACTAAGGAATTCTTCTGTTCTTCCTCAACTCTCAAGGTTGCAGCCTGCAGTGAAGTGACGCAATCATTTTTCAAGCGGATAAGATTTTGAGGATAGACAGTAAACCAACGCCTTTATTATCGGTATTTAACAAGTTATGTCTGCTAGCAAAATACTCAAAAGAACCATAACCGCCACCACTGGAAATCTAATATAAACAACCTTACGGGTTTTTTTCCTGCACCACACTTTGACCCCTTTGCTTGACCTTACATGGATGATTTAGGTGTCATTAGATTATTGACACCCTCACCGCTGCTGTAAAATCATAAAATTTGACTCTGGTACATCGAGTTACCTTTGAAGGAAGCCCAAGGCTCCTATGTTAAGTCTATGGGCATGCGCTGCTAGGGAGAGTCAACCATTGCTAAGCAGAGCAAGCGGTGAGAGAACAAGCGGTTAGCGGTACAGAGGGTGAGTGGTGCAGGGAGGTGAGCTGTACAGAGGACGAGTGGTGCAGAAACAGAGAGGTGAGTGGCATAGGCAGACCATCAGTGGTCGCCCAGAGGCCACCCTTTACCATATATATATGCACATTCAGTGCGTTACCAGCTGGTTGTTCTGTCTGCAGCACCGCACCGATCATGCGGCTGGCAGTGCGGCCAGCCTGAGAGGAAGCAGAGAAGAGGGGAAGGAAGGCAGCTGCATGGGCTGGCAGGGAGTTGAGTGCAGTGATGATGTCATCATTGTGCTTCCCCTGCCTTTTGCTGTACGACGGCTGCTGTGTCTGCGTGTCCTGCTGCTATCACATGGAGAAGTGGTCTGGACCTCGGGGTATGTGTGTGTATATGTATGTATATGTATGTATGTGTTTTTATATATATATATATATATATATATATATATATATATATATATATTGGGTGTGGGTGTATATGTGTATCTATATGAGGGGAGGAGAGGGTAGAGGTAATACAAGATATTACCACACAATACGCCAATATACCGGGGGCTCCATAATATCATATACTATAGTAAGTGGTGTAACATGCCAGCATGTAATATACACAAATTAACCATTGCCATGTCCCCAAAACGTGGAACACCAAGCCGTGCACGGCGAACAGTTCAAGCCAAATCCTTACTCGGCAGTTCTTAAAACATTTACAACAATTTTTTAAAACAATTTATGTTCACGTTGCAAACATCGGGTCAATCTAGTAATTCTAATAATACTAAATTCTTTGTCACACCATATTTAACCCAAGAATAATGCCACAGCTCCACCAACTATAATTGAAGCTAATTATTAAGCCCTTAATGAAAAAAGTTTAAAAAACTTTAACTAATTATAAAAAAAAATAAAAGGTAAAAGTTTTTTGAAAAAAACTTAAATAATAAAAGAAAAAATATATTTGGCATCACTGTGTCCGATAGATCAGACTTTTACAAAGTAATGCATATTTATCCCTCATGGTGAATGTCTTCAGAAAAAAAAGAATGCCAGAATTGCAGTTTTTTTTGGTCACTCCAAAAAAAAAATGTAATAAAAAAGTGATAAAAAAGTCATATGTACTCCAAAATAGTAGCAATAGAAACTACAGGACATCTTGCATTTATGTAGACAAAAATAAAAAAGGTATGGCTATAAGAAGATGGCGTCAGAAAATCATACAGACCCATAGAATAAAGCCATCATGTCATTTTTGTTGCAGTGTGTATGCCGTAGAAACAAGATGCACCCAAAGATGACGTTTTGTTTTTTTTAATTATTTCACTCCACTTAGAATTTTTTTTTACGTTCTTTGGTACATTATGTGGTACATTAAATAGTACCATTGAAAAAATGCAACTCATCACACAAAAAACAAGCCCTCAGACAGTTACGTCAATGGATAAATAAAAGTTATGATTTTTTAAAAGGGAGTAGGAAAAAACAAAAATGGAAAAAAAGGCTACATCTTTAAGGGGTTAAAAGATCATTGAGTTTCTGTTATGCTCATCCTAATTGTCATTGGCCTTCCTATCAGACTTACATACTCTTTTCCTGATAGCAATAAGGACAACTGCAGCGTTGGAGGAGCGGGCCCTCAGCCTAGGAGACAGCGGGTTAGAGTTTGGGCCTTGTCACTGGGCTTTACCATCTCTCACCCTGAGGGTAGCACAGGACCCGTTTAAGTAACTGAGGGTAGGCCTTTCAAAGGGGTAACCCACTATGCGGTTTACATTGGCAATCTGTTGTCACGGGTGACGCCACCATTTCTTCCTCTGCGGTGAATCCAGATGGTGAAATATGGATATTTTTGGTATAACTTACCGTAAAATCTCTTTCTCGTCACGTTCATTGGGGGACACAGCCAGACCATGGGATATAGCCACTGCCCTAGAAGGCGACACTAAGCACAAGTGTTAGCTCCTCCCACCGGCTATATCCCTATATCCCCCCTGTAGGCACTCAGCTAATCAGTCTGTATGCAAGCAGTGGGAGTACGTCCACAAAAACAATGCATTTTATTATTATTATTATTATTATATATATATTTTTTTTACATTTCAAACATATAATGTTCTGGACTAATCTTACGCCATCTGTGACCGACGAACAGAAAGTTCCAGCAACTGCTCTTTAAAAGAAAAGGGGTGGGTGCTGTGTCCCCCAATGAACGTGACGAGAAATACATTTTACGGTAAGTTATATAAAAAATATCCGTTTCTCGTCCGTATCATTAGGGGCCACAGCCAGACCATGGGACGTCCAAAAGCAGTCCCGAAAGAGAATGGGGTGGGCTATTTACAAGAGTGGTCCAGAGCGATCAAAGGACCGCCGCCTGCAAAATCTTCCTGCCGAATGCAGCGTCGGATGATGCCGACGTATGGACTTTATAGAATTTTGAAAATGTATGCAAGGAAGTCCAAGTGGCTGCCTTGCATACCTGTAATGCTGAGGCCCCTTGGCGAACTGCCACGTGGAGTGGGCCGTAATACGAAATGGCGGTGAGCGCCCTGAGGCGCGGTATGCCTCCGTTACCAGAGATCTTATCCACTTTGAGATGGTTACCTTCGAGGCCGCCGATCCTTTGTGGGGCCCCTCCGTAATCATGAAAAGTGTCTCCATTAGCTGAAACTCTCTGGTTCTCTTTATGTATATCGTTAACGCCCTTACCAGGTCCAAGCGGTGCAGCGCTCTCTCTCTAGCATGTACCAGTGTTGGACAAAAGGATGGTAAAATGATATCCTCATTAATATGAAAGGGCGAGACCACCTTCGGGAGAAAATCTGAGACCGGCCTTAGCACCACCTTATCCTGATGAAACGTCATATAGGGCGGTTCTACTAATAGGGCAGCCAATTCGGAAACTCTTCAAATTGAAGTGGTTGCGACTAAGAACTCCACCTTCCAAGATAGAAGTCGCAGGGGGACTTCTCTTAGTGGTTCGAATGGGTGAGCTAGCATTGCCTCCAACACCAGATTGAGGTCCCACGTCTGAGTGGGCGGCCAGAATGGTGGTGATGCGTGGGCGACTCCCTGGAGGAACGTCCGCACCGCCAGCCTACTTGCAATTGGCCTCTGAAAGAGAACCGCGAGAGCTGATACCAGGCCTCTTAGCGAGCCCAGTTTCAGCCCTGCCTCGAGGCCTGACTGTAAATATGCCAAGACATTTGCTAGGGAAAATTGCATGGGCTGAATGTGTCGATCCTCACACCAGCCAAAAAACCGTCTCCAGACTCAGTAGTAAATTCTAGACGAAGCCGGTTCCTGGCTGGTATCATCATTCAAACTACACCCTCTGTGAAACCTTGCCTTCTTAATATTTTGGTCTCAATGGCCACACCGTCAAACGTAGCGACCTGGAATCCGGGTGGAAGAGAGGTCCTTGGGACAGAAGATCTTCCGGCTCTGGCAGCTGCCACGGTACGTCGGACAGAAGTTCCACGATGTTTGTATACCAGCTTCTTGGCCAGTCCGGAGCTATCAGTATTACTGGCCGTCCTTCCCTTCTGACTTTCCCTAACACCCTCGGGATGAGGGGGATCGGGGGAAAAATGTAAGGGAGCCTGATGGCTCCCCATGGGATGGTTAGTGAGTCTGCTGCTGCCGCCCGCGGGTCTCGAGATCGGACTACGAACGGACGAACTTTGTAGTTCATCCTGGATGCCATCAAGTCTACGTCCGGGGTGCCCCATCTCTGACAGATCTCCTGGAAGACGTCCGGATGTTACCCCCATTCGCCGGGTTCCACCGTCTCCCGACTGAGGAAGTCTGCCACCCAGTTGTCCATGCCTGGAATGTATACTGCCGAGATGGACCGTAGGTGGCTCTCTTCCCAACTGAGTATACTGGCTGCCTCGGTCATTGCCCCTGTGCTCAGCGTGCCACCTTGCTGATTGACATATGCTACTGCTGTGGCGTTGTCTGTTTGCACTCGAACGTCTTTTCCTTTGAGGCTCGCTTTGAAATGCTGGAGCGCTAGGCGTATGGCCCGTAGTTCCAGGACATTGATTGGGAGTTTTGCCTCGCTCCGAGACCATCGCCCCTGAGTTGACTGACTCCCCAGAGTCCCGCCCCAGCCAGAGCATCTGGCGTCCGTGGTCATTATCACCCAATGGTTTGGGCCCAGGGTTCGACCCCCCCTGAACCCTCCCGGGGTTCAGCCACCAGTTTAGGGTGTCCCGGACCCGAGGTGTCACCCGAATTTGATGGTCCAGGGTCAGCAGGGACCTGTTCCAATGTGATAGAATCAGGTGTTGAAAGGCCCTCGAGCGGAATTGTGCAAATGGTATGGCCTCGAAAGATGATACCATCTGGCCTAATACCCTCATGCACTGTCTGATGGTCACTAGTCTCCCATGCATCAGGGACCTGATACTGCGAAGGAGTATTTCCCCTTTTGTTTGGGGTAGCCGAATCTGGTGCTTTCTGGTATCGAACAGCATCCCCAGAAACTCCAGGCGTTGCACTGGAACTAGGCAGGATTTGCTGTGATTTATTATCCAGCCAAACTCCTTCAACGTCTGATTCGTGATGCGCAGGCTCTCGAGGTTGCTGTCTCTCGATGGCGCCTTTATCAAGATGTCGTCTAAATATGGGATGGCCACTATGCCCCTTGCATGGAGGAGTGCCATCACCGCTGCCAGGACGCTTGTGAACACTCTCGGTGATGTCGAGAGGCCAAACCGCAGGGCCATAAACTGGAAATGCTTTCCCTGCGCCTCGAAGCGTAGAAACTTCTGATGTGCCTCCTGGACTGGAATGTGGAGATATGCATCCCTGATGTCCACTGAGGATAGGAATTCCCCCGGCTCCATGGATGCTATCACGGACCTGAGGGACTCCATCCGAAAATGTCTCGTTCTGACGTGCCGGTTTAGCCGTCTTAGGTCTAGTACTGGCCTGACCATGCCATCTTTTTTGGGCACTAAAAAAAGGTTTGAATAGAAACCTAGTTTCCTTTGTCCAGTTGGCACTGGTTTCACTACCCCTTGTGCCAGCAGGTTTTCCACTGCCAGTTGTAATTGGACCGCTCCTTCTGGGGTGGCCGGCACTCTGGATCTGAGGAAAGAATCCTGAGGTAGAGTCATGAACTCGATAGAGTACCGACGGCCACGATTTCTCGCACCCAGGCATCGGTTACGTGGCTCCACCATATCTCCCGGAATAGGGAGAGCCTGCCCCCCACCCTACTGACATTGGGTGGGGACGGGAACTCATGCTGTGCTCTTCGTGCCAGAGCCCCTGGTTGTTCTTGCCCTGGACCGCCAGGTTGGTCTCGATTTAAAGGCGGGGCCCTTCCCCTGGTCCGTTGGGGCCCTTCTAGATTGGGGCCACTGACCTGTAACGGGCCGGGGCATGAACCGGCGGAAAGACCGAAAAAAGGGCCTTTTCTTCAATGGGGCTTTCTCTCTCCTTGTAGGTATCTGCGGGAGGGAAGTACTTTTCCCACCTGTGGCGTTCTTGATTAGGTCATCCAACCTGGCCCCGAAGAACCTGTTGCCCTCAAAGGGCAGTTTTGTGAGGACCATCTTTGATGCCGTGTCCGCCGACCACCCCTTCAACCAGAGGGTTCGCCGTGTTGCGACTGATGCGGCAGATGCCCGGGCCGCAAATTTTGCTGCGTCCAATTCTGCCGCACAAACGAATTTGCCTGCCTGTACGTTATCCGTGGCCTCCACCAGCTCGCTGGGTGGGGCGCCTGCCAGAATGTCCCTCCGGAGTTGTTTCGCCCAGGCCACGGAGGCCTTGCTTACCCAGGCGGCTGAAAAAATGGGTTGTAGAGCCGTGCCTGCCGACTGAAAAGCTGACTTTGCTAGCGTGCAAGCTTTCTTTCCTGTGGGTTTGTTAATGTCGCGACCTCGGCTGTGGCCGTGCCCCTGGACAAACGCGACACTGGTGGATCTACCACTGGGGGGTGCCAACCATTTCTTCACGAGGTTACCTGGGAAGACATATGTGACCTCCCAGGTTTTTCCCGGGTGTCTAAACCGCTTGTCCGGGTTTTGCCATTCCTTTTCGATGACATCTGCAAAGTTTTGGTGGTCCGGGAACACCTGTCGAGGCAGTTTCTGGAGTTTGAAATATACTGTAGCCGGGGTTGCCTCCATCGGCTCCTCCGACACCTGTAGCGTCTCTTTGACAGCTATCACCAAGCTGTCCATCAGGGTGGCCAGTCGCGACACCTGCTCAGCATCCAAATCCGATAGGGACGAGATCCCTGAACGCTCACCCTCCTCTGAGCCACTACTATCCCCTGCAGATGATTGTGGCAGTTGTGCTCGAGCCGTACTCTAAGAGGCCGAAGAGCATGAGGCCTGGGGGGAGTCCGGGTCGGATCGGGCTGGTCTCGCGGAGTACCGGGACCGTGAGGAGTGCCTGGATCGGTGATATGTCCGGATGGACTCTCTAGAGCCCCGGGAGCCATGATAAGAGTCCCTGGACCGATAGGACCTGGAGGGCCTGGAAGACTTTCCAGCATGACGAGACCTCCGGGAGGTGTCCTCGCTACTGCGGGATCTCCACCTTTTGCGTAATCTCCCCCGCGCGTGTTGCGGAGAGTATACCTCAGAACCGGACTCTAGGCGGCGTAGTATTGCTGCCGATGAACTGGCTAGGCCTGAGACTGCCGCCGTAAGCAACCTAGCCCATTCCAGTTCGGCCCCTTGCTCCACAGGGTCGGCGGGGGGCATCGGGGTCCCTGAAGCTGGTCGAGCCGGGGGACATTTTGCACAGCGGGGGTCCCCCTGACCGCATGTAAACTTGGTATTGCATAGGGTGCACGCATAATATTTCACCCTCCCCTTAGCCGGGCTGGAACTCTCTGATCTGGGGTCAGACATGGCGTACTGAAAAGGAGACCTCCACCGCAAGAGGGGGGGGGGGGGGGGGCTACTCGTACTGCCACAGGTGAGTACCTGCAGGGAGGGGGGGGGGAACCACGGGAGTGCTGCCTTGGCAGGGCTTACCCGGTCCTGCAGCTGTTACATGGTTCCCTCGTCCAGCTGGAGCCTCTGGATCCTGAAGCACTCAGTGGTCCGCAGGGCGCTGAAGTGGAAACCAGTAATAACAGGCGCTGGGCAGGTTGTACCGCTTGAAGGCTGGAACCGAAAGTGGTGCTGCTGCTGACCCTGTTGCCGAAATATGCCGCTGCTGAAACCGGAGCTGCATCTGGCGTTTTAAGCCAGCGCTCCCTGTGGAAGATGCAGCAGTCGATGGCTGATGGTGCGGCCGGTGGCTGGTGCTGCGACCGGGGTCTGGTGTTTGCGGCCGGTGGTTGGTGCTGCGGCCGGGGTCTGGTGTTTGCGTCCGGTGGTTGGTGCTGCGGCCGGCCTGGTACTGCGTCCGGCGCTGGGGTCTGGACGGTGCTGCAGACCGCGCTAAGGGCGGTGCGATATGCGCAAGGCTGGCCTCTGCCAATACAGCAGCTGCTGTTCGCATGACAGGAGCGGCCATACTCCTGCTCGGCCGCTCCCTTTCAATTGCCTGCGGTTGGAGGGGGCGTGGCTTACCCTGGAAGCTGCGGCCGTGAATCGGAAGCACTCCGTCTGACTGCCTGGTGGCCGAGCTCCGGCGCCGTGCCCCCCGGGGCGCCGCACCTGCTCACCGCTGCACTCCGGGGGGGGGCATGCTATGTGGTGTGCCTGGCCTGACTTCTCCGCTGACCGTGGCACTTGGCAACCCCGCGGACCTCGTCTGCAGCGCTGTCCTGGGTCCGCCGCACCCCGTTGCGTTAACGGGGATCCCCTGCCGCTGCTTCACCCGGGTCCTGGTCCACCTGAGCCCCGCAGGTAAGGATTGCAGAGCCGTGCTGCACTGTTTCACCCCGGTAGGGGCCGGACCCAAGAGGCTCCTGTGGGTCCCCATATCCATCGAGGGGGGGGGGGAGGGGGGGAAGGTCCACGCTGCTCTGCCCACCACGTCTATCCTCCAGCACGGTTCCCCCTTGGCATTAATCGTAGAGAGAAGCGCCACTCCAGGGAGGGGGAACCCTATCGCTGGCGGGCTCCGACGCCAAATGTACAAGGCAGGGTCGGGCCACCTTTTCTTCGATGGGTGAGACACCGCCGAGTGGTGGAGACACCCCCTGCTTGTGTCTCCCCCGGGAGGACAGGTACACCAGGCAAAAGCCCTGACTCCCCGTATTCCCGCACGCCGTAATGTCTGCATCCTGCAGACACTAAGCTAAAGACTGATTAGCTGAGTGCATGCAGGGGAGATATAGCCGGTGGGAGGAGCTAACACTTGTGCTTAGTGTCAGCTCCTAGTGGCATTGGCTATATCCCATGGTCTGGCTGTGGCCCCCAATGATACGGACGAGAAAAAAGGTCCACACTCACAGGGCAAGTTTAAATAGCAAAGCCAGGAATAGTCGGCAGTGCTCCTTTACTTGTAGAAACTTATTTACAGTTCAATCCAAGTATAACTCACGCCAGCAGGATAATTTGTGCAGAAATCACAAAGTGGTGCAACAGGGAGGAAATCACGGGCTCACCAAGGAATCTACAGTCCCAGTTATCTGTACGTCTCCGTGCCCAATATGGATGCCTCTTTCTCTCTCCAGCTCTCCCCTGGTCGGCACTTATGTTTGACATACACTCCACACTGCAATGCCGGTTCCATTCTCTCTCTTGGTTCCTCAGTGGGTTAATACACCACTGGCATTTCCTGGGTAAAACGGGCCCAGGGACGGCTGGGGATGTCTCTCAGCCTCCTCGATTCCGGCCCACACAGAACTAAAGGTATCTGTGTGGGTTCCTTGCAGTACAAGGACCGGAACCAGAACTGCTCAACTCCGGTCTTGCATTCACATATATATCGCACACTCACGTGACACACAGCAAGATACATTTCTCAGACATTGTCACATACCAGACAATTAATCCATTCAGTGCTGCGGAAGTGCAATACACATCATATTCATGCAACATGAAAGACCCTGACAACAGGAAACACGAGACAAATGCATTCATACACTATGCTGCAATACCTACATTACTACTGAATATAGCAGAATTAGCGGTGCCAGTGGATTCTGACCATAAATACTGTGGATCTGTTATTTTTGTGTATGTGAATGTTAAGGACTCCAATATGTATTGTATACAGGATGTGCGTGGATGAACTGTTAAATTTCAAGTGCGAGCAAAATGATCAAACAGATAGTCAGGCTTCAAGGGGTGGAACTAGATAGTATAAGGAAAGGGAGTATGTAATGGGTTTGCCCCTCCTCAATACAGGAAAGGAGGGTGTGAGAGTATGTTATGAGAGATTACAGATGCTAAGACTCAAATCTTGTGCTGTGAGGAAAGCTGGGTGAAATAACCTCAGGAAAGCTGGGTAAAAAAGGAGATAATTATGAACTTCACAAACATGATGAGTGCATTGCAAACAGAATCAAATTAATAATAATTTGCTGAAAGGATATCACATTTCCAATATGGCTAAAGTTATGGTGTCAGAGACCTGCCCTATTAGGCCTCTTAATTTTGGATTATAGAATATTCTTGGAATAGCATATAAAAGTAATTTTGTAAGAGTATAGATTCTTCCAGAAGAATAGGAGCCCAAATTAATTGGATGATGCACTTTTTGAATAATACTATTGTAGCTTTTCCTTCAGGTAGCTACATTGTGTGCGGAGATAAGGCTTACAAATGGCTTGCATTGAATAAAACAGGATTATGTACTCTTGCCTGGCTCACACCTGCCACATTTATACTTCCATATGATAGTTTCTCATACATAAGCATCCGTAAGCACATCCTCTTTAAGAGGGCAGCGAATGATAGACCAAGGCCAAGTGACAAATTCTATGTGGTATCTATGGGTGCAGCAAACAAAGTTTTCAGTATATTTTTCGGTTATCCTATGCTTATGCAAATGTATGAATGATGTGCTAGGTCAATATGATTGCATTGCTCTTATAATGCAGAAAAACGTTGGATTTCAGCATGTTAAAGATGAACCAATTGCTAATGCAGATTAAGTTTTTCGCAGATTGTTCCAGATAACACAAAGATGGACACGCAGAAGAGGTTATGTATTGATAACCAATATTGGTAAGCGTAGGGGAAAAAAAACACTCCCTTCCTGGGTCTATATCCAAGGAATAACTTGAAGGTAAGCCTTAGTGTCTTAGATTCACTTTTGGAATCACATTCAATTTTGCACTCTTGTTGCACAGTGGAAATGCTGTTGAATCATTGGGTAAACCAATCTAGATTGCAGAAGCAGTTTGTTGTATAAGGCTTTAGCTCTTCCTACACAGGTAGTTGTCATAAAGGTCCAGGCTCACACGAAGGAAGTAACTCCTGAAGCTCTAAAGAAATGGAAAGTAGACGCAGCAGCCTGACTCCTAAAATGGAGGTAATCTGTTATTCTAGTTGCACCCAAAGCGGGTGTGGATATATCTTTATTGCTTAAATTACAGGACTGGACCTCAAAGGGAGTCAAGGAAGAGTAGCAAAAGAGAACAGTGAACAGAACACTGACCAGGTTTGAAGCAAACATTATCTCCTCTGTCTCTCCTGCACGATCTACTCCGTAATGTCACACCTGAGCCATGAGCTCACTCATCAATCCAAAGAAAAAATGTGGGGTATAGTGTATTCTGCTTTGCTCGCTACAGGGTTGCCTCACTCCTGCTTTCCGGTTTGTACAGGGCAGCATGGTATGCGCCCCTCACAATCCAGACAAATTGGTCAAAGCAACTCCTCGCTGTTCCTTTAGAGACAAACTATCTATTTCAGTGACTGATGATTGACTGTATAGAGCTATCAAAGGTAGAGGTCTTGGAGTTTATGTTAGTTTTCTAAGATAGAGGTGTGGCTTGTAAAATAAATAAAAAAGCCAACACCAAAACTACAGCGGAGAGATTGCCAAATTAAGTAATTTGTTTATATATGATGTACAAGAAGTCATAGAAAATAATAGAGGTACACATTTTATTAGTCTCTCTACTCAGTCAGAGCTGTACCTAATCGTAAGACTTAGTTGAATCTCTATGCAGTTTTGTTTGGTAGGGCCCCTATAACAGGCCTATAAACGTTCCTTTAAAAAGGTACTCAAAAAGCTGATCTACAGAACAGGGCTACAATTGATGGTATTCAATCATGGATGTGAGAAATTTGAGGGTATGTGTTGTTTATACCTAACTGATAATTCAGAATCTATTCATAAAAATATTTGTTAAAAAAAAAGTTAGTAAAGACACTTAGGCAACATAAGGACCATTTGATTGGCTTTCTGGTTTCTGGTTCAGGGTATCCTGGTGTTGTCTACTTTTCTATACACTTTGTGGTGTAGTGGTGAGTTGTATACTCCTTTGCGTTTACATTCATGCATACCTAATCTAATGAGTTATATAATAATTGGTTGACTGGTCCATTAATACACAGATTCGTAATTTATGTTAATAAAGGGAATCCAGCTCAGATACAACCAAAATAGTTGTGTCATGTCTCCTCAAGTTATATCTATCCCAGTACATAGATTACAGGAGTCTCCTGTCCTCAGACCTATGGTTAGAACAGAGCCCTTAGGGATGGGCTGTGGCCATCCTACATGGGTGTAAGCAGAAGAGCATGGACAATTCTTAGAAACATCAATCTTCTTGGACTTTAGATAAGGCAATTCATTCCTTAGTGGTTAGCTCAAGTTTTTAGGATGAGAATGGAGATCATGTTGTTGTGAGTGTGGGGGCATGAGGAAGCAGGGGGGACTGTTAGAGCAATCAATATGTATCCATTTTTTATCCAGCTCCCCTCTTATGTTTTAGCCTATTATAGTTCTGTCATTTTCCTTTAACATGAACTTTGCAGATGTACATCCAGTATATGATTGTTCAGTATGTTATCATAATCAGTTCTCCAAAAAAAGCTATATCTTAATTTTTTACATTTTGTTTTGAGAAACTTATTACGCATAATACAATGATTTCTGTTTTACTTTCACCCTACATAATGGAATGCATTGCTAATAAAGGGAAAGATGATTTCCAATCACATCTGGTCCATGTGATTTGTAAGAGCCCTTAATGCTTGAGCAATTAACAAATAATTTTCATACCAAAAAACATACCAATTAGCAAAATTATGCTAACAAATAGGAATTACTACAGTGAGAAACACATGATGAGAACAGACAATGAAAAGAGCAGACATGTTATGTAGAATACAGGTAAAACTTATCACTTCACCTGGTAACTGAAAAGTCAACTATAACCTTGTATTCCTGTCTGTAAAACCTGCAGCACCAATAATTTGAGCCTTTTCTGAATACACTTGATAAGAACTCTGTTTCATAACTACATATTGCCATTACAATGTTCTGCATTGTTTTTCCCCTCAAACAGCACACAAAGCTTTAAAAACCTTGCTGCCTGTTGCCCCCACTAGGGGGTGATCTGAATATAGCTCATATTCTAGTCATTTACAGAGCATTGAAGGAGTTGTATCAGAATTACAAGTTATTCCCTACACACGGGATACACACAGGATAGGGGATAACTTGCTAATTGGTGGCGGTCCACTGAGACCCCCATCAATATTGTGAATTGGACTCCTGTGTCCCACCCTTCTGTCACTGCAGGGGGCACTTCTCCCCCCGCAGAGACATTGTTGTGAATGGAGCGCTGGCCAAGCATGCAGTCAGAACTTCATGCATTTCAATGGGGTTGACAGAAATAGCCAAGCTGCACCAACTTGTATATCTCTACAGTCCCATTGAAAGGGAAAGGAGCACTAGTGCGCTTGTATGATTGGGGCTCCATTCAGTCTCCTCCATACAGTGAGGGAACACGGGACCCCCATTTTCGAAATCAGTAAGGGTCTCAGCAATGGGACTCCCATCGATCAACTAGTTATCCCCTTGTAATCAGGCACAGGGTAATGGTGTGACGTTGGTTCAGGATGGCACAGAGATTACAAACAGGGGCGGCACATTCTTATTCTATGAAAATAAGTTTATTGAACAGTTGCATAATAAACAATATTGCGCTCCATAGTAGGGTTTGTGTATTTGTAACATTGCGTAATAACTGGCATTAAATTCTTAAAGTGACAGTGATCTGAAGGTGACACAATACTTATCATCGCTTGGCATCTTTCGCACCCGCGTTATGGTCAGTTCAGGGTTTCCGTCTCCCTGCTCTGTTTTTGGAGGAGAGAAACTGAAATAACGTTGAAAAAAAAAGATCCATTTTTTTTCCCATTGATTTCATTGGGGTTTCAAAAAAACGGAAAGCAAATGGAAAGGCTTCCGTTTGCTTTCATTCCGTCAAGTTCCTGTTTTTTTTTTTCCTATGTAGGAATAATGCTGCAGACTGCGCTATTCTCTCGTCCCAAAAAACGAAAACCTTCATTTTATTGCAGCTTCTCTCCTTCTAAAACAGAAACCCTGAACTGACCCTAATGCCGGTGTGAAAGCAGCCTTAACTATATCATGTCTACCTTCTACTGAATATTCAGTTAGTTTATTTGGTCCTAAAGAATATATCTACAAAATATAGCAAGGAACTGAATCTTATCTGTTTTTCTCTACAAGTCCTTTTTTTGCTTGTTATTTTGGACTGTCAAAAAGATTATCTGATAAAGGTCTTGAATTGATTGCATACATGAAATAAAAATTAATATTTCTGCAACATTGATTGAAACCCTATCTGAGCACTAGGGTTCACCTATTTTTTATTTTGTTTTTGTGCAAAATTAATTTTCAGTCTGATCTTATTTCCTTAAGAACCCACAAGCTCCTATTGCCCCCTCATACTGAAGCCCACCAGCAGTCCTGTACTCGGTCTTACTATGGGTCACTCTTCTTCCACAAAGAGTGAATATAATCATGATGCTGTAGAATGAATCCACATATTAATCTCTGACACTTTGGCTCGGACAGATCGTTGCTCCCAACTGTGGGAATCCGTACATCACACACAAACATCCATGGTGTTCTGTAGAACTCCTGATTGGTCAACAAGAATTACATTCATTTCCACTTTTTTCCTCAGGATTAAAGTTTTTCCTTTATCCTTGAGGGTCTGCTTGTAGATCTTCATATGCCCATTTTGCTTACTCATCCCATTCATCCTTGGCACCAAATGTGAACGTTTATTTTACCTTACAAAAGACAACACTGATTACTTCTCTTTTTAACCTCATTTCTAAAGCCATAAAGCTCAGGATGTTCCGTGATGTCAGCTGGTTCTGTATATAGGAGATGTCCGTCTATGGATCAGCTCATCTTATTAATGGCCACAAGTCCTATAATAATCAGGGGGCACAGAGGTAACTCCCTGCTCATTGGGGACTGAGAACAGGACATCACCAAGGACTGAGGACTGTATATACCAGGAAATACTGAGCGCTGCAGGAGTCATACAGTCACCCGGGACGCGGTGGGAATGGACTGTACATGGTGTAGTGGTAATAGTAATAACCTTTATAAACTGGTGCCAACATGATCCATAATACCCGACACTCAGGGCAAAGTAGCATCTCACAGTGACGGCCTGACCCTAAAAGCTTACAATGTAAAGGAGGAGGTGATGTGGACTATACAAGCACTCACTACACAGGGATTCAACATAGAGCTCAGTTCATGGTCAGCTCAGTAATCCGCTAACTGGAGAAGTTGTGGCCCCCAGCTATAGACCCCCATAAATGTCAGACAGTATCACACTATAGCAGTGTTTCCCAACTCCAGTCCTCAGGGACCACCAACAGGTCATGTTTTCAGGATATCCTATAGTAAGAACACCGGCGGCATTGTCTGAGACACTGACAATAATTACATCACCTGTGCAATACTGAGGAAATCCTGAAAACATGACCTGTTGGGGGTCCCTGAGGACTGGAGTTGGGGAACACTGTACTATAGAATCAGTGATGTCCGTGTAGAGATGTGAGCGGTATATCACTCATCACACCGGCCGCCACTTACTATATAATAACTCTGCTAAATTAATAAAATAACTTACGATTTCCTGGAGCCTCCAAGAAGTTTACTTTTTTTTTTTTTCAAATCAGATTTTTATTAACATTTTTCGATATTACAGGGTACAAGCGATTTGTAACAAGTAGATATATGGTATATACAAACTAATGACCTCATAAGTGGTACATAGATTGAAATCATTGTACATCAAGTCATAGCAGGGTGATGAGATGAAAAAATTCAATCGTCACATAACGCTCAAAAAAAAAAAAAGGAGAAAAGGGACATAGGATACTGGGATATCCTTCAAGTCGCCAAAGACATAACTTAAGTAAGAAACGGACAAAGACAGGGAATAGGGAGGTATGTGGCAGGGTAGGAAGATGGGGGGTGTGGGAGATGGGGGATGGGGTGATAGGGGCGAGCAGGGATATGTGCAACACCTAAATCAGAGCGAGAAAATGTCCATGAGTCTCAACTCGCGCCAAGGAGACCAGATTCCAAGAAATTTATCATGGGTATTCCTGTGCCAGCTGGAGAACTCCTCCAGATTGAAGGTCATGTCGACCCTCTCCTTCCACTGTGACAAAAAAGGGGGTGCCTCGCGTTGCCAGTGTAGAGGTATCAATGCCTTAGCAGCGTCTATAAGAAATGCTATCAGCTTATCCTTAAGAGGGTGAAAAGCCAGGGAAAGTCTCCAAAGGAACACCATCTTGGGCGTAAGGGAGAAATTTGGTTTAATCTTCCTCAGCGCCTCCTCCACTCCCTTCAAAAAGGCACCAGACTCGCGCAATTCCACCAAATATGGAGGTAGGAGCCTATCTCCCCATTGCATCTCCAACATCTCCCATGTGGAGCCAATTTGTACGCACAGAGCCATTGCGGAGTCTTGTACCATCTGACGAGAAGCTTATAATGTGATTGTTGAGCTAAAGTACACGGTGAAAGGTGAAACGAAGTCCTCAGAATCGTTTTAATGTCCCCTTGGGATAGGGAGATGCCCAGTTCTTTTTCCCAGGAATTGATAAAGGAGGGCTTAGCTATGGTCTGAGGGATGACAAATTGTTTACGTAGGGATGCAATTTTCCTCACCTTCGGGTTCACCTCTCTAATTACCCTTTCGAAGGGTGTCAGGGGTCTAGTTGAGAAGTTTTCTTTTAACACCTGAAACAGAAGGAGATGATTTAGTAGGAATTAAACATGAAGCTTATAATGTGACATAAGGATATTCCAGAAGCTGCTAACGCTGAAAATTACTGGGCTGTGGGGGGATTTTGCCCCTTATGACCTGATCCCTACAGATAAATCCCCCATAAGACATCCCACCCGTCTCCCTGTAATGTCCCCATTATACAGCACTGACATTCTGGGACTATATAGTCATTATATCCTCGGGGGACGGACGTCTCGCTGCGCTGTAGTGCGAGGCTGGAAATATCATCTATCAGTAATCTCATATACTGCCAGCATGATTATATAACAGTTGTGTCCCCCTTTAGTGACAGATTCAGTGACAAATTAGGGCCCTTTACAAAGCTGTATTTCAGGCCGTGTGCGGTCCGTGTGTTTCATGCACAAATTGGACATGCAATGTGCAGGGTCCATGGAAATCAGACGAGTATCTGTGTGTTGTCCAATACGAGTTGCATTTGGGTTTCTCGGACACATCTCACATACAGCCATGTGAATCCAGCCTTACTCTTGTTTTTTTGCCTTGTGACACAGCTGCTGGAAAGGTTTGTCTCGATTGTTTTGCTTCTTTTTTTCAGTAATTCTATTTCAATGAAAGTTATTTCAATACATTTAGGACTCCTGCCCACGGCCAGAATCCGCGGAGGGCGTCCGCACCGCGGATCTGCAGCAAATAGCGGCCATAGCATGCTATGGGAAATTGATTCTTCCTCCACACTTGTGGAAACCAAATTTGGTTTCCATAAGCGGAGGAAAGATCACAGCATGCTCCATTTTCCTGCGGATTCATTCCATTGAGGAAGCCGTTCGATCCACAGTCCTTCCGCAATGACATTGCGGAAAGGTTGCGGTTTCTGCAGGAAAAGCAGAAGTTTGAAGAATTAAAAAAAAAATCTGTGCTGCACATGTCCAACGGCGAGCCGTGCGGACCATCCACAGTACAGAAGAAACTGAAAGCCAACAGGTAAGCGCGGACCCCGCTGCTGGTCAAATCCTGCTCTGCAGTGTGCAGCCAGCTTTAATGTAACAAAACAAACTTGAGAGGTAACAATCTTGGTCCGAAGTATGGACTTAACAAATATGCCATAACTTACAAACCAATAAAGATGTAAGAGACTATGTTCATATAAAATAAGTAAATATGTATATAAGAAGGAGATGGATAAACATCCAAAGCAAAAATAGAATGAAATTTTTACCAGTACCAAATAAAATGAAAAGAAAGAGAGAAAAGAAAAAAAAAACAAAAAAACTGAAAATAGAGATGAGCGAGCACGCTTGGTAAGGTGAGTTACTCGAGCGAGCCTCGCTCATCTCGGGGGCGGCGGGGGAAAGCGGGGGAAGAGTGAGAAAGATATTTCTCCTCCCCCCCCCCCCCCACTGCCCCCCGTGCACGCTCGGAAGAGAAGGCAGTTACTTGAGATGAGCGAGGCTCGCTCGAGTAACTCACCTTACTTAGCGTGCTCGTTCATCTCTAAAAATAGATAAAGCAAGGGTTAAAGAGATCAAAATAAGAGAATATTTTATCCCAAGAGACCTACAGACCCACAGGTGGCAACGTACCCCCAAAAAAGCAATATGATCGAGGTCGGTGACTATGGAGGATTCTTGGCAGGGCATTCTGTCCAAGGTGCCCAGGAAGAAAATGTGGACGTTTTAGTAACATAACTATAAGGTATAACTCCCCCAAGTGATACGCAAGATTAATGGAATTGATAACTTCGGTAAGGAGGAAACTGCCTTAGAGGATTTAAATTTTTTAACTATGGCCAAGCGAGATGCAAGAAAAATGTGGGAAATAACTGAATAGAAAGATGGGAGATTATCTGCATGTAGAAAGCAAAGATTCAGTGCCGGGTCGGGGGCCACAACACAATGTGTTACAGGGTAAACAAAGTTGAAAATCGTGTTATAGGAGGAACGAATGACTGGCCACAACCACCACATGTGGAGATAAGTACCCTGAAGTCCACAACCACTCACACATGATTCAGGGATAGAGTTAATCATCATGGCCAATCTCGCAGGGGTTCAGTACAGAGTAAGGATATTTTCCGTGAAGACTTCCAATATCTGATACCATGCGAGACCTTATTAGTCCAAGTGAGAGCCTTTTTCCAGTCTTTTAGATTAACACTTTGCAATCCAATTTTGGATTCAGGGTTTCCTCGGGGGCTTTCTCTTTCTGCCATTATACAATGGTGCCATCTGCTGGCTAGAGCCAGTACTTCAGTATGGGACATGCTGGGGAGGCCCCCGACAGCAAAGCAGCCAGTAATATACAATAAGAATACCCTGCCGAACGTCTTCCGACATCAGAGCCGTACAGCCTTCAATCAGAATGTCTTCAGACGTCAGACAGTGGATTGGAAAGGGTTAAATTGTTGTTTAATATGTTACTCCCACAATTGCATATGTGAGGACTTGTCCTGAGGTGCCAAGGTAAAGGAATCATCATGGAAAATAGAGACCTTTAGATGCGCTTGTGGACAGAAAAAAAGATAAGCAGACCTGGGAAAAAGGGCTTAATAACATTTAAGGAACGGAGAGCATGTTGCAGTCATATAAAGACAAAAAGCAAGCTATAAGGAATCTGAAAACATTTACATAATGTAGAAAATTCTAATATAGAACCATTTTCATATAAATCACCAATTTTATGTCCATAGATTCCCGAGGTCCAAATTCAAAATACGTAAAGACTGAGTTCAGAACATGTAGATGAGTAGACATATTGCTGCCATACAGAGCATGAAATCTGCAAACTTGGTAGGGAATGGGGCGATAATACAGTAGGTTTAATCCCCAGGAGAGCCATCAAGGGAGTTCCCAGGGCAGTTGCTTCTATCGAAGCCTATTTTTTGTATGGAGAGGATATTCACCAATGCTTGATTTGGTCTAGAATTGCTGCAGAGAAATAATGTTTGACATCAGGTGCTTTCATGCCCCCTATTTTATAGAGCTTCGCTAGAGTGGAAAATCTAATCCTGGCATGTGAGGTTCCCCCAAATAAATGTTCTAAGGATGGACCAGAGTTTGGTAAACAAGGAGTTCGGGATGTAAATTGTTACAATTCTAAAATATATATATAGAATACACGGTAAGATCATCATTATAACTGCGGCTATTCTTCATGCCAGAAAATAAAAGGTTTTTGAAAATTGTTTAAAATTTGTGGGATGTGATTAAACATAGGTAGTAATTTCTAGAAAATATAAGGGAACTAGGGCTTGTTAAGTGAATAAGATATGGAGTGGTCACTGCAAATCAATGGAAAGTAATTAGTTACATATTACCTAGTTTTATTATCAGTCCAGACACTTAATAATTGAGATTTTGTGTTATTTACCTTGTAATATGAAATTTTTCCAAAATCAGAAAGCAAAGACTGTGCCAGCCTCAGAGAAGAAACCGGGTCTGTCAGCGCTAGAATAACCTCATCGGTATAGAGCCCTATTTTATGTTCCTCATGTCCTATTTTTATTCCTTTAATGTCTATATTAGTTGTAACCAGTTCGGCTAGCAGTTCGGTTTTACAAGAAGGGCAAAGATAAGGGGCGAAAGGGAACATACATATCAAATATCATTTGAAATTGTAAACAGCCAGTAAATACATCCGGAAGTGAAAACCTCTGCAGAAGCCACAGAGTACAGTGACAAAATTGTGGATTTATGGGACCTGAGAAGCCAATTTTTTTTTCTAACGTGGCCTCCAAATAGCCCCGGTGAATCCAGTTGAATACATCCAAAGATAGGAATAAGGAAGGTTTCTAACTTAATTCAGCAATTGTAATGGGATTTAGGAACCAGCGAGTTCCATGAGCAGCCTGTCTCTGTGGAATAAATCCCACTTGGTCTGCAACAACCAACCTTGGAAGAATAGTCAATAGTTGTTTACTAAGGATTTTAGCACAAATCTTGACTTCTCATCCTGTTTCCTTACTGAATACAGGCGTGGTTTCCTTGGCAGGTTTTGGTGGGGTAACTATAATGGCTTCTAACATTTCTGAACGAAAAACACCTCCTGTCATTGCCGTATTGAATACCGATACTAAGTAGGGGGCTAGGAGGGTGGACATTTTTTTAAATAAAATAACCATTGGAAAAGCCATCTAGGCCTGGGATATATAAAGGATTTTAACATTTTAGTGGCCTCTTGTATTTCACACAAGAAAATTGGTGTAGAAAGGGGACGATAATTAGTCAGGTGATAGACAAGAACAAGGATGGACAAGGAAGACAAATACTCTTAAGAAAACTGGAAATTTCCTTCAGTTGGATTTGGTAGATATTTGGTAGAAAAGAGTAATATGAAGCAAATGCAATAGCCAGTTAATGGGGATAAATAATTTTATATTCATTGGAATCTAGAAGAAACTTAACCCTTTCCTTAGCGTTAATATTCTTTAATTGTTTAGTCAATAATGCTCCAGCACAGTCATGAGCATAAAATTGAAAGTTCATTTTTTGGAAGTGATATCGTATTTTATACCTAAAAGGCTTTGAAGCCTGACCCGCAATGTAAATATCTCTTCTGTTCTTTGGGACGCAGGATTAGCTGTATTTAAAGAGCTAATAATGTTGATCTGAGAGGTCAGGAGGGTTAGTTCCTCCTCACTTTTTCTTTTGGCCCTAAAGCAGAATTTTATAAACAGGCCTCTCATATATGCTTCATGGGCGTTCCAAAATTAAAAACATTGGCGACTGATGTGGCGTTAATAGTAAAAAAAAAATATTTTTAATTTTTCAACATTAGATTCATATTCTGGAGGTGAAAAAATATATTCATTAAGTCTCCATAGGAAAGAAGGAGAATGCGGAAATTTCTGTATTGATATTGGGAAGTTGTCTGACCAGGTAATGGTTCCAATCTGTGTCCATATAACCTCTCCCAGTCTCCTGGCATTCAGGAAAAATTGGTTATTTCTCAAGTCAGAAGAATGTGGTGAAGATAAAAGGCAACAATCCCTTTAATACTTCTCAGAGCCATGAAGACAGCGCCAGACATCATAGAGTTGTTTACTCTGCAAAAGCAGAATGGGGAGGAAGATATAGATTTGGAAGAGGATTCTAAAGATAAATCCATGACAGAGTTGAACTCTCCTTCAATATCAGAGTACCTTTTTGAATGTGTGAAAAATATACATTTACTAAAGTAAAAGGGATATTATTGATCTTGTAAACTAGAATCATAAAACGACCCAAAGGGTTTAGTTTTGTTTCTTTTTAATACCATATGGGTCCCAACAATTTGACTACGTTTGAATTCCATCAGCTCTATCATGATTCCCTCATAACTGTGCAGAACGCTCGAAGACAACTGATGCTTACCATATGTTGGCACTGTTATACAGATCACTACATGATGCAACAACTATAGCACCACCTGCTAACTCCACTGTAGTACACATGTATGGATCCTGGACCATTAGGAGGCATCCACATTGGATTTTAATTAGCACTGAGCTGCCCTTTTGATATAATTAAAATTTACTGGTAGTATTATGAAATATGATTTATAATCCCATGTAATTTAAGGCATGCATTTCGTACGATGTTTGCAAATTTATGTCCACCCTGTATGTTGGAAGTACTGAATAACTTGGTCTATGTAGCAGTGTGCAGGTGGTGGAGGGGCTGACCTCTTTTTGGTTGTGCCTCCTATCCACCCATCTGTCTCAAAGCCTTCTAACTAGAGTAACACAAAGCTTTATCCCACTTTCCTTGAGTTTATTTGGAGGCTTAGTCACAGAAGAACCCTAAAATAATCTTTATTGATATATGTTAAAAACGTTGGGCTTAGAAAAATCCACAATTAGTAAAGACAAGACGTACACAAACAGACAAGACACGTGTCTTGTCTTGTCTACATAGGCTAATTCTCTTCATAGGAGTGGAGGTAGTCTATCCAGTTAATTAACCTAGAGGGGGAATAAGTATTAGACTGCAATATATTATACCAATACTGAATCATGACAGTCAATATCCCATAAATTTCCTAGGCTCGAATTTAGATACTGAAGACCCTCCAATCTCCTATTTTTATTTATTCTTTGTGGGAGGTTCTTACAGAAAAAAATCAGTTTCTGATATAACGTACATCTGCAATCATCATTTGAACCACCTTTTCGTAATACTGTGCTAAGGAAGAGCACACGTGTCTTGCCTGTTTGTGTATGTCTTGTCTTCACTAATTGTGAATTTTTCTAAGCCCAACGATTTTAACGTATATGAATAAAGATTATTTTAGGGTTCTTCTGTGACTAGGGCTTTATAAGGTAGTTCCCTCTGCCCCTGTGATTTATTTGGAGGCTTAGGCTCAAAGAGAGAGATATCATAAACCAGGTCTTCACATCACATGACATGGATGTGATCACAGGGGTTGACTTACTTCTACACTTTCAATCCTGCACTCATTACAAGATGGAGCATAAATCATACTGGCCCTCCACAGTTCAATCATGGAGGGTCAATGGATTGCCTTGACTATCTGCGTAACAGTTAAGAGATAATACACTGCAAAACAGAAGTATTGCAGTGCATCTGAGGAGGTTCAAGTGCTTTACAGGGACACAATAAAAATGGTGGGGGAAAAAAATGTAAAAAACGTTTTTTGGACACTTTTCCACAAGACATTTAGCATTACTTCATCTGTAACAACCTGTATAATAAAATGTACTTTTAATATGTCCCGCATGATAAACACTAGAAATTAACAACAACACAGCCCAAATGCTGTTTTTGTGCATTTCACCTCCCTCGCCCCCCAAAATAATTTTTTTTCTGTGCTAAAAATGTGTGCATCTTCCCCCCAAATAGGACCAATTAATATTACAGCTTGTCCCTCAACACCTAAAAAAGTTATATGATACTTTATATGTACCCCAAATTGGTACCTATAAAAATGACAGCTTGTAGCCAATGAACAGGACCTCAAACTTGTCAGGTCCCTTTAAAGTGGCCATATTCCTTCCACAACAGTAAGTGAACATTAACTTGCAGGTCCAGTGTAGGGAGAAAACGACTGTACAGTAATACTAGGAGTTATCTGATATTCTGACTTGTGCTTTAGGCTTTTATTTTACTGACTCACTAGGGATAGTTGTCAATCAAGTGAAAGTTTGACAACTATGTAAGGCCTTCTTCACATATGCCAGTTTGTGTGGGCAATATGAAAGAATAGAACCCATTGATTTTAATTGGTTCATTTACATGCGTGTATTTTTTCTGCACATTTCGGTCTGCAGCATGCTCTATTTTCCTGCATATTCAAGCACCCAAAGTCCCAATAGAAGTCAACGCTATGAGATGTGTGAAACGCTGCGGAATTGTGTAGGGAAAATACATTTGGAAGTTATTAGACTAATTAGCTATTTCAATCAGTGAGTCTTTGTTATCCGCGCACATACGACAATGCCTTGCAGGCACAAAAGGTGCAAAAAAGCATTGTTGATTCCACAAATACTCAGAGCTCACGTGCATGCAAATATGCATAGGCTTGTGTGAAGGGGGACTAAGAGTATATTTATATGAGAAGTCTTTGACCATGTGGGTTTTGCAATGCATTTATTGGCCACATAAAATAAACGTGCAGTCAAAAAGGTCTTATGTAAGTATAGCACAAAATGTATGGGCAGCTTTGGAGCGACTGTCTAAATAGGAGTGTAAGCACTAAAAGTGCTGCTGGCAGCACAAACTCTAAATGCGGTCCTCAGCCGCCAATTGTGTACATTCTTCAGAGATTACACATCACAGTATTAGTCAGGCCATTATGCCCTATAGCAGTGGTGATGAACCTATGGTACACGTGCCTGAGGGGACACTCAGAGCCCTTTCTGTGGACATGCACGTGGGCGTTCCAGCTATTATGAAAGTGATTACCAGCTGGGGTGCTGCGATAGTAGTGTGAGTGGCAGCGATGTAGACAAGGGGGTTGGGAGGCATGGGGAGACCAGGAGGGACAGTGCAGGTAGGCAGGAGCATAGGCAGGAGAGCAGGCAAACTTTCAGAAGGGGGTAGGAGGTAACTTCGGACGGGGAATCGGGCGACTGGCGTTTTCAGCAAACGGCGTGCCGGTGGTGGGCAGGAGCCAGCGGCAGGAAGAAATAGGCAAGCTGTAAAGTTGATACTGGCTGCGGGGGCAGGGGCTCAGTTGGCAAAGACTGACATCCAGTAGGCTTTTCGCCTGCTGCCGGTGCACCCCGACTGTTTCCATTTATCAGGATGTAGGCTCGACGGTCAATTTTTCGTAGATATGTGTTTACCGATGGGCTGCTCGATCTCATGTTTTTATTTTGAGTTGTTCAGTTCATTCCTGGAGTGGATGTTAAAATACGAGACTGGCTTTACATAGGTAATACACTAGACGATTTTCTGTTCATTGGCCCTAAAGCATCGGCAGACTGCGCCTTTTTGTTGTCGACATTTTGGAGGTTAATGGGCCAGTTGGGTGTCCAGTTCTCGGAAGAAAAACCAGTGGGGCCTGTGTCGTACTTAGTCTTTTTGGGCATAGAGATCGACACGGTCTCCATGGTTTTCCGGTTACCAGATGAGAAAGCATCCCACATAAAACAGATGGTGGACGAAGTAGGAAGTGCAAAAGAGGTCACATTGCACCAGATGCAGGTGCTTTTGGGCCTGCTAAACTTTACGCGTAAGGTAATTCCGATGGGCCGTGTTTTCGCTCGTCGGCTGTCATTAGCTATCATGGGGATAAAAACGACGGACCATTTTATAAGAATCCCCTGGCATATAAGGGCGGATCTGCATATATGGAAAGATTTCCTGCATTCCTTCAACGGGCAGGTGATTTGCCCGAGGGAGGAAGCATCGTGTCCAGAGCTCAGCCTTTTTTCGGATGCGGAGGGAACATGCGGTTTCGGAGTGATTTTTCTGGACTATTGGTGCAGGGCAACCTGGCCGGTGGCATGGATAGAGAAAGGATGGGACAAAAACATAACGCTGCTGGAGTTTTTCCCCATTGCGGTGACTTTGGAAGTGTGAAGATGGAGTTAAAAAATCTAAAAAAGTTGTTGGAGGTCGGACAACGAAGCGGTGGTACATGTGCTCAACAAGCAATCCTCTTCTTCTCCCCCCTTGTGTGGGCGGTGCTGCAGCACGTGGTGATGAGATGTTTAGAATTGAACGTGTGCTTAAGAGCAAAACATATACCGGGAATGAAGAATGGAGTCGCTGACGTTCTGTCTTGTTCACAGATGGTGGTTTTCAGGGGACTCCACCCGACGGCTGAGGCCGAAGGAGTATGTTGCCCTACTTTCTTATGGGATACGGCAGAGGAGATCTGTTAAAATTAGTGCAGGCCTCAGTGGCCGAAGCCACTGGGAAAAGTTACAGTGTAGTATGGACAAGGTGGTTGGGATATACGGGAGGGGTACTACAAAAAGGGGATGAGGCGAGGACGACGTTTTTAGACATGCTGTCCGATTTGCGCAAAAAAGAGGCATCGGTGGGGTAGTGAAGAGGCATCTAGCGGGGGTAGCCTTTTTGTTAAAATTACATGGTGAGGTTGACGTTACAAAAGCTTTCATGTTCAGGTACATTATAAAAGGCTGGAAGAAGGAGCGGGTAGATTACAGCCGCCCTATCACCTTTTCAGTATTAGTTTTGCTATTAGAGGTTTTAGAGACTACGTGTACTGATGCATCAGAGACGCTTTTGTTTCGGACAGGTTTTGTGTTAGCCTTTTTCGCGGCTCTGAGGATAGGCGAGCTTGTGCCTGCGAGCAGGAGCAAGCCGGGGGGCCTCCGGCGGACGGATGCGATAGTCGAAGAGGGCAAGGTGCGCGTATGTGTAGTGGCCCAGTACACCATCCTGGCCCCCTCCATAAATGTCATACATGTTTGTCTCATGTAGATGCAATGTGCAAAGCTGTCTTGTCATTTCCATTGTGTGTGTTGCACAGCTGCGGTGCTTGAGAGGTTAACTTCCATAAAATCATTGCCTGCATGTAAATGTATCTGTCTCTCATGTGGTATGTGGGAAGGTATAAATAGGGGTGCTTGAGAGCAGGAAAGGAGTTCCATTTTGTCTGCTACCTGAGTGCCAGCTAACACAGAGCCACATGGAGGCACCTTCAGCTTCCTTGTGATGAAGATCGAGGAGAAGAAGAGATTTCCCGTAGCGACTGCAGTTTTTTATGTGAGAGGAGTGAGCCCAAAGTCTAAGAGATAGCCTTTGTAAGTAACAACTTTTTCTGACAAGACCCAATGCAGAGGTACTAATTCAAAGTCACAAGTTTTTCCTACGCAGCCATCCAAAGTTAGGATCACCACGAAGAAGTACTCTCCTAAGTCACACCCATGCGTCTCCAGTGCGGGGTGCAAATCCTAAAAGTAAATAATTGCTAGCAGAGTGTCTGTGGAGTGACCCTACCCTTTTCCTCCTCCGGAGCGCTCCCTGTCCAGAAGCGGTATCTGACAGATAACGCAAACTGTAAGACCGGTTTCATCCTGTGTATCCTCCCTGACCTCTGAACTTCCTTTCTTATCTGCACTGTGAAGAATTGTACCTGAATTGCCATGTAATAATTGTTCTGCCAAAGTTATTTCAAGTAAGGTTCCCTAACCGTTCCTGGGGACCCGAAAGTATTATAAAACAGTGTCTGTGTTTATTCTCCGCCGTGTAAGAGACCGGTGTTTGGGAACGATGGTGTCACCGGAGTTAGGAGGGATCGCCATTGGGAACTGGAGAATATGGAATGGAGCGCGTTGCAGGAGGACGGCGTCCACTTAGATGATATCGGCATAGACATTTTTATTTCCAGGTTACAGGACAGATTAGAGGCAGTGGGGTGGGGAGGAGTGCAGCATAGGGAGGTATGCCGCATCCTCTGTGGCGGAGAAAACTTCCCATGCCTGAGGATGAAGATGGTTAGCAGCCCAATTAGATCGGAGCTCACGTCCTGGGGGTTTTCAAGAAGGAAATTTCGGTTTAAGGAAGCATGGGGAGAGTGTAGGTTTTAGAGTTGAAAGTTTTAAAAGTTATTGTTATAATATTAATTTAATAAAGCTTTGGCCACCCCACGTTTAAAAGCCAGAAGTTTGAGTATTTAAAAGCCAGGTACTGAGTGGTTTTTATTTTATTAGAGGGAGTAGGGAGGTGAGATATACCCGCAGTCTCGCTGACAGCGCGGTTGGCATGAAGGCGGGGCTAGTGGAGGAGAGATCTCTCCCCGCTCCCCCTCCCCCTCTCCATTCACTGTAAGCAGCGGTCGTTCAGTACTGAATGGTTACTGTTTACACCGAACGATGTGTCATTCGAATTTTAAGCTGCTTTAAACAGAACGACTGGACGATTCTGCTATTTCTGCATGCTGTTTCATTATCGTTCAAAACCCCGTGGGACAATGGTACTCATCATGTTTAAAAGGTCCTTTACAGCTGGCCCATGAACCTGTAGCGATACCCCCGCTTCTACATGTATGTCCGCAGTTACATTAGGGCGCTATTTCACAAGTGATAGTGTGGGACGTTTTCCAAAAAACTTGACAGGTTGCACCTGTGACACCCAGCAATTAGGTCTATTAGCAAAGTGTAACAGTGCTTATTGCTGGGCGCCACCTGCATGTACAGGTGCAGCCCGGCACAGGGCAGATTTTCTGCAAAATGTCTGCTGCTGAAAGTCTATCAGCTGATTTTAACATGTTTTTTAAACACAGATTTTGGTGCAGGATTCTCATTGAGAAGAGGTGGATTCCGCAAGTGTAAACGGTGATATAATCGACAAGTTGCAGACAGAAATGCCACAGAGCATGTCAATTTTTGCAAAAGTTTGGTGCGGATCATTTTCCGCAACGTGAAGGAGATTTTCAATATTTCATCCACAGCACCTTAAAGTGAAGCCATATGGCAGAAGTGACCACACACAACCAAACCACATCCACATGAAGGGTCCGACAGCGGCATGATTTACTAGTAAAATACTGTGGTTATTAGCTACTGTGGGGGAGGGGGGGTTGTTGTTCGGTCATATAATCGTGGTTTGATCCCACCACATTATTCCCCTATCCACCCGAATAGATAAAGAGTGTCAGATCAGTGAGGGTCCTATAGTTAAAACAGAAGACCACCACTAGTACTTCTCTCTATAAGACAATCTATGTGGAGGGGTTAGGTACTTCTCTCTATGTGAAGCTCACTACTATGAAGGGGTCCAGTGCTTCTGTCTATGGGACAATCACCTATATGGAGGGGTCCAGTGCTTCTCTCTATAGGACACTCATCTATGTGGAAGGGTCGGTACTTTTCTCTATGGGATGCTCACCTATGTGGAGGGGTCCAGTGCCGCTCTCTATAGGACACTCACCTATCTGGAGGGGTCCAGTACTTCTCTCTATAGGACACTCATCTATGTGGAGGGGCCGGTGCTTCTCTCTATGGGACACTCACCTATGTGGAGGGGTGCAGTACTTCTTTCTATGGGACACTCACCTATGTGGAGGGGTACAGTGCTTCTCTCTATGGGACACTCAACTATGTGGAGGGGTTCAGTACTTCTCTCTATAGGACACTCACCTATGTGGAGGGGTTGGTACTTCTCTCTATAGGACACTCACCTATGTGGAGGGGTACAGTGCTTCTCTCCATGGTACACTCATCTATGTGGAGGGGTCTGGTACTTCTCTCTATGGGAGACTCACCTATGTGGAGGGGTCGGTACGTCTCTCTCTGGGAAACTCACCTATGTGGAGGGGTCCGGTACTTCTCTCTATGGGACACTCACCTATGTGGAGAGGTTCAGTACTTCTCTGTGGGACACTCACCTATATGGAGGGGTCCGGTACTTCTCTCTATAGAATGCTCCAGGCTCGGATGCTCCACTCTGCAGATGATTTCTGATCCTTCGTCTGCACTTATTAATGGGGTAAAAGACAATGAAGCTTCATAGTTGTAAGTTTTATCTTTCTGTTCCTCCTTCTTATGTGAGATCTTGTAAGTTCTCTCCATCTTTGATGGCTCTATGGGCTGAGCAGTCACATCTCCGGCCCCCTTTATGAACCAGCTAACAGATAGAAGATCAGGGAAATATCTGGATATCTCACAGGTCAGATTGGCTTTTGTATCATCTTCCAGCGTGGGGACATTGATCGGGCTTAGGTTTGGTTTCCATGGTAGGTCTGTAATATATGAGGACTAAAATTAGTTATTTACAATAGGCTCTATATGAGCGTTACAGACTTTCTGCATGTTATAGGGGTTTTCTGGTTCAATAAGTTATTTGCTAATCGTGAGATAAGGAATAAGCTGCTGAGGGGTGGGTGTCTGCCAATGGGCTCCTCAATGATCAAAAGAACGGGGGGGCCGAATTGGTCCCCAAATGAATAGGGCATAGGTTGGGCAGACGTACTGCACTGTATTTATTTCAGTGGAAGCACTGGAGTGTTCTCATGATCATTGGGGAATCAGCAGTTGGACCCTCAACGATCAGCTAGTTCTCCCTTCACCCATGAATACGGGATAACTGGTTGGAGCGGAAAAACCCCTTTAACTCTTTACTGAAGAGCTAGTGTTAGCTTTCTGTGACTGGAGGAATTGGATAAACTAGAAGCCCAGTTTCACATGACCCGATTTGCATTGCGGAATCCACAATCGTCACCCGCACGCACGATCCACAGTATTCCGCATGCATTCAGAAAATAGAACACTCATTATGTCAACTCACACGAGCGGACAGTGATTGTGGTTTCCGCTTGCCGAAATTAAATCACAGCATGTTCTATTTTCTTGCAGATTTTGCAAGGACAACTTCCATTGGAGGTAATAGAAGCCGTTTGACCCACGGCCAATCCGCAATTAGCATTGTGGATAGGTCGTGGGTACTCATGTCATCACCTTGCAACAGTGCGGGAAAAACAAACAGTTGAAAAAAATCTGTATTGTGCATGTCCAATGGTGGCTCGTCGCAGCCATCTGCAATACAGATAAAGACAAGAGGCAGGTACGTGCGGACGCTGGCTGCGGTCAGGGACGGATTCCACTGCGGGCTCACACATGCGGAATCTGACCCGTTCGTGTGAGTCTTGGGCTAGATACAGTTACATATTAATCTATGAATAGATTGTGAAAGTAAAGGAGTATCTCGTAGTAGTTTAGTATCTACAACATAAAGTGGAACAGCAAACATAAAACGTAGAACTCACTAATGTACACTGGGCTCATGATCTTCACCTCATGGGGCTTCAGGAGAAGTAGGGTTTTACATAATCTCTCTCTCTATATATATATATATATATATATATATATATATATATATATATATATACACTACCGTTCAAAAGTTTGGGGTCACCCAAACAATTTTGTGTTTTCCATGAAAAGTCACACTTATTCACCACCATGCGTTGTGAAATGAATAGAAAATAGAGTCAAGACATTGACAAGGTTAGAAATAATGATTTGTATTTGAAATAACATTGTTTTTACATCAAACTTTGCTTTCGTCAAAGAATCCTCCTTTTGCAGCAATTACAGCATTGCACACCTTTGACATTCTAGGTGTTAATTTGTTGAGGTAAGCTTGTGAAATTGCACCCCACGCTTCTAGAAGCATCTCCCACAAGTTGGATTGGTTGGATGGGCACTTCTGGCGTACCATACGGTCAAGCTGCTCCCACAACAGCTCAATGGGGTTCAGATCTGGTGACTGCGCTGGCCACCCCATTACTGATAGAATACCAGCTGCCTGCTTCTGCTGTAAATAGTTCTTGCACAATTTGGAGGTGTGTTTAGGGTCATTGTCCTGTTGTAGGATGAAATTGGTTCCAATCAAGCGCTGTCCACTGGGTATGGCATGGCGTTGCAAAATGGAGTGATAGCCTTCCTTATTCAGAATCCCTTTTACCCTGTACAAATCTCCCACCTTACCAGCACCAAAGCAACCCCAGACCATCACATTACCTCCACCATGCTTAACAGATGGCGTCAGGCATTCTTCCAGCATCTTTTCATTTGTTCTGCGTCTCACAAACGTTCTTCTTTGTGATCCAAACACCTCAAACTTGGATTCATCCGTTCACAACACTTTTTTCCAGTCTTCCTCTGTCCAATGTCTGTGTTCTTTTGCCCATCTTAATCTTTTTCTTTTATTGGCCAGTCTCAGATATGGCTTTTTCTTTGCCACTCTGCCTGAAGCCCAAAATCCCGCAGCCGCCTCTTTACTGTAGATGTTGACACTGGTGTTTTGCGGGTACTATTTAATAAAGATGCCAGTTGGGTACCTGTGAGGCGTCTGTTTCTCAAACTAGAGACTCTAATGTGCTTATCTTCTTGCTTAGTTGTGCAACGCGGCCTCCCACTTCTTTTTCTACTCTGGTTAGAGCCTGTTTGTGCTGTCCTCTGAAGGGAGTAGTACACACCGTTGTAGGAAATCTTCAATTTCTTAGCAATTTCTCGCATGGAATAGCCTTCATTTCTAAGAACAAGAATAGACTGTCGAGTTTCAGATGAAAGTTCTCTTTTTCTGGCCATTTTGAGCGTTTAATTGACCCCACAAATGTGATGCTCCAGAAACTCAATCTGCTCACAGGAAGGTCAGTTTTGTAGCTTCTGTAACGAGCTAGACTGTTTTCAGATGTGTGAACATGATTGCACAAGGGTTTTCTAATCATCAATTAGCCTTCTGAGCCAATGAGCAAACACATTGTACCATTAGAACACTGGAGTGATAGTTGCTGGAAATTGGCCTCTATTCACCTTTGTAGATATTGCACAAAAAAACAGGCATTTGCAGCTAGAATAGTCATTTACCACATTAGCAATGTATAGAGTGCATTTGTTTAAAGTTAGGACTAGTTTAAAGTTATCTTCATTGAAAAGTACAGTGCTTTGCCTTCAAAAATAAGGACATTTCAATGTGACCCCAAACTTTTGAATGGTAGTGTGTGTATATATATATATATATATATATATATATATATATATATACACACACACACACATATATCTATCTATCTATCTATCTACACACACATCTATCTCTCTCTCTCTATATATATATATATATATATATATATATATATATATATATATATGTATTTGTGCCAGAAAACTGTAGACTTTTCAATAGTAAATAAGCCCTTTAATGTCCAACGGATGCTTCAGCTGGATGACATCCATCACCATAGGCCCTCATGGCAGAAATTAAAATCATACTTTCTACTTGATGGTTATGATGGAGGCCATCGCTCAGTAATCCATCAGCCATAGACGCTCATGCTAAAAAAAAAGTATAAGTTTGATGTAAATGTTTTTTTTCTGGATGACGCAAGAAAGTTTAATTTTTGTTTAATACGTGTAATGTAGTTTACCTCTGATACTCAGTGATCTGGTCTCTGGTGTCTCCATAGATTCATGTTTCCACACTACAATCACTTTAATCCGTGGATCTTTGAAAAAAATGACAAAAACCCGGACCACGCTGGTGACGTCATATGTGAGCCCATCATCCTGTGTTGTGACGGTTTGCTTAGGTGATAATTCAAGCTTCTTAGACATATATTCCCAGCTCCAGGAGATTTCTAGATCTTCAGGGTAAAACCTCTGTAGATTCAGAGAGAACTGAACATGAGATGAATCTGCCATAGTGATCCCTATGGGCGCCAACATCTGAGGTGCAGCTGGAAGAGAAGAAGCAGGAGTTTGGTCCCGTGTTATATGGAGTAATGAGCTGTGTTATGGATATAACAATTCTGTCCTACAACTGGAAATCAGGCTAATCCCACACGGATGAGTGTGATATCGGGCCGTTAAACAAGCAGATTTCACGCTCACCAATATGCAATGTATCTGCGGATGGGAGGTGTTTGTGTGTGAAAAACATCTTGCATCACTTCAGGAAAACCTAGAGTTGCATCACATTTGCATGCACTTCGCACGCCGTGCGATGCTTTCCCAGCCTCATTGAAAACAATGGGTGAGGCGTTCGAGGGAACGCTCAAAGATAGTGGTGGTGGTACGTGATGAAGCAGGTGGTGGTAGTGATATGGCGGTGACAGATGGAGGCAGTACATTTTTTTCCGAAACCGAATGCAAGAGCTTTACTTAAGGAAGCAAGGGCTTGATAATTCCGCTCCATAGGAGGGCACTTGTACTTGAACATTGCATCAAACCTCATACAGATGTATAACATGTCACATGAAGCACTCGGCTACATCAGCTTTATAATACTTCTTGAATGTGGTAGCAGCAAGTTACCTGACCTTGATTTGGGCCTTCCTTAAATGTGCCCAACTTTTGCCTCACTACCTGTAGCTTGACCTTTAACTCCCCATAGAGGCCATGTTACTAGGACGAAACAATGTCGTAGACGTAAATACTTTCAAGGCCTCATATGCTCCCCTACCTTTTCCCCCTACACCAGAGGTCTTGCTGTGCAGTCACATGGGATATATATCACTAATCAGAACTTTCCATGTTCTTTCTATACATTTCATTACTGACTACAATAGATTAGAGAATAGCACTTCACTCCCTGCAGTGCGATAAACTAGGAGTGCAACTCCGATAACAGGGAGTTTCAACTCTTAATATGGTAGTTATATAAGTCAGTGTCTGTTAGTCAGTGTCGATAAGGGCTTTTACCCACTAGCGAGAGTGATGATTATGAAACGAATGATTTTTAATGGTTTCATACTCATTTGCAATTTTTCACTCCAGCTTCACATCGCAGAGAAGAAATCTGCGATATCGCTCAGTGTTTTCAATGGGGCCAGCAGCAGTATTGAAAACATAGGTAGTTTATCTCGGACTTCTGCCACAGTTGTGGCAAAAGTCCAGGATGCTATCCCATTGCTTTCAATTAGGTCAGTGCTGCTGCAGCCCCATTGAAAGCAGTGGTTTGTAGGCAAGCCCTGCAGAGATGATTTTTTGGGAAGGGATTGAAATATAAGCCCTTCCCTGAAAATCATTCCTAGCTGGTGAAAAAAAAAATTATATACTCACCCATCTGCTGCTTAGGCGCGTCCTCCGGCTGGCTCCCCGGCACTGCTCTCAAGCTCTTTTAGCAGGCGGGGATTTAAAAATCCCTGCCTCCTGAAAGGGCTGTGCTGATTGCCTGAGAGCTCAGCCGATCAGAGGCAGCGCACAGCCATTCATCAACCTATCAGGACCCCGAGATCACCTGCTGGGTTCGCACTGACTGTGACATGTAAGGCTATGCTGTGTCCCCCCTTCTTTCTTTTCTATTCTATATTTTGTTTGGCAAACAACTGTGGAGATGGCCGCTGCTAATCAGAAGCAGAGCAAGGAAGTGCTGATGGCCCGCTGTTCTGAGAGAAGTCTACAGGTGAATGGAAAGACGAAGGAACAGCTGATCTAGTTGTTGGTGGAGTATGATGTCCTACACCAGTTGTGCAAAATGGACTTTGAGAGGTACGTGCAGCTCGTTCTCAAGATGAACAGAGCTAGAGCTGCAGCACACAAGGCCGAGACGGAGGCTGAGGCTGCAGAACGTCGCGCAGAGCGTGACCATCAGCTGCAGAGGGCAGTGCTCAAGGAGCGGAGTTCAACACCACAGACACGTAAGTTCAGCGACACGACGATCACGAAACCCCGGCAAGAATATATCCCTGCCCTAAAGGAAGACGGGGACCTGGACCTTTTCCTGAAGGAGTTTATAAAGGTATGCCGCCAGTACCAGCTGCCCACTGAGCAATAGGCCAGGTAATTAAACCCCAGGGCATACGGGCAAGGCCCTGGAGGTGTTTACTGAAGGGCAACCCATCACCCAGTCTGCAAACCTGGAATATATGGACGAGGGAGAGATCCTGATGGATCTGCTAGCCACCGTGCAGGTGGGAGGATCCATCAGGGATTCAGATTTCAACCTGCAGCTCTCTGGGGACTACCGGTCCCAGCTGCAAGAGGGTCTGCTCCCCTTCATATCCACCTTCACTGGGAAGTCCGCCTACCAAGTTTCCCCAGAAGTGCAGGTAAATAATAAGCGGGAGACTGAGATGTTGCATCCGGGTGTCATCCAGAAATCCCAGAGTGCATGGGCCTCCCCTGTAGTCCTGGTACCAAAGGAGGACCGGATAACCAGGTTCTGCATGGACTACAGGAGGTTAAACACCATTAGGCCTCCTTCCCACGAGCGTGACGGGGTCCGCCGCGTAAAATTACGCAGTGAAGCCCGTCACGGCGCCCCCCAGAGCCCCTATACTTACCTGCGGGAGATAGCGTGAAATCGCTTCCCCGCCCACCACCGCCGCGTCACCGCCGCGTCACCGCCCGTCACCGCCCACCACCGCCGCGTCACCGGCTGTGTCACGTGCACGGCCGGCCGTGTCACGTGACGCGGCCGGCCGCGTCATTTGGCGTCATATGACGCGCGGCGGTGGGCGGGAAAGCGTTTTTTCACGCTATCTCCCGCTGGTTACAGCGGGAGATAGCGTGAACGGACGGCTTCCATTGACTGCAATGGAAGCCGTCAGTGTGTACAGCCCGTCCTCACCCGCAGAAAATAGAGCATGCTGCGGGTGAGGACGGGAGAAATCGCGGTGCGTAATTCCGCGCTGGAATTACGCATCGTGAGCATTGTGCTATTAGGTTCAATAGAACCTAATAGCTGCGGGCAACGCAGCGGATTTTCGCCGCGAATTACGCGGCGGAAATCCGTTCGTGGGAAGGAGGCCTTAGGGTGTCCGATGCATATCCAATGCCCCGCATCGATGAGCTGTTGGACTGGCTGGCTCAGTACGTTACTATTTTAGATCTGATTGAGGAGTATTGGCCAATACCCATGATCAAAGAAAACCCACTTCAGGTAGTAAACTGGACCACCAACTGGGAACATTCCTTTGCAGCCCTAAAGGTTGCTCTGTCCCATCAGAGTGGAGTGGAGGTGAGCTTTGTAGGTGATCTGTGGTATCAACCTACTAGACCCACTCTAAAAAAAGGAGGTGTGATATAAAGAGATTGGTAAAGTGTCCCCCCAGCTGTCCAGTATCAATCAGCTGCCATTTAGGACACTAGAAAAGTTGAGCTGACATCCTTCCCCTTGAATTACTAGGCAACAAGGATGGGCTTTGGAAGTGATCTGTAGAGGTCAACCACCATCGCCCATCTAAAAAGGGGAGGTATTGTATAGAGATATTGATAAAGCGTCCTGCAGCTGCCCAGTATCAATGCACGGAGATATGCTGAGGCATATGGACTGTCCCTTTGTTTCTGGAACTCCGCCAATCAAGCACTTTACCAATCTCTTTATATCACAGTAATTTTATTAAAAAATGTCGGCAGTTCGTTCAGTCATGCGGTTGTTTAAGCGATAATCGTAGCATGTAAAAGGGCCTTTCCACTATAGTAATGATCTCATAGTATACACATACATCTACTCTGCATCATCATAGAACTAGTATATATACACATCAAATCAGACCAAAAATTCATGCCTGCAGGATATCGGCTATATAAAACCAGTATTCACTGTTCCCCAATTTCTTCCCCAATCCCCACCCTGGATGGTCTACACACTTGTTCTATACCTATTAGATTAAATGTGGTTAGATAACCTTTGTGGACCATATTAAAATGTGGTGAAGCTGCCGACATATTGCGGCTCGCTCCATGTATAGCATCAAAAATATGTTCACTAATACATTTACATAAAGGTCTGATGGCCGATCACCAGTTAACAACAAATCCAAAAAAGGTAAAGTTGTGGTGGATGTTTGATAAGTAAAGTTGAAGAAGCTGCACTAGTAGAAATCTATGATTAGCAGCGGAAAAAGTATTTCTCGAACTTAATTGGATCCTATAGGCTTCGACACAAGTAGGACCAGATTATGTAATTATGTAAATATGCTAACAACTGTAAAGACTTTTGGTCTTGTTCCACTAACAAAAACACGTCTCCACTATTATTAATTGCTCTACCTTATTACATACACCACATGTAAATTACAAGATGTGGGCTCTGCCATCAGACCCTTATGGAAACATATAAGTGGACATATTTTTGAGTCGCAATATGTTGGCAGCTTCATGAACAGAAGCCTATTGGATACTGGTTTTAAATAGCCAATGTCCTGCAGGCATGAAGTTTCGGTCTGATTTGATGTATATATACTAGTTATATGGTGATTTGGAATTGATTTATGTGTATACTATGAGATCATTACTGTAGTGCAAGTTATGTGCATTAAGGCTTAATGATAGTGATCACATGACTCAGTAACATACACCTGTATACGGGGGTGTCTTCAATTGTTTTTAAACATCCACTTTGGCTCCCACCTCATGGGAATTTTTTTTGCCTTCCTGTGGATGAACATTGGGGGATTATAGGCTGAATTAGACGGACAGAGGTCTTTTTTCAGCCTTTAACACTATGTTATTATGTGGGGCTGATAACATGAATCCATGTTACTCTTTCTAATGGAGTGATGTACAATAACATACTCACCAGTGACTTGTAGCCTCCCTGTCCTTTTCTGTATGGGTATCTCCAGGGTGGGATGGTCCACCAGACATATATATTCTGCCCCCTGATGTTCCCCCAGTGTGGGGGTGATGGGTAGATGGGCGGTATAGCTGTAGGTGTTATCGGCCGCTCTCATGGAGGTCACACGCTCCATAATGGCACCGTCAGCTTCTTCATAGATATTAAGATCATCAATTCTCTGCCATTTCACAGTGATTACATCCGGGAAATACCCCGAGATATCACACTGCAGGACGGCCGGGACACCGTGAACTAGACGAGGAATCTGAAGTTCTCCTACAACTGGTCGCCATCTGTAATCTACAGAACAGGACATGGAAAGGTTTTATAATTTGAATCCAAATTTACCAAAGAAAAACCATCCCCCACATAAATATCACACAGGTATGTACTGTATATAACATGTCAGGATGTGATGTGTAACGGCAGCTCATATTACATAGAAGTGGAAGGGAGTGAAAAATGTTTTACCCTCTATTAAACCCAATTTCTGCCTCATCCCGCTGCAAAAATACCACCTCTTACTGCTGATGTCTTTAGCACCAGGATATAATATATGTAGAGTACAATGAAATGTTACAGCCAAACTAGAGCTCTAGTCTTCATGTGCTGGAGAAAGTCTCTTGGTTTCATCCTGTGTTCTCCATATACAACAGTATTAGAGGCCAGCGAGGAGGTAACATCCCGCTTCTCACCTGAAGCTCTGATACACAGCTCCCTGGATTCCAGGTTCTCCATATATAACAGTATTAGGGGTCAGCGAGGAGGTAACATCCCGCTCCTCACCTGAATCTCTGAGAGACAGCTCCCTGGATTCCAGGCTCTCCATATATAACAGTATTAGGGGTCAGCGAGGAGGTAACATCCCGCTCCTCACCTGAATCTCTGATAGACAGGTCCCAGGATTCCGGGCTCTCCATATATAACAGTACTAGGGGTCAGCGAGGAGGTAACATCCCGCTCCTCACCTGAATCTCTGATAGACAGCTCCCTGGATTCTGGTCTCTCCATATATAACAGTATTAGAGGTCAGCGAGGAGGTAACATCCCGCTCCTCACCTGAATCTCTGATAGACAGCTCCCTGGATTCCAGGCTCTCCATATATAACAGTATTAGGGGTCAGCGAGGAGGTAACATCCCGCTCCTCACCAGAATCTCTGAGAGACAGCTCCCTGGATTCCAGGCTCTCCATATATAACAGTATTAGGGGTCAGCGAGGAGGTAACATCCCGCTCCTCACCTGAATCTCTAATAGACAGGTCCCAGGATTCCGGGCTCTCCATATATAACAGTACTAGGGGTCAGCGAGGAGGTAACATCCCGCTCCTCACCTGAATCTCTGATAGACAGCTCCCTGGATTCTGGGCTCTCCATATATAACAGTATTAGAGATCAGCGAGGAGGTAACATCCCGCTCCTCACCTGAATCTCTGATAGACAGCTCCCTGGATTCCGGTCTCTCCAAATATAACAGTATTAGAGGTCAGCGAGGAGGTAACATCCCGCTCCTCACCTGAATCTCTGATAGACAGCTCCCTGGATTCCAGGCTCTCCATATATAACATTATTGGGGGTCAGCGAGGAGGTAACATCCCGCTCCTCACCTGAATCTCTGGTAAACAGCTCCCTGGATTCTGGGCTCTCCATATATAAAACAGTATTAGAGGTCAGCGAGGAGGTAACATCCCGCTCCTCACCTGAATCTCTGATAGACAGCTCCCTGGATTCCAGGCTCCCTATATATAACAGTATTAGAGGTCAGCGAGGAGGTAACATCCCGCTCCTCACCCGAATCTCTGATAGACAGCTACCTGGATTCCGATCTCTCCATATAAAACAGTATTAGAGGTCAGCGAGGAGGTAACATCCTGCTCCTCACCTGGATCTGTGATAGACAGCTCCCTGGATTCCGGACCCTCCATAGATTCATGTTCCCAGGTCACTCGTACTGTGAATCCGGGATCCTTGTGACGATCCTCAGGGATTCGGACCTCACTGGAGACGCTGTAGGTTCTGTCAGGATTATCGGCCAATGACTCAGTGGATGATATGACGTCTTCTGATCCTCCCACTCCGCACCTCCATGTAATCCTGATGCTTTTAGGATAAAAGTTCTCCAGGTTGAGCACATACTTCATCTCTCCAGAGATAAACAGACTTCTCATCACCGGCTGTGACAGCCTGGGCTTCACTGAAATATGAAGGACAGAATAAGGTGAACATCTCCCCAGAAGTCAGCAACACTTTTTACAGACTAAACAATTGTATCTCATTGAGGACAACGGATTGAAGACTTTGCTCATTGAACATCCACAGCCGATCACATTCAAGTGAGGCCCTTTTACAGGGCAAAATTAGAGGCTAAATTAAAAAAAATATGGGGTCTTTGCGTAGACACCTGTACCACCACACATTAGCACTAATGCCACTTTATAGCCACAAAAAAAGCAAAAGACTACTAATGCAGACTTGTTTATTATTTATTCATCATCTGAAGATTTAAAAAGACTCTATTGTTATCATAATGGTATATGAGATACATGCCACAAACAATGGACGCTGTAAATGATACTTGGTACCAAATAACAACGGTGTCATTGAGTTTATTGTCATAATACCAACAATGATATATGGGATGTACTTGTATACCAAATTCATTAAGTGTTTAATAAAACAAAGTTTAAAAAAAAAGCAACTGAAATTAGCTGACAGCACCAGGCAGACACAAGCACTCAAAATAGGCAGAATTCTGTGCGACTTTGTAACAGGTCCCCCTTCCTACCTGTATGTCAGGGATGCAAGAGATATTTTTTAAAGACTGGAAGGGATACAAGTGTATACAGGGATACCCCTGTTTTCACATTTCCAATACATAATATAATTCATTGTAGCATAAGCAGCCAACTAGCCAATATTTGGAGCCCATGTAGAACTGCAAACATGCATGAGAACGTAGAGCTGAGCCCCGTCTCTCTATTGTTTAATTACATGGCATGGGTATATTCGTGCACTGCTGTACTTTTTATCCATTACCAGCCACTTGTTACCATACTCCCAATTGAAGATAGAACACATAGTTTTGGGTAATTTGGCCACAGCAGCCATTTTATTATAAACAGATTTACATAAATTAACCCAACTTAACGATCCAATACAAGGGGAGATCCTTGGAGCCCCAACGTCTGTCACCTCACCATTTTAAATAGCAGCAATAAAATGTTTGTGTGAATAAAGCCAAGGGAGCTAATACACGGCAGCTAAAGACAGGCACAGAAACGCTGACTGTGGCTGGCATCTGTACTAGTCATAGGGATTGAATTGCTGAGCACAGGTGCCAGCCACCATCAGCAGAGCTCCGTCTGCAACTTGAAGCTCAGAGACACTATGTAAGGTTGTATTTACATGGGCAAGTGCGCTATCTGTCCAAGAAACACAGACCAATACTGTGCTCATAAACATGCAATTTTCTATATGACTGTGATGCATTTTGCAATGATGAGATGCATATCACCCAAAGAATAGCACATGCTGCAATTTTTCTGCCTCACCCATGTGAACATGTAGTGACACGGACTGGCACTACAGAATAGAAGTATTTTACCTGCAAGTCAAGAGCAACTGTTGTAACTACCAGTTCATTTGACAAATGGTAGTTATGCTGGACTTCATATAATAAGAGGAGAGAGTCAGGATAGGGAACTAAAGAGTTAAGGTTGTTTAGGCAGTTCAACATTGTAAATCATATAGCTGGAGCTGAGCTGTGACAAGCCTCGGAGGGAGGGGGTTTCCAGCTCATTTCGAGTGGCACAGTTGGAAATTATACCAGTGTTAGCAGACAGAAGTCAAGGGAGAGTACAGAGGAAGTGAGGAGCCGAGATGGACACGGAGCATGGTGACAGCCATGTAAAGCCTTAGCACACAGTTTCTCCCTCTCCTCTGTCCTTTAATTGGAGAAACTCAATAACAGATTCCAGAAAGCCTGTGTGCAGCTCGTTAATTATCCACAATGCAGAGAGTAGCCTGCCTCTGTCCTGCAGACTTCTACTGAAACAGACCCAGAATTGTATGCAATTGAGATTATGGAACTCCCAGAGGATCCTATTTTGTGAATACTGGAGAATCTTTAGCTCAGTGTTTCAGCTTGGCAAAAACTGTTAGTCAGATTACAGGAGTTATTTTCTTGTCAGTCTCTCAATAGCTAGCCTTCCCTTATCTCAGGTGCCTTCTTAAAGTTTGGTTATGCAAGTATGAAGTGGTAAACTGTGTATATGCAAGTTGCATATGCAATTTTGGGTGCTTAATATTAATTTAGACAGCCACGTGTATGAAAGTAAATGGTGTACCTGTCATTTACCTACATACATGTGAAAGTCTACTTTCACTACCAAGAGCTTTTAAAAACCGGGCACTGGCATCACGATCACCTAATTCCACTAGTTGTCCAGATCCTGTTGTATACCTTGCGCAAGATTACAAAGAGCGTGCTTCACTCAACACTAACATGGCTCCTCAGCCACTTCTTATAAACTGCTTAGAGAGTGCAGGCCTCTTCCCGATTGTCGCATGTTGCAAACACACATTGAAAATAATGGGTTATTATAATACATTCTGTGCATCTTATTTAACTGTCAAAAATCATTATTTTCGACCAAGTAAATATAGCCCAATTGCATCCTAAGGCACCTTTGACACTGGATGAAATTATTTTAAAGAATAGAGTGTAATTTGCTGTCCTGCAAATAAATCCACTTCAAAATTTGCATGGCCAGCGTGTGGATTTTGATACCGAATTGAAAACAGCTTAAATCTGCCATCAGTTCTATATCCACATTTATCTATGCTGATTTTGGTACAGACTTCTGCTGCGTACTGTGGAAAAAGTCCCCTCCATATGAAAGATCCATAAGGGCGTCTTCACACTGGCGATAAAATCGTGCAAAATTTGTGCATTGCGAGACACACAAATATGAAACCTATTCTTTTGAATAGGTTAATTCACATCTGCGATGTTTTCCTGCATGGCACCGCAATGTGATGCAGAAAACAAATCGCAGCATGTTCTTTCTTTTGACGATGTCACCCATTGTTTTTTTTCCACCTGAATGCATACTTATAGTCTGTAGTTTATTCAGGTGGCATTGTTGCAGAGATGGTATTATGCATCATGGGATTGATGAGAAAGTGAAAATTACATCAAGATGGTGCCTGATAAGCATCAGACAGGGGGATGCACTGCATGGAAGTGGCTGCAATGCACAGAGGAGACCTCATCTGATCAGAAAAATCCATAGTCAACATAAAAAGATTCTGTCCCAACAAATTAACATCTGAAACTAATTCCGAGGAAGCAGGAGAACACAAGTCCAGAAAACATCCTGGGAATGTCTCTTAACAGTTAATAAGCGTATACATTTGTTTACGTCCCATAATGTCTGATACGAATCAACTGTAGTTGAGGGTACAAATTTAGCCTCTCAGCCAGCACAGAAATTTGGTCTTGGATGAGTATAATAGCAGACAAATTAACACTAATATACTCATTCGTTAACGAGGATGGCTGTGATTGTGTGTGAAATATATCTACAGTTTTCTTGTGGTGCTTTCATCCAGATTAATGCTGGTATCTCTTACATTTTTGAGATTTTTTTAAAAATCAAATTACCGAAAAAGAACATATAAAATCAGGAAAATCACAGAGGGCTGCCATACTCATACTAATACAAGATTCAAGCAGGTAGAAGCACCACAACCCTCCGCATGCAGTCGCACAATCCATGTTTATAGACACTTTTTTAAACTCCCAAGATGACTCAGGACTAGAGATGAGCGAGCGTACTCGGATAAGCACTACTCGCTCGAGTAATTGGCTTTATCCGAGTATCGCTGTGCTCGGGTCTAAAGATTCGGGTGCCGCTGCGGCTGACAGGTGAGTCGCAGCGGGGAGCAGGGGAGAGCGGGCGGGAGAGAAGGAGAGAAAGATCTCCCCTCCGTTCCTCCCCGCTCTCCCCTGCAGCTCCCCGCTCCGTGCCGGCACCCGAATCTTCAGGGACGAGCACAGCGATACTCGGATAAAGCAAATTACTCGAGCGAGTAGTGCTTATCCGAGTACGCTCGCTCATCTCTACTCAAGACCTCTGCGACTGACGCTTCCATGACGCGTATGATCATGGATTGGGTTACGTGATTTACACGTCACCTGACATGTGGATGGCGCTGACCAGGAAGAATTTCGTTCGCATGCCCTGGCACAGGCTCCTGTATTACGCAACACATTCAGTAAGTATCATTAATTGCAGCTGCACTTCTGTTATACTATTGTGAATGAGGTTGCCATCATCCCATCAGTCCCAGACGAAGGCATATATGCCAAGATGTACGTCCGTGCCGACACTATGGTGTGAGGCATCTATGATAATTAGGCCAAGTACTCCTTTCCATTAAACATTTGTGCACATGCATGTGTATTAGGCTGAATGCACACGGGCCTCTAGATTCTGCAGCAAATACCACCCATAGCATGCTGTGCAAAAGTGATTCTTCATGCACACGAGTGGAAGCCATTTGCGGTTTCCGTTCGCGGATGGAAAAATCGCAGCACGCTCCATTTTCTTGCGCTTCCCGCACGGACGGCTTCCATTGAAGTCAATAGAAGCTGGACGGGCGGCAGATTCCACGGGAAAAGCAGGAGTTAAAAAAAAAAGATCTGTACTGCGCAATTCCCATGGCCAGCCGTGAGGACCAACTGCAGTACAGAGAAGCCAGAAGAAGACAGTCCGTGGGGACGCCGGCAAAGAAGACGACAGATACGCAGGGTCACCCACCGCAGTTAGGGCCGGATTCCGTGTGGGATTCCCTAGCCGGAATCTGGACCTGCCGTGTGCATGAGGTCTTAGTCGCTACATATGCTGTTTTATAAGCTTGCACTTTAATCTCCTATGGTGATTCATCTTTTTTAGATATTTTAGTTTGTTTTAACCCCTTAGTGACAGCCAATACATTTTTTTACTGACCTCACTAATGGGCTTTTAACCTGCACACACATCTTTTTAAGGCAACAGCTTAGCTGACCACTGACAGCCAGGTTACTGCTCTAACTGCCAGATGCTGAGAACCCAGAGATCCTGGCAGTTTGACCCCTTACATGCCACAGTCAATTACAACTACAGCATTTGTAAACAAAGGGAGGGAGATCTTTCGGTCATCGGCATCTTGCAGTGTGATTGCAAGGTACTAAAAGGTCCCCATTGCAGCCAAAAGCCTGACAAAAGCTTAAATGTCTGCATGCAACCTTGGGTATTAAGCCTCGCCTACGGTACAGTATAAGTAGGCTGCTGTGATAGGCTTAGTAGAGTGCCCTACATAAGTAATGCAGTGTACTTTTCTCACAATTGAGCTATTACAACTTCAAATCTCCTTGAGGCCGCTTTCACACAGCTGAGAAAATTGTGTGTGATGCATGAATATGAACCCCATCCTTTTGAATGGGATTATATACATGTACAATTTTTTTCCTGCATCACATTGCGAGGGGGGGGGGGGGTGTAGATGTTCCATCTTTGAGCATTTCCTCAGAATGCCCTGTGTATTGTTTTCAGTTGGGATGGAAGAAACATTGCATGGCGTGCGAGGTGCATGGGAGTAATGTGAGGTTTCCTATTGAAAACAATTGGAAACACTTGCGATCCTGCTGCTGAAAGCTGCGTCTGAGGATCTTTACTTCCCTGAAGTGATAGGAGGCACTTTTGACACAAAAATGCGTCACATCCGTGGGACATTACACTTGCACAAACGGTATATTAGCGTTTCACGGCCCGTTATCGTGCTCACCTGTGTGAAATTAGCCTGAGGGACTAAAAAAAACTGCATCAAAAAAGTTCAATAAAGTTTAATTTAACATTTAAAAAAACATTTAAAAAATATGCTTTTTTTCCCCCACAAAAACCCTTTTTAAATGGATAACATACAAAAGTAAAAAATAGTAAAAAGCAACACAATAGGATTACTATGTTCAGAATGAGCCGGGCTATGAAATCATTTTGCTATTTATCACACATGGTGAACGCTATAAATTAAAAAACTAATGCCAGAATTGGTATTTCTCTTTTTTTCGCCTTCCAAAAAAACACAATAGAAACCAATCCAAAAGTCACATGTACTTCACAATGGTGCCAATAAAAACTACAACTCTTTCCGTAAAAAACAAGACCTCACAGTGCTGTTACCAGAAAAATAACAATATTATTAGAGATGAGCGAGCATACTCGCTAAGGGCAATTGCTCGATCGAGCATTGCCATTAGCGAGCACCTGCCCGCTCGGGAGCAAAGATTCGGCTGCCGGCGGCGGGCGGGGAGCGGCGGGGGAGAGCGGGGAGGAACGGAGGGGAGATCTCTCTTTCTCTCCCCCGCACCCCCCTGCTCATGGCCGCAACTCACCTGTCACCCGCGCTGGCACCCAAACATTTGCTCCCGAGCGGGGAGATACTCGCTAAGGACAATGCTCGATCGAGTAATTGTCCTTAGCGTGTATGCTCGCTCATCTCTAAATATTATCAAATGCGGCGATGCAGAGTCAATATAGTCCATCGAGATGTGTGATGGTTCAATGGACATTGCAGGAGATTTATGAAATTGTGTAAAACAAAAATTGTCTTTGTTGCCCAGAGCAACCAATCACAGTGCAGCTTCGATTCCCCATGGTGCTCTTGAAAAATGAAAGCTGCTCTGTGATTAGTTGCTATGGGCAACAAAGTTTGTCCTATATACAGTTTTCAAAAATCTGCTCCATAATCTTCATCCTGAGATGAAGGGAACCAAACCCTTGATCATCCTAGAGATGTAATATAAGTACTGTATAGCTTTCTGACTATTCTCTGTCCTCAGTGTCAACCAAGTCTTAAAGGGGTTCTGTCACTAAAAAAGAAAAATTCTATACTTATCTATTCCTCCCCTATCAGTCTACTTACCAGATCTTCACCTCCATTATCTTCTCCTGTCTCCTGCAGTCTGGGGTTTCACTTCACCTCCAGCTGCCTGATTCTGCTCCTTCCTGTGAGGTTACCTACATTAGCTTGGCAGTCTGCCAAGGTATGTTATGTCACAGCTCACAGGCCAGCAGGAGGACTGCCTATCTTCTTCAGAGATTGCTCATGCTAGCTGTCTCTGAAATAGATTACAATTCCTTCCTAGGCAGTGAAGCTACAGCACAGGGATGTGACCTTCACTGACCCAGCAGGAAGGAGTTTGTGGTAAAGCAGCCTTCATAACAAGCTGGTCCCAGCCTGCAGTGAGCTGACCTGGGGCACTGGAGAAGCTCAACCAGGAGAAGATATGATTAGGAGACGGACAGGGAAGGAATAGGTAAGTTTAGATAATTTTTTTTAATGATAAAACCCCTTTAAACTGAACAACTTATTAGTTAAAGTTCAGCCGGTTGTCAGTGGCATGCTGCTGCTGCTGCTGTAGTTAGGCAATATACCTTTTGTAATCAAACTGACAGTTCACATCAAAGCTGTAGTGTCTCTGTGCTAGCCGGGGTTATGCAGATCATTTTCTGTCTCCATCATTCTCCAAGATTTTCAAAAAAGTTAATTGCTTAGCAGAAAAGTATGTGCACCCGTCCATGTGTTAGGTCGCATACAGAGGTGTAACCTGAAGCTTCTGGACCCCAATGCAAAGTCTGTAACAGGGCCCCCAACTATAATGTTTTATTCATAGTACTGGGCTCCCTATATGGAGAGGAGAGGCTTTATAGGCCCCCTAAGACTCCTGGGCCTGGGTGCGACCGCATTCCCTGTAGATATGCCCCTCGTTGCATATATACTTTTTTGGTTTATACGGTATATCAGAGCTCCAGGATATCTTACCATAAATAATCATACAGTGAAACATCCTCTCGTCATTATGCTGATTGCTGACACCTCTACAGATGAAGGTCACATCTTTGTGTCTTTCCATACGTGGTATGAAGCACAGTGATGTTACGTACTGACGTCCCTCCCGTTGTGATCTGATTACATAGGATGGATCCAGTAAACTCTCTTCTTCTTTCATTTGAGACGTCTGGATCTCCTGGACCCGTCCAGCTCTTTTCATCAACCACGTCACACTCAGGTCCTTGGGGCAGTGGTCCACTGTGTAGTACAGGGTGGCTTCTTCTCCATCAATCAGCTTAGGAGGACCCTCAATGCCTCTTACTATGAATGATACATTAGCTGTAGGAACAGGATAAAATGATCAGACATTACATGTACAACAACATGAAGCCGCAGTATGGATTTCCATCTGTTATATTGTCACATGGACTCATCAGAAGGTTCTCCTAATCTCTCTACATTACCTTTCCTCCTTCGTTTTAGTTTCCACCACAGAGCAGCAGTGATGAGAATCACCAGTAAGGGCACAATGATACAAGCAGCGATGGTCCCGGCCGAGGACTCTACTGAGGAAATAAAAGATGATAAAGAATTATAGAGACCGTAACTATTTCTCACCTGTCACTGCCATCATCTCCTATGTGTAATATTTATGTTTAACCCCTTCAGGACCAGGTTCCTTTGTACCTTAAGTACCAGACACTTTTTAAGGATTTTACCCATGTGGGGGTTTTACTGCCCTATTTTTTTCCTTTAACTACCAAAATTATTTTTTGCATTTTTTTTTCCCGTGACATATAGGGCAATTTTTAAAATATCTTTTTCACAGACTTTTTTTTTCGTTTTTTAGTTTTATTGGGGGTAAAAAGCTAAAAAGCATCCATGGGAGCCCCAGTTACAGGGGAAAAGAACCCCTGTAGTGATATTAGTCACTGGCAGAGCTGGTCAGGGTCTAGTATGACCCTGTAGCTCTGCTATAACAGGGAATCCCGGTGGTCATGTGGTGAAAGTTACACTTTTACTTACATTTTCTAGTACATTGCGCTCATAACAAACAGCAAAAATCTGGGTTAGGGGGGTCTAGCCAATTTGAGGAAAAAAGGGAGCACCCACCAGGTGTACATAAATACTAGACCACCCAGGAGAGTTATTGATAGAAACCCGGATGACTCAGGTCTCTGATGGTGGTTAGTATAAGTGGTAAGTATTCTCTTTGTCTTTCCACTAGATAAGTTAGGTCAATTGGTTTCACTAATACGGTCTCAATGTGATCTCAATGATATCTATAGATGTAATAGTTTTTTAGGTTTCTCATTTCTATTATTTCATTGGTTCTTGGTTCACCGACAGTTCCTCAGGAACCCTCAGAACACCTCTCATAATGGAGAAGAAATATTTGGTCACTTCTTGCCAATAACAATGATCAGGCATTGACTCAATATGCAAAAAAGACCTGACTATTGAACTGGTGGAAGGTTCAACCTGAGCAAAGATGCTTGAAAATCAATGGAAGAACAGGTTAGGAATATACTATATTGACACCAAATGCATTGTAGCTCAAACAGTTGTCTAAAATATCAAAAACCGGGGGCGTGGCCTAACCACCATAGCTGGAAGACGCATTGAAAGAGAGCTCGCTGGAGATACCCATAAAAACAGTGTTTTTAACACACTCTCCACATACCCATAGCTCTCTAGACTACAGTAAGACCATCTAGAAGCAGAAGGAGCCAACGGAGACCCTGCGGCACCGAGAGGGAAGCCTTGCAACACCACCGCAAGTGAGGCCTGGTGGACTTTGAGGAGCAGGGGACTAAATTTCCGGCTACCAACGGCCGCGGCCGATCGCTCCACGTCAGAAGGATCCGGAGCGTGCCGCTGGACGAGAGAGCCCTCCTGCACCCTCCCTAACCCCAGCAGACCACCTGAGGGACAAGGAAAACGACGGGAGAAGCCCTGAAGCAGCGGTAAGGGAGAAAGCTAATTAGCAAGCCTGCTGATAATAAGCATACACTTACCCACCGCAGCCTGTAGGAGTTAGCCCGCGGGTGCAGCAGGAGCTCCAAGCCCCGAGAAAGCCGACATAGAACATCTCTCCCCCTGCACAGAAGTCACGTGTCTCCCTCTCAGACAGCACTGTGCACATCCACAGGCACAGACGGTCACCACAGAAATAGAACACTCATTCAACCTGCAAATAGCCTAGAGTGTTTATCTCACACTGTTCACTGTGGCCAGATCCTATCTGTTCTAGATCTGTGCTGTCTCTCCCATTTAGTGGTGGTGAACCATAACCCCCAATTACTGCAAACAAACCTACTTCTACATTCTGCAAATACTCTTTATCCAAATTGTAACGACACCAATGCTAATAAGACCAATTTAAAAGACATAAGCAATAAATTTGCTTAACAAACATGTTCTGAAGATCTACCTACATTAGTGCCCTACGCAGAAACAATAGCTCTTAACAGACAGCGCAATGGTTAAAACAGTAAAAGAGAAAGTACAATACGCAGCTGGACAGCAGACAACATCCAAAAACCAACCGGACCTACAACGCTACTTAAAAAAAAAAAGTGTTCAATCTCCAGCGGGATCAGCCAAAAAGAACCCTCCGCCAGCGGTGGAGGACGAAAATACCTCAGCATCAGACATGGAAAGCGACAATGAGGCAGAATCAAGCAGCACGCATAGATCAAGTATATCAAAAAACTTCCTTAAAAAGGCGCTAACACAAGCGTTACACCCAGTCTTAAAAGAACTATCAGATATAAAAACAGAAATACAGCAAATTGGAAACAGAGTGGAAGATCTGGAAAATACTTGTACAGACCTTATCGCACAAACAAATGATATATCTGAACACATGGAAGCACAGAGGGATCAAATTGACAGAGCGCTGACCTTGATTGAGGACCAAGAGAACAGGAGCCGGAGACGCAACATTAGAATTAAAGGCGTCCCGGAATCCGTCACTCCTGATACCCTCAGAAATATGGCTGCAACCTTATTCTCAGACCTATTGGCTGAAGAACGAGCCAGACCAATTATTATAGAAAGAATACATAGAGCCCTTAGGCCCAAGCCAAGAATGGGAGACCCCCCAAGAGACATAATTTGTGGACTCCTTTCCTTCAACGATACACAAGCACTACTGACGGCCTCTAGAGATAAAGACCAAATAAAATACCAAGACACCAACATCCAATTATACCATAGCGCCTTCTACCCTTGCTAAAAGAAGACAACTGAAACCTCTTCTTGAAACGCTCAGAGCAAAAAATATACAATATATATGGTTGTTCCCATTCGGATTGGCGATACTTAAAGATGGCAAACGCGTCATTATACACACGCCAGCAGACTTGGAAAAGGCCTGGAATATATTGGAAATAGAACCGATACAGATCCCCTTATGGATGCCCTCTGGGGAGAGGCAGGCAGACAGAAAAATAGAAAAACAGACACCCTGGAAGGAGGTGCCACGCTTCAGATCACCCAAAAACAGAAGAACAAGAGCCAGACTTGAATTCCAGCAAACACAGCTCACAGAGACTCCCGCTACACAAGACCCGTAGAGAAATATGCGAAATAGGACCACGACCTACAGATGGTCTGACTTAATTTGACATCAACGTACAGCTAAGCAGACCTGCCACCTAAAACTGACAGAGGAATATGGTTAATTTTAACTATTGTACCCTACCTCTCCATTTCTTTAGACGTATTACACAGGTAAAAGAAACTTCTGAACACTAACACAGCGGGAAAGGAACCCTCTTTCTTGGAGAGACGACGCAGCTGCAGAAATGGACTTAAACTTCAGTGGATAAGTACTAACCTACACCTGCACCTGCGTATATGTCTTGCCTCCTACATTAACGCACCCATATCTCCACTCTCCGACTTGGCCGGGCGGCTTGGGCCCACTCGTGGGTGGCCCATAGGCTCCCCGCAGTGGATCCGACCCCGCAACCGGCCTTGCATCAGACCATCGGTGGAATTAGTGAGATGGAGTGCTGGTGCGTTGCCTCTAGTGCTGTGGGCCTGCCTGTGCTCCTTGCTCCCCCTCCCATGGCGGGTAGGCAGACGAGTACTGGCGGCTCATGTTCCCCTTGATGTGTGATATGTTAAATCTACTGTAATGGGCGGTCCTGGGCCCCCTGCCCCCGTTTTCGGAGGAACGGGCGGGTGCAATTTGCCTGTTTCTTCCTCGACGTGATAACACATTAAATATGTTGTCGTAGGAGGGCCTGGGCTCCTGCCCTTCCGCCTCGGGGTGGCGGGTAGGTGCATGCCGCCCGTACCTCCCTTGAGGTGTAGACACATTGAGTCCCGTGCAGCGGGCGGTTCTGGGCTTTCCGCCCCCCCGCTGTGGGACGGGCGGGTACATATTACCCACAACTTGATTGATAGGTCGATATGTTGAACTTATTTCAGTGGGCGGGTCTGGGCTCCTCGCCTCCTCACATAGGGGGGGCGGGTGGGTACAGGCTGCCCGTTTTTCTTTTTTCTCTTTCTCGTGATATATTGATAAGGTAAATTTATTGTTATAGACGATTCTGGGCTCCTTCCCCCTGGTTTGAGGGGGACGGAGAACACACGTTATCCAGATTGCTCTTAGTAATTTGGAAAACTTACTGGTATGCATGATACAAAAAACCCAAATCTAAGCATGACCATACAAATTGTCTCTTGTTAAGAAAAGTTAAAGGTTAATTTAAATCCTAACTGCGTTAAGTAGGGCACTTTTCAATTAGAACAAACCACACTTTCAAAGTCCCTGACAAATCCGTTGTCAGACAGAGAAGTGTTGATACCAACCTCCTAGACTTTGTCTCAGGAGATCGTTACAAGACCCTTTTTTTTCCCTCCCTATTCCCTAAACCAAACCACATCCTATCCCGGAGAGCATCTAAAATATCTGATGAACTTAATACCAATGCACAACCCCCCATCACAAATCCCAATGGCAGAGGAACTCATTGTCACTACCTTAAACGCTAAAGGGCTGAACACACCTCAAAAGAGAAGCAGAGTAATGTGGCTCCTGAAGAAATTAAAAACATCACTTGTTTTTCTTCAAGAGACTCATTTTAAAGGTGGTGACCCACCCAAGCTTTTAAAAAAACCATTTGACAAATGGCATTTCAATAACCACCCCTCAAGCGCATCCAAAGGCGTAGCCATAGCGATTCACGCTTCAATACCATTCATCCTCGAGAGCAAACTAGTAGATACTGAAGGAAGAATGCTCTTCTTAAAGGGCAAGATATATTCAGAGACATATACTCTGGTAAATTTATATACCCCAAATAGAAATCAGACACAATGGCTAATAGAAACCTTAAATAAACTCAAACTATTTGCGGAAGGCAAAATAATTATAGGATCTGACCTCAATCTTACTTTAAATCCCATCCTTGACTCGTCCTCTGGGAAGTCTCAAATACCCCAGAAAGCGAGGAAAAAATTACTAAGCACACTCCAAGATATCCAGGTCATAGATGTATGGAGAACCCTTAATCCATCAACTAAGGACTATTCTTTCTACTCACAGGTGCACAGATCACACCAAGGAATAGACTATGTCTTTGTCTCTACATCCTTAATCCATCAAATAAAAAACTCAAGTATAGGAAATATAACAGTCTCCGATCATGCACCAGTTACAATGTCGCTCGCTTTAACGGGCTCAGTACGCAAAAGCTGGAGCTGGAGACTAAATGAGTCATTATTGGATAACCAGGAAACAATTAAAACAATATCTAATAACTTGGAACTATTCTTCAAAGAAAACATTCAAACCCTAGAAAAACAACCTCTGGTGTGGGAGACCCATAAGGCATATATCAGAGGCCTATTCATAGCTTTAGGGGCAGCTCAGAAAAAACGCAACCAAAAAGAGATCGATGATATTCTTCTGCAAATTGCTTCCCTAGAACAGATGGCAAAACAGAAAAAAGCACAAGAGGCACAAACAAAACTCACAGAACTCAGAGAAAAACTAAAAGATATACTCAATAACAAATTCGCAAAATCCCTACTTTATTTTAAACACCAACTTTATTCACATGGCAACAAAGGAGGTAGACTGATGACCTCATTAATTAAAAAGGCCAGAAGCAAAACACACATACATAGCATTGTAGACCAAGCAGGAGATTTACACCATAGCTCCACTAAAATAGCGCAGACTTTCCAACAATTCTACACAGATTTATACAACTTGAACAAACCAGATAACAACAAGGAAAGCGACAAAAAGGAAACAATTAAAGACCTGTTATCTTCATTAACCCTCCCTTGCCTGAACTGCGACGAGGCGTCTGAATTAGTAAAACCTGTTTCTCCCGAAGAACTGACACTAGTTTTAAATAGTTTTTCGTTGCACAAAAGCCCAGGCCCGGACGGCCTCCCTCTGGCCTACTATAAAAAATTCCAAAAAATATTACTTCCACAATTGGTCACCTCCTTTAACGCCCTACTGAAAGGGGCACAATTACCCAAACAGGCCCAAGAAGCTTTTATCTCATTAATACACAAAGAAGGCAAAGATCCCCTTCAGTGCGGCAGTTACAGGCCCATATCTCTCCTAAACTTGGATGTTAAAATTTGGGCTAAATTACTTTCCAGAAGAATTAACAAAGTCATCCCAAACTTAATTAGTGAAGAACAATCCGGGTTTGTAGCGGGTCGCGAGGGAAAAGATAACTCAACCCGCCTCCTGCATATTATAAGATACGCCCAAAACAAAAAAATCCCTCTAACACTCCTTAGTATAGATGCCGAAAAAGCATTTGATAGAGTTGATTGGTCCTTTATCCAAGCGGTACTAGATAAATTCAAGTTCCCAACCACATTAATTCAAGCCATATTCACATTATACTCTAACCCGCACGCAAAAATAAAAATTAACGATATATTCTCCACACCTTTTACAATTACTAACGGCACAAGACAGGGCTGCCCCCTCTCCCCCACCCTTTTCATCCTTTCTCTGGAAATCCTATTGCAGATGGTTAGACAGAGCAATGACATCAAGGGAATAGAACTGAACCAATACTCAATTAAATCAGTAGCATTCGCGGATGATATACTCTTCATCTCAACAAACCCGGAAAAGAGCCTTGACAAAATTAACGAAATATTACAAATATACGGTTCAATCTCAAACTTTAAAGTAAATACATCCAAATCTACTGTACTAAATATAACCCTTCCACCATCAACTGCGAAAAAACTCCAAACATCCTCCCCCTTTAGCTGGGCCGAAACCCACATCGAATACCTAGGGATTTTAATTACAAAAAACCTCGAAAACCTATACAATAAAAACTTCATTCCCCTCCTAGAAGAAATAACAGCTCTACTACGAACATATGATTTACCCTTTCTTACCTGGTTTGGCAGGAAAAATCTGATCCAAACATACATTGTATCTAAAATCCTATATAAATCACAAATGTTACCGATCTCGCTACCAAACTCCTTCTTTAAAAACATCAAGTCAATCTTCTCTAGATTTCTCTGGAATAACAAAAGACCCCGATTGTCGCATAAGTTGCTGACTCAGAGAAGGGAGAACGGCGGTATCAATCTACCAGACATGTCACAATATTACAGAGCAATTCAACTAAACAGATGGCTAGAACTGGTGAAACCCTCGAAAAATCCAATAGTAAGCGCGTTAGCACAATCATCTCATGGAACAACTTTCACACGAGATTTATGGCTCCCTGCACGTAAAAACTACAAAAAGCCCTCATTTGACCCGCTTTTGAGTGGAGCATGTGAAATCTGGGATTCCTTACAAAGGGAACTCGCCCCGCTTCCATCCCCTATAGCACCACTGTCTCTCATCCCTGAGTATTTAGATACAAAACTCGATAAACACACAGAACAGCTATGGAATATCCTCGGAAAACTTACTATAGCGGACCTGTGGTCTCACCGCTCCACCAAAGACACACAGCTCACCGAAAAACTGCTAACATCAACATCATGCCCTAAACTTAACCAACTACAAATCCTACATCTAACTAAAACTCTGGAAAAATTTAACAAAACTTTTCCATCCTCGCGTCCGCTAACTGAATTTGAGCGAATAGCGGCAGCTCAAATCACACATGGCAGAAAACTCGCGCTCCTCAAAAAAAAATTTGTAAACTACCAAGACACAACTAGACCTGCATTCATCAGATCGTGGGAAATGGAGCTAAAAATACAATTGTCAGACAAAGAGGTAAAGTCAATTCTGAGCAGCTCGCACGGCCACTCCAGGTGCATCAGAATACAAGAAAACCACTACAAATTACTAACACGCTGGTATAAAACACCAGAATGGCTCTATGCCTACAAACTCTCAAACACAAACAAATGTTGGCGATGCAAAGAACATATAGGTTCCTTGGTGCATATCTGGTGGACCTGTCCGCTAATAAGACCCTTTTGGGACCAAATTGAAGTTAAAATAAAAGAAGTAGTCAACAGCACTTTCAACCTCTGTGCGGAACACATACTTCTAGCCAAACCGTCAGAAGAATATAGACCCTCTAAAACAAGTCTGACCACACACCTTATATCAGCAGCAAAAGCATTAATACCCTTAACATGGCTCCAGCCTCAGGCACCAACCTACGCACAATGGATGGCAAAGGTAAATGAAATACGCAGATTCGAGGAACTAACGAGTTGGTCATGCAGGACACATACACAATTCAAGAAAACGTGGGAACACTGGCCAGGAAACCCACCTTCACCACACAAATAAAACAGCAACAAACCTGGACCTTACTCTCTTACTCACTGGTACAGCCCAAAATCTCAAGTCACAGTTTTTTTTTGTTTTTTTTTTCCTTAAAGAAATCTAGATTGTAAACCTAACATACTCGCCCTCAAGTATGAGACATCGTCAGATATAAGATATAAAAGATGCTCTACCTCCCTCCCCCCCCCCACCCCCCATCCCTTCACATCCCTACCCTCAAAAAACTTGTTAAAATGTACTAATCATTGTACAACTATGTTTAGCTCAATATTGCATTGTAATGTGATTATAGTTGATTTTCTGTACTCTTCTACTATAATAAAATAAAGAATGAGAAAAAAAAATATCAAAAACCTATTGGCGTTCTGAATGAAGAGTACAGGAGCTAACTAAGTAACCCATGTCCTAGATATTGCAATGAACTAAGATAATTAATTTTGTCTTAAAAATTGTCTGCATACTTAGCAAAACTGAGCAGATTATTGCTGACAAATAAGAGCTCTACCTCAATAATAAAACTTCAAGGTACTACTATAGGACAGAACATCCAGGTCCTGCCTTAAAGCTGTCTAGAGTACCTAGCAAGTCTCAGCTGAAAGCTAATCTTTGGATTATAAATGATAGCATAATAGCCCTTTCTGTCTGAGAGGCGATATAGCCTAGGTTTAATAGACAGGAGTAAGATAACCCTGCCATCCTCAGAGATAAAGATGAAAACAAAAAATGAGAGCAAAGCCTACAGCCCTGATGGTGGGCTACTGACAATTGTTTGGTCAGGCTGTCCAGCCCATCTTTAAATACCAGAATTGGTCCCACCCCATGCTCGGGTATGTACATCTTGATCCAATCATATTGCTAGATGTCACATGTCACACAGAATATGCCTCTTTGCTTGTTTTCATATGTAAATAAAATCTTGATTGACGCATTATACTTGTATTACAGGCCATCAGTTCCCTTAGGCAATCAACACACAATCAGTCCCTTAAAAAGAGATGGTGCATATCTGTGATTGATGCATTATAAACCCCATTGTATATAGAGAGGGTTAGGTTAATCAATTAACCTACCCAGTAACCCTGGAGGCTGCAGGCTTTGCTGTCATTTTTTTTAATCATCTTTATCTCTGGGGAAGGCAGGGTTATCTACCTCTTGTCTATTAGTCCTGACTGCTAGGGGTAAAGGTGCATTTACACACAAAGATGAATGCTCAAAAAATGGCTTTTGAGTGATCATTTGCATAAACTACTAACTGGTACTAATACCTATTAATACCAATTAGTAGCTGTGTGAGCCATTGTGAGCTATATTCAGAAAACAGTGGGTGGTCTGTTCTCTGAATACATTCCCTTTGTTTTACTGCGGGGCTGACAGCTGAGACAATGTTATCAGTACTCCCCAGGCAGAACAATGTGTGCGGTCCTTCTTATCAGCTATTCTGCCGAATGATGGATTTTATGCCAAACTGAGATTCATCGTTCGGCAGAAAAGTGAAAGGTGGGCACATTTACACGCAATGATTATCTCTCAAAAGATGGCTTTAGTCTATGTATTGTGCAATCGGGACGAAGATTCATGCCTCAATAAAAGTGGAAATTGTTTACATCTAACCTCTGCTTCCTGAATGTGCTTCCCAGCAACTACAACAGCTGCACCATGTACCACACCACACTATATGGGCATATGGACTACTACCCTTATTCTAATTTAGTTCTACAATTTTTATCTTTATTGTTTCTGCCTGGAATGGGTCCCAACCCCTATACAGGCTGGCATTATGACAGATCACCATCTTGCCCTATCAGACTCCACAGATAGCAGGGAGTAACAACCTCCTGTTTGTATTTTGTTTTCATTAGCGTTATCATTAGTTTTACCACTGGCTTTAGCATGACCATAGAAAGGCATTTTTCCACACTGCCAGGAGGAATAGCAAAGAATCCATGACTAACATCTCATTTTTACCCTGCTGCTCATTACCTCCTAAGTCAGGGTCAGTACTGAGACCTAGTTTTGGCGTCACGAACAGGATGAGCTTCTGCGCCTTAAGCCAGTATTAACACAGGATGCATTTTTTATGCGCTTTTGACATGTTTTTCCTGTAAACTAGAGTTGGGTTATATGAGTGAGCTGTCCTCTAACTCTGCATCTAAGACACGTTTCACATCAACCCTCTGAGCCTTAGAGAGTAAAGTACAAGAATGTGGATCATCTGAGTTTATTTGCCTAGTACAGTAACATATTCCCGGAAGTAAAGAATCTGGCTCAGTGCTTTAAATTGACTTTAAATTGACTGTCAGCACATGTAGAGTAAATCAGCCATTTTAAAAATTTTTATGCCATAATGTTAAGGGAAGTGAAGAGAAATAACTTTATTGACAGGCAAGAAAGTGAAGGGAAAGTATGTTTAAGTGTTTTCAAATATAATTAAGGACTGTTTTCACTGTCACTGCCACAATGAAAAGTACCAAAATGGCAGCTTGAAGATTTGTCAAATTTGTCTGCGCTAGAGTTTCGCTAAATAGCGCCTAAAGGCAGGAAACATCCTGCCTAGTCATCTACTTAACATAAAAACCTGTGAAGATAACTGTCATTAAAGTAGGGGGGTGCCCAACCCCTGCAGTGGATTGCAGAGCACAGCAAGTTGAGCCCCACCCCTGGGCAATTCTGCTTTCCACTGACGCAGAGTACCTGCTGGGAGCGATTGGTCTGATTCCAGTCAGCAAGAGAGCAGCATTCCACAACAAGAAAATTCTATTGTTACCAAGCAATATGTCCTGTAGAGGAGTGCCAGCAGAGTATCCTCTAGTGGAGGCTCAGTGGATGTTCGGATATGAGCTGGAGGATATGAGTTCCCACCGACTCCCGCGGTTCTTCGGACAAGGACTGCAATGCTCCCACCGCTGGTGACACAGCTGAAGACCCCCCAATGATCCCCGAGCAGACAAGGCGGGTAAGCGAGCTCTGACGCCCTGCTAGGCCCCTGCTGAGCTCTCCACCGCTGCGGAGATTCTCACTGCTCCAGGTCCTGACTCTCCTGCAACCAACCGGATTGACACCTCTCCTGCTGAAGCTGCTTCTCCTACCAGGAGTGATCCCGATCCAGTAGTATCTGCCCAAGTTTGGTCCCCGAGATCTCACTTCCACCGTAGTTTCCTTGGGCTTTGCCATTACTGTGAGTCCCTCAAATCCTAGCACTGATGTAGGCCCAACTTCTTCTACAGGCCTGCGGGGTGAAGAGGCTCCTCTAACTCCCGCTGGTATAGAGAGTCAACCGATGTCTCCACAGACTTTAGCCAGATGGAGGGCCTCTGTCACTCTGTGGGAAATCCAACCCTTTGAGAATCCCTATGCACCAGAAACTTTGTGACAGACCACCCCCCACCCCAACCAAGCCTAACAGCCGGATGGCTCATTATTGTCATTAAAATACCTCCAAGAAATAAAGACTCCCATTCTAGGTTGGGACATCCTTGTTAAAGGAAAAGTTTAATGCTGAGACTCCCGTGTGTAGGTCGAGACATTTCCAGCTATTGTTAATGTTTGTGTGCTTTAATTAAGGACTCCCACCTCGGTTGAGCGTATTTATTATATAGACTGAAAAAGAGACTTCTACTCCAGTAAGCCTTTCTTTGCACTCCACCAGCTCATTGTGGATGTTAATGCTCCTCATTAACGTCATATCAAGTTCCAATATGCTAAGCCTTAATTCTTCAGTTATGTGACTAATATCTCATTTTTACCCTACTGCTCATTATCACCTAAGTCTGGGTCACTAACTCTCCTGGGTGGTCTAGTATTTATGTACACCTGGTGAGTCCTCCTTTTTTCCCTCAAATTGGCTAGACCCCCCCCCCAACCCAGATTTTTGCTGTTTGTTATCTGAGCACTAAACTAGAAAGAGGGTGTTCACTAAGTTGAACCACATATTTTTCTGGGCAAGTCAAACTATTAGATTAACGGTGTGGGATCAGCTTTACTTACCTTGATATAAAATGTATGTTACATGTTTGTTAAGGAATACCCATTCTCCTTCTATGGATAAAATTATGAGTTATTGACTATTACCAGTAGGATTAGCATGGTATCTGTGTGTGTCTTTAGTCCCGTCTTTTTTTAATGTGTTCTAATAAAAATTGAGTTTTATAGTGTCTATACTATGAAAGGGTTACATTATATTCATAGACTACTTTTCTGCTTTAGTGAAAATTAGGATTGTTTATCTTGGTGCATATAATGAGCAAATATTACCTAAAAATGTGCTATAAATCAAAGGTGCAGGCAGGTAAGTTATTATTGCTGCATTGATAATTCTCTGGTAGTCCTACACATGAGCCCTTGTTCTCTTCCTCCCTAGGTCACCTGAGATACTAATGTTAACCGCTTCTCCGCCCTAGACCTCATGGGGGGGGCAGGCAATATTCCCCTAACTGTTCTAGACTACCAGTGATAACCACTTCACTGATCTAGTCCACCAGAGTGGTAGACATGAATTCCTCCTCTGCCCTCAACTGCCGGGATGCTACCATCAAACCAATAACTACCTTAGGTAATTATGGCAAATTATTTGGCACTGTATAGCCAAGTTTTGTTTGCCAATGGTTTGAATCGCCCAGTTTACAATGAATAAAGGCCCTTTCACATAGGATGATCATCACCTGAATTATCATTGGAAACAGAGAATTTGGGCAATAATTATCCTGTGTACATGCAGCCACCAACAGGGAACTGAGCAACAAATCCCTCACCTGATGGAGTCACTTGGGTTTTAGCAGAACTAAAAACCAAGCGTCTGTCAGCCCGTGTAAATAGGCAGTGGTTCAACTGAACGACTGCCTGTTTATTGTGAATGGTAGCGGGCAGGCTGGAACAAAGAAGGTCTCATTCCCTCTGATGTCCTTCTGACAATCCCAGTGATTGCTTTTCATAACCATATGTATATACATAGACATATTAATAACAAGTTACCTTCATACACCAGCTGGAAGTCTTCCTGGATAGGTTCCTGTAGATACTTATGTTGGACCCTACATGAGAAGTTCTGCTCCCTGTCCTCCTCGGTGGGGGTTATGGTCAAGGTGCTGTCCACACTGTAGCTTCCATCCAAGTTCCTCCGGGGTTCATCCTCAGTGACATCTCTCAGCATCTCTCTGCCCCTGAACCATTTAATACCGATATCCACAGGGTAGAATCCAGTGGCGGAGCAGCGCAGGACACTCGCTTCATTCAGTACAACGGTCTTACTTGTGATCGCCACCTGCGGGGAAGCTGATAAACATGGGAATACAATTATCATTTCTGCATACATACAATACTAGCTGATATACCCAACTTCGGCCCGAGTTAATTTGATAAAGGTGTTTAACTGTTGTTCGCACAGAAAATTTTATAGGGGTGATTGTTACTTCAGAGGAACCGAGGAATAAAATATGTACACATATATAGGAGGGTCAGATTCACCTCAGACTGCATGTACCGATGTCCCTCTGCAGAATGTACCACCCCTACCACTCTCCTCACATTTTACCTTTAAAGGTAACACCCCTTTTTATTCAAATATACCCCCAGAGAGGAGGTTTCTGCCCTTTCTGCCCCTCCTCCATCCCTGCAGTCTATGGCCACTTCCTTATATACTTTATAGCCTTTTAGTATATAGACAAAGGTCAGTTATATTCTCCTTAGTATATACACACAGAGGTCAGTTATATTCTCTTTAGTATATGCACATAGATGTGAGGTAGATTTTCCTCCGTATATGCACACAGAGGTCAGTTAGATTCTTCTTAGTATATACACATAGAGGTGAGTTAGATTCTCCTCAGTATACAAATCATTTCCCTAGGTTTTATGGTTTCTGAGAAAAAAAACTATGTCATGTATCGCCGATTTTCAGTTTTTAACACTTAGGGCTCAGTCACATTGGCGGCGAACTGGGCGTATTTCCGCGCGGAAAAACGCCCTCACCTCGTGTGCACGAAAATCCACATGGCCAGCTCCATTTCCAGCCATATGTTCTTTCCCTGCCAGGTGCGGATTTTCATGGGCCAGTGTGATATTGCTCCCAGAAACTTGGACCTTTATCGCACTTGCAAAGCCATGATTTTTATATGAATGTGATGCGTTTTGCAATAAAAGCACATCCCATTACATTTAGACCTCGTTCACACAGGGGCGACACGGCATCGCCGCAAGAAAAATTGCAGCGATATCACATTGCTGGTCCGTGCGATATCGCTGCGGTTTCTCATGGTGATACCACGACTTTGTAATACTACAAAGTCACATGTGGTGCTACAAAGTCTCGCGACCTTGTAGCACCACATGCAAGGATTTTCACTGGAGGCTTGAAATATAAGGCCTTCCCCGAAAATAAGTTGTTGCTGAAGAAGAAAATAAAATACACAAACATCACCTCTCCCATGTTGTTAGCCCGGACGCATCTTCTCCCCGGGTCCCTGGCACTGTTTCCCTTCATCATCTTCTGGCCAGGGATTTAAAAATCCCCGCCTTCTGGAATCATCGGCTGTGATTGGCTAGCGCTTAGCCAAACACAGCCAGCACTCGATGAATGGCTGTGATTGGTTCAATCACTGCCATTCATCAAGCACTAGCTGTATTGGCTAAGCATCATTTAATCACAGCCGACACTTCCAGAAGGTGGGGATTTTTTAATCCTAGGCCAGAAGATAAAGAGAAGCAGTGCCGGGGACCCGGGGAGAAGATGCGGCTGGGCTGACAGCACAGGAGAGGTGATGTATGCGTATTTTCTTCTGCTGTTAGGGCTTAGATTATAGCTTTGACAGTAGCATTTGTTACTGTCAAAGTTGCATCTCACCGCACAAAAACCGCATTTTCGTGCGATGCATCAGGGAGGTAAGCTCCATAGGGAAACATGGGCTACAAAACCTCACGAGCTGCATGCATATCGCCAGAGTCGCAAGTTTTTGTGTCGGGTTGACGCATGCTATAAAATATTGCATATGTAAAGTAACCCATAGGAAAGCATGGGCTTCTCATACATGTGGTTTGTAGCATTGTAGCAATACTACAAAATCGCGCGACTTTGCTGCCCATGTGAACGAGGCCTAATGCACTTGCAATTTTCATGTGTGTGAAAACAGTGCATGAAAATTGCTTATTATTCCCTAAGGAGCAAAAACACATCATATGAAACTCGTATGTACATGTGAGTGCAATGCATTTTTTTGTTTTCTCCCATAGGGAAGAATGGGCGATCCTTACAGGATACCTGTCACCTGCCTAAAGCACCATAAGCTGAGTTATGATTACTCCTATGCTATTAGGAGTAATGACAGGATGCTGTATTTTTAATACTCACCCGTGTGGGGGGTTAATTCAGGTTTATGCCTTTAAATTGATAAGTGTATTTCACAGAATACTTATGTGTTTATAATTTGCATCTTCTTCTGTTAAAGGTTTAAGCTTATACGTGTAAGGGCTGACGCTTTGAAAATAGACTACAGAGACTCCATTTTATATTTCTTCACAAAACTGCTTTAATACATATATCTGTATTAATTTCAACTCTCACCTAGAAAGATGTTAGATCCCAATTATAATGACCCTGAATCTGTTCCCATATGCCTTATCAGTTCTTTCTCATGTGTTTTCATCCTTGAGAAACTCACTCCTCTTCTAAAGAAGCCTGTCCAAGGACATTATGTTTTGATACAGTTGTCACCGGCCATTGATGTATTGTTCATGTAGGAGACGTCTTTGAAAAATATATTGTTAATTAAAATTTGCAGATGTTCAGCGGCCTCGGGCATGCGCAGTAATCAAATCAATACGTCAGTAAACTTCTATAACTTCTGTAACTCTGTGAATAAACCTTCACTTCACTTATGACAACCCCATGGTGTATGTGGCTGTCCATTTGTGTCGTCTGAGTACTCACATCTAAGAACTAATTTGGAAGCAGACAGCATCAGCTCAACGGTCTGAGTTTGACCCTAACATTACTTGGCGCACCAACGAGGGCCAGAAATTAACTCCTTACCTGCAGCCGATACCTGCCGACCCTGCCTGCCGACCAGCTGGACCAGAGGCCACGGGACCTCTGATCTACAAAACACCGGTGTAAGGTAAGCCCTTGACTTACCACTCTAGATCTGAGTTCCTCTGTCTTCAAGTCACGTGTCGACAGACGGTTTGTTGCTGCATGTTTATAGGATACTTCTGCCTGTTATTTACGGTGTTCTTGGTAACCGTGCTAGACGGAAGAACCCATATGTGTATATTGCCATGCTGTCTGCTGCAAGCATTGAACTGATAACTTTTTGTTGTACTTTAACTGCCGCACTCATTATCTTAGCTGTCATTTGTTATAAGATTACAAAAGCCGCGTATAGAGGCGAGCCGTGGTCTCCTCTCTCTCCATAAAAAGGTCTATGTGATAAATAAGTGTCCTGCCAGCTGTGAACCTGGCAGAAGGGACTGGCCTGATCTACCCGAAGGAAGCTCTGTGCATCCTTATTCTGCGTGATTGAGGTAGAAACAGAGGAACAAGTCCATAGTACACATAAGTGTCCTGCCAGCCGCGGACCTGGCAGAAGGGACTAAAAGGTCTTTGTGACCGCCAGATTTACCCAGAGGACGCTTTGTGCATCCTCACTACTCTGTGATTGTGGTAAATCAAAAACGGTAAGTCCAATTATTAGTATGGGGTCCGGACAGTCTAAGACTTTCTTGACCCCTATTGAGATAATTAGGGAGAGAAAGGGGGAGGACATTTATAGGCAAGCCTGTAAAGTCTACAAGCGGATAGGGCTTAGCAGAGCAGGAACTTTTAACTATGAGTTCTGGCGGCAGTACGGAACAAAACACATGAAAGCTATCAAAGACGCCGGTCTAGATAAAGGAATAGAGGCCATAATCAAATATAGTAGAAAGGTAAACGTAGAACGGTGGGATTGTGAGCCGAGGAAAGAGGGCATACTTGTGTATGCATCCCCGGTGCCCGATCCAGCCAGAATGTACCCGATCTTACCAACCGCAAACAGCTCTGAAATTCTTCCTGATTATCAGAGTTGTACCGCTACAGCTCCGACACAGGAGTCCCAAAGAGGGAAACCTTATTGGGATTGTCCCAGGTGCGGACAACAAAACCCTTTACGAAAACAAACAGCTTTAACTATGTGTAGACGGGAAAAGAATGAAACCGTTGAATGTTATTTTGGCAGGCTAGAAACGAAGGCTAGAGACATGGGTCTCACCCTCTGTACAGATGAAGTGTACTACCCAATGATGTGTGAAGCGTTCATGCAAGGCATTGGCCCATCATTGGCAGATAAAATAAAAGCATGTACCCCCGACTGGCGACAAGACAAGCCCAGAGACTTGTATAAAAAGGCAGTAGGGTTTTGCTATGGATGAGAAGCGCCCCGCAGTGGCGGTTAAATACTATAGCAACCAGGGGGGGAAGGTTCAGCTCCAGGACAGACTCTATAGAGAAACACGCAAGTGTTATAATTGCGGTAAGGTAGGCCATCTGGCCAGGGATTGCTTTCATAAGTCCCGGCAATCCCGCCCCAGTATCCCTACCGTGGAAACAAAGGACAGAGGCACTCAGACCTTTGAGCCTGCTTCCATATGAGATGAGGAAGTGCCCTTCCTTATAGACACTGGGGCTACAAATCCTGTCTCAAAATTGCCGTGAAATAGGAGAAACGTCCAAGGCAAGGAGTATGCCTATATGGGAACAGCTAGAGAAATAGCAAAGGTCAGACAAAGCAAGTTAGCCGTGGGGAGAGAATCTAGCAAGTTGTTGAGAAAAGCAGGTTAGAATTTTGGGAATCTGAGACCAACAAGTTTCGAGAAGATTCAGAGATAAGCAAAGGTTGGGTAAAGTATGTTAGATAGATGGATTGAGGCACGTGTAGATACGGCAGTTATTAGAGAAAGGGAATTCTTTTATAGTTTGTGTTCCTTTGGGACATAAAGCAAGTTCATGCAGAATTTGTGGACAATTGTGTGACAAATAACCAATATTGTGTGTCTTCATGTGATGTAATCTAATCTTTGTTATACGTTTAGTCTTCTTTGTCCTTTTTTTTATGTGTTTAATAGAGATGAGCGAGCGTACTCGTCTGAGCTTGATACTCGTTCGAGTATTAGCGTGTTCGAGATGCTCGTTACTCGTAACGAGTACCACGCGATGTTTGGGTTACTTTCACTTTCATCTCTGAGACGTTAGTGCGCTTTTCTGGCCAATAGAAAGACAGGGAAGGCATTACAACTTCCCCCAGCGACGTTCAAGCCCTATACCACCCCCCTGCAGTGAGTGGCTGGCGAGATCAGGTGTCACCCCAGTATATAAATCGGCCCCTCCCGCGGCTCGCCACAGATGCATTCTGACATAGTTCAGGGAAAGTGCTATCTTGTTGGAGCTGCTATAGGGAGAGTGTTAGGAGTATTTTAGGCTTCAAGAACCCCAACGGTCCTTCTTAGGGCCACATCTAACCGTGTGCAGTACTGTGGAGGCTGCTTTTTGCAGTGTTGCACTTTTTTTTTTTTTTTTGGTATATCGGCCGTGCAGAGCATTGCGCCCTGCAGTAATACTCCAGGGCCAGAAGCGCTTAGGCAAGGACAGAAGACATATTGATTGAATATAGGCAGTGGGCCTTTGCAAAAAAAATTGTGGGAAAAAATCTATTTGGGCTGCCTGTGAGTGTCCTCAGTGTTCTGGGTCTGTGCTGGGTGTAGTAGTTCTCCAAATTCATACGCAGCCAGCTAAGTGTTACAGCAGGCTTGCGCAAAATTATTTCCTGGCTCTCTCTGGGCTCTGAAATCACCGCTGTATTGCAGTTCACAGTGCAACACTCTGCAGTTCTGTGACATACCCTAGGGCCAGAAGTGCTTAGGCAGGGACAGAAGACATATTATTGATTGAATATAGGCAGTGGGCCTTTGCAAAAAAATTGGTGGGAAAAAATCTATTTGGGCTGCCTGTGAGTGTCCTCAGTGTTCTGGGTCTGTGCTGGTTGTAGTAGTTCTCCAAATTCATACGCAGCCAGCTAAATGTTACAGCAGGCTTGCGCAAAATTATTTCCTGGCTCTGTGTTGGCTGTTAAATCACCGCTGTATTCCAGTCCACAGTGCAACAGTCTGCAGTTATTTGACATACTCCAGGGCCAGTAGCGGTGACGCAGAGAGAGAAGAGATATATTGATTGAATATAGGCAGTGGGCCTTTGCAAAAACATTTGGGGAAAAAAATCTATTTGGGCTGCCTATGAGTGTCCTCAGTGTACTGGGTCTGTGCTGGGTGTAGTTGTCCTCCTAATTCATACGCAGCCAGCTAAGTGTTACAGCAGGCTTGCGCAAAATTATTTCCTGGCGTTCCGTAAGCGAAGTCAGCCTCCAACCACAGGCCAATAAGCGACACATTTAATTACAGCATTCTGTTTCTGCATTACTGGTAATACAGCATGCTGAGGGGTAGGGGTAGCCTAGAGGACGTAGACGCGGCCGAGGACGCGGAGGCCCAAGTCAGGGTGTGGGCACAGGCCGAGCTCCTGATCCAAGTGTATCGCAGCCGACTGCTGCGGGATTAGGAGAGAGGCACGTTTCTGGCGTCCCCACATTCATCGCACAATTAATGGGTCCACGCGGTAGACCTTTATTAGAAAATGAGCAGTGTGAGCAGGTCCTGTCGTGGATGGCAGAAAGTGCTTCCAGCAATCTATCGTCCACCCACAGTTCTGCGCCGTCCACTGCTGCAACTCAGAATCCTCTGGCTGCTGCTCCTCCTTCCTCCCAGCCTCCTCACTCCATTACAATGAGACATTCTGAGGAGCGGGCAGACTCCCAGGAACTGTTCTCGGGCTCCTGCTCAGATTGGGCAGCAGTGGTTCCTCTCCCACCAGAGGAGTTTATCGTGACTGATGCCCAACCATTGGAAAGTTCCCGGGGTCCAGGGGATGAGGCTGGGGACTTCCACCAACTGTCTCAAGACCATTCAGTGGGTGAGGAGGACGATGACGTTGAGACACAGTTGTCTATCAGTGAGGCAGTAGTAAGGGCAGTAAGGCCAAAGGAAGGAGCGCACAGAGGATTCGGAGGAAGAGCAGCAGGACAATGAGGTGACTGACCCCACCTGGTTTGCTACGCCTACTGAGGACAGGTCTTCAGAGGGGGAGGCAAGGGCAGCAGCAGGGCAGGTTGCAAGAGGCAGTGCGGTGTCCAGGGGTAGAGGCAGGGCCAGACCGCATAATCCACCAACTGTTTCCCAAAGCGCCCCCTCGCGCCATGCCACCCTGCAGAGGCCGAGGTGCTCAAAGGTCTAGCAAGTTTTTCACTGAGAGTGCAGACGACCGACGAACAGTGGTGTGCAACCTTTGTCGCGCCAAGATCAGCCAGGGAGCCACCACCACCAGCCTCACCACCACCAGCATGCGCAGACATATGATGGCCAAGCACCCCACAAGGTGGGATGAAGGCCGTTCACCGCCTCCGGTTTGCACCGCTGCCTCTCCCCCTGTGCCCCAACCTGCCACTGAGATCCAACCCCCCTCTCAGGACACAGGCACTACTGTCTCCCGGCCGGCACCCAAACCCTCACCTCTGCTGTCCTCGGCCCCATCCACCAATGTCTCTCAGCGCACCGTCCAGCCATCGCTAGCGCAAGTGTGGGAGCGCAAGCGCAAGTACGCCGCCACGCACCCGCACGCTCAAGCGTTAAACGTGCACATAGCCAAATTTATCAGCCTGGAGATGCTGCCGTGTAGGGTTGTGGAAACGGAGGCTTTCAAAGGTATGATGGCAACGGCGGCCCCGCGCTACTCAGTTCCCAGTCGCCACTACTATTCCCGATGTGCCGTCGCAGCCCTGCATGACCACGTCTCCCGCAACATTGTACGCGCCCTCACCAACGCGGTTACTGCCACGGTCCACTTAACAACGGACACGTGGACAAGCACAGGCGGGCAGGGCCACTATATCTCCCTGACGGCACATTGGGTGAATTTAGTGGAGGCTGGGACCGAGTCAGAGCCTGGGACCGCTCACGTCCTACCCACTTCAAGAATTGCGGGCCCCAGCTCGGAGCTGGTATCTGCGGCGGTGTATGCTTCCTCCACTAAAGCACCCTCCTCCTCCAACGCAACCTCTGTCTCGCAATCAAGATGTGTCAGCAGCAGCAGCACGTCGCCAGCAGTCGGTGTCGCGCGGCGTGGCAGCACAGCGGTGGGCAAGCGTCAGCAGGCCGTGCTGAAACTACTCAGCTTAGGAGATAAGAGGCACACGGCCCACGAACTGCTGCAGGGTCTGACAGAGCAGACCGACCGCTGGCTTGCGCCGCTGAGCCTCCAACCGGGCATGGTCGTGTGTGACAACGGCCGTAACCTGGTGGCGGCTCTGCAGCTCGGCAGCCTCATGCACGTGCCATGCCTGGCCCACGTCTTTAATTTGGTGGTTCAGCGCTTTCTGAAAAGCTACCCATGCTTGTCAGACCTGCTTGGAAAGGTGCGCCAGCTCTGCGCACATTTCCGCAAGTCCCACACGGACGCTGCCACCCTGCGCACCCTGCAACATCGGTTTAATCTGCCAGTGCACCGACTGCTGTGCGACGTGCCCACACGGTGGAACTCTACGCTCCACATGTTGGCCAGGCTCTATGAGCAGCGTAGAGCTATAGTGGAATACCAACTCCAACATGGGCGGCGCAGTGGGAGTCAGCCTCCTCAATTCTTTACAGAAGAGTGGGCCTGGTTGGCAGACATCTGCCAGGTCCTTGGAAAGTTTGAGGAGTCTACCCAGGTGGTGAGCGGCGATGCTGCAATCATTAGCGTCACCATTCCTCTGCTATGCCACTTGAGAAGTTCCCTGCAAAGCATAAAGGCAGACGCTTTGCGCTCAGAAACAGAGCCGGGGGAAGACAGTATGTCGCTGCATAGTCAGAGCACCCTCCTGTCTATATCTCAGCGCGGTGAGGAGGAGGAGGAGGAGGAAGATGAGGAGGAGGGGGAAGAGACAGCTTGGCCCACTGCTGAGGGTACACATGCTGCTTGCCTGTCATCCTTTCAGCGTGTATGGCCTCAGGAGGAGGAGGAGGAGGATCCTGAAAGTGATCTTCCTAGTGCGGACAGCCATGTGTTGCGTACAGGTACCCTGGCACACATGGCTGACTTCATGTTAGGATGCCTTTCTTGTGACCCTCGCGTTACACGCGTTCTGGCCACTACGGATTACTGGGTGTACACACTGCTTGACCCAAGGTATAAGGAGAACCTTTTCACTCTCATACCCGAAGAGGAAAGGGGTTCGACAGTGATGCTATACCACAGGACCCTGGCGGACAAACTGATGGTAAAATTCCCATTCCCACAGCGCTAGTGGCCGAAGGCGCAGTTACGAGTGCCAGGTAGCAGGGGAGGCGCGGAGATCAGGCAGCATGTACAGCACAGGCAGGGCAACACTCTCTAAGGCCCTTGACAGCTTTATGGCTCCCCAGCAAGACTGTGTCACCGCTCCCCAGTCAAGGCTGAGTCGGCGGGAGCACTGTAAAAGGATGGTGAGGGAGTACGTAGCCGATCGCACGACCATCCTCCGTGACGCCTCTGCCCCCTACAACTACTGGGTGTCGAAGCTGGACACGTGGCCTGAACTCGCGCTGTATGCCCTGGAGGTACTTGCTTGTCCCGCGGCTAGCGTCTTGTCAGAGAGGGTGTTTAGTGCGGCTGGGGGAATCATCACGGATAAGCGTACCCGCCTGTCAACCGACAGTGCCGACAGGCTTACACTCATCAAGATGAACAAAACCTGGATTTCCCCAGACTTCTCTTCTCCACCAGCGGACAGCAGCGATACCTAAGCAATAAGTAGGCTGCACCCGCGGATGGAAGCATCGTTCTCTATCCCCATCAAAAACGGGGACCTTTTTGCTTCATCAATCTGTGTATAATATTCCTCCTCCTCCTCCTGCTCCTCCTCCTGAAACCTCACATAATCACGCCGAACGGGCAATTTTTCTTAGGCCCACAAGGCTCAGTCATATCATTTTTCTAAACAATTTTTAGACGTTTCAATGCTCATTAAAGCGTTGAAACTTTCACCTCAACCAATTTTTATTTTAACTGGGCTGCCTCCAGGCCTAGTTACCAATTAAGCCACATTAACCAAAGCGATTAATGGGTTTCACCTGCCCTCTTGGTTGGGCAAGGGCAATTTTTCTCAGGTACATTAGTACTGTTGGTACACCAATTTTTGGGGGCCCTCGCCTACAGTGTAATCAAATTAATTTTTAGCCCACCTGCATTACAGCTGACGTTACATCAGCTGTGTTGGGCACTGCAATGGGATGTATTTATGTACCGCCGGTGGGTTCCAGGGAGCCACCCATGCTGTGGGTCCACAGGGAGTTGTAACTGCATGTGTCCACTTATAAAGAACCCCAGTCTGACTGGGGCATGCAGTGTGGGCCGAAGCCCACCTGCATTAAACATGACATTACCTCAGCTGTGATGGGCAATGCAATGGGATATATTTATGTACCGCCGGTGGCTTCCTGGCACCCACCCATGCTGTGGGTCCACAGGGAGTTGTAACTGCATGTGTCCACTTCTAAAGAACCCCAGTCTGACTGGGGCATGCAGTGTGGGCCGAAGCCCACCTGCATTAAACATGACATTACCTCAGCTGTGATGGGCAATGCAATGGGATATATTTATGTACCGCCGGTGGCTTCCTGGCACCCACCCATGCTGTGGGTCCACAGGGAGTTGTAACTGCATGTGTCCACTTCTAAAGAACCCCAGTCTGACTGGGGCATGCAGTGTGGGCCGAAACCCACCGCATTAAACATGACATTACCTCAGCTGTGATGGGCAATGCAATGGGATATATTTATGTACCGCCGGTGGCTTCCTGGCACCCACCCATGCTGTCGGTCCACAGGGACTTCACAATAGGGAGTTGTACCTGCCTGTGTCTATGAATTAAAAACCACGGTCAGGTTGGGGCATGCAGTGTGGGCCGAAGCCCACCTGCATTTAATCTGACGTTAGCTCTGCTGTCCAGGGCACTGCAATGGGATACATTTATGTACAGCTGGTGGGTTCCAGGGAGCCACCCATGCTGTGGGTGCACACGGAATTCCCATTGCGGAGTTGTACCTGCCTGTGACTATTTATAAAAACCGCGGTCTGACTGGGGCATGCAGACACCTTGACAGAATGAATAGTGTGTGGCACTTAGGTTCCCCATTGCTATGCCCACATGTGCAGCTCCAGATGGAGGTGGCACAGGATTGGATTTCTCATTGTTTCTGTACAGCATTGTGGACTATCGCCCCGCCCCTTTTAAAGAGGGTCGCTGCCTAGCCGTGCCAACCCTCTGCAGTGTGTGCCTGCTTTTCCTCTGGCAGACGCACTTATAAATAGACATGAGTGTGGCGTGGCATGAGGGCAGCTGAAGGCTGGGCAGGGACAGTTTGGTGTGCGCTGTGGACACTGGGTCGTGGGGGGGGGGGTTGGGCAGCATGTAACCCAGGAGAAGTGGCAGCGGAATGTCATGCAGGCAGTGATTGTGCTTTGTTGGAGGTAGTGTGGTGCTTAGCTAAGGTATGCATTGCTAATGAGGGCTTTTCAGAAGTAAAAGTTGTTGGGAGGGGGGGGGCACTATTGCCGCTATTGTGGCTTAATAGTGGGACCTGGGAACTTGAGATGCAGCCCAACATGTAGCCCCTCGCCTGCCCTATCCGTTGCTGTGCCGTTCCCATCACTTTCTTGAATTGCCCAGATTTTCACAAACGAAAACCTTAGCGAGCATCGGCAATATACAAAAATGCTCGGGTCGCCCATTGACTTTCAATGGGGTTCGTTACTCGAAACGAACCCTCGAGCATCGCGAGCATTTTGGTGCTCGCTCATCTCTAGTGTTTAACTTTTCCTCTGCCGTCTGGGTTTGATAGTCTGTGCAGAGAAATATACCTCTTGTTGTTGCTAATGATTGGTGTGGTTTGGAGCCTGGATATTCTGGCTGTTTTCCAAAAATCTTAGTTATTGTTCTGTTCCATAGAGAGATAAAATTCAAAGTCATAGAAAAAAGACAGACGTTGAATGTATTGTGTGAATTGTATAGTTTTGCAAATGGAGAATATAATAGAGAGAGGGTTAATGCTTGATTTGTGTGGAGCTCTGTTCCCCTTGTCACCCCTCCCTTCCCTTCAGAGTTTAGTGAGATTTGCAGAGAAGGAATGTGTGCTTCTCAAGGCCAAAGATTAGAGCGGAGAACACTGGGCAGTAGCCCTGCTTGCTTGAACAGAATTGAATGCATTTGTTTGCAAGATGAGAACAGTTGCATCATACGCGTTACGTCCTGTGTGAATTCTTACTAATATTTGAATGAGACTTGACTGCATGAACGGATGAGAGTTAATGTGTGATGTAGGCGCTGTGTGCTGGAAGCCTGCCAACAAGCCACAATTATACTGCTTCTGAGAGAATGTTCTGTAGAAAAAAAAAACAAAAAAAAAAAACGTGCAAACGGCCATACCTGTACTTACACCTGCTGCCAAACTCCGCACCTTTCTGGGCCTTGTTTTCATACTGCCGCCCATGGGTCCACTCTGTTTCCGCTCTTATGCAACTACTCTAGGACTGCCTTTCAATCATTCTTCTCTCTCTCATCCCTGAAGCTCATTTCTCACCCTTTTTACACGTTATCCTTTATTCTTTTCTGTACGGAATTTTCTGGCCAGGGGACGACAGTATTGACACAAAAGCACGGAGGACAACCACGGCTACTTGGAAACTACTGCATGAGGCTGTATCCAGTGGCTCGAGGAGCTCCCTCATGTGTTTGTGCGGTGGCAGCAGTACAGGCAATGGTTAACAAATCTTCGGAGTTGGTATTGAACCAACTCCCCCTAGTGGTCCTCACCCCCCCACCCCCCCATGACATCCGGAGCATATACACGCAAGTGCAACCCAAGCACTTATTTCTGGCCTGTCAAATCCAGCTACAATGTGCTCTTGTCATTCTTCTCACTGTTGCTACTATCTTGAACTCGGTTACCCTTCCAATTAAGTACCCTAGTTCAAAGGGGGGGGGGGGGGGAGAGAAGATATAGGTGATCTAGGTATTGCAGGTCAGCTATTTTTAAAAAAAATTTTAAATTTTTTTTCTTTTCCTTCTTACAACAAGGTTATGATCTATTTGAAATAGAATACCAGCCTGATTGTCTAGCGGTAATCGGTGCAAGGGGTTTCAGAAGTGCCAATTCAGCTGGCAGAAACTGAACCGCTTGAGGTAATGTTTAAAGGGTCACGATACCTCACGCGCTTCCTTGTGCTGGAAGGTCCTGAAAGCATATTGAGAACTGACGTGATGGGACCCTTGGGAGGTTGTATCAAACTTCACCCGTCCGGTGAGGCTCGTATACACCCCGGGTCTGAAAGCCACCCGACCTTCTGTCGGATGGCAGCAGACCAAGCGACACCTCTCCCTGTCCTCACTCTTATGCACGCAGAGGAACAAGCTCTTAGCCCCCTAGGTCCGTCAGTACCCCCTGGCACATGTCCAGGAAGATGCAATTGCAGACACTGTCTCTTCTTTATGTTAACTTAAAGCCCTTAAAGAAATGTGTCTTCCCAGCCAATACCCCTTTTGTTCCCCCGTTAAAGAGAAAGAGTTTAAAGGGCCAGTCAGACTGTCAGTATTTGTTTGCATTTATTTTCAGAGGAAAGCAGTACTGTTGGACAGTGCTGCTATAAGGGGCACAGAATAGCCCAAAACCAGTTCACCAGATGCATGAAGCTGATATAAGACGCCTGGCCAATTCCCGAGGGCACTGCCCCCTTGTAATATGTTGATGATTTACTTTTTTTTTTTTTATGTACTCCAGACCCAAATAGTTACCTCAATGCATCACTAAGCCTTTTGTGTTTCCTCCATCAAGAATAGAAAAGCTGTAAGTTTACTAATGGAAGCCATCATGTTGCCAGAACAGGTGGCCATAATAAAGGTTACTGAAAGCCCTTGTTAACAATGCATATTTTGAGTTGTTTTTTATAGATGGTACCAGGGGTGATTGACGACTCCACACTGGATATGCAGTGGTCACGCAACAAGATGTCCTAAAAGCAGAATGCCTCCGCATGTCCCAGGACAGGAAGCGGAATTACAGGCCCTCACTGAGGCGTGTAGAGTGGTAGAAGGTAAGACGGCAAACATTTACACTGACTCCCGGTATGTATTTGGCATAGCTCATGATTACGGCCCAACATGGAAGGCCAGACAGCTTGTTACCTCAGCAGGACAGCCAATTAAGAATGGTGCAGCGGTGCAGAGTCCCACGGAGGCCCTACTTACTTCTACCTGACAAGGTGGAAAGCTCACACCAATTCCCACAACAGAGAAACAAGAGGCAACGTCATCACAGACCACACAGCAAAGGCAGCGGCCCTCAAGCCGTGGAAGAAAAGAAGAATTTAACAATAACTTTGGACTTTGACTAAACCTTGGACTTTGATATGAACTTGGACTTTGATAAAAACTTTGGACTTTGATATGCTAAAGACTTTACAGTTACAAGCCAGCAAGAAAGAAAAAGACAAATGGACTAAATATGGGAGCAGCAGAAATGGGACGGTGTATGGCGAACAGTCAACAGCACTTGCCCACCACGGTCCCTGTGCCCCATGATGGCCCAGCTGATGCACGGAAAGACGCGCCTCTCAAAGCAGCAATGATGTCGATGCTTGAACGAGGATGGGTGGCTCCTGGGTTTTCTGTAGCTGCTGCATCATCATTTGTCCAATTTTGCATGATCTTTGCCGTAAGCAACAGGGCAGAAGTAAATTTGCCACACAACACTTGCCTAGACCACTCTACCCATTTCAGGGATTGCAAGTTGACTACACTCAGCTCCCACTTGTTGGGAAGTATGGATACGTGCTTGTTGTTGTTGATGTCTTTTCAGGTCGGAGACCTACCCTGTTACCAAAGTAAATAAGCAGGTAATCGCACAGGAGCTCATGAATGAGGTAATCCGCAGATATGGGGCACCGGAAGTGATTGACTCAAACAAAGGTACACACTTCACACCCGCAGAGTTTAGGCAAAGTTAAAAGACTAAATGGTACGCTTAAGTTAAAAGAAGTGTTGTTTGGCTCTATGCCAAGATTGGGGCTGTATCATCCACAGGCCCTACAGCAGGGCTATGACATAGTAGCCGGATATGTAAAGCACCTGTGTGACCAACTAATGGTAACCCAGAATCTAGTCTTTTTCTCCCATTCCAGGCCCAGACAACCTAGAGGGATCTCACTCCCTACAACCTGGAAACTGGGTGGTCGTAAAGAGGCTTGTCCGGAAATCTCTAGAGCCCAGACTCGAGGGGCCCTATCGAGTCCTGCTGATCACACCTACTTTGGTAAAGGTTGAAGGAATTGTTGTTTGTTTGGGACTAATGGACTTTTCACGCCCTACCTTTGCCCCCCCCCCCCCATGAGAAGGAAAATGAAGGACATTTTGTTTATTGATGGACTTTTGGACTCCTCACTCCATGCTTCGCCCTTGGTCCTGTGAGAGGGTGCAAAAGGAGAATACCCAGAACCACTTTGTTAGACACCACCAAATACTGGTAGATGGACTGAACACCTCACAGGTGAAAGACTGTTGGACTTGTACACACACACCTGGTGCCACTAGTTTTCCTTTCCTGGCTGTTCCTGTTCCGTTGAAAAAAAAAAGAACTGTTTGCATGGACAAATGAAAACTCAGAAACCAGAGATAGCTGGTGGGGTAACACATTTAGTTCTTTGAACCCTGCCAATTGGTTCTCTGGTTTAGGAGGGTGGTTCACGGGAATATTACAAAGTATGCTTTAAGTAGTGATGATTTTGTTTGTCTTGTACCACACGTTGTAGTGAAAAGGCTTTTGCTAAACTTCAACCCAGATGGACTTTGGGACCACCACATGACTCTAGGGAATCGGTTGTAGTACCTAGCATGATGGTGGACCCTATGTCCAAACGGTGGGTTAATTCAGGTTTATGCCTTTAAATTGATAAGTGTATTTCACAGAATACTTATGTGTTTATAATTTGCGTCTTCTTCTGTTAAAGGTTTAAGCTTATACGTGTAAGGGCTGACGCTTTAAAAATAGACTACAGAGACTCCATTTTATATTTCTTCACAAAACTGCTTTAATACATATATCTGTATTAATTTCAACTCTCACCTAGAAAGATGTTAGATCCCAATTATAATGACCCTGAATCTGTTCCCATATGCCTTATCAGTTCTTTCTCATGTGTTTTCATCCTTGAGAAACTCACTCCTCTTCTAAAGAAGCCTGTCCAAGGACATTATGTTTTGATACAGTTGTCACCGGCCATTGATGTATTGTTCATGTAGGAGACGTCTTTGAAAAATATATTATTAATTAAAATTTGCAGATGTTCAGCGGCCTTGGGCATGCGCAGTAATCAAATCAATACGTCAGTAAACTTCTCCTATAACTTCTGTAACTCTGTGAATAAACTTTCACTTCACTTATGACAACCCCATGGTGTATGTGGCTGTCCATTTGTGTCGTCTGAGTACTCACATCTAAGAACTAATTCGGAAGCAGACAGCATCAGCTCAACGGTCTGAGTTTGACCCTAACACCCGCTTTCTGGTTCCTGTGGTGTGCGCCTGTGAAGTCTGCGTGCTGGCAGAAAATCTCACTATTTCAGAGCCCTGTGCGTGCGCTCTCCTATACAAGTCTATGGGAGCCGGACCATGCCCTAAGCCTACTTCTCTGCACATGTTTTGATAAATCTCCCTGTAGTTTTGATCACTTTTATATTAGTTATCCGACCCACAGATGAAATATTCTGTACAGCTTTTGTCTCTGGCATTTAAAGGGAGTTTGGCAGCATTTATGAACCCCCAAGACGGCTGACAGTATTATATAGGGAACAGGGAGAGCAGTGTAATAACATCTCAGGTTATGGTCATGAAGGTTGCATTATTGAGATATCCAAGTTTCCCTCCTCCCAGCACCACAATCACAAGTGCCCAGGAAGCGGTCTCTTCATATGTGTTGCCCACCACACTTCATCCAGCCCTGAGTATATCCTTACTCTGGATTAACTATGGGCTGATGGATGTTGATATTTGTTTTTCTTCAACCTCTCTAACAATAAATTGGTAACAAAATTTATTTAGTGTAAATCTCCACAAATAATCCACTTACCTCCAATTTCCAACCTGACCTTCTTCTGCTTCCTGCCTGAGTTGTAGATTACTGAACACTTGTACATTCCACCATCAGGTATTAGGATATTGGAAATAGTCAGGTTAGCGATCCCGGTTCTTAACGCTTCGGTGCTCAGGGAATATCTAGAAGACGTTCTCCGCACAGTTTCATTATAGCTCAAGATTTCTTTATCTTGAAAGAGCCAGAATATCATTAGATGTGTGAGATCTACAGGAGGATTGTCCACTGGGAACGTGCAGGGAACCAGAGCGTCAGACCCCAGCCTGGTGGTGTGTACAGATGGTCCAGTCAGGACAAGTGGGGACACTGCGGACAATAACATGTATATAGTCATTATGTAATCACAGTCTATTCATGAAGTGTAATGATGTTCAGGATACTGATGTGCATGGAAGATCTATGTAATACAGCATATTTTGAGGTTTCCTGTTTTATTCAGGACTGGCTTTCAGTCTCTGGCTGTGAAGAACAATGTTCCCATACAATAAAGGAGTATTTCCTTCTCATTCACAGTCAGGAATATGCTGACTGTGTGATTATTTAGACTCCATTTTGTCTCTTTTGGCCACGCATGAACTATGAGTCATCCTGGGCAGAGAGCTAAAGTCATGCTTATTGAGAGGAGTCATGCTTATTGTGCTTATGGGAGGAGGATCTGCTATGTATGGTTTAGACAAAGTTTGTGCACAATGTATTGTGCATCTGGGAGGAGGATCAGCATTCAAGGTTGTGTAACAAAATGTAGCTGTATCTTTTATATTAAGTTTGCACACAATGCTGGTGTTGTTCTGTCTTGAGGATTATGAAACAATACGTAGACATTTGTATTAGAATTGTATAAAAGCATTTACTTTCTTGAGCTAAGACAGAAGCCCTTTAGACAGGTAAGGGGACACCCTACCTATCGGTACTGTTCCTTGAGAAGGATCTCTGTCTTGGCGCTGTTGAAAGTGGGCTTCCCGGCTGCTGTTATACAAGTCTCCCAGTAATGTAAGTTGCAACCTTCATTCTTTGGATGCAGATATTATCCTTTGTACATATATATAATATATATATAATTATAATTTACAAGAGAGGACAATTATTTGTCACTGATCGAACCCAGGACCTCCTGCACTCCAGTCGGCAGCTCTCTCTGCTAAGCCATCCAGCTTCCCTGCTGAACCTTAGCTATGTTTCTCTGTTCCTAATCCACTCCCTGTTTTGTCTCCACCCTACTTGCTAATTGAACATACTATAAAGGTTCTGACCTATCTTCAGTACCTTGCGTGATTATTGTGCTCCACTGCCTTGATCAAGCTTCATCTCCTAAACCTGTTCCTGTTCTGCAAACTGTGGCTACCTATTGTTGACTTCTGGCTCTCCTCCTGACAATGCTACTCACCTCCTTAATTTGTACTGCAAACTGTGACTACCTGTTGAGGACCTCCAGCTTTCTCCCAACTACTCTCTGCTCCCGCACAGCTAATACATCCACAGCTCTAATCTAGTGCCTGAAACGCTACACATCACTATGCTTGATTATCCTTTAATTTAAATAAACTGTTATTGTTAAACCTTCCATATTGTCTCACTCTCTTTAAACCTGTATCCGAGTCTATGTTTTGCGCCTTGTTGCAAAACAGCCCCTTATAAACACCCCAAGATTGCTGTGGTGTATAGAGAGCAGAATTTGTAGGTGTGTTAAATCTGCATCAAAATCCATATGTAAGACATGTAGATTTCACATCAGATTTCTTTGTGCTGTATTTTTATGTCATGTGTGAATCCCCCCTTATACGGACAAGCAGCCTGTTAGGCCCTGCTTTAGTCAGGTCCTATTAAACTCTGGAAATGGCAGATCTGGAGGGCACTGTTAAGCCTTTGGCTGTTGAAGTAACCCATAAAGAATCCTATAATCACATTGCAGGGCACTGATGGCTTAGAAAAGGAGTCTCTTCCCTTTATTAAATCCACTTAGGTGTCATGGTTAGTACAGGCAATGGCATCTGAGGAGTTAAAATGGCTGGGATCATAGTGATGCAAGTCTACTTGCTACTCATGCTACACTAATATAGTGCGGTGCAAGAAGTGCAGTTCTGTAATATACAACCTTCCAGTGGCGGTTAACATGTCCATCATTGTGTACACTTTTGTATGGATGTTGCACTGCAATCCCCTAAGTGCCCTGTCTCCCATCACATCCTGTGGAGAAGCAAAAGAAGAAAATACACTAATGTAATGGCACAACCTTTTTGGACAGACGTATGTAGCTTGAGGTTTTGAGAGAAAATGTATTTTCTTTAAATAGAAGCCAGCAAATAGTTATTTGCTGGCTTCCATTTAAAAAAATAAATTTTCCTCAAAACCTCAAGCTACGTACGTCTGTCCAAAAAGGTTGCGCCATTACATCAGTGGTTTTTCTTCTTTCCTTCTCCACTTCTAAACTGGCCAACCCTAACAGGTTGCACAGTCACTGGTATGGCAGAACCAGGACTAGAAATGTACGCAACTTTTTTCACCAATTACTAAAAGACATCACCCACTGGAATCTACACTCGGCTCTGCTCCACACCAGATCCTCATCAGAGTAGCTCCACCTCCTTCCCTTTTTTCACCACTGCATCTATCCCCTCACATCTTGCATCCTTTTACACATCGCTGCCCACCAATTACCCAGGACACTACTACTCTAGTGATCTCTTGTAACCTAAAGTACATATTGTACACATACATCAACGGACATAATGTAACTCTTATTGGGTGAACATAATGTAACCCTCATTACATCAGTCCCAACAGAACTATTACACCCTATACATAGTAACATAGTATGCTAGGCTGAAAACAAAACAAATGTCCATCCAGTTAAGCCTGTTTCCACCCCCACCCGCCATATTGATCCACAGGAAGGTAAAAAAAAAAACCAATGAGATATAAGCCAATTTACCCCTATTTTGGGGGGAAAAATTCCTTCCCAACCCCATAATGCCATTCATCATAATCCCTGAATCAACACTCTTCAGAGAAAAGTTCCTTCCTGACTCCAAGTCTGGCAGTTGGAAGATCCCGGCATCAACAACCCTACTGACTATTTAATGTCTATATGCTGTAAAGTCATACTGCTCTAAAAGACATCTAGTCTCCTCTTAAACTCCTCTATGGCTTTTGCCATCACCACGTCCTCAGGCAGAGAGTTCCACAGTCTCACTGCTCTTACAGTAAAGAACCACTTCTTTGTTGGTGATGAAACCTACGTTCCTCTAACCGTAGAGGATACCCTCTTGTTACCGTCGCCATCCTGGGTATAAACAGATCATGGGAGAGATCCTTGTATGGTTCTCTACTGAATTTATACATAGTTATATAATTCCTAAAACACAAAACTTCAGGCATGCTCTAAAAACGCACCTCTTCTTATGATATCTCCTAAACTAAACCCCTCAGTAGTCCTCCTGATAACATGCTCCCTATCCTACTGACTGCAATCCCAGCTAGCTGCAATCATCTGCCCCCTGCAGTCATACAGATTCAGCCGCTATATGGCTCAATATGACCATTGTCTATGTGTATAGCATCCCTCACTCCCCATCTCACCATACCGTGCACATCTCCAGCCCCTTTACCTTCTGTATCACCCCAATACTTGTAGTATGTAAGCTCGTTGGAGCAGGACCTCAGCCCTACTGTTTCCATCAATTGATTACTACATGCAACCGTGGTTTTGTTAGTTTCTCCCTGCTTTGTAAGCACTGCAGAATATGCTGGCGCTATATAAATATAGATTTTCATTATTATTTGGTAACCCCTTAATCGTCTTTTTTCTAGGGTGAATAATCCCAATTTTGATAGCCTCTCTTGGTATTCCAGTCCTCCCATTCCATTTATTAATTTAGTTGCCCTTCTTTGAACCCCCTCAAGCACTGCAACATCTTTCCTGAGCACCGGTGTCCAGAACTGTCCACAGTATCACATGTGAAGCCTTATATAGTGGAAAAATAATGTTCTTGTCCCTCGCCCCCATACCTCTTTTAATGCACCCCATAACTTTATTTGCTTTTGCAGCAGCTGACTGGCATTGATTGCTCTAGTTAAGTCTACAGTCAACTAGTACCTTCAGGTCTCGTTCCATATCACTTTTCCCTAGCAGTACCCCATCTATCTATATATATAAAGATGAAAGCCCTCACTAACTCACTCACTGACTAACTGACTGACTCACTGACTCACTCACTGACTGACTCGCCACTAATTCTACAACTTCCCGATGTCGTAGAAACATGAAATTTGGCACAAGTATAGATTATGTCCAAAGTAGTAAAAGTAAAGGGGTCCCAACTCGATTATTCAATTCTAGCGCAAAAGAACTAGCGTCCAAATTTTACGTACATAATCTAATTCTCTCACTTCCCGATGTCATAGAAACATGAAATTTAGCAACAGCATTGATTATGTCATAAATAGGAAAAGCTAATGGGTCCCAACTCAATTATTCAATTCTAAATGCAAAAGAATTAGCGTCCACATTTTACGTACGTAATCTAATTCTCTCACTTCCCGAGGTCATAGAAACTTGAAATTTGGCACGAGCATTGATTATGTCATATACAGGAAAAGTTAATGGGTCCCAACTCAATTATTCAATTCTAAGCGCAAAAGAATTAGCGTCCAAATTTTACCTACATAATCTAATTCTCTCACTTCCCAATGTCATAGAAACTTGAAATTTGGCACGAGCATTGATTATGTCATAAATAGGAAAAGTAAAGGGGTCCCAACTCGATTATTCAATTCTAAGCGCAAAAGAATTAGCATCCAAAATGGTGAACATATTTTTTTCCTTGGTATCTCTAAAGTAACCACGACTTCATAAGATTTTCTGTGTGAACACCAGATAAACACCAGTACCAAATTAACTCAGGCGAAGCCGGGTATATCAGCTAGTATATATATATAAAGGCAAAAGCCCTCACTGAATGACTTGCCACTAATTCTCTAGCTTCCCGGTGACGTACCAACTTGAAACTAAGCTCGACCATTCCTTTGGTCAATAATAGGAAAAGTAAAGGGGTTGCAAGTTGATTATTAAATTCTAAGTGGAAAAGTAAGTGACCCCCTATGTAATTTACCTAATCCAATTCTGTAACTTCCTGGTGTCGTACAAACTTGAAATGTGGCATGACCATTCTTTAGATCTTAAATAGGAAAAGTAATGGGGTCACAACTTGATTATTCAATGCTAAATGCAAAAGTAAGTGACCCCCCCTATGTAATGTAACTAATAACACACATCTGTACCGCACAAACGTGAAATTTGGCAAGAACATTGTTTAGGTCCTAATGGCTAACAAAAATACATGATGTTATTGCAAACTTTCAGACCTACGCAGACTCCTTCATCAAGGCATAATGAAATGAATCCAAAGAAACATGCATATACACTATATGGACAAAAGCATTTGGACACTACATGTTTTTCAGAAAAAGTGCTTTATTATTCTATTTAGTAACATGTAGGCCCTCCTTTGGCTTTTATTACACGGAAACACGCTGAGGCAGACTTTCCACAAGTTCTCTGTAAGTTTGGGCAGCAATAGCTCGCCATTCCTCGTGTGAGGCAGTGAGAAGAGATTGTTGTGAAGATGGGCGCTCGAGCTCGTCCCACAACTGCTCGATCGGATAAATGAATAGTTATTACAAAATTAGCAGCTTTTTACTTTACCCGTGCCTTTCCCAACATACCATTCGGCAAACTCAGTATTTGCATAGTTGCTGATTTTCTGCAGTGTCCTAATACTTTTGTCCATATAGTGTACATGTACACACATACCTATGACAAGGCACAGACATGGTGGGATTAATTTGTACTTAAAAGAATACTACAACAGAAATACAAACATAGATGTGAAGGTTTTATGGTCCCTGAATTAGTGTTAAGAGATCATCAGGTCAGCAGTGTTATCTGTGTTATAGATATCTTATACTTCCCATTCACGCATGAATCCATTTCAAGGATTTAATTTTATTGCCTTTCAATGTAATAACTTTCATGTCTTCCAAGTTGTGTCCGTGACTAGAAAAGTGCTCGGCCACATGGAATTCTGTCTTTCTCTGTTTAATCGTGTGGCAATGAGACCTCATCCTGGCTTTCAGTTTCTGTCCTGTTTCTCCAACATAAAGACCCCCAGCAGGACATTTACTGCACATGATCAGGTACACAACATTGGACGAGGAACATGTGAATGTCCCCGGGATCTTATAGTCCTGCTGTGTGTGGGGGATGTGTATCCTGTCCGTGGTCCGAACATGTCAGCAGGTCTTACAGCTCCTTACCTTACAGGGATAAGTTCCTTTTAGTGTGTCAGAGAATAATGCACTCCTGATTATAAAGTTCCTCAGACTTGGAGGTTGCCTGTAACACAGAAGTGGAGGGTCTGGGAATATAGTTTTCAGACGGTCATCCTTGTGTAGGTATGGTGGAGTTTCTTTGCAGTCTTCCTTAGTACCTCTAGCTGTGAATTGTAGGTCACTACTAAAGGCACAAGTCCATTTTTTCTTTCTGCTTGTATTGGAGTAGTTGATTTCTGGGTAATCCTGGTGGCTTTGGTGATTTGGTCATCAATTGAGGTGGGATGGTAGACCTGATTTAAAAATGTCCTTTTAAGATGGTATAGATGTTTCTCTCTGTCTGTTGGGTTGAAGCAGATCCAGTTGCATCTGATAGCCTGGCTGTAGACAATGGACTTTTTGATGTGCTTAGGATGGGAACTATCCCATCTGACGTATGTGGGTCAATCAATTGGAATGTCTCAATTGAGTTGTTTGAAATTTTTATAGTGGTGTCCAGAAAGTTGATTTCTGTATACGAGTAGCTTAATGTCAGATTTATGGTGGGGTGAAGTGCACTATAATTGGCTTTAGCTCTGGTCTCTACTTCTGCTTTTTTCAGTAGCTGGTTCTTAACTGCTTCTAGCTGGTTCTATCTGCTATTTTTCGCTAAATTCTCTCAACCAATCAGTGAGGAGAGGTTATTCTTCAATCACCGAACAGCTATCTACTGTTCCTAAGTAGCCAATAGGGTGCAGTGTGAATTACTAGACAGAATAGGCAAGAAGAATAAACATTTAACATTTTTTAAGTGGTACACACACATTTCAGTAAAATCACCACATTGACTTCTGTAGTGGGACACTACAGGATCTTCTAGGTGGTGATGTACTAGTGTAGTAGCCCAGAGTTAGTAGGGTCCCTCCGTAATGTTCTATGCCTGCATCGTGTCAATGTCTTGATAGTGTCTTATCTGTGGAGTGCATTAGATTTATGTGGATTGCATGTTTGCAGGAGTGAAAGGTATGTCTGGTATGTTCTATCCTGTCTGGAAAATGTAACGTTCTGTGTGTATCATTTGTGGTCTTGTGATTGTGCCAGATATGTGTGTTTTCAGAATGCAATGCAGGTGGAGTAATGCAGTCAGGAGAAGGCTGAAAAGTCTGACACCCACATTCTGGACAAGTCGGTCTGTATGTGGAGCATGGCCTGATGCTCAGTCTCGGCCTAACCAACCCGGGATTCCTCAGCGCTTCTGGTGAGCTCTGGGAGTGAAACAACCCACTGCCTAGCGAGAAGAGGAGAAAGTGAGTGTGGACCGGTAGAGAGAGAGTTTGCCGAGAGAGGAACTTCCCAGATAACTTTTACTGTGGAATATCCGAATGCCCTGAGAATCCTCCCTGTTACACCACTTTGGTTTGTTGTTTCTGTTCCAACGCTGTTTGTTTGGATTGAAGTTCAGGAGTTTACAGTAAATGAGCAGAACCGACCATTCCCGGGTCTTGTTCAGAAAGTAACCCTGTATGTGGTCTACTTTATTTTGTTTGAAAGATTCGCCGTAGAGGATGGAAAGTGGCATCAACTGGACTTAAGGTAACCAGCGGTTACAACGTTTGTGATCTCCCCCAGAGGTAAGGCTGTTGGGTCCTAAGCTGCCCCCAGGGGAGGAGATGGTACAGCCCTGTGACAAGGCCATTCTCTAACCCGGTCTTCTCAGCTGTGGGCCTAGCATCCTTGCCTGTATCAAGAAAGGGGTGGGACTCTCTCTCTTTAGTCTCCTATGAGGCTATGGCAAAATAGCGCCATCTGGCACTCTTCAACATTGCGCGTGAAGTGCCTGGCCTTTCCTGCTCTCCTGCCTCCTTGTCCTGCTCTGGTTGATGGAGGTCAGCTGATGACACAACACTACTGTGCTCTTCAGAATGGCGCTGGCAAGCACTGGTTCTGGCTCCCCACCACCCCTCTTGGGTACCAAACCTGAGGGGGCAAGACCTGAACGCACAGCTGTTGGCCGCTCTAACACAGTGGCAGTGCCGCTGCTATGTGTAGTGACCCAAAGGTATCATTACTAAATGTTAATCTAGTTCTGGCAAAAATAAGTGTGTTTTAAGTATTTTTACCTGTTATGATAGTTTAACATCCTGTTATTTAGGTTGATATGGTATGTACATTGGAGTTGGTGGCTGCAGGAATCAAAGGGTGTAGATCAGAGGGATAGAGTAGCCCCCATAATTCAGCATCACTTAGTATCTGTCTAGCTCAGTGTTTATAAACTCCAGTCCTCAGGGCACCCCAACAGGTCATGTTTTCAGGATTTCTTCAGTGTTGCACAGGTGATGTAATTATTGTCAGTGCCTCACACATTGCCACAGGTGTTCTTACCATAGGATATCCTGAAAACATGACCTGTCCGGGTGCCTTGAAGACTGCAGTTGGGAAACACTGGTTTAGCCTCTCATCAAACCAGCTGTATGCTACTGGGAGGACCAGTATATAAGTTACACAGTTCCAAAAGCTTCAGAAAAGAGAGCACACTAAATGTAGTAAGAAGTGCAGACAGACGGTTAAGGGAAAAATCTCACTACAGCCTTATTCCTAAGGAAAGACGAAAGTGCCAGGTAAGAGTTTGTAGGGAGTGTAGCAATGTTACCCCCTTACAGTAGAATTACAGCAAAATCCAAAATAGAACATTAAAGGACTTTTCCCACTAAAGACATTTTCCCCTATCCACAGAATAGCAGATAAGTGTCTGACCACTGGGGGTCTGACTGCTGGGACCTCTATTGGTCCTGAGCCTGATACATCCCAAATGCCCCATGTGGATGGAGTGAGTGACCACTGCTACATTCCCTTCTATGTGATCGAGGGAGATTACTGAGCACATAGATCTCTTCCTATCCAATATTAGCACATAGAGTGGTGGTCACACATCAGTGTAGTGGGCCAGAGTTAGTGAGGTCCCTCCATAAGGTTGAATGTGCTTGTCTCATGCAATCGTATTGTCAGCGTCTTCTATGTGTATGCATTTTTTGTGTAAAGCACCTCTATAGCACTGAATGGGTTAATGTCTGGGTTATGTCTGGAAAATGTATCACGTTTTATGTCATGTGACTGTGAATTATATATGTGTTTGCAAGGTGGATGCAAGTTAGTCTAGGGGAGCTTCTTGCAAAAGTGACCGTGAGAAGAGGAATTTGTGGGAGTCTGCCCACACACAGCCACTGATCCGTCTAGAGGTAAATCAGCGAGTTCTGCTCTGGGAGCCTCCATGTGAGTAAAGAGAAGGAACGGCACTGACCTGAGTGATAGAGGAGCAGGAAGCACAGGGATCCCTCTATGGTGTCCATTATAGACAATTCCTCTGTTCTGCGGATCCCTTCTCTGCAGGCTGTAGATCTTGCAGGACTTGGTCACCTGAAGGTAATCCCTGACCCCTGGAATCCTTTGACTGGTCTCTAAGAGAAGACGGAAAGTTTAGTCCAAAGTCTCTGATCACAAAGTACATTTATCCTGTGTAGCAGGTGGCAAGTCTGAGGAAGCTTTCACTTTCAATACTGGATCATTTCCAAGTGTGTAAAAATAGAATATACCACAGAGAGATCGTGAAAGCCATGAAGAACACCGCGGACTCCGGAGTGATAACTCACATATAGTAATATATCTGGGGGTACTGGATCTGATTGCAGAAATCCTGCAGCTGTCAAGAGTCTTACAGACAATGCTCCCTGGGGAAAGCTAAGGGAACCTGTAGTCACGTTTGAGCCCCATAAACTCCATTATGAGGCTCAAAAGTGAAGGCGCAGGGAGCCGGGGAAGATGTGTTTCATACTCACTAATTCCACCATTCTAGTGCTGTGTCCCCACAAATTTGCTGTGTGACTCTTCTCGCCCAGCTGTGCATGCTCTCTCATAGAGATGAATGGGAGACCGTGCGCACACAGACGGGTGGGAAAAGTCACACTATGTTGCAGGCTCAGCAACTTTGTGAGGACACAATGCTAAAACAGGGGAATTGTTGAGTATAAAAGACAGCTCCCCAGGCTCCCTGTGCCCTCATGTTTGAGCCCCATAATTTAGTTAATGGGGCCCTAATGTGACAACAGGTTCCCTTTACAGTGGTATTCCAGTTAAGTTTTGATTCATCCACCGGATGGCTGAAATTTGATAGATCGTTGGGGATTCGACATTTGGGACCTCCACTGATCCTAAGAATGGGGAACTCATGTTCTCCATTTTCACAGTTCAAGATGGATTATCCCCTTTCTGTAGTGTAGTGGGCACACCTCCCAACTTTTGAGCAATAAAGAAAGGGACAATTATAGACAAATTTTTAGGACAAGCCACACCCTTTTATGCTAAGCCACACCCTCTGTATCCAGTAATACTGCCCTTCAGTGACCCTCTCACAGTGATGCTGTCCAAATCGGGGACTGTCTCACCAAATCAGAGATGGTTGGGACACATACATAAGTAGTGCAGTGTAGTAAACTAGCAATCCAAGGACCGCATCTTGTTAAATCGAGGGACAAGAAAATAGGTAAATAGAGGTTAAATGAAAAAAAATTCCCTATAAAACTCCCTTCTTCCGAAAAATAAATAAATAGTAATACACACATTACGTATTGCAGTGTTAATAAATACTCGCACTATGAAAATATCATGCCTGTTAGGCTGCATTCCCACGAACGTATATCGGCTCGGTTTTCATGCCGAGCTGATATATGGCATCTCTCTCTGCAGGGGAGGAGGATGGAAGAGCCAGGAGCAGGAACTGAGCTCCCGCCCCCTCTCTGCCTCCTCTCCGCCCCTCTGCACTATTTGCAATTGGGAGAGGTGGGACAGGGCGGGGCTAATTCATGCCACTTAGCCCCACCCCATCCCGCCTCCTCTCATTGCAAATAGTGCAGAGGGGCGGAGAGGAGGCAGAGAGGGGGCGGGAGCTCAGTTCATGCTCCTGGCTCTTCCATCCTCCCCCCCCCCCCCGTCCCCCCTGCAGAGAGAGACAACGTATATCGGCTCGGCATGAAAACCGAGCTGATATACGTTTGGTGAATGCAGCCTTAGGCCGGACTCACACGGCCGTATGTGTAATTGCTGTGTGAGTCACTCAGCATTTTACTGCAGTGGAGCCGGGGGTGACCCGGCCTATCACTGCCTATGGGACCGATATTGTACTGCGTATAACAGCATATCTCACACACGCTGTTATGCGCAGTCTTCCTGATTTTTTTTTTTTTTAATTGTTTACATTTCACACACTGTCACTTCGCAGCGGCACATAAACACGCTGCCGATATGCAATATAGTTATGTATGGATGGCGTTGATTACGTGCCCATGGAGAACAATGGGCTTTCTCGCACCTAGCACACTGCAAAATAGAACATGCTGCATTATTTTTTGCGCTCGCGTGTTACCCAATTCCCATATGCAACTGTGATAACCTGAGAATTACCGCATATCGAGTGCATAATATGGGGTAAACTTACGCTCGGATGAGTCCAGTCTCATATGGCACGGCGAATAGTGGAACAAAGAATGCCAGAACTGTTTCTCATCCGCCTAAGATATCATATTACTTATACCACACGGTGCTGTAGAAAAAATAAAAGCTGGGCAGTGCGGTCTTAGCCTTACGCCGATGACACACTGCCGTATCTTGCCCATACTACAGCAGTACGCCTCGGACTGACCACAGGTCTCCTGACCTGAACCCTGAGCATCATAGCAATGTACGATGATTGGAGTTTGGGTCAGTTCGCAGCACACTGCTGTATCATGGACACAAAATGGAGGTCAAAATATGTCAGTTTGTCACCGGCCTTATCACCACAGGATTATGGTAAAACTGCAACTCCCAGCATGTCATGAATGTCTGGAATTGTAAGGTATCCTGGAAGTTGTAGTTCTATCAAAATCTCAATAAATGAAGGACCTACATGTTGATAGTCTGCAACTACCAGGGCATGCTAGGAGTTGTAGTTCTGATGGCATGCTGGTAGCTGTTGTAGATTGAACTCTCCCATCAGCAGCACCATTTTACCTCCTAATCATCCCTCCACCACTAGCATTAACCTCTTCTCCCCCCTCTCCCCTGTATGCTGGAGGGAGAGCTCTAAAGGCTCTTCTTTCCTCCACTGCAAAAAGCTGATGAATTATATAATGAAGTACCTTATAATGTGTATTGCACCTCTGCAGGATTGAATGGGTTAATGTCTGCAATATCTCTGGAAAATGTATCATGTTGTGTGTCATGTGACCATGTTTTATATATATATATATATATATATATATATATATATATATATGTATGTTTGTGTGGACTAAGTTATTTCAACATCAAGATTCACCGCAGAGGATGGAGTGGTGTTGTTATGTATGACAAAGAGACTACAGGTAACCTCCGGGTACTTTTCTCCTGTGACCTCCTCCAGCAGTAACTTGGTCGGGTCTCAAGGTACCGTCAGGAGAGGAAATGGTAGAGCCCCATCACAAGGTCTTTATCTACCCAGCTATCTTCTCGGCTGTGGGCCCGCTCCTCAGACGCTGCACATGTGACTGTGATGTCAGCACAGCTCCTTCATCCAGTCTAATTTCAGTAACTGCACTGAAAAGGGAGAGAGGGGAGGGACAAGTCTACTGCCACCTAGGACTGCAGAATCTGAGACGTTGGGAGTACTGGCAGCGGAGGAATGGTCACACATGTGTAGCAGGTGCTTCATTCCTCTTAATGGCGCAAGCACAAAGCTGAGCGTTGTGATCGGCTATTTCTGTCTGCCCAATAAAAATGAGTGGAGCTGTGCTGGCGGACAGGTGAAAACTAGAAAAAACATCATATAATCGGAATACCCCTTTAACCAAATTAGCTTTCCTCCAGAATGAGAAGCTTTACTAGAAGAAGGTAACTACCAATGGGTAAAGTGACCAGATGTCCCAATTTACGCGGGACAGTTCCGCTTTGGGACCCTGTGTCCCACTTTCCCCATGGTCCCAGGCAGGACAGCTATTTGTCCTGCTTTTGGGATGCCTGGTCACCATTAAAATGAAAACCAGCTGTGCTGCTACAGCTCCCCAGCTAATAATCACTAAGCGCTGCTGCAGCTAGATGCACACACTGACAGCAGTGTATGTATTGAGGATCCTCCTCCCAAACTCTCCCACTTGGTTCCGCTGGAGGAGAAGAGGGGCTGCTGTGGGCACACACTTCCACCAGCAGCAGCGCTGAGAATATGAGGAGGTAAGTATATTGGTCTCAGGGCGTCTACTGTGGGGGGATACTAATACAACTGAAGCTACTGTGGGAGAGCGACACTATTGCTACTGAAGCTACTGTGGGGGACACTATTATTACTCTACATGTGGCAGCTTTGCGCACGTAGCAGAGCTGTGGGCGGCGTGTGTCACGCGCGCACGTAGCAGAGCTGTGGGTGGCGTGTGACATACTCACATGTAGCAGAGGTGTGTGTGTCAGTCAAATACCATTGATGATATATCCCCAGGATGTCATCAATAGTTGATCAGCCGGTTCTGCTGTTTGTAACTGCAGGCACAGCTCTCATTGAAATCAATGGGAACTGCCCCTACAATTACAAGAGCCGGGCACTATGCAGGTGTCGGTGTAGCGACTTCTACTCCAGCACCTGTGTAGCAGTGTTGCCAGTAGAGTCCGCGTATCGGACCTTGGCCGATTAACTATTGCTGACCTATCCTGAGGATAGATCATCAATAGTATTTCTGCCTGAAAACCATTTTAGCAACATTAAAAACAGCAATAACAAAAATCAAAGTTCCACCCTTTGCAATCTAGGCGTACTTGTACAATGTGTCCTTCATAACAGGGCAAATAGTGCTTCTTGATCTGGCTCCTTGGCGCTGCATCACTTCCAACTTTATCATTGGCTTTAGAATGCATTACTGTACAAATACACTTATGACTCTTGGCGCTAACAGTCCACCTAACTGGTTATGTGAGTATTTAATCCCTTGCTCATGTATAGCAGATCTTTTTCCCATGATGTGTTGCATTGAGCCAGTTCAGGAGATGCTCAAATGTTGTTTTTAGTAAGGTGAGGTGTCCTATGGACGGGGAAGATTTCTACCATCTTACAGTCTGAGTGATCAGCATGTCTATAAGTTGTCTTATTACTCAGTAACCTCAGGACTCCCACACCTCTTTTAGTTCTCTCCCATCATTCAACTCAACAACAGAAATCTCGTATTCCTATGGCTGTTGCATCTTGACAAGTCTCACCCTGATTGGGGTTCTATTTGTGCTGCTGGTAATTTTCTGTTTCTGCAAATCTGAGACACGAGTCTCATCAATCCAAGGAGGTAATGCGTAGTATAGTGGCTTCTGCTTGGTTTGCCCTAGAGCTCAACACTGCTGTGACTTGGTTTGTGAAGTGATGCATTGTATGTGCCCATCACAACCCAGGCCATTTGGTCAAAGGACCTCCTCACCGTTGCTGGATAATCAAACTAATGCAATTCAAACTTGATTGATTGGTGTTACTAACCAATACATAGTAGTGCTAGATTACCTTACAGCTGCCCAGCGAGGAATATGTCAAATAGGACCAACCTATTGTCATTATATAGATCCGAAGGATAATATACAGGTATGGACAGACAAGAAAAGTATTCCACGACTAACAAGGCACACTTCTTCAGACAGTTTCCCAAATTAATCTTAGGCGAATGCAATGTGTTGTGATGTATTTTCCTTGTCCTGTATTTCATCTAATTATAGGAAGGGATAATGCAGAAGATAGGGACAGGATGGTGGCATAGACATGCATCCTTGCGGAAGTAATCCTCATGCTGAAGGAGACGGTTTGGGCTCTCTGTAGATGTTAGAGAAGGACATTGGGAAAATGATGGAAAAGCTAAAATTGAGGCACAAACGGCCCTCTCAGGTTGTACCGAAGAGAATTGTAACAGGAAACCAGAGTAAGTCCAGTGTTGGGTAAAAAACCTTTTAGTCTTTCTTAAACAATACAGACAGACATGAAGGAACAGAGAGGATGTGTGGTTTTATGTTTCAGGCAAGCATGGTGCCCTTAATCATAAACATGAAGAAACATGTGAGTAACACATCACAACAAGTAGTCAATTAGGTGCTTAAAGCAAAAACACATGACGGAGGCAAAATACAATTACAGGGAAACCGAGTAAAAACAACTAATAGGAGGAAAAATGTCCTTTATGAACCAATAAGAAATGGGATGAAACAGCTGATACATTTTTTTTCTTCCTTGCAGCATGTTCAATATCAGATATAGGTCTTCAAGAGAACTGTATCCCTCTTAATTTCATAATCTTTAATTCCTTTACACTCGAATGGGTACATATGGGTAAAAGATGGGGCTACTTTTCAAGGTAAAAGGAATAGACCCCACAACATCTTTTAAGATCATTATCATTACTCAAAAAATTAACTCCCATAGTTTGTTTTATTCTCTGTATAAAGAAATGCAGAAAAGGTTCTTACCTCCATCACTGCTAGAAATATGTTTTTGGAACTGGCAGATGATCTAGCAGAATCTGTAAATTTACTGTTCACAAAGCTCAGCCACAGCCCAGGGGGAAATTAGCTCAAGTATGCCCCTAGTGGTAGAGTGTAAAAATAATGTTAAGACTATATGTTGTACTGAGAGTGAGCTAGAGGGAGGTATTGCCAGTGTAGTGTCTTGTGAAGATAAGGTAGTTGCTAGTAGCAATCAATTGTCTGTGGGGAATACAGTTAATAAGAGGCTACTGGCAGAAGAAGCAAGAAGGATTCTGGATCATACCATAGCTGTCCTCTATGAAGTTGCATGGTTGAAGACAAAAGCTGAGATCATATTAAAGGAGAATGAGCACCTCAGAAGGTTAGCCAAAGGATGAAGCTGAGCGCAGAATATGTCTGGAAGCACAAGCTGCACAGTGTGAACAGGACTTTAAGAAAATGCAAATAAGAGCCCAATAGTTAGAGATGATGCATTGCAAGTCAGAAGGAGAGTCTGCAGATTTGCATAATCAAATTGCAGAGTTGAAAATGCAGTTAGCTAAGAGAAATGGTGAACTAGAGTCTCAGATGTGTGAGCTCAAAGAAAACCTAGAAACAGAGAAAGCTGCTTGCAGTCAGGCAGAGAAGCACACAAAGGTCTTGGAAGATATACTGGACTTCAAGGAATCACTCTATGAGCAAGTGGTGACCAACCTACAGAGATGCTTGGATGAGGAAGCTGAAGTATATGTAACCCAGATCCAGAAGCTGACTGAACAGCTAGAGCAAACTGAAAAGTTAAACTAAACCTTGGAAAAGGCCAAACAAGCTTTGGAAAGTGAGTGTACTAGACTGACTCATGAGGTGAAGGTGCTATTGGAAGACAAGTGTTACTCTCAATGTAAGAGAAACACAGTAGAGACACAGCTTCAAGAGCTACAAGTAAAAATCACTGACCGTGACAGAGTACAGGCAGAGCTGCCTGAGAAGGTGAACAGACTGCAGGTGGATAGGACTGGAAGGTCAGAGTAAAGAGTCTTAAAGGCTGGTGCGAGAAGAGACGCGCCAGAGGCTTGGCCTTAGTACACACCTGAAGAGAATGGAAGATAAGAGAAAATGAGACTTCAGCAGGAATTAGAAAAAAATTACTGTGGAGCTTGGTCACCAATGTCAGATTGTGTCCAAACTGGGGAAGAAACAGAAGACTTGTGAACAGGGGCTTACTGAAGAGAGAATCAAGTCTGTGAGATATACCATTGAATGTGAACGTGCTGAGAAAAAGGCTCGTAAGAAAGAAACTGAAGCACTAACCTTGAGACGCACCATGAAAGTAGTGTCAGAGGAAAAGGCTGTGTTTCCAAAGTTTGCCAATAACCTAAGTGTGAAGATGAAACACTGGGATTTGAATAGTGGTGTTGCTGAAAGTAGGTTCAGAGACTAGAGAGGTCTAGGACCCAGTTCAGACAGCAAAAAAAAAATTGATGTTTGATGAAGAATCTTAAAACTGAGATCAAGCAGTAAAGCATGCTAAGTTATGCTTAGAAGGTGACCTGCGCATTACAGGTGAACAGTTTATGAAAACTTGAGGGAAGAGATTACCTCTATAAACAATAGTAAAGGCATAGAGAAGGCAGAAGGGGAGGCTGCTGAAGCTGAGAAAGCCACTAAAGAAACAAAGTCTGGAAGAGGCCTCAAAAGTTGCAGGTGAAACATGTAAGAGAAGTTACAGAGTGTAACAAAACAGAATCAGTAGAGGCAGACTCCACACAAGGACCTCTAGAAGAGCAACAGAAGAACCAACAGCAGTTCAGGAATAAGAAAGATGAGTTGTAGCTAGAGATGCAGAGTCTAGAGGTTAACCAAATGGTAGGCACAAATGCAAAATCGCTCTACTGTATTGCTATGAGAACACAAAAACGGATCCACACAGAGCTTAGAATTGTTAAAATAGATAAAATTTATTACAACACAGAATAGTTAAAATCATATGTAGTAGGGGGGGGGGGAAGAAAAAAAAAGTGTATCTGGATATACAGGAACAGTACTTGAGCAATGGAATAAAAATTCATCTATGATATAAATGGGACAACAATATATACAGTAATGGATCTACTAAGTCATATATAATATAAGCCAGACAAAGCAAGGCAATAAATTAAGACTGTCAGACCACACAAAATATAAATACAAAGTTGTTACCACCATTGCAATCAAGACCTGTATCCTGAGCCCTAATGCACATTTCACATCGGTTTTCTCAAGGGGGTATGGTAATAATGACTGATCGTGTTTAAATAGTCTCCTAAACAACCTAATATGGAGCACCTGATGTATCACATGACTCCAAAGACCACACCCTCCAGCACGTCTCTCTGTGAGGGAGTGGTTCAGGAGTGTACAACCCAAACTACAAAATTAGATGTTATCTGACTGACTTGTTTCTTAGTGCACAGCTATAGCACACAAGCTAAGGTACCCCTCTCCAAGACAGAAGACTGGTGTTCAAGTCCCCAATGTATCATAAAAAGAACTTTTTTAAAAAGGTGAATCAAAATGCAGTGCAAAAGTAATAAAAAAAAAAAAAAGAGTATCCAAAACTATATACATCAGGAAAGGGGGCTAAACGCCCCTCCTAAAATAACAAGTCAAATAAATCCATTGGATGTTGCATTTGGTTCATAACCTGGAAGATAGAAAGCTTTAAGGATACTATCAAGACAGAATAATCAGATACAGTCTGAAATCTATTAGAATCACTTGGGTTTACATCTGTTAGCATCTGAATGAGGTGTTTGTGGTAAATGTAATCTTATAAATTGCTGTCTTCAGATTGATGATGAAGGGAAGGTCATTGAAGAAATTACAGATAGAATGCACAAGTTAGCCAGACCTGTAATGGATGGAATCCTAATGATTGGTTTGGGGGTGGTTTTGAGCATAGACACCTAGACCAAAATGATGATGCTCTATATGTATGTTGAGCATCAAAGTGCAGAATGTGGTAACTGAGATTTGGATATGAAAGCGTTAATGTAAGTAAGGTAATGGGTGTTGTATGCCTATTTTAGGGCAGGAGATGAGACAGCAATTGTAGGGTTAAAGAGTTACTGCACCTGTGTAATATTTAGTCATCCAAAATAATAATGGGCATACATATGTAAGCAGCTGTGTATATAGTCATATCAACTCCCAAAAAGATAGACTCAATGCACAGATTAAGAATACCAAAGAAAAATCTTTATTTACCAATCGCATTAAAATATTTCTATTTAAAATGTACAAGTTTCACAGGAGAATGCAGCCCTCACACAAAAACAGTACATTATAAGTCAAATATGCATTAATATAATGGTTGATGTGTCCTATGCGTGTTACAATGTATAACCAGCATCATATCACAATACATTAATAATAGTCACGTTACCACGCAAAATAAATGAACATATATAGCACAGACCTAGATGAGCACTCAACACAGTATTTCACCCAAAAGATTGCTTGAGCTACGCAGTTTCGGCAATGCTCATAGAAGTTAATGGGAGAGGGTTACATTGTTTTCAGAATTCCCAAGTTACAAAAACAACATACTTCTATGGGAGCTACAGTGACAGTGTAGAGCGGGGTGCTTGGCTATTTCCATACACCCCATCTCCACAATTAGGATGGCCAGGGGTGGTGGGGGCCCCAGAGGTGCCTGTCAGACTTTTATAGCATATCGGGAATAATCCTATAAATGTATCAGATACAGTTTAACTCGTAGTAGAAAATGCTTCAAAATTCACAACTGTACTACAAGCTCCAAAAACATTAACGGCAAAGGAAGAAATATCATCTGTGATGCAGTATGTTCAGAGGACGTGTATAATCTTTTCAATGGATGCCCTTTAACCCCTTAGTCACCAGGCCTGTTTGTGTCTTAATGACCAGGCCAAATTTTGGAAATCTTACATGTGTCAGTTTAACATAGAATAACTCCAAAAAGGTTTTGCATATCCAAGTGATTCTGACATGTTGTACTTCATTTAGGTGGTAAAAATAGGCCAATACAACCTATGTATATTTATTAAAAGTGCCAATATTGGGAAAACTTTGAAAAAATTTGTCATTTTTTCACATTTTCAACTGCAAAATGTCAAATATATGCAAACATACTGTACACATTTTAATGAGATATATATTTCCATCTGTTTACTTTATTCTGGATGCATTTAGGAGATGTACAAATTTTACATTGATTTATCAACATTTTGAGGAACATTTTGTTTTCCTGCACCAAGCTAAGATTGCAAAGGCTAATGAGTGTCAGAATAATAAATAACCCCACAAATGACCGCATTTTAAAAATTACACCCCTTAATGTATTCACTGAGGGGGTCAGGAGTATTTTGACCCCACAGTTTTCTGTTAGGAGTTAATGCAATTTAGAGGAGAAAAAAAATGAACTTTCATACAGTATTTTTGGAAATACTGCATGCCATTTTAAAGACAGTTTTTTTCTTTAGTACACATGAAAATGAGGATTTGCACCCCAAAATAGATACCCCTGTTTGCCCTGTGCTCAGAAACATACCCATTGTGGCCCTAATCTTTATGTCTGTATGCACAACGGGGCCCAAACTGAAAGGAGCAGCTGGTGGCTTTCAGAATAGAAATTTTGCTTGAAGGTGCTTTAGGCCCCATTGCCCACTTATAGAGCCCTTGAGTAGCCAAATAGAGAACCCTAGTGCAAATAACACCACCCTTTTTACATGCCTGGACACCAGGGGTTGTGGGAATCCCACCCTATTTTTGTGTACTGTCCTGCAGGCCTTTGTATTTGCATCATATAGGGCTTTATAAAGTGGGAGACTAGTATAATAATTATTAGTATACACATGGTACCCTTTATATAAAAATGTGCCCATGAGCTCCCAAACGATCTTGCCATTTGTGCTGATATTATCTGGGCAGTTAGGGGGATTTAGTTGGCGATCCCTTCCTTCATAAATTAAAAAAAAACAAAACATAGGTATAGCCTGATGTACTCTCGGAAACTTTGTATAACTTAACGCCATACCTGGCACGTTTAGAGGGTATGAACCTGCAGAATGATAGACGGCCCCTGAAACTCATAAGGGACTCGTCCACAGGCAGATTTTTTTCAGGGGTCTATATATTTTCAAAAGAATCTTTTAATAGTGATATTGGGGTCCTCAATTTACATAATTGGTCGTACGCAGGGTCAATTCTTGGGGGGATTTGCGTATTATCGACAAAATGGAAAAGCGGCATAATATTTTCAAATCAGCATCAGGACACTACTGACACAAATACAGGGGGTGCGTGAGCAGCACTAGTGGACCAGTAGGATCGTACGGAGGACTTTTTTGCTAGTCCCATTAATAGTATGATTCCCATTTTTTTTTTTAATCTCTGATACATTTGTGGTGGTCCACGCTCTAGAATATACAGAGCTGGCGTGCGCTGTAATAAATTGTCCAGTGTAAATATTTGTTTCCTGGACACTTAATTCTAGGACGCCATCACTAATAAATAACTGTAAAAAAATTAAAGGGGGCAAAACTAGCAATACCCACATTAATGCCTGGAGTCACAGTAAATTGGGGTGAAAATAAATCAGCAGAACTCCACATTGTGGTAGGCACTGCACTACACCACCCTGCTGCCCCAACCCCTTCCTCAACCTCCAATAGGCTAGGGGAAGAGCTGTCGCTTTAGGAATATAGCTCTTCTTTTGATGCAGTTGTGGTATTGCTACCTGAACTGCTAGCGGACAACAGTGCGCTCGCCTGATCTACGCTAAAACGTCTACGCTCCATTTTGGAAAATAACATTTTCTATGAAAGTAAATTTGTGGGTGAAGTGGGGTGATTAAGGTATTAGGGGCGGTGATGACGGGGTGATTGTGGGTTTTATGTTCTTTTTCAATCTCTATACGGCACAGGATTTTTCGCTGTTATCTTTCTCCTCTCACAAATCTCTCTCAGTGAGGGGAGAGGGATAGACAGGGCTAATCCTGTGCTGTATTTATTAAACCTATGACATGGATGACATGGGGACCAATCACTTTAGTCCCGGCTGGGTACTATGCCAAAGGCAGTTTGGTATGTGGTTCTACTGCGCATGCACTACCATTTTGTCAGGACATGCGCAGATCAGCAGAGATGCCCGGCAGCATCGGAGGCTTCAGGGGGCCATTCGGTGAGTATTTTCATCTCCTCTCACGAATCGGATCTGTGAGAGGAGATGAAACTTTTACTTTGATTGACTTTTTAAAAAACTTTTTCAGGATCGCCATTATCCATTGGACCAGGGACCGGTCACATTTCCTGCCTCCTGGGTATCCTCAGTAGGCAGGAGTCAGGATATTTCAAATCCCTTGCACCGATCCGGTCCTCTGTGCATGCGGCGCCACTTTTCCTTAGGCGTGCATACACAGAAGACAGCGGAAGGTCCTTTTCAGACAAGATCGTTGTGGGATATTGCGGAGGATGGGGGTTAGTAGTTTCAGTTCCCCACATGGATCCGGTCTATGAGGGGAGCTGAAACTAACTTTTTCTTCACTTTTTGTTTTACTTTCACGCGACTGGCATTATCCATTGGATAACGCTGATCGCATGATCAGGGGTCTCTCCCCGTGGCCCCCCATGAAAGCTCCAGGTTGTCAGCTACCTCTGGCTGTCACGTCCTCAGCCCACGTGGCTTTAATCCCCAGAGGAAGCGTGTTCTTACGGCCCTGGGGATTAAAGCCTACTTAGCTAGAATGTAATAACACTATGGGGTGGTCACTAAGGGGTTAGTGATTTCCCTAAGAAGGGTGACCTTGCCGGGAACCTGTCCCTCAGTGCCAGTCTTACATTCTATCATCTCTTCCTGGTACAGTACAGAGTACATCAGGGGAGTTATGGGACCAGGAGCCCGAGATACTCGTATAATGGCAGGAGGACACATGTTAAGAAGCCAAGTAGTGGCGGGTAGAATACATGTTTTCTGCTCCTCATTGCTATGTGAACATGCACTGCATATACATCTGTCACTTATCAATGACTGCTGCAAATTACAGTCACCTCCCGTAGAATATTTACTATTTTGTGACCTTCCCATTCATTTTCTCTACATACTGAAGCCAACTAACAATCCTCTACATGGCGCTCATACATGTTATTATGGAAGTGGTCTAGATTGTCCGTCTATAAAGGCCACAGTGGTCAGTCTTGGTACTGGTCGCTCTCCTTGTATTTTGAGAGCTCCTGGTCTTCACTCTTGCCCTCTGCACGGACAGTTGGACTTGGCAGCAAGGAGCCTCCTGGTTTCATCCACAGAGCTGCTGCCAGCAGACTGGGCAGATGAGAAAAGTGTAAATTGTGGGAAGGCAGGAGTTAATACCTCTATATACAGAATATACATAGGAGCCAAACCAGAAGACCCAATCCAGGTCATGTACAAGATGAGCCAGGACACCAGAGAGGAACTACAGGACAAAGCACAGCAGGTAGTCCAGGGTCAGATACAGAGCAATGAAAGAAAGGGTTAATCCAGAACACAATCCATGTGAACAGCCTCAGAGGTGCAGCAAGAAGAGACAATAACTGGCAGGAGGATCCTGGGAAAGCTGGGTTATATCATCTGGATAGATCAGCTAATCAGGAACTGCTGCATGATGTTAGAGCCCACAGAGGAGAATTAACCCCTACCTGGCTGCAACTACTGGGTGCGGTCACATAGAGTCAAGGCTGCAGTAATAGAACAGTAGCGTCACCAGGATGAGATGGCTACACGACCGTCACACACCGGCCAGAACGCAGCTGCTGGTTGGAACACAGTGAGGTAAGTCCGTGACGCGGGTCACCTTCCGGTTTCTTCCATAAAATGTGTATCATACATGAGGCTGCAGAATAATCCACAGACTAATCTCACCCCGTTAGTGACAGATTATCGCCCTCATCTGACATTACAGCTGCTAAATGTGGGAAGCCGTACACCATTCACCGCTCTCTGTATATTACCACTAATAAGGGCATAAAGGAATGACATTAGTGTCCATTATTCACAGGAACCAAGTACTTTATTTCATTTTGCATCCTTCATCTTGGTTACATCTTTTCCTTCCTGCTTCTCATCATTCGTGGTTATCGGAGGGCACTGGTAAACCTATAAAGCTACAAAAGACAACAGGGATTATTTCTCAGGATGTTCCTCGTCACGTCGGCTGGTTCTGTATACAGGAGACGTCGGTCCAGGATTCATCTGATTTGTCTTATTATGGGGGCCACACGTCCTATAATAATCTAGGGGCACAGAGGAAACTCCCTATAAGGACCGGGCACAAAGGTGACTCCCTGGTTATAAGGGCCGGGCACAGAGGTGACTCCCTGGTTATAAGGGCCGGGCACAGAGGTGACTCCCTGGTTATAAGGGCCGGGCACAGAGGCGACTCCCTGGTTATAAGGGCCGGGCACAGAGGCGACTCCCTGGTTATAAGGGCCGGGCACAGAGGCGACTCCCTGGTTATAAGGGCACAGAGGCGACTCCCTGGTTATAAAGGCTGGGCACAGAGGGGACTCCCTGGTTATACGGGCCGGGCACAGAGGGGACTCCCTGGTTATACGGGCCGGGCACAGAGGGGACTCCCTGGTTATACGGGCCGGGCACAGGACATCACCGAGGACTGTATAATCCAGCAAGTCATGTGAGAACAGTCATCGTATATACTGGAAATACTGAGCGCTGCACAAGTCACCTGAGACGAGGTGGAAACGAGCGCTATGTGGTGCCACGATAGTGGGAATAGTAATAAATAGAGATGAGCGAACGTACTCGGATAAGCACTACTCGTCCGAGTAATGTGCTTTATCCGAGTACCGCTGTACTCGTCTTGAAAGATTCGGGGCACTCCGCTGCTGACAGGTGAGTCGCAGCGGGGAGCGGGGCAGAGCGGGCGGGAGAGAAAGATCTCCCCTCCGTTCCTCCCCGCTCTCCCCTGCAGCTCCCCGCTCCGCAGCGCGTCCCGAATCTTTCAGCACGAGCGGGGAGGTACTCGGATAAAGCACATTACTCTGACGAGTAGTGCTTATCTGAGTACGTTCGCTCATCTCTAGTAATAAACTATATGTAGATGGCACTAATATAAGGTTGATGTGTATATTATACTGGGGGGGGGGGAAATCACTGGATGTTTGGATTATACTGGGGGGGGGGGCTCATTGTGGATGTGTAGATTATACTGGGTGGGTCACTGTGAATGTCTAGATTATACTGGGGGCCAGGCACAGGACACCACCAAGGACTGAGGACTGTATAATCCACTAAGTCATGTGGGAACAGCCATAGTATATACCAGCAAATACTGAGTGCCGTGAGTCCTACAGTCACCGGAGACGAGGTGGGAACGGACTGTACAGGGTGCCGCCATAGTTGGAATAGTAAGAAACTTTATATAAATGACATTAATATAAGGTAACACAAAGTAACGTCTCACAATGGAGCAAGAGCAGACAAGACCTGACCCCAAGGCTAATTTCACACAGGTGAGTGCGATACCGGGCCGTGCTCCCCAAGTGCGATGTCCCCGTGGATCCCCGCGGATGTGATCGTTTGTGTGTCAAAAACGCATCACATCTCTTCTGGGAAGTAGCGGTCTGACAATATTAACACTAAAGGGTTCATTCACAAGGGTGTGTTTTCTACCAATATTCAGTCCCTATTTTATCCTGATTGGGGGCTCAGTCAGACAATCGTTTTTTTCACACATTTAGGCACGTGAAGCGAATGCGCAAAACGCATGTATAAAAATTGCATGACCGAAGCGGCAGACGCGTTTTTAAATCCACACTTGTGCGGTTACATGATAGCAAAATTTGCACATAAAAGTGCGGTCCCATCGCTATCCCCTGTTGCGGCTGTGAGGCTGCAGCAGGGGATTCCTTGGATGTAAAACCACTGGATGCTGTCACATCCAGGGGCTTCACCTTGTTGTCAATGGGGTGGGCCGGCAGCAGCGCCGCCCCCACTGCAAACATAGCAAGAAGATTGTGCTTCCCTGTCACAGCTGTGGCAGAGGAGCACAATGCTATCCCATTGCTTTCAATGGGGCCGATGCTGCTGACACCCCATTGAAAGCAATAGGATGAAGGCAAATCCTGCAGCGATGATTTTCGAGGAGGGGTGCTTGAAATATAAGCCCTACCCCAAAAATCATCCTTGCTGTAGAAAAAAAAAATGCTAATGTGCTAGCATCCTGGGGTTTCACATCCAAGGAATCACGATCCGCTCCCATTGCTTTTAATGGGGCGGCAGCAGCGCCGGCGCCATTGAAAGCAATGGGATAGCATTGCGCTCCTCTCCCCTCATCAGTGAACACTGTGACAGTGCTGTCACAGTGCTCAGTGAGGAGGGGACTCATCGTGGGGATGAAGGAATTCCCTGGTGCAGCATTCACAGCTGTGGCGATGCGATGTACAAAATTGTAATAGGCTCTCCTATTTTTGCAGGAGTGAATTTTATTCCCTTGAAAAAAAAACGGACATGTGACCACTTTCATTGGAAAGCATTGGTTCTAATAGAGCTGTTTTTTTCCGCACCTATACCTGCGGGGAAAAAAAATGCTCGTCTGACTGAGCCCTGAATACATGCACCCATTGAATTACATTTGTGCATTCAGATGTGCAGACTTTATGCGTGCAAAAAATATTGCAGCGTATCATATATTTTGGTCTGTTTTTTATCGTACAAAATAGAGGATGAAAGTCAATGGGAGAAAAAAACTGCTGTAAATCCGGATGGTAATTGTGTATTTACTGTGGTTTTTTACGTTTGTTTTCAGGAGATGGTGTGAAAAAGTGATATGAATTGGGCATTCTTATGGGGTTTTTTGTATTTGTGAAAAACACAATTAAGATGGATGAAACACGCACCAAAAACACACTAAATACGCACCAAAAAGACCTACACACGCATTCAAAATAGTGGATTTTTTCAGGGACTAACTTGCATATGCCCGTGTGAATAAGGCCCCAGACCCCAGTAATCCCCTCACTGGAGGAGTTGTGCCCCCCCCCCCCCCCCCGCTATAGACCCCCAGATAAGTCAGACAGCATCCCACTATAGAATCAGTGATGTCCGTGTAGAGATGTGACCGGTCAGTGACGGCATCCTCACCCAGCTGTCACCTACATCACTCATCACACCACCCACCATCTAATATATAATAACTCTGCTGGATTAATAGAATAACTTACAGTTTCCTGACGATTTCCAGAAATGTGTTTTCTACACCTGAAACAGAAGGAGATGATTTAGTAGGAATTAAACATGAAGGTTATATTGTGAGTGTGACACAAGAATATTCCAGAAGCTGCTGACGCTGATAATTACTGGGGGGGGGGGGGGGGGGGGGATCTTGCTCCGTATGGCCTGACGTCATCGATGTAGCTGTCAGCTTGTTATTTCGGTGGCAGTTGTATATTTTAGTGGTACTATTTAACATACCATATAATGTACTGAAACATGCAATTTTATTATCCGAATGCTCCTACCCTCATATGAATTATATTTTCAGAATCGAGCAGGCCAGTCGGTGAAAACACATCTACAGTCATTGAGGTGCGGGGCCCAGAACACCCCCAAATGGCGTATCCGCATGCCTAGGTATAATTTCCGGGTCATGCTTGGTGTCACTGTGTAGATAAAATCATGACCGGAAAATTGCCAGGCATATAGATTATATTGGTGGTCACTGTGGATGTGTAGATTATACTGCGGGGAGGTGGGGGGGGGGGGCACTGTGGATGTGTAGACTATACTGGGGGGGAGGGAGTGTCACTGTAGATGTGTAGATAGAATAACCTGGGGGGACACTGTGGATGTATAGATTATACTGGTGTGGGGGGGGGGGGCACTGTGGATGTGTAGATTATACTGGGGGGGGGGGATTGTGGATGTGTAGATTATACTGGGGGGGACTGTGGATGTGTAGATTATACTGGGGGGGGACTGTGGATGTGTAGATTATACTGGGGGGGGGCTGTGGATGTGTAGATTATACTGGGGGGGGCTGTGGATGTGTAGATTATACTGGGGGGTGACTGTGGGTGTATAGATTATACTGGGGGGACTGTGGATGTATAGATTATACTGAGGGGGGACTGTGGATGTATAGATTATACTGGGGGGGCACTGTAGATGTATAGATTATACTGGGGGGCACTGTGGATGTATAGATTATACTGGGGGGGCACTGTGGATGTGTAGATTATACTGCGGGGCACTGTGGATGTATAGATTATATTGGGGGGCACTGTGAATGTATAGATTATACTGGGGGGCACTGTGGATGCATAGATTATACTGGGGGGGCACTGTGGATGTGTAGATTATACTGCGGGGCACTGTGGATGTGTAGATTATACTGGGGGGCACTGTGGATGTATAGATTATACTGGGGGGCACTGTGGATGTATAGATTATACTGGGGGCACTGTGGATGTATAGATTATACTGGGGGCACTGTGGATGTATAGATTATACTGGGGGGGCACTCTGGATGTATAGATTATACTGGGGGGCACTGTGGATGTATAGATTATACTGGGGGGGGCACTGTGGATGTATAGATTATACTGGGGGGCACTGTGGATGCATAGATTATACTGGGGGGTCACTGTGGATGCATAGATTATACTGGGGGGGGCACTGTGGATGTGTAGATTATACTGCAGGGCACTGTGGATGTATAGATTATACTGGGGGGCACTGTGGATGCATAGATTATACTGGGGGGGGCACTGTGGATGTGTAGATTATACTGCGGGGCACTGTGGATGTATAGATTATACTGGGGGGCACTGTGGATGTATAGATTATACTGGGGGGCACTGTGGATGTATAGATAATACTGGGGGGGCACTGTGGATGTATAGATTATACTGGGGGGGCACTCTGGATGTATAGATTATACTGGGGGGGGCACTGTGGATGTATAGATTATACTGGGGGGCACTGTGGATGTATAGATTATACTGGGGGGGCACTGTGGATGTATAGATTATACTGGGGGGGCACTGTGGATGTATAGATTATACTGGGGGGGCACTGTGGATGTATAGATTATACTGGGGGGGGCACTGTGGATGCATAGATTATACTGGGGGGGCACTGTGGATGCATAGATTATACTGGGGGGGGCACTGTGGATGCATAGATTATACTGGGGGGGCACTGTGGATGCATAGATTATACTGGGGGGGCACTGTGGATGTGTAGATTATACTGGGGGGGCACTGTGGATGTGTAGATTATATTGGGGGGGCACTGGATGTGTAGATTATATAACTGGGGTCACTTTGGATGTGTAGATTATATAAAAGGGGTCACTGTGGATGTGTAACTAATACTGGGGGGGGGGTCACTGTGGATTTACATGTTATACAGGGGGAGCACTGTGGATGTGTAGATTATATATCAGGGGTCAATGTGAAAGTGTAAATAATACTGGGGGGGGCACTGTGGATTTTAAGGTTATACTGGGGGAGTCACTGTCGATATGTAGATTATACAGCGGGGGGTCACTGTGGACGTCTAGATTATATAACAAGGGTCACTGTGGACGTCTAGATTATAATAAGGGGGTTACTGTGAATATGTAGATTATTATGGGGGGGGGGGAGGGAAGTCACTGAGGAGGTGTGGATTATATAACTAAGGTCCCTGAAGATGTGTAGATTATATTGGGGGTGGTCACTGTGGATGTGTGGGTTATACTGAGGGGAAGGGGGGGGGTCTCGGTGGATGTGTAGATTATTTAACGGGGATCTCTGTGAATGTCTAGATTATATAACAGGGATCTCTGTGGATGTCTAGATTATACTTAGGGTTCACGGTGGATGTTATTATATTGGGGGGTCACTGTGAATGTGTAGATAACATAACGGGGTTAACGTGGATGTGCAGATTATATAACGGGGGTCACTGTAGATCTGTATATTATACTGGGGGTGTGGTCACTGTGGATGTGTAGATTACCTAACGGGGGTCACTGTGGACGTGTAGAATATACTGTGGGGGTTCACCGTGGATTTGTAGATTATACTAAGGGAGACACTGTCGATGTGTAGATTATATAACAGGGATCACTATGGATTTGTAGGTTATACTGGGTGGGGGGCCTGGGGGGGGAGGGTCACTGTGGATGTGTAGATTATATACTGGGAGGGGGGGGTCACTGTGGATGACATATGTACGTCCTATAAAGAGAAGCACTGAACCTCTATACATAGGTGAGGGTATGTATCTTTAACCCCTTACTGGCCATAATACACCTTTTTACGGTGACCACTAACTGAATGCCTGTTTACACAAACGTGTAATACTGTTTGTGTCTATTGATTTTTATCTTCATGACTTCTAGAAACAGCAGAACCCTCAGTTCTGTAACCTGCTTGCACCGCTCACATCATGACTCTATATCCGGTACTTCTCTCTATGGGACACTCACCTATGTGGAGGGGTCCGGTACTTCTCTCTATGGGACACTCACCTATGTGGAGGGGTCCGGTACTTCTCTCTATGGGACACTCACCTATGTGGAGGGGTCTGGTACGTCTCCCTATGGGACACTCACCTATGTGGAGGGGTCCGGTGCTTCTTTCTATGGAACACTCACCTATGTGGAGGGGTCTGTTACTTCACTTTATGGGACACTCACCTATGTGGAGGGGTCCGGTGCTTCTTTCTATGGAACACTCACCTATGTGGAGAGGTCTAGGACTTCACTCTATGGGACACTCACCTATGTGGAGGGGTCCGGTGCTTCTCTCTATGGGACACTCACCTATGTGGAGGGGTCCAGTGCTTCTCTCTATGGGACACTCACCTATGTGGAGGGGTCCAGTACTTCTCTCTATGGGACACTCACCTATGTGGAGGGGTCCGGTACTTCTCTCTATGGGATGCTTCAGGGTTGGATGCTCCACTCTGCAGATGATTTCTGGTCCTTGGTCTGCACTTATTAATGGGGTAAAAGACAACGAAGCTTCATAGTTGTAAATGTGATCTTTCTGTTCCACCTTCTTATGTGAGATCCTGTAAGTTCTCTCTGTCTCTGATGGCTCTATGGGCCGGGCAGTCACATCTCCTTTCTTCTTTATGAGCCAGCTAACAGATAGAAGATCAGGGAAATACCCGGATATCTCACAGGTCAGTGTGGTTTCTTTCCCATCTTCCAGCTTGGGGACACTGATAGATCCGACATGCGGAGGCCGGGGCAGATCTGTAATATACGTGGACTGAAATCAGTTATTTATAATCAGCTCTTCATGAGCATCACAGACTGTTTGTGTATTAACTGCTTACTACAGAGCAAGTATTTGATTTCTGTGATTTGTGGAAGAAAATTATTCATCCTGGGCTAGATAGAATCTTAGTTATTACCATTAGCGGCTGCAGTGGTGCTTGCAATTTACCACTAATTGCCATGCTGCACGTGGTCTTGCAACTTTTTACAATGTCAAGTCCAGTTGCAACCCTGCAATTAGCAATAAACTGAGCCCTACCTGCGGACACTAACACATGTGAAATAGCACCCTTACATCTATCTACTCTATAATCCCATTGTGGCAGTCAGTAACACAGAAGGTCTCACCTGTGTGCTCTCCTCCCACCCAGAGGACGGACTCCCGAGAGGTTCTGAACATATATAGAATTATAGAAATCATCTGATGGAATGGAGATGGAAAATACAAACCTTCATCTGATCCACAACAGTACAGATAAAACTCCACAAGTGATCTAATATCCCTACGTCTCCACATCTACCTTCAGGAAACTCATAGCAGGAGATACGATTTTCTGGGCTGGTAGTAATTATCCTTGACTGTCAATCAAGTTGGTACCAGTAGGAGAACATTTCTGGGCGAGGAAGAATTGCAGTAATGACCAAACTAAGTGGAATCAGATAGATTTCAGCACAAATACAGATAAAAAGTATATCCTCCATTATTATTTAGGGGAGAGAAGAAGAGCTGAGAAGAGAAAACAACACCTCACTTCCCTAATGAAACATATGTAGACTCTCCATGTAAAGAATCAATCTCTTCCCCAAACACCGCCTCAAAAACCAATACAAATTCAGAGCACCTCTCACCGGAGATCCTGAAGGCCATGTTTCAGGACTTTAAAGAAGCAATACAAAAAGATATCAAAGAAGCAGTCTCTTCCATCCATAACAATACTAGTCATTATTAGAAAATTACAGTACAGTGTTTCTGGTTGCACAATGCACCACACAGCTGTGCTACATGCAGGTCACATACATACAACTCTGCTACATGCAGGTCACACACACAATTTTCTGCTACGTTGTTCTTGCATATAAGCTGCACAAGATTTACGAACTCCAGCAGCTCACTGAGGAAACATGTTTGCTCGTAGCGATCGCATATCTGCTGCACAAGACTTACAAACTTCAGCTGCTCACTGAAGTGAAATTGTGGCTTGTCGCTGTGTCATGTAAGCTGCATTAGCTTCATGGAGGCACTGAACCCTCTGTGGAGACGTTTGTTGGACAGCGACAGTTTGTTTCAACATTGGACAACGGTTGACAATTAGCTGAAGATTGGACTGGTGTTGGCGGCATTAGCACCTGAGATGACATGATGTCATGTTCAGGAAATGTGAGGATAGTGGTGAAGGACTATGCTGCAATGTTGTTGGTCAGTATGCACCACCAGCTATATATATGGACATTTGTGAGATGTCATTTATTGGAGCCTCCACACAGGTGTCCAGCTGTCTCACAACCATCTATAAAACATCCAGACTCAGTACGGGCGCCTTCAGACGACCGTATATCGGGCGAGTGCCGATATACAGCGTTCCTCTCTGGAGGGGGAGGAGACTGGAAGAGCCAGGAGCAGTGCTTTGAGCTTCTGCCTCCACTCCGCCCCTCGCCACTATTTTGGCATCCCATAGCAGAGAAGACGAAGATAATCTCTGAGGTCCATCTTCCACCAACACTGAGTTATATAGTTACCCGGAGAAATCAAAGCCAGCATTAGCATAACAGCCACTTGTCCCTCTGTTTCAGCAAATCTTCATCCCAAGTCAAAGCAATTATTCACCTAAATTCACTAGTGGGGAAAGTCGTCTACTTAATCAATCTCCAGGAAAAGTAAGTGAGAGAGAGAGCGTTGAAGTTAGATTTTTTCAATTGGTTAGCACTGTATCGTTGTGTTGTACTCAAATCGCCTGCTTAGTGCTGCATCTCTGTGTACCTATTACAACTACAGTTGCAAGGAACTGTGAATTTAACGTGTTATTGCAAATCTCAACGTTAGTAAATTTGCGCACTCTCAGATTGCTAAACATTGTTGGACTTGACTCTGTTATTTCTGTGACATACCACTCTGAAGGTCCAAGTAGAGTGCTGGCATCACGTGATAAGGACTAGGCCTCCGGCCATACGTACAGTAAGTTCATTGGAATGTTGCATGTACAGTGCCGAAGATGCAAAGGAGGGGGGGGGGGGGGGAACTACAGCGGCAGACAGTAACAGCAGCGGAAGGCTGAAGCGAGAAGGAAGAGCGCCGGGGACCCTGGCAAAATGCCGACAGGAGAGATGACTGGCAGGGCATATTACATTAGGATCAGCTGCGGAGGTATGTGGACTGAGTTTTGGCTGGGATGGAGGGTTTGGGTTTGTTTCATTGTTAGCCTTACATTATTAGCTGTAAATGCTTCCATGTTAATGCGCCCCCCTGCCGCTTTCACATGGAAGCATTTACAGCTAATAATGTAAGGCTAACACTGAACCTAACCCTCCATCCAAGGCAAAACTCACTACCCACGCTGCTTGGACCATGCACCGGCCAGCCAATCAGTAGTTTGTGGGCATACACTGGGTGGATGCAGCCCATCACTAGGTCTCCAGCCACACTTCTGGTGGAGACAAGATACAATAGTACCAGTTACTTCTGCCAAAGACAGGTGAGAAGATACCCTCCTGACCTACCCATAGAAAGAAGTTAGCGGACAGTTGTTTTGCCATGTTTTGACGTTTGTTTCGTCGCAATGTGCAGAAGTTGTCACAGCTGAGGATTGGTCAATGTGGCAGTAAGTTTTCCATGTCAGCATTTATTTTCTAGACAACTGAGGCCCTTGAGCCCGCTATTAAAGCGGGGCACTCTGAGGGTTCACTCCTTTATGGAGTTGATTAATTATTCATGTTTATGGTTCAAGATTTAAATCAAGCTGTGGCCTCACCCACTTGACTCAACTTCAGTGTTGGTGTGTTTTTGGTTTAAGGGTAACAGCGAGGAAGAGCAGATTTAGCATACAGGCAGTCTTCTTTCCATAACATTTGTTTGTATGCGGAATATGTTATGATGCAACATTGAATTTTGGATTCTTACTTATTGGCGTTGGTTTATACTTGATTGTTGCTTTCAAAATATTTTTGGTCATGTGATTAGGGGCGTTAGGTTTGCTGCTGCTACTATGCAATTACTATTGAATGTTTGAGGGCTCCTTCACACAAGTGTGTTTGCAAGCATTTTTGCGCATGCAATCATGTCCACAGGCATTTTTTAACCGTGTATTACACGTGATACGCAATGAATGGAGGAAATGAAAGTCCAAGGGCTGTCATTGTTCCATGCGCACTGGTATGTGGATAAAGCGTATCCACACAAAAGAAAAACAAATATCAGTATGTTCTATTTCTCTGCCCCCTTCTAGGATCTGTGTATGATACGCATCACTGCTCTCAACATATGAAATTTGAAAAACTAAAAAAAAAAAATCCCACACTAAGCATGTCTAAGACGTCAGATTCCAAGACATGCGCAGTGCCCCAGGCAGTCCATACGCTCTGCCGCAGAAGACCTGCTGTGTTTTACGCATATGTCCATGGGCATGAACCCTTAGGCCGGTTGCACACGGCCGTGACAGGCTCCGCCGCGGAATTCCGCAGCGGAGCCCGTCACGGCGCCCCCCAGAGACCCCCAAACTTACCTGCGGATACGGCGTACTCGCTCCCGCATGACGCTTCGGCGTGATGCGCTGCAGCGTCATGTGACACGCTGGGCACATCACATGACATGCCACCGCGTCACATGACGCGGCCCTCCGTGTCATATGACGCGGCGGCGGTAAGCGGAGAGGCGATTTCAAGCTATCTTCTGCTGTGCCACAGCGGAAGATAGCGTGAATGGACGGCTTCCATTGACTGCAATGGAAGCCGTCCGCGCTTCCACCCGCGGCAAATAGAGCATGCCGCGGGTGAGGACGGGTGATTTCACGGTGCGGAATTCCGCACCGTGAGCCCTGAGCTATTAGGTTCAATAGAACCTAATAGCTGTGGGCAGCACAGCGGATTTCCGCCGCGAATTACGCGGCGGAAATCCGTCCGTGGGAAGGAGGCCTTACACTGTAAAGGCTTATTTACACGAGCGTATATTGGCTGGCGTTTTCCCGGCAAGCCGATATACACTACCATCTCTGTGTTTTGCCGTCGGGCGGGGGGAGTCAGCTTAAGTCTTAGGGGAGAAGCTGGGAGGGGAGCTAGTGTGCTGCTTAGCTCCGCCCCATCTCGCCTCTTCCCATTGCAAACATCGGCAAGGGGAGGAGAAGAGAAGGGGGAGCGAGTTTAGCAGTCACACTGCTAAACTCCCTCCCACCCCCTTTGTCCGGCAGCTGTCATTGGCTTTTATGCTGCGGAAAAACGCCCCAATACACTGATGCATTGTAAACCAATGTTTTAGAGGGGCAGCGTATATCGGCCAGGTGTGAAAACCCGGCCAATATACAGCTATGTAAACAAGCCCTAAAAGTGCCTCCACTTGACAGTAATGGCTTCCTTGTGTCTCCACTCAGTAATAATGTCCCTTTCATCAACATACACTAGTAATACTCTTTTTTTTTTTTAGAAATAATGCCCTTTCTGCCGCCTCAGAATAATAATGACCCCTAAGTGAGCTTGCATGTAATAAAGCAAAACCCACTACATACTGCCCTCACCTGTGTTGCTGCCCAGCTGCTGTAATGGGCGCTCTGTGCACCGCTGACTTCAGCATTGATCATGTGATAAACACATGAGGCTGGGAACTGACTACAGCGATCATGGGATTGTCACATGACCGCACAAAACGAAAGTCAATTCGCCCATTACAGCTGCTGGGGAGTGACACAGGAGAGGGGAGTATGTAGTGGGTTTTATTATTTTATTTTAAACACATTTCAAATTAAAATCATGGGGCGACTGCTGAGCTGGACCCCGCAGGCCAGACCCTCTGAGACCCCATATATGCCGGATGCTGACACCAGTCATATATATGATTTCTGCAGTAGGGAAGGTGATGATTATATACCCCCACTCTGTACTGTACTATGTACTATACAGGTACTTGCCTGCTCTCTAAACACTCATATATATATCAGGTTCCGCATCAGCTGCAGCTAGTGATGTACAGAGAATCTCTAAGTTGCTGTCAGCATACACATCTCTTCTTGACATGGGTATAACGGAGTCGTCTCCGCTGTAGCCATTCCCCCTTCAAAAACCTCCCTCACCCCACTTACCTAAAGTAACCACTGACACAATTTCATTTTTGGATAATTTTGGCCACAGCAGCCATATTTATTGACAAACAACATTAACATAAAACAACATTTATAACCCTCTGGAAAAACTGAGGAGAGATCCTAGGAGCCCTGTACCATACCACTCTGTGGCCTCACCACCTGGGAAATAGTTGTAACTGCCGCCCGATGCATAATAACTGACTTGGGCAACCCCATTTCCCAACACACACCTCCCGCCACAAACCAACTGACTGGGAAGGCTCACCATCTCACCTCTAGTCGCCAACCTCCCAACACCAAGGCAGACTAGCCATACCCTAGCTAGCCACACCCACCAACTTTGCAGGGCACCGACCTGGCAAAGCAAAGAGGCGACAGACCCACCAATTAAAGAATCAAAGGGGAAGGTAGCTATCCAGCCCCTGCCTTCCCCCCCCCCCCCCCCACTATACTTTTCTGCTGACTCCAAGGACAACCTCCCCTCACGGCCACAGCCAGAACGGCTTGACAACCTCAAGCCTGCGCCGCCCTCCACAACACTAGAGCTCGTTCAAAGCCCTCTTGAATTCCTTTTGAGCACAAATCCATACCCTTGATGTTTCCATGATCCCCATCCGATCTCCAGTAATTACCTGTGCCTGCCTCCAAATCTAAATACCTAACCCCCACCCCACCCTTGTGACCTATACAACAAGAACCCCCCCTTCCCCCGTTTAGCTTTATCCTGGCCTTATTGACAACCTTCACCGACCTCACTTCCCTCCAACTCCTCCTAGGGCCTCTCTCCAACCATACAATTACCAGGCCCCAGTATGACGTTAGCAGCCACCACATGTCACACCTAATATCCCTTGAAAGGTCGCTGAATGGTCTCCTGCCTAAATCGTTCTCCCCCATGTGCAAAAATAGTATATCCGGCACTCTATCCAGACTCACCATCCTCTCCACTTCTTCTAACACCCTGTACCACCACATCTCCCTCAAGCCAATCTACCTAATGACCGCCTCGCTCCTTCCAAACCTTAACTGCCTCCATTGCGATCTAACTGCTGCTCTTACTTCCCCCCACAAAACGTAGGAGTGCCCCCAAAATCCACACTTATGCAGGCTGATGACCTTTAATAAAAACAGAAACCCAGAATAATTCATTATCCCGCGAACGCCACCTATCTGCACTACTCCAGTAGTCTTCCCATGCCCGTACGGGGCACATCTGCGCCCCCTTTAACCACTCCAATGCACACCCTCTGTCCACAACCCCCTTGATCCATCTTTGACCGCCAAATGAAAAATTCTAGCCACCCGTCCACCAATATAACATCCTCTGCATGTAAATCGCCCCCCCCCCCCCACCCACCTTTTTCTAGGCAAAACTAACTCCCCTATCCTTAGAGCCCCAAAAAACGTCACTGAGAACGCTGTGTGAAATAACGTTCTCTCAAAAGGATCCACGCATATGGTATCCAACATTGACCCCGTACTTTCCAGCCGGCTAAAAGATACTGGTCTCCTCGAATCACGCCTCACCTTCTCCCTCCTAAATCCTCTCACTGCCTGCTTAACTAAAAAAATTCTTTGCAACATTCCTCAAGCCTCTCAACTAACCCCCCCCCCCTTCACAAAAAAACACCACCCTGGCCATAAACAGATACTACTGATCACTCTCATCCTCTGAAACCGTACCAAGCCAACTCAACAAGGTCCCCCCACCCTGTCATCCTCAGAGTCCGCAGCCCCACACTGTAATATCCAGGCCTCCCACACATGCCACGCCGCATCGTATGCGACCCTCATACCCCGAGCCAGTGACCCTCATCGGGTGTCCAAATGCTCGCTTACAATGTTCCAGAGCTGAACCGTGCAGGTCTTCCCCTCCACATCGGCTTCCAGAGCCGGCATCCTGAACCGCTCCCACTGGAAACTGGAGAGAGCATCCGCAAGAGTTTTCCACCCCCAGGACGTGCACTGCCGCTATTCGCACGTTCAATGATAATGCTTCTAGCACCAGATGGCGCAGCAAAGTCACCACTGGGGAAGATGAAGCCATAAGCGTGTTAACTAACTGAACCACTTCCAGGTTATCCCCATGAATCCTCACCTTCCTGCCCTGGAAGTGAGCACCCCAAAGCACTATGGCCCCCAGTATTTGAAAAAAGATCCAACACCACCAGCTTCCATACCAAGCCAGCCTGTTTCCAAGCCTCGGGCCACTCCTCTGTCCTTGGAAATACCCACTGAACCCAGCACTGCCCGCTGCATCCGTATATAATTCCAAAGCAGCATACTCACTTATTCCCTCCATTCTTACCGATCTGCCATTATACCTTTCCAGGAAGATGGCCCACACTGCCAGGTCACCTTTGTGACCTTTCCCCAATCTAATGAAATAATGCGGGGCCTTCACACCAGCCGTGGCTGCTGCCACTCTCCTACATAAGACATGGTCCATGGGCAATATCCTGCATGCGAAGTAAAGGCACCCCAAAACGCTGAGCAGTCTATTAAAACGTAGCCACCAACGTCACACACTGGCGACCCGTTTGCCCCAAGCACAAAATCATCCAGGTAATGGATACCCCACTGGGTCTCACATCCCCACTCTGAGAATAAGCTAAACACTTCAAAAAATATGCGCATGAGATGAAACATTCCATGGGCAAACAACGATCAGCCAAATAACTTCCTTCCCAAAATATTTCAATATCCTAGTGCTCTCCGGCACCACCGGTAGCAAACAAAAGGCCAATGCGATATCTACCTTTTCCAGTAGAGCCCTGTGTCCATACTTCCGCACCCAAAGCAATGCGGCATCAAAGGACGCATAAACCACCGAACAAATGTCAGGGTCTCTGCCATCATTTACGGACGCCCCTTTGGGGTAGGACTAGTGATGAATTTAACCAAAGATTGCTCGGTTCCTTCCTTTATGTCTACACGCATCGGGGACACCACCAAATCCTATAAGGAGGGGGGTCCTAACGGACCCGACATACAGCCTAAGCTAACCTCCTTACCCAATTTCTCTAACACCACACTTGGGTACTTAAGTGCCGAGCGCAGATTTTTCGGGGAAAAACGGGACTTTATATGCAGGGGGCGGAATAACGAACCCCTCGCTAAAAACCCTTAAACAATAACGCCTTTTTCTCCCTGTCCGGATATGTATTTAGAAACGGCACGATATCTGCCAATTTCACCATAGTCCTGTCTTTTCTCAGAAACTGTGCCCCCCCCCCTTTTTTTGTGTTTGAAACATTTTAATGCTCCGTGCAAGCCTGCTCTACAATGGAAGAAGGCATGCTTAAACTTGCATCCTGCACCAAACCTACACTGGCCTTCATTTAACTGCCAACAAAAGCCAAATTTGTTTTCCCCCACCTGTCCCTCTTGACACCTTGCCATGGATGTGGATGCCGAGCCAGAAGACCCGGCTCCCCCCTGCAAGAGCAGCCCAAAACGCACTGGAGCCATTACTCTCAGCCACAACCCAATATTCTCTTGATCCCATCGAATCAATGGATGGACTGCTTTCCTCTGCCTGAACTGCTCATCAGATGGGAACTTTAGCATCACTTTTTCCACCAGGGCCCTGTGGTATTGCATCACTCTCATACCCCTTTCCTCTTCGGGAATGAGAGTTGAAAGGTTCTCCTTATAGCGTGGGTCGATAAGGGCGTAAACCCAGTAATCTGTGTTGGCAAGAATGGTCTAACACGTGGGTCACGGGAAAGGCAGCCTAACGTGAAGTCCACCATGTGTGCCAGAGTCCCAGTACGCAACACATGGCTGTCCTCACTAGGAGGATGCTCCTCCTCCTCCTTTTCAACCCATACACGCTGAATAGATGACAGGCAAGCAGCATGGGTACCCTCTGCAGTATGGCCAGCAGTCTCTTCCCCCTCCTCCTCGCCCTCCCCCTCCCCTTCCTTCTCTAAAACACGCTGAGATATAGACCTGAGGGTGGTCTGGCTAACAATTCTCATACTGTCATCCCCCGTCTCCTCTTCTAACCGCAAAGCGTCGGCCTTTATGCTTAGCAGCAAACTTTTCAGCATGTAAAGCAGCGGGATGGTAATGCTAATGATGGCCACATCGCCGCTCACCATTTGGGTAGACTCCTCAAAGTTTCCGAGGACCTGGAAGATGTCGGCCAGCCATGCCCACTCCTCTGTAAAGAACTGCGGAGGCTGACTATCACTCCGCTGCCCATGTTGCAGGTGGTATTCCACAATTGCTCTACGCTGCCCGTAAAGCCTGGCCAGCATGTGCAGTGTAGAATTCCAGCACGTGGGCACGTCGCACAGCAGTCGGTGTTCTGGCAGCTGGAACCAATGTTGCAGTGTCCTGAGGGTGGCAGCATCCGTGGTGGACTTGTGGAAATGTGCGCACCCGCGGCGCACCTTGCCGAGCAGGTCAGACAAGTGGGGGTAGTTTTTCAGCAACTGCTGAACCACCAGATTGATGACGTGAGCCAGGCATGGCACGTGTGTGAGGCTACCGAGCTGCAGAGCTGCCACCAGGTTACGGCCGTTGTCACACACGACTATGCCTGGTTGGTGGCTCAGTGGCGAAAGCCAGAGGTCGGTCTGCTCCATCAGACCCTGTAACAGCTCGGGGGCCGTGTGCCTCTTGTCACCTAAGCTGATTAGTTTCAGCACGGTTTGCTGACGCTTGCCCACCGCTGTGCTGACGCGCCGCACGCTACCGACTGCTGGCGACGTGCTTACACTTCGTAATTGAGAGGTGGAGGTGGCGGAGGAGGGGGTTTAGAGGAGGTGGCATAATACGCCGCAAATACCAGCACCGAGGTAGGACCCGCTATTCTTGGTGTGGGTAGCACGTGAGCAGTGCCAGGCTCTGACTCGGTCCCAGCCTCCACCAAGTTCACCCAATGTGCCGTCAGGGAGATATAGTGGCCCTGCCAGCTAGTACTTGTCCACGTGTCCGTCGTTAAGTGGACCTTCCCAGTAACTGCGTTGTTCAGGGCTTGGGTAATATTGCAGGAGACGTGCTGGTGTAGGGCGGGGACGGCACACCGGGAAAAATAGTGGCGACTAGGGACCGAGTAGAGTGGGACCGCCGCCACCATCATGTTTTTGAAAGCCTCCGTTTCCACAAGCCTGTATGGCAGCATCTCCAGGCTGATTAATTTGGCAATGTGCACATTTAAAGCTTGTGCATGCGGGTGGGTGGCGGCGTATTTGCGCTTTCGCTCCAACGCTTGGGTTAGCGACAGCTGAACACTGCACTGGGAGACATTGCTAGAGGCCGTGGAGGTGAGGGTGTGGGTGTGGGTGTAGGCCGGGAGACACTTGTGCCTGCGTCCTGGGAGGGGGATTGGATCTGTGGCACAGGGAAAGAGGCAGGAGGTGAATGGCCATCATCCCACCTTGTGGGGTGCTTGGCCATCATATGCCTGCGCATGCTGGTGGTGGTGAGGCTGGTAGTGGTGGCTCCCCAGCTGATCTTGGTGTGGCACAGGTTGCACACCACTGTTTGTCAGTCGTCCGCGCTCTCACTGAAAAACATCCACACCTTTGAACATCTAGCCCTCTGCACGGAGGCTTGCAGCGAGGGGGTGCTGTGGGAAACAGTTGGGGGATTCTTTGCTCTGGCCCTGCCTCTCCCTCTGGCCAATCCACTGCCTCTTCCAACCTGTCCTGCTGCTGCACTTCCCTCCCCCTCTGAAGCCCTGTCTTCAGTAGGCTTAGCAAGCCAGGTGGGGTCAGTCACCTTATCTTCCAGCAGCTCTTCCTCCAAATCCTCTGTGCGCTCCTCCCTCAGGCTTACTGCCCTTACTACTACCTAACTGACAGACAACTGTGTCTCATCATCCTCATCCACAAAAAGCTTTTGAAACAGTTGCCGGAAGTCCCCAGCCTCATCACCCAGACTCCGGGAACTTTCCAAAGGTTGGGCATCGGTCATGACAAACTCTTTTTTCCCACTCGGGCCAGGTACCTGAGAACGTATCCTGGGAGTCTGCCTGCTCAGAATCTGTCATTTTTCTGGAGTGACTAGGCTGGGAGGAAGGAGGAGCAGCCAGAGGATTTAGAGGTGCAGTCCCTAGGCCGGGAGTAGTGGACTGCATAGAAGACTGGGGGTTTGATACATTTCTGGACGCATTATCTACTATCCACGACAGGACCTGCTTGCACTGCTCTTCTTGTAATAAAGGTCTATCACGCTGACCCGCAAATTGTGATAGAAAGCTGGGGAACGTAGGGACTTGGCGCTCTCCTAATCTCTCAGCAGCCGGCTGTGATGCACCCCGCCCAGGACCTCAGCCTGCACCCACACCCTCACTTGGACGGCCGCGTCCACGTCCTCGACCCTTACCCCTGCTCCTTATCCTGTCGGATTAAGGATAGAGCAGGGCCAAAATAAATTACCCCACCGTACAGCACTGGGAACTGTGGCAAATTTACCGTGCACAAAGACTTGTAGATACCGGAGGCTCTATGCTGTGACTGTTAAAATTTACACCACTCTCTTGCGCTAATACAGAGGAGTCATTTACCGCTCACAGAGACTTGTATATAATAGAGAGGCTGTATGGAGTGGGAGAAAACTAGAAAGCCAGTGGATAGTGCTGGTAACTGCAGCAACTTCACCGCACCCAAGGAAAGGGTATTGTGCGATGCTCTGCACAGGGGCAGAAAGCTATACAGCCAGTGAGCAGTGCTAATAAATGCGGCAACTTCACCGCACCCAAGGAAAGGGTATTGTGTGACGCTCTGCCCAGTGGCAGTAAGCTATACAGCCAGTGTATAGTGCTGATAACAGGGGAAACTTCACCGCACCCAAGGAAAGGATATTGTGCGATGCTCAGCCCAGGGGCAGAAAGCTATACAGCCAGTGAGAAGTGCTAATAAATGCAACAACTTCACTGCACCCAAGGAAAGGGTATTGTGCAATGCTCTGCCCAGGGGCAGAAAGCTATACAGCCAGTGGATAGTGCTGATAACTGCGCTACTTCACCCAAAACATAGAATGGTATCTGTGAAATGCTGTTCTGCAGTGGCCCAGGAAATATTTGCGTACTATTTAGCAATGAGAGTGACCCCTCTGCCTAAGGCACTGCACACATAGGACGGTATAGCTGCAATGATCTGCAGTGTCCCAGGAAATATTAGAGTACTGTTTCGCGGTGAGACCTCTGCCTAATGCACTGCAGACTGAGAATGCTATAGCTGTAATGCTCTGCAGAGGGATAGATGTTTTAAAAAAAGAAAATTGGTGCACTACTGCTCCCAGCCAGCCACAACTGTAATGCACACGATGAGGAGTAGCCCTAAGAAGGACCGTTGGGGTTCTTGAAGACAGGATCCTACTCAAACACTTTCCCTATATCAACATCAGCACTTTCCCTAACCACTGCCAAAATGCGTCTGAGGAGAGCCGCGGGCGGGACCAGTTTAAGTATTCGGCGGTCACCTGATCGGCCCAGCCACTCACTACTGTTGGCGGGCAGAGGGCTGGCACGTCACAGCAGAAAGTGGTAATGCCTTCGCCGCATGTTTATTGACTAGAAAATGGTGCTAAAGATGCGGGGAAGGGAAATGCAATTGACTCGAGTACCGCGTGGTGTTCGTCTCGAGTAACGAGCATCTCGAGTACCCTAATACTCGCAGATAACAGCACACTGCTGGGTGAGGCGTTGGATTCCTTTGTGTTCACTGACCTGACTGACAGCCCAGTAAGAGCAGCTTCCAGGAGCATAAGTGTGGCACCTGGTGTTGGTAGTGCTCGGTACTGGCCAGTTGGTGCATTTCTTGTGCCAGGTGAAGTGCCCACTCTCCTCTGGACACCATATTGTAGGCATCTTCATCTGCTGCTTCATAAGTAAGCTTCCCATGCTGCCACTATTAAGTTAGTATGTATGGTGCAGATCCTCGTCACCCACTGCATGCTGGGCATGCACCCCACTCTGTCACTACTACCCTCCATATTCATGGCATGTACGCCAGTGCATCACACATTCACCCTGCTCTTCCACTGCCCCCCCATATTCCAGGTGGTCAACCCACTCCTTCAATGCACCCTCCCTTGCTCAGTGACCCCTAATCTCCTTCTCGTGCCCCTACATCATTCACAGCATTTGCAGTTCAGCCAGCGGCCCATTACCCAAGTGCCTTCTTCTGCAATGTGTGCCCCTGTTTTTCCTGCCACAATGCCCACACAGGCTGTCAACTTCATTCATTCTTATCACCTGACACGTGGAGCTCACACAGGCCAGGTGTGACCAGGTGGTATACACTACTAGGCACTGTCAGGTGAAGCTGCTCTTACTTCGCTGTCAGTCAGGTCAGTGAACACAAAGGAATCCAACGCCTCACCCAGCACTATGCGGTCGTACCCTGTGGCGGTGTATTAGTGTTGTATCAGTGAGCCCTGGTTTTTGGTGGCACTGGGTGCCCAGTTACCCATGTGAGTAGCAGGATGTAGCATGCACTGCTGAAAGGAGAGTGAAGCCGGCCTCTGCCTACAGGATTTTACTATACGAGTCCCTTTTATATTCTTGTGCCCATATGGCGGCACAGAGCAGTCACACGGTGTGCGGATTGTGTGGAACCTGGCATCGCCATGGGCATGAATTATTGTCTGCTAGCTATGTAGTCCAGATTGGGACTATCTTCCATGCAGTATGTGTACAGTAGGATGTAGCTGTAATCTGCTAATACTGTTGGAAGAAGTGTTATCACTAGAGATGAGTGAGCACACTCGTCCGAGCTTGATGCTCGATCGAGTATTAGGGTACTCGAGATGCTCGGTGCTCTAGTAAATTTCATTTCCCCTTCCTGAATGTTTAGCGCCATTTTTTAGCCACTAAACATGCAGGGAAGGCATTACCACTTCCTGCTGCGACGTGCCAACCCTGTGCACATCTACAGCAGTGAGTGGCGTGTGGGATCAGGGACCGCCAAATACTTAAACTGGTGCTGCCCGCGGCTCGCCTCAGACGCATGCTGGCAGAGGTTAGGAAAAGAGCTGCTGAGATAGGGAAAGTGTAAGTGTAGGGTGCAGTTAGGCAGGGATCCTGACTTCAAGAACCCAACAGTCCTTCTTTGTACTACTTCTCACTGTGTGCATTAGCATTTTGGCTGGCTGGGACCAGTAGTGCACCAATATTTTTTTTTCAAGCATCCCGGCTGTATTCTGCCCACTGGTAGAGGTTTTATGCAGTGTACTGCCAGGGGTGTACACACAGTACATAGGAATTTACCAATTTTAATTTACATTTTTCTGGCCTTCCTCAGAGTCTATAAAAGCTACCATTCTCTGTGTGTGGTAAATTAGCTGTCGTTCTCATCGCTATACAGTGGTTAATTTTTATCTGGGGCTGTGCAGAGTAAATCACATCTACCGTACTCTGTGTGCGGTGAATTAGCCGTACTTCTCATCGCTATCCACTGGGTTAATTTTTATCTGGGTCTTTGCAGAGTATTTCACGACTTCCGTTCTCTGTGTGCAGTGAATTAACCGTAGTTCTCATCGCTATACAGTGGGTTAATTTTTATCTGGGCCTGTGTGTGGTGAATTAGCCAGTGTTCTAATCACTATCCACTGGGTTAATTTTTATCTGGGCCTGTGCAGAGTATCTCACATCTCCCATTCTCTGTGTGCGGTGAATCAGCCAGCGTTCTCATCACTATTCACTGGGTTAATTTTTATCTGGGCCTGTGCAGAGTATCTCACATCTCCCATTCTCTGTGTGCAGTGAATTAGCCATAGTTCTCGTCGAAATCCACTGGGTTAATTTTTAGTTGGGCCTGTGCAAAGTATCTCACTTCTATCATTCTCTGTGTGCGGTGAATTAGCCGTATTTTTCATCGCAATACTCTTGGTTAATTTTTATCTGGGCCTATGCAGAGTATCTCACATCTACCGTTCTCTGTGTGCGGTGAATTAGCCGTAGTTCTCATCGCAATCCACTGGGTTAATTTTTATCTGGGGCTGTGCAGAGTATCTCAGATCTACCGTTCACTGTGTGCGGTAAATGAGCCGTAGTTCTCATTGCTATCCACGGGGTTAATTTTTATCTGGGCCTGTGCAGAGTATCTCACATCTACTGTTCTCTGTGTGAAGTAAATTATCCGTCGTTCTCATCGCTATCCACTGGGTTAAATTTTTCTGGACCTGTGCATAGTATCTCACATCTACCGTTCTCTGTGTACAGTAAATTAGCCAGCGTTTTCATCGCTATCCACTGGGTTAATTTTTATCTGGGCCTGTGCAGAGTATCTCACATCTACCGTTCTCTGTGTGTGCGGCAAATTAGCCGTAGTTCTCATCGCTATATAGTGGGTTAAATTTTTCTGTGCCTCTGTAGAGTATCTCACATCTACCATTCTCTGTATGCAGTGATTAGCCGTCATTTTCAATTGCTATCCACTGGATTAATTTTTATCTTGGCCTGTGTAGAGTATCTCCCCTCTACAGTTCTCTGTGTGCGGTGAATTAGCTGTACTCTTCATCGCAATCCACTGGGTTAATTTTTATCTGTGCCTGTGCAGAGTATCTCACATCTACCATTCTCTGTGTGCGGTGAATTACCCGTAGTTCTCATCCCTATCAACTAGGTTAATTTTTATTTGGAGCTGTGCAGAGTATCTCAAATCTACTGTTCTCTGTGTGTGATGAATTAGCCGTCGTTCTCATTGCTATTCACTGGGTTAAATTTTTCTTAGCCTGTGCAGAGTATCTCACATCTACCGTTCTCTATGTGCAGTGAATAGCTGTTGTTCTCATCACTATTAACTGGGTTAAATTTTTCTGGGCCTGTGCAGAGTATCTCACATCTACCGGTCTCTGTGTGCGGTGTATTAGCCAGCATTCTAATAGCTATAAAGTGGGTTAATTTTTATCTGGGCCTCTGCAGAGTATCCCACATGTACCGTTCCCTGTGTGTGGTGAATTAGCCGTAGTTCTCATCGCAATCCACTGGGTTAATTTTTATCTGGGCCTGTGCAGAGTATCTCACATCTACCATTCTCTGTGTGTGCGGTGAATTAGCCATACTTCTCATCGCTACATAGCACGTTAATTTTTATCTGGGACTGTGCTGAGTATCTCACATCTACCGTTCTCTGTGTGCGGTGAATTAGCCATACTTCTCATTGCAATCCACCGGGGTAATTTTTATCTGGGGCTGTGCAGAGTATCTCTAAACTACCGTTATCTGTATGTGGCGAGTTAGCCGTAGTTCTCATCGCAATCCACTGGGTATTTTTTTATCTGGGCCTGTGCAGAGTATCTCACATCTACCATGCTCTGTGTGCAGTGAATTAGCTGTAGTTCTTATCGCTATCCATCGAGTTAATTTTTATCTGGGACTGTGCAGAGTATCTCACATCTACCATTCTCTATATGCGGCAAATTGACAGTCATTTTCAATTGCTATCCACTGGGTTAATATTTATCTGGGCCTGTGTAGAGTATCTCACATCTACCGTTCCCTTTGTGCGGTGAATTAGCTGTAGTTCTCATCACTATCCACTGGGTTAATTTTTATATGGGCCTTTGCAGAGTTTCTAACATCTACCGTTCTCTGTGTGTGCAGGGAATTAGCCGTAGTTCTCATAGCTATCCACTGGCTTAAATTTTTCTGGGCCTGTGCAGAGAATCTCACATCTACCGTTCTCTGTGTGCGGTGAATTAGCCAGCGTTCTAATCGCTACATAGTGGGTTAATTTTTATCTGGGCCTGTGCAGAGTATCTCACATCTATCATTCTCTGTGTGCGGTGAATTAGCCGTACTTCTCATCGCAATCCACTGGGTTAATTTTTATCTGGGCCTGTGCAGAGTATCTCACATCTACTGTTATCTGTGTGCGGTGAATTAGCCGTAGTTCTCATTGCTACACAGTGGGTTAATTTTTGTCTGGGTCTGTGCAGAGTATCTTACATCTACCAATCTGTATGTGCGGTGAATGAACCGTACTTTTCATCGCAATCCACTGAGTTAATTTTTATCTGGGCCAGTGTAGAGTATCTCACATCTACCATTCTTGTGTGCAGTGACTTAGCTGTCGTTCTCATAGCTATCCACTGGGTTAATTTTTCTGGGCCTGTGCAGAGTATCTCACATCTACCGTTCTCTGTGTTCGGTGAATTAGCCATACTTCTCATCGCAATCCACTAGGTTAAATTTTTCCTGGCCTGTGCAGCGTATCTCACATCTATCATTCTCTGTATGCAGTGAATTAGCCGTCGTTTTCAATCGCTATCCACTGGGTTAATTTTTATGTGCGTCTGTGTAGAGTATCTCACATCTACCTTCTCTGTGTTCAGTAAATTAGCCCGCATTCTCATCGCTATACAGTGGGTTAATTTTTGTCTGGGCCTGTGCAGAGTTTCTCACATCTACCGTTTTCTGTGTGCAGTGAATTAGCCGTACTTCTCATTGCAATCCACGAGGTTAAATTTTTATTGGCCTGTGCAGAGTATCTCACATCTACTCGTATCTGTGTGCGGTGAATTAGCCGTAGCTCTCATCGCTATCCACTGGGTCAAATTTTTATCTGGGCCTGTGCAGAGTATCTCACATCTACCGTTCTCTGCGTGCGGTGAATTAGCCGTAGTTCTCATCCATATCCACTGGGTTAATTTTTATCTGGGCCTATGCAGTGTATCTCAAATCTACCATTCTCTGTGTGCAGTGAGTTAGCCGTCGTTCTCATCGCTATCCACTGGGTTAAATTTTTATGGGCCTGTGCAGAGAATCTCTTCTTCAATTCTCTGAGTGTGGTGAATTAGCCGTCGTTCTCATTGCTATACAGTGGCCTTGCTCAGAGTCTGTTAAATCTACCAGTCCCGGTGGGTGGTGATTTAGGCCTAGGTCTCAGCGTTATACACTGGTTACATTTATTCTGGCCTTGGTCAGAGTGTCTCAAATCTACCAGTGTCTGTGTGCAGTGAAGTAGCCCCAGGGATCAGCGGTATACGCTGATTAAATTTTTTATGGCCCTTCTCTATCCCTTATCCTACATGATGAAGAATAGGGGTAAGGGTCGAGGCCGAGGACGTGAACGTGGGCATCTGAATGAGGGTGTGGGCAGAGGCCGAGGTTCTGGGCAGTGTGAAGCAGTGCCTGCTGCGGAGGGATTGGTAGAGCGTCGCGTATCTCCACTCCCCAGCTTCATGTCACATTTTGCAGGTACGCGTGGTAGACCATTATTAAAAGCACAGCAGTGCGATCAAGTGCTGATTTGGATAGCGGATAATGCCTCCATTACTTTATCCAACACCCTGTCTTCCACGCAGTCCACTCAGGCCACCCAAGTTAATGCACCTTTGAATCCTCAGGCTGCTCCTCCTTCCTCCCAGCCTTGTCACTCCAGGAAAGGAGAGATTATGATGAACAGGCATACACCCAAGAACTCTTTTAGGGTCCCTGCCCTAAGTCTGAAAAAAGGTTCCACAGCGACATGAGGAGTTTGTTGTGACCGATGCCGAACATGTGGAAGTTTCACAGAATCAGGGTAATGAGGGTGGGAACTTCCAATTACTGTCTCAAGAGCCATTTGTGGTTGATGAGGATGAGACACAGTTGTCTGTCAGCGAGGTGGTTATTAGGGCAGTAAGTCTAAGGGAGGAGCAGACTGAGGAGTTAGAGCTGGTGGACGATGAGGTGACTGACCCCACCTGGCTTGCAAAGCCTACTGAAGACAGGGCTTCAGAGGGGGGGGGGGGGGGGCAAGGGCTGCTGCAGAACAGGTTGGAAGAGGCAGTGGGGTGGCCAGGGGGAGAAGCAGGGCCAGAGCAAAGAATCCACCAACTTTTCCCCACAGCACTCCCTCGCGGCAAGCCTCCGTGCAGAGGGCTAGGTGTTCGAAGGTCTGGAGGTTTTTTAGTGAGAGCGCGGACGACTGACGAACAGTGGTGTGCAACCTATTCCGCACCAAGATCAGCTGGGGAGCCACCAGTACCAGCCTGACCAGCACCAGCATGCTCAGGTATATGATGCCTAGCACCCCACGAGGTGGAACAAAAGCCATTCACGGACTGTGGATCACACCACTGCCTCTTCCCCAGTGTCACAACCTGGCACAGAGATGCAATTCCCCTTGCCTGGATGCAGGTACGCGCGCCTCCTGGCCTGCACCCACACCCTCACCTCCATGGTCCTCCACTGCCTCCACCAATGTGTCCTAACACAGCGTTCAGCTGTCAATAACCCAATTGTTGGAAAGAAAGCGGAAATACGCGGCTACCCACCCGCATGCACAATCTTTAAACGTGCATATCGCTAAACTACTCAGCCTGGAGTTGCTGCCATACAGGCCAGTGGAAACGGAGGCTTTCCGGAACATGATCACGGCGGTCCCTCGGTACACGGTGCCCAGTCGACACAATTTTTCCCAGTGTGCCGTCCCCGCCCTACACCAGCACGTCTCATGCAACATAAACCGTGCCCTCACCAACGCGGTTACTGGGAAGGTCTACTTAACGACGGACACGTGGACAAGTGCTGGTGGGCAGGGACACTACATCTTCCTGACGGCACATTGGGTAAACTTGGTGGAGGCTTGGACCAAGTCTGACCCTGGGTTCGCTCACATGTTACCCACACCAAGGATTGCGTGTCATACCTCGGTGAAGGTTTTGCCATTGTTTTATGCCACCTCCTCCAAACACGCCCTCTCCTCCTCCACCCCCTCCACCTCTCTATTACCATGTGTGAGCACGTCGCCGGCAGTCGGTAGCTCGAGGTGCTGCAGCATTGCGGTAAACAAGCGTCCGCAGGCCGTGCTGAAACTACTCAGCTTAGAATAGAAGAGGCACACCGCCCAAGAGTTGTTGCAGTGTTTGACAGAGCAGACTGACCAGTGGCTTTCGCAGCTGAACCTCCAACCAGGCATAGTCGTGTGTGATAATGGCCGTAACCTGGTGGTGGCTCCGCAGCTTGGCAGACTAACACACGTGCCATGCCGGGCCCACGTGTTCAATCTGGTCGTTCAGCGCTTTTTGAAAAACTACCCCCACTTGTCTGACCTGCTCACCAAGGTGCGTCGCATGTGCGCTCATTTCAGGAAGTCCACCACAGATGCTGCCACCCTCAGGACACTGCAACAGCGCTTCCAGCTGCCAGTTCACAGATTGCTGTGCGATGTGCCCACATGCTAGAATTCTACGTTGCACATGTTGGCCAGGCTGTACAAGCAGCGTAGAGTCATTGTAGTATACCAGCTGCAACATGGCCGGCGGAGTGGTAGTCAGCCTTCGCAGTACTTCACAGAGGAGTGGGCATAGATGGCAGATATCTGTTAGGTCCTAGGAAACTTTGAGGAGTCTACACAAATGGTGAGCGGCGAAGCGGCCATTATCAGCGCAACCATCCTGCTGCTTTGCCTGCTGAGAAGTTCGCTGCTAAGCATAAAGGCCGATGCTTTGCGTATAGAACAGGAGATGGGGGATGACAGTATGTCGCTTAAGAGCCAGACCACCCTCATGCCTGTTTCTCAGCGCGTATTGGAGGAGGAGGAAGAGCCGGAAGAGACTGCTGCCCACACTGCAGAGGGTACCCATGCTACTTCCCTCACATGTGTTCAGCATGTATGAGCTGAAGAGGAGGAGGATCATGAAAGTCATTCTCCTAGTGAGGACAGCTATGTGTTGCGTATTGGGACTCTGGTACACATGGCTGACTTCATGTTAAGCTGCCTTTCCTGTGACCCTCGCGTTAGACTCATTCAGGCCAACCAGAATTACTGGGTGTTCACCCTTCTTGACCCACGGTATAAGGAGAACCTTTCCACTCTCATTCCAGAAGAGGAAAGGAGTATGACAGTGATGCAATACCACAAGGCCCTGGTGGAAAAGCTGATGCTAAGGTTCCCATATGACAACGCTAGCAGTAGAGGACGTACTTCAGTGGGCCAACTAGCGGGGGAGGCGTGGGGATCAGGCAGCATGTGCAGCGCAGGCAGGGGAACACTCTCCAAGGCCTTTGCCAGTTTTATGGCTCCCCAGCCAAACTGTGAAACCACTTCCCAGTCTAGGCTGAGTTGCAGGGAAGAATGTAAAAAGATGATCAGGGAGTATATTACCAACTGTACCAACGTCCTCCGTGATCCCTCTGCTCCATACAACTATTGGGTGTCAAAGCTGAAGACGTAGCATGAACTTGCGCTGTACACCTTGGAGGTGCTGGCCTGGCCTGCCGCTAGCGTCTTATCAGAGAGGGTGTTTAGTGCTGCTGGGGGGATGATCACGGATAAGTATACCCGCCTGTCAACTGACAGCGCCGACAGGCTTACACTCATTAAGATGAGCAAATGCTGGATTTTCCCAGACTTCTCCACCGGTGGAAAGCAGTGGAACATAAAGATTCTTTCAGCTGGAACAGGAGAGCCATGCATCCTATATCACCCCCAAAAAGGGGAGAAGTTGCTTGGTCTATCCCTCTCTGATCTTCCTCCTCCTCCTCCTAAACCAGCATATCAATACACTGAACAGCCAGTTTTTCAGAGGGCCAAAAGGCTCTGGTAAAACTAATTTTTTCTGAGTGCTGCCTCCAGGCTCTGTTTGCAAATTAAGCAACTACGAGCTCTATCTTTAAAAAATGGTTCACCTGCACCGTGGGTAAACCAATTTTTCAGAGGTACACCTGTACTCTTGGTTCACACATTTTTGCGCGCTTCACTTATACTCACAGCAAACCAATTTTTCCGGGCTTCGTCCAAACTCATAACAAACTAATTGTTCTGGGCTTTGCCTATACTCCCAGCACACCAATTTTTCCGGGTTTTGCCTATACTCTTAGTAAATAAATGTTTGAGGTGTTTGTCTATACTCTTGGTACACCAATTTTTCCAGGAGTCAGCTATACTCTGGCAACAGAAAGGTTTCAGGGGTTCTCCTATGCTCTTGCTACAGGAACTTTTCAGGGGTTCGCCTATACTCTGGCTACAGAAAGGTTTCAGGGGTTCACCGGAACACTGGGTACACCAATTTCTCCAGGAGTCATCTATATTCTGGCTACAGACAGGTTTCAGGGGTTCTCCTATACTCTTGCTACAGGAAGGTTTCAGGGGTTCGCCTATACTCTGGCTACAGGAAGGTTTCAGGGGTTCGCCTATACTCTGGCTACAGGAAGGTTTCAGGGGTACGCCTATACTCTGGCTACAGGAAGGTTTCAGGGGTTCGCCTATACTGTGGCTACAGGAAGGTTTCAGGGGGTCGCCTATACTCTGGCTACAGAAAGGTTTCAGGGGGTCGCCTATACTCTGGCTACAGAAAGGTTTCAGGGGGTCGCCTATACTCTGGCTACAGAAAGGTTTCAGGGGGTCGCCTATACTCTGGCTACAGAAAGGTTTCAGGGGGTCGCCTATACCCTGGCTACAGAAAGGTGTCAGGGGGTCGCCTATACTCTGGCTACAGAAAGGTTTCAGGGGGTCGCCTATACTCTGGCTACAGAAAGGTTTCAGGGGGTCGCCTATACTCTGGCTACAGAAAGGTTTCAGGGTGTCGCCTATACTCATTCAGTCTTTGGAGCGATGAAAGGAACCTTAACTGATTTAATGAGACATTCACAGCAGTACAAGCATCCGAGTCTGGTATATGCCCACGATTGCTGAGTTTGTGGGTAGAGGCCGAGGTCCTGAGGGAAAATTGCAACTTGCCAGTTTTGGCCAGTGGAATTTCTTTGTGGTTCATCCAGTCTTTGGAGCGTTGTAAGGAACCGTAACTGACGGCACATTGGCTCACACAAGGTGGAGTGTTATGGTATCCTACCCGATGATACGGCAGCCCGGGTTGCCCTAGAAGTTACCCGCACCCCTTGTCCCTGCCTACTTACCTCCACTCCTGGCTAACGCCAGGCGGGCAACTGGGCAGCGGTCCCTACACTCACTAGGGACCTAGGAGGGACGCTGGTGTACCAAGATGGAATAGGGTAGAATACCAACAGGAAGGGCAGTTGAACAAACCAACAGAAAATACAAGCAGACCGAGGCAGATGGGATAACCTGGCAGATAAAGCAAACAAGCTGAAAACAGGAGCCCGACAGAGCAGGAAGCAAACACACTGACAGAAAACAATAACTGGCAGTGAATCGACCTCACTGCCAGCCTTATAGACCAAAGCCTCTGCCCAGGTGACTCATGCATAGAGCTGAACTTCACAGGCGTGCGCGCGCACGTCGCCGCCCAGACCCACGAGTGCGCACACCGCGCCGACCAACCACCCGCAGCCCCGGCAGCCGCCGCATGGTAACATGGAAGCTGGGACTGAGTCTGACCCTGGGCCCACTCACGTGCTTCCCACACAGAGGATTGCGGGTCCTACCTCGGTCACGAGTTCTCAGGCTTATTATGCCACATCCTCCTCCTGCTTGGGGTCTAGGGATCAGCGCTGGTCGACATGTGTTTGCTGTCTTGTTACCACAGTTATCTGAGACACTGGTTTGGATCAATCAAAAGAAGTGTAACTGATTTAATGAGACGTTCTAGCATCCGAGTCCGCTTTATGCCCACGTTTATTGTGCCTAGTATTGCACACTAGGCTTTCGCAAGCATCCCGGCTGTATAACAGGTCAACTCATTGTACACTGCCTGTTTTTGGGTGTCCGCTGACGTACAATGCCCTGAGTGGTAAACAGACGGATTGGTTTAGGTGTAATAAACGCATGCATCCCTGGGGGTTAGCGCTGGTCGGCATGTATTATTTCTCACGTTTCTTGTTACCACAATTATGTGAGATACTGGATTGGAGCATTCACAGGAAGCGTAACTGATTTAATGACATTTTAACAGGGTCACTGTATAACTGTGGTGGCTACTTTTGCGACACCTCCTGCATCAAACAAATCTTTGGTGTTAGTATGCGCTGCTGCATTGTAGAAATGTGTAGAAGTACTGGCATCTGAGCCTCCTTTATGCCCACGTTTGCGGTTCCTGACAATTTTGTGACATAGGTGGCACGGGATTAGAGTTATGACAATTTTTTACTTCGGACAAACCCTCATTAGCAAGACACACCTTAGCTAAGCACCACACTACCTCCAACTAAGCACAATCACTGCCTGCGGGACACAGCGCTGCCTCTTCTCCTGGGTTATATGCTGCCCAACCCCCCCACACGACCCTGCGTCCGCAGCGCACACAAAAGTGTCCCTGCTCAGCCTTCAGCTGTCCTCATGCCACACGCTGGCTGCATAGCCACACCACCCTCATGTCTATTTCTCAGTACATCTGCGATGAGGAGGAACCAGAGGCACACACTGCAGAGGGTTGGCAGGGTCAAGCAGTGTCCCTCTTTAAAAGGGGCGGGGCGATAGCTCACAATGCTGAACAGAAGCAATGAGAAATCCAATCCTGTGCCACCTCCGTCAGGAGCTGCAAACGTGGACATAGCAATGGGGAATCCATCTGCCCACACAGTATTCATTCTGTCAAGGTGTCGCATAGCTCAATCGACACCGCAAGGGGAAAGCCATCTGCACTCTTCCCCCTACCCAAGTCAGTCAGTGTCTTTGTGCCAGACAGGTCAAACACCGCGATGGGAACTAAGTGGGCACCAACAGCATAGGTGGGTCCTAGGCAACCCAAGACATGAACAAAAAATAAATCTGAGCGGCCAAACATGGCAGACTTGCACCGTGCCTACGACATAGGCCCCGGCCCACAGCTTCAGCAATCCTAGGCAGGAAGCGGACTTTCACTGCACCAAGGACATAGGCCTCTGCACAAACCCTCAGCAATCGTGGGCCAAGAGCAGACTCCAATGCTAGCGTAGCTGTGCACATCTCATTAGCGCTGTATTGCTCCTGTAGTTTGTCCCAATGCAATGCCCCTAATAGTAGAGCTAACGTCAGATGAAATACAGGTGGGCTTTGGCCCACACTGCATGCCCCAGTTAGACTGGGTTTTTTTTATAAATAGTCACAGGCAGGTACAACTCCGTAATGGGAATTCTGTGTGCACCCACAGCATGGGTGGCTCCCTGGAACCCACCGGCTGTCCATAAATAAATCCCATTGCAGTGCCCTGCACAGCTAAGCTAACGTCACATTAAATACAGGTGGGCTTCGGCCCACACTGCATGCCACAGTCAGACTGGGTTTTTTTATAAATAGACACAGGCAGGTACAACTCCCCTTGGGAAGTCCGTGTGGACCCACAGCATGGGTGGGTCCCAGGAACCCACGGCGGAACATAAATAAATCCCATTGCAGTGCCCTGCACAGCAGAGCTAACGTCAGATAAAATACAGGTGGGCTTCGGCCACACTGCATGCCCCAGTCAGACTGGGGGTTTTTATAAGTAGACACAGGCAGGTACGACTCCCCAATGCGAATTTTGTGTGCACCCACAGCTTGGGTGGGTCCCAGGAAGCCACCGGCGGTACATAAATAAATCCCATTGCAGTGCCCTGCACAGCTGAGCTAAGGTCAGATTAAATGCAGGTGGGCTTCGGCCCACACTGCATGCCCCAGTCAGACTAGGGTTTTTTATAAATAGTCACAGGCAGGTACAACTCCGCAATGGGAATTCAGTGTGCACCCACAGCACGGGTGGCTCCCTGGGACCCACCGGTGGTACATAAATAAATCCCATTGCAGTGCCCTGCACAGCTGAGCTAACGTCAGATTAAATACAGGTGGGCTTCGGCCCACACTGCATGCCCTAGTCAGTCTGGGTTATTTTTTGGGGGGCCATGTAAGTTGAACACCGCGATGGGAACACTTATTGCATAGTATGCACAGACCCCTGTAATACTCCTGTAGCGAATGTATTAGCTGACCCCACTAACAGCTATGTTGCAGAAGTCTAGGGAGACCCTATTAACACTTCTGTAGTAATAGTATAGCCAGACCCCAGTAACATTTCAGTAGCAGCAGTATAGGTAGAGCCCAGTATCAGTTACATTTCAGTAGTAACTGTATTGACAGACCCCTGTAACATTTCCGTTACAGCTGTATAGGCAGAGCCCAGTATTAGTGGGATTTCAGTAGTAAGAGTATAGACAAATAGACAACACCTATGTGGAAAAGCTAGTATTTTCTGAGACAAGAGAGGGGCATTTGATTGCAATAAAAAGGATATTCAAGGTACTGAAAGTCTGCACTCCTCCTCATCTCAAGCTGAAATATGGAAAGGCTTCATTCATATAGTTTCTGTTGTCCATTTCAAAGTGTTAGCAAATAGCAATCCAAGTTTCCGGCTACTACCACGCAAGCATCTTTCTTAGGAATTACCAAAGATGATCACAAGTAAAGGCCTCATCATCGGTCAGTCCAAAATCAGGAGGCTGGAATCGGCATATGTGACGGGGGGCGGAGCTACGTGATGATGCGTACAAGGGGCGGAGCCAGAACGCCGCTGCTGCCGAACAGAGCCGAAGGGAAAAGACCCATCTGCGCAAGCGCGTCTAATCGGGCGATTAGACGCTGAAGTTAGACGGCACCATGGCGACGGGGACGCCAGCAACGGAGCAGGTAAGTGAATAACTTCTGTATGGCTCATATTTAATGCACGATGTATATTACAAAGTGCATTATTATGGCCATACAGAGGTGCATAACCCCACTTGCTATCGCGGGACAACCCCTTTAAGGATCGGTACCTGCTGCAAGTCTGTCCCTTGCCCTGCAGGGATGCTGTGTTCTATAGTCACCTGTATTCCGACCTCAGCTGTACGCTTATCTTTGGATTTAGCAGTACCAACAAGTTGGAAGCCACCATTGCTCTACCAGTCGGCTGAAAGCTTCAGCTAGGGATAACGGACTAGTACCACGGTTTTATTTAGTTGGTTTTTGGAATGTGGCCAGGATTAAGTGGGCCGTGGCGGGGGGGTGGTGGGGGGCTTTCTTATTGTGTCATTTAAGGTGAAATTCTTGGACTGCTGCCAGATGGACCACTGCAAAAGCATTTGCCAAGAATGTTTTCATTGTTGGAGGAGGAGGAGAGGGATGTTTTTGAGGCCGTACGTGTTCTGTCCACGTTTCCGTGGTTATATGCACCTTACCAGTAACCGCGTTGGTGGAAAATGGTCGCGCCTGGGGACCTAGTAGCGTGGTTTTATTTAGTTGGTTTTCGGAATGTGGCCAGGATGAAGTTATGGAGTGTGCACACAGTAGCACGGTTTTATTTAGTTGGTTTTCGGAATGTGGCCAGGATTAAGTTGTGGAGTGTGGACCTATTAGCGCTGTTTAATTTAGTTGGCTTTCGGAATGTGGCCAGGATTAAGTAGGCCATGGCGGGGGGGGGGGGGGGGGGGCGGGGGAGGGGGGCTTTCTTATTGTGTCGTTTAAGGTGAAATTCTTGGACAGCTGCCAGACGGACCACCGCAAAAGCATTTGCCAAGAATGTTTTCATTGTTGGAGGAGGAGGAGGGGGATGTTTTTGAGGCAGTACGTTTCCTGTCCACGTGTCCGAGGTTATATGCACCTTTCCAGTAACCTCGTCGCTGAAAAGTTGTCGCGCCTGGGGACCTAGTAGCGCGGCCTCGCCACCATCATGTCTTTGGGAAGCCTTCGTTTCCACAACCCTGTAACATAGCAGTAGCAGCAGTATAGGCAGAGCCCAGAATTAGTAACATTTCAGTGGTAAGAGTATGGACAGACCCCAGTAACATCTCATTGGCAGCAGTAGGGACAGACCCCAGTAATATTTCATTTGCAGCAGTATAGACAGACCCCAGTAACATTTCAGTTGTGTAAGTATAGACAGACCCCAGTAACAGTTCAGTAGTATCAGTTGCGACATGCCCCAGTAACATTTCAGTTCCAGCAGTGCAGACAGACCCCAGTAGCATTTCATTGGCAGCAGTAGGGACAGACCCCAGTAACATTTCAGTAGTATCAGTTTCCACAGACCCCAGTAACATTTCAGTTCCAGCAGTTAAGACAGACCCCAGTAACATTTCATTGGCAGCAGTAGGGACAGACCCCAGTAACATTTCATTTGCAGCTGTATAGACAGACCCCTGTAACATTTCAGTAGTCTAAGTACAGACAGACCCCAGTAATAGTTCAGGACTAACAGTAGGGAGAGACCCCAGTAACATTTCAGTAGCAACAGTATAGACAGACCCCTGTAACATTTACGTTGAAGCAGTATAGAGAGAGCACAACATTTTTAACATTTCAGTAGTAGCAGTACAGACAGGCCCCAGTAACATTTCCGTTGAAGCAGTATGGGCAAAGCAGCAGACTAAACATTTCCCTTGCAGCAGTATAGGAAGAGCACAGCATTTGTAACATTTCAGTACTTGCAGTATAGACAGACCACAGTAATATTTACGTAGAAGCAGTATAGGGAAAGCCCAGTATTAGTAACATTTCAGTAGTAGCAGTATAGACAGACCTCAGTAACATTAACGTTGAAGCAGTACGGGGAGAGCCCAGTATTTGTAACATTTCAGTAGTAGCAGTATAGACAGACCCCAGTAACATTAACGTTGAAGCAGTATAGGGAGAGCACAGTATTTGTAACATTTCAGTAGTAGCAGTATAGACTGACCCCAGTAACATTTACGTAGAAGCAGTATAGGGAGAGCCCAGTATTAGTTACATTTCAGTAGCACCAGTATAGACAGGCCCCAGTAACATTAACGTTGAAGCAGTATAGGGAGAGCACAGTATTTGTAACATTTCAGTAGTAGCAGTATAGACAGGCCCCAGTAACATTTACGTAGAAGCAGTATGGGCAAAGCAGCAGATTAACATTTCCATTTCAGCAGTATAGGGAGAGCACAGTATTTGTAACAGTTTATTATTTGCAGTATAGACAGACCCCAGTAACATTTAAGTAGAAGCAGTATAGGGAGAGCCCAGTATTTGTAACATTTCAGTAGTAGCAATATAGACAGGCCCCAGTAACATTTACGTAGAAGCAGTATAGGGAGAGCCCAGTATTTGTAACATTTCAGTAGTAGCAGTATAGACAGACCCCAGTATCATTAACATTGAAGCAGTATAGGGAGAGCACAGTATTTGTAACATTTCAATAGTAGCAGTATAGACAGACCCCAGTAACATTTACGCTGAAGCAGTATAGGGAGAGCCCAGTATTAGTTACATTTCAGTAGTAGCAGTATAGACAGGCCCCAGTTACATTTCCGAAGAAGCAGTATGGGCAAAGCAGCAGATTAACATTTCCCTTTCAGCAGTATAGGGAGAGCACAGTATTTGTAACATTTCAGTACTTGCATTATAGACAGACCCCGGTAACATTTATGTAGAAGCAGTATAGGGAGAGCCCAGTATTAGTTACATTTCAGTAGTAGCAGTATAGACAAGCCCCAGTAACATTTCCGTAGAAGCAGTATGGGCAGAGCCCAGTATTCGTAACATTACAGTAGTAACAGTATACACAAACGAAGGTAAAATTTCAGGAGCAGAAGTGTCGGCAGACCTAAGTTACATTTCTGTTGCAGAAGTATAGTCAGACCCCTATAGCATTACTGTGGCAGAAGTATAGGTAGGCAGAACAGAGTTACATTTCTGTAGCAAAAGTGTAGGCCAACCCCAGACACATTGGTGTACCATGAGTGCAGGCGAAGCCCATAAAAATTACTTGGATTACATTCTAGGCGAGGGCCCCAAAAATTGGTGTACCGACAGTACAAATGTACCCCAGAAAAATTGCCCATGCCCAACCCAGAGGGCAGGTGAAACCCATTAATCGCTTAGCTTACTGTGGCTTAATTTGTTACTAGGCCTGGAGGCAACCCAGTTAAAATAAAAATTGGTTCAGGTGGAAGTTTCAATGCTTTAATGAGAATTGAAACGTATAAATATTGTTTAGAAAAGTTATGAGCCTGGGGGGCGTGGCCTGGACCATGAGAAGCTAAGTCGCAGGTAGCAGGAGCTCCGTCCTCCCCACGCCATAAAAACAAATAAAAAAGGCATCCAGACCTCCTAAAAGTCAGCCCAAAAGCAGGAATGGGCAAGAAGAAGAGAGGGGACAGTGCAGCAAAAAGCAAAGAAGAAGACAAGGGACCGCTGGATCGCTTCATGACGGCCGCCGGTGAGCGCTGCAAGCAGCAGGAGGGTAGAGGCGGGAAGCGACCCCCGGCGGAACAGACGGAGGAGAGAAGGGGGAGAAGACGCCGGCCAGCAGACCAAGAAGACTCCGGTCGGAGCGACAATTCCCCGATCCAGACGCCAAGGGGAACACCGCAAGCAAGCCCGCCATCACCCACAGCCCAGCCGATCGGAACAGCGCCGGAAGAAAGCGCGCGAACGCGCGGACACCCCGAATTGCCGGAGAACACCTGCGGCGAGCTGCCGGAAAGCCCCAGCTGCCCCCCGACACCAGACAGAGGGCACTCACCACCTCCGGCGGCTGCAGGACGACCAAGACCGGAGCTACATCGCGGAGAGGCCCTACCGGAAGTGCGTGCCCGGCCGCCATCTTCTCCAACCCCGAGACCGGAAGTGGAGAGAGACGGGGACGCGGCCGCAGAAACATCAGCGGGGAGAAGCGCTGACACCCGGGGGATGGCAGGAGACCGCTCAGGTACAGGGGGGGAGAGCCATATTAGCCCCCCAACCCCCAGTAAGAAAGAACTGGCGGGCTCAGGGGACGGGGGCACCGCGGGACATAAGGGGTATGCAGAGGCCCTGAAAGGGACACACCAGCCCCTGGAACCCCCCCATGACAGTGAGGAGGAGGGGGCAGCCCCCCCAAGACCACCACCAAGGCCCCAAGGAAACAAGGGGAAGAACCCCCCAAAGACCCCAGAGACCCCGAATGGTGGGCCCCCCCACTGAAAGATCATGAAGGGGGAGCACACATGAGACAAGGGGCAAGGAAAAAAGAGCTGCCACACACACCTATGCCCCAGATGAGTGGCAATAACAAGTACACCGAACGACATACCCCCGCAACTGCAATCCCAGCCCAGCGAGACACGCCGAGGTCAGAAAAACGCAGCATGGGCACAAAATTGCACCAACTCCAGGGGGACGCCAACAACCAGATACAATCGTCCGAATCAGACTCGGACGATTGGAATTGGAAGGAGCATCTCCGATCCATCCCCACCAAGAGGGACTTAGACAACCTCTTTGCTCAGTTTGCCTCATCCCAAAAATCCGCGCTACAGTCCCTACAAAAAGAAATCCACCAGATGGGACAACGTCTCATGGAAACAGAAGAGACACAAGAACAAGTGTTCCACCGAATAGACGAGCATCATGACATCTTATGTGAACACGCGAGCCAAATCGCCAAGTTAGCAACCCAATTAGATGACATAGAAAATCGCCATAGGCGAAACAACTTGAGAATACGGGGACTAAGTGAGGAAGTCGAGAACAAACACCTAGAGGCCTGGGCACAGAAATGCTTCGGCGATCTCCTGAACAGAACCCCGAACAACTCAATCGAGATAGACAGGATCCACAGGGCGTTGGGCCCCAGATCAATAGATCCTGAAAGACCGAGAGATGTGGTGTGTAGGATCCACTTCTATAAAGAAAAAGAGGAGATCCTACGTCTGATCAGATCCAAAGGTCCGATAAAATTCTGCGACAGGAATTTACTTATACTACCAGACCTATCCAAAAGAACACTCCAGCAACGGCGAGCATTGAGACCCCTATTGACAATCCTCAAAGAAAAAGAAATTCTGTACAGATGGGGATACCCATTCCAGCTGATAGCAGGTGCCGGAAAAGAGACAGTTATATTTAGAACACTGGGAGACTTACCTAAGTTCCTCACAACATTGAAACTTCCGATGGTCTCACTACCAGAATGGCAGAGAACAAGCGCCCCGACTCCACAACCCCCCCGGGACCAGTGGCAAGTAGCTATCTCCAGACGCAAACAGCCACAAAAGGACGATAGGGGCCGTCCACCAAGAGAACACCCTAAATGAGTCTGGCCTAGTTTTGCATCTGCACGAGGTTCCACCGAATCTCGAACGATACCACCGGAAGAGAGGACCGGACGAACCCACCGCACGCAAGCATCGCCCTTAACGACAAGTCCGGAAAACAAAGCACAAGCCGCGGCCTAGAATACAAGGATCACGGAAAGAACTATCAAACTTACCATATAGAGACCGACTAGTCGCATCTCTGGAAAGGACATAATATTACTTCGGACCTCCAATCAAGAACACAGACATCCAACTGCTTTCCACACGCTGAATTTTTCCGCTATAATCTGTCTGCTCTTCTCTCATCTCAACAATGCGCCCCTCTTAGGCGCAACGGAAAAGGGGACCTCCCTGTTCCTTCCCAAATAACAACAAACTCCTCTCATCTGCTCTAACACTAACACGTGTATTAAACCACCTCTCCCTACTTACTATACCTATCTGTCCCTCACACTCTTATCTCATAAAAGGTCTGGATGCCCACCATAATGTTTCACAGCAGACGTGGGGTGGGGAGGCGCGGCTCGTGGACTTGACTCACCCAGCCTCCCTCCCACTAGGGACCGCAGCATCACGTTGCTGCATAGACGTCAGTCGTCTATTAGTTCTAGAAGGTTCACCACATTGGACAATAATAGTAATAATCGTTTCTTTATCGATGTCCACATGTGGCTTTAAGTTTCCCTTCCTTTCCGCCCCGATCCACCCTTATGTTCGTCCCTCATCCCCCTCCAGCTCCAGGCGACACCCTTGGGTAAGACAAAGGGCCAAGACGCCCAAACACTATGGCCAACCCACAGCACATCCCAATGACTGACCTAACAACATGCTCCTTCAATGCAAAGGGCCTTAATTGTCCCAACAAGCGCAACCAGGTGCTGTACAGGCTCCACAGGAAAAGGGTGATGATAGTAATGCTCCAAGAAACACATTTCCCGCGAACCGGTGCTCCGGACTGCAATAGAAACAAATATTATAACAAATGGTTTCACTCCACTCACCCAGAAAACAAAACCTGTGGGGTCTCTATAGCTCTGCACAAGTCATTGGCCCCAGAGGTGCTGGCACAGAAGTCAGATGAAGAAGGACGGTACATATTTATAAAGATACTTATTGCTAACAAAATTCTCACAATTGCCAATATGTATTTTCCCAACCAAAGACAGGTGGGGTTCGCTTCCAGGGCTCTCCGGGGACTCTCAGACTTCGCAGAGGGGACTCCGATCGTGTTAGGAGGCGACTTCAACATGTGTATGGAGCCCCGGCTGGATTCCTCCACGGGACGCTCAGCACTAGCCAAGGCAGCCATCCGCAAAGTACAAAAGATACTCGTGAGTATGGATCTGATCGACCTATGGCGCATCCTCCACCCGGGTAAGCGGGATTACAGCTTTCACTCCACAGCGCACAATTCGTATAGTAGAATCGACTATATATTCATTTCACATGGTTTGCTCGATGGGGCTCCTAAGTGCTCTATGGACATATTCCTATGGTCCGACCACTCCCCGATATACGCATCCTTGGGCTCGGGGGACACCATGGGGGGGACACATACATGGCGTCTCAATGAAAACTTACTTAAAGACACCGCATGCTTGCACGACATCAAGAAGACCATAGAAAACTTCAAAAAAGATCACAAGTCAGACCCCACGAGCGCCCCAATAAAATGGGAAACCCTTAAGTGTGTGTTGAGAGGGGTTTTCATCTCACATAGTGCAAGGATCAAAAGGGACCACACCGCGCGCCTCACCCAATTAATACAAGAACTTAACTCAAAAGAAACCTCCAACAAAGCAGCCTCCTCCACTATCCTCCAAGCGGAGATATCAGAACTCCGGCATAAAATACTAGATATCCTGGATCAAAAAGCTCTCTGCAGAAGGGACAAACTGAAAGCCGGCTACTACGAGTACGGCGATAAGAGTGGCAGATGGCTCGCCAGAGCGTTACACCCGAGGGCAGCTCACCCGCACATACACTCCATCAATTCCTCAGGGGGCGGGCGGGTTCACTCCCCACAGGAAATATTAGAGGAATTTAGATTATTTTACTCCAAATTATACAACATACGCGAGACTGGGACCGAGACAGAAACCCAACACGCACAAAAAATATCGGAATATCTGGACCTCTACGCCCCCGGGTCCCTCCCACCGGAGGAATCCGAGGGACTAGAAAGAGATTTCGAACCAGAGGAATTCAGACAGGTACTCTCAGAAATTAAAGCGGGGAAGAGCCCGGGCCCGGACGGGTTCTCCCCGAGATTTTATAAAATATGCGGAGACTTGATTATAGACATGATGCTCCAAGCATTTAATGAGGTCTCCGGAGGCTGCCCCTTCCCACCCCAGGCCCTTCAGGCACATATAGTTCTAATACCCAAACCAGGAAAAGACCCCCTGTCGTGTGGCAGTTACCGACCAATTTCACTCATCAACTGCGATCTCAAAATTTTCTCCAAAATGATAGCGAATAGATTGAATCCCGCGGTCCCCCGGATCATTCACGGAGACCAGGTGGGCTTCGTCTTGGGGAGAGAAGCAAGAGATAACTCCATAAAGACCCTGGTCCTGATCGATCGGGCTAGAAAGGAAGGGACCCCACTATGTCTGTTATCTGTCGACGCTGAAAAAGCGTTCGACAGAGTCAGCTGGAAATTCCTAGAAGCAACCCTCCGGAAGGTGGGAATGGGCCCCAGAGCAATAGCATGGATACAGGCCCTTTACCACCGCCCCTCGGCACAGGTCAGGGTCGATGGTAAGCTGTCGGCCCCATTTGAGGTGAGGAATGGCACACGACAGGGGTGTCCCCTATCCCCCACGTTATATATCCTGGTTATGGAGGCACTCGCAAACGCCATCAGGAATAATCCATCAATACGCGGAATACGGAGCGGAAAAGAGGAACATAAACTATCACTTTATGCAGACGACCTCCTGCTATATGTCACCGAACCCCGCATAGGCTTCCCCAACATCATGCAAGAGTTTGCAACCTTTGGTAAGCTTAGCAACTATAGAGTAAATGTCCAAAAGTCAGTAGTGCTGAATATCACGATCCCACAACAAGAAGCCAGGAACATAGCCACAGCCCTCCCATTCCAATGGGGAAGCGACTCAATTAAATACTTAGGGATCCAGATCCCACCCGACCCAACCCAACTATATGAATTAAACTATAAACCCCTGTTGTCAACTTTGAAAAAAGATCTGGAGGGATGGGCGGGAGGGTCACTATCATGGTTCGGTAGAATGAATGCAGTTAAAATGGATGTCCTTCCACGGCTCCTATATATCTTTCAAACCGCACCATGCAATCCCCCGAAAATCTTTTTTGACAGACTGAGAAGTCACATACTCCGCTTCATATGGAGGGGAGGAGCTAAAAGGCTTAGTTACAAAAGCCTAACCAAGCCAAAATCCAAAGGGGGGGTAGGCCTCCCCGACATATATCTTTACCATAAAGCCACAATCGGAACCCTGATATTAGATCTATACCACCACAGGTCAGATAAATTGTGGGTGCAAATAGAAGAAGAGAGCAACACCTTCTCACCAAAAGGGGCATTCTGGATCCCGAAGGGGGTCAGGGGGGTTAAAGGAGAGAGGGTGGAGATCTCGGCCCTGATGGTCACGCTCCTGGGGGCATGGAAGGGGGGATGCCGGACATCCATCCTGGGTCCCCTCACCCCATTAGCAGGAAACCCACAGATCCCGGCAACGCTGGATACTCGTAGTCTGGGATTTTTGCCCTCTGGGACTGAAGCAAGGGTGGGGGAGGTGCTGGACACGCAGGGCATCCGTGACATGGCGAGTTTACAGGGGAATGGGGGGACTCCCCCGGGCTCATGGATGCAATATCTGCAGGTCCGCAGCTACCTGAGTAAGATAAGACCCGAACGAGGGTGGAACTTAACGCTCACACCATTCGAGAAACTATGTGACATGGAAGAGGCACCTAGACATACTGTGTCATTATTATATGGTCAACTACTAGAAGAGCGATTAGGGGACCACACCCCCAGGTGGATTGCCGCGTGGGAGGAGGCGCTGGGTCGACCCATCCCCGGAGAGCTCTGGAACAAGGCATTCCAGCACACCCACAAGATGTCGGTGTCCAGTAGGTTACAAGAACTGAATTTTAAAATCTTGTCAAGGTGGTACATGACACCGGAAAGACTCCATTCTCTCTTTCCAGCGACGCCAGACACCTGCTGGCGGTGCCATGGGGAAGTGGGCTCGATGCTACACATATGGTGGGAGTGTCCCATGATTACACCCATATGGAAAGATACAGAGAAGCTATACGAGAAGGTGAGCGGGCAGCCGCTGTCTCTGACACCTGAGGTGGCACTCTTGTCTATCCCGCCACCCGGCACCCACTCATTTAAAAAAGGCCTACTGAAATTTTTCATTATGGCCACAAGACAAGTAATTCCCAGATTCTGGAAGCAGGATACTGAAATTTCCAGAGGTGCGTGGGTGGGGGCGATGGACGAGATTGAACGACTAGAGAAACTGAGGACACAGGACGACATAACCAGACAAGAGAACTTTTACCACACCTGGGCGGTCTGGATAGACGCACGTAACTCACATTCATTCACTAGGTGGCTGCAGAATGGCAATTATGACTGACCCAACGACGCCACAAGTGGTAAAACTAGACAAGGGGGCCAACCTGGAGCACCCCCCCCCTGACACCCCCCTCCTCCATCCCAACCTCTACTTTCCACCCTCCCCTTTGCCTCTGTCTGTCAAGTAATTGAATGTAACAATTATATCTTGTTGGTTTTCATAAGTTCTCTTTTAATTGTTACAATAAGACGATGGAGAAGCGAAACCACGACTCTATCGCTTTTGACAAGATAAAGTTATATATATATATATATATTGTAAAATCAATAAAATATATTGAAAGAAAAGTTATGAGCCTTTTGGGCCACAGAAAAATTGCCCGTTCGGGGTGATTACGTGAGGTTTCAGGAGGAGGAGCAGGAGGAGGACGAATATCATACACAGATTGACAAAGGTAAAGGTCCCCATTTTTTAAGGTGATAGAGAACAATGCTTGCATCCGCGGTTGCAGCGAAAATAATCTTTAGGTACCGATGCTGTCCGCTGGTGGAGAAGAGAAGTCTGGGGAAATCCAGGCTTTGTTCATCTTTATGAGTGTAAGCCTGTCGCCACTGTCAGTTGACAGGCGGGTACGCTTATCCGTCATGATTCCCCCAGCTGCACTAAACACCGTCTCTGACAAGACGCTATCCGCAGGGCAAGCAAGCACCTCCAGAGCATACAGCGCGAGTTCGTGCCACGTGTCCAGCTTTGACACCCCGTAGTTGTACGGAGCAGAGGCGTCACGGAGGACGGTCGTACGATCGGCTACGTACTCTCTCACCATCCTTTTACAGTGCTCCCTCTGACTCAGCCTTGACTGGGGAGTGGTGACACAGTCTTGCTGGGGAGCCATAAAGCTGGCAAAGTCCTTGGAGAGTGTTCCCCTGCCTGCGCTGAACATGCTGCCTGATCTCCGTGCCTCCCCTGCTACTTGGCCCTCGGAACTGCACCTTCTGCCACTAGCGCTGTCGGATGGGAAGTTCACCATCAGTTTGTCCACCACGACCCTGTGGTATTGCATCACTCTCGAACCCCTTTCCTCTTCAGGAATGAGAGTGGAAAGGTTCTCCTTATACCGTGGATCGAGCAGTGTGTACACCCAGTAATCCGTAGTGGCCAGAATGCGTCTAACGCGAGGGTCACGAGAAAGGCATCCTAACATGAAGTCAGCCATGTGTGCCAGGGTACCTGTACGCAACACATGGCTGTCCTCACTAGGAAGATCACTTTGAGCATCCTCCTCCTCCTCAGGCCAGGCCATACACGCTGAATGGATGAGAGGCAAGCAGCATGGGTACCCTCTGCAGTGGGCCCAGCTGTCTCTTCCCCCTCCTCCTCCTCAGGCTCCTCCCCCTCATCCTCCTCTTCCTCAACGCGCTGAGATATAGACATGAGGGTGCTCTGACTATCCAGCGACATACTGTCTTCCCCCGCCTCCGTTTCTGACCGCAAAGCGTCAGCCTTCATGCTTTGCAGGGAACTTCTCAACAGGCATAGCAGGGGAATGGTGACGCTAATGATTGCAGCATCGCTGCTCACCATCTTGGTAGACTCCTCAAAGTTTCCAAGGACCTGGCAGATATCTGCCATCCAGGCCCACTCCTCTGTAAAGAATTGAGGGGGCTTACTCCCACTACGCCGCCCATGTTGGAGTTGGTATTCCACTATAGCTCTACGCTGCTCATACAGCCTGGCCAACATGTGGAACGTAGAGTTCCACCGTGTGGGCACGTCACAAAGCAGTCAGTGCACTGGCAGATTAAACCGATGTTGCAGGGTCCGCAGGGTGGCAGCGTCCAAGGTGGACTTGCGGAAATGGTGAAGGCGCGTACAATGTTGAGGGAGACGTGGTCGTGCAGGGCTGGGACGGCACACCGTGAAAAACAGTGGTGACAGGGGACAGAGTAGCGCGGGGCCGCCGCCGCCATCATGTTTTGAAAAGCCTCAGTTTCCACAAGCCTGTATGGGAGCATCTCCAGGCTGATCAATTTGGCTATGTGAACATTTAAAGCTTGAGTGTGCGGGTGCGTGGCAGCGTATTTGCGCTTTGGCTCCAACGATTCTCTTAGCGACAGCTGGACGCTGCGCTGAGAGACATTGCTGGATGGGGCCGAGGACAGCGGAGGTGAGGGTGTGGTTCTAGGCCAGGAGACGCTGGTGCCTGTGTCGTGAGAGGTGGGTTGGATCTCAGTGGCAGGTTGGGGCCCAGGGGCAGAGGCAGTGCCGCAACCCGGAGGCGATGAACGGCCTTCGTCCCACCTTGTGGGGTGCTTGGCCATCATATGCCTGTGCATGCTGGTGGTGGTGGTGGTGGCTCCCCGGCTGATCTTGGCGCGACAAAGGTTGCACACCACTGTTCGTCGGTCGTCCGCTCTCTCAGTGAAAAACTCTTACACCTTTGACCACCTTGGCCTCTGCATGGTGGCTTGGCGCGAGGGAGTGCTTTGGGAAACAGCTGGTGGATTATTCACTCTGGCCCTGCCTCTACCCCTGGCCACCCCACTGCCTCTTCCAACCTGCCCTGCGGCTGCAATTGCCTCCCCCTCTGAACACCTGTCCTCAGTTGGCTTATCACACCAGGTGGGGTCAGTCACCTCATCGTCCAGCGGCTCTTCCTCCTAATCCTCTGTGCGCTCCTCCCTCGGACTTACTGCCCTTACTACTGCCTCACTGATAAACAACTGTGTCTCATCGTCATCATCCTCCTCACCCACTGAAAGCTCTTGAGACAGTTGCCGGAAGTCCCCAGCCTCATCTCCCGGACCCCGGGAACTTTCCAAAGGTTGGGTATCGGTCACGACAAACTCCTCCGGTGTGAGAGGAACCATTGCTGCCCAATCTGGGCAGGGGCCCGAGAACAGTTCCTGGGAGTCTGCCTGCTCCTCAGAATGTGTCATTTTCATGGTGTGAGGAGGCTGGGAGGAAGGAGCAGCAGCTAGAAGATTCAGAGTTGCAGCAGTGGACGGCGTAGAAGACTGGGTGGTTGATAGATTGCTGGATGCACTTTCTGCCATCCCCGACAGGACCTGCACACACTGCTCGTTTTTTTAATAAAGGTCTACGATGTGGACCCAAAAATTGTGATATGAAGCTGGGGACCCCAGAAACTTTCCTCTCTCCTACTCCCGCAGCAGCCAGCTGTGATTCACCTGGACCAGGAACTCGGCCTATACCCACACCCTCACTTGGAACTCTGCATCCTCGCCCGCGTCCACGTCCACGTCCTCTAGGCCTACCCCTACCCTTCAGCATGGTGGATTACGAATAGAGTAGACACACAGCAGTGTAAAAAATGTTTGAATTCTTATTGGCCTGCAGTTGGAGTGAGACAGCGCAATCTGCAGCCAGGAAAAAAATTGTTTGGAAGACTGCAAGCACGCCTAGCTGTGCAATATGCAATACTGATACTCCTGAGCTCACACCAGCCACGCAGTGAAATGCAGAGAGTGACAGCTAGCCGTAACGATTTTCCTTTTTTTTTTGGTAATTTTTATGCAATGCAATGCAATGCAGGCTATATTGCGGCAATGTGAGTTTCCCTGTAAGGGGGTCTGTCACTGTGCGTGCAATTTACAGCAGACACACAGCGGTGTAAAAAATTTTTGAATTCTTATTGGCCTGCAGTTGGAGTGAGACAGCGCAAACTGCAGCCAGGAAAAAAATTATTCGGAAGCCTGCAAGCACGCCTAGCTGTGCAATAATGAGGTACTACAACTACCAGCAGCCACGGAGTTAAATGCAGACGGTCACAGATAGCCCTAAACAGGTGCTTTTTTGGGGTACTTGTTGACAGGATTCTACAGTAGCACTGTCCCTGCCTCACCAATACTGCCCCTATACTCTGTAGCATTGGCTGCAGAGCCCAAGATGAAAGAAAAAATTTGGTGCAAAGCTGCTCCTAGCAACAACAACTGAAATTCACACGGTAAGATGTGGCCCTAAGAAGGACCGTTGGGGTTTTTCTAGACAGGATTCCACACTATCACTGTCCCTGCCTCACCAGTACTGCCCCTATACTCTGTAGAATTGGCTGCAGACTGAGAGCGCAATAGCCTGCAGAGCCCAATATGAAAGAAACAATTTGGTGCAAAGCTGCTCCTAGCAGCAACAACTGTAATTCACACGGTAAGATGTGGCCCTAAGAAGCACCGTTGGGGTTCTTCTACACTACCCACTGTCCCTGCCTGACCAATACTGCCCTATACTACGTAGTACAGACTGCTGCCTGAGAACGCTATAGCCTGCACGTCTCTAATCTCTGCCAGTGTGTGTCTGAGGCGAGCAGCGGGTGGGGCTGCCTTATATACTGGGCGATCACTTGATCTCGCCAGCCACTCACTGCAGGGGGGGTGGGATAGGGCTGGAACGTCACAGGAGGAAGTTGTAATGCCTTCCCTGTGTTTCTATTGGCCAGAAAATGGCGCAAATCTTTCAGGGAAGTAAATGTTATTGACTCGAGTACAGCATGGTGCTCGTCACGAGTAACGAGCATGTCGAACAGCCTAATACTTGAACGAGTATCAAGCTCGGACGAGTATGCTCGCTCATCTCTATTTACTAACCATTTTGCCAGAATGTCTCTGAATGCTTGATTGCCATAGAACAGCAGAGGGGTGGGCATTCAGATACTGCCCCCTGCTGATTGGATTAGAGACAGAGCAATGCAGCATGGGAAGTAAGGGAAAGGGAGTGCAGGACAGTGAACGACTGGGAAAACAGTAAGCTTGCGACATGTTCCTGCTTTAAAGTGTATTGCAAACAGCAGAGAAACAAAAAATGGGGAAGACCACCTGAAAATCAGAAATTAAAACCAAGAAACAGAGTGCAAACAGTAGCAAATAAGTGGGTAAGGAGAACTTGGTGTATTTTAAAAAACTTGTCGGAAACTTGAGTAAGCTTTAAAATGCCATGCGGCTCTTTTTGGGGCATAATATTTAATTGTATTAAATGCTGACCAAAGGAGCCAGTAAGGGTATTTCTCGCTGCATAACTTGCAGCAAATTAGTTTTCATGGTAATGTTTTGATGCCCTTTCATTGGCCCTGGCTTATGTAGGGCTAATGGATATCCATGCATGCTCAGCTTTTGTACTGCCATCCCTATGCTAACAAGATACATATTATGTTCTCACTAAGATGGATTATCGGTGTATTATTGGCACTTGCCTGGTGTTTTTCCTGCTGGATCATCCGTGTATCAGATATTCCCCAGCATTGGCTTTTACACCCTGATTATTTGTTTAATGCGTTTCCATCAAGTGTCATGTGACCATGATTTTATGTTTCTATTGTTGCCCTTATGCCTTAAAAAGGTGGTGAGTTACAAACACCATTATGCCATGAGTATGAGCTGTGTGGGCTTGAAATGCGTAGGCTTATAGACCTAGGTTTATTGGGTCACTGATGAAGTTTTATCTGGACTGATGTGGCTCAGATAAAGGTTTATATTTCTACATTCCGTTCCATGAGATGATTTCTATAATGTAATTGTGCCGATAGATGAATATTTAGGTGTAGTTTACCTCTGATACTTAGTGATTAGAGATGAGCGAGCATACTCGTCTGAGCTTGATGCTCGTTCGAGTATTAGGGTGCTCGAGATGCTCGTTACTCGAGACGAGCACCACGCGGTACTCGTCTCGATTAAACGAGCACTGACCATTGAATTCAATGGAGCCGGCAATACTGCCGGCTCTATTGAAAGCAATGGGCTGCCAGCGATTGCAGGATGAATTGTCGGAAAGAGCTTAAATATATAAACCCTTCCCTGCAATTCATCTAGAAATGTGTAAAAATAAAAAATATATATATACTCACCTGGTCCCGGCAGAACGATGTTAGCCCATTGAAGTCAATGGAGCCAGCAATACAGCCGACTCCATTGAAAGCAATGGGCTGCCGGCGATCGCGGGATGAATTGTCGGGAAGGGGTTAAATATATAAGCCCTTCCCTGCAATTCATCCAGAAATGTGTAAAAATAAAAAATATATACATACTCACCTGGTCCCGGCAGACGGAGTTCAGCGCGGTTCTCCTGAACTGCTCTGAACAGCTGTGAGTAGTATTCAGCAGCCGGGGATTTAAAATCCCCGCCTGCTGAATGAGATGCCTCTGATTGGTCACAGCCCGACCAATCAGAGGCATCCCTCACTCACACCCATTCATGAATTCATGAATGGGTGAGTGAGGGCTGCCTCTGATTGGCTCAGGGGCAGCTCTCAGCTGTCCCTGCGCTGAGCCAATCAGAGGCAGCCCTCACTCACACCCATTCATGAATTCATGAATGGGTGAGTGAGGGCTGCCTCTGATTGGCTCAGGGGCAGCTCTCAATGTCCCTGCGCTGTGCCAATCAGAGGCAGCCCTCACTCACACCCATTCATGAATTCATGAATGGGTGAGTGAGGGCTGCCTCTGATTGGCTCAGGGGCAGCTCTCAGCTGTCCCTGCGCTGTGCCAATCAGAGGCAGCCCTACACCTTGTCCTGCAAAAAATGAGCTCTCCTACACTGCAATCAATGAAAATATACAAATGTTGTGGGACTAGGATAACAAGAGGTTTTTTTTTTTTTTTAATAAGAGTTTTTAATTTTTTTAAAGTAGTAAAACCAAAAACATCTATAACCACAGTGTTGTGATAATGGTACAGACTCATGGAATGAAATGAATGACATTTTTACAGCATTGTGAATTCTGCAAAAAACAAAAACATTTCACCCCAGTTAAACATTTTTTCAAGCTTCTGAATACAATAAATTTTACTAGTAAGAATAAAACTTGTGCTATAAAAATCCAGCCCTTATACAGCTCTCGAAAGGTGGGGGTTAAAAAAAGCGAAACTTGAAAAATGGTTGGTAGCTAAATGGTTAATGTACATACTGCTTGGATGATGGGAATGAGTATACTTCAGGAGCCGTTGTACTGCTGAACGCTCTCAAAGTAGAACAAATTGTCCCCGTTCTGTAATGGGTTTTTGGTAGTTCGGCGTTTACAGGTAAAACTTGTGCGACTTCCCATACGTGTTTTATAGCCGTCATTAAGGGGCTCTATTGTGGTGCGCACAATGATGGCTGACAAGACCGCTAAGAAAGTGGTTTACACCGGCCAACGTGACTAAAGCCCGAGGCGTGACACAATTCCACTAGCCGCTTCAAGTCGAAAATGTTAGCCGCCAGCAAACAAAATATAAATGATATATTAGCAGATGGTTTAAACATGAAAAATGTGTTTTCACTCTAAAAGACCAAATACTATTTAAAAGAATAAAAAAATGAGGTCCTAACTGCCATAAAAACAGGTGCTATCATCTCCTTAGGGCCAATGTAACATGGGTGTAAGTGCAGTTATGATGAGCGTTGCGTATTCCAATGCACATGTGTGTTTTACTATACTTTTGCGCACGCTAACCGCACATTTTTGCCCCCAAAGAACATACAACCACACTCCCAATCATTGAAATCGGTAATTATTAAGTTAATTAGTTCAATATGTACTATTTTCGTGAATTTTAGGAAAATAGAGTGTGCTGCATATTTTTTTTTTTTGCAAACAAAAGGTTAGCATAAAATATTCTTCCACTCGAGTGAGTTGGCCCAAGGCTGCATCCACATGGAGCAAATTTTTCATAGAGCAAGTGGGTGCAGATTTGCCTCATGGATTTTGGTGCGTATTTCCTCCCTCCCCCACCCCCACCCTCCATCGCTTGAAGAGGTGAAATCTGCAGGGAAAATCCGCAGTATAAACAAACATGCAGAGGATTTAAAATCCGCCCCGCAGGTCAGCTTACACGGCAGCGTTTTCTGCAGCATTAGGACAACATTTCGTGAAATCCTCCACACTGCTGGTAATCTATTACGCTACAAATTTTCCACCGCCAGTTCTGCTGTATAAAGTCCGCTCTGTTACCGCAATGTGTGAGAATACCGCAACAGCAGAGAAAATAAAAAGTTATATCGGTTTATCCAGTATGAGCAGAAAACTGCTAAACATGATCTAGTCATTCGGGCCCCAAACAACAGCAGTGTTGGAGGGTAACTGTCACTAGTACATTAGTTGTAAAGCCCCCACCATAGTGTAATGCAGCATAACGTAAGCAGACCCCACATGCTTGCAGACAAAAAAAAATTTGTAGCAAACGTATTTAAGTAAATTTTATATTTTCTGTGCACGATCATTCCCCTAAGACTTCCCACAACCTTGCGTTTTTTAACACTGTGTAACACTAACTTGCAATGTATTTTTAACATTAGAAAATCCCACTGACAATCGCATTAAATAAAGCTCAGCGTTGACACAGCGTTAAAAAAACACAAGTTTGTAGGAGCCCTAAGTCAGGAAGTCATGGAAATTCTGCAGCAGATCCGCAGCTGAAAGTCTGTATCAAAGCCTGAAGTATATGGTGTAAGTTTTGACATAGTTTTTAATGTGGATTTCGGTGTGAAATTAACCACCTCTTTGAGAAGAGCTGGACTTCGCAGCGTATCTGATGCTAAAATTGATATGCTGCGGATTTAAATTCTACACCGCATGTCAATTTCTACACAGGTTTTTTTCCGCTGAGTGTGTACGAGATTTTGAAAATTTTATCCATAACATTCATCCATAACCATACTTATGTGGTAACTAACTGTTCATGGTTAATGGTCGTGCCGCCTCCTTCCGGAGTTTTGAGTTCTGCAGACCCCTCCTCATCTTTGCTGTATGGCAACTGTTCTAGAATTATTTTCAGACTGTTTGATTGTGTTTTCATTTACACTTTGCAGGATAAGGAAATAAATATGTTGTTTCTTCACTTCACTTACCAAAATTAATGAATAAAACGGATCCTTTTCCATAAAGCCGGAGACAGCTATATATTTCTATAAATGTACACATACTCACCGGTGACTTGTAGCCTCCCTGTGCTTCTCACTATGGGTTTCTCCAGGCTGGGATGGTTCACCACACATATATATTCTGCCCCTTGATGTTCCCCCAGTGTGGGGGTGATGGGCAGACTGGAGGTACAGCTGTAGGTGTTATCGGCCGCTCTCATGGATGTCACACTCTGGTTAGCAGCAGGGTCATGCTCTTCATATATCTGAGGTCCAGCATGTCTCCTCCATATCACAGTGATTACATCTGGGAAATACCCCAAGATATCACACTGCAGGACGGCCGGGACGCCGTGAACTAGACGGGGAATCTGAACCTCTCCTACAACCGGACGCCATCTGTAATCTACAGAACAGAAGAAGGACAGAGAAATAATTCTGAAAATCCTTCAATAAGGACAGGACAAAATTATTACACATTTCTGTAAGTTCTCAGGATGCAGTGTTCTCCAGCAGATTTACATGGACTGGCCTCTTTACTAGAGACCCCATCTAACAGCACATTGGACCTCTTATGACTTTTAGATCTGCAGCAGTTCATCATGGTGTAAATTCCGCTTGATAGTGAAACTTCTAGTAAATGCCACAGATTAGATTGGTGATACTGAAATGTGATGGACAGCTAATAGGAAGGGGTCATTGATTCATACTGCTTACACTAAATTTTGATCCTCCCATCATCATGGGCAAACATAAATCTGGACTCTTCTGACCAGGAGATGTTTTTCTGCTGCTCAGTGATACAATTTTTACCCGTTTTTTCCCACCTGGAGTCTCACCTGTTTCTCTTAGGCCTTTCTCACACAGCGTTTTTGTACAGCGTTTAGCGCTGCGTTTTCAGCACTGTGCTAAACATTGTACAAGGCTCCCATTCATTTCAATGGGGCTGCTCACACAGGGCTGAAAATGCTGTGTTTTGAAAGCGTTGCATGTTCTATCTTTGGGCATTTTCAGCTGTGAGTCTCCCATTGAAGTAAATGGGCAGCGTTTTCAGCTGGGCTGAAAACGCTGTAAACACAGCATTGAAAAACGCTGCATTTTTGCAAACGCCCTGTGTGAGAGAGGCCTTAGACACAGTGGCGCTGGAACTGGTTGTCTGCTGTTATAGCCCATCCATGCTAAGGAATGGCAGGTTTCGTGTTTTCGGTCATGTTATTTGGAGAACCAGAGTGGTATTTGGCTGCTCCTGACTTTGCAGAGTCTGTTGGTCAGAACGAATCCGGACATCCTCCACTGACGCCTTTTGATGAAGAGTGGTTTCAAGCCACAGGATCCTCTTTCGCTAGATGTTTTTCCTCGCTCATGCCATTCTTGGTATTCTCTCCACAGAATTATACAACCCCCCCCCCCCCCCCCCCCCCACACACACACACACACACACACAAGGTTAGCAGTGAAATCCTGGCCCCGGCTAGTATTGCACTGATGACTAGGCTCATTGGAAGTCCCGCAGATCGCTGAATTTTCCCATCTAATGTGGATTCACACTGAATCTGATCCACAGAAAGCTTGCCAAGTGATTTTATGCTGCACTCCGGGAATAATTTCCATACAGGGAAGTGCCAATCTTTAGAGGGCCGATGCTCTAATAAAATGGCTGTTCAGTGTAAGTTGCTGTAAAATTTGACCGGAAGACTTTAAGAGCACAGTGATAAAATGTACGTCCTATTATAGAATGCAATAGACAGCTCCCTGGATCCTGGGCTCTCCATATATAACAGTATTAGGGGTCAGTGAGGAGGTAACATCCCGCTCCTCACCTGAATCTCTGATAGACAGCTCCCTGGATTCCAGGCTCTCCATATAAAACAGTATTAGAGGTCAGCGAGGAGGTAACATCCCGCTCCTCACCTGAATCTCTGATAGACAGCTCCCTGGATTCTGGGCTCTCCATATATAACAGTATTAGGGGTCAGTGAGGAGGTAACATCCCGCTCCTCACCTGAATCTCTCATAGACAGCTCCCTGGATTCCAGGCTCTCCATATATAACATTATTAGGGGTCAGCCAGGAGGTAACATCCCGCTCCTCGCCTGAATCTCTGATAGACAGCTCCCTGGATTCTGGGCTCTCCATATATAACAGTATTAGAGGTCAGCGAGGAGGTAACATCTCGCTCCTCACCTGAATCTCTGATAGACAGCTACCTGGATTCTGGGCTCTCCATATATAACAGTATTAGGGGTCAGCGAGGAGGTAACATCCCGCTCCTCACCTGAATCTCTGATAGACAGCTCCCTGGATTCCAGCCTCTCCATATATAACAGTATTAGGTGTCAACGAGGAGGTAATATCCCGCTCCTCACCTGAATCTCTGATAGACAGCTCCCTGGATTCCGGGCTCTCCATATATAACAGTATTAGAGGTCAGCGAGGAGGTAACATCTCGCTCCTCACCTGAATCTCTGATAGACACCTTCCTGGGTTCCAGGCTCTCCATATATAACAGTATTAGAGGTCAGCGAGGAGGTAACATCCCGCTTCTCACCTGAATCTCTGATAGACAGCTCCCCGGATTCCAGACTCTCCATATATAACAGTATTAGAGGTCAGCGAGGAGGTAACTTCCCGCTCCTCACCTGAATCTCTGATAGACAGCTCCCTGGATTCTGGGCTCTCCATATATAACAGTATTAGAGATCAGCGAGGAGGTAACATCCCGCTCCTCACCTGAATCTCTGATAGACAGCTCCCTGGATTCCAGGCTCTCCATATATAACAGTATTAGAGGTCAGCGAGGAGGTAACATCCCGCTCCTCACCTGAATCTCTGATAGACAGCTCCCTGGAATCCGGGCTCTCCATATATAACATTATTAGGGGTCAGCCAGGAGGTAACATCCCACTCCTCACCTGAATCTCTGATAGACAGCTCCCTGGATTCTGGGCTCTCCATATATAACAGTATTAGAGGTCAGCGAGGAGGTAACATCCTGCTCCTCACCTGAATCTCTGATAGACAGCTCCCTGGATTCCGGGCTCTCCATATATAACAGTATTAGAGGTCAGCGAGGAGGTAACATCCCGCTCCTCACCTGAATCTCTGATAGACAGCTCCCTGAATTCCGGGCTCTCCATAGATGCATGTTCCCAGGTCACTCGTACTGTGAATCCCGGATCCTTGTGACGATCCTCAGGGATTCGGACCTCACTGGAGACGCTGTAGGTTCTATCAGGATTATCGGCCAATGATTCAGTGGATGATATGACGTCTTCTGATCCTCCCACTCCGCACCTCCATGTAATCCTGATACTTTTAGGATAGAACTTCTCCAGACTGAGTGAATACTTCACCTCCCCGGAGATACACAGACTTCTCGTCACCGGCTTGGACAGCCTGGGCTTTACTGAAATGTGAAGCATAGCCAAATGTCAGATGAGTTATAGTAATAAACGAATTGTAGAATCTATTCCAAAAGCTGAACATCGCCACTATTAGTAGACTCTTGCAGAGCGAAGGTTGTTTTTGTGTCACACTTAACTTGTCCAACCAAAGTATATTATTTCCTTATGCCCTATCTACAGAATAGCGGACAACTCACTGTTTACCGATCCCGAGAATGGCCGTTTAAGAGTCCCTAAATAAACAAAGCAGCCGTCGCACATTTGTGTTGAAGCTGCATTATTTTCAACCGAACCACCAGAGATAGCTGAGGGCTTTAACTTGGCTGTCTACAGCGATTCTATTGAAATGAATGGAGCTGCAATGCATGTGCGACCGCTACTCATTCAGGATGGCCATTCTTGAGATCGATGGGGGTGTCAGTTGTTGGAACCCCATCAATCCTGTGCATAGGGAATTACTTACTCTGGTGGGACGTTTCGTTAATAAATCAGGTGGTGCAATTTAAGTTCCTGCTCATAAATCACTTCTGCCTCTATTTTTGTGTAGTTTTGTATGACGATGGCACATTTCTATGTTTCCCTTTCTCTTTATCACGGATACCATCCCCTGTTCCCATGTTATGGTGAGATCTTGGTAAGGAATAGTAATGTAATCCCTCTATATATTATGTTATGTAAAAGCTACATCTTACCATAAATGATCTTACAGTGAAACATCTTCTCATCATTATGCTGATTGCGGACACTTCTACAGATGAAGGTCACATCTTTGTGTCTTTCCATATGTGGTATGAAGCGCAGTGATGTTACGTACTGACGTCCCTCCCGTTGTGATCTGATCACATAGGATGGATCCAGTAAACTCTCTTCTTCCTCATGTCCTCTTATCTGAGACGTCTGGATCTCCTGGTCCCGTCCATCTCTTCTCATCAGCCACGTCACACTCAGGTCCTCGGGGCAGTGGTCCACTGTGCAGTACAGGGTGGCTTCTTCTCCATCAATCAGCTTAGGAGGACCCACAATGTCTTTTACTATGAATGATACATTAGCTGTAGGAACAGGATAAAATAATCAGACATTACATGTACAATAATATGAAGCTGCAGTATGAATTTCCATCTGATATATTTTCACATGGACTCACAGAAAGTTCTCCTAATCTCTCTACATTACCTTTTCTCCTTCGTTTTAGTTTCCACCACAGAGCAGCAGCAGCGATGAGAATTACTAGTATGGGCACAGTGATACAAGCAGCGATGGTCCCGGCCGAGGACTCTACTGTGGAAATAAGAGATGATGCAGAATTTGAGACTGTGTTCTCACCTGTCACTGCTGGCATCTTCCCTGTGTAAGGGTGAACACCCACTGGCGATACAATATCCTTGCGACGAGAGAGTGAGTGAAAACACATGATAATGAAACCAATGATTTTCAATGGCGAAGATTTTTAAATCCACAGCCTCCAGAACACAGAAGATCACTGCCGGGGCTGGAGAGAGAAGACGGATGGCTCTTCTAGGTGGGTTAATCTTTTTTTTTTCACTTTTTTTTTACAGCCAGCCATGATTTTCAGGAAAGGTCTTATACTTCAAGCCCTTCCCTGAAAATCATTGCCGCAGTGGTAGCATTCATTCCATTGCTTGCAATGGGGCTGCAGCAGTGCCGGACCCATTAAAGCAATGGGATAGCATCACGGACCTTGACCACAGCTGTGACAGCTGTGGCAGAGGATTCCTTCATTCCTGCGGTCCCCGTGGGAATGAAGGAATCCCCTGCCATAGCTGTCAAAGCTGTCATAGCTGTGTTAGAGGAGCACAATGTACTCCCTATGTTTTCAATGGGACTGGCGCTGCAGTCGCTGGCCCCACTGAAAACGATGGGCAATATCGCAGATTCTTCTTTGTGATACGAGGTTACAGTGAAAACATCGCTAATGAGAATGAAACCATTGAAAATCATCGGTTTGATTATCATGCGTTTTCACTCGCTCTCGCAGGATGTCGTATCGCCAGTGGGTGTTCACCCTAAAAGTTATGTATTACCGGTATTTGAAGAGGTTAGATGAGAACTAAGAAGGATTTTCTTCTGTAGACAGTACTTTGCTGTGAAACTCGCTTCTGTACCATCTTATATATGGGATATCCAGAAACACCTGTTAAATACTACACTTAGTTTGGTTGATGTTGGGGCCAATCACATCTTTTTGGGCTGGTGTGCTAAAGGTATGTTCACACCATTGTTTCTTTTAAATTGTGCTGCAATATGGCTTCACTGCTTGAAAACATTCCCCACCCCACTAAGGAATAGCCCCCCTAAACTCTTCCCTTAATGATCGGGCAGAGCGCTGATGCAGTTATAGAGAGAACTGTGCCGTCTTTCAATTACATCTGCACAGTCTTCTGTCTCCTTTCCTGCATTCATCTCTATACTCATGAGGAATGTGTTCTCCTCCCCTCTGCATCTGTATGTAATGATTATGTGCCACCCAAACTAGTTTCATTCAATAGCCTGACTAAGGGGAAGGGGGATATCCCCGAAAGCTTGCTGTAACATCATGTATTTTTGTTAGCCATTAAAAGGTATCACATCTACAAGATGACTTGGTTTCTCTCACTGAGAACAATCACACATTTCTCTATACTCAGTGCAGAGAGCAAACGATAAATGTTCAGTTTCCTGGATGGTGAAAGCTTATGGGGTTACATGACACAAATCACTGAAAGGTAATGTGAGAGATGGAAGTATAGTGAGCAGTCTGTGAGAGAGATGGAGGTATAGGGAGCAGTCTGTAAGCGAGATGGAGGTATAAAGAGCAGTCTATAAGAGAGATGGAGGTATAAGGGGCAGTCTGTAAGAGAGATGGAGGAATATTGGGCAGTCTGTAAGAGAGATGGAGGTTTGTGTACAGAGGTGCACCATTCTCAATTACTAAGGGAGAATAGAGTGCTCTGCAAGCTCTTTTCTACCAGACTGCTCTCTCTGGAACAGGGGGCATGGGGAAGAGTTTGTGTATTAGATGTGGCATGGGGAGCAGTCTATAAGAGAGGGGGACTATGGTAGGAGTCTCTGTGTGTTGGAGGTATGAGAGCAGCCTGTATAACAGAAGAGGGTTGGATAATAGGGAGCAGGCTGTGTGAGTGGGTGGGGTGTCTGCCTATTTTTGTCACAGGCTTCCTGAACACCAGGTATGCTACATTAACACTTTCTCTGCACTAGATTACCAGCAATATTAGCATAAACTATTTCTCCTAGGTCACCTAAGAAAACAATCTTGTAATTGTGTAATCTGAATCAGCATGTCACAATAGGTAGATACTAGTGATTAATAGGAAATTATAGTATAAGTGTTTCTGGTGGAGCAATGCACCACTTACTAAAATAATATAGTGAAAGAGATTAGAGTTGTAATCACATGACTGCTGGTTTAGGAATTGTGATGATGGCACCGTCATTGTGCCTCCATGGTGTTTAATAGATAGCTCTGCTACATGCACGTCACACACACACAGCTATTCTACATGCATGGTACACACACACACAGCTATTCTACATGCATGGTACACACACACAGCTATTCTACATGCATGGTACACTCACACAGACAGCTATTCTACATGCATGGTACACTCACACACACAACTCTGCTACATGCACATCAATCACAGTTTTGCTACATTCATGTCACACAGAGATCTGCTACACATGTCATATACACGGCTCTGCTTCACATGCACATACGCGGCTCTGCACATGCACATCAATCACAGTTCTGCTACATTCATGTCACACAGAGCTCTGCTTCACATGCACATACACGGCTCTGCTTCACGTGCACATACACGGCTCTGCTTCACGTGCACATACACGGCTCTGCTTAACGCGCACATACATGGCTTTGCTTCACGTGCACATACCCGGCTCTGCTTCACGCGCACATACACGGCTCTGCTTCACGCGCACATACCTGGCTCTGCTTCACACGCACATACACGGCTCTGCTTCACGCGCACATACACGGCTCTGCTTCACGCGCACATACACGGCTCTGCTTCACGCGCACATACACGGCTCTGCTTCACGTGCACATACACGGCTCTGCCACACACACGTGACAAGCAGCTCTACTGCCCGCACGTTACACACACACACAGCTCTGCTGCCCGCACGTCACACACACACACAGCTCTGCTGCCCGCACATCACACACGCACACAGCTCTGCTGCCCGCACATCACACCTCACACGCACACAGCTCTGCTGCCCGCACATCACACATGCACACAGCTCTGCTGCCTGCACGTCACACACGAACACAGCTCTGCTGCCCGCACGTCACACACACAGCTCTGCTGCCCGCATGTCACACACTCACACAGCTCTGCTGCCCGCACGTCACACATGCACACAGCTCTGCTGCCTGCACGTCACACACGAACACAGCTCTGCTGCCCGCACGTCACACACACAGCTCTGCTGCCCGCATGTCACACACTCACACAGCTCTGCTGCCCGCACGTCACACACGCACACAGCTCTGCTGCCTGCACGTCTCACACACACACAGCTCTGCTGCCTGCACATCAAACACACACACAGCTCTGCTGCCCACACGTCTCACACACACACGCACACAGCTCTGCTGCCCGCACGCCACACACACACAGGCACACGAACACAGCTCTGCTGCCCGCATGTCACACACACAAACACGCACACACAGCTCTGCTGCCCGCATCTCACACACACACACAGCTCTGCTGCCCGCACGTCACACACACTCACAGCTCTGCTGCCCGCACATCACACACACACAGCTCTGCTGCCCGCACGTCACACACACACACAGCTCTGTTGCCCGCACATCACACACACACAGCTCTGCTGCCCGCACGTCACACACAGCTCTGCTGCCCGCACGTCACACACACAAACAGCTCTGCTGCCCGCACGTCACACACACACACAAACAGCTCTGCTGCCCGCATGTCACACACACAAACAGTTCTGCTGCCCGCACATCACACACACAAACAGCTCTGCTGCCCGCACGTCACACACACACACACAGCTCTGCTGTCCGCACGTCACACACACAGCATTGCTGCCCGCACATCACACACACAGCTCTGCTGCCCGCATGTCACACACACACACACACAGCTCTGCTGCTCGCACGTCACACACACACACAGCTCTGCTGCCCGCACGTCACACACACAGCTCTGCTGCCCGCACGTCACACACACACATAGCTCATATGCCCGCACGTCACACACACAGCTCTGCTGCCCGCACGTCACACACACAGCTCTGCTGCCCGCCCGTCACGCACACAGCTCTGCTGCCCGCACGTCACACACACACACATAGCTCATCTGCCCGCACGTCACACACACACAGCTCTGCTGCCCACCCGTCACACACACACACAGCTCTGCTGCCCGCACGTCACACACACACAGCTCTGCTGCCCGCCCATCACACATACAGCTCTGCTGCCCGCACGTCTCACACACACACAGCTCTGCTGCCCGCACATCACACACGCACACAGCTCTGCTGCCCGCACGTCTCACACACACACGCACACAGCTCTGCTGCCCGCACGCCACACACACACAGGCACACGAACACAGCTCTGCTGCCCGCATGTCACACACACAAACACGCACACACAGCTCTGCTGCCCGCATGTCACACACACACACAAACACACACACACAGCTCTGCTGCCCGCATCTCACACACACACACAGCTCTGCTGCCCGCACGTCACACACACTCACAGCTCTGCTGCCCGCACGTCACACACACACAGCTCTGCTGCCCGCACGTCACACACACACAGCTCTGCTGCCCGCACGTCACACACACACACACACAGCTCTGTTGCCCGCACATCACACACACACAGCTCTGCTGCCCGCACGTCACACACACACAGCTCTGCTGCCCGCACGTCACACACACAAACAGCTCTGCTGCCCGCACGTCACACTCACACACACAAACAGCTCTGCTGCCCGCATGTCACACACACAAACAGCTCTGCTGCCCGCACGTCACACACACAAACAGCTCTGCTGCCCGCACGTCACACACACACACACACAGCTCTGCTGCCCGCACGTCACACACACACACACAGCTCTGCTGCCCGCACGTCACACTCACACACACAAACAGCTCTGCTGCCCGCACATCACACACACAAACAGCTCTGCTGCCCGCACGTCACACACACAAACAGCTCTGCTGCCCGCACGTCACACACACACACACACAGCTCTGCTGCCCGCACGTCACACACACACAGCTCTGCTGCCCGCCCATCACACACACAGCTCTGCTGCCCGCCCGTCACGCACACAGCTCTGCTGCCCGCACGTCACACACACACATAGCTCATCTGCCCGCACGTCACATACACAGCTCTGCTGCCCTCCCGTCACACACACACACAGCTCTGCTGCCCGCACGTCACACACACACAGCTCTGCTGCCCGCCCATCACACATACAGCTCTGCTGCCCGCCCGTCACACACACAGCTCTGCTGCCCGCCCGTCACACACACAGCTCTGCTGCCTGCCCGTCACACACACAGCTCTGCTGCCCGCCCGTCACACACACAGCTCTGCTGCCCGCCCGTCACACACACAGCTCTGCTGCCCGCACGTGACACACACGGCTCTGCTGCCCACACGTCACACACACAGCTCTGCTGCCCGCACGTCACACACACAGCTCTGCTGCCTGCACGTCACACACAAAGCTCTGCTGCCTGCACATCACACACAAAGCTCTGCTGCCTGCCCGTCACACACACAGCTCTGCTGCCCGCCCGTCACACACACAGCTCTGCTGCCCGCCCGTCACACACACAGCTCTGCTGCCCGCACGTGACACACACAGCTCTGCTGCCCACACGTCACACACACAGCTCTGCTGCCCGCACGTCACACACACAGCTCTGCTGCCCGCACGTCACACACACAGCTCTGCTGCCTGCACGTCACACACAAAGCTCTGCTGCCTGCACATCACACACAAAGCTCTGCTGCCCGCACGTCACACACACACAAAGCTTCTGCTGTCCGCACATCTCACACACACACAGCTCTGCTGCCCGCCCGTCACACACACAGCTCTGCTGCCCGCACGTGACACACACAGCTCTGCTGCCCACACGTCACACACACAGCTCTGCTGCCCGCACGTCACACACACAGCTCTGCTGCCTGCACGTCACACACAAAGCTCTGCTGCCTGCACGTCACACACACAGCTCTGCTGCCCGCCCGTCACACACACAGCTCTGCTGCCCGCACGTGACACACACAGCTCTGCTGCCCACACGTCACACACACAGCTCTGCTGCCCGCACGTCACACACACAGCTCTGCTGCCTGCACGTCACACACAAAGCTCTGCTGCCTGCACATCACACACAAAGCTCTGCTGCCTGCCCGTCACACACACAGCTCTGCTGCCCGCCCGTCACACACACAGCTCTGCTGCCCGCCCGTCACACACACAGCTCTGCTGCCCGCACGTGACACACACAGCTCTGCTGCCCACACGTCACACACACAGCTCTGCTGCCCGCACGTCACACACACAGCTCTGCTGCCCGCACGTCACACACACAGCTCTGCTGCCTGCACGTCACACACAAAGCTCTGCTGCCTGCACATCACACACAAAGCTCTGCTGCCCGCACGTCACACACACACAAAGCTTCTGCTGTCCGCACATCTCACACACACACAGCTCTGCTGCCCGCACGTCTCATACACACACACAGCTCTGCTGCCCACACGTCACACACACACAGCTCTGCTGCCCGCATGTCACACAGCTCTGCTGCCCACACGTCACACACACACACAGCTCTGCTACCCGCACGTCACACACACAGCTCTGCTGCCCGCACGTCACACACACAGCTCTGCTGCCCGCACGTCACACACAGCTTTGCTATACACATCTCACATACACACACACACATAGCTCTTCATGCTTGTCACACACACAGCGCTCTGCTGCACGCATATTACACGCATACATAACTCTGCAGCATTCACATCACAGACACACGCAGCTCTGCTATATATACATCACACACACAGCTCTACTACATGCATGTCACACACACAGCTCAGCTACATGCATGTCAGAAGCACAGCTCTGCTACTTTTATGTCACAAGCACAGCTCTGCTACACGTGCACATACACAGCTTTGTAACATGCAAGTCACACACACAGCTCTGCTATATGCACGCCACACACATAGCTCTGCTAAGTGCAGGTCATACACACAGTTCTTTTACATGCAAGTCACACACACAGCTCTGCCACATGCACGTCACACACACAGCTCTGCTACACATACGTCCCCCACACACAGCTCTGCTACACGCATGTCCAAAACAAACACAGCTCTGCTACATGCACGTCACATACTGACCCCTGCTACATGTACAACACAAACACACACAGCTTTGCTGCATGCACATCACAAGCACAGCTCTGCTACATGCACATTACACACAGATCTATGTTACACACACAGCTCTGCTATGTGCATGTCGCACACACAGCTTTGTTACATGCAAGTCACAAGCACAGCTCTGCTACACGTGCACACACAGTTCTGCTACACACACACATAGCTCTGTAACACGCATGTCATAAGCATAGCTCTGCTACACGCACGTCACAAGCACAGCTCTGCTACATGCATGTCACAAGCACGGCTCTGCTACTTGCATGTCAAAAGCACGGCTCTGCTACTTGCATGTCAAAAGCACGGTTCTGCTACTTGCATGTCACAAGCACGGTTCTGCTACTTGCATGTCACAAGCACGGTTCTGCTACTTGCATGTCACAAGCACGGTTCTGCTACTTGCATGTCAAATGCACAGATCTGCTACTTGCATGTCAAAATCACGGTTCTGCAACATGCATGTCAAAAGCACAGCTCTGCTACTTGCACATTACACACACGGCTCTACAACACTCACGGCACACACAGTTCTGTTACACGCGCACACACAGCTCTGTAACATGCAAGTCACACACACAGCTCTGCTATATGCACGCCACAAACATAGCTCTGCTACGTGCAAGTCATACACACAGTTTTTGTACATGCAAGTCACAAACACAGCTCTGTAACTTGCATGCCACAAGCAAAGCTCTGCTACTTGCATGCCACAAGCACAGCTCTGCTACTTGCATGCCACAAGCACAGCTCTGCTACTTGCATGTCACAAGCACAGCTCTGCTACTTGCATGTCACAAGCACAGCTCTGCTACTTGCACACTACACACACAGGTTTGCAACACGCACGTCACAAACAGCTCTGTTACATACGCACACACACAGCTCTGCCACATGCATGTCACACACACAGCTCTGCTACACACACATCACACACACAGCTCTGCTACACACACATCACACACAGCTCTGCTACACATACGTCCCCACACACAGCTCTGCTACACATACGTCCCCACACACAGCTCTGCTACACATACGTCCCCACACACAGCTCTGCTACACACACGTCCCCACACACAGCTCTGCTACACACACGTCCCCCACACACGGCTCTACTACACGCACGTCCCCCACACACAGCTCTGCTACACGCATGTCCAAAACACACACAGCTCTGCTACATGTACGTCACACACACAGTCCTGCTACATGTACAACACAAACACACACAGCTTTGCTGCATGCACGTCACAAGCACAGCTCTGCTACATGTACATTACACAGACAACTCTGCTACCCACACAGCTCTGCTACCCGCGCACACACACAGCTCTGCTATGTGCAAGTCACACACACGTCACAAGCAGAGCTCTGCCACACTCACGTCACAAGCAGAGCTCTGCCACACGCACGTCACAAGCAGAGCTCTGCCACATGCACGTCACAAGCAGAGCTCTGCCACACGCACGTCACAAGCAGAGCTCTGCCACACGCACGTCACAAGCAGAGCTCTGCCACACGCACATCACAAGTCGAGCTCTGCCACACGTACATCACAAGTCGAGCTCTGCCACACGCACGTCACAAGCCGAGCTCTGCCACACGCACGTCACAAGCAGAGCTCTGTCACACACCACTCTGCCACACGCACGTCACACACCGCTCTGTCACACGCACTTCACACACAGCTCTGCCACATGCACGTCACACACAGCTCTGCCACACGCACGTCACACACACATTGCTCATTTTACATGCACATCACACACAGCTCTTTTTACATGCACGTCACACACACGCATAGCTCTTTTTACATGCACGTCTCACACACAGTTCTGCTACATGCACGTCACTAGCACAGTTCTGCTACATGCACATCACACACACAGTTCTGCTACATGCACGTCACACACACCATTCTGCTACATGCACGTCACACACACAGTTCTGCTACATGCACGTCACACTCACAGTTCTGCTACATGCACGTCACACACACAGTTCTGCTACATGCACGTCACACACACAGTTCTGCTACATGCACGTCACACACACAGTTCTGCTACATGCATGTCACACACACAGTTCTGCTACATGCACATCACACACAGTTCTGCTACATGCACATCACACACAGTTCTGCTACATGCACATCACACACAGTTCTGCTACATGCACATCACACACAGTTCTGCTACATGCACATCACACACACAGTTCTGCTACATGCACATCACACACACAGTTCTGCTACATGCACGTCACACACGCAGTTCTGCTACATGCACGTCACACACGCAGTTCTGCTACATGCATGTCACACACAGTTCTGCTACATGCACATCACACACATAGCTCTGCTACATTCATATTAAACACACACAGCTCTCCTTTATACATGTCATACACAGCTCTGCTACAAAAACATCACACGCACAAACACAGCTCTTTTATGAGCATATCACACACACACAGCTCTGCTACCTGAATGTCACACACAACGTTGCTACATGCAATTCACACACACAGCTCTGTAACATGCACATCACACACACAGATCTGTTACACACATGTCACACACACAGCTCTAGTAAATGCACATCACATACAGCTCTGCTAACCGCACATCACACACACAGCTCTACTACATGCAAGTCACACACACAGCTCTGCTACATGCACATCACATAAAGTTCTGCTGCCTGCATGTCACACACACACAGCTCTGTCATACACCCATGTCAAACACACAGCTCTGCTAACCACACATTACACACACAGCTCTGCTACATGCAAGTCACAGACAAACAGCTCTGCTACATGAACATCACATACAGTTCTGCTGCCTGCATGTCACACACACACAGCTCTGTCATACACCCATGTCAAACACACAGCTCTGCTACATGCATGTCACACACAGCTCTGTTACACACACACACATCACACACAGCTCTACAGGATACATGTTACAGACACATACACAGTTCTGCTACATGAACATCACACACACACACACAGCTCTGGTACATGTACATCAGGGGAAAGGCGAAGGGACTTGTTATTTGTCTATTGCCAACTTATTCTGCAGTGCTTTCAGATAATTTCATTTATTACCCACCAGCAAGCTGGGTACTCACATACAGATATACTACCCACATCACATACATGCTACATGCACATCACACACACATACATCTCTGCTACTTGTACGTCTCACACACACAACTCTGCTACTTGCACGTCTCACACAGACAGCCCTGCTACTTGCACGTCTCACACACAAACAGCCCTGCACGTTGCACGTCTCACACACACACACAGCCCTGCGCCTTGCATGTCACACACACAGCCCTGCACCTTGCACGTCTAACACACACACAGCTCTGCACCTTGCACGTCTCACACACACACAGCCCCGCACCTTGCACATCTCACACACACACAGCCCTGCACCTTGCATGTCTCACACACAGCCCTGCACCTTGCACGTCTCACACACACACAGCCCTGTGTCACACACACAGCCCTGCACCTTGCACGTCACACACACAGCCCTGCACCTTGCACGTCACACACACAGCCCTGCACCTTGCACGTCTCACACACACACAGCCCTGCACCTTGCACGTCTCACACACACACAGCCCTGCACCTTGCACGTCTCACACACACACACAGCCCTGCACCTTGCACGTCTCACACACACACAGCCCTGCACCTTGCACGTCTCACACACACACAGCCCTGGTACTTGCACGTCTCACACACATAGCCCTGGTACTTGCACGTCTCACACACACACAGCCCTGCTGCTTGCAAGTCTCACACACACACAGCCCTGCTACTTGCACTTCTCACACACACACAGCCCGGCTACTTGCACGTCTCACACACACACAGCCCTGCTACTTCCACGTCTCACACACACACATAGCCCTGCTACTTGCACGTCAGACACACACACAGCCCTGCTACTTGCACGTCACACACACACACACAGCCCTGCTACTTGCACGTCTCACACACACACACAGCCCTGCTACTTGCACGTCTCACACACACACAGCCCTGCTACTTGCACGTCTCACACACACACAGCCCTGCTACTTGCACGTCACACACACACACAGCCCTGCTACTTGCACGTCACACACACACACACAGCCCTGCTACTTGCATGTCTCACACACACACAGCCCTGCTGCTTGCACGTCTCACACACACACAGCCCTGCTACTTGCACGTCTCACACACACACAGCCCTGCTACTTGCACGTCTCACACACACACAGCCCTGCTACTTGCACGTCTCACACACACACAGCCCTGCTACTTGCACGTCACACACACAGACAGCCCTGCTGCTTGCACGTCTCACACACACACAGCCCTGCTGCTTGCACGTCTCACACACACACAGCCCTGCTACTTGCACGTCTCACACACACACAGCCCTGCTACTTGCACGTCTCTCACACACACACAGCCCTGCTACTTGCACGTCTCTCACACACACACAGCCCTGCTACTTGCACGTCTCACACACACACAGCCCTGCTACTTGCACGTGTCACACACACACAACCCTGCTACTTGCACGTCTCACACACACACAGCCCTGCTACTTGCACGTCTCACACACACAGCCCTGCTACTTGCACGTCTCACACACACACAGCCCTGCTACTTGCACGTCTCACACACAGCCCTGCACCTTGCACGTCACACACATATATCTCTGATACCTTTTCATCCCATACAACATGGATCACAAGTAGCACAGCAGAGTCCTGTACACACACTGATGACCCCCTGTTCATGCGACCCCGGACTCCTTCCACACAGGTTACTGATCACAAGATGGTGACATCATCACAGGTGCTGTAAGCACAGTGCTGCTGTCCCGCTCTGCAGGTATTTAATAAAGTAATGGACCTGTGATGACGTCTCCATCATGTGATCAGGGGCGTAGCTCAGAGCCCTGGTAACTGATTCCATGATGGTGGCATCTTCACATAACTCATACAGTCAATGACTTACAGACAGCGCATCGTTAGTATTCCATAGCCATTGAGCCCGCTGGGGTTTCGTAGAATGTAGTCCACCTGTAATCTGCACAGGGATGAAGGACCTGTGATGATGTCACCATCATGATCAGGGTGAAGCATGTAACTCACTCACTCACTGACACAGAGCCCAGATGACTGATCACATGATGGTGGCATCATTGCAAGTCCTGTAAGCATATGGCTGGGGTCGCATATTAACTTTTTACTCCCGACTTCTGCCCTATTCAGCAATTCAAGTAACCTGATTGGTTGTTTGGCTGATTTACCACCCCTTCACTGCCCCCTTTTGAGATGTGCACGAGGATAGAGTTTGTGCACTAGGATAGAGCTACAGAGATGTGCACGAGAAGCACGTGCTGAGCCGTTAGTGGGCAGTGAAGGGGCGGTGAATCAGCCAACCTAGACAACCAATCAGGTTTCTGGAATTGCTGAATAGGGCATGTGACCAGTGGCAAAGAATGAACTCACTCACAGACACAGAGCCCGGGTGACTAATCACATGATGATGACATCATCACAGGTCTTGTAAGCACACGACTGCTGTCATGGACAAATGGACAGGTGATCTATAGTATTTTCACACAGCAAAAGTTTATTCCTGGACACAAATACTATGCAACATGTTTCCAGACTTATACTGCGTTTACACAGAACAATTTCCTTCATAAAATTGTTTAAATGAGCAAAAGTGAACGATAATTGTTCAGTTTAAAGAAGTCAGAAATCCTAGCACATGTAGACGAGACAACTCTGTTATGGTATAAGAAATGAATAGTAAGAAAAAAAAATTCTGCAACAGATGTGTAAGTACATACAGAGCAGGTCCGTACTGGACAGGAGAATGTCTATTTAGTAGAGGTTTGTCTGTCTACAGTTTTATCCAAGAACAGGTGACTATTGTACTAGAAAATGAGGTTGTCTGAAATGGGATCTTCCCAACAACTGGTGAAGAAGGTCTTATTCCCTCAGCTGTCCTTCTGACATTAGCAGTGATCACTTTTCATAACCATATGTATATACACAGATATTACTAACATGTTACCTTCATACAACATGACCAGCTGGAAGTCTTCCTGGAGAGGCTCCTGTAGATACTTATGTTGGACTCTACATGAGAAGATATGTTCTCTGTCCTCCCCGGTGGGGGTTATGATCGTGGAGCTGTTCATACTGTAGCTTCCATCTGAGTTCCTACGGGGTTCATCCTCAGTGACATCTCTCAGCATCTCTCTGCCCCGGAACCATTTAATACTGATGTCCACGGGGTAGAATCCAGTGACGGAGCAGCGCAGGACGCTCGCTTCATTCAGTACAACGGTCTTACCTGTAATGGTCACCTGTGGAGGAGCTGATAAACGTGAATACAATTAGCATGTTTACATATATACAATATTTGTGGTATATTGTGTGACTAGGATAATAGGCAGATTTACTAAGATTCGCATTTCATACGCTGATCTTGGTGGAATGGCCGTGGGGATAAGATGTGCCAAGTTTATTAAAAGGCGTTGTAAAACCACAGATGATTGTGCTATGCAGTTCTTGACCACATTTCTGTCCTGCATCATTATATATGAGCACCTGCAAGGCAGGGTTCCCACAAGGAGGAATTGCCACAGAATTTCTGTGCAGACTTTCAGCACAAAAATTCCGGCAGCAATTTTTGGACGAGATTTACAAAAATCTCGTCCACACGCTGCGGAGAAGCTGTTGGGGGAAAGCCACGATGAAACTGATATGCCGCGCAGAATTCAAAGCCGCAGCATGTCAATTATACGCCGTCTCTGCTGTGGCTGTCTATCCTATCTATGGAAGAGATGACCTCAACAAAATTCAGCGACGAAGCCGCTTCAAAACCTGCATCGAACGAAGCGAGTTTTAAAGCTACAGGTTTGCCAGCTACGGTGGCATATGAGGCTCAGCCTCTGGCTCTAATTACAACTTGGCTGTGGTTAGCTCCGCCCCTTGTCCAATCTGAAAGCTTCTTTCTTCTGCAGGGTCATGTACACCAATGGTAGTTGAAGGTTCTGTTTGCTGTATACGCACTGTTCTGCCAGGTCCTCAAACTATTGCCCTGAAATCAAATGACTACTCTAAATTAACCTCTCAATCCCCTATTCCCTATCCAGAATTCTTATAAACTGAAACCCAGCAGCACTACACTTGCTAAATGAGCAGTAGTTAGTGAAGTAAATGAGCTTAAAGGGGTTGTCCCGCGAAACAAAGTGGGTCTATACACTTCTGTATGGCCATATTAATGCACTTTGTAATGTATTGTGCATTAATTATGAGCCATACAGAAGTTATCAGAAGTTTTTCACTTACCTGCTCCGTTGCTAGCGTCCTCGTTTCCATGGAGCCGTCTAATTTTCAGCGTCTAATCGCCAGATTAGACGCGCTTGCACAGTCCGGGTCTTCTTCTCTTCTGAATGGGGCCGCTCGTGCCGGAGTGCGGCTCCTTGTAGCTCCGCCCCGTCACGTGCCGATTCCAGCCAATCAGGAGGCTGGAATCGGCAATGGACCGCACAGAAGCCCTGCGGTCCACCGAGGGAGAAGATCCCGGCGGCCATCTTCAGCAGGTAAGTAAGAAGTCACCGGAGCGCGGGGATTCAGGTAAGCACTGTCCGGTGTTCTTGTTTAACCCCTGCATCGGGGTTGACTCGCGCCGAACGGGGGGGCTGTTGAAATAAAAAAAAAACGTTTCGGCGCGGGACAACCCCTTTAAAGTTGAGTGATTTCCTGTAGTGCCATACTTCAGATCACCACAGCACCGATGACAAAAAAACTAAAATGTTTGGGGTGTTTGAATACATTTTTTTATTTTAAAAGCATGAAAAAGTTTAAAAAAAACAAACAAAACAACATCAATTTGGCATTGATATAATCGTATTGGTCTGCAAAATTATTTTTACAGAATTTTATGTAAAATAAAACCATGCCAGCATTGCAGATTGTGTTAATCTTGCCTCTAGAAAAAAATGGAATAAAAAGCAATCAAAATGTAATGTTTCCAAAAATTGGATAAATGAAGACTAGAGTTCATCCACAACACCAAGCCCCCATAGAGCTCAGTTGATGCAAAAATAAAAATGCTATGGCTCTTGGAATGCGGTGACTAGAGATGAGCGAGCACCAAAATGCTCGGGTGCTCGTTACTCGGGACGAAAATTTCGCGATGCTCGAGGGTTCGTTTCGAGTAACGAACCCCATTGAAGTCAATGGGCGACCCGAGCATTTTTGTATATCGCCGATGCTCGCTAAGGTTTCCATTTGTGAAAATCTGGGCAATTCAAGAAAGTGATGGGAACGACACAGCAACGGATAGGGCAGGCGAGGGGCTACATGTTGGGCTGCATCTCAAGTTCCCAGGTCCCACTATTAAGCCACAATAGCGGCAAGAGTGGGCCCCCCCCTCCCAACAATTTTTACTTCTGAAAAGCCCTCATTAGCAATGCATACCTTATCTAAGCACCACACTACCTCCAACAAAGCACAATCACTGCCTGCATGACACTCCTCTGCCACTTCTCCTGGGTTACATGCTGCCCAACCCCCCCCCCCCCGCATGACCCAGTGTCCACAGCGCACACCAAAGTGTCCCTGCGCAGCCTTCAGCTGCCCTCATGCCACACGCTGGCCTCATGCCACACGACCCTCATGTCTATTTAGTGCATCTGCCATGAGGAGGAACCGCAGGCACACACTGCAGAGGGTTGGCACGGCTAGGCAGCGACCCTCTTAAAAAGGGGCGGGGCGATAGCCCACAATGCTGTACAGAAGCAATGAGAAATATAATCCTGTGCCACCGCCATCAGGAGCTGCACACGTGGGCATAGCAATGGGGAACCTATGTGCCACACACTATTCATTCTGTCAAGGTGTCTGCATGCCCCAGTCAGACCGGGGTTTTTTATAAATAGTCACAGGCAGGTACAACTGGGAATCCCCAACTCCGCAATGGGAATTCCGTGTGCACCCACAGCATGGGTGGCTCCCTGGAACCCACTGGCTGTACATAAATGTATCCCATTGCAGTGCCCTGGACAGCAGAGCTAACGTCAGATTAAATGCAGGTGGGCTTTGGCCCACACTGCATGCCCCAACCTGACCAGGCTTTTTAATTCATAGACACAGGCAGGTACAACTCCCTATTGTGAAGTCCCTGTGGACCGACAGCATGGGTGGGTGCCAGGAACCCACCGGCGGCACATAAATATATCCCATAGCATTGCCCATCACAGCTGAGGTAATGTCATGTTTAATGCAGGTGGGCTTCGGCCCACACTGCATGCTCCAGTCAGACTGGGGTTCTTTAGAAGTGGACACATGTAGTTACAACTCCGTGTGGACCAACAGCATGGGTGGCCCCCTGGAACCCATCGGCAGTACATAAATATATCCCATTGCAGTACCCAGCACAGCTGATGTAACGTCAGCTGTAATGCAGGTGGGCAAAAAATTAATTGGATTACACTGTAGGCGAGGGCCCCAAAAAATTGGTGTACCAACAGTACTAATGTACCTCAGAAAAATTGCCCATGCCCAACCAAGAGGGCAGGTGAAACCCATTAATCGCTTTGGTCAATGTGGCTTAATTGGTAACTAGGCCCGGAGGCAGCCCAGTTAAAATAAAAATTGGTTCAGGTGCAAGTTTCAACGCTTTAATGAGCATTGAAATGTAAAAATTATATGACTGAGCCTTGTGGGCCTAAGAAAAATTGCCCGTTCGGCGTGATTACGTGACATTTCAGGAGGAGGAGCAGGAGGAGGAGGAGGAATATTATACACAGATTGATGAAGCAAAAATGTCCACGTTTTTGATGGTGATAGAGAACGATGCTTCCATCCGCGGGTGCAGCCTACGTATTGCTTAGGTATCGCTGCTGTCCGCTGGTGGAGAAGAGAAGTCTGGGGAAATCCAGGCTTTGTTCATCTTGATGAGTGTAAGCCTGTCGGCACTGTCGGTTGACAGGCGGGTACGCTTATCCGTGATGATTCCCCCAGCCGCACTAAACACCCTCTCTGACAAGACGCTAGCCGCAGGACAAGCAAGCACCTCCAGGGCATACAGCGCGAGTTCAGGCCACGTGTCCAGCTTCGACACCCAGTAGTTGTAGGGGGCAGAGGCGTCACCGAGGACGGTCGTGCGATCGGCTACATACTCCCTCACCATCCTTTTACAGTGCTCCCGCCGACTCAGCCTTGACTGGGGAGCGGTGACACAGTCTTGTTGGGGAGCCATAAAGCTGGCAAAGACCTTGGAGAATGTTCCCCTGCCTGCGCTGTACATGCTGCCTGATCTCTGCGCCTCCCCTGCTACCTGGCCCTCGGAACTGCGCCTTCTGCAACTAGCGCTGTCGGATGGGAATGTTACCAACAGTTTGTCCGCCAGGGTCCTGTGGTATAGCATCACTCTCGAACCCCTTTCCTCTTCGGGTATGAGAGTGGAAAGCTTCTCCTTATACTGGGTCGAGCAGTGTGTACACCCAGTAATCCGTAGTGGCCAGAATGCGTGTAACGCGAGGGTCACGAGAAAGGCATCCTAACATGAAGTCAGCCATGTGTGCCAGGGTACCTGTACGCAACACATGGCTGTCCTCACTAGGAAGATCACTTTCAGGATCCTCCTCCTCCTCAGGCCATACACGCTGAAAGGATGACAGGCAAGCAGCATGGGTACCCTCAGCAGTGGGCCAAGCTGTCTCTTCCCCCTCCTCCTCATGCTCCTCCTCCTTAACGCGCTGAGATATAGACACGAGGGTGCTCTGACTATCCAGCGACATACTGTCTTCCCCCGCCTCCATTTCCGAGCGCAAAGCGTCTGCCTTTATGCTTTGCAGGGAACTTCTCAAGAGGCATAGCAGAGGAATGGTGACGCTAATGATTGCAGCATCCCCGATCACCATCTGGGTAGACTCCTCAAAGTTTCCAAGGACCTGGCAGATGGCTGCCAACCAGGCCCACTCTTCTGTAAAGAATTGAGGAGGCCGACTCCCATGTTGGAGTTGGTATTCCACTATAGCTCTACGCTGCTCATAGAGTCTGGCCAACATGTGGAGCGTAGAGTTCCACCGTGTGGGCACGTCGCACAGCAGTCTGTGCACTGGCAGATTAAACCGATGTTGCAGGGTCTGCAGGGTGGCAGCGTCCGTCTTGGAGTTGCGGAAATGTGCGCTGAGCCGGCGCACCTTTCCGAGCAGGTTTGACAAGTGTGGGTAGCTTTTCAGAAAGCGCTGAACCACCAAATTAAAGACATGGGCCAGGCATGGCACGTGCGTGAGGCTGCCAAGCTGCAGAGCCGCCACCAGGTTACGGCCGTTGTCACACACGACCATGCCTGGTTGGAGGCCCAGCGGCGAAAGCCAGCGGTCGGTCTGCTCTGTCAGACCCTGCAGCAGTTCGTGGGCCGTGTGCCTCTTCTCTCCTAAGCTGAGTAGTTTCAGCACGGCCTGCTGACGGTTGCCCACCGCTGTGCTGCCACGCCGCGCGACAGCGACTGCTGGCGACGTGCTGCTGCTGCTGACACATCTTGATTGCGAGACAGAGGTTGCGGAGGAGGAGGAGGAGGGTGGTTTTGTGAGGGTATATATATATATTGCCATATGTGTTTTTTATGCTTTTATACCTATATGCAAGTTTTATTCAATTCCAAATGAAAAAAACTTATATGTCGCCTTAAATCAGATATGCCAAGGCTTTAGAAGGCTGAGAGATGTTCTAGAAATTCAGAGAAGATACGGAACCAGACACAAGGCCGCGTGTACTTGGCCGATTTCCCAGAAGCGCTGGAACAAGATATCAAGATGTTCAAATGTACATGACTGTTATATGATTTTCACTGTCTCAGTCCGCAAATCCGGACTTCCCATATATGGTTATGAGCCCATCACCCCCTTGGGGTGGGGGGACAAAGGGTATAAGATCTCATGTAATCTGTAATAAAGGACGTCGACGTCAGCCGAGAGCCATGTCCCGTGTGAGAAACTATACCAGACCTCTGTGGGGTGTCTATTCTTACGGCCGGCAACGGGGCAAGTGGGGTGGGCCCGATTGGTGCTGTACTTAGAATTTTAACCCTCATAAATGGCGCCCGACCGTGCGGCGACAAAACCGGAGCTTACAGCGCAATTCACCCGGATCCACGCTACTGAGAAACCGTCCTGCTGCAAACCGAGCCTGATCAACTCACTTAGAACTCCAGGTAAGGCAAACATATATTTATGTTGTGTTTTACACTGCGAGTCTTGCAGCAGGATGGACTATCTGTGGTTTGTGACCGGACGGGTTGGGTTAAGAGTTCTACACGGTAACTCGTGTGGGCTTCGGGTTTGCCGTCATGGACCACTGATCGTGATATGCGCACCAATGGCTCACCCAGAAACTAGTCTGTAGTTTATTTGTTGTTGAAGTCCGTAGCGTTTTAGCGATAGTGGAGATTGTTTGTTGTATCTGCAGAGTTTTTTTCTCTTACTTTTTATTTTGTCTCATAGAAGAAGGGACCCTCGGGTTTAGTTTAGTTAGTTAATGGTTTAGCTGAGGAGGAGACGCACTCTATGAGAAGTCTCATAGAAATAGGGACTCTCGGTTGTTTTGCCTTATATATGGGGCTAACGATTTGGAATTAAGAGGGATGCACTCTATGGAGCGTGTTATTATTATTATTGTTGATGTTCTAATATGCGTAAGATCTTATTAAAGAAGATAGAGCCCCTCAAGGGCTGCCGCCGTGTGGATGAATCTGTAAAATGGAAGAAAACTCTTATGAAAATGTGTGACACCGACCCGCACGGCAGATTACAAAATGGTGTCTGGGAGGGAGGTCTTTAGGACCCAGAGGTGCCTTGGAAGATCAAGGTTTGCTAGAAAGAGAGATAGATAGTCAGAGAAAGTTGTATGTACACATTATTTGTTTAAGAAAGTATCCGTAAGTGAAATGTTGAAAAGTACAGTAAGTGATCAAGAGGGCGTCAGGAGAGTGTCTATTGAAAGTTATATTGGCAGTTAGGTAGGGGAGAGAAGTATGAGAAGCAGGCAAGTCGATAAGTAAGTTACAATGCACGTGATTTTTTGGCAAAGAGATGAAAATGTGTATAATACAAGATAGATAATAGATAATATGTATAATCCATACTAGGTGGATATATGTGTGTATATATATATATATATATATATATATATATATATATATATATACTGTAAGTGCAAATAGTTAACTGAGATTGCTTTTAGGGGAGAAGAGTCTGTTGACATATAGCTGCAAAGTCTGTGTAGCCTTCCAAGGTCGGAAGATAACAGCGAGAGAGAAAATGTAATAACAACCTTGGTTAATATCTTGGCTTGCTTACAATGAATTGAAATGAATTTAATTAGTTATACTGTCTTAGTAGGCAGGAAATATAGTAATTTCTAATGTATATTCTTACTTATACAGGGGTTGAAAATGAATGTTGCAAGGTCCCAGCATATGTGTTAATTATGATTTCAAAATGCAGGCAATAGTTTAAGCTAAAACTTATTCAGTTTGTGGTTCATAGTCGCGGAGAGATAAGACATGTTTTAAAAGGGTGGGGGCTTTCAGAATTCACTCCAAATTCAGGGTCACAAGGGGGGTTGAAAAATACCCAGAAAAACTAAATACTTCAGTGTTTAATACAGCATATAATAGCTTCAGTAAATAAGAAATATAGAATTTATCAGCAAAACTTTTTTCACATAATTTGTCAAAGATAGCGCTCATTCACAATCTCATCTCAATAGAATTATGTACTTTATAAAATGATAGCACTCACCTCGGTGTTTTTCAGCTGATGTATGTATGTTTGTCAAACTTTTTTTGTCAGTGCATCTGTATGTACTGGGACGCCTTAGGTGGGGGGTGACGGAGCAGACTTGAGAGCATGGATGGATGTGAGTTAGTGACCCGTGTTTGGGCTGCGTGGAATGTGTGATGTGGATAATTGACTGGGGATAAAAGTCCTCCCCATGCATGGGACTTTGCTTGGTTGAGATGTGGATGCTTGGACGGTTAAGCTGAAATTAAGTTGAGAAGACGGACGCAATGTGCCAATATCGAAGGGGTGGAGCTAGATGATGTAATAGTACGTAGTAATGTTTCATCCTTCTTGTCCACAAGGGAGGGGTGAGGATTTTGAGCAGCTAGTTTTGTTTTGTTTTTTTTCTCCTGTCTGAAATTTGATAAGACTGCAGGCAGGATCAGACTAATAATGAATTCACTTAAAGGGATATCACATTTCCAATATTAATAGATGTTTTGTAGATTATTCTTCCCCGTTGTAACTCATGTTTCTGTTATAGGTGCTAACATTTTACAGGCCTTATCTGCATCCATCAAATCTTTTTACAATGTTGTAATAACTTAAACCGGCTACTATTGTTCCAATTGAGTACCCTGTTTCAAAGGGGGGGAGGAGAAGGCATAGGTGATCTAGGTATTGCAAGTCAGCCATTTTAGGTATTGCAAATCAGCCATTTTTAAATTTTTTGCAAGCCATTTTTAAATTTTTTTAATTTTTTGCAACAAGGTTCTGATCTTTTTCAAATAGAATACCAGCCTGATTGTCAGGCAGTGATGTAATAATGCATATTTTGAGTTGTTTTTTATAGATGGTACCCAGGGTGATTGACGACTCCACACTGGATATACAGTGGTTACACAACAAGATGTCCTAAAAAGCAGAATGCCTCCGCATGTCGCAGTACAAGAAGCGGAGCTAAAGGCCCTCGCTGAGGCGTGTAGAGTGGAGGAAGGTAAGACGGCAAACATTTACACTGACTCCCGGTATGCATTTGGCATAGCTCATGATTAAGGCCCAACATGGAAGGCCAGACAGTTTTTTACCACAGCAGGACAGCCAATTAAGAATGTTGCAGCGGTGCAGTCTCATGGAGACCCTATTTCTACCTGACAAGGTGGAAAGCTCACACCAATTCCTACACCGGAGAAGCAAGAGGCAACGCCATCACAGGCCACACAGCAAAGGCAGCGGCCCTCAAGCCGTGAAAGAAAGAAGAAAAGAAGAATTTAACAATAATTTTGGACTTTGACTACACTTGGACTTTGACTACACTTGGACTTTGATAAAAAACTTGGACTTTGATAAAAAACTTGGACTTTGATAAAATCTTGGACTTTGATAAAAACATTGGACTTTGATAATGACTTTACAGTTACAAGCCAGCAAGGAAGAAAAAAGACAAATGGACTAAAAAGGGACGGCGTATGGTGAACAGTCAACAGAACTTGCTTACCATAGTCCCTGTGCCCCATGATGGCCCAGCTGACGCATGAAAAGACGCACCTCTCAAAGCAGTAATGATGTCGACGCTTGAACAAGGACGAGTGGCTCCTTAGTTTTCTGTAGCTGCTGCATCATTTGTCCAATTTTGCATGATCTTTGCCGTAAAGCAACAGGGCAGAAGTAAAATTTGCCACATCACACTTGCCTGGACCACTCTACCCATTTCAGGGATTGCAAATTGGCTACACTCAGCTCCCACTTGTTGGGAAGCATGAAAATGTGCTTGTTGTTGATTTCTTTTCAGGTTGGAGACCTACCCTGTTACCAAAGTAAATAAGCAGGTAATAGCACAGAAGCTCATGAATGAGGTAATCCGCAGATATGGGGTACCGGAAGTGATTGAGTCAAACAAAGGTACAAACTTCACAGGTGAAATAATGCAATACATCATGTCTGTTTTGGGTATATTCCAGGCTTTTCACACACCCTACCATCCGCGGAGTAGTGGGAAAGTAGATACAAAAGGCAATGAAGAAAACGGGTAAATCTTGAATTGAGTATCTTTCATTAGTTTTTCTTTTTCCCTGGAGGGTACATGCCACAGTAGCTGAGTTTGGGGAATGATTTTCTTGTTAATTTTGTCATGAGCCTCTCCAAGGAATTGTCAATAATGTATTCTGTAGTCTCTGCTTTTCTCCAAGGTCCTACAGATGAGTGTCACAATCTGAAACCAGGTGACAGGGTCTATGTAAAAAAGTTTGAGAGAGAAACCCGGTTTGAATGTCCTTACCAGATGTTGTTCACCACCCCAACTGCAGTCAAGCTCGAAGGAAAGCCCACTTGGATCCACACTTCGCACTGAAAAAACTAATGATCCTGCATATCCTTTAAATGCTATAATGTGGTACAATTCCTCTAACACACACCCTTGACTACTGTACACTAGCCCCGTTTCAGAACAAATTAATACAATCAAATGTGCAATATGAAGAGTACACTGAGGGTGAGAATCCAACACCGCATCCTGCTAAGAGAGACGTTGACGCTCAAGGTGGTAACTTTGACCCACATGTATATATAGATGCAATAGGAGTGCCAAGGGGGGTGCCAGATGAATTTAATTCTAGAGATCAGGTTAAAGCAGGTTTTGAGTCCTTATTTGCTATTGTCACTGTTAATAATAATGTAGATTGGATGAATTTTATCTATTACAATCAGCAGAGGTTTGTAAACTACACCAGAGATGCTTTACAAGGGTTAATTGACCAGTTAGGGCCCACTGCATCCATGGCGTTCCAAAATAGAGTGGCCGTGGATATGGTTTTAGCAGAAAGAGGTGGGGTATGTAATTTCCTGTTTGTGTATTATCCCTTTAATGACGCCAAAATTTCCCTTGTTTGAAAAAGATGAAGAGCCAGTTCCGATAATGCCAACCAGATATGTTACCAGAAGAATGGAGAGATGAACTAGTACTGTGTCTGCCTCAGTCTCATAAGATGGACTGTCAGTGGACTTCCCATTTGCCTAGGGAAAGTGCAGAAGACCTTAGGTTCCGGCGAGGGCACACCCTGTTGGGTGTTAACTTGTACAGATAGAGGGTATGGAGGCCCGGAAATAAGCCCAGGGAATCCATGGCCTCCTTCTGAGGTGAGGTAGGGATCCCTCTCCCTTTTAGGAGTAGGGACTTACGGGCAGTGGAGAAACCCTGACGCAAGGGAGAGACGACCGAGGAAGAGTGCAAGGCCTGGTACTTGATCTCCATATAAGTTTTTTAGGGGGGTTTGTGAGGGTATATATATATATATTGCCATATGTGTTTTTTATGCTTTTATACCTATATGCAAGTTTTATTCAATTCCAAATGAAAAAAACTTATATGTCGCCTTAAATCAGATATGCCAAGGCTTTAGAAGGCTGAGAGATGTTCTAGAAATTCAGAGAAGATACGGAACCAGACACAAGGCCGCGTGTACTTGGCCGATTTCCCAGAAGCGCTGGAACAAGATATCAAGATGTTCAAATGTACATGACTGTTATATGATTTTCACTGTCTCAGTCCGCAAATCCGGACTTCCCATATATGGTTATGAGCCCATCACCCCCTTGGGGTGGGGGGACAAAGGGTATAAGATCTCATGTAATCTGTAATAAAGGACGTCGACGTCAGCCGAGAGCCATGTCCCGTGTGAGAAACTATACCAGACCTCTGTGTGGTGTCTATTCTTACGGCCGGCAACGGGGCAAGTGGGGTGGGCCCGATTGGTGCTGTACTTAGAATTTTAACCCTCATAGTTTAGTGGAGGAAGCATACACCGCCGCAGATACCACCACCGAGCTGGGGCCCGAAATTCTGGGGGTGGGTAGGACGTGAGCGGTCCCAGGCTCTGACTCGGTCCCAGCCTCCACTAAATTCACCCAATGTGCCGTCAGGGAGATATAGTGGCCCTGCCTGCCTGTGCTTGTCCACGTGTCCGTTGTTAAGTGGACCTTGCCAGTAACCGCGTTGGTGAGGGCGCGTACAATGTTGCGGGAGACGTCGTCGTGCAGGGCTGGGACGGCACATCGAGAAAAGTAGTGGCAACTGGGAACCAAGTAGCGCGGGGCCGCCGCCGCCATCATGCTTTTGAAAGCCTCCGTTTCCACAAGCCTATACGGCAGCATCTCCAGGCTGGTCAATTTGTCAATGTGCACGTTTAACGCTTGAGCGTGTGGGTGCGTGGCGGCGTACTTGCGCTTGCGCTCAAACAGTGGCGCTAGCGACGTCTGGGCGCTGCGCTGAGAGTCATTGCTGGATGGGGCCGAGGACAGCGGAGGTGAGGGTGTGGGTGCAGGCCAGGAGACGGTAGTGCCTGTGTCCTCAGAGGGGGGTTGGATCTCAGTGGCAGGTTGGGGCACAGGGGGAGAGGCAGTTGTGCAAACCAGAGGCGGTGAACGGCCTTCGTCCCACCTTGTGGGGTGCTTGGCCATCATATGCCTGCGCATGCTGGTGGTGGTGGCTCCCCAGCTGATCTTGGCGCGACAAAGGTTGCACACCACTGTTCGTCGGTCGTCACGCGTCTCTGTGAAAAACTGCCACACCGTAGAGCACCTTGGCCTCTGCAGGGTGGCATGGCGCGAGGGGGCGCTTTGGGAAACAGTTGGTGGATTATTCGGTCTGGCCCTGCCTCTACCCCTGGCCACCGCACTGGCTCGGCCTGTGCCCACACCCTGACTTGGGCCTCCGCGTCCTCGCCCGCGTCCACGTCCTCTAGGCCTACCCCTACCCCTCAGCATGCTGTATTACCAGTAGTGCAGAAACAGAACGCTGTAATTAAATGTGCCACTTATTGGCCTGTGGTTGGAGGCTGACTTCACTTACGGAACGCACAGGAGAGCCAGGAAATAATTTAGCGCAAGCGTGCTGTAACACTTAGCTGACTGCGTATGAATTTGGACAACTACCCTCAGCAGAGACCCAGTACACTGAGGACGGTCACAGGCAGCCCAAATAGTATTTTTTTCCCAAAAGCTTTTGGAAAGGCCCACTGCCTATATTCAAGAAATATGTCTTCTGTCCCTGCCTCAGCAGCACTACTGGCCCTGGACTATGTAAAATTACTGCAGACTGTTGCACTGTGGACAGGAATACAGCGGTGATGTAACAGCCAACACAGAGCCAGGAAATAATTTTGCGCAAGCCTGCTGTAACACTTAGCTGGCTGCGTATGAATTAGGACAACTACCCCCAGCACAGACCCAGTACACTGAGGACTGTTACAGGCAGCCCAAATAGAATTTTTTTCCCAAAAGTTTTTGGAAAGGCCCACTGCCTATATTCTATAAATATGTCTTCTGTCCCTGCCTCACCACCACTACTGGCCCTGGACTATGTATAATTACTGCAGGGCGCAATGCTCTGCACGGCCCATATACAAAAAAAAAAAAAAAGTGCAACACTGCAAAAAGCAGCCTCCACACTACTGCACACTGTTAGATGTGGCCCTAAGAAGGACCGTTGGGGTTCTTGAAGCCTAAAATACTCCTAACACTCTCCCTACAGCAACTCCAGCAAGACAGCACTTTCCCTGAGCTATGTCAGAACGCATCTGTGGTGAGCCGCGGGAGGGGACGATTTATATACTCGGGTGACACCTGATCTCGCCAGCCACTCACTGCAGGGGGGTGGTATAGGGCTTGAACGTCACAGGGGGAAGTTGTAATGCCTTCCCTGTCTTTCTATTGGCCAGAAAAGCGTGAAAATGTCTCAGAGATGAAAGTGAAAGTAACTCGAACATCGCGTGGTGCTCGTTTCTAATAACGAGCATCTCGAACACGCTAATACTCGAACGAGCATCAAGCTCGGACGAGTACGTTCGCTCATCTCTAGCTGTGACACAAACACAAAGTAAATAAAAATGTGCTTGTGTACAAAAATAGCAAAACATAAAAGAACTGTATAAATTTGGTATTGCTGAAATTGTGCTGACCCAAGGAACAAGGCTGCCTGTCCACGGGCGGGTTTGAATTGCGTTCCCCGCGGCGATAATCCAGCTGTGGGGAACGAAGTGAAAGCTCTCCATAGCGTTGCTATGGAGAGCGCTTCCCCCCTGTCCATGAGCGAAGAATCATTCCGATTCTCCACTCACAGGCGGCAATTCACAGCATGCTGCGAATTTACTGCGATTCTCCATGGTGAGCCTATCTGTCAGATAGGCTGACAGCGGAGATCCGTCTGCGGCTCCTGCTCCTAGGTGGCGGTATCCCATGGTGGATCTCCGCCGCGGGAAACCGCAACGCCTGTGGACAGACAGCCTTAGGTTATCACGTTATTTATTCTGCACACTGAATGACATAAAATGAAATCTATAAAACAAAATTACAGAATTACTTTTTTCCCCAATCCCCTAAAAATATGTAAAAAATGAATACGGTACATTATATGTACCTCCAAATGATTTCATTAAAAATACAACTTCTCCTACAAAAAACAGGCCTTCATATGGCTATGTCGCCGAAAAAAAAAAAATAAAGTTAGGGCTCCTGGAATGTGACAATGAAAAAAACTGAAACATGCTTGGGTCATTAAGGAGCAAATAGGCTTAGTCACTAAGGGGTTAAAAAGGGAACCTGTCACCTTCCTAAAAAAAACATAAACTAACTTCTGATGCTGTTAGGACAGGTGACAGGGTGCCATATTTTTCATAATCACCCGCTTCCTGTTTTCCGTGATGCCTGCCTGGGAAGTCTAGAAAGAGTCAGATTTTCTGCCGGAGCGCAGAGTCCCATACTGCACTCTCCTATTTTGGAGTGCAGAGAGAGAAAACACATCAATTGTGCAATTGCTTATTTTTCTTAATATTTTGCTGCGTTAACCGTGCAGCATAAATGACATGATCATTTTTTTTCTGTGGGCTGGTAGGATGGCGATAATACCAAATGGAAATATGTTTGCTTTGTTTGCATGGTTATCCTCGAAGCCCCAGAACTTTTTTACTTTTTCATGGATGTGGCTTTATGAGGGCCTGTTTTTCTGTGATGAGCTGTAGGTTTTATTGGTACCAGTTTGTGGTACATACAGCTTTTTGGATCATTTTTATTGCGTTTTTTTGGCAGGCAAAATGAACAAAATACCATATATACTCGAGTATAAGCCAAGCTTTTCAGGACATTTTTTTTGTGTTGAAAAAGCCCACCTCAGCTTATACTCGAGTGAGGTAAAAAAAAACCCGCAATACTTCTAGCCGGCGTCTGTGTCCCCGGATCGATGGTCTCAAGTTTCATCTCCCTGTTCGTCTTTGAATTTCCCAGCCATCAGTGCTGTGTAAGTAAGCACTGTGATTGGATCGAGAACCAGCCAATCACAGCGGGAGCTTGATCATTCACAGCCATTCAGTGAATGATATCACTGAATGGCTGTGATTGGTTTACCGAGGGCCGGCTGTGATTGGATCGAGTGCCAGCCAATCACAGCGCTTACTTACACAGCGCTGACGTTGGGGAAATTCAAAGCAGCGAGATGACAGCAGAAGAATTTTTAAGCAGCTTGCCGCAGAGCCGGGGAGACCATCGTGCCGGGGACACAGACGTTGGCTGCAAGGCGAGTATTGTGTTTTTGCTTTTTTTTACCTAGTATATACTCAAGTATAGCTAGGCTTATACTCGAGTCAATAAATTTTACCATTTTTTTTGTGGTAAAACTTATTGACTCGGCTTATACTCGGGTCAACTAATACTAGAGTATATGCGGTAGGTATTTTGCCTGCATAATTTATTTTTAGGGTTTTTTAATGGTTTTTTACCATGGAAGATAAATACTGTTCACTTTATTGTGCAGGTCGTCAAAGATAAATTTAAAAAAAAAATGTATGTCCTTGTAGGGGATTTGAACCAGAAAAGCTTTGATAATGCATTGCAGTACTTCTGTAATCACAGGTCACAGCAGGTCTGGACACTAGTGCCTGATGTCCAGTTGCCATGGCAACACATCACCCTTCTGCAATGTACAGTGGAGGGTCGATGGCATTACAGAGGGAGTGTGCTCCCTCTGTGAAGCCTTTATATTTCGTAATCTACATTGATTGTAACAAGTATGCGGTGAACAGCGGGGATTGGTGTTCTCACTGATCCCAACTGTTGCAGCGGGAGGCTTGCTGTCAGTTACAACCTGGCTCGTACTGGAGTTCTATCCACAGGTCATAAGTTTACCTCCCGATGCATTAACTACGTAAACTTATGTCCTATGGCATTAAGAGGTTAAACGGAGTCTGGCAGCAGTTTTGACCTCTCAAGACGACTACTGACAGTACTATATAGGTAACAGGGAAAGCAGTGTAATAACATATCAGGTGATGGCTATAAAGGTTGCACGGCCCAGAAATCCAAGTTTTCCTTTTCCCAGCACCACGATCACAAGTGCCCAGCAAGCGGTCTCCTAATACGTAGTGTCCTCGGCACTCTGCAAGAGGGGAGCTTCTGAGTGATGGCTCTAACTGTTTTCTGATTGGATTTTATGGTCATGCAGCACGCATGACAATCATCAAAATTGCGACATGCTAGCAAAAATGTTGACTCGCTATAATGCACATCATGACCACTGGATGGCCACAATATGAGACATAGACTCGTAGACATATATAGGGTAGAGAGCTCTTAGCAGAGTATCAGGACATTTCCAGAACATACACCGTATATTCATGGCATGTGATTTCCACCATCCTTCATCCGGCCCTTAAACAATAAATCTGTAACAAAACTGATTTAGCAAATATCTACAAATAACATTGGAGAATAATTTTGAACAAAAGTTTTGATGGTTTTCAGGTGATTTAGACTAACATAGTCATGCTGATTTCAAAAATGCAGTTAGTTTTCTTCTATCCCATCAGGTTTTTTCTCTACAGCTTATCTTAATGTGATTACTCAAGCCTGGGTCAACTGAAGCTCTAGTGTTCTCCTATTGGCTGAGAGCAAACCTCCCTCGAGTGGGGAGGGATGGAGGATGACCTTAGTGATTGGCGACAGGTTGTTATTTGTCTAGACAATTCAGTTACACTTGCGACAGTGTGGTGAGGAGTTGTGTGCCGGTCTATATAGTGAATTAGCTAAATGTATTTTTTGGTTTACACACTTATTTTCTTGCCTTCAGACCATGTCTGTATCTGCTATTTCTTGTCGTAAGTGCCTAAATAGTCCTGATTCCTTTTGCTATATATGTGGCAGTTTCACCATTCCCAGTCAAAAGGCGAACATTAGTGCATTTGTCAAGCAGGCATATTTTGCATATTTCAAGTTAAACTTGGTGATCTTGGGCCCCTAACAGGCTGTGCAAGCAGTGTGTTTACGGATGTGGATGAAGGGAACATGTGATAAGTTGCCATTTGAGATCATTCCAGTGACTGTTATTTTGGTATAGTGAAAACCTCAGGATATAACAAGAAACATAAATGTAACCAGAGTATCCTAGTCTACCATCAGCTCTACGCTCAGTGCCTCATTCAGCTGAAATCCCAGGGCCAGTTTTTGTTTAACTACCCTCTATTGAAGAACATGATTATGGTGGAGAATAGTGATGAGCGAACGTACTCGTCCGAGCTTGATGCTCGGGCGAATATTAGGGTGTTCGGGATGCTCGTTACTCTTAACGAGCACCACGCGGTGTTCGGGTTACTTTCACTTTCCTCTGTGAGACGTTAGCGCGCTTTTCTGGCCAATTGAAAGACAGGGAAGGCATTACAACTTCCCCCTGTGACATTCAAGCCCTATACCACCCCCCTGCTGTGAGTGGCTGGGGAGATCAGATGTCACCCGAGTATAAAAGTCGGCCCCTCTCGCGGCTCGCCACAGATGCCTTGTGAGTTAGCTGAGGGAAAGTGCTGCTGCTGGTGCTGCTGTAGGGAGAGTGTTAGGAGTGAGTGTAGGCTTCAAGAACCCCAACGGTCCTTCTCAGGGCCACATCTATCTGTGTGCAGTACTGTGCAGGCTGCTGTTAGCAGTGTTGCACAATTTTTTTTTTTTTCAAAATCGGCTGTCTGCAGAGCATTGCGCCCTGCAGTAATAGTCCAGGGACAGAAGTGGTGGTTAGGCAGGGAGAGTGTTAGGAGTGAGTGTAGGCTTCAAGAACCCCAACGGTCCTTCTTAGGGCCACATTTAACCGTGTGCAGTACTGTGCAGGCTGCTGTTAGCAGTGTTGCATTTTTTTTTTTTTTCAAAATCGGCTGTGCAGAGCATTGCGCCCTGCAGTAATACTACAGGGAGCGAATTGTGTAGGCAGGGCCAGAAGACATATATTATTGATTGAATATAGTCAGTGGGCCTTTTCTTTAAAAAAAAAAGGGAAAAATTCTATTTGGCCTGCCTCTGTCAGTCCTCAGCGTTCTGTGTACGTGTGTGGTGGGTGGAGATAGTAAAAAAAACATACGCAGCCAGCTACGTTTAACAGCAGTGTTGCGCCAATTTATTCCCTGCCTTCCTGGGAAAAATCACCGCTCTGCTGCACTTCATATAACTGCATTTCTGTGGAACAGATTTCTTATCTGATTGAATATAGTCAGTGGGCCGGCCTTCCCTTTAAAAAAAAAGGGAAAAATTCTATTTGTCCTGCAGGCTTGCGCCAATTTATTTCCTGCCTGGGAAATCACTGGTAATACAGCATGCTGAGGGGTAGGGGTAGGCCTAGAGGATGTGGACGTGGCCGAGGACGCGTAGGCCCAAGTGAGGGTGTGGGCACAGGCTCCTGATCCAGGTGTATCGCAGCCGACTGCTGTGCGATTAGGAGAGAGGCACATTTCTGGCGTCCCCACATTCATCGCTCAATTAATGGGTCCACGCGGGAGACCTTTATTAGAAAATGAGCAGTGTGAGCAGGTCCTGTCGTGGATGGCAGAAAGTGCTTCGAGCAAGCTATCATCTACCCACAGTTCTGCGCCGTCCAGTGCTGCAAATCCGAATCATCTGGCTGCTGCTCCTCCTTCCTCCCAGCCTCCTCATTCCACTACAATGACACATGCTCAGGAGCGGGAAGACTCCCAGGAACTGTTCTCGGGCCCCTGCTCAGATTGGGCAGCAGTGGTTCCTCTCCCACCAGAGGAGTTTATCGTCACTGATGCCCAACCATTGGAAAGTTCCCGGGGTCCGGGGGATGAGGCTGGGGACTTCCGGCAACTGTCTCAAGACCTTTCAGTGGGTGAGGAGGACGATGACGATGAGACACAGTTGTCTTGCAGTGAGGTAGTAGTAAGGGCAGTAAGAGCGAGGGAGGAGCGCACAGAGGATTCGGAGGAAGAGCAGCAGGACGATGAGGTGACTGACCCCACCTGGTGTGCAACGCCTACTCAGGACAGGTCTTCAGAGGGGGAGGCAAGGGCAGCAGCAGGGCAGGTTGCAAGAGGCAGTGCGGTGTCCAGGGGTAGAGGCAGGGCCAGACCGAATAATCCACCAAGTGTTTCCCAAAGCGCACCCTCGCGCCATGCCACCCTGCAGAGGCCGAGGTGCTCTAAGGTCTGGCAGTTTTTCACTGAGACGCCTGACGACCGACGAACAGTGGTGTGCAACCTGTTTCGCGCCAAGATCAGCCGGGGAGCCACCACCAACAGCCTCACCACCACCAGCATGCGCAGACATATGATGGCCAAGCACCCTACGAGGTGGGACGAAGGCCGTTTACCGCCTCCAGTTTGCACCGCTGCCTCTCCCCCTGTGCCCCAACCTGCCACTGAGATCCAACCCCCCTCTCAGGACACAGGCACTACCGTCTCCTGGCCTGCACCCATACCCTCACCTCCGGTGTCCTCGGCCCCATCCAGCAATGTCTCGCACCGCACCGTTCAGCCGTCGCTAGCGCAAGTCTTTGAGCGGAAGCGCAAGTACGCCGCCACGCACCCACACGCTCAAGCGTTAACCGTCCACATAGCGAAATTTATCAGCCTTGAGATGCTGCCGTATAGGGTTGTGGAAACGGAGTCCTTCAAAAGTATGATGGCGGCGGCGGCCCCGCGATACTCAGTTCCCAGTCGCCACTACTTTTCCCGATGTGCCATCCCAGCCCTGCACGACCACGTCTCCCGCAACATTGTACGCGCCCTCACCAATGCGGTTAGTGGCAAGGTCCACTTAACAACGGACACGTGGACAAGCACAGGCGGGCAGGGCCACTACATCTCCCTGACGGCACATTGGGTGAATTTAGTGGAGGCTGGGACAGAGTCAGAGCCTGGGACCGCTCACGTCCTACCCACCCCCAGAATTGCGGGCCCCAGCTTGGTGGTGGTATGTTCGGCGGTGTATGCTTCCTCCACTAAACCACCCTCCTCCTCCTCCTCCTCCTCAACCTCTGTCTCGTAATCTAGATGTGTCAGCAGCAGCAGGACGTCGCCAGCAGTCGGTGTCGCGCGGCGTGGCAGCACAGCGGTGGGCAAGCGTCAGCAGGCCGTGCTGAAACTACTCAGCTTAGGAGATAAGAGGCACACGGCCCACGAACTGCTGCAGGGTCTGACAGAGCAGACCGACCGCTGGCTTGCGCCGCTGAGCCTCCAACCGGGCATGGTCGTGTGTGACAACGGCCGTAACCTGGTGGCGGCGCTGCAGCTCGGCAGCCTGAAGCACATGCCATGCCTGGCCCACATCTTTAATTTGGTGGTTCAGCGCTTTCTGAAAAGCTACCCACGCTTGTCAGACCTGCTCGTAAAGGTGCGTCGGCTCTGCGCACATTTCCGCAAGTCCCACACGGACGCTGCCACCCTGCGGACACTGCAACATCGGTTTAATCTGCCAGTGCACCGACTGCTGTGCGACGTGCCCACACGGTGGAACTCTACGCTCCACATGTTGGCCAGGCTCTATGAGCAGCGTAGAGCTATAGTGGAATACCAACTCCAACATGGGCGGCGCAGTGGGAGTCAGCCTCCTCAATTATTTTCAGAAGAGTGGGCCTGGTTGGCAGACATCTGCCAGGTCCTTGGAAACTTTGAGGAGTCTACCCAGGTGGTGAGCGGCGATGCTGCAATCATTAGCGTCACCATTCCTCTGCTATGCCTCTTGAGAAGTTCCCTGCAAAGCATAAAGGCAAATGCTTTGCGCTCGGAAACGGAAGCGGGGGAAGACAGTATGTCGCTGGATAGTCAGAGCACCCTCCTGTCTATATCTCAGCGCGTTGAGGAGGAGGAGGAGGAGCATGAGGAGGATGAGGAGGAGGGGGAAGAGACAGCTTGGCCCACTGCTGACGGTACCCATGCTGCTTGCCTGTCATTCTTTCAGCGTGTACAGCACGGTGCTAAACGCTGTACAAGGCTCCCATTCATTTTTGAAAAACACTGCATTTTGAAAGCGCTGCATATTCTATCTTTGGGCATTCTCAGCTGTGAGTCTCCCCTTGAAATGAATGGGCAGCGTTTTCAGCTGTGCTGACAACGCTGTAAACGCAGCATTGAAAAAATGCAGCGTTTTTGCAAACACCCTGTGTGAGAGAGGCCTTACTCCTTTTTCAAGCACGTTTTTCTCATGCAGTCTTGATGCGAGGAGTTCTGAAGCCTTTTTTGATACTCCCAAATCTCGTGCCAAATCATTCATCTCAGGCTGATCAAATCCCTTACAAATGAAGTCATCTTCATCATTGCTGCCACTTAGTTCTCCACTAGAGATGAGCGAGCACCAAAATGCTCGGGTGCTCGTTACTCGGGACGAACTTTTCGCGATGCTCGAGGGTTCGTTTCGAATAACGAACTCCATTGAAGTCAATGGGCGACCCGAGCATTTTTGTATTTCGCCGATGCTCGCTAAGGTTTTCATGTGTGAAAATCTGGGCAATTCAAGAAAGTGATGGGAACGACACAGCAACAGATAGGGCAGGCGAGGGGCTACATGTTGGGCTGCATCTCAAGTTCACAGGTCCCACTATTAAGCCACAATAGCGGCAAGAGTGGGTGCCCCCCCCCTCCCAACAACTTTTACTTCTGAAAAGCCCTCATTAGCATGGCATACCTTAGCTAAGCACCACACTACCACCAACAAAGCACAATCACTGCCTGCATGACACTCCGCTGCCACTTCTCCTGTGTTACATGCTGCCCAAACCCCCCCCACGACCCAGTGTCCACAGCGCACACCAAACTGTCCCTGCCCAGCCTTCAGCTGCCCTCATGCCACGCCACCCTCATGTCTATTTATAAGTGCGTCTGCCACAGGAAAAGCAGGCACACACTGCAGAGGGTTGGCATGGCTAGGCAGCGACCCCCCCCTAAAAAGGGCGGGCTGATAGTCCACAATGCTGTACAGAAGCAATGAGAAATCCAATCCTGTGCCACCTCCATCTGGAGCTGCACACGTGGGCATAGCAATGGGGAACCTATGTGCCACACACTATTCATTCTGTCAAGGTGTCTGCACGCCCCAGTCAGACCGCGGTTTTTTATAAATAGTCACAGGCAGGTACAACTCCGCAATGGGAATTCCGTGTGCACCTACAGCATGGGTGGCTCCCTGGAACCCACCGGCGGTACATAAAAATATCCCATTGCATTGCCCAACACAGCTGAGGTAGTAATGTCGTGCTTAATGCAGGTGGGCTTCGGCCCACACTGCATGCCCCAGTCAGACTGGGGTTCTTTAGAAGTGGACACATGTAGGTTAAACTCCGTGTGCACCTACAGCATGGGTGGCTCCCTGGAACCCACCGGCGGTACATAAAAATATCCCATTGCATTGCCCAACACAGCTGAGGTAGTAATGTACAGCAGCATGTACAGCACAGGCAGGGGAACACTCTCTAAGGCCTTTGACAGCTTTATGGCTCCCCAGCAAAACTGTGTCACCGCTCCCCAGTCAAGGCTGATTCGGCGGGAGCACTGTAAAAGGATGGTGAGGGAGTACAAAGCCGATCGCACGACCGTCCTCCGTGACGCCTCTGCCCCCTACAACTACTGGGTGTCGAAGCTGGATACGTGGCCTGAACTCGCGCTGTATGCCCTGGAGGTGCTTGCTTGTCCTGCGTCTTGCGTCTTGTCAGAGAGGGTGTTTAGTGCGGCTGGGGGAATCATCACAGATAAGCGTACGCGCCTGTCAACCGACAGTGCCGACAGGCTTACACTCATCAAGATGAACAAAGCCTGGATTTCCACAGACTTCTCTTCTCCACCAGCGGACAGCAGCGATACCTAAGCAATACGTAGGCTGCACCCACGGATGGAAGCATCGTTGTCTATCACCATCAAAAACGTGGACATTTTTGCTTCATCAATCTGTGTATAATATTCCTCCTCCTCCTCCTGCTCCTCCTCCTGAAACCTCATGTAATCACGCCGAACGGGCAATTTTTCTTAGGCCCACAAGGCTCAGTCATATAATTTTTCTAAACAATGTTTATACGTTTCAATTCTCATTAAAGCGTTGAAACTTGCACCTGAACCAATTTTTATTTTAACTGGGCTGCCTCCAGGCCTAGTTACCAATTAAGCCACATTAACCAAAGCGATTAATGGGTTTCGCCTGCCCTCTTGGTTGGGCATGGGCAATTTTTCTGAGGTACATTAGTACTGTTGGTACACCAATTTTTTGGGGCCCTTGCCTACAGTGTAATCCAATTAATTTTTTGCCCACCTGCATTACAGCTGACATTACATCAGCTGTGCTGGGTACTGCAATGGGATATATTTTTGTACCGCCGGTGGGTTGGTCCACACGGAGTTGTAACTACATCTGTCCACTTCTAAAGAACCCCAGTCCGACTGGGGCATGCAGTGTGGGCCGAAGCCCACCTGCATTAAACATGACATTACCTCAGCTGTGCTGAGCACTGCAATGGGATTTATTTATGTACCGCCGGTGGGTTCCAGGGAGCCACCCATGCTGTCGGTCCACACGGAGTTGTAACTACATGTGTCCACTTCTAAAGAACCCCAGTCTGACTGGGGCATGCAGTGTGGGCCGAAGCCCACCTGCATTAAACATGACATTACCTCAGCTGTGATGGGCAATGCAATGGGATATATTTATGTGCCGCCGGTGGCTTCCTAGCACCCACCCATGCTGTCGGTCCACAGGGATTTAACAATAGGGAGTAGTACCTGCCTGTGTCTATGAATTAAAAAGCCCGGTCAGGTTGGGGCATGCAGTGTGGGCTGAAGCCCACCTGCATTTAATCTGACGTTAGCTCTGCTGTCCAGAGCACTGCAATGGGATACATTTATGTACAGCCGGTGGGTTCCAGGGAGCCACCCATGCTGTGGGTGCACACGGAATTCCCATTGCGGAGTTGTACCTGCCTGTGACTATTTATAAAAAACCCCGGTCTGACTGGGGCATGCAGACACCTTGACAGAATGAATAGTGTGTGGTACATAGGTTCCCCATTGCTATGCCCACGTGTGCAGCTCCTGATGGCGGTGGCACAAGATTATATTTCTCATTGCTTCTGTACAGCATTGTGGGCTATCGCCCCGCCCCTTTTAAAGAGGGTCGCTGCCTAGCCGTGCCAACCCTCTGCAGTGTGTGCCTGCGGTTCCTCTGGCAGACGCACTTATAAATAGACATGAGGGTGGTGTGGCATGAGTGTAGCTGAAGGCTGCGCAAGGACAATTTGGTGTGCGCTGTGGACACTGGGTCGTGCGCGGGGGGGGGGGGGGTTGGGCAGCATGTAACCCAGGAGAAATGGCAGCAGAGTGTCATGCAGGCAGTGATTGTGCTTTGTTGGAGGTAGTGTGGTGCTTAGCTAAGGTATGCCTTGCTAATGAGGGTTTTTCAGAAGTAAAAATTGTTCGGGGGGGGGCACTCTTGTCGCTATTGTGGCTTAATAGTGGGACCTGGGAACTTGAGATGCAGCCCAACATGTAGCCCCTCGCCTGCCCTATCCGTTGCTGTGTCGTTCCCATTACTTTCTTGAATTGCCCAGATTTTCACAAATGGAAACCTTAGCGAGCATCGGCGAAATACAAAAATGCTCGAGTCGCCCATTGACTTCAATGGGGTTCGTTACTCGAAACAAACCCTCGAGCATCGCAAAATTTTCATCCCGAGTAACGAGCACCCGAGCATTTTGGTGCTCGCTCATCTCTATTCAGAAGCCAAAAGTTAGCAAAAAACAAGTGTAAGATCTAAGTTAACGAAAATTGTGTTCCTCAGTGTAATCTGCTCACCTCCGATGTCCAACCTGACAATCTTCTCCTTCCTGTCTGTCCTGTAGATCACTGAACACTTGTAGATCCCACCATCAGGTATTCGGATATTGGAAACAGTCAGGTTAGCGATCCCGGTACTTAACGCTTCAGTGCTCAGGGAATATCTAGAAGACGTTCCCCTCACAGCTTTGTTATAGCTCAGGAGGATTTCTCTATCTTGAAAGAGCCAGAATATCATTAGATGTGTGAGATCTACAGGTGGCTTGTCCACTGTGAACGTGCAGGGAACCAGAGCGTCAGACCCCAGCCTGGCGGTGTGTACAGATGGTCCAGTCAGGACAAGTGGGGACACTGCGGACAATAACATGTATATAGTCATTATGTAATCACAGTCTATTGATGAAGTGTAATGATGTTCAGGATACTGATGTGCATGGAAGATCTATGTAATACATCATATGTAGAGGTTTTCTGTGTTATTCAGGACTGGCTTTCAGTCTCTGGTTGTGAAGAACAATGTTCACATTCAATAAAGGGCCATTTTCTTCTTGGCCCCTGAGGCCATCCCATTGTTCTTGCCATATTGGCTGCCACATTCAGACTTCCAGAAACAGGAGGTTTTACAGAGACAGCTCTGTGTCCGGAGCTCACTGTAGCATGTAAAGAGCAGAATCTGCAAATGCGTTAAATCTGGATCAAAATCCAGAAGTAAGACATGTGGATTTTGAATTGGATTTCTTTGTGGCTTACTGTTGTGCCATGCATGCTTGTTGTGCCATGCTCGAATCCACCTTTACACTGACAGGCAGCCTATTAGGTCATCGCTTTAGACTCTGGTATATGGCAGACCTGTAGGACATTGTCTAGCCCCTGGCTGTGGCGGCAACTCTTTAGAACCCTATAATCATATTGCTTTGCACTGATGGGCTTACAAAAAGAGTCCACTACCTTTATAAAACCACTTAGTTGCCATGGTCAGCACTGACCATGGCATCTGAGGAATTAAAACGGCTGGGATCATAGTGGTGCGAGTCTACCTGCTGCTCATGCTACACCATTATAGCGCGGTCCAAGAAGTGCAATTCTGTACTCTACAATCTTCCAGTGAGGATTGTTCAGTTCTTATCATGAACCACCCTTTAGATTCTGTTGTTCATGACATCTACAATGAGGGGTGGGATCAGAACAACTTTAGGCCATAGTTTCGTGAGTGGTGGTATAACGCATTTTACAATTATATGCTTTATTTCACTAACTGGAATTCTGCATCACCCCATGGGTGGGTACGAATACTTAAAGGTTACTTAATTAACTATAATTCTCACTCATAATATATATCTCTTTAGCTCAGTCTCGGTACTCCACAGCATGCTGGTTCAATGCACCATCGGAGCCGGGTACACCTCCTTTCTTTTCCTTGGGGTGACAAGACACTTCAATACCATCATTACTATCTACCATACTTGGAATGCTCCATAACTATCACTGTACTCAGTATTACCATAGGTCAGCAGCATATTCACATCGTGGCTTAATGCACCATGGGTGCCACAGTAAGTGACTACATTTTAGGAGCTCCACATCACTGTGGCCTCACATGCACCGTAGGCGCGAATCAACATCTCATTCATCATGTACATATTTGTATGCACATGGCACTGCAAGCCCTGAAGTGCCCTGTCACATCATGCATCACTTTACACATCACAGCCCTAATTATTTATGACTAGAGATGAGCGAGCACGCTCGTTTAAGGCTGATGCTCGATCGAGCATCAGTCTTGTGGAGTAACTGATTACTCAACCGAGCACCATCTGCTCAACCACAAATGGATCAACAAGGACAGAGGGCAGATTATCGACCCACCTCCCCCCCTACTCCAGAAAGGGATGGAACAGGAAAACCCAACACAAAACCTTCACTAAGAAACACCAACATTTGAGAATTTGGATACTTGTTTAGCCATGGCTGCATGATCTCCAGATTTAGGGAGTCTAAGCTCTTGGCCACAAACTCTTTGGTTCATTACGGACTAGGGAGGTCTGATTTTTTAAAACATTTGGCCATGGGATGACTACCGCCACAAAAGGCACATTCATAATTGTGTAGTGGCCCAGCAGGTACTACTGAACACTAGCAGCACAATTGTCCTGTCTCACCTGTCTGTATGCCGTCCATGGATAGAGAAGGTGCCGTCTGTGTAAGAGACCCTGTGTCTCCCCTTCTGCTCTAAGCTAGAGCTCACCCCTGACGTCAGCTGGCCTGTCATTGGCTGACAGTCAGGTTTAATCTCACCAATGCGGAGCCCCAAGGGTGGGAAACAAACATACAAGTCCCTATGCAAGTGGGCGGATAGTGAGAGAGGTGATTAAAGGAAGTGACACAGAGCAGTTAGCAGACTCAGCCAGGAGCGTGTGAGGAGAAGGTTGCAGTTTCCGTAGTCGGTGAGGAGGAGTGTTCAGTGAGTGATTCCTAGCCAAGGTTGAGTGTGGTGGACAACCCACCACATTGCAGTGCCCATTCTTTTCAATGGGGCTGGTGGCAGCATAGCAGTAAGTGCTAGGATGCGACGCAACATCTCTTATTGGAAACAATAGCAGAAACTCCGCCGTGGCTGACAGCTGTGATGCGAGGCGGTTTTGACATGAAAACACCTCGCATCATGGAGATTTCACATGGATGGTGAGCACGATATCGCACGCGCTGATGTGAAATTAGCCTTAGTGCAACTTTCTGGTTCTATGAATGAAGCATGTTCATGCGCATGTTGGTGTATTTCATTGCACCTTTTCCGCCACAGGGCTTTCTGCGGGTGGCACACAAACACTCACTGAATCAAGTGCTAAATTATTTAATGAGTTCCAGATGTGTTCCTTTTCCAGCAGAATTACGCATCACCTTATGTATTGCATGTGCATTTGTGAACCCCCATTGACTTCTATGGGGACCTTTGGTGTGCAAATGCACAGAAATATAGAACATGTTCTATCTTTTTTTTGCACAGCTGTATGCACGCATTGATGGCTTCTATTCTCTGTGTATTGTGTATGCAAGTATGCACACATATACGTCCATGTGAAGCCGGCCTTATAGCAGAGTCACAACAAAATCCAAAATAGAACATTAAAGGTGTTTTCCCACTAAAGACATTTACCCCCGTCCACAGGATAGCAGATAACTGTCCGACTACTGGTGGTCTGACTGCTGGTACCGCTAGTGATCCCGAGACTGGCACATCCCAAATGCCCCATGTGGATGGAGTGGCCACTGCTACATTCACTGCTATGTGATCAAGGGAGATCGCTGAGCACATGGATCTCTCTCCATCCTATAGAAGTATATAGAGTGGCGGTCACACATGAGCACTACCGATCCTTTAGCCTGGGACATTCGGGGCCCACCATTTTAATGATGCCTGGGGCCCAAGTGTAGTCGATACCCCAGCAATCTAGTGAAGAAACCATTTTTAATGGTTAACACATCAGCTTGTAATCCAGCAGTTACTCCTGAGGGTCAGGCAATAAAGTATCTACAAGATGCCATGAAGTGTGAGCTAATGAGGTGGAGACGCAATAACTTTCAATGTTTCTTTACTTGTTATACGCTAGTGATGGCACTTGAATGTTAAAGGTGATCATATAGACTGGCAGTTGATTAAACAGCGTCACACCCTCAAATTCAGGTCATGGGGTTGCAGTGCGAGTTGCAGGTCGGAAGTCACAAAATATCCACCACAATAACCTGAGACTCGCGCTGTGACCCCATTGACCTGAATGTGAGTGCAATGTTTCAGGGTTACTCAGTGATACTTAGTCGTACAATCCCTGTATGCTCCTACACAGGTCAGGTATACAGCGGGCACAGAGACGGTCCCTCCTGGCTCTGCTGAGGACCAGTCCTTCCCCAGTACAAATCACACATTACTCTGAAGTCACTGCTTTCAGAACCGGCCCGCATGCAGCCTGCCTTCCCCTTTATAACTACACCTCACTGATTGCAATGCGGGGTTTCCACCCCTAACTCCTTCTTAACTAGGGGGCCACCAGCCTGAATAAATACTATATACATGAAAACAGCATTTAAATAAATGAACCCCTGTATTTATTAGTCCTTACAAGCTGACAGGTTCAGAGACACAAGCCCGTCACATTCATCTTATCACGTGTCCTCAGTATACTGGGTAATGCAGAAAGCCACCCCAACATGCCGCTGTCAGGGAGGAGCATGATCCGTCCAGAGGTAAATCAGTGAGTTCTGCTCTGGGAGCCTCCATATAAGTAAAAAGAAGGAACGGCACTGACCTGAGTGATAGAGAAGCAGGAAGCACAGGAATCCCTCTATGGTGTCCATTATAGACAATTCCTCTGTTCTGCAGGTCCCTTCTCTGCGCGCTGTAGATCTTGCAGGACTCGGTCACCTGAAGATAATCCCCTGATCCCTGGAATCCTCTGACTGGTCTCTAAGAGAAAACAAAGTTTAGTCCAAAGTCTGATCACAAAGTACATATATCCTGTGTAGCAGACGGCAAGTCTAAGGAAGCTTTCACTTTCAATACTGGATCATTTCCATGTGTGTACGTGCAAAATCAGAAGATACTGTAATGGCCTGAATTTAGGGTGAACACCCACTGTTGTTCTTGCGCTCTTTTTTATGCGATATCGCTGCCTTTTTTTACACGATTGTCAATGGGACTTTTTAATGTTAAAAACGCATCGCACAAAAATTGCACCAACTTGTGATGCGTTTTTAATCTTAGAAAGTCCCATTGACAATTGCGTTAAAAAACGCGCAAGAAAAGTGCAAGTGGGTGTTCACCCTAAATGTGACCTTTCCAGAAATTTCTAGAATGTGCCTAGAGTGATCTATGCGTGTCTTGTGCCTATGCATTGTCAGCATCTTCTATGTGACTGAATTTGATGTGTATTGCACCTCTGCAGCACTGAATGGGTTACTGTCTGGGTTATGGCTGGAAAATGTATCCTGTTGTGTATTGTGTGACCTTGTTTGATATATGTGTTGGCAAGGTACTGAGTTGAGTCAAGTTGGAGAGAGTAAGGAGACCTTTTGGTGATTAGGAGAAACTGTGCCTTGTCTTGCAAGGACCCCAGGATGGAAGAGGCTGAGCAAATGCAGAGAAAGAAAGAGACAGAGAGAGAGATTGCCGGGATCACACAGATAACTCAACTGGGGGTTGTCTGGAGCAACCTGACAAAACATCCCTGTCACACCACTAATTTGCCTGAACCAGTGTCCTGATAGTGGAAGTGCTCTGCATTGGGATGTAACTGAAAACTTCAAGTATACAAGCTCTACCGACCATTCCCGGTTTATCTCTGAAACGTTAACACTGTGTGGACTCTTTATTCACACCTGTCGGATTAACCGCAGATGACAGAATGCTGGTGTCACCTGTGACAAGGACTTAAGGTAAACCACTGGTTGGGTTACCTTTTGAAAGGCCTGCTCTTGGTTACTAGGGATGGGTCCTGTGCTACCCTCAGGGTGGGAGATGGTAGAACCCCGTGACAAGGCCCAAACTCTACCCCGCTCCTCAGACGCTGCAATACTATGGAGAGATGGGGAACCTGGTTCTGATTGCAGAGATCCAACTGCTGTCGCGAGTCTTAGGCCGCCTGCAGACGGGCGGAAATTCCGCGCAGGATTTCCCGCGGAATTTCCACCCTGGAAGCTGCCATAGGATGGCGTTAACAAACTCCAGAGCTCTACAATGCTCACACAATACACACTGCCACCACCAACGTTGACCGGCGTTGGACCCAAATGCTAATTACCCACAATTATCTCTTTAGAGTTATGGTTTCGTGTTAACAGGGATGAGGTTCACTAATTAATTGAAAGTTTAATCCTAAGGAGGTTACAAGATAATCAGCGAGGGATATACATATGATATTCACAGATAGTAAAATAAGAGTGTTACCATTCTTTGTGTGGAGGCTCACAGGGTTGCAGGGCAGTCCTTACATATTCTGACCTCCAAGGGGCTGAACCTGAGCACACATTTCTGACATTTTTAAATCCTCAGCAGGTAACTTCCATTTAGCTTTTTCCAGCCCCCATGGGGGTCTGGCTTACATTGAAGCACAAGGACATTGAAATCCATATTTCTTTCATAACTCTGTGTGGTTGGGACCTAACATGAAAATATGACATTTCCCCTCATGATTTTACCTGCGTTTTGAGCCCACAAACCACTATGCTCACATGCATGCTTTCCAAGACATGCGGTTCTGGAGTCTCTGAACGTCTCACAAGGATGGGAATCTCAACATCTTATTCGTGGTAATGTGACATTTTGCTATATATCCTTGTCAGCTGGCTGTGTTCGCAAAAATCTAGGATGTCAGCAGCGCTCATACTCTTACTAAGCTTCAACAAAAGCTTTTTTAGTGCACGCCTTAAACCAAGGGACTGGATCCAGAGAGTCCAAAAATCAATCTAAGAATATGCAAAGTAAGGCAGCACAATCCACAGAAAATAGAAAAAAGAAAGTGATACAACCTTTATTTATTCTATGGTCTAAAAAGAGCCTCAGCAGCAACGTTTCAACCTTGACAAAGACCCAGATAGAGGTTGAAACGTTGCTGCTGAGGCTCTTTTTAGACCATGGAATAAATAAAGGTTGTATCACTTTCTTTTTCCTATTTGCTGTGGATTGTGCTGCCTTACTTTGCATATTCTTGTCAGCGGGCTGTGACGCTCCGATCAGTCTTATTTTCCAAACCACTGTTTTTTCTTTGAATTTTGGCTCCAAAAAGTTATCAGGGCTGCTTACAACCAGCTACACGAGGAGAAGGAGAACCTACTTGCTCCTGAAGGCTTTCCTACCTCCTAACATAAACATTTGCTAGCTCTGGTTTTGCAGAGGCTGTAGGACATCACAGACCCCTTTTGCTGGAGCCTACTTCAAAGCTCTAGTTCAGCACTCAGCTTTCCTAGATGCTGAAAAGCATTTAACTCTTCCACCTAAAAGCTACACAGCAGTTTGCCAAACCATTTGGGACTAATGTCCTACCTCACAATGCGTAGCTTTGCAACATGCAGTCAGCTGGACAGTGCAGTCTTAGAGCTCATACCCACTTGCAATTTTTTTCTCTGCGATGCAACAGCGATGATTATGAAACCAATGATTTCCAAAGATTTCATACTCATTTGCGATGTTTCAGCAGAACTTTGCATCGCAGAGAAGAAATCTGCGATATCACTCAGTGCTTTCAATGGGGCCAGCGGCAGCAGTGCTAGCCCCATAGAAAACATGGAGAGAATATCGCGGACTTCTGCCACAGATGTGACAGCTGTGGCCGGAGTTTCCTTCATCCCTGCGGGGACCGCGGGGATGAAGGAATACTCTGCCACAGCTGTGACAATTGTGACAGCAGTGGCAGAAGTCCAGCATGCTATCCCATTGATTTCAATAAGATCGGCGCTGTTGCCGACCCCATTGAAAGCAGTGGTTTTGTGGCAACCCCCGCAGCATGATTTTCGGGGAAGGCCTTTAAATATAAGCCCTTCGCTGAAAATCATATGAAAAAAAAGTTTTCATATGCTGAACTTGTGTCAGTGTGATATCTTCTTCGCACAAACCATTTATGATTAATTCGGAAGGGTGCAAAAATTCCTATTGATCATTCCGTAGTCCCACAAAGGTCATCCATGACACCCGAAGTTCGCGCGGGGATAAAGGAAACTCCTGCCACAGCTGTGGCAGAAGTCCGCAATATTCTCCCTATGTTTTCAATGGAGCTAGCGCGGCTAGCACTGCTGCTTCTGGCCCCATTGAAAACACTGGCAATATTGTAGCGTTTTTCTTGCCCTGCGAGGCGAGTGTTTTCACTCACTCTCACATCCAAGAAATAAAAACGCCAGTAGGTGTCCGCCCTTAGCCTCACTCTAGTGGCACACTGCCATATCTTGGCCTCCATAATACAGAAGTGCGACCGGACCTGACCGCAGGCCTCTTGACCCAAACTCTGAGCATCATAGGAATGAATGTACGTTGCTGAGAGTTTGGGGCAGGAGACCCACAGTTATTCCTGGGCACACTGCTGCATTATGGGCACAAAATGGAGGCCAAAATACGGCAGCATGCCACCAGCCTTATCGGTGATTGTGGTGGAACTACAACTCCCAGCATGCCCTGATAGTTGCAGACTGATGGCATGCTGGGAGTTGTAGTAGGCTGAACTCCCCCACCAGCAGCAGTAATTTACCTCCTAAATGCCCCTCCCCCACTGGCATTATGCCCCTGCACTCCCCTGTATGCTGGAGGGAGAGCTCTAGAGGGTCCTCTCTACTTACACGGCAGACAGCTGATGAAATACCTGAAGAAGGACCTGCGATGGTCATGTGACTGTGATGTCATCACAGCTCCTTCATCCAGTCTAATATCAGTAACTGCACTGAGGAGGTGGGGGAGAGGCGGGACATGTCTCCTGCCACCCGGGACTGCAGAATCCGGCACAATCGGGAGGATTGGTAGAGGAGGTATGGTCACACATGTGCAGCAGCGGCTTCATTCCTCTCAATGGCGCAGACACGCAGATAAGTGGTGTGCTCAGCTATTTCCATCTGCTCATAAAAATGAATGGAGCCGCTCCTGTGGATGGGTGAAAACTTCAAAAAACATCCTATAATCGGAATACCTATTTAACCAAATTAGGCTTCCTCCAGAATGAGAAGTTTAAGTAGAAGGTAACCGCCTATAAGTCACATTGATGTAAAAAGGGGCTGGTGCCAAGCTTCAGGATGGCACGGCGATGACAAATGGAGGCAGAGGCGGCAAGTATTTTTTTTGTATTAAGAAAAACTTTTACTGAACTCTTGCATAATAAATGGATTTTGCTGCATAGGAGGGCTCACGTACTTTTACTGTAACATACTAAACTACCGTGTTTCACAAAAAGAGAGACCCTGTCTTAAATTAATTTTTGCCCCAAAAGAGGCATAGGGTCTTATTTTCGGGGTAGGTCTTATGCCTGCCTAGCAGGCTCAGTCCAGATCCCTCCCGCTGCACTCCACAGCTCTGACACGCTTCCCACAGTTCTCGGCCGCTCATATAACATCACAGCGCTGGATGAACCTATGCGATGGCTGTGAATTGTTTATCCAGCACTGCATTGATTGGCTGAGCAGCAATGGAAGATCCAATCAACAGCCATCGCATTGTAAGGCGGGATTTATGAATCAGCTGAGGCGCGACCAATCACGGCCATCGCATTGGTTCATCCAGCGTTGCATTAATTGGCTGAGCAGCGGTCGAAGAACCAATCACAGCCATCGTTTCCTGGAGGTGGGATTTATGAATCCTGTAACCAGGAAGTGATGTTGTAGAGCGGCTGAGGACTGCGCAGATGTGTTTTTATGTGTGTAAATACACTGTGTATTTATGCATGCAAAAAAGAGCACCTACAGGTTCACTGAAATGGTGTGCAGCACGCAGGTCTCCTGCTTATTTACTGTGCATTGGTGCCCACCCATTCACTTCAATGGCTTTTGCGGTGTGTAATATACATGATGAATATGCGTGTCAAGCCACATATTCTTCCATGCGATTGCACATCATGAGACAAAATAGGCTCATATAAAAAAGAAAAAAACATTGAAATCAATGGGTTCGCTGCACTGCATATTATGTCTGCGAAAATTGCACACAATGCGCCTATGTGAACGAGGCCTTACTATACAATTACAATCAGCCCTTTAAAGGCAACTATAAGACTGATGTGGCCCTCGGTGAAAATGAATATGACACCCCTGATGTATGTAATCTAAACTCTGACTTCTGGATGTGAAGGAGAACTGAACAGAATTGGACGATTTTGTCAGTTATCTGCTTATAAATGAAAGTTCTCCTGTTTCACTGTTCCCCTCATCTCATGGAGATCCTTTCCTCTAGGAACATCTGCACTGAGCTTCACTACACTGCTCTCCAAGGACAGGGACAACTGCGGAAAATCCCTGCCTCCAAAACGCAGCCTCTGATTGGCACCGTGGTGCTAAGCCAATCAGAGCCAGTGCTCAATGAACCAATCTCAGCCATTCATTAAATGGCTGTGATTAGTCCATCAAGCACTGGCTGTGATTGGCTGAGCTGCAGCCCTCAGCTAATCAGAGGCAGTGCTTCCGGGAGGCGGGGATATTTCCAATCCCCGGCCAGAAGACATGCCTAAAAACATCTGCCAGGGACCAGGGAGAACATAAACGGAGCCGGACAGCGCTTCTTAGGTGATATGTGGTTTTTTTAAGCAGTTAGGGCTTATTTAAGGGCTTTTACAGTAAGATTTCCTACTGCAAAAGTTGCATTGCACCACAAAAAAAAAACATAGGAAAGCATGGGCAATACAAATATGCAATTTGTAACACTGTCGCCTGCGTGAAACAGGCGTAAGGCAGTATACCTGCAGTTTGGATGGGATGCTCATCCGTATTATGGCTACATATACTTGACCATAATGAACCTGGGTGAAACTGGACTAAATCAAAAGTTATGGTATGTTAAAGGGGTTTTACAAACAAATACTATTAATGATGTATCCTCAGGATGTCATCAATAGTTGATTCTCCGGGTCCACTGTTTGTAACTGCAGGCACAGCTCTCATTGTAATCAATGGAAACGTCCCCTACAATTACAAGAGCCGGGCACTACGCAGGTGTCAGAGTAGCAACTTCTGCTCCAGCCCTTGTGTGTAGCAGTGTTGCCAGTAGGGTCCAAGTAGCGGACCCTGGCCGATCAACTATTAATGACCTATCCTGAGGATAGGTCATCAATAGTATTTCCATGGAAAACCCCTTTAGCAACATTAAGAATCAGCAATAAAAAAATCAAAGTTCCACCCTTTTCAATCTAGGTGTATTTGTGCAACGTGTCCTTCATAACAGGGCATACAGTGCTTCTGGATCTGGCTTTGTATCACTTTTAACTTTATCACTATTATCAGAGTGCATTACTGTACAACACATTTATGACTCTTGGCCCTGAAAGCCTTACAGGTACAGAGTCTTACAGAGTCTGAGTATTTAACCCCTTGTTCATGTATAGCAGATCTTTTCTCATAGTATTTTGTATTGGGCCAGTGCCGGAGATGCTCCAATGTTGTTTTTAGTAAGGTGAGGTGTCCTATGGACGGGGAAGATTTCTACCATCTTACAATCTGGGTGATCAGCAGGTCTATAAGTTGTCTTATTACTCGCTAACCTCGGGACTCCCACACCTCTTCTAGTTCACTCTCATCATTCCTACTGCAGGTAAACCTATCCAGAATGCAGAAGCAGTGTATTTGTTTTACAAGGTTTTAGTTTTTCCCAAAAAGGAGTCTATTATCAAGGTTCAGACTCGCATCAAGGAAGTAACTCCGGAGGCCCTAGGGAATTGAAGGGCCGATATATATCAGACATCACTATGGTTGCAATTGAATCAGGTCTGGACGCCTCTTTGTTGTCCCTTTTGCAGGAATTAGCCCCTAGGCGTGAAAAGGAGGAGTGGCACCTGATAAGAAGGGAGTCTAAGGAAAGGTAAACATCTGTGTCTCCCCCACGCATATTACCCTTTTCAGCCGCAGTTCTCCGGCGCGGCGCATTCAGCCAATCAGCTGGCTGGAATCGGCACCACGTGACTACACAGCGTGCACGCTGATTGCCTTCAGCAGCCGTGCACTACACACTACAGTTAAGCAGCACGGGGTTAGGGTTTAGGGTTAGGTTTACGGTTAGGTTTAGGGTTAGTGTTTAGGGTTAGGGTTGGGGTTAGGTTTAGGGTTGGGGTTAGGGTTAGGTTTAGTTAACCCTAACCCTAAACCTAACCCTAAACCTAACCCCGTGCTGCTTAAGTGTAGTGTGTAGTGCACGTCTGCTTAACTGTAGTGTGTAGTGCACGGTTGCTGAAGGCAATCCGCGTGCACGCTGTGTAGTCACGTGGTGCCGATTCCAGCCAGCTGATTGGCTGAATGTGCCGCACCGGAGAACTGTGGCTGAAAAGGGAAATATGCCTCTCCCACACTCTCTACTCTATTATGTTACACCTGAGCCATGGGTAAGCCTATTAATCCAAGGAGGTAATGTGTGGTAATAGTGGCTTCTGCTTGGCTTGCATAGGGCTCAACATTGTGGCAACCAGATTTGTACAGGAAGGCATGGTGTGCACCCATCACAACCCAGGCAAATTGGTAAAAGTACCTCCTTGTCGTTGCTACAAGACCAGACCATCTGTTTCAGTGACTGCATGCAGCTACCAGTGGTAGCTGTTTTAGAGTTTGTTTTGGTTTGCATAGACCTCTTCTCACATCAGCTAGAGGCATGGTTTGTAAAACAAAATAAAAATGTCAATCCTAAGACTATGGCTAAGAAATTGTTGAATGAAATAATTTGTATATATGGTGTACAAGAAGTCATAGAAAATAATAGAGGTACGCATTTTATTAGTCCCTCTCCTCCGTCAGAACCACGCCTAATCATAAGACTAAGTTGAGTCCCCATGATGTTTTGTTTGTTAGGGCCCCTGTAACAGGCCTATAATTTTGCTAGTCCTAGCATGAGGATCTCACTTCCCATGTGAGTGCTTTAGATCAGGAGTTATTTCACTAACAGCAGTGTAAATTACACCCTTATAACCTCTGCAAACTGACTATCTGAGTCCCGAGAGCTAACGCAGTTAGCCTAGAGACCCTGCCAACCAGGCGACAGTAGGGGGCCACGAACAAGACTACCGCCCTCCTGTGACCACACCTCTGGAAGCTGGTGACTCAACACTCGGCTGAAGCTTGAGGATCTGCATGGGTAGAAGATGTAGATCTTCAGCCCTACTCTAGTCACTCCGGAGGCTGACTAGTCTACGTACGGCAGAAAAATGAGGATTGTCTTCCTATTATGTCTTGTACCATGCAAAGAAAGATGAGTGAAAGGGACTGGGTGTGATGTATGTATAAAGGACACTCACTCAAGGCAGGTAAACATGGAAACATTAGCGTGTCATACATGTTGTCAATGTGTGAGACAACATAACATGGTAGGAGCCATGTCACCATTTGTGTTACCACATCATGGTCTGTCATAAACCGTAAGTCCTGAACATACAGTCTTCAAGAAAGCCGTGGATAATTGGTTTAAGGCCAAATGGTAAAGCCCAGGTAGTATCTATGGGCATAGCTAACAGGATGGTATATTCATCCACTCATATTCTGAATAGGGCATTAGTTAGTGAAAGCTACAGACTGTCTGAATTATAACGTTTTCACAGTATTGGGGCTGGTTAATCAAACTAATGGAATTCGAGCTTGATTGATTGTTGTTACTAACCAATACACAATAGTGCTGTATTACCTTACAGCTGATCAGGGTGGAATGTGTCAAATAATAGGGCCCAACTATTGTCATTATATAGATCCAGAGAATATGCAGGTATGTACGCATGGCCAGACAAGGAAAGTATTCCACAACAAACAAGGCACACTTCTCCGAACAGTTATCCAAATTAATCTTAGGGGAATGTAATGTGTTGTGATGTATATTCCTTGTCCTGTATTTTACCTTGTTGCCTATAGAAAGGGATAATGCAGAAGATAGGGGCAGGGTGGTGGCATGGGCATCCATCCTTCCGGAAGTAATCCTCATGATGAATGTGACAGTAAGGGTTCCCTGTAGATGTTAGGGAAAGACTATTAAAATGATGGAAAAGCAAAGATTAAACTAGTGGCCTACTCAAGTTGTATCCAAGGGAATTGTAACAGGAAAACAGAGTAAGTCTTTATTAAACATTCCAGACAGACAGGAAGGAACAAATGCAAAATAACGAAGTGTGTCAGCAGCACCAGAAAAACCCAATCTAGGTAGGGCCACCAAATGCAACAGCCAGATAAGAGTCCAAACCGCACTCCCACAGAAGTCCACGTAATGTAAAAGAAAATCCTGGCAGCATGTAGAGGTGCTATATAAAATACACTCTTTATTCTCCCATCACAGAGACAGCAACATTTCGGCTGTGATGCCTTTCTCAAGCTTAGAGAAGCTTGAGAAAGACATGAGGGAACAGAGAGCATGAAGGAACAGTCTTACATGTTTCAGGCAAGCATGATGCCCTTAATCATAAACATCAAGCAACATGCAAGTAACACATATATCATAATAAACAGTCAATGGGGTGCTTGAAACAAAAACACATGACACCAGCAGCAAAATACAATTACAAGGAAACAGAATAAAAATAACTAATAGGAGAAAAAATATCCTTTATGAACCAAAAAGAAATGAGATAAAACAGCCTATTATTTTTTTTTCCCCAGCATGTTCAATATCAGATATAGGTCTTCAAAAGAATTGTAACCCTCTTAATTTCACAATCTTTAATTCCTCTGTGCCCAAATAAGTACATATGGATAAAAGGTAATGGAAAAAGACCCGACAACATCTTCTAAGATCATTATCACTAGCCGAAAAAGTAACTCCCATAATTTGTTTCATTCTTTGTAAAAAAAAATGCAGAAAAAGGTTTCTATCTCCATCACTGCTAGAAATGTTTTTGGAACTGGTGGAGATTATAGCAGAATGTGAACAGCTACATAAAGCTCAGCCACAGCCCAGGGGTAAAATAAGCTTGAGTATGCCCCTAGTGGTAGAGTGTAAAAATAATGTTAAGACTGCATGTTGTACTAAGAATGAACTAGAGGGAGGTATTGCCAGTGTAGTGTCTTGTGAAGCTAAGGTAGTTGCTAGCAGCAATCAATTGCCTGTGTGGAATACAGTTAATAAAAGGCTACTGGCAGAAGAAGCAGGGAGGCAGGAAGGATTCTGGATGATACCATGGCTGCCCTTTTATTAGGTGGCATGGTTGACAATAGAAGCTGAGGTCATATTAAAGGAGAATGAGCACCTCAAAAGATTAGCCAAAGGATGAAGCTTAGCGCAGATTATGTCTGGAAGCGCAAGCTGCACAGTGTAAACAGGACTTTAAAAAAATGCAAATAAGGGCCCAAGAGTTAGAGATGATGCATTGCAAGTCAGAATGAGAGTGTACAGATTTGCATAATCAATTTGCAGAGTTAAAAATGCAGTTAGCTAAGAGAAATGGTGAACTAGAGTCTCAGATATGTGAACTCAAAGAAAACCTAGAAGCAGAGAAAGCTGCTTGCAGCCAGGCAGAGAAGCACACAAAGGTCTTTGAAGATATACTGGACTTAAAGGAATCCCAGGAAGTACTCCATGAGCAAGTGGGGACCCAGCTACAGAGAAGCTTGGATGAGGAAGTTGAAATTTATGATACCCAGATCCTGAAGCTGACTGAACAGCTAGAGCAAACTGAAAAGGTAAGGATCAGAAACAAAAGCGCTCCAATGGCAGAAAATGATATATGGAAAAATGATAAATTATATTAGGTGTAGACTTACCCGGACGCAGCAGGACCCACAATGAGTATCCTGGATCTATGGATCCTGGTAAGCGAATAGAATCAGTTATGTTTCAATGCTTAAGTTATCTATGCTTGACAAAGTCTTATTTTAAAGCCGAAATGCATTGCACTTTTCTGAATAAATCCATTCGAACTTGGGAACATCTCCAACTCTTGGCTTTATTACATGCCTTCTGGGATTGAGAAGTACCACGGACCAGGCACCCTTGCAAAGTAAGTTCTCTTTTTAACTGGAAATGTAAAATAAGCCTTGGAAAAGGCCAAACAGGCTTTGGAAAGTGAGTGTACTAGACTGACCCATGAGGTGAAGGTGCTATTGGAAGACAAGCATGACTCAAGAGAAATATGATAAAGACGCAGCTTCAAGAGCTACAAGTAAAAATCACTGAAGGTGACCAAGTACAGGCAGAGCTGTGTGAGAAGGTGAACAGACTGCAGGTGGGATTGGAAGCTCAGAGTGAAGAATCTCAAAGGCTGGTGCGAGAAGAGATATGACAGAGGTTTGGCCTTAGTGATAAACTTGAGGAGTTTAAAATGAGACTTTAGCAGGAATTAAATATATTACTGTAGAGCTTGGTCACCAACATCATATATTGTCCAAACTGGGGAAGAAACAGAAGGCATGTGAACAGGGGCTTACCAAAAAGAAAAGTAGGTCTGTGAGATATACCATTGAACATGAGCGGGCTGAGGAAAGGGCTCATACAAAAAAACTAAAGCGCTAACCTTGAGACGCACTGTGAAAGTGGTGTCAGAGGAAATGGCTGTGTTTCCAAGGTTCACCAAGAACCTAACCATGAAGATGAAACACTGTGAATTGAATAGTCATGTTGCTGAAAGGAAGGTTCAGAGACTAGAGAGGTCTAGGACCGAGTTCAGACAGCAAAAAAAGAAAAGATCTTGTTGAAAAATAGTAAGAAATGAGACACAAGCAGTAAAGCATACTAAATTGTGCTTAGAAAGCGACCTGGCCACTACAGGTTAACCCCTTAATGACACGGCCTATTTTGGCGTTGAGGACCAAGCGATTTTTTGGTATTTTTCCATCTCCATTTTTCAAAAGCCATAACTTTTTTATTTTTCCGTGGACGCGGCCGTATAAGGGCTTGTTTTTTGCGTGGCGATCTGTAGTTTTTATCGGTGCCACTTTTGGGTATATAGACAATATCGTAAATTTTTTTTTTTTTTTTTTTTAATGATAACAGGGAGAGAAAACGCATCAATTCTGCCATAGATTTTTTTTTTTTTTTACAGCGTTAATCATGCAGAATAAATGACACACTAAATTTTTTCTGCGGGTCGGTATGGTAACAACGATACCAAAATTGTTATAGTTTTTTTAGGTTTTTACACTTTTTTGCAATAAAACCCCCTTTTCTTGGAAATCTTTTTTTTTTCTCTATAGCTGCATTCAAAGTCATGTAACTTTTTTATTTTTCTATGTACGGAGCTCTTTAAGGGCTTATTTTTTGCGAGACGAGCTGTAGTTTTTATTGGTACCATTTTGGGAAATGTACGGCTTTTTTGATCACTTTTATTGCATTTTTTGTGAGGCAAAATGCTAAAAATTAGCATTTTGCCTCTGTTTTTTAGCGTTTTTTTTTACGCTTTTTGTCGTACAAAATAAAAAGCATGTTCAACTTTTTGTACACGTCGTTACGGACGCGTCAATATCCAATATGTGGGGTTTTAGTTTTTTTTCCCTTTTTTTATGCTAATATTAGAAAAAGCATAAAAAAGGGGTTTTTTACATTTTTTTTTTTTACATTTTTCTTTTTTTTACACTTTTCTTTTCTTTTTTTTATACTATTTGAGTCCCTCTGAGGGACTTACATCACTGTGCCTATGATCGCTGTCATAAGGCATGGCAAAGCTACTGCTCTGCCATGCCTTATCGCTTGTACAGCGATTATAGGCACAGGCAATACAGGACGCCAGTGTCTGGCGTCCTGTTGCCATGGTGACAGGCCGGGCTCTCGCGATAACATCGCGAGTTCCGGCCGGAGACACACAGGGATCGCGATCCCTCTGTGAACTCTTTCCCTGCCGCGATCTACTTAGATCGCGGCAGGGAAGGGGTTAACAGCGGCGGGCGCATCTCCGATGTCCCCCCGCTGTTGGAGCGGGACGCCGGCTGTGACTGACAGCCGGCTCCCGCTGCGGGATAGCGCGGGATCTTATGTGATCCCGTGCTATCTCCAGGACGTACCAGGTACGTCATGTTGCGGGAAGTATCCCGCTACCATGACGTACCAGGTACGTCCAGGAGCGGGAAAGGGGTTAACAGTTTGTGAAAACGCGAAAAGTCTTTAGGGTCTATCACCTCTGTAAATAATAGTAAAGACACAGAGAAGACAGAAGGTAAGGCTGCTGAAGCTGAGAAGGCCACTAAAGAAGCAGAGACTGGATAAGAGGCCTCAGAAGTTGCAGGTGAAGAAAACAATGTAACACATGTTGCAGAGAGTAAAAAAAAACAGTCAGTAGAGGCAGATTTCACACAAGGAACTGTAGGGAAGCAACTGAAGAACCAACAGCAGTTCAGGAATGAGAAAGATGAGTTGTAGTAAGAGATGCAGGGTCCAGAGGTGGCAGCTAGGAAAACTACAGGTATAGAACAGGTAGAAAACTTCAGTAATAGCCCAACACATAGAGATCCCAGAGTCTGGAGTTTTAACCCGGAAGGGGAAAAAGCTTTAAGGATACTTTCAAAACAAGATAATCAGATACAGTCTGAAATATATCAGAATCACTTGGGTTTTGATCTGTTAGCATCTGAATGAGGTGTATGTGGTAAATGTAATCTTACAAATCGCTATCTTCATATTGATGATGAAGGAAATGTCAATAAAGAAATTACAGATAGGATGCAAAAGTTAGCCAGACCTACAAAAATACATGATGTTATAGCGAGCTTTCGAACCTCACAGGGTGCTTCCTCAGGCATTAATGGAACAAATCTAACAATGTATTTAATAAATAAATACACATAATCACATGGGAGGGCACAAACATGATGACTAGAGATGAGCGAGCGTACTCGTCCGAGCTTGATGCTCGTTCGAGTATTAGGGTGTTCGAGATGTTCGTTACTCGAGACGAGCACCACGCGGTGTTCGAGTCACTTCCATTTTCTTCCCAGAAAAGTTTGCGCCGTTTTCTGGCCAATAGTAACACAGGGAAGGCATTACAACTTCCTCCTGTGAAGTTCCAGCCCTATCCCACCCCCCTGCAGTGAGTGGCTGGGGAGACCAGGTGACACCCGAGTATACAAACTGGGGCCGGACGCAGCTCGCCACAGATGCATGCTGAGAGATTAGGGAAAGTGCCCTCTTGCTGTAGCTGCTATAGGGAGAGTGTTAGGCTGTTATCTTCGTCTTCAAGAACCCCAGCGGTCCTTCTTAGGGCCACATCTGACCGTGTGCAGTACTGTTGAGGCTGCTTTTAGCAGTTTTGCAAATTTTTTTTTTGTATATCGGGCGTGCAGACCATAGCGTCCTCAGTCTGCAGTCATTTTATTGAGTATAGGGGCAGTACTGGTGAGGCAGGGACAGTGGTACAGGGAAAGAGATATACTGGCTATATAGGAAAAAAAAATCTTTGGGCTGCCTGTGACCGTGTTCAGTTTACTGCATGTCTGCTGGGGGTAGAAGTCGCTCACTTATTACCCAGCTAGGTGTTACTGCAGGCTTGCGCATAATTTCTTCTGGCTGCACTGTGCTTTCAATAACCACAGTCATCCTCCAACAGGGAAATCCATATACAGGCTATATAGGCAGTGGGCTTTTTCCCAAAAATTGGAAAAAAATACTATATTTGGGCTGCCTGTGACCGTCTTCAGTTTACTGCGTGTCTGCTGGAGGTAGTAGTCGCTAATTAATACCCAGCCTTGCGCATAATTTTTTCTGGCTGCACTGTGCTTTCAATAACCACAGTCATCCTCCAATAGGGAAATCCATATACAGGCTATATAGGCAGTGGGCTTTTTCCCAAAAATTGGGAAAAAATACAATATTTGGGCTGCCTGTGACCGTCTTCAGTTTACTGCGTGTCTGCTAGGGGTAGTAGTCGCTCATTATTACCCAGCCAAGCCTGTGACCGTGTACAGTTTACTGCGTGTCTGCTGGGGGTAGTAGTCACTCATTATTACCCAGCGAAGTGTTACAGCAGGCTTGCGCATAATTATTTCCTGGCTCTGCTGTGTCCGTTACATGATCGCCGTCATCCCGCCAGAGGGAAAGAGTATACATATATATGCTGCATACGGTGTCTGTCTGGTTTTTCACCTCACCATTTTAAAAAATTGAAGCAAAATACTTAAGGCCTACCACTGGCCTTTGGCCACTTGACTGGTTCTGCCCTGTGAATTCCAGTAGCTCAGTCATACACACCTAGGTCTGACTACAGGCTTGCGCATAATTGTTTCCTGGCTCTGCTGTGCGTTCCGTAAGCGAAGCCAGCCTCCAACTACAGGCCAATAAGCGGAACATTTAATTACAGCGTTCTGTTTCTGCTCTACTCTAAAGTTTCTGGGGTCCCCAGATTCATCTCACAATTAATGGGTGCACGCGGTAGACCTTTATTAGAAACTGAGCAGTGTGAGCAGGTCCTGTCGTGGATAGCAGAAAGTGCATCCAGCAATCTATCGACCACCCAGTCTTCTATGCCGCCCACAGCTGCAACTCTGAATCCTCTGGCTGCTGCTCCCCCTTCCTCCCAGCCTCCTCACTCCATGAAAATGACACATTCTGAGGAGTAGGCAGACTCCCAGGAACTGTTCTCGGGCCCCTGCCGAGATTGGGAAAAAATAGTTCCTCTCCCACTGGAGGAGTTTGTCGTGACCGATGCCCAACCTTTGGAAACTTCCCGGGGTCCGGGGGATGAGGCTGGGGACTTCCGGCAACTGTCTCAAGAGCTTTCAGTTGGTGAGGAGGACGATGACGATGAGACACAGCTGTCTATCAGTGAGGTAGTAGTAAGGGCAGTAAGTCCGAGGGAGGAGCGCACAGAGGATTCGGAGGAAGAGCAGCTGGACGATGAGGTGACTGACCCCACCTGGTTTGCTAAGCCTACTGAGGACAGGTCTTCAGAGGGGGAGGCAAGTGCAGCAGCAGGGCAGGTTGGAAGAGGCAGTGCGGTGGCCAGGGGTAGAGGCAGGGCCAGACCGAATAATCCACCGACTGTTTCCCAAAGCGCCCCCTCGCGCCATGCCACCCTGCAGAGGCCGAGGTGCTCAAAGGTGTGGCAGTTTTTCACTGAGAGTGCAGACGACCGACGAACTCTGGTGTGCAAGGTTTGTCGCACCAAGATCAGCCGGGGAGCCACCACCACCAGCCTCACCACCACCAGCATGCGCAGGCATATGATGGCCAAGCACCCCACAAGGTGGGACGAAGGCCGTTCACCGCCTCCGGTTTGCACCACTGCCTCTCCCCCTGTGCCCCAACCTGCCACTGAGATCCAACCCCCCTCTCAGGACACAGGCACGACCGTCTCCCGACCTGCACCCACACACTCACCTCCGCTGTCCTCGGCCCCATCCAGCAATGTCTCTCTGCGCAGCGTCCAGCCGTCGCTAGCGCAACTGTTTGAGCGCAAGCGCAAGTACACCGCCACGCACCCGCACGCTCAAGCGTTAAACGTGCACATAGCCAAATTGATCAGCCTGGAGATGCTGCAGTATAGGCTTGTGGAAACGGAGGCTTTCAAAAACATGATGGCGGCGGCTGCGCCGCGCTACTCGGTTCCCAGTCGCCACTACTTTTCCGATGTGCTGTCCCAGCCCTGCACGACCACGTCTCCTGCAACATTGTACGCGCCCTCATCAACGCGGTTACTGGCAAGGTCCAATTAACAACGGACACGTGGACAAGCACAGGCGGGCAGGGCCACTATATCTCACTGACGGCACATTGGGTGAATTTAGTTGAGGCTGGGACCGAGTCAGAGCCTGGGACCGCTCACGTCCTACCCACCCCCAGAATTGCGGGCCCCAGCTCGGTGCTGGTATCTGCTACGGTGTATGCTTCCTCCACTAAACCACCCTCCTCCTCCTACGCAACCTCTGTCTCGCAATCAAGATGTGTCAGCAGCAGCACGTCGCCAGCAATCGGTGTCGTGCGGCGTGGCAGTACAGCGGTGGGCAAGCGTTAGCAGGCCGTGCTGAAACTACTCAGCTTAGGAGAGAAGAGGCACACAGCCCACGACCTGCTGCAGGGTCTGACAGAGCAGACCGACCGCTGGCTTTCGCCACTGAGCCTCCAACCAGGCATGGTCGTGTGTGACAACGGCCGTAACCTGGTGGCGGCTCTGCAGCTCGGCACCCTCACGCACGTGCCATGCCTGGCCCACGTCTTTAATTTGGTGGTTGAGCGCTTTCTGAAAAGCTACCCACGCTTGTCAGACCTGCTCGGTAAGGTGCGCCGGCTCAGCGCACATTTCTGCAAGTCCAACACGGACGCTGCCACCCTGTGGACCCTGCAACATCGGTTTAATCTGCCAGTGCACCGACTGCTGTGCAACGTGCCCACACGGTGGAACTCTACGCTCCACATGTTGGCCAGGCTCTATGAGCAGCATCGAGCTATAGTGGAATACCAACTCCAACATTGGCGGCGTAGTGGGAGTCAGCCTCCTTAATTCTTTACAGAAGAGTGGGCCTGGTTGGCAGACATCTGCCAGGTCCTTGGAAACTTTGAGGAGTCTACCCAGATGGTGAGTTGGGATGCTGCAATCATTAGCGTCACCATTCCTCTGCTATGCCTCTTGAGAAGTTCCCTGCAAAGCATAAAGGCAGACGCTTTGCGCTTGGAAACGGAGGCGGGGGAAGACAGTATGTCGCTGGATAGTCAGAGCACCCTCATGTCTATATCTCAGTGCATTTTGGAGGAGGAGGAGGAGGAGGGAGAGGAGCATGAGGAGGAGGGGGAAGAGACAGCTTGGCCCACTGCTGAGGGTACACATGCTGCTTGCCTGTCATCCTTTCAGCGTGTATGGCCGGAGGAGGAGGAGGATCCTGAAAGTGATCTTCCTAGTGAGGACAGCCATGTGTTGCGTACAGGTACCCTGGCATGGCTGACTTCATGTTAGGATGCCTTTCTCGTGACCCTCGCGTTACACGCATTCTGGCCACTACGGATTACTGGGTGTACACACTGCTCGACCCACGGTATAAGGAGAACCTTTCCACTCTCATACCCGAAGAGGAAAGGGGTTCGAGAGTGATGATATACCACAGGACCCTGGCGGACAAACTGATGGTAAAATTCCTATCCGACAGCGCTAGTGGCAGAAGGCGCAATTCCGAGGGCCAGGTAGCAGGGGAGGCGTGGAGATCAGGCAGCATGTACAGCGCAGGCAGGGGAACACTCTCCAAGGCCTTTGCCAGCTTTATGGCTCTCCAGCAAGACTGTGTCTCCGCTCTCCAGTCGAGGCTGAGTCGGCGAGAACACTGTAAAAGGATGGTGAGGGAGTACGTAGCCGATCGCACGACCGTCCTCCGTGACGCCTCTGCTCCGTACAACTACTGGGTGTCGAAGCTGGACACGTGGCCTGAACTCGCGCTGTATGCCCTGGAGGTGCTTGCTTGCCCTGCGGCTAGCGTCTTGTCAGAGAGGGTGTTTAGTGTGGCTGGGGGAATCATCACGGATAAGCGTACGCACCTGTCAACTGACAGTGCTGACAGGCTTACACTCATAAAGATGAACAAAGGCTGGATTTCCCCAGACTTCTCTTCTCCACCAGCGGACAGCAGCGGTACCTAAACAATACGTAGGCTGCACCCGCGGATGGAAGCATCGTTCTCTATCACCATAAAAAACGGGGACCTTTTAGCTTCATCAATCTGTGTATTATATTCATCCTCCTCCTCCTGCTCCTCCTCCTGAAACCTCACGTAATCACGCCGAACGGGCAATTTTTCTTAGGCCCACAAGGCTCAGTCATATTACTTTTGTAAACAATGTTTATACGTTTCAATTCTCATTAAAGCGTTGAAACTTGCACCTGAACCAATTTTTATTTTTACTGGGCTGCCTCCAGGCCTAGTTACAAATTAAGCCACAGTAACCAAAGCGATTAATGGGTTTCCCCTGCCCTCTTGGTTGGGCATGGGCAATTTTTCTGAGGTACATTAGTACTGTTGCTACACCAATTTTTTTGGGCCCTCGCCTACAGTGTAATCCTAGTAATTGTTATGGGCTTCGCCTGCACTCATGGTACAGCAAGGTGTGTGGGGTTGGCCTACACTTTTGCTACATAAATTTAACTGGGGCCTTGTCTATACGGCAACTACTGAAATGTGAAAGAGACTGTTATCTCCCTAAACTGCTGCAACGGGAATGTTACTGTGGCCTGTCTTGATTGCTACTACTACTGAAATGGAACTAATACTGTGCTCCCCCTATACTGCTGCTTCGGAATTGTTACTGGGGCCTGTCTTGATTGCTACTAATACTGAAATGGAACTAAGACTGTGCTCCCCCTATACTGCTGCTAGTGATATGTTACTGGGGCCTGTCTAGACTGCTACTACTACTGAAATGGAACTAATACTGTGCTCCCCCTATACTGCTGCTAGTGATATGTTACTGGGGCCTGCCTAGACTGCTACTACTACTGAAGTGGAACTAATACTGTGCTCCCCCTATAATGCTGCTAGTGATATGTTACTGGGGCCTGTCTAGACTGCAACTACTACTGAAATGGAACTAATACTGTGCTCCCCCTATACTGCTGCTAGTGATATGTTACTGGGGCCTGTCCAGACTGCTACTACTACTCAAATGGAACTAATACTGTGCTCCCCCTATACTGCTGCTAGTGATATGTTACTGGGACCTGTCTAGACTGCAACTACTACTGAAATGGAACTAATATTGTGCTCCCCCTATACTGCTGCTTTGGAATTGTTACTGGGGCCTGTCTTGACTGCTACTATTACTGAAATGGGCGGTTGGGCAGCATGTTACCCAGGAGAAGTGGCAGCGGAGTGTCATTCAGGCAGTGATTGTGCTTTGTTGGAGGTAGGTATGCCTTGCTAATGAGGGTTTTTCAGAAGTAAAAATTGTTGGGGTGGGGCACTGTTGCCGCTATTGTGGCTTAATAGTGGGACCTGGGAACTTGAGATGCAGCCCAACATGTAGCCCCTCGCCTGCCCTATCCGTTTCTGTGTCGTTCCCATCACTTTCTTGAATTTCCCAGATTTTCACAAATGAAAACCTTAGCGGAGCATAGGTCCCATACAAAAATGCTCGGGTCGCCCATTGACTTCAATGGGGTTCATTACTCGAAACGAACCCTCGAGCATCGCGAAAAGTTCGACTCGAGCAGCGAGCACCCGAGCATTTTGGTGCTCGCTCATCTCTAATGATGACCTTAATTTGCACTAGATAAATACCAGTATATCAATAGCATTTAGATAAATAGCAGGGAGGAATGACCATACCAATAAATAATTAGTCCAGTGACAAGGAATCTGAACGCTCTCCTTTAGACGTGCAAACAAGGCAGATGGATTTGTTCCATTTTTGCCTGAGGAAGGACCAAAAGCTTGCTGTAACATCATGTATTTTTGTTAGCCATTAAAAGCTATCATATTTACAATCATATTTTGCTCTACTGGCTAACACGGTACCAAGCCCCTTTTTTTTCGTTTAGCCAGACCTGGAATGGATGGCATCCTAATGATTTGTTTGGGGGGGAGGGTTCTAAGTATAGACACTTAGACCAAAATAATGATGATGATGTTTATGTATATTGAGCATCAAAGGGGAAATGTGGTAGCTGAGATTTGGATATGAAAGAGTTAATGCAAGTAAAATCGTGGGTTTTATATTCCTATTTTAGGGCAGGAGATGAGACAGAAATTGTAGGGTTAAAGAGTTACTGCGCCTGTGTAATACTGTAGTGAAATGTAACCAATTTGCTTTTAGATAACGAAGGAACGTCTGTGTGGCTTGTATAGGAGAGTATGTTGCCTTTTAGTCCGGGCTCCAGTGTTAGAAAATGATTCTATGGGACAAATATATATTGATATATAATAAAGAAGCTATAATTCATAACGAATCTTTTATTAAACAGTTCGTTGAGACTTAGAGATGTGCACACAGATCACTCACAGATTTACATCAGCTGGAGTAAAATAATTCTTTATTACAATGATACATTTAATATAATGCTCTTTTATTAGGAGTGTGATGTGATAGTAACACTGATGTGGTGTCTACTAGTAATGCCGTGGAGGAGGTCATAAGAGGACAGCGAGGCTTCTCCAATACAGAGACATCCAGGACTTCACATCCATCATATAGAACCTGTATTCTCTCCATTATCAGATGTTGTATATCTGACCCGGCGGAGGCCAAGTCACCCTCTTCTTACAGTTCTGGACTCTTTCTACACACAGACTGCCTTCTATTGTCAGTAATCAATTGACTTGGCTGTATGTTATATTCTGTGAGTCATTGTATTACCATACAATAAGGCTAGCTTCACAAATCGCGGCAAAATCATATCTTCATTCCCGTGATTTTTGAGTGTCAGTGCTGCTTTTTTTTCCCAAAAACATTGCTGCTGTTTGTGATTTTCTAGCGCAAATTTGCCACGTTTTTTAGCGTGAAAGTCAATAAGACTTTCTTATGTTAAAAATGCATTGCATACTTTTCAATTGGGTCATACACATTAGCGATGTTTTGCTGCACGGCTCCATGATGCGATGCAGGAAACAAATGTTCGATCTTCCTGCGTGCTCTTGCATCACAGCCCCATTGTTTTCAATGGGGCTGACAGCAGTATGGCGAGGTCTATGAGAAAAGCTCCGTGATCCGGATTGCTTCTTTCCTGAAGTGATGCGAGGCTATTTTGACATGAAAACACCTTGCATCCTCAGGGAAGTCACATGGTGGGGAGCGCGATATGGAGGCGGGATTCACGGCCCCCTTATCACACTCACCAGTGTGAAGTTAGCCTAAGGCAGACATCACCATATATAAAGAAATGCAACGGTTACCAAGGCACTGCATGAAAAAGGACGTCATATTAGGAAATACATGGCGAGTAGAGATGAGCGAACACCAAAATGTTCGGGTGTTCGTTATTCGTAACGAACTTCCCGTGATGCTCGAGGGTTCGTTTCGAACAACGAACCCCATTGAAGTCAATGGGCGACCAGAACATTTTTGTATTTTGCCGATGCTCGCTAAGGTTTTCATGTGTGAAAATCTGGGCAATTCAGGAAAGTGATGGGAATGACACAGTGACGGATAGGGCAGGCGAGGGGCTACATGTTGGGCTGCATCCTAAGTTCACAGGTCCCACTATTAAGCCACAATAGCGGCAAGAGTGGGCCCCCCCCCCCTCCCAACAACTTTTACTTCTGAAAAGCGCTCATTAGCATGGCATACCTTTGCTAAGCACCACACTACCTCCAACAAAGCACAATCACTGCCTGCATGACACTCCACTGCCACTTCTCCTGAGTTACATGCTGCCCAACCGCACCCCCTCCCCCCCACAGCGCACACCAAAGTGTCCCTGCGCAGCCTTCAGCTGCCCTCATGCCACACCACGCTCATGTCTATTTAGAATTGCGTCTGCCATGACGAGGGACCGCAGGCATACACTGCAGAGGTTGGCACGGCTAGGCAGCGACCCTCTTTAAAAGTGGCGGAGCGATAGCCCACAATGCTGTACAGAAGCAATGAGAAATAGAATCCTGTGCCACCGCCATCTGGAGCTGCACACGTGGGCATAGCAATGGGGAACCTATGTGCCACACACTATTCATTCTGTCAAGGTGTCTGCATGCCCCAGTCAGACCGGGCTTTTTAATTCATAGACACAGGCAGGTACAACTCCCTATTGTGAAGTCCCTGTCGACCCACAGCATGGGTGGCTCCCTGGAACCCACCGGCGGTACACAAAAATATCCCATTGCATTGCCCAACACAGCTGAGGTAGTAATGTCGTGCGTAATACAGGTGGGCTTCGGCCCACACTGCATGCCCCAGTCAGACTGGGATTCTTTACAAGTGGACACATGTAGGTTTAACTCCCTGTGGACCCACTGCCTGGGTGGGTGCCAGGAAGCCACCGGCGGTACATAGAAATATCCCATTGCATTGCCCAACACAGCTGAGGTAGTAATGTCGTGCGTAATACAGGTGTGCTTCGGCCCACACTGCATGCCCCAGTCAGACTGGGATTCTTTACAAGTGGACACATGTAGGTTTAACTCCCTGTGGACCCACTGCCTGGGTGGGTGCCAGGAAGCCACCGGCGGTACATAGAAATATCCCATTGCATTGCCCAACACAGCTGAGGTAGTAATGTCGTGCGTAATACAGGTGGGCTTCGGCCCACACTGCATGCCCCGGTCAGACGGGTTCTTTAGAAGTGTACAGATGTATTAAAAACTCAGTGTGCACCTACAGCATGGGTGGCTCCCTGGAACCCACCGGCGGTACACAAAAATATCCCATTGCATTGCCCAACACAGCTGAGGTAACGTCAGCTGTAATGCAGGTGGGCTAAAAATTAATTTGATTACACTGTAGGCGAGGGCCCACACAAATTGCTGTATCAACAGTACTAATGTACATCCCAAAAATTGGCCATGGCCAGCCAAGAGGGCAGGTGAAACCCATTAATCGCTTTGGTTAATGTGGCTTAAGTGGTAACTAGGCCTGGAGGCAGCCCAGTGTAACGAAAAATTGGTTCAAGTTAAAGTTCCAATGCTTTTAAGCGCATTGAAACTTATAAAAATTGTTCTGAAAAATTATTTGAGTGAGCCTTGTGGCCCTAAGAAAAATTGCCCGTTCAGCGTGATTACGTGAGGTTTCAGGAGGTGGAGCAGGAGGAGGAGGAGGAGGAATATTAGACACAGATTGATGAAGCAGAAATGTCCCCGTTTTGGATGGTGAGAGAGAACGTAGCTTCCATCCGCGGGTGCAGCCTACGTATTGCTTACGTATCGCTGCTGTCCGCTGGTGGAGAACAGAAGTCTGGGGAAATCCAGCCTTTGTTCATCTTGATGAGTGTTAGCCTGTCGGCACTGTCGGTTGACAAGCGGCTACGCTTATCTGTGATGATTCCCCCAGCCGCACTAAACACCCTCTCCGACAACACGCTAGCCGCAGGACAAGCAAGCACCTCAAGGGCATACAGGGCTAGTTCAGGCCACGTGTCCAGCTTCGACACCCAGTAGTTGTAGGGGGCAGAGGCGTCACCAAGGATGGTCGTGCGATCCGCTACGTACTCCCTCACCATCCTTTTGCAGTGCTCCCGCCGACTCAGCCGTGACTGGGGAGCGGTGACACAGTCTTGGTGGGGAGCCATAAAGCTGGCCAGGCCCTTAAAGACTGTTGCACTGCCTGGGATGTACATGCTGCTCGATCTACGCACATCCCCTGCAACATGGCCCTCGGAACTGCGCCTTCTGCCACTAGCGCTGTCGGCTGGGAATTTTACCATCAGCTTGTCCGCAAGGGTCCTGTGGTATAGCAACACTCTCGAACCCCTTTCCTCTTCGGGAATCAGAGTGGGCAGGTTCTCCTTATACCGTGGATCGAGCAGTGTGTACACCCAGTAATCCGTCGTGGCCAGAATGCGTGCAACGCGAGGGTCACGAGAAAGGCATCCTAACATGAAGTCAGCCATGTGTGCCAGGGTACCTGTACGCAACACATGGCTGTCTTCACTAGGAAGATCACTTTCAGGATCCTCCTCCTCCTCCTCCTCCTCCTCAGGCCATACACGCTGAAAGGATGACAGGCAATCAGCCGGTGTACCGTCAGCAGCGGGCCAAGCTGTCTCTTCCCCCTCCTCCTCATCCTCCTCATGCTCCTCCTCCTCCTCCTGTACGCGCTGAGAAATAGACAGGAGGGTGCCCTGACTATCCAGCGGCATACTGTCTTCCCCCGCCCCCGTTTCCGAGCGCAAAGCAGCTGCCTTTATGGTTTGCAGGGAATTTCTCAAGATGCATAGCAGAGGAATGGTGACGCTAATGATTGTAGCATCGCCGCTCACCACCTGGGTAGACTCCTCAAAATTACCAAGGACATGGCAGATGTCTGCCAACCAGGCCCACTCTTCTGAAAGGAATTGAGGAGGCTGACTCCCACTGCGCCGCCCATGTTGGAGTTGGTATTCGACTATAGCTCTCCGTTGTTCATAGAGCCTGGCCAACATGTGGAGCGTAGAGTTCCACCGTGTGGGCACGTCGCACAGCAGTCGGTGCACTGGCAGCTTAAAGTGATGTTGCAGGGTGCGCAGGGTGGCAGCGTCCGTGTGGGACTTGCGGAAATGTGCGCAGAGCCGGCGCGCCTTTACGAGCAGGTCTGACAAGCGTGGGTAGCTTTTCAGAAACCGCTGAACCACCAAATTAAAGACGTGGGCCAGGCATGGCACGTGCGTGAGGCTGCCAAGCTGCAGAGCCGCCACCAGGTTACGGCCGTTGTCACACACGACCATGCCCGGTTGGAGGCTCAGCGGCGCAAGCCAGCGGTCGGTCTGCTGTGTCAGACCCTGCAGCAGTTCGTGGGCCGTGTGCCTCTTATCGCCTAAGCTGAGTAGTTTCAGCACGGCCTGCTGACGCTTGCCCACCGCTGTGCTGCCACACCGCGCGACACCGACTGCTGGCGACATGCTGCTGCTAACACATCTTGATTGTGAGACAGAGGAGGAGGAGGAGGAGGAGGGTGCTTTAGTGGAGGAAGCATACACCTCCGCAGATACCAGCACCGAGCTGGGGCCCGCAATTCTGGGGGTGGGTAGGACGTGAGCGGTCCCAGGCTCTGACTCTGTCCCAGCCTCCACTAAATTCACCCAATGTGCCGTCAGGGAGATGTAGTGGCCCTGCCCGCCTGTGCTTGTCCACGTGTCCGTAGTTAAGTGGACCGTGGCAGTAACCGCGTTGGTGAGGGCGCGCACAATGTTGCGGGAGACGTGGTCGTGCAGGGCTGGGACGGCACATCGGGAAAAGTAGTGGCGACTGGGAACTGAGTAGCGCGGGGCCGCCGCCTCCATGATACTTTTGAAGGACTCCGTTTCCACAACCCTATACGGCAGCATCTCAAGGCTGATGAATTTTGCGATGCGGACGGTTAACGTTTGAGCGTGCGGGTGCGTGGCGGCGTACTTGCGCTTGCGCTCGAACACTTGCGCAAGCGACGGCTGAACGGTGCGCTGAACTACACTGCTGGATGGGGCCGAGGACAGCGGAGATGAGGGTGTGGGTGCAGGCCATGAGGCGGTAGTGCCTGTGTCCTGAGAGGGGGGTTGCATCTCAGTGGCAGGTTGGGGCACAGGGGGAGAGGCAGGGGTGCAAACCGGAGACGGTGAACGGCCTTTGTCCCACCTTGCGGGGTGCTTGGCCATCATATGTCTGCGCATGGTGGTGGTGGTGAGGCTGTTGGTGTTGGCTCCCCGGCTGAGCTTTGCGCGACAAAGGTTGCACACCACTGTTCGTCGGTCGTCAGGCGTCTCTGTGAAAAACTGCCAGACCTTAGAGCACCTCGGCCTACGCAGGGTGGCATGGCGCGAGGGGGCGCTTTGGGAAACACTTGGTGGATTATTCGGTCTGGCCCTGCCTCTACCCCTGGCCACCGCACTGCCTCTTGCAACCTGCCCTGCTGATGCCCTTGACTCCCCCTCTGAAGACCTGTCCTCCTGAGTAAGCGTTGCACACCAGGTGGGGTCAGTCACCTCATCGTCCTGCTGCTCTTCCTCCGAATCCTCTGTGCGCTGCTCCCTGGGACTTACTGCCCTTACTACTACCTCACTGCAAGACAACTGTGTCTGATCGTCATCGTCCTCCTCACCCACAGAAAGTTGTTGAGACAGTTGGCGGAAGTCCCCAGCCTCTTCCCCCGGACCCCGGGAACTTTCGAATGGTTGGGCATCAGTGACGATAAACTCCTCTGGTGGGAGAGGAACCGCTGCTGCCCAATCTAAGCAGGGGCCCGAGAACAGTTCCTGGGAGTGTTCCCGCTCCTGAGCAGGTGTCATTGTAGTGGACTGAGGAGGCTGGGAGGAAGGAGGAGCAGCAGACAGAGGATTCGGATTGGCAGCAGTGGACGGCGCAGAACTGCGGGTAGACGATAGGTTGCTCGAAGCACTTTCTGCCATCCAGGACAGGACCTGCTCACACTGCTCATTTTCTAATAACCGTCTCCCGCGTGGACCCATTAATTGGGCGATGAATGTGGGGACGCCAGAAACGTGCCTCTCTCCTAATCGCGCAGCAGACAGCTGCGACACACCTGGATCAGGAGCTTGGCCTGTGCCCACACCCTCACTTGGCCCTCCGCGTCCTCGGCCACGTCCACGTCCACGTCCTCTAGGCTTACCCCTACCCCTCAGCATGCTGTATTACCAGTGATTAGATTTCCCAGGCAGGAAATAAATTGGCGCAAGACTGCAGGCCAAATATAATTTTTGCCCTTTTTGGAAAACGAAAGGCCCCACTGCCTCTAGTGAATGAATTATCTAAGTTTAATAACTGTGCTGTGTCCCTGCTTATGTGTCACAGAACGTGAGGGTAGCAGAGTTATTATAACTCTTGGAGAGCAGGTATTTTTTTTCCCAATTAAGGAAAGCAAATGGCGAACCCAGCAGTAAAGCGTAGCTGGGTGCGTATGATTTAGCAATGTTTTTCACGCAGCTCACACGTCTACACAGGCGTAAGGACGGACACAGGCTGGACAAATAGATTTGTTTTCAGTTTTTTCCCACCAACAGGCAGCACTGCGTATATTCAATGAACCTGCGAAGTTTAATAACTGCGCTGTGTCCCTGCTTATGTGTCACAGAACGTGAGGGTAGCAGAGTTATTATAACTCTTGGAGAGCAGGTATTTTTTTTTCCCAATTAAGGAAAGCAAATGGCGAACCCAGCAGTAAAGCGTAGCTGGCTGCGTATGATTTAGCAATGTTTTTCACGCAGCTCACACGTCTACACAGGCGTAAGGACGGACACAGGCTGGACAAATAGATTTGTTTTCAGTTTTTTCCCACCAACAGGCAGCACTGCGTATATTCAATGAACCTGCGAAGTTTAATAACTGCGCTGTGTCCCTGCTTATGTGTCACAGAACGTGAGGGTAGCAGAGTTATTATAACTCTTGGAGAGCAGGTATTTTTTTTCCCAATTAAGGAAAGCAAATGGCGAACCCAGCAGTAAAGCGTAGCTGGGTGCGTATGATTTAGCAATGTTTTTCACGCAGCTCACACGTCTACACAGGCGTAAGGACGGACACAGGCTGGACAAATAGATTTGTTTTCAGTTTTTTCCCACCAACAGGCAGCACTGCGTATATTCAATGAACCTGCGAAGTTTAATAACTGCGCTGTGTCCCTGCTTATGTGTCACAGAACGTGAGGGTAGCAGAGTTATTATAACTCTTGGAGAGCAGGTATTTTTTTTCCCAATTAAGGAAAGCAAATGGCGAACCCAGCAGTAAAGCGTAGCTGGGTGCGTATGATTTAGCAATGTTTTTCACGCAGCTCACACGTCTACACAGGCGTAAGGACGGACACAGGCTGGACAAATAGATTTGTTTTCAGTTTTTTCCCACCAACAGGCAGCACTGCGTATATTCAATGAACCTGCGAAGTTTAATAACTGCGCTGTGTCCCTGCTTATGTGTCACAGAACGTGAGGGTAGCAGAGTTATTATAACTCTTGGAGAGCAGGTATTTTTTTTTCCCAATTAAGGAAAGCAAATGGCGAACCCAGCAGTAAAGCGTAGCTGGCTGCGTATGATTTAGCAATGTTTTTCACGCAGCTCACACGTCTACACAGGCGTAAGGACGGACACAGGCTGGACAAATAGATTTGTTTTCAGTTTTTTCCCACCAACAGGCAGCACTGCGTATATTCAATGAACCTGCGAAGTTTAATAACTGCGCTGTGTCCCTGCTTATGTGTCACAGAACGTGAGGGTAGCAGAGTTATTATAACTCTTGGAGAGCAGGTATTTTTTTTTCCCAATTAAGGAAAGCAAATGGCGAACCCAGCAGTAAAGCGTAGCTGGCTGCGTATGATTTAGCAATGTTTTTCACGCAGCTCACACGTCTACACAGGCGTAAGGACGGACACAGGCTGGACAAATAGATTTGTTTTCAGTTTTTTCCCACCAACAGGCAGCACTGCGTATATTCTATGAATAATAACTGTGTTGTGGCCCTGCCTATACAATTCTTTCCCTGCAGTATCAATGGAGGGTGCAATGCTCTGCAGAGGCGATTTTGAGAAGCCCAAAAAAAATGCAGCACAGCCAACAGCAGCCTGGACAGTACTGCACACGGATAAATATGGCCCTAGAAAGGACCGTTGAGGTTCTTGAAGGCTACACTCACTCCTAACACTCTCCCTGCCTATGCAGCACTTCTGTCCCTAATGCCAGGTGCAACGGTCTGCAGAGGCGATTTTGAGAAAAAAAAAAAAATCCCACTGCTAACAGCAGCCAACACACAGCTATCAGTGGCCCTAATAAGGACCTTTGGGGGGTCTTGAAGCCTACACTAACTACCAATTCTTTCCCTACAGCAGCTCCGGTATAAACAGCACTGTCCCTCATCTAACTCACACCGCATCTGAGGCGAGCCGCGGGAGGGGCCGACTTTTATATTAGGCGAACACCTGATCTCGCCAGCCACTCACAGCAGGGGGGTGGTATAGGGCTTAAACGTTGCAGGGGGAAGTTGTAATGCCTTCCCTGTCTTTCAATTGGCCAGAAAAGCGCGCTAACGTCTCAGGGAAGGAAGTGAAAGTAACCAGAACACCGCATGGTGTTCGTCACGAATAACGAACATCCCGAACACCCTAATATTCGCACGAATATCAAGCTCGGACGAACGCGTTCGCTCATCTCTAATGGCGAGTACTGACTTACATGTGAAAGGTAAACTGATAACTGAGAGGAATGGACATTTAATGTAGAATACAGATGAAATTACTTCACCTCGTAACAGAAAGGTAACTATAACATCGGGCTCATGATGTTTATAACATACCAGCAGCATGCGTGTTTTTTTAGCATTTTTTTAATATAGGCTGCAAAACGGTTTAATTAGTGCAAAGTGATGTTTCACCATTGATGTGTTTTCACAAGTAGGGGGCGACCTGAATGACGGTCTTCTAACGAATGTCAACCATTTGCCACCGTATTCAGATCACTTCTCTATCTATAAATGGAGAAGGATATGAACTGCACCACTGGCATTCACATTGCAGCCCAACATGGTTGAGATGGGAACATTACTGAATACAAAGTGGCCGGGCTGACGCAAAACAGATGAGCTTCACCTTTTATGCAATGCTCATAGAAGTCAAGGGGAGTGAGCTACATTTTCTGAACTCCTAAGTTAAAAAAAAACAGCATACTTCTATGGGAGCTACTGTGACAGTGTAGAGTGGGGCGCTTGGCTATTTCCATACACCCCATCTCCACAATTAGGATGGCCAGGGGTGGTGGGGGCCCCAGAGGTGCCTGGCAGACTTTTATGGCATATCGGGAATAATCCTGTAAATGCATCAGTTACAGTAAAACTCATAGTAAAAAATTCTTCATAATTCACAACTGTACCACGATCTCCAATAACATCAACAGCAAAGGAAGAAATAGCATTGGTGATTCAGTATGTTTGAATGACGTGTATAATTTTTTCCATAGATGCCCTTTAAAGAGGCATCCCTGTAGATGCTATCTAGTATAGTGTGATTGCCCTAAAAAAGGCAACCCTGCCAGGAACCTGTCCCTTGGTGCCCGTCTTACATCCTATCATCTCTTCCTGGTACAGTACAGAGTACATCTTTGGCAGAGGCGTAACTTGAAGCTCTTGGGCCACAATGCAAAACCTGTAATGGGGCCCCCAACTATAATGTTTTATTCATTGTACTAGGCTCCCTATATGGATAAGAGAGGCCTTTGGGCCCCCTAAGGCTCCTGGGCCCGGGTGCAACTGCATCCCCTGCATCCTCTATAGTTACGCCCCTGATCAGGGGAGTTATGGGACCAGGAGCCCGAGATACTCGTATAATGGCAGAAGGAAATATGTTAAGAAGCCAAGTAGTGGTGGGTAGAGTCCATGTTTTCTGCTCCTCATTGCTATGTGAACATGTATTGTATATACATCTCTCCACTTATCAATGACTGCTCCAGATTACAGTTGCCTCTTCAATAATATTTACAATTGTGTGACCTTCCCCTTCATTCTCTCTCTCCATACTGAAGCCCACTAACAATCTTCTGTATGCCGCTCATACAAGTTGTTATGGAAGTGGTCTAGATTGTCCGTCTATAAAGGCCACAGTGGTCAGTCTTGGTACTGGTAGCTCTGCTTCATACTTTGAGAGCTTCTTGTCTTCACCCTTGCTCTCTACACGGAGAGTTGAACTTGGCAGCAAGGAGCCTCCTGGTTCCATCCACAGAGCTGCTGCCGGAAGACTGGGCAGATGAGAAAAGTGTAAATTGTGGGAAGGCAGGGGTTAATACCTCTATATACAGAATATACATACGAGCCAAACCAGAAGACCCAATCCAGGTCATGTATAAGGCGAGCCAGGACACCAGAGAGGAACTACAGGACAAAGCACAGCAGGTAATCCAGGGTCAGATACAGAGCAATGAAAGAAAGGGTTAATCTAGAAGTAGGGTCAGAGATCTTGTGAACATCCCCAGAGGTGCACTAAGAAGAGACAATAACTGGCAGGAGGATACTGGGAAAGCTGGGTTATATCGCCTGGATAGATGAGCTAATCAGGAACTGCTGCATGATGTTAGAGCCCAGAACCAGGAAGGAGAATTAACCCCTACCTGGCTGCAACTACTGGGTGCGGTCACATAGAGTCAAGGCTGCAGTAATAGAACAGTAGCGTCACCAGGATGAGATGGCTACACGACCGTCACACACCGGCCAGAACGCAGCTGCTGGTTGGAACACAGTGAGGTAAGTCCGTGACGCGGGTCACCTTCCGGTTTCTTCCATAAAATGTGTATCATACATGAGGCTGCAGAATAATCCACAGACTAATCTCACCCCGTTAGTGACAGATTATCGCCCTCATCTGACATTACAGCTGCTAAATGTGGGAGGCCGTACACCATTCACCGCTCTCTGTATATAACTACTAGTAAGGTCATAAAGGAATGACATTAGTGTCCATTATCATTCTCCGGAGCCAAGTACTTTATTTCTTCCTGAGGGTCTGTGTCCGTCATCTTGGTGGCATCAACTCCTTCCTCCGTCTCCTCATTCTTGGTATCGGAGATCACCAGTAACTCTTCTTTAATGCTACAAAAGACAACAGGGATTATTTCTCAGGAAGTTCCTTGTCAAATCGGATGGTTCTGTATACAGGAGACGGCAGTCTACCGTGTTTCCCTGAAAGTAGGCCCTACCACGATAGAAATACCTACCCCGGTTTTCGGGGGAGGCTTGAAATATAAGGCCTCCACCAAAAATAAGACCACCTAACCTGCCCCCCCCCCCCTAAAAAAAACACAATACTCACCTGGTCTGCGGCGTCCCAATGGTCTCCGGCGATGCTGCGGCAATTTGCAGAGTCCTCCCCGATTGCCATCTCAGCTTCTTATGGTGACGGGGCTTTGAATACCCCGCCTCCAGCAAAGCGAGCGCTGTAGTTGGCTAATCGAGCATCAGCAGCCAATTACAGCTGTGAGGGTTATGAACATACTCATTTATATATGTATGTATCTTTGATATACGTTTCCGGAGGCTTTAGGCCTAAATTGTACACTCTATTCTGTGTCCTATGAAAATCTCTGCTAAATGCTTGTACATTTAGGTTAGTACTTAATTACATTAAGTAGAGGTGTAATCTTAAATGTCCATCATGTCTCCAAGATCTTGTTAATCTCGTTACAATGATCAAAGGATAATGGAATGCTTCGATCATTAACTGCTGTCTAGGGCATGTGATTAAAATGTAGATTGTGATAAAGAATCAAGGTACTAGACAGTCCGTCTACATTCCAACAAAAGAAGCCATGTTTATTGAGAAAACGCAATTATTCACCACCTTAGTACTTTGACCTCAGTATAACAGATTGAACTTTGTAACACTAGCCTTTGCACTGATACGCCTACTGATACGCCTACTGATACGCCTACTGATACGCCTACTGATACGCCTTCTATTTTTTGTATAAGAAATGACAATGTACAGAATAAACACAGATTGCTTCTAGACACAGGCCTAATCTCTGTGTTTCATTGCTTTCTCACGGCGGCCGCCATAACCACCTCTGATTTGGAGCCTCACAGCATATTGACGGAACATTGAATTCCATAACAGTAATTGGTGCCCAAACGTGGGGCTTGAAGGAACAAGAGGACCACCTGCACCTCAAACCCCCCCCCGGACCCAGATGGGATAAGGAGCCACTCGGAACCACGGATTTACAAAAACTGCGCAGTAAGGTAAGGCTTTATCTTGCCACAATCTATCCGTGCTTCTTGGCTGCTCCTTTCCTGTCCGAGGGGTAAGAAGTGCATGCCTCTTATAAATCTTCAAGCTTTTTAAGAATTCATATGGTGGGCTGAATATGCTGTGCAGGTGTTCTTTAACTGTTATTGTCTTTATTTGTTACTTTGCATGGTCAGTGTACAGAATATGAAACCCTCTTGCCGATCTCTGGAAGGCATGGTATAAATTGTACCAGGGAAGCCTAAAAATTTTCAGGGGATAAAATCCCTGATGGGAGCCTCTTATAGGTATAAGAGAAGTGGTTGAGATGGGGGAAAAATAAGCATGGTTAGGAGGTACCGACACTTACAGACAAGTGAGGAAGTACTGACACTTAAAAAAAGTAGTAACTGACATTCAAATGTTTTTGTCTTTATGTGTGCCTGTTTATGCACGAGTGAGTGATTGATGAGTTGACCTGATCGACGGAACCTGACCTCCGGGGTGCAAATATAAATCTCTGTGTCCCGTGTTAACAGGAACCTGATCAGTGACGCTGAAAGGAGTCCCTAACAAGGCCACGATTCTGGACAGGGCCCCCTGCAGTTCCGTTTGTATATTTCAACGGTCAGGGGATTGTTTTATGTGTGTGAAAGGATAAAATAATAAGCCTCTTGGTGTACATAAACCGCCAGCCATGGGCAATACTGCTGGTAAAGAGGATAAGGTATGGAAGACAGCTAAAGAAATTGTACAAGAAAGAGAAGGCAGAGCTGCAGTTGGTAGAGGATGTGATAAATTGTTTAAGCACATAGGATATAAAGGGACAGGAGTATTAGATCTCCAGCAGTGGGAAAGGTTTTCAGACAGTCATGCTGGGTGGGCAAAAGATAATGGATTACAGGAAATGTTGAATAGTTGGAAAAAGGCAAGTATAGATACGGCAGTAAGGGGTTATCAGAGAAAGGGAATCCTCTTATAGTTTGTGTCCCTCTGGGACATAAAGTAAGTTCATGCAAAATCTGTGGACAATTATGTGACAAATAACCATTATTGTTTGTCTTGTAAGTCTTGTTGTTATGTAAACTAATCTTTGTTGTACGACTTAGTCTTCTTCATGTAAGTGTAAGAAAGTTATACCCCACTCACATCTGTGGGGGTTCAAAAGAACAATGAAGTATATATACTGTGTGGTTTTTATGTTGTCCGTGAAGTAATGTTCTGAGTGTAAGAAGGTGTGAGCTATGGGGTTTTTTTTTTTTTATATTGTCTCTGTAGTAGTGAATGGTGTGAACAGACTGTGCAGGTTAATAGGGAACAAAGAATGTGTAGTATAACTTGTTACAAGAAAGTAAAAAGAAAAAGTTGATGTAAACTATTTTAGCTGAAGGTTCAATGAGTTAAGGAAAGGTAGAAGGTTTAACAATGAACGGTGATAATAGTTGCTATCTGGAGTGGTGAATATAAGTATGTGGATGGAAATGGGCATAAGTTGTATTATGTTTGTCATTGGATAGCCTATTCTAAACAAAATATGTAAAAACCGCGGTACATAAGAGTTTTTCTTATATATATATATATACTTTGTTCAATATGGGAAGTTCTATGAACAGTAAATACAATCCCAGTTTCTACTTCACATGAGATACTTATCAGTCTGTATATGAGTAAATGAAAACCCCAGTGAGTGTGAATTCGTGTATTAATGAAGGGCCCGTATGAGAGTTAGATTGTGTTATATGGTGTGTACTGTTCGGTGGCTAGAAACTAAATGAGGCAAGAAAGACCAAACGCTGAGCCAGGCCACAGGGGGTGGAGCTAGGTGATGTAAGGAGATGGGAGGGAAGAACAATAGGAAGAGGTCTTGCTCCACCCTCAACACAGACCAGCCTAGGAGAGAAGTATACATCTTGTAATTACTAATAATTAATGCTGTTTAAAGTCTGAATGTTTTAGTTGCTTATTAATATCTTAGCTATTGTTCTGTTTCATAGAGATAAAATTCAGTGTCATAGAAAGGAAGACAGACGCTGATGAAATAAGAAACTTGTAATGAATTATGTGAATTATACGGTCTTAAAAATAGAGAACATATAGGGATTTTTAAGATATATTTTTGGTTTTTTTTTGCTTTTTGGGTAAATGTCAGTTCTGTAATTGGTTGGACGTCTATATCACTGCTAAATGCTGTTAGTACTGCCCTGTCTCTGAGAGAATGTTCTGTAGGAGAGACATGCAAACACCAGCATCGAAGGAGTGGATAATGTAAAAGTAGGTAATGTTTCATCCTTCTTTTGTCTACAAAGGGAGGGGGTGAGGAGCTTGGGCAGTTAGGAAAAGTTTTTTTTTCTCTTCTCAAATTTGATGAGACATTGCGGGCAGGATCAGATTAATAATGAATTTGCTTAAAGAATATCATATTTCAATGTGGATAGATGTTTGTGGATTATTCTGCCTTGTTGTAATTCATGTCTCTGTTATTTGTATTGATATCTTACAAGCCTTATCTGCATCCATCAAATTTTCACCGGATGGATCGGCACGGGTTGAGACCTCAGGTGACAGTTCAGAGGAGGTTTGTAAACTAACTGCTCTCTTGGTGGATCCGGCTCATGTATTTGTCTTGATAGCTACTGCAGAAACTCAGCTTTCCGCAGGTCCTGACAAATAGTAAGCCACCTCCAAGACAAACTCCAATTCCTGAGTCATTGCTTAGCCCAAGGAACTGGACATCTGACATAAGTGATCCAGGTATTGCAGGTCAGCAATTTCTACATTTTTAATTTTTTTTTTTTTTTTTGCAACAAGATTCTGATCTATTTTAAATAGAATACCAGCCTGATTGTCTAGCAGTAATTGGTGCAAGGGGTTTCAGGAGTGCCGATTCAGCTGGCAGAAACTGAACCACTAGAGGTAATGTTTAAAGGGTCACGATGCCTCATGCGCTTCCTTGTGCTGGAAAGTCCTGAAAGCATATTGGGAACCGAAATGATGGGACCTTTGGGATCTTGTATCGAACTTCACCCGTCCGGTGGGGCTCGTATACACCCCAGGTCTGAAAGTCACCCGACCTTCTGTCGGATGGCAGCAGACCTAGCAACACCTCTACCTGTCTTCACTTTTACGCACGCAGAGAAACAAGTTCTTAGTGTCGTTCCTTCGAGCCTTTGGGCTACCAGTCAGACGGACCTCGACAGACTGTCTGTATTTGTTTGTATTTAATTTCAGAGGAAAGCAGTACTGTTGGATAGTGCTGCCACAAGGGGCACAGTATAGCCCAATACCAGTTCACCAGATTCATGAAACTGGTATTAGACGCCTGGCCAATTCGCGAGGGCACCGCCCTCTTGTAATATGTTGATGATTTATTTTTATTTTCTTTTATGTACTGCTGACACAAATAGTTACCTCAATGCATCACTAAGCCTTTTGTGTTTCCTCCATCAGAGTAGAATGGCTGCAAAGCCAGCAAAGAGAAACTTCAGTTCTGCAAGTCTCCTGGGCCTGTTCCTGGGCCACTGCCTAGGTCCAGGTACTAAGCACCTGACGCTGGAACGCACGATGGTGGTAAGTGACATGCAACTTCCCACCTCCCATGCCCAGTTGCGTACCTTCTTGGGACTGGTTTCATACTATTGGCAATGGACGCTCTGCCTCCATGACCATGCAGCCTCTGTACGACTGTTTGGGTTCACGGCCATTTGCCCTGACCCCGCAGGCCGAGTCAGCCTTCTATCAGCTGAAAGTACAGGTAACCGGGTGCACTGGGGCTGCCAGACTATGACAACCCTTTCCAAATGTACGTCACTGAGATGGAGGGACACGCCACCGCTGTACTGACACAAATGCATGGTGACAAAAAGCGACCTGTAGCATACTACAGTGCCCATCTTGACGCGGTGGCTAGAGGGTCTCCATCCTGCGTCCGAGCGGTTCTAGCAGTTCAGGCACTAATGGACAAAAGTTCTGACGTTGTCCTAGATCACACCATGGTGATCTACACCCCACATGACATACATGGTATCCTGACTCAGGTAAGCCGTAGACATCTGTCTCTTGCTAGACAGATCAAAATGGAACTTGCATTTACACTCTTCATCCAATGTCTCATTTCAACGTTGCACCACTTTGAATCCGGCCACCTTATTACCATTAGGTGACACTGATTCAAATGGGGGAGTAAGTACAGAGGACCAGCTTTTTGCAAATTCTCTGACTGATGAAGAGGAGGCCTTTGACGCAGAACACCAGCATGATTGTGCAGCGCTCATGGAGCAGGAGACAGCTGGGTGCGCACATGTCACTGACAAACCCCTCCTAAACCCCCACCTTGAAATGTTTGTGGATGGATCTAGATACCTGAATGACGAAGGAAGGTTTGTAACCGGTTTTGAAGTAGTCACACTGAATGAGATACTTGTACAAAAACCACTGCCGCCACACATGTCAGCGCAGGAACTGAGGCCTGTACGATTGAAAAATATACCACTACTAATATCTACACTGATTCCAGGTACGCCTTTTGGTACTGCACACGATTATGGACCCATCTGGCGGTCCAGGAGCTATCTCACGGCACAAGGCAAGCCCATTAAGCTATCATGTTGCCAGGACAGGTGGCCATAATAAAGGTTAAAGCACACACGCAGGGGCAGTCACCAGAGAGCAAGGGATAGGGCAGCCAAGACTGCAGCTCTCTTAGGACAGGACGCAAGACCTCTTGTGCTGTAAGTTGGATCTTGGTCCCACCACTCTTGTTGATTTGGGATTTGGCGTCCTACGGGACGTAGATGATGTACCAGCGGCTGCCAGCCCCACCTCGCCGTCCTAGCTCACGGGAAAGTGCATGCCTCTCGGAATGCCATGGTTTCTGTTGTGGACAAGGTATGGTATGCTCCAGGTTTCGACAGGTTGGCGAAGGCATATGTGAAGGCATGTGAAGTACACCCCCAGACCACTGTATCCTATTCAGAGATTACAAATCGATTACATCCAGCTTCCCAAATCAGGCAGGTATGAGTACGTCCTTGTGTGCGTGGACCTGCTCAAAGCCACCACACAATGTACAGTGACTAAACTTGTGTCAGCACTTGTATGTAGATTTGGGGTACTAGAGACAATTGAGAGTGACAGAGGTACACAATTTACAGGTTAAGTGATGCGAGAGGTGATGTCAGCCTTGGGGTGGAACAAGCGTTTTACACTCCATACCACCTGCAGAGTTTAGACAAAGTTGAAAGAACTGAAATGATATGCTTAAGTTAAAAGAAGTGTTGTTTGGCTCTATGCCAAGATTAGGCCTGTATCATCCACAGGCCCTGCAGCAGGGGTGTGATAAGATTATTGAATATGTACAAGAACTATGTCGTAAACTGAAAATAACACCCGATCTAGTGTTTTCCCCAATTCCAGACCCTGACAACCTAGAGGGGACACATTTCTTGCAGCCTGGAGACTGGGTGGTCGCAAAAAGACACGTAATAAAGGCCTTGGACCCAAGGTTTGACGACCATACCAAGTTCTGTTGTCAACACCTACTTCTGTAAAAGTGGATACATGCCTCCCACTGCAAGAAAGTTCCCGAGCCAGAGGAAAAGTGATGGTGTTTGCAACTTATGGACATTCTGTGGGATACGGAGACAAGCAAATTACCTGGAATCGCTCCCTCTACGATATCGTTAAAACAGTCAAAAGAGTAAAAGAGCAACAACAGTGGGGATCCAGCGAAGAGGATAGAAAGACCGGCAGGGGTGGCTTAGCACCCTTGATAGTACCACAACAAAGGCTCTTTTCAAGATGGACTGTTTTAAATGGGGGATTGTGAGGGTTATGAACATACTAATTTATATATGTATGTATCTTTGATATACGTTTCCGGAGGCTTTAGGCCTAAATTGTACACTCTATTCTGTGTCCTATGAAAAGCTCTGATAAATGCTTGTACATTTAGGTTAGTACTTAATTACATTAAGTAGAGGTGTAATCTTAAATGTCCATCATGTCTCCAAGATCTTGTTAATCTCGTTACAATGATCAAAGGATAATGGAATGCTTCGATCATTAACTGCTGTCTAGGGCATGTGATTAAAAATTAAATTGTGTTAAAGAATCAAGGTACTAGACAGTCCGTCTACATTCCAACAAAAGAAGCCATGTTTATTGAGAAAACGCAATTATTCACCACCTTAGTACTTTGACCTCAGTATAACAGATTGAACTTTGTAACACTAGCCTTTGCACTGATACGCCTACTGATACGCCTACTGATACGCCTTCTATTTTTTGTATAAGAAATGACAATGTACAGAATAAACACAGATTGCTTCTAGACACAGGCCTGATCTCTGTGTTTCATTGCTTTCTCACGGCGGCCGCCATAACCACCTCTGATTTGGAGCCTCACAGCATATTGACGGAACATTGAATTCCATAACACAGCCATTCAGCCATCAGGACGCCGCAAACCAGGTGAGTATGAAGCTTTACCCCCGAAAACAAGACTCTGTGCCTCTTTTGGAGCAAAAAGTAATATAAAACGGTGTCTTATTTTCAGGGAAACACGGTAGGATTCATCTGATTTGTCTTATTAAGAGGGCCGTATGTCCTATAATAATCTAGGGGCACGGGGGAAACTCTCTATAACAGCCTGACACAGAGGTGACTCCCTGGTTATAAGGGCCGGGCACAGCGGCGACTCCCTGGTTATAAGGGCCGGGCACAGAGGCGACTCCCTGGTTATAAGGGCCGGGCACAGAGGCGACTCCCTGGTTATAAGGGCCGGGCACACAGGGGACTCCCTGGTTATAAGGGCCAGGCACGGGACATCACCGAGGACTGTATAATCCACCAAGTTATGTGAGAACGGTCATCGTATAAACCAGGAAATACTGAGCGCTGCACAAGTCCTACAGTCACCAGAGAGGAGGTGGGAACGGACTGTACAGGGTGCAGCCATAGTGGGAATAGTAAGAAACTTTATATAAATGACATTAATATAAGGTAACACAAAGTAGCGTCTGACAATGGACGTGCATTAAAAACGCATCACATCACTTCTGGGAAGTAGCGGTCTGACAATATTAACACTTAGGGTGCCTACCCACTTGCGTTTTTTTTTCCTGCGATGCAAAAATGCGTTTTGCGTTTTTTCTCAAGAGCAATTAGTATAGAATGTGTTCTTGTCCATCTGGGGTTTTTTTCCGTTTCGTGGGGTTTTTTCACATAGGACCTGTCAGTTGCATATGTCTCCTTATTTTTCTCTTAATATACCCATGATTGTCAATGGAGGGCTGCAAAAATGCAACGCCTCATGTTGTGCTCCTAAATTAACGCGCTAAAAGCGCGCGAAAATGGCGCGAAAAACGCCGCGAAAATGGTGCGGAAAATGCGCAAAAAACGCCGCGTTTTTCACGCGCGAAAATCGGCAACGCAAGTGGGTAGGCACCCTAAGGGCATTTTCCGCGCGTTTTTCGCGGCGTTTTTTGCGGCATTTTCGCGGCATTTTCACGCCTTTTCCGTTAATTTCCATTGACATTCATGGGTGCATTAAGAGAAAAATAAGGACACATATGCAACTGACAGTTCCTATGTTAAAAATTGCAACGGACCGAAAAAAAAAACGCCAGTGGACAGGAACACATTCAAAACTAATTGCTCTTGAGAAAAAACGCAAAACGCAAAGGAAAAAAAATCGCCAGTGGGTGGGCGCCCTAAGGGTGACTACCCACTACAGTTTTTTTTTCACTGCGAAGTTCGCAGCTTTTTTTTTTCTGCAGGGGTCTATGGGACTTGTAATGTTTAAATTACCGATTTCGCGGTAAATTGCGATTTTGCGCGATTGCGATCGCCCACCCACTGGCGTTTGCGATTTTCGTGCGTGAAAAACGCAGCGTTTTCCGCGGCATTTTTTTGCGGCATTTTCGCAGCTTTTTCGCGCCTTTTTCGCGCCTTTTCCGTTAATTTCCATTGACATTCATGGGTGCATTAAGAGAAAAATAAGGACACATATGCAACTGACAGTACCTATGTTAAAAATTGCAACGGACCGAAAAAAAAAACGCAAGTGGATAGGAACACATTCAATTCTAATTGCTCTTGAGAAAAAACGCAAAACGCAAAGGAAAAAAAATCGCCAGTGGGTGGGCGCCCTTAGGGTTCATTCACACGGGTGTATTTTTTAATGATATTCAGTCCGTATTTTTTACTGATTGAATACATACCCATTCAATTACATTTGTGCATTCAGATGTGCAGATTTTATGTGTATAAAAAATATTGCAGTGCATCATATATTTTGGTCCGTATTTATGGTACAAAATAGAGGATGAAAGTCAAGTCAATGGGAGAAATAAAACGGTCTAAATCCGGATGCTACATGCATGTTCACTGCATTTTTTATGTAAGTTGCCAAAAGACAGTGTGAAAAAATGATATGGATTGGGCATTCTTGTGGGTGGTTTTGTATACGTGAAAAACCCAATTAAGATGGATGCAACACGCACCGAAACACACCAAAAAGACATATATATGCATTGAAAATAGTGCATTTTTTCAGGGACTAACTTGCATATGCCCGTGTGAATGAGGCCTGTGAATCCTCACTGGAGGATATGTGAACCCCCCCACTATAGACCCCCATAAATGTCAGACAGTATCCCACTATAGAATCAGTGATGTCCGTGTAGAGATGTGACCGGTAAGTGACAGCATCCTCACCCGCTGTCACCTCCATCACTCATCCCACCGCCCACCACTTACTATATAATAACTCTGCTGGATTAATAGAATAACTTACGATTTCCTGAAGCCTCCAAGAAGATTACTTTTAACACCTGAAACAGAGGGAGATGATTTAGTAGGAAGTAAACATGAAGGTTATAATGTGACATAAGAATATTCCAGAAGCTGCTGATGCTGATAATTACTGGACTGCGGGGGAATTTTGCTCCGTATGACCAATTCACCATTTCACCAATGTAGCTGTCAGCTTGTTATTTCGGTGGCAGTTGTATATTTCAGTTATGCTATTTAACGTACCATAGATGTACCGAAGAATGCAATTTTGTGATCTGAATTAAACAGGAGCTACACCAACAGTACCAACGTGGGCCACTGCACCATGGTCAGCGCATTCTGCTTCCTGTGCTAACCACAGTAGCGGCCCCTGTCCCTCCCGGGAATCATCTGATATGGGGGTGCATCTGAGCGGCGGGTCCTGCCAATTATTTACTGATGACCTGTTTGTGGTATAAAGATATTGATAAAGTGTCACCCAACTCTTCATATCAACTTGCCATTCAGGGCTATGGGAGAGTAGGGTGGAACAACTACTTCTTCCCCTCACGTCTCTGATATGCATTTTTCCTCAGGAAGTCTTTGATCATGATGGCAATAAAGCTAGCTAGTGACAGGGGGATGCTAATTACCGCCTGCCGGTGAGGATCAACACATCAGATATTTCTCATAGACATCCTGGCTGCAAGATTCACATCAGAAGGAAATCTCTTAAGGATTACTGATCATGCAAAGGTCCTAGCCTGATATGAATTGTATTTTTGGAATCGAGCGGGACAGTCGGTGAAAACGCATCTACACACATTGAGGTGCAGGCCCTTGAATACCCCCTAATGGCATATCCATGTACCTAGGTATAATTTCCGGGTCATGCTTGATGTCATTGTGTAGATAAAATCATGACCGGACATATGCCAGGCATACATTCATGATCAGAAGATCTTTTGCGGAGATATGGCCAAAATGGGGAATTATGGTTTTTCAGAGGTCGTACGCATCTAACCCACCTCTCTCTAAATGTCCTCAGAGGGGGAGGTAGGTGAGGGGTGTTCTTGGGAATCCTTTATAACTTGGGGCATAACGAACCCCTATTGTCAGACTTCGCAGATGCGCTTCGACGTAAGGCTTTCCTGCTTGCTCCAGTGACTCCGCATGAATCAGAACCTTGGCGAATATCCCAAATCTAGTATCTTTCTCTTTTTTCTCCTTACTTTGTTTTAAATTACTGTTTGTTGTGTATGCCTGTAAACCTTATCTCCATTGCAACATCCTTTTCTGTATTTTCTTGTTCATTTATAAATATTTAGCACCGCTTATCTCTTTTTAGAATAAATCTGCAATTTATTAGTCAACCTTTGTCTGTTTTAAAACGAACCATAACTCCAAAAATTGTGTTCATAATTCATAGTGCGGGTTCCAGCTTACAGGTGATATATAAGCTTGTGGTGGCAGCGAATGTGTGGGTATTGTAGAGTGTGGGAGACATTAGACCGGATTAGGTGGTAAATTGAGTTTACGTTTTGCATGTGCGCAGAAGTCAGGGAAGGCTGGGTACAAATCAACCTATATTCTAATGACCATATGCTTGCAATCCCACTAGAGTGATTGATCGAGGCTCTGCCATGACAAATTGGTAGTGGCGAGTGCACTTGGATTAGTCAATCTGTGACAAACAGGCGACAGAGGCAGGATCGGTTGGGTACCCCCTTCCCTCTCCCTGATACTGTTCATCATCAATAGAAACACTAAAAAAGTTCCAGAATCCCACAGGACAGGTGATTAATTATAGATCACTGGAGGTAAATTCAGTGGGATGCCCACTGATTGCTAAAACAGAGCACTCCTTATCCCTGTGCACTAGGGTGGCCAATGCATAAAACTCCATACAGTAGGTGGTGCAGGAACAGCAGCCACTTGGCTACCTAGCTTTTTAGATCTACAGTCTTTACTGATACACAGTTACTAACCCAGTTATATCATCTGTGTCTCATTAAAGTTTTTGTTGATGCTCTATACATGTCATCTAGAACCGACTGAAGAATTGTGATGTGTGCGGTACAGGCAGCAGGTGTTAGCACCGGCACCACAATTTGTGTAGAAAGACGCATCACACACCGGTCTAAATAAATTGTGCATAGTCTACCAAGGACGAATGTGTTAAGAGGTGCGGCGCCTCCTTGCACCAAATAAAAAATTACACCAGCTAGTAGCTGGGTTATGTCTGTGCTATAATCTATGCCAGCTTTTGGAGTAGATTAAAATGAATGTGATTGGCCACGCCCCCTAAAGCCAGCCAGATCTTGTTTTTGTTTTTTTTTTGCTTTTTTTAAGAAGCAGAGTGTGGTGTAGAAGCCCCCAAAAAGACTTTTGGACAGCAGAATTCTGCGACCTTTAATTCTCCACTCCCTGCTGTCAGTAAACAGCCAAGATCCTGCAACGCAACCAAGGGAGACTCATGCTGGCCTTATACAGACTTATACAGACTCCATTATGCAGCAGATACAAGATAAACTATTTTTTGTTTTGTTACAAAATGAACAATTTGGAAATCCATTATTAACCCATTATTTTAGGCCCTAATGATCAATCAAGTTTTCTGACATTTTCATCCATCTTTGTATTCGTACAGCTAAAAGGTTTTCATTTTTCCATCCACAGCTGCATGGGGACCCGTTTCTAGCAGGACAAATTGTATTTTTTAATGGCATCATTTTAGGTACATATAGTGCATTGTATAACTTATTAAATTATCGGGGGGAAGAGACTGGCACTGATTTGCAGGAATGCTGCTTTCCACTAGGTGGCACTGCACAGGTATTTTTCCATCTTTCCTATTTGCATATTTCCCAGAGGAGCATGCATGGCCTTAAAAGTTTCCTCACACACCTAATAGATACTCTTCTTAAGGAGAGAGGAGGCCCTTCCCAACCCAGGTCCTAGGCCACTCAGTAGACAAGCCAGGAACCTACTGCATACTGATGAGGGGCAAGACCCCTGAAACAGCTGTATGTGTATGGTTTAATGGCTTTTGGTTTTCAATTCCCAGTCATTGTTATAAAGACTTGTATAAAGAGTCTGACATTAATTTGCAGGAATGCTGCCTTCCAATAGGTGGTGCTGCAGAGGCATTGTTCCATCTTTCTTATTTACATTGGCCTATGAAACCTGGCTGATGCTCAAAAGCCACCATAGATGGCTGAACCAGGAGCCATTGTAAAAGCCTCGAGGTACCATAGCAACACAATGGAACTATAATCACATTATCGGGGTCAAATGGGAGCCCCCTCCCCCATGTCAGACATTTACATGCTGCAGTCGCAGAGGTTTCTCCACTCCCAGCCATCATCAGACAGCCGAGTTCCTGCAACCCGACCATGGGAGACTCATGCTGGCCTTATTCTGGTGTTCCTTAAAAAGGCGCATGCAGAAGAAAAGGGTCCCTTAGTTACCATCGTAAAAAGGTATATTGATGGCTAGTAATATGTTAAAGATATGTACCCTCATCTATGTGTAGAGATCCAGCACTTCCTTCTAATAGGACGATCACCCATGTGGAGGGGTCTGGTACTTCTCTATGGGATCATCACCTATGTAGGAGAATATGCTACTTCTCTCTAGAGGACACTCACCTAAATGAAGTGGTCCAGTGCTTCTCCCTATGGGGCAATCACCTATGTGGAGGGGTCCAGTACTTCTTTCTATGAGACTCTCACCTATGTGGAGTGGTCCGGTACTTCTCTCTCTGGGACACTCACCTATGTGGAGGGGTCCAGTACTTCACATAGGTGATTGCACCATAAAGAGGAGGGGCCCAACACTTCTCTTTATGGGACACTAACCTATGTGGAGGGGTCTGGTACTTCTCTCTATGGGACACTCTCCTATTTGGAGGGGTCTAGTACTTGTCTCTATAAGACACTCATCTATGTGGAGGAGTTCGGTACTTCTCTCTATGGGAAGATCACCTACGTGGATGGGTCTGGTGCTTCTTTCTACAGGACATTCACCTATGCGGGGGGTCTCAGTGTTTATCTCTATGTGATGATCACCTATGTGGAGGGGTCTGGTGCTTCTCTATAGGCGACTCACCTATGTGGATGGGTCCAAAGCTCCTCTCTATGGGACACTCACCTATGTGGAGGGGTCTGGTGCTTCTCTCTATAGGACACTCACCTATGTGGATGGGTCCAAAGCTCCTCTCTATGGGACACTCACCTATGTGGAGGGGTCTGGTGCTTCTCCCTATGGAACACTAACCTATGTGGAGAGGTTCGGTGTTTATGTCTATGGGATGATCACCTATGAGGAAGGGTCTGGTGCTTCTCTCTATAGGACACTCACCTATGTTGAGGAGTCCAGTACTTCTCTCTATGGGACACTCACCTATGTGGAGGAGTCCGGTACTTCTCTCTATGGGACCCTCACCTATGTGGAGGAGTCCGGTACTTCTCTCTATGGGACACTCACCCATGTAGAAGGGTCTGGTGCTTACCTCTATAGGACACTCACCTATGTGGAGGGGTCCAATGCTCCTCTCTATGGGACACTCACCTATGTGGAGGGGTCTGGTTCTTCTCCCTATGGGACGCTCACCTATGTGGTAGGGTTCGGTGTTTATCTTTATGGGATGATCACCTAAGTGGAAGGGTCAGGTGCTTCTCTCTATAGGACGCTCAACTATGTGGAGGGGTCTGGTACTTCTTGCTATAAGACACTCACCTGAGTGGAGTGGTCCGGTACTTGTCTCTATGGGACACTCACCTATGTGGAGGGGTCCAGTACTTCTCTCTATAGGACACTCACCTATGTGGAGTGGTCCGGTACTGGTCTCTATGGGACACTCACCTATGTGGAGGAGTCCGGTACTTCTCTCTACAGGATACTCACCTATGTGGAGGGGTCCAATGCTCCTGTCTACGGGACACTCACCCATGTGGAGGAGTCCAGTACTTCTCTCTATGGGACACTCACCCATGTGGAAGGGTCTGGTGCTTCTCTCTATAGGACGCTCAACTATGTGGAGGGGTCCAGTACTTCTCTCTATAGGACACTCACTTGAGTGGAGTGGTCCGGTACTTGTCTCTATGGGACACTCACCTATGTGGAGGGGTCCAAAGCTCCTCTCTATGAGACACTCACCTATGTGGAAGGGTCTGGTGCTTCTCTTTATAGGATACTCACCTATGTGGAGGGATCCAATGCTCCTCTCTATGAGACACTCATCTATGTGGAGGAGTCCAGTACTTCTCTCTATGGGAGACTCTCCCATGTGGAAGAGTCTGGTGCTTCTCTCTATAGAACACTCACCTATGTGGAGGGGTCTGGTGCTTCTCCCTATGGGACACTCACCTATGTGGAGGGGTTCGGTGTTTATCCCTATGGGATGATCACCTATGTGGAAGGGTCCGGTGCTTCTCTCTATAGGAAACTCACCTATGTGTAGGGGTCTGGTGCCTCTCTCTATGGGGCACTCACCTATGTGGAGGGGTCCAGTACTTCTCTCTATAGGACACTCACCTATGTGGAGTGGTCCGGTACTGGTCTCTATGGGACACTCACCTATGTGGAGGAGTCCGGTACTTCTCTCTACCGGATACTCACTTATGTGGAGGGGTCCAATGCTCCTGTCTACGGGACACTCACCCATGTGGTGGAGTCCAGTACTTCTCTCTATGGGACACTCACCCATGTGGAAGGGTCTGGTGCTTCTCTCTATAGGACGCTCAACTATGTGGAGGGGTCCAGTACTTCTCTCTATAGGACACTCACCTATGTGGAGTGGTCCGGTACTTGTCTTTATGGGACACTCACCTATGTGGAGGGGTCCAAAGCTCCTCTCTATGAGACACTCACCCATGTGGAGGGGTCTAGTGCTTCTCCCTATGGGACACTCACCTCTGTGGAGGGGTTTGGTGTTTATGTCTATGGAATGATCACCTATGTGAAAGGGTCTGGTGCTTCTCTCTATAGGACACTCAGCTATGTTGAGGAGTCCGGTATTTCTCTCTATGGGACACTCACCTATGTGGAGGAGTCCGGTACTTCTCTCTATGGGACACTCACCTATGTGGAGGGGTCTAGTACTTGTCTCTATAAGACACTCATCTATGTGGAGGAGTTCGGTACTTCTCTCTATGGGAAGATCACCTACGTGGATGGGTCTGGTGCTTCTTTCTATAGGACATTCACCTATGTGGGGGGTCTCAGTGTTTATCTCTATGTGATGATCACCTATGTGGAGGGGTCTGGTGCTTCTCTCTATAGGCGACTCACCTATGTGGATGGGTCCAAAGCTCCTCTCTATGGGACACTCACCTATGTGGAGGGGTCTGGTGCTTCTCTCTATAGGACACTCACCTATGTGGAGGGGTCCAAAGCTCCTCTCTATGAGACACTCACCCATGTGGAGGGGTCTGGTGCTTCTCCCTATGGGACTCTCACCTCTGTGGAGGGGTTTGGTGTTTATGTCTATGGAATGATCACCTATGTGAAAGGGTCTGGTGCTTCTCTCTATAGGACACTCAGCTATGTTGAGGAGTCCGGTACTTCTCTCTATGGGACACTCACCTATGTGGAGGAGTCCGGTACTTCTCTCTATGGGACACTCACCTATGTGGAGGTGTCTGGTACTTCCCTCTATGGGACACTCACCCATGTGGAAGGGTCTGGTGCTTATCTCTATAGGACACTCACCTATGTGGAGGGGTCTGGTGCTTCTCCCTATGGGACACTCACCTATGTGGAGGCGTTCAGTGTTTATCTCTATGGGTTGATCACCTATGTGGAAGGGTCTGGTGCTTCTCTTTATAGGACACTCAACTATGTGGAGTGGTCTGGTACTTCTTGCTATGGGACACTCACCTATGTGGAGGGGTCCGGTAGTTCTCTCTATGGGACACTCACCTATGTGGAGGAGTCCGGTACTTATCTCAATGGGACAATCACCGATGTGGAAGGGTCTGGTGCTTCTCTCTATAGAACACTCACCTATGTGGAGGGGTCTGGTGCTTCTCCCTATGGGACACTCACCTATGTGGAGGCGTTCAGTGTTTATCTCTATGGGTTGATCACCTATGTGGAAGGGTCTGGTGCTTCACTCTATAGGACACTCACCTATGTGTAGGGGTCTGGAGCTTCTCTCTATGGGACACTCACCTATATGGTAGGGTTCGATGTTTATCTCTATGGGATGATCACCTATGTGGAAGGGTCTGGTGCTTCTCTCTATAGGACACTCAACTATGTAGAGTGGTCTGGCACTTCTTGCTATAGGACACTCACCTATGTGGAGGGGTCCGGTAGTTGTCTCTATGGGACACTCACCGATGTGGAAGGGTCTGGTGCTTCTCTCTATAGGATACTCACCTATGTGGAGGGGTCCAATGCTCCTCTCTATGAGACACTCACCTATGTGGAGGAGTCCGCTACTTCTCTCTATGGGACACTCTCCCAAGTGGAAGGGTCTGGTGCTTCTCTCTATAGAACACTCACCTATGTAGAGGGGTCTGGTGCTTCTCCCTATGGGACACTCACCTATGTGGAGGGGTTCGGTGTTTATCTCTATGGCACACTCACCTATGTGGAGGGGTCCAGTACTTCTCTCTATAGGACACTCACCTATGTGGAGTGGTCCGGTATTTGTCTCTATGGGACACTCACCGATGTGGAAGGGTCTGGTGCTTCTCTCTATAGGATACTCACCTATGTGGAGGGGTCCGGTACTTCTCTCTATGGGACACTCACCCATGTGGAAGGGTCTGGTGCTTCTCTCTATAGGACGCTCAACTATGTGGACAGGTCGAGTACTTCTCTCTATAGGACACTCACCTATGTGAAGTGGTCTGGTACTTGTCTCTATGGGACACTTACCGATGTGGAAGGGTCTGGTGCCTCTCTCTGTAGGATACTCACCTATGTGGAGAGGTCCAATGCTCCTCTCTATGAGACACTCACCTATGTGGAGGAGTCCGGTACTTCTCTCTATAGGACACTCTCCCGTGTGGAAGGGTCTGGTGCTTCTCTCTATAGAACACTCACCTATGTGGAGGGGTCTGGTGCTTCTCCCTATGGGACACTCACCTATGTGGAGGGGTTCAGTGTTTATCTCTATAGGACACTCACCTATGTGGAGTGGTCCGATACTTGTCTCTATGGGACACTCATCTATGTGGAGGAGTCTGATACTTCCCTCTATGGGACACTCACCGATGTGGAAGGGACTGGTGCTTCTCTCTATAGGAAATTCACCTATGTGGAGGGGTCCGGTACTTCTCTCTATGGGACACTCACCCTTGTGGAAGGGTCTGGTGCTTCTCTCTATAGGACGCTCAACTATGTGGAGGGGTCCAGTACTTCTCTCTATAGTACACTCACCTATGTGAAGTGGTCTGGTACTTGTCTCTATGGGACACTCAGCTATGTGGAGGAGTCCGGTACTTCTCTCTATTCTATGGGACACTTACCGATGTGGAAGGGTCTGGTGCCTCTCTCTATAGGATACTCACCTATATGAAGTGGTTCAATGCTCCTCTCAATGGGACACTCACCTATGTGGGGGTGTCCGGTACTTCTCTCTATGGGACATTCAGCCATGTGGAAGGGTCTGGTGCTTCTCTCTAAAGGACGCTCAACTATGTGGAGGGGTCCAGTACTTCTCTCTATAGGACACTCACCTATGTGGAGTGGTCTGGTACTTCTTGCTAGAGGATACTCACCTATGTGGAGGGGTCCGGCACTTGTCTCTATAGGATACTCACCTATGTGGAGGGGTCCAATGCTCCTCTCTATGGGACACTCACCTATGTGGAGGAGTCGGGTACTTCTCTCTATGGAACACTCACCGATGTGGAAGGGTCTGGTGCTTCTCTCTATAGAACACTCACCTATGTGGAAGGGTCTGGTTCATCTCCCTATGGGACACTTACCTATGTGAAGGGGTTCGGTGTTTATCTCTATGGGATGATCACCTATGTGGAAGGGTCTGGTGCTTCTCTCTATAGGACACTCAACTATGTGGAGTGGTCTGGTAGTAGTCTCTATGGGACACTCACCTATGCGGAGGAGTCCGGTACTTATCTCTATGGGACACTCACCGATGTGGAAGGGTCTGGTGCTTTTCTCTATAGGATACTCACCTATGTGGAGGGGTCCAATGCTCCTCTCTATGAGACACTCACCCATGTGGAGGAGTCCGGTACCTCTCCCATGTGGAAGGGTCTGGTGCTTCTCTCTATAGAACACTCACTTATGTGGAGGGGTCTGGTGCTTCTCCCTATGGGACACTCAACTATGTGGAGGGGTTCGGTGTTTATCTCAATGGGATGATCACGTATGTGGAAGGGTCTGGTGCTTCTCTCTATAGAATACTCACATATGTAGAGGGGTCTGGTGCTTCTTTCTATTGGACACTCACCTATGTGGAGGGGTTCGGTGTTTATATCTATGGGATGATCACCTATAAGGAAGGGTCTGGTGCTTCTCTCTATAGGACACTCACCTATGTGTAGGGGTCTGTTGCCTTTCTCTATGGGAAACTCAACTATGTGGAGGGGTCCAGTACTTCTCTCTATGGGACACTCACCAATGTGGAGTGGTCTGGTTCTTCTATCTATAGGACACTCACCTATGTGGAGGGGTCCGGTACTTGTCTCTATGGGACACTAACCTATGTGGAGGAGTCCGGTCCTTCTCTCTATAGGACACTCACCTATGTGGAGGGGTCCGGTACTTGTCTCTATGGGACACTCACCTATGTGGAAGGGTCTGGTGCCTTCTCTATAGGACACTTACCTATGTGGAGGGGTCCACTGCTCCTCTCTATGGGACACTCACCTATGTAAAGGGGTCTGGTGCTTCTCCCTATGGGACACTCACCTATGTGGAGGAGTTCGATGCCTCCCTCTATGGGACACTCATCTATGTGGTAAGGTTCGGTGTTTATCTCTATGGGATGATCACCTATGTGGAAGGGTCTGGTGCTTTTTTTTAAAGGACACTTAAGTATTGGGAGGGGTCCAGTACTTCTCTCTATAGGACACTCACCTATATGTAGGGGTCTGGTGCCTCTCTCTATGCGATACTCACCTATGTGGTAGGGTTTGGTGTTTCTCTCTATGGGATGATCACCTATGTGGAAGGGTCTGGTGCTTCTCTCTATAGGACACTAACTATGTGGAAGGGTCTGGGGCTTCTCTCTATAGGATACTCACCTATATGGAGGGGCCCAATGCTCCTCTCTATGAGACACTCACATATGTGGAGGAGTCCGGTACTTCTCTCTATGGGACACTCTCCCATGTGGAAGGGTCTGGTGCCTCTTTCTATAGAACACTCACCTATGTGGAGGGGTCTGGTGCTTCTCCCTATGGGACACTCACCTATGTGGAGGGGTTCGGTGTTTATCTCTATGGGATGATCACCTATGTGGAAGGGTCTGGTGCTTCTCTCTATAGGACACTCACCTATGTGTAGGGGTCTGGTGCCTCTCTCTATGGGACACTCACCTATGTGGAGGGGTCCAGTATTTCTCTCTATAGGACACTCACCTATGTGGAGTGGTCCGGTACTTATCTCTATGGGACACTCACCTATGTCGAGTGGTTTGGTGTTTATCTCTATGGGATGATCACCTATGTGGAGGGGTCTGGTGCTTCTCTCTATAGGACACTCACCTATGTGGAGGGGTCTGGGACTTCTCTCTATAGGACACTCACCTATGTGGAGCGGTCTGGTACTCATTGCTATAGGACCCTCAACTATGTGGAGGGGTCCGGTACTTGTCTCTATGGGACACTCACCTATGTGGAGGAGTCTGGTATTTCTCTCTATGGGACACTCACCCATGTGGAAGGGTCTGGTGCTACTCTCTATAGGATACTCACCTATGTGGAGGGGTCCAATGCTCCTCTCTATGGGACACTTACCTATGTGGAGGGGTCCAGTACTTCTCTCTATAGGACACACACCTATGTGGAGTGGTCCGGCACTTGTCTCTATGGGACACTCACCTATGTGGAGGGGTCCGGTACTTGTCTCTATGGGACACTCACCTATGTGGAGGAGTCCGGTACTTCCCTCTATGGGACAGTTACCGATGTGAAAGGTTCCGGTGCTTCTCTCTATAGGATACTCACCTATGTGTAGGGGTCTGGTGCCTCTCTCTATGGGACACTCACCTATGTGGAGGGGTCCAGTATTTCTCTCTATAGGACACTCACCTATGTGGAGTGGTCCGGTACTTATCTCTATGGGACACTCACCTATGTCGAGTGGTTTGGTGTTTATCTCTATGGGATGATCACCTATGTGGAGGGGTCTGGTGCTTCTCTCTATAGGACACTCACCTATGTGGAGCGGTCTGGTACTCATTGCTATAGGACCCTCAACTATGTGGAGGGGTCCGGTACTTGTCTCTATGGGACACTCACCTATGTGGAGGAGTCTGGTATTTCTCTCTATGGGACACTCACCCATGTGGAAGGGTCTGGTGCTACTCTCTATAGGATACTCACCTATGTGGAGGGGTCCAATGCTCCTCTCTATGGGACACTTACCTATGTGGAGGGGTCCAGTACTTCTCTCTATAGGACACACACCTATGTGGAGTGGTCCGGCACTTGTCTCTATGGGACACTCACCTATGTGGAGGGGTCCGGTACTTGTCTCTATGGGACACTCACCTATGTGGAGGAGTCCGGTACTTCCCTCTATGGGACAGTTACCGATGTGAAAGGTTCCGGTGCTTCTCTCTATAGGATACTCACCTATGTGTAGGGGTCTGGTGCCTCTCTCTATGGGACACTCACCTATGTGGAGGGGTCCAGTATTTCTCTCTATAGGACACTCACCTATGTGGAGTGGTCCGGTACTTATCTCTATGGGACACTCACCTATGTCGAGTGGTTTGGTGTTTATCTCTATGGGATGATCACCTATGTGGAGGGGTCTGGTGCTTCTCTCTATAGGACACTCAACTATGTGGAGGGGTCCGGTACTTGTCTCTATGGGACACTCATCTATGTGGTGGAGTCCGGTACTTCTCTCTATGGGACACTCACCCATGTGGAACGGTCCAGTGATTCTCTCTATAGGATAATCACCTATGTGGAGGGGTCCAATGCTCCTCTCTATGGGACACTCACCTATGTGGAGGAGTCCGGTACATCTCTCTATAGGACACTCACCTATGTGGAGGGGTCCGGTACTTGTCTCTATGGGACACTCACCTATGTGGAAGGTTCTAGTGCTTCTCTCTATAGGATACTCAACTATGTGGAGGGGTCCAATGCTCCTCTCTATGAGACACTCACCTATGTGGAGGGGTCTGGTGCTTCTCCCTATGGGACACACGCCTATGTGGAGGAGTTCAGTGTTTTTCTCTATGGGATGATCATCTATGTGGAAGGGTCTGGTGCCTCTCTCTATGGGACACTCACCTATGTGGAGGAGTTCAGTGTTTATCTCTATGGGATGATCACCTATGTGGAAGGGTCTTGTGCTTTTCTCTATAGGACACTCAACTATGTGGAGGGGTCCAGTACTTCTCTCTGTAGGACACTCACCTATGTGGAGTGGTCTGGTACTTCTTGCTATAGGACACTCACCTATGTGGAGGGGTCCGGTACTTGTCTGTATGGGACACTCACCTATGTGAAGGAGTCCGGTACTTCTTTCTATAGGATACTCACCTATGTGGAGGGGTCCAATGCTCCTCTCTATGGGACACTCACCTATGTGGAGGAGTCCGGTACTTCTCTCTATGGGACACTCTCCCATGTGGAAGGGTCTGGTGCTTCTCTCTATAGAAAACTCACCTATGTGAAGGGGTCTGGTGCTTCTCCCTATGGGACACTCACCTATGTGGAGGGGTTCGGTGTTTATTTCTATGGGATGATCACCTATGTGGAAGGGTCTGGTGCTTCTCTCTATAGGACACTTAACTATGTGGAGGGGTGCAGTACTTCTCTCTATAGGACACTCACCTATGTGGAGTGGTCTGGTACGTCTTGCTATAGGACGCTCACCTATGTGGAGGGGTCCGGTAGTTGTCTCTATGGGACACTCACCCATGTGAAAGGGTCTGGTGCTTCTCTCTATAGAAAACTCACCTATGTGGAAGGGTCTGGTGCTTCTACCTATGGGACACTCACCTATGTGGAGTTGCTCGGTGTTTATCTCTATGGGATGATCAGCTATGTGGAAGGTTCTGCTTCTTCTCTCTATAGTACACTCACCTATATGTAGGGGTCTGGTGCTACTCCCTATGGGACACTCACCTATGTGGTAGGGTTCTGTGTTTATTTCTATGGGATGATCACCTATGTGGAAAGGTCTGGTGCTTCTCTCTATAGTACACTCACCTATGTGGAGGGGTCTGGGACTTCTCTCTATAGGACACTCACCTATGTGGAGCGGTCTGGTACTCATTGCTATAGGACCCTCAACTATGTGGAGGGGTCCGGTACTTGTCTCTATGGGACACTCACCTATGTGGAGGAGTCTGGTATTTCTCTCTATGGGACACTCACCCATGTGGAAGGGTCTGGTGCTACTCTCTATAGGATACTCACCTATGTGGAGGGGTCCAATGCTCCTCTCTATGGGACACTTACCTATGTGGAGGGGTCCAGTACTTCTCTCTATAGGACACACACCTATGTGGAGTGGTCCGGCACTTGTCTCTACGGGACACTCACCTATGTGGAGGGGTCCGGTACTTGTCTCTATGGGACACTCACCTATGTGGAGGAGTCCGGTACTTCCCTCTATGGGACAGTTACCGATGTGAAAGGGTCCGGTGCTTCTCTCTATAGGATACTCACCTATGTGGAGGGGTTCAATGCTCCTCTCTATGGGACACTCACCTATGTGGAGGAGTCCAGTACTTCTCTCTATGGGACACTCACCCATGTGGAAGGGTCTGGTGCTTCTTTCTATAGGACGCTCAACTATGTGGAGAGGTCCAGTACTTCTCTCTATAGGACACTCACCTATGTGGAGTGGTCTGGTTCTTCTTGCTATAGGATACTCACCTATGTGGAGGGGTCCGGTACTTGTCTGTATGGGACACTCACCTATATGAAGGAGTCCGGTACTTCTTTCTATAGGATACTCACCTATGTGGAGGGGTCCAATGCTCCTCTCTATGGGACACTGACCTATGTGGAGGAGTCGTGTACTTCTCTCTATGGGACAGTCACCCATGCGGAAGGGTCTGGTGCTTCTCTCTATAGAAAACCCACCTATGTGGAGGGGTCTGGTGCTTCTCCCTATGGGACACTCACCTATGTGGAGGGGTTCGGTGTTTATCTCTATGGGATGATCACCTATGTGGATGGGTCTTGTGCTTCTCTCTATAGGACACTCACCTATGTGGAGGGGTCTGGGACTTCTCTCTATAGGACACTCACCTATGTGGAGTGGTCTGTACGTCTTGCTATAGGACGCTCACCTAGGTGGAGGGGTCCGGTAGTTGTCTCTATGGGACACTCACCCATGTGGAAGGGTCTGGTGCTTCTCTCTATAGAAAACTCACCTATGTGGAGGGGTCTGGTGCTACTCCCTATGGGACACTCACCTATGTGGTAGTGTTCGGTGTTTATCTCTAAGTGAAGATCACCTATGTGGAAAGGTCTGGTGCTTCTCTCTATAGGACACTCACCTATGTGGAGGGGTCTGGGACTTCTCTCTATAGGACACTCACCTATGTGGAGTGGTCTGGTACTCATTGCTATAGGACCCTCAACTATGTGGAGGGGTCCGGTACTTGTCTCTATGGGACACTCACCTATGTGGAGGAGTCCGGTATTTCTCTCTATGGGACACTCACCCATGTGGAAGGGTCTGGTGCTACTCTCTATAGGATACTCACCTATGTGGAGGGGTCCAATGCTTCTCTCTATGGGACACTTACCTACTGTTTGTGGAGGGGTCCAGTACTTCTCTCTATAGGACACTTACCTATGTGGAGTGGTCCGGCACTTGTCTCTACGGGACACTCACCTATGTGGAGGAGTCCGGTACTTGTCTCTATGGGACATTAACCGATGTGGAAGGGTCTGGTGCTTCTCTCTATAGGATACTCACCTATGTGGAGGGGTCCAATGCTCCTCTCTATGGGACACTTACCTATGTGGAGGAGTCCGGTACTTCTCTCTATGGGACACACGCCCATGTGAAAGGGTCTGGTGCTTCTCTCTATAGAACACTCACCTGTGTGGAGAGGTCTGGTGCTTCTCCCTATGGGACACTCACCTATGTGGAGGGGTTCGGTGTGTATCTCTATCTGATGATCACCTATGTGGAAGGGTCTGGTGCTTCTCTCTATAGGACACTCACCTATGTGTAGGGGTCTGGTGCCTCTCTCTATGGGAGTCTCAACTATGTGGAGGGGTCCAGTACTTCTCTCTATAGGACACTCATCTATGTGGAGTGGTCTGGTACTTCTTGCTATAGGACACTCACCTATGTGGAGGGGTCCGGTAGTTGTCTCTATGGGACACTCACCGATGTGGAAGGGTCTGGTGCTTCTCTCTATAGGATACTCACCTATGTGGAGGGGTCCAATGCTCCTCTCTATGAGACACTCACCTATGTGGAGGAGTTCGGTACTTCTCTCTATGGGACACTCTCCCATGTGGAAGGGTCTAGTGCTTCTCTCTATAGAACACTCACCTATGTTAAGGGGTCTGGTGCTTCTCCCTATGGGACACTCACCTATATGGAAGGGTCAGGTTCTTCTCCCTATGGGACACTCACCTATGTGGAGGGGTTCAGTGTTTATCTCTATGGGATGATCACCTATGTGAAAGGGTCTTGTGCTTCTCTTTATAGGACACTCACCTTTGTGGAGGGGTCTGGTGCCTCTCTCTATGGGACATTCACCTATGTGGAAGGGTCCAGTACTTCTCTCTATAGGACACTCACCTATTTGGAGTGGTCCGGTACTTGTCTCTATGGGACACTCACCTATGTGGAGGAGTCCGGTACTTGTCTCTATAGGATACTCACCTATGTGGAGGGGTTCAATGCTCCTCTCTATGGGACACTCACCTATGTGGAGGAGTTCGGTACTTCTCTCTATAGGACACTCACCCATGTGGAAGGTTCTGGTGCTTCTCTCTATAGGACGCTCAACTATGTGGAGGGGTCCAGTACTTCTCTCTATTGGACACTCACCTATGTGGAGGGGTCTGGTGCTTCTCCCTATGGGACACTCACCTATGTGGAGGAGTTTGGTGTTTTTCTCTATGGGATGATCACCTATGCGGAAGGGTCTGGTGCTTCTCTCCAGAGGACACTTACCTATGTGTAGGGGTTTGGTGCCTTTCTCTATGGGACACTCAACTATTTGGAGGGGTCCAGTACTTCTCTCTATAGGACAATCACCTATGTGGAGTGGTCTGCTATTTCTTTCTATAGGACACTCACCTATGTGGAGGGGTCCGGTACTTCTCTCTATGGGACATTCATCTATGTGGAAGGGTCTGCCACTTTTTTATTTATCATTGGATTACTGCTCGGTGGTTTTTTGGTCCAAAACCTTTTTTCTGGTGGCGAGCAGACATTCTGTTTTTTTTATTTCCTGTTTTAAGGGTTATTGCTATATATGCTGCTGACCACCCTTTTTTGTACAGATCTCTCTATAGGACACTCACCTATGTGGAGGGGTCTGGTGCTTCTCTCTACAGGACACTGACCTATCTGGAGGGGTCAGGTGCTTCTCTCTATGGGACACTCGCCTATGTGGAGGGGTCCGGTACTTCTCTCTATGGGACGCTCCCCTATGTGGAGGGGTCCGGTACTTCTCTCTATGGGACACTCACCTATGTGAAGGGGTTTGGTGCTTCTTTCTATGGGACACTCACCTATGTGGAGGGGTCCGGTACTTCTCTCTATGGGATGCTCACCTATGTGGAGGCGTCTGGTAGTTCTCTTTATGGGACACTTACCTATATGGAGGGGTCCTGTACTTTCCTCTTTGGGACACTCCAGGCTCGGATGCTCCACTGTGCAGAGGACTTCTGATCCTTGGGCTGCACTTATTAATGGGGTAAAAGACAATGAAGCTTCATAGTTGTTAGTGTGATCTTTATGTTTTTCCTTCTTATGTGAGACCGTGTTAGTTCTGTCCATCTTTGATGGCTCTATGGTCCGAGCAGTCACATCTCCGTCCCTCTTTCTGAACCAGTTAGAATAGAGATCAGGGAAATTTCCGGATACCTTACAGATCAGTTTGGCTTGCTTACCATCTTCCAGCTTGGGGACATAGATAGATCTGACAAGTCGCTGCAAGGACAGATCTGTAATACACATGGATGTTAATGAGTTATATATAGTGAGCTCTGCATAGTACCTATAATGTGAATGTGGGGATATGGGAATAATATGTGTAACTGGATAAACAACTAACTCAGTAATAGTAAGTAGAGGGCTGCTTATTAATGGAACATACTCTGGGTAACAGTCACCAGTGGGCTACTACAGGGGCAGTATTAAGGCCTCTTTTAACCTACTAAGGGCCAGGCGCGGTAAATATACGGTGCCTGGTCCTTAGCTTAATACCCCACCAATACTAAAATAACAGCAGCACTTTAAGCCTCTTGCCTCCGCAATCAATAAGAGGCAGGACCAGTTATCAGCTGTTAGTAACAGCTGATAACCCGGAGGAGAAGGCAGGAGGGTTTTTAACCCTTTCTGCCCTTTCCTTCCCCGAGTACACAGTGCTCAATGGGGGTGTCCTGTGACCGCCAGGGTTCCCTGCTATAGCAGAGCTGTAGGGTCATCCTAGACCCTGACCAGCTCTGCCAATGACTAATGTCCTATTGATCCTATTGATGCCCCAGCTACAGCAGGAAAGTGTCAAATAAAAAAAAAAAGTGAATGTCCCCCAGAGGTCTTACATGACGTCATGGGGGACATAGGTAGTAAAAAAACATATTTCCATACATAAGTAAAACAAAATTACAGAATAGAACAATATATACATTAGAAAGAAAATGACCCAAAACTGATGCAAACCAAAACAGTCGCCGTATGCATCCTGTAATCAAAAACCATACATATTATATATCAAAACGTCCGAAACAAATAGAGGAACCTGTTCCTGTACTTTATTTTAGCATAAATATACATTTTTAAAAAATAACTATAAATGTTAAAAAAATCATCATCTTTTTAAGCATTTTACCCCTAGTAAAACTAAAAAATGGAAAAAAAGTAAATGAAAAAGATATTTAAAAAATCATCCAATACGTCACGGGGAAAGAAACGCAGCAAAAATAATTATGGTAGCTAAAGGAAACGAAATAGGGCAGCAAAACTACCACATGGGTAAAATCCCTAAAAAGTGTCTGATCCTTAAGGTACAAAACAGCCTGGTCCTTAAGGGGTTAATATATTTATTAATGACCTTTTCTATATTTGGAGAGAAAAAACAGAAAAAAATGGTGTTCCTGCGCTACTTTACACGAAAACAAAGACCGGTTCTTTTTTTCTTTTCAAAGAATTGCAGCGGTCAGTGATGATTCATATTAAGGACATTTATTTAAACATAGCAACATGTTTTATGCTTGAGAAAGACGTCTAGAACGTCGAAACGCGTCGCATTGTACTTTTTATGTTGCAAGTATATTTATTTATTATACTCATTTTATATAAGGCTTTTGACCTTAATTTGCTATGTTTAAATAAATGTCCTTAATATGAATCATCACTGACCGCTGCAATTCTTTGAAAAGAAAAAAAGAACCGGTCTTTGTTTTCGTGTAAAGTAGCGCAGGAACACCATTTTTTTCTGTTTTTTCTATCTTTGTGTGATCCGACCTCTTATGAGGTACGGATTTCTCTGGGTGATACCTGCAGCTCTCCATTGGAGGACAATTCGGTGGATTCGTTTGTGACAATAAGAAAGAAAAATGCTATATGCCTGCCTGGATACTAGGTGCTGACATGCTCACCCTAGGGTGTCATGTCTAGCACCAGGTGAGTTAATATAAGTCACCAACTACTTTTTGAAAAGTGTTTGGCGCCCTCCCTAACTTCCTCTCCTTATTCTATATTTGGAGGGGATTGTAAATTCTGTAAAGTAATTAATACAGAGGATAAAATATTACATAGGGATTTGGGGAAGCTGGGAGTTTGAGGGGGAAAATGGCAAATGTAGTGTAATGTGAATGGATGGTATGTGATGCACTTGGGCAGAGGAAATAAGATAGTAAACACTAGAGAAGATTGCCTCTGAGAGACTTAGGGATATTTGTGGACTACAAACTCAACTTTGGCAACCAGTGTCAAGCAGCTGCTGCCAAGGCAAAGAAAATTATGTGATGCATCAAGAGAGGTATAAATACTCTGGAGAACATCGTTTTGAATCCATAGAAATCACTAGTTGGGGCTCCAGATGGTCGCCAATGTAAGCAAGATCTTTCGGTGATAAGATTTCTCAGTCTGGTCAGAGTGTCTGACTAGCCCTGCAGCTATATGTGTACAGATGTTCGTTGGTGGCGTTGCTGTGTACACTTCTGGAAGATGCCAGAGCTGAAGGAATCCCGTACAGGATGCTGCCTCTGTGCTGAGGATGCCAAGCAAAAGCAGCGTAGAGAGCAGCACACAGGAATCTTTTAGTAAAAAATACTCTGCATCAAAAATCCTTACTTTATTGTATCTTCATAAAAAGTATGCAACGTTTTGACCATGTCTGTGGCCTTTGTCAAGCTGGATATTTTCCATTTTGCCTGTGCTGCGGATGGTCTCCATGCCGCGGTATTGGTGGAGATGCTAGAGGTGCCGATACGGTGCGGCATCTGGGAGGGGATCGCTGTGAAAACACTGCTGTAGGGGCTGAGCTGCCTGGGAGATGAGGAGGTGCTGTCCCGGGATCAGGGGATGTGAGCAGATCGAGGACACCGCTGTCATGCATCATTCCAAAGACAAAGCCCCCTATATTTATAAATTGATATAACCCTGCAGTCATGTCTCATTATCTGCAGTCAGTGTAAAAGGTTCTTCCAAAATTGGACAATCCATGTTCTGGGAATGCCGGATGCGATTATACTGTGAGGGGGGATGCTAAATGTGTAAACTTGGGGCACAGCACTGTATATTAAACTCGGGGGGCACCTTACTTTGAATGTGCAGAATATACTGGGGGTCACTATGGAGGTGTAGATTATACTGGGGGGTCATTGTGGATGTGTAGTTTATACTGGGAGTCACTGTGGATGTGTATCTTATACTGGGTGGGGGGTCACTGTGGATGTGCAGATTATACTGGAGGGGTCACTGTGGATGTGCAGGTTCTACAGGGTGGTGGGGTCACTGTGGATGTGCAGATTATACTGGAGGGAGTCCCTGTGGATGTGTAGATTATACTGGTGGGAGTCATTGTGGATGTGTAGATTATACTGGTGGGAGTCATTGTGGATGTGTAGATTATACTGGGGTTCACTGTGGATGTGTAGATTATACTGGGGGGGTCACTGTGGATGTGTAGATTATACTGGGGGGTCACTGTGGATGTGCAGATTATACTAGGGGTCACTGTGAATGTGTAGATTATACTAGGAGTCACTGTGGATGTCTAGATTATACTGGAGGGTCACTCTGGATGTGTAGATTATACTAGGGTTCACTCTGGATGTGTAGATTATATTGGTGGAGTTACTGTGGATGTGTAGATTATACTGGGGTCACTGTGGATGTGTAGATTATACTGGGGTCACTGTGGATATGTAGATTATACTGGGGGGGTCACTGTGGAAGTGTAAATTATACTGGGATCACTGTGGATGTGTAGATTATACAGGGGGTAACTGTGGATGTGTAGATTATACTGGGGATCACTGTGGATGTGTATATTATACTGGGGGTTACTGTGGATATGTAGATTATACAGTGGGGTTCACTGTGGATGGGTAGATTATATTGGGGGTCACTGTGGATGTCTAGGTTATACTGGGGGTAACTGTGGATGTGTAAATTATAATGGGGTTCACTTTAGATGTGTAGATTATACTGGGGGATCACTGTGGATGGGTAGATTATACTGGGGGTCACTGTGGAGGTGTAGATTATACTGGGGTTCACTGTGGATGTGTAGATTATACTGGGGGGTCACTGTGGATGTGTAGATTTTATTGGGATGACTGTGGATGTGTAGATTATACTAGGGGTCACTGTGGATGTGTAGATTATATTGGTGGAGTCACTGTGGATTTGTAGATTATACTGGGGGGTCACTGTGGAAGTGTAGATTATACTGGGGTCAGTGTGGATGTGTAGATTATACTGGGGGTAACTGTGGATGTGTAGATTGTACTGGGGATAACTGTGGATGTGTAGATTATACTAGGGATCACTGTGGATGTGTAAATTATAATGGGGTTCACTTTAGATGTGTAGATTATACTGGGGGGTCACTGTGGATGTGTAGATTATATTGGGGGTCATTGTGGATGTGTAGATTATATTTGGGGAGTCACTGTGGATGTGTAGATTTTATTGGGGTCACTGTGGATGTGCAGATTATACTGGGGGGTCACTGTGAATCTGCAGATTATATTGGTGGGGGTCACTGTGGATGTGTAAATTATATTGGGGGTCACTGTGGATGTGTAGGTTATACTGGGGGTCACTGTGGATGTGTAAATTATAATGGGGTTCACTTTAGATGTGTAGATTATACTGGGGGCTCACTGTGGATGTGTAGATTATATTGGGGGTCACTGTGGATGTGTAGATTATATTTGGGGAGTCACTGTGGATGTGCAGATTATACTGGCGGGAGTCATTGTGGATGTGTAGATTATACTGGAGGGGGTCACTGTGGATGTGTAGATGATACTGTGGGGTCACTGTGGATGTGTAGATTATACTGGAGGAGGTCACTGTGGATGTGTAGATTATACTGTGGGGTCACTGTGAATGTGTAGATTATACTGGAGGGGGTCACTGTGGATGTGTAGATTATACTGGGGGGTCACTGTGGATGTGTAGATTTTATTGGGTCACTGTGGATGTGTAGATTATACTAGGGGGGTCGCTGTGAATCTGTAGATTATATTGGTGGGGATAACTCTGGATGTGTAGATTATACTTTGGGTCCCTCTGGAAGTGTAGATTACACTGGGGGTCACTGTGGATGTGTAGATTATTTAATGGGGTCACTGTGGATGTGTAGATTTTACTGGGGTCATTGTGGATGTGTAGATTCTATTGGGGGGGTCACTGTGAATCTGTAGATTATATTGGTGGGGGTCACTGTGGATGTGTAGATTATACTTTGGGTCCCTCTGGAAGTGTAGATTATACTGGGGGTCACTGTGGATGTTTATATTATACTGGGGGTCACTGTGGATGTGTAGATTATTTAATGGGGTGACTGTGGATGTTTACATTATAATGGGGGTCACTGTGGATGTGTAGATTATACTGGGGGTCTCTGTGGATGTTTATATCATACTGGGGGTCACTGTGGATGTGTAGATTACTTAATGTGGTCTCTGTGGATGTTTAGATTATAATGGGGGTCACTGTGGATGTGTAGATTATACTGGGGTCACTGTGGATGTGTACATTATATGGGGGGGGTCACTGTGGATGTGCAATTATATTTGGGGAGTCACTGTGGATGTGTAGATTTTATTGGGGTCTCTGTGGATGTGTAGATTATACTGGGGTGTTGCTGTGGATGTTTATATTATAGTGGGGGTCACTGTGGATGTGTAGATTATTTAATGGCGTCACTGTGGATGTTTAGACTATACTGGGGGTCACTGGATGTGTAGATTATACTGAGGGTCACTGTGGATGTGTAGATTATACTGGGGGGGGGGTCACTGAGGATATGTAGATTATACTGGGAGACACTGTGGATGTGTAGATTATACTGGGGTCACTGTGGATGTGTAGATTACACTGGGGGAGTCACTGTGGATGTGTAGATTAAACTGGGGGAGTCACTGTGGATGCGTAGATTATACTGGGGGAGTCACTGTGGATGTGTAGATTATACTGGGGGAGTCACTGTGGATGTGTAGATTATACTGGGGGTCACTGTGGATGTGTAGATTATACTGGAAGGTCACTGTGGATGTGTAGATTATACTGGAAGGTCACTGTGGATGTGTAGATTATACTGGGGGGTCACTGAGGATATGGAGATTATACTGTGGGTCGTTGTGGATGTGTAGATTATACTGAGGGTCACTGTGGATGTGTAGATTATACTGGAGGGTCACTGTGGATGTGTAGATTAAACGGAAGGTCACTTTGGATGTGTAGATTATACTTGGGGTCACTGTGGATGTATAGATTATACTGGAAGGTCACTGTGGATGTGTAGATTATACTTGGGGTCACTGTGGATGTATAGATTATACTGGGGGGAGTCACTGTGGATGTGTATTTTGAAGATACAGCCGAATGATGTGCTAAGTTTTATTTGTTTAAACTGTGTTAAAGTTGAATGTATATGTGTTTCTGTGATTCTGGTCCTTTAAGACAGCAGCCACTGCAATGGGAATGTGATGCTGGAGGGACACACCCATATGAGGTCAGCCTGCCTGTCTGCAGACACAGTGTGAGTAGGGCAGCAGGATGTGACGACACAGAGAGCAACAGCCATCTTTGCAAGAGAGAGTACCAAGTGTCTGTGCTGCATTGAGAGTGTGTGGAGATCTTAGAGGACTTTCCTGTGCAGCTAACCTGTGTGTAATTCAGTCCAGAGGCAGACAGAGGATAAAGAGACAGTATGTTCAGTGGAGCCATGCTGAAAGGACTGTGCCCAGTGGCTTACCAGTAATACTGACATTGTGGCTATGGACATTGCTGCCAAAGTTAAAGACTGGCAGTGCTGTTGAGTACCGGACGGTAACTGCACAACCCCTGGCTTATATCACACCGCGGTGTATGGATTCTGCAGGACTGTCAGTGTGCTGAGCTACAGGCTGTTGGATTCAATTGCATCCATTTGGTTTTCCTGCCTGCTGAGAAGGACCTTATTGCCTCGGATATTGTGATAACCGTGAGGAGAGAACGCTTCGCTATACAAGAAAGGGACGACGTTGGGCCCCAAAGCGCGCTTCTACAAACTGTAAGCAGTCCACCCAGACCACTGGTAAGAGGGGTGCGCACCCAAATGTGAAGTTAGGGTCAGTTAGGGATAGTTTTGGGACTATTGTTCTTTCAGTGTCCGTGCTGTGGAGGTGGACATAGTAAACGTGGAATATATTGTGAAATCCAACTTGAATTGTGCAAACTAGACTGTGTATTCTGCTTGTCCTTATTCCTGATCTTTTATCATTAACTTGCCTTTATTAACCTGTAGTAAATACATTTTTCTTTACTTGACCACCCCGTGTGCGTTCTTTCTGGTTGCAGAGCCCAAACCACCTGCCTTGCTCTCGGTCCACAAGTTGGCATAGTCGGCAGGATCCTCTTCCAGAGTGGACGGAAATGCATCAGTTAGGGGGGATGGTGCCAGAGGAGGAATGCCAGCAGGGGCTATAGTGAGTCAGCTAGCTAAATTTGATGGCAATAATATGTCTGAGTATGTGGGTGGAACAGATAAGAATGGTACAGGGAATGTACCAGACCGCAGCAGAAGTACTAGTAGAGCTAGCAATATTGACGTCACAAGGTGATGCTAAGACCACGGAAATACTGAGGCGATTCGATCAAAGACAGACATTTGAGCAAGTCTGTCACATGGATGTTAATGAGTTATATATAGTGAGCTCTGCATAGTACCTATAATGTGAATGTGGGGATATGGGAATAATATGTGTAACTGGATAAACAACTAACTCAGTAATAGTAAGTAGAGGGCTGCTTATTAATGGAACATACTTTAGGTAACAGTCACCAGTGGGCTACAACAGGGGCAGTATTAAGGCCTCTTTTAACCTACTAAGGGCCAGGCGCAGTAAATATACGGTGCCTGGTCCTCAGCTTAATACCCCACCAATACTAAAATAACGGCAGCACTTTAAGCCTCTTGCCTCCGCAATCAATAAGAGGCAGGACCAGTTATCAGCTGTTAGTAACAGCTGATAACCCGGAGGAGAAGGCAGGAGGGTTTTTTAACCCTTTCTGCCCTTTCCTTCCCCGAATACACAGTGCTCAATGGAGGTGTCCTGTGACCGCCAGGGTTCCCTGCTATAGCAGAGGTGTAGGGTCATCCTAGACCCTGACCAGCTCTGCCAATGACTAATGTCCTATTGATCCTATTGATGCCTCAGCTACAGCAGGACAGTGTCAAATAAAAAAAAAAAGTGAATGTCCCCCAGAGGTCTTACATGACGTCATGGGGGACATAGGTAGTAAAAAACATATTTCCATACATAAGTAAAACAAAATTACAGAATAGAACAATATATACATTAGAAAGAAAATGACCCAAAACTGATGCAAACCAAAACAGTCGCCGTATGCATCCTGTAATCGAAAACCATACATATTATATATCAAAACGTCCGAAACAAATAGAGGAACCTGTTCCTGTACTTTATTTTAGCATAAATATACATTTTAAAAAAATAACTATAAATGTTAAAAAAATCATCATCTTTTTTAGCATTTTACCCCTAGTAAAACTAAAAAATGGAAAAAAAGTAAATGAAAAAGATATTTAAAAAATCATCCAATACGTCACGGGGAAAAAAACGCAGCAAAAATAATTATGGTAGCTAAAGGAAAAGAAATAGGGCAGCAAAACTACCACATGGGTAAAATCCCTAAAAAGTGTCTGATCCTTAAGGTACAAAACAGCCTGGTCCTTAAGGGGTTAATATATTTATTAATGACCTTTTCTATATTTGGAGGGGATTGTAAATTCTGGAAAGTAATTAACACAGAGGATAAAATATTACATAGGGATTTGGGGAAGCTGGGAGTTTGAGGGGGAAAATGGCAAATGTAGTGTAATGTGAATGGATGGTATGTGATGCACTTGGGCAGAGGAAATAAGATAGTAAACACTAGAGAAGATTGCCTCTGAGAGACTTAGGGATATTTGTGGACTACAAACTCAACTTTGGCAACCAGTGTCAAGCAGCTGCTGCCAAGGCAAAGAAAATTATGTGATGCATCAAGAGAGGTATAAATACTCTGGAGAACATCGTTTTGAATCCATAGAAATCACTAGTTGGGGCTCCAGATGGTCGCCAATGTAAGCAGGATCTTTCAGTGACAAGATTTCTCAGTCTGGTCAGAGTGTCTGACTAGCCCCGCAGCTATACGTGTACAGATGTTCGTTGGTGGCGTTGCTGTGTACACTTCTGGAAGATGCTAGAGCTGAAGGAATCCCGTACAGGATGCTGCCTCTGTGCTGCGGATGCCAAGCAAAAGCAGCGTAGAGAGCAGCACACAGGAATCTTTTAGTAAAAAAAACTCCGCATCAAAAATGCTTACTTTATTGTATCTTCATAAAAAGTATTCAACGTTTTGACCACGTCTGTGGCCTTTGTCAAGCTGGATACTTTCCATTTTGCCTGTGCTGCGGATGGTCTCCATGCCGCGGTATTGGTGGAGATGCTAGAGGTGCCGATACGGTGCGGCATCTGGGAGGGGATCGCTGCGAAAACGCTTCTGTAGGGGCTGAGCTGCCTGGGAGATGAGGAGGTGCTGTCCCGGGATCAGGGGATGTGAGCAGATCGAGGACACCGCTGTCATGCATCATTCCAAAGACAAAGCCCCCTATATTTATAAATTGATATAACCCTGCAGTCATGTCTCATTATCTGCAGTCAGTCTAAAAGGTTCTTCCAAAATTGGACAATCCATGTTCTGGGAATGCCGGATGCGATTATACTGTGAGGGGGGATGCTAAATGTGTAAACCTGGGGCACAGCACTGTATATTAAACTCGGGGGGCACCTTACTTTGAATGTACAGAATATACTGGGGGTCACTATGGATGTGTAGATTATACTGGGGGGTCATTGTGGATGTGTAGTTTATACTGGAAGTCACTGTGGATGTGTAGCTTATACTGGGTGGGGGGTCACTGTGGATGTGCAGATTATACTGGAGGGGTCACTGTGGATGTGCAGATTCTACAGCGTGGTGGGGTCACTGTGGATGTGCAGATTATACTGGAGGGAGTCCCTGTGGATGTGTAGATTATACTGGTGGGAGTCATTGTGGATGTGTAGATTATACTGGGGTTCACTGTGGATGTGTAGATTATACTGGGGGGGTCACTGTGGATGTGTAGATTATACTGGGGGGTCACTGTGGATGTGTAGATTATACTAGGGGTCACTGTGAATGTGTAGATTATACTAGGAGTCACTGTGGATGTCTAGATTATACTGGAGGGTCACTCTGGATGTGTAGATTATACTAGGGTTCACTCTGGATGTGTAGATTATATTGGTGGAGTTACTGTGGATGTGTAGATTATACTGGGGTCACTGTGGATGTGTAGATTATACTGGGGTCACTGTGGATATGTAGATTATACTGGGGGGTCACTGTGGAAGTGTAAATTATACTGGGATCACTGTGGATGTGTAGATTATACAGGGGGTAACTGTGGATGTGTAGATTATACTGGGGATGACTGTGTATGTGTAGATTATACTGGGGATCACTGTGGATGTGTATATTATACTGGGGGTTACTGTGGATATGTAGATTATACAGTGGGGTTCACTGTGGATGGGTAGATTATATTGGCAGTCAATGTGGATGTCTAGGTTATACTGGGGGTAACTGTGGATGTGTAAATTATAATGGGGTTCACTTTAGATGTGTAGATTATACTGGGGGATCACTGTGGATGGGTAGATTATACTGGGGGTCACTGTGGATGTGTAGATTATACTGGGGTTCACAGTGGATGTGTAGATTATACTGGGGGGTCACTGTGGATGTGTAGATTTTATTGGGATGACTGTGGATGTGTAGATTATACTAGGGTTCACTGTGGATGTGTAGATTATATTGGTGGAGTTACTGTGGATGTGTAGATTATACTGGGGTCACTGTGGATTTGTAGATTATACTGGGGGGTCACTGTGGAAGTGTAGATTATACTAGGGGCAGTGTGGATGTGTAGATTATACTGGGGGTAACTGTGGATGTGTAGATTATACTAGGGATCACTGTGGATGTGTAAATTATAATGGGGTTCACTTTAGATGTGTAAATTATACTGGGGGGGTCACTGTGGATGTGTAGATTATATTGGGGGTCATTGTGGATGTGTAGATTATATTTGGGGAGTCACTGTGGATGTGTAGATTTTATTGGGATCACTGTGGATGTGCAGATTATACTGGGGGGTCACTGTGAATCTGCAGATTAAATTGGTGGGGTCACTGTGGATGTGTAAATTATATTGGGGGTCACTGTGGATGTGTAGGTTATACTAGGGATCACTGTGGATGTGTAAATTATAATGGGGTTCACTTTAGATGTGTAGATTATACTGGGGGCTCACTGTGGATGTGTAGATTATATTGGGGGTCACTGTAGATGTGTAGATTATATTTGGGGAGTCACTGTGGATGTGTAGATTTTATTGGGGTCAGTATGGATGTGTAGATTATACTGGGGGGTCACTGTGAATCTGTAGATTATATTGGTGGGGGTCACTATGGATGTGTAGATTATATTGGGGGTCCCTCTGGAAGTGTAGATTACACTGGGGGTCACTGTGGATGTGTAGATTATTTAATGGGGTCACTGTGGATGTGTAGATTTTACTGGGGTCATTGTGGATGTGTAGATTCTATTGGGGGGGGGTCACTGTGAATCTGTAGATTATATTGGTGGGGGTCACTGTGGATGTGTATATTATACTTTGGGTCCCTCTGGAAGTGTAGATTATACTGGGGGTCACTGTGGATGTTTATATTATACTGGGGGTCACTGTGGATGTGTAGATTATTTATTGGGGTCACTGTGGATGTTTACATTATAATGGGGGTCACTGTGGATGTGTAGATTATACTGGGGGTCTCTATGGATGTTTATATCATACTGGGGGTCACTGTGGATGTGTAGATGATTTAATGTGGTCACTGTGGATGTTTAGATTATAATGGGGGTCACTGTGGATGTGTAGATTATACTGGGGTCACTGTGGATGTGTAGATTATATGGGGGGGGTCACTGTGGATGTGCAATTATATTTGGGGAGTCAATGTGGATGTGTAGATTTTATTGGGGTCTCTGTGGATGTGTAGATTATACTGGGGGGTCGCTGTGGATGTTTATATTATAGTGGGGGTCACTGTGGATGTGTAGATTATTTAATGGCGTTACTGTGGATGTTTAAATTATACTGGGGGTCACTGGATGTGTAGATTATACTGAGGGTCACTGTGGATGTGTAGATTATACTGGGGGGGTCACTGAGGATATGTAGATTATACTGGGAGACACTGTGGATGTGTAGCTTATACTGGGGTTCACAGTGGATGTGTAGATTATACTGGGGGGTCACTGTGGATGTGTAGATTATACTGGGGTTCACAGTGGATGTGTAGATTATACTGGGGGGTCACTGTGGATGTGTAAATTTTATTGGGATGACTGTGGATGTGTAGATTATACTAGGGTTCACTGTGGATGTGTAGATTATATTGGTGGAGTTACTGTGGATGCGTAGATTATACTGGGGTCACTGTGGATTTGTAGATTATACTGGGGGGTCACTGTGGAAGTGTAGATTATACTAGGGGCAGTGTGGATGTGTAGATTATACTGGGGGTAACTGTGGATGTGTAGATTGTACTGGGGATAACTGTGGATGTGTAGATTATACTAGGGATCACTGTGGATGTGTAAATTATAATGGGGTTCACTTTAGATGTGTAGATTATACTGGGGGGTCACTGTGGATGTGTAGATTATATTGGGGGTCATTGTGGATGTGTAGATTATATTTGGGGAGTCACTGTGGATGTGTAGATTTTATTGGGGTCACTGTGGATGTGCAGATTATACTGGGGGGTCACTGTGAATCTGCAGATTATATTGGTGGGGGTCACTGTGGATGTGTAAATTATATTGGGGGTCACTGTGGATGTGTAGGTTATACTGGGGGTCACTGTGGATGTGTAAATTATAATGGGGTTCACTTTAGATGTGTAGATTATACTGGGGGCTCACTGTGGATGTGTAGATTATATTGGGGGTCACTGTGGATGTGTAGATTATATTTGGGGAGTCACTGTGGATGTGTAGATTTTATTGGGGTCAGTATGGATGTGTAGATTATACTGGGGGGTCACTGTGAATCTGTAGATTATATTGGTGGGGGTCACTGTGGATGTGTAGATTATTTAATGGAGTCACTGTGGATGTGTAGAATTTACTGGGTGGGGGGTCACTGTGGATGTGCAGATTATACTGGCGGGAGTCATTGTGGATGTGTAGATTATACTGGGGTTCACTATGGATGTGTAGATTATACTGTGGGGTCACTGTGGATGTGTAGATTATACTGGAGGGGGTCACTGTGGATGTGTAGATTATACTGTGGGGTCACTGTGGATGTGTAGATTATACTGGAGGGGGTCACTGTGGATGTGTAGATTATACTGGGGGGTCACTGTGGATGTGTAGATTTTATTGGGTCACTGTGGATGTGTAGATTATACTAGGGGGGTCGCTGTGAATCTGTAGATTATATTGGTGGGGATAACTCTGGATGTGTAGATTATACTTTGGGTCCCTCTGGAAGTGTAGATTACACTGGGGGTCACTGTGGATGTGTAGATTATTTAATGGGGTCACTGTGGATCTGTAGATTTTACTGGGGTCATTGTGGATGTGTAGATTCTATTGGGGGGGTCACTGTGAATCTGTAGATTATATTGGTGGGGGTCACTGTGGATGTGTATATTATACTTTGGGTCCCTCTGGAAGTGTAGATTATACTGGGGGTCACTGTGGATGTTTATATTATACTGGGGGTCACTGTGGATGTGTAGATTATTTATTGGGGTCACTGTGGATGTTTACATTATAATGGGGGTCACTGTGGATGTGTAGATTATACTGGGGGTCTCTGTGGATGTTTATATCATACTGGGGGTCACTGTGGATGTGTAGATTATTTAATGTGGTCACTGTGGATGTTTAGATTATAATTGGGGTCACTGTGGATGTGTAGATTATACTGGGGTCACTGTGGATGTGTAGATTATACTGGGGTCACTGTGGATGTGTAGATTATATGGGGGGGGGTCACTGTGGATGTGCAATTATATTTGGGGAGTCACTGTGGATGTGTAGATTTTATTGGGGTCTCTGTGGATGTGTAGATTATACTGGGGGGTCGCTGTGGATGTTTACATTATAGTGGGGGTCACTGTGGATGTGTAGATTATTTAATGGCGTCACTGTGGATGTTTAAATTATACTGGGGGTCACTGGATGTGTAGATTATACTGAGGGTCACTGTGGATGTGTAGATTATACTGGGGGGGGGGGTCACTGAGGATATGTAGATTATACTGGGAGACACTGTGGATGTGTAGATTATACTGGGGTCACTGTGGATGTGTAGATTATACTGGGGGAGTCACTGTGGATGTGTAGATTATACTGGGGGAGTCACTGTGGATGTGTAGATTATACTGGGGGAGTCACTGTGGATGTGTAGATTATACTGGGGGTCACTGTGGATGTGTAGATTATACTGGAAGGTCACTGTGGATGTGTAGATTATACTGGGGGGTCACTGAGGATATGGAGATTATACTGTGGGTCGTTGTGGATGTGTAGATTATACTGAGGGTCACTGTGGATGTGTAGATTAAACGGAAGGTCACTTTGGATGTGTAGATTATACTTGGGGTCACTGTGGATGTATAGATTATCCTGGGGGGAGTCACTGTGGTTGTGTATTTTGAAGATACAGCCGAATGATGTGCTAAATTTTATTTGTTTAAACTGTGTTAATGTTGAATGTATATGTGTTTCTGTGATTCTGGTCCTTTAAGACAGCAGCCACTGCAATGGGAATGTGATGCTGGAGGGACACACCCATATGAGGTCAGCCTGCCTGTCTGCAGACACAGTGTGAGTAGGGAAGCAGGATGTGACGACACAGAGAGCAGCAGCCATCTTTGCAGGAGACAGTACCAAGTGTCTGTGCTGTAGTGAGAGTGTGTGGAGATCTTAGAGGACTTTCCTGTGCAGCTAACCTGTGTGTAATTCAGTCCAGAGGCAGACAGAGGGTAAAGAGACAATTTGCTCAGTGGAGCCATGCTGAAAGGACTGTGCCCAGTGGCTTACCAGTAATACTGACATTGTGGCTATGGACATTGCTGCCAAAGTTAAAGACTGGCAGTGCTGTTGAGTACCGGACGGTAACTGCACAACCCTGGCTTATATCACACCGGGGTGTATGGATTCTGGAGGACTGTCAGTGTGCTGAGCTACAGGCTGTTGGATTCAATTGCATCCATTTGGTTTTCCTGCCTGCTGAGAAGGACCTTATTGTCTCGGATATTGTGATAACCGTGAGGAGAGAACGCTTCGCTATACAAGAAAGGGACAACGGTAGGCCCCAACGCGCGCTTCTACAAACTGTAAACAGTCCACCCAGACCACTGGTAAAAGGGGTGCACACCCAAATGTGAAGTTAGGGTCAGTTAGGGATAGTTTGGGAATATTGTTTTATCAGTGTCCGTGCTGTGGAGGTGGACATAGTAAACGTGGAATATATTGTGAAATCCAACTTGAATTGTGCAAACTAGACTGTGTATTTTGCTTGTCCTTATTCCTGATCTTTTATCATTAACTTGCCTTTATTAACCTGTAGTAAATACATTTTTCTTTACTTGACCACCCCGTGTGCGTTCTTTCTGGTTGCAGAGCCCAAACCACCTGCCTTGCTCTCGGTCCACAAGTTGGCATAGTCGGCAGGATCCTCTTCCAGAGTGGACGGAAATGCACCAGTTAGGGGGGATAGTGCCAGAGGAGGAATGCCAGCAGGGGCTATAGTGAGTCAGCTAGCTAAATTTGATGGCAATAATATGTCTGAGTATGTGGGTGGAACAGATAAGAATGGTACAGGGAATGTACCAGACCGCACCAGAAGTACTAGTAGAGCTAGCAATATTGACGTTACAAGGTGATGCTAAGACCACGGAGATACTGAGGCGATTCGATCAAAGACAGACATTTGAGCAAGTGGTTCAGATTCTAGAAACCATCTATGGAGAAACAGCATTGCTGGGATCCCTGCAGGCTCGATTCTTCCAGAGAGTGCAACAGGAGAATGAGTCTCCCCCAATATGTGAATGCCCTACAAGAACTGATCCGAAATATTCAAGGAAAGGAAAGAGGCTCACCGGCATTCTGTAACCCTGATCTGACTCTCCGTGACCAGTTTGCTCTGGGGATCCGCGACGGCAGTTTGACTGTTGCTATGCAGGACTATATACGATGAGAGACTAACGCTAAATTTCATGATGTGCAGGTAGAGGCCATCTCACGTGCCAATAGTATTGTCCCAAAGCCCTAGACCGCAGTTGGAGTCACTTTGTCGCAGGGGGCTAGCTCCAGCCCAGAAACAGTAGAAAATGTGCCAGCTAAAGAAATTCTAACAGTAATGCAGAAATTGCAAGAGCAAATGGAACGCCTGCAAACCTGTTGTGATGAAAACTCTATGAGAATTGCAGACTTCCAGAGAACTAGAGCTGAAGGAGTGGGCCGTCCACACCAAGAAGGTCAGAACCACCCACAACCCCGCTGGAGGGATGAGAACAGGACCTACCAAAGGGGTCCAAATAATTTAGTACAGCGGTCAGGAGAAACTGAAGGGGCCCAAATCGATGTCCAGAACGACGGGAAATACGCTGTTCCGAGTGTGAATCGATGGGCCACGTTGATGCCAGATGTCCAGAGCAGCGACAAGCTTATGAGGGACTGCTGTTAAACTAAGGTCCCCTGCTGCTGTAGGGCATGGAGTAGGGGAGACTGAGAAGGAGATTATGTGGGGAAAATGCCCTGATGATGACCTAATTGCTGCAAGTCCTGTCATCCAAATGGAATTAGAAGGTATTCCGGTTGGGGGGGCGGAGCCTGACTGCTGTTCTGAATGGCCGCCTGAGTGCAGAGCTCTGTCGGCACAACAACCATAGCGGACCCTCAGCTGCTTCTTCAGGCTCTAAAATGAAGAGAATCGGGAGGTAGAGAGGCTCAGAATCTGCGGGGACCCCGAGGACGAACAGGGGACAGGCTGACATGTGGCGGTACCTGAAAGAAAAGAGCTCCCGCTCACCGCTCTTTCCCTCCAAGATGGCGCCGGCTCAGTCCTCTGCTGCAACACACAGTAAGGAGGGGGAGGCTCTATCTGAGGGTGAAGACAGCGAGACAGTGTCTAGGGGGTTTATGAAGGACTTAATTATGAAAGCTCTCCACCCCATAATGTCTGAATTGTCAAATTAAGGAGGATATTAAGCATATGGGGAGGCGGGTAGAAGATTTGGAGTCCTCTGCAGCATCATTAACGACCCATGCCACGGAAATGGTGCAGATCTTGCAGGAGCAACACAACCATTTAAATAGAGCCCTGATAATGCAGGAGGATTTGGAGAATAGAAACAGGCACTGCAATGTCCATATTAAAGGACTGTCGGAATCATGGGCTGTGGACTGTTTACCGAAAGTAGCCATAGAAATATTCTCACTTATACTTTGCCCCGAGAGAGCCTCCTCCATTACCAATGAGCGGATACATAAGGCCCTGCGCCCCCCCCCCTCCCCCCCGGCGAACTCAGAACCACCTAGAGATGTGATATGCAAGTTACTCTCTTTCCAAGATGCATTCGCCGTATTAAGAGCCGCCAGGAACCGTAGAGACCTACAATACACAGACGCCCCTATCCAGATCTTCCAGGACCTGGCCCCGACCACTTTAAACAAGCGCCGGCTTCTCCGCCCTCTCCTGGATGCCTTAAGAGAGGGAGGAATCACATACGCATGGCTCTTTCCGTTTGGCCTGGGTATCTTGCACAAGGGCCGAAGATTGAACATCCGGGCCCCTGAGGACCTGCAGGCATGCTGGCAGTTTTTGGAGATTGAGCCTATAGACCTGCCCTGCTGGCTCCCACTCCCAGAATTACCGAAGTTCCCCAAGCTGCTACTCCCAACTGAATGGAATACAGCAGGAAATTCAAAATCGCCTAGGGGTAAGAAGAACAAGAGCAGAGATACTACCCCTGGGGGTGAATGAAGAAACCAGAGGCGGCTCTTTATTTTTCTCTTCTGAGGAACCTCCCCCAAAATTGCGTTGGGCTGCGCGAGGGACATCGTCCTGCCGAGTTAAGATCAGGTGACTGTTCCCTGGACTGTACGCTCTCTAAACGGGGCTCTGGCTTTGACCCCGAGATGACTATCATCCCTCACCCGCACAGCCGTGAATGACATAGGCCTCACCCGCCTGGACCTTGACATCTTGCCTTACTCTGCCGTTTTCATGTTCTCTCTATCTCCTACCAAACCTATCTTATAACATTGCCTTACCTTGTTTTATTTAGGTCCCAATGGTGTCTGTCAGGGCAGGCTTCGTGTATTTGGGTTCTCTGCCTGGTTCACCCCTGTGCACCAGTTGCCCCTCCTGTGTGGGCTGACCCCTTCTACACGACACCCCCCACTGACTGTCTTAAGACTTTTGGTCTTTCTACTACCAAGTTCTTACCTATTGCTGTCTACCCATACCCTTGTGTATCCCACCTCGCCCCCTTGCGTCTTTTCCCATTTCCCCCTGAAAGCAACTCCCACTGCTTTTTAGAGCCAGAGCGCTCCATTTAAGTTTTAGACTCTTTTCTCCTCAGGTTGTGCTGAGAAAGGTGGAGCAAATCAGAGGGTTAACCTAACATGGGGGACCGTCTCCGCCTTACTTCCTTCAACGTAAGGGGCTTAAATTCACCCTTCAAGAGACACAATGTGGCACAACTCCTAAGAAAATATGGTTCCAAAATCTTGTTCCTACAAGAAACGCATTTCAAGAGGGGTAAGTGCCTTTCTCTGCCGGGCAAACAATATTCTCAGGGGTTTCACAACCCCTACCCGACATCGGCCTCTAAAGGGGTATCAATTCTCTTTCATAGCTCCATCACATTTAACGGTGAGGCCCAGATTTCCGATGGGGAAGGTAGAGCCCTTTTTTTAAGGGGCCGCATCAATAACTTTAAGATCACATTAGCTAATTTATACTCCCCCAATTCTAACCAAGTGGCCTGGCTGGTCGGGCAGTTGGAGACACTTAAAGAATTTGCGGATGGCCCAATCATTATAGGGGGCGACTTTAATCTCACAATGAACCCTCTGCTGGACTCGTCAGCAGGTCGCTCCCAAGTCTCTCAGACTAAACTGAGGAAACTTATTCGCAGCTTATCGGCGTTGGAAATGGTGGATGCATGGCGCCAACTCTCCCCTACAGTAAAAGATTACACATACTTCTCCCAGGTCCATACATCATTTCAAAGGCTAGACTACATTTTCATTTCTTATACCCTCCTACCCTCCTTATCCACCTCAAACATTGCTGCCACTACCATTTCGGATCACGCTCCACTACACGTAGACCTCCTCCCACTATGTAACGTCCATCGGGAATGGAGATGGAGACTTAACGCTTCACTCCTAGACTCTGCGGAGGACAAGGCCTCCCTCTCTAAACTCCTAGAAGAATTCTTTAACCTAAACATGAACAAAGACCAAACAGCACCTCTGGTCTGGGGTACCTTCATAAGAGGCATTTTGATCGCGCTCAGCTCTAGGAAGAAAAAAAATACAACAAAAAGATATAGATGAGCGCTTGAAACAGATTGCCAAACTAGAATACGTCACCAAGCTTTTCACCTCTAAAGAAAATCTTTCTAAGCTGACCGCCCTTAGAAAAGAACTAAAACTATGCCTTGAGTCGAGATTTAATAAGAAATGCCTCCACCTTAAACACATGGTCTTTGTTCAGGGGAACCGCGGCAGTAAATACATGTCTGCATTGATTAAGAAGGCCCACTCTAAGAACCATATCAATTTAATTAAATCCCAGTCGGGTTCGCGAGTCTCGTCCACCCGGGACATAGCTATCGAATTCCAGAAACATTACTCTCAACTGTACAACCTGTGCCCACGTGCACCCCAAGAAGATATTAGTAATACTAGAAAGCAAATCAACCACTTCCTAAAAAAACCTACAACTACCCGGGCTAGACAAGAAGTAGGCAAACTCACTACTGGTTCCGGTAACAGAATCAGAGGTAGAGAAAGCATTAGACTCTTCTCCCCCCCGGAAAGAGCCCCGGCCCAGATGGCCTTCCACTCATTTATTATAAAACCTTCGGCTCCCCTTTAGTATCCCACCTAACCGAGGTCTTCAATTCTCTCCTCCAGGGCGGCAAACTTCCAAAACAGAGCCAAGAGGCGCACATCACCCTCATCCATAAGGATAATAAAGATCCGGAGATGTGTGGCAGCTATAGGCCCATCTCTATAATTAATCTAGACATAAAAGTCTGGGCCAAACTTCTCGCGAAATGAATAGAATCTTTCATCCCAAACTTGATGAACAGAGAGCAGGCGTGCTTTGTAAGAGGCAGAGAGGGAAGAGATAATTGTGCACGCATCCTCCACGCAATGTACCATGCCCAATCGAAAGGACTACCCCTGGCCTTAGTAAGCACAGATGCTGAAAAGGCTTTCGACAGGGTTGATTGGCTATACATGAACTCTGTTCTCTTCCACTTCAACTTTCCTCCTGCCTTTGTCACAGCTATCTTTTCATTATATTCCGAACCCTACGCCAGACTGAAAATCAATAATACCCTATCGCCGCCATTCGATATAAAGAATGGCACGCGCCAGGGCTGTCCTCTCTCCCCCACCCTCTTTATTCTAGCCTTGGAACCCCTGCTCCAGTGTATTAGGTTGGACCAGGAGATACGAGGCCTCTCAGTAGGGAGTCATGAACTGTCGACAGCAGCATTTGCAGATGACATCATATTCTTTATTACCAATCCAGAGAAGGGCCTTCCCAAGCTCACCCGCAGCTTGGAACAGTTTGGGACCCTGTCTAATTTTAAAATTAATTTTAACAAATCGACGGTGTTAAATGTCTCTTTCCCTACTATACGCTGTAAAAACTTGATGACGGGTTCTCCATTCTCCTGGTCCAATTCTGCAATTGACTTCCTTGGGATAAAACTCACAAAGAAAACTGGGGATTTGTATCTCTTCAATTTTCCTCCGCTTATTACTAACATAAAGACCCTCTTACAGAGCTACGACCCCCCCATATATCTCGTGGTTCGGAAGGAAAAACATACTAAAATCCTATATCTTCCCAATAATCCTGTACCAGATCCGAACCCTTCCGATCTATCTCCCCCCCCCCCCCCCCCCATTTTCTTCCATACCCTTCGTTCATTATTCACTAATTTCATATGGAGATTGAAAAGACCAAGGTTAGCATATAGCCTTATGATACGGAGAAGAGAAGGAGGGGTTGGCCTGCCTTGCATCCACGATTTCTACTTAGCATCTCACCTCAGCTACTGGCTGGAGTTGACCACTCCTACAAGAGACCCACTACTGCAGCACTTAGTCGGTGAGACCTACGGAGCTTCCCTGGCGGAGGATCTGTGGTTCCCTAGGAAAAATCTCTACAGAAATAAGAAATTCAACCCCCTCCTGCGGGGGCCGTGCGAGACTTGGGATCTACGAAGGGAGACGTTGGCTCCAGCGCCCTCCCCGATCGTTTCCCTGCGCATGCTGCCTAGCCTTATGGGGACCCCTTCAGACCCATGCCTTAGTAAGATTTGGGCTAAATTCAAGAACAGACCCATTAGGGAGTTACAGGCTATGGCCCACCTGGGCCCGAGTGAAACTGTGCGTTCCCTTCTGCCCGACCAGCCTATGTCATTCTTACATTTAGCGTACGTAAGAGGAATAATTGGGGACTTTCTTAATACATATCCTTCCACAAGACCTCTCACTGCTTTTGAGAAAACAGTGGATGAGAACAGACCTAACCACAGGAAAATAGCTTTCATTCGGAAGCACTTTATTTCACCTTCTCTAACTTTGAAGCCCGCATTCCTCTCCTCTTGGGAGAAGGAACTACATATCACTTTATCTCCCTCTGACATCCAATTAATCTTGAAGTTGGCCTATGACCTGTCCCAATGCATTCTCTCACAGGAGGCCCATTACAAACTACTTGTTAGATGGTACAGGACACCTCAGTGGCTCTCTGACCACAAACTAACTACATGCAATAAATGCTGGAGATGTGGGACGGGCACAGGCTCTTACTTACACATTTGGTGGGAATGCCAGATCTTGATACCCTTCTGGCACGAAGTGGAGAGAAATCTTAGGAAGCTAGCACGTAATTTTACACTGACCCCGGAGATTATCTTTCTATGGAGACCATCTGGGTGCTTTCACCCTTTAAAGCAGAAACTATTGGCACAGGCAATTGACGCAGGCAATTGATGCAGCAAAGGCACTTATCCCCTCTTTATGGATGCAAGAACTACCTCCCTCAATATCTCAATGGAGAGATAGAATGGATTTGTCCTGCAACTTGGAGGAACTCTCTAGCTGGTCCAAAGGTAACCATGACAAATTCCTGGAACTATGGGGCCCTTGGCGTAGATTGCGCCTTGAGCTGTAGTCCTATAATTGTCTAGTCCGGGAGAGATGGACGAGGCGGTTACGCCCAGTCTGTGCTTGGAGGTGGGACGAGGCGGAGACCAAGCACCCCAGCCTGGCGTTACTCACACACTGATCAGAAGCGCTAACTTATAGGATTTTGCTTACTGTATGAATCCATTAGCTATCCCCCTCCCTCCCCCCTCTCTTCCCCCCCCCCAATCTGTACGTCTTGTCTGTGAGTCACACCAACCATGTTTAACAAGTTCACTGTTAAGCTTATTAGCAGGACTACTCGGCTTCGACCTGACATGTTGAACTAGTAGTCCCTTTTCATCTGACCAAGTTGTTTTGTATTGCTTTCATGTATTACATGTCTGTCATATATTGGAAATTATCAAAAAAAAAAAGGTATTCCGGTTATCGGGATGATTGACATTAGTTCCCAAGTAACGACTCTGAGTAGAGATTGTTATGACGGTACTTCCGACAACATGTGAAATATGATCCCCATACATTCATACGAGTGGTCGCAGCCAACCAGTTACCAGTCGCAGTAGTGGGAGTGACCTGGATGAATGTCCGTTTATGTAGTCAAGATCTAGGTAATAAAGGCATTGTGGTGGTACAGGAGTCACATGAAGTAAAGGCCCCTGTCAATTTGGGAATGAATGTGCTAAAAGAATTAGATCAGATCCTCTGCGAATAGAAAGGTCATGGTTATTGGAAACAAACCACCACCCATCGGCCTACTCAAGCAGCGTTCCAACGGCTGATCCGAACATGTGGCTTACAGGAAAGCTCGGATGCACAGCGTCCTCTGGCACGAATTTCTGTCCCTTTGCATACAAAAGTTACACTGCCACCCCGTCGGGAGATGATAGTGTCCATGCCTGTAGCCACCTGTCGGAAACTAGAAGGCATAGCTGTCTTGGTAGAACCACTGCCGGCAACTGAAGGAGGTTTTGATCTGCTAGTAGCCCGTTCCTTGGCAATAGCTCGCAATGGAAGAGTACCACTCCGATGTGTAAACACCCAGGACCAGAGTGTAGATCTGACCCCAGGAAGGCTGCTGGCTAACATCTATGTAACTCCGGAAGAAGTAAAGAAAGTAACTCCGATGCATCTGAAGCCAGCTGAAAGGGATGAGTGGACTGTAACCGTGTCCATGGGAGAAGATGAGTGTCCCTCCTCTGAATAGAAAGGCTGTGCAATTCGAGAACAGATGAAGATGGAGAATTATTTGTGTTCTCCAAAACAGGTCCAGAGGATAGATGAGCTGTTGTGGGAAAACAGAGCCACCTTCACGCGTTATGCTGAAGATTTTGGATGTATGACTGGGGTCTGCCATGAGATTCCCACAGGAGACACCCCTCCAATTAGAGAGTGCTACCGACAAATTCCTCCACAGTTGTATCAGGAAGTGAAAGAACTGTTGACTAAGATGCTGCAAGGTGGGATCATCCGAGAAAGTCAAAGTCCCTGGGCAGCTCCAGTGGTGTTAGTAAAAAAAAAGATGGGTCTATTCGGTTTTGTGTAGACTATCAGAAGTTAAATGCCCGCACCATGAGAGATTCCTACCCCTTACCCCAGATTGAGGAGTCCCTCTCGGCGCTAGGGAGAGCTCGGTACATCTCCTCACTAGATCTGGCTAGTGGGCATTGGCAGGTGCCGATGGCTGAGAAAGACAAGGAGAAGACAGCCTTCATCTTGCCCATGGGACTATATGAATTAAACCGGATGCCCTTCGGGCTGACAAATGCACCCGGAACGTTTCAGAGATTGATGGAGAAATGTCTTGGTGACTTCAACTTTGAGTTCACTCTCATCTACTTGGATGACATTATAGTGTATTCTGCAACCTTTGAAGACTATCTCTACCAACTGGGTTAAGTATTTAGACGATTGCGGGAACTCGGGCTCAAATTAAAACCCAGCAAATGTTGGTTGTTCCAATCTGAAATTTGATTACTTGGGTCATCGCGTATAAGTAGAAGGGGTGAGATCGTCGAGGGACAAGATAGCGGCTATTCAAGATTGGCCGACACCAACTACCCTGCGAGAAGTGAGGGCGTTCCTTGGAGTAGCCGGTTACTATCGACGGTTTATTAAGGATTTTGCCAGGGTAGCAGCACCACTAAATGCTCTCCTACAGGGCACATCCGGCGGTCCGAACAACCGGCCTGAGAAATGGGGAACTGAACAGGAAAAAGCCTTCCGGGAATCTTGGCGTATGCTGATTACCACTTACCATTCCAGCTAAATACGGATGCAAGCCTGTATGGTCTCGGAGCAGTGCTTTCCCAGGTTCAGGATAGCCAGGAGCGGGTTATAGCATACGCCAGCTGGTCTTTGCGGGATTCTGAAAGAAATCCCGAGAATTATAGTTCATTTAAGTTGGAGCTATTGGCACTAGAGAAACTGAGAAATTCTCTGAATATTTGACTGGGGCTGAAGTTTTAGTACTGACTGACAACAACCCATTAGCTCACCTGGAAAATGCCAAGCTTGGGGCTTTAGAGCAAAGGTGGATAGCCCGAATGTCTAAGTTCAATTATCACATTAAGTATCGGTCCAAGACAGAGAACCAGAATGCTGACGGACTTTCTAGGGTAACTACCCAGACCCCCACAGGAGATGTGGATCACGAGTTAGAGCATGTGGAAGTGCCTGACTTCAGCAGATTTTCACAGGCCTTGGCCACCGCTAATCAGTGTGAAATGGAAAGGACTGAAGCGGCTCCTTTCTTTGGTCCCTCAAGACAGGAATGGGCACAGTTGCAGCAGGCCCATGAGGGGCTGGCACGGATGATCAAGTTTGTTGAGGAAGGCAAGAAGCACTGCAGAGAGGAAAGAACAACTGACACGGGAGATATTATCGGTTCTGAGTCAGTGGGAGAAGTTGGAAATAAAAAATGGAGTTCTATGCCAAAAGGTTTATCTACCTTCTGAAATCAACGTTCGATACCAAATTGTGGTGCTTAGTGAATTGGCTTGCTCATTGGCGATGGAGGCTCATAACAAGAATGGTCACAGTTGGTTACAGCGTCTGATTTGCTGCCATTGTCTCCGTCAAATGGTTGAAGAAGTATGCCGCAGCTGTCGAATTTCTGAGATCCATAAGGCAATAGAACAGAGAGCTCCCCTGCAAACCATAGTGACCCAGGAACCATTGGAAATCGTCATGATAGACTATCTAATGGTGTCAGCAGAAGAAAAGGGATTGAGCAGTGCCAGAAGTGGTAGATGCTTTAAAAATCCATCTTAGGATGTTTCTTTATTTAATCCATATCCAGATAAAACGTTTCGGCCCACGCAGGAGCCTTTTTCAAGTCCATGTCAAACGCACAACTGTGCAACACATATATTACAAACCTCCACCAATCACAGAACACATAATTGATTAAAATACACCCCTATACAACTGATTAAAATCAAAGGTCTCACCGCTGCAGGTGCTGTCCGGCAACCTCTCTTCTCCATTATGGTGTCTGGCATGGAGGTTGATGTGTTTGTAGCGTCTGGAGTAATCACTGTCCGACGCACAGCCTCATTACATCAATCTCCCGTCTGTTCTGATTGGTAATGCGCATGCGCCGGAGCTTCGAGATCTCGTGGGACTTTGGGCGTATTGATATACCATCTTAATCGCATTGCCGGCATAGGCCCTCTGCGTGAGTGTGGATTCATTCACCAGCGAGAGGGACGCCATCGTCATGACAACCACAGTGCCCCAGTCAGTTACACTCATGCGGCGATTGGATTACTCAAACAATGTTATTCATACCATTCTCATATCGCTTCAAGTAGATTGTATACTAGAGAAAGAGGGGCTCAATATACAGTTGGATGACTGCAAATAGATGGCCTTTATTAATTATGCAACTGTAACCCACAAAAGAATATGTACATTTTCCAGTAAAATCAAAGCATGCAGTATATGTGTATATATATATATATATATATATATATATATATATATATATATATATACACACACACATTATCATGTCAGCCATGCTAAATGCTGGTAGTCTCAAAAATGAAAAGATACCAAATCATACAGTATATATGTATATATTGCCCTGCCAGCCTCGTTTGCTGTTGGTAATTTCCATAATGCCAAGGTGCCATAGCTCCAATGTGGGGAGTAGGTTGCGGACACAGTCGTCGCAGTGGTATGAGACCTATAAGCAGGAAAATAAAATAAAATAAAACCAATCAATCTTGAGAAACATGGGTCAGATTCAGGTAAGTGGTAATGGGTCATACTCTAAATTCAACCCATTGGGTTGCAATGCATCTAACTCAAATATCCAACGTGCCTCCCTCAATTTCAAACGCTTATGTCTGTCACCCCCTCTATTGCTGGATGGCTCACAATCAATTATCTGAAACCTTAATTGCCTAATTGCATGGTGATGCTCAATGAAGTGTTTAGCCACAGGTACATCAATTTTTTTCAGTGCGGATTGTGCTCTTATGTTTTGATATTCTGGTTTTGCACTCTTTAGTTGTTTCTCCAACATATAATAGGCCGCATGGGCGGATGATAACAAAAACAACATAGGTCGTAGTGCACAAGAACCTGTGTCTAATGGGGTAACGCTTCCCTATTCTGGGGTGTGTAAATGAATTGCCCTTGATCATATTATGGCAGCTAGAGCAACCCAGACAAGGGAAATTTCCCATTTTGGGGAGTGCTAGCAAAGTCTGTGTCACAGAACGGGTTTGCGTATGCGCTGTGTGGACCAATTTATCTTTGAAATGTGGGCCTCGTCTATATGACATGAGGGGAGGGAGCTTAAATTCCGAGACTTCAGGATAACAGCGACTTAGGATGGACTAATTTTTTTTATGATACCCGCTACTCTTCCACTCATGGGGCCAAAGGTGGTAACACATGGTATACGTAGCTGTGTCGTTTCTATGTGTCCCCATTAAAAGGGTACTACGCTCCATATTGCGTGCTTTTTCAACCATTGGTTTAACAATCCTACCTGGATAGCCTCTTGTCCTGAATTTGTTGTACATCTCCTCCAGTCTCTTATCAATGTGCTCGTCTACCACTATCCTGCGTACCCTCAACAGTTGGCTCCACGGTAGCGAATCTTGTGTTAAAAACTTAGGCGAGATCAGTATAAATATCCACACAAAAGCAATTTGACTAGAAAAGAGAGTATAGCACTGAAAACACTGAGTAATGACAAGTCAATTGCTATCAGGGCCGCCGACAAAGGCGGCGCTAAAGTAATTATGGACTCATCGTATTACCATGATGAAATCGTGAGTCAATTGAATGATGCTGAGACATACGAACTAACTATTAAACAGCAATCCAATCTTTAAGTTGCAGAGAGAAATACCATTGGTGCTTGACGAGGCATATCGTCTGGGGAGCATTGACAAAAAACTGCATGATTTTCCAGTAGTCTCACACCCTGTCACTCCAGTGTTTTATACACTACCGAAGATACATAAAAACCTACATCAACCACCTGGTAGGCCAATTATTTCGGGTAGGGGATCACTATACAACAAAGTGTCTATCTTCCTTGATAAGGTTCTCAGAGAATTTGCCATCAGTGCCAAATCGTATGTTAAAGACACTACAGATTTTCTGCTCAAGCTGCGCGATGTGGATATTGTAACGGATTCTATTTTGGGGTCATTTCACGTAGTCGCGTTGTATACAAATATACAGCATAAAGCTGGGCTAGAGGCTGTCCATTCTTTTTTGATGAATTCAGATTTTGACAATGTGAAGATGAAATTAATTCTGCTACTGTTGGAGATTATTCTCACAAACAACTTTTTTATGTATGGGGACTCTCATTACAGACAGCGTCACGGAACCGCGATGGGGACAAATGTGGCCTCAACGTGCACAAATCTGTATATGGCACACTTTGAGGAGTCACATGTGTATACATCTTCACATTGGTCAAAATTGCGCCTTTGGGTGCGATTTATAGATGACATATTCATCATTTGGAACGGTACAGAGTCAGATTTACTATTGTTCCATCAAGAACTGAACAGCGTTCTTCCTGATCTCAAATTTACACTCACAAGTCCAGTTCCTTGATGTGCTGGTTTATAAAAAGGATGGATTTCTGAACACTGACCTGTACACGAAAGACACGGACAGAAAACAGCTTACTGTCTTATAACAGCTGCCATCCACCTATGACACAAGATTCGCTATCGTGGAGCCAACTGTTGAGGGTACGGAGGATAGTGGTAGACGAGCACATTGATAAGAGACTGGAGGAGATGTACAACAAATTCAGGACAAGAGGCTATCCAGGTAGGATTGTTAAACCAATGGTTGAGAAAGCACGCAATATGGAGCGTAGTACCCTTTTGATGGGGACACATAGAAACGACACAGCTACGTATACCATGTGTTACCACCTTTGGCCCCATGAGTGGAAGAGTAGCGGGTATCATAAAAAAACATTGGTCCATCCTAAGTCGCTGTTATCCTGAAGTCTCGGAATTTAAGCTCCCTCCCCTCATGTCATATAGACGAGGCCCACATTTCAAAGATAAATTGGTCCACACAGCGCATACGCAAACCCGTTCTGTGACACAGACTTTGCTAGCACTCCCCAAAATGGGAAATTTCCCTTGTCTGGGTTGCTCTAGCTGCCATAATATGATCAAGGGCAATTCATTTACACACCCCAGAATAGGGAAGCGTTACCCCATTAGACACAGGTTCTTGTGCACTACGACCTATGTTGTTTTTGTTATCATCCGCCCATGCGGCCTATTATATGTTGGAGAAACAACTAAAGAGTGCAAAACCAGAATATCAAAACATAAGAGCACAATCCGCACTGAAAAAAATTGATGTACCTGTGGCTAAACACTTCATTGAGCATCACCATGCAATTAGGCAATTAAGGTTTCAGATAATTGATTGTGAGCCATCCAGCAATAGAGGGGGTGACAGACATAAGCGTTTGAAATTGAGGGAGGCACGTTGGATATTTGAGTTAGATGCATTGCAACCCAATGGGTTGAATTTAGAGTATGACCCATTACCACTTACCTGAATCTGACCCATGTTTCTCAAGATTGATTGGTTTTATTTTATTTTATTTTCCTGCTTATAGGTCTCATACCACTGCGACGACTGTGTCCGCAACCTACTCCCCACATTGGAGCTATGGCACCTTGGCATTATGGAAATTACCAACAGCAAACGAGGCTGGCAGGGCAATATATACATATATACTGTATGATTTGGTATCTTTTCATTTTTGAGACTACCAGCATTTAGCATGGCTGACATGATAATGTGTGTGTGTGTGTGTGTATATATATATATATATATATATATATATATATATATATATATATATATACATATACTGCATGCTTTGATTTTACTGGAAAATGTACATATTCTTTTGTGGGTTACAGTTGCATAATTAATAAAGGCCATCTATTTGCAGTCATCCAACTGTATATTGAGCCCCTCTTTCTCTAGTATACAATCTACTTGAAGCGATATGAGAATGGTATGAATAACATTGTTTGAGTAATCCAATCGCCGCATGAGTGTAACTGACTGGGGCACTGTGGTTGTCATGACGATGGCGTCCCTCTCGCTGGTGAATGAATCCACACTCACGCAGAGGGCCTATGCCGGCAATGCGATTAAGATGGTATATCAATGCGCCCAAAGTCCCGCGAGATCTCGGAGCTCCGGCGCATGCACATTACCAATGATGCATTACCAGACGGGAGATTGATGATGTAATGAGGCTGTGCGTTGGACAGTGATGACTCCAGATGCTACAAACACATCAACCTCCATACCAGACGCCATGATGGAGAAGAGAGTTTGCCGGACAGCACCTGCAGCGGTGAGACCTTTGATTTTGATCAGTTGTATAGGGGTGTATTTTAATCAATTATGTGTTCTGTGATTGGTGGAGGTTTGTAATATATGTGTTGCACAGTTGTGTGTTTGACATGGACTTGAAAAAGGCTCCTGCGTGGGCCGAAATGTTGTTTTATCTGGATATGGATTAACTATAGAAACATCCTAAGATGGATTTTTAAAGAATCTACCACTTCTGGCACTGCTCAATCCCTTTTCTTCTGCTGACAACATTTAGAAGAGCCAAGGGAGTCTGGCCCTCCTAGGTGAGCCCTGCGCATCCACCTCCCACCACAGTGGTTATTGCACAGAGGAGTGCCGCTGTGACACTTTTTTCTTTTAGACTACCTAATGGTTGGCCCATCCAACAGCGGGCATCGGTATTGCCTCGTAATGGTGGACCACTTCACCAAATGTGCAGTGGTAACAGCCACCAAGGACCAGTCAGCTGAGTCAGCGGCTCGTGCTCAGTGTCAAGATTTCATTTGAGTGTATAGGTGTCCTCAACGTATCCATTCCCACCAGGGAGCCTGCTTTGAGGGCTATGTAATGAAGGAAGTTCAACATATCTATGGGATAAAGAAGTCGCACACGACTCCATACCATCCGCAAGGGAATGGGGCCTGTGAAAGATTCAACAGAACTCTGCTACAGATTCTGCAGACTCTGGAGGAAGACAATAAGTTACAATGGCCTCAGTTCTTGTCTGAGATGGTGTGGGCCTATTATAATCAGGTCCATTCTACAACAGGGCACTCTCCTTATACTCTCCACTTTGGGCGGTCTGGGCAACGTATGGGAGAATTACAGTTGACTGATGTGGATGGGTTCCCTCCAAGGGATCCAAACTCCTGGGTACGAGAGCATCGGCAGAGACTTGAGACAATCCATCGATTGGTGCGGCAGCGTCTACAAGAACATTCTCATTCTGATAAGACCCCAGTGCAAGAAGCACTATTGCAGCCAGGCGACCTGGTTCTGGTGCGTGTCAAGAAGCCCCAAGGGAAACTGGAAAGCAGATTGGAGGCTGTGCCATATCGTGTTGTTGGCCGCAAGTATGCCAATGGGCCAGTGTACCAAATCCAGAAGGAAGGAGCTGATTGTGTTTGAGTACTTCACAGAAATATGTTGCGCCTGTGTCATTTTGAAGAAACAAATTGTAACAGAACTGCCAACGTCAACGAGCTCCCACCGTCAGAGATTGGTGGTGTGAAATGGGCCTACGACGATGAGGATGATTGCTGGCCGATCCTTGCTCCTGAGGATGTTCCACCGGTGACCACTGAGCCTCCAGCCTGTGCCCCCACTGGTGCGGAGTCTGCTAGTACTTCTCTGCCCTTGGCTGAAGTGCCCGAGAGTATTCCACAGGTTCTCAGACGGACCACTAGGTCAAATGCTGGCACCCCCCCCCCCCCCTGTTCGGTATTTGCAGGATGAGTTTGTTTGGCCTGCCATACAACAGTACACTACCACTCTGAATATCCAGGGACTGCCAATCTTAAAGTGTGTGTGGGGGGGAATATGTAAGATACAGCCCAATGATGTGCCAAGTTTCATTTGTTTAAACTGTGTTAAAGTTGAAGGTATATGTGTTTCTGTGATTCTGATCCTTTAAGACAGCAGCCACAGCAATGGGAATGTGATGCTGGAGGGACACACCCATATGAGGTCAGCCTGCCTGTCTGCAGACAGAGTGTGAGAAGGGCAGCAGGATGTGACGACACAGAGAGAGCAGCAGCCATATTTGCAAGAGAGAGTACCAAGTGTCTGTGCTGTATTGAGAGTGTGTGGAGATCTTAGAGGACTTTCCTGTGCAGCTAGCCTGTGTGTAATTCAGTCCAGAGGCAGACAGAGGATAAAGAGACAGTATGTTCAGTGGAGCCATGCTGAAAGGACTCTGCCCAGTGGCTAACCAGTAATACTGACATTGTGGCTATGGACATTGCCACCAAAGTTAAAGACTGGCAGTGCTGTTGAGTACCGGACGGTAACTGCACAACCCCTGGCTTATATCACACCGCGGTGTATGGATTCTGCAGGACTGTCAGTGTGCTGAGCTACTTGCTGTTGGATCCCATTGCATCCATTTGGTTTTCCTGCCTGCTCAGAAGGATCTTATTGCCTCGGAGATTGTGATAACCGTGAGGAGAGAACGCTTCGCTATACAAGAAAGGGACGACATTGGGCCCCAACGCGCGCTTCTACAAACTGTAAGCAGTCCACCCGGACCACTGGTAAGAGGGGTGCGCACCCAAATGTGAAGTTAGGGTCAGTTAGCACAAAGCACAAGCTTGCGATTTTTGTGCGATGCGATTTTAACAATAGAAAGTCCAATTGAAAAAAACGCAGCGATATCGCAGCATTAAAAAAACTCTAGTCGGTAAAAGCCCTTAAGCCGAATGTACACGGCCGGGTTGGATTCTGCTGCGGTGTCGGCCAGTGACCCCCGCGTACCTCTCCAGATATGTTCTCCTCTGTGCTTCGGATGTGCCAGCCGGCGCACAAATGAGCAGTGCAGAGAATCCAGCACCAATACGGATCCACAGCGATGTCGAAATTGACATTTTAAAATCGGCACTGGTCGGTCGGCTTCCATTGACTGCAATGGAAACAGGTTGTGCGAATTCTCCACGAAAATAGAGCATGCTGCGATTCTTCCTCAGTGAGCAGAAATCACAAGTGATTCACGCTCGTGTGCCTGGAAGAATCATTTTACATTGCCTGCTATGGACGGACATTGCTGCGGAATTCCACAACAAAAATCCACCGGTGCGCATTGGGCCTTAATAGTTTGTATTTTGTTAATTGGTAGAAATAAAAGTAAAAAATAGTAATGTAAATCATCTCAATATTTGCTCTTTGCCTTCAAAATAGCATAAATTCTTCTAGTTACACTTGTACAAAGTCAGGGATCTTGTAGGATTTTTAGTAAGGTGTGTGATTAACCAATTATATACCAGACAGGTGATAATGACCATCACTGTCATATGTAGGTCTCATAAAGAGAAGCACTGGCTCTCTACACATAGGTGAGTGTACATATCTTTAACCCCTTAATGGTCACAATACCCCTTTCTACGGCGGCCACTAACTGAATGCCTATTTACACAAACTAGATTGGCCCGGTGATCGCCACACGAACACAAAATGTTTCAAAAGTGGTGGCTGCGAACTTCTAAATCTGCTTGCTTAGGTGAATATTTAGAGAGTCACTTATTTGGAGCAGATATCTAATATAAAAAAAAAGCCTACAGGTCTCTCTTTGTTTGTCTGTCTGTCTCTCTGTGTCTGCATGTCTTTCTCTCTCTGTCTGCCTCTCTCTATCTATCTGTCTCTTTCATTGTCTGTCTCTGTCTGTCTGTCTATATCTCTCTCCGTCTCGGTATCGCTCTGTCTTGTTCTCTGTCTCTCTGCTGCTTTATCATTCCCTCTTTCTGTCTCTATTGCTTTCTCTCTCTCTGTTTATCACTTTCTCTGGGTCTCTATATTGCTCTTTCTCTGTCTATTGCTCTCTTTGTCTATTGCTCTCTCTATTGCTATCTCTCTTTATTTGTCTCTCTATCGCTCTGTCTATTGCTCTGTTTCTCTACACTCTCTCTTTCTCTCTCTCTCTCTCTCTCTCTCTGTTTCTCTGTGTCTCTCTATCGCTATCTCTGTCTTTCTATTCTCTTTGTCTCTCTATTGCTCTCTCTGTCTCTATGGGACATTCACCTATGTGGAGAGGTCTGGTACTTCTCTCTATGGGACACTCACTTATATGGAGGGGTCTGGTACTTCTCTCTATGGGACACTCACCTATGTGGAGGGGTCTGGTACTTCTATCTATGGGACACTCACTTATATGGAGGGGTCTGGTACTTCTCTCTATAGGACACTCACCTATGTGGAGGGGTCCGGTACTTCTCTCTATAGGACTCACCTATGTGGAGTATTCCAGTACTTCTATCGATGGGACACTCACCTATGTGGAGGAGTCCAGTACTTCACTCTATGGGACACTCACCTATGTGGAGAATTCCAGTAGTTCTCTGTATGGGACACTCACCTATGTGGAGGATTCCAGTACTTTTATCTATAGGACACTCACCTATGTGGAGGGGTCCGGTACTTCTCTCTATGGTACACTCACCTATGTGGAGGGGTCCGGTACATATCTCTATAGGACTCTCACCTATGTGGAGGGGTCCGGTACTTTTCTCTATGGGGCAATCCTCTATGTGGAGGGGTCCGGTACTTCTCTCTATGGGACGCTCACCTATGTGGAGAGGTCCAGTGCTTCTCTCTATGGGACACTCACCTACGTAGAGGGTTGCGGTGCTTCTCTCTATAGGACACTCACCTATATGGAGGGGTCTGCTGCTTCTCTCTATGACACGTACATATATGGAGGGGTCCGGTGCTTTTCTCTATGGGACACTCACCTATGTGGAGGGGTCCGGTACTTCTCTCTATGGGACACTCACCCATGTGGAGGGGTCCAGTACTTCTCTCTATGGGACACTCACCTATGTGGAGGTGTCCGGTATTTCTCTCTATGGGACACTCACCTATGTGGAGGGGTCCAGTACTTTTCTCTATGGGACGCTCCAGGCTCGGATGCTCCACTCTGCAGATGATTTCTGGTCCTTGGTCTGCACTTATTAATGGGGTAAAAGACAATGAAGCTTCATAGTTGTAAGTGTGATCTTTCTGTTTCTCCTTCTTATGTGAGATTCTGTCCATCTTTGATGGCTCTATGGGCCGAGCAGTCACATTTCCGTCCTTCTTTATGAGCCAGCTAACAGATAGAAGATCAGGGAAATACCCGGATATCTCAGAGGTCAGTGTAGTTTTTATCCCATCTTCCAGCTTGGGGATATTGATAGACCCGACATGCGGAGGCCAGGGCAGATCTGTAACATACATGGACTGAAATTAGTTATTCATAATTAGCTCTTCATGAGCATCACAGACTGTTAGCGTATTAACCGCTTACTAAAGAGCAAGTATTTGATTTCTGTGATTTGTGGAAGAAACCTAGTCATCTTGGGCTAGATAGAATCTTAGTTATTACCATTAGCGGCTGCAGTGGTGCTTGCAATTTACCATCAATTGCCATGCTGCACGTGGTCTTGCAATTTTTAACAATGGCAAGTCAAGTTGCAATGCTGCAATTAGTGAGAATTTGTGAGTCCTACCGACGGCAACTAACACATGTGTAATAGCATCCTTACATCTATCTACTCTATAATCCCATTCTCGCAGTCAGTAACACAGAACATCCCCCCTATGAGCTCCCCTCCCACCCCGAGGACGGACGGACTCCTGAGAGGCTCTGAACATACATGGAATTGTAGAAGTCATCTCATGGAACGGAAATGGAAAATACAAACCTTCATCTGATCCACAACAGTACAGATAAAACTCCACATGTGATCCAATATACCTACGTCTACACATGTACCTTCAGGAAACTCATAACAGGAGATACAATTTTCAGCGCTGGTAGTAATCGTCCTCGACACACAATCAAGCCGGTACCAGTAGGAGAAGATTTCTAGGCAAGTAAGTTTTTACTAATCCAAATCATTCCAATACATATAAAAATTAGTTTTATCGATTGCAACATTGAAGGGATTGTTTATGTCATATCATGCTCCACCTTGGAGTGCGACCTGAGAATTAAGACGAGGATATTAGAACATCTAAATGTCTCTAATCTGAATAAGGCCGGAGTCACACAATACGCAGGGAATAAAACCTATTGATTTAAAATAGGTTAAGTACACGTATCTTGTGCGCACATTTTGTTCACGCAAAAAAATACCAAGCGTGCTCAATTTTCCTGCGCATTTGCGCACGAAAATAGCACATATTGAACTAATATAGGGGGGGGGGGGGAATATACACCTGAGATTGCTAAACAAAGAAGCATTTTGGATGTTTAATCTAAATCCTGTTACCTGCATGGTTTGTATATGAAGCGAGAGCTGATGCCTCATTATTACATGTCTGGGAACTACTTTCCTTTAGGTCTGTTAGATGAATTTTATTTTACAAATAATGCAGGAGAAACCATAGAAGATGATGGGGGGGGGGAAGGCAAATCTATTAAATAGTTTTTTTCTCAAGTGTATTTACGAATGATATACTGTGCTGTATATCATACTAGCTGATATACCCGGCTTCGCCCGAGTTAACTTGGTACAGGTGTTTACGCGTTGTTCGCACAGAAAATTTTATGAAGTCAAGGTTACTTTAGAGGAACTAAGGAATAAAATATGTATACGCATAGAGGAGCGTTAGATACTCCTCAGGCTGCATGTACCAATGTCCCTCTGAAGAATGTGCCACCTCTCCCAGTCTCCACAATTAGGACCTAAAGAATGCTCGTGCCAAATTTCACACTTGTACAGCAGGGGAAGTTACATTACATAGGGGTGCAGTTACTTTTGCAATTAGCATTGAAAAATCGATTTGTGACCCCTTTACTTTTCTTATTTAGGACCCCAAAGAAGGCTTGTGCCAAAATTTCAGGCTTGTAGGGCACTGGAACGTTACATTACATAGGGGTGCACTTACATATGCACTTAGCATTGAATAATCAAGTTGTGACCACTTTAGTTTTCATATTTAGGACCTAGAGAATGCTCCTGCCAAATTTCATGTTTGCACGACATTGGGAAGTTAGAGAATTAGTGGCGAGTCAGTGAGGGCTTTCGCATATATATGTACTAGCTGATATACCCGGCTTCGCCCCAGTTAATTTGGTACTGGTGTTTATCTGGTGTTCACACGGAAAATCTTATGAAGTCGTGGTTACTTTAGAAATACCGGGAAAAAAATATGTTCACCATTTTGCATGGTTCTTTGCGTTACCCAGGAAACACCATGTGGAGATAACCATGCGACATTTCCTTTATATAAAATGACATCAGGAAGTGAGAGAATTAGATTACATATGTAAAATTTGGACGCTAGTTTTTTGGCGCTTAGAATTCAATAATCATGTTGGGACCCATTAACTTTTCCAATTTATGACATAATCAATGCCTGTGACAAATTTCAAGTTTCTATGACTTCAGGAAGTGAAAGAATTAGATTCCGTACGTAAAATTTGGACGTTAATTGTTTTGCGCTTATAATTGAATAATCGAGTTGGGACCCATTAGCTTTTCCTATTTATGACATAATCAATGCCCATGCCAAATTTTAAATTTCTATGACACCAGAAAGTGAGAGAATTATATTCCGTACATAAAATTTGGACGCTAATTCTTTTGCGCTTAGAATTAAATAATCGAGTAGGGACCCATCAACTTTTCCTATTTATGACATAATCAATGCCTGTGCCAAATTTCACGTTTCTATGACACTGGGAAGTGAGAGAATTAGATTCCGTATGTAAAATTTGGATGCTAATTCTTTTGCGCTTAGAATTGAATAATCGAGTTGGGACCCATTAGCTTTTCATATGTATGACACAATCAATGCTCCTGCCAAATGGGGCGTGGCCTAGCCGAGCTGAAAGATGGCAGCATAATCTCCGCGCTCCGGCTGTTACCACCACGAAACCAACTAAAAAAGCAGCCCTCCGCTTACCTGCAAAGCCACAGCGAGTCCTCCGGTCCTCCCTGCTTCGGAGATGACACGCCGACGTCCCTCCCGGTCTCAACCGAGACGCTTAGAGGAGTTCTTCCTCCCGTCGGAGGTCCCGCGCATGAGAGCCGACAGCCTCCCGGCCTCCCCTGTCTCGGAATCAGCGCACAGAGGAGAGGAGAATGCCGACACTGAAACGGACCCTGCAGAAAGCCGCCCTCTGGACCGGGAACTGCAGGACTCGGTGAGTGAGGAATCTTCACCCTCCCCTCATGACCAGAGAGACAGAGACAGACAGAGTCCCCCAATACATCCTCACACTAAAATGGCGGAGGCCGTACAGTCTCCACAAAACATGGCCACCAACATAAAGATGTGATAGATTCAGGTGTTTCACCCACACAGCAGCCCCGGCCAGAGCAAGTTAAAGCTCCTATACAGGACTTTGAAGCAGGAGATTTGCTACCTGCCAACCCCCACAGCTCACCCCATATGCTAACAGGAGGAAAAAGGCAGAAACCCCCCACACAAGCTCATATCAAAATGGCTGCTACCTCATCTGTGCATACAAAGCAGGGGTCCCAATATACATCGTTCTCCCCGTCGGATAGTCCGCTGAAACAGCGTCCTAGAACAGATGAAGAGAGCGCCCTTGACAATCAACCAGAATCCCTACATAAATTCATAACGGCCCTACCATCGTCATCTCAGCCGGCTTCAGAAGCGTTCATTAAAAACATGGTAGTGGCCCTTAGCGACTCCTTCCAAGCAAGCTTCAGATCTCTCAACTCATCCATAAGAAATACAATCTATTCTATTGGAGAGAGAATGCTCCTGCCAAATCTCAAGTTTCTATGACACCAAGAAGTGAGAGAATTAGATTTCGTACGTAAAATGTGGACGCTAATTCTTTTGCGCTTAGAATTGAACAATCGAGTTGGGACCCATTAACTTTTCCTATTTATTATATAATAATCAATGCTCGTGCCAAATTTTACGTTTTTATGACATCGGGAAGTGAGAGAATTAGATTATGTATGTAAAATTTGGATGTTAATTCTTTTGCGCATAGAATTGAATAATCGAGTTAGGACCCAATAACTTTTTCTATTTATGACATAATCAATGCTCCTGCCAAATTTCGAGTTTCTATGGCACGGGAAAGTGAGAGAATTACATTCCGTACTTAAAATTTGGACGCTAATTCTTTTGCACTTAGAATTGAATAATCGAGTTGGGACCTATTAGCTTTTCCTATTTATGACATAATCAATGCTCGTGGCAAATTTCAACTTTCTATTACACCAAGAAGTGATAAAATTAGATTCTGTACGTAAAATTTGGACGCTAATTCTTTTGCGCTTAGAATTGAATAATCGAATTGGGACCCATTAGCTTTTCCTATTTATGACATAATCAATGCTCGTGCCAAATTTCGAGTTTCTATGTCACCGGGAAGTGAGAGAATTAGATTCCGTACGTAAAATTTGGACGCTAATTCTTTGGCGCTTAGATTTGAATAATCGAGTTGGGACCCATTAACTTTTCCTATTTATGACATAATCAATGCTCGTGCAAAATTTCAAATTTCTATGACATTGGAAAGTTGGAGAATTAGATTCCGTACTTAAAATTTGGATGTTAATTCGTTTTTGCTTAGAATTGAATAATCAAGTTGGGACCCATTAGCTTTTCCTATTTATGACACAATCAATGCTCGTGCCAAATTTCAACTTTCTATTACACCAAGAAGTGAGAAAATTAGATTCCGTACGTAAAATTTGGATGCCAATTCTTTTGCGCTAGAATTGAATAATCGAGTTGGGACCTCTTTACTTTTCCTATTTTGGACATAGTCTATGCTCTTACCAAATTTTATGTTTCTGCGACATCGGGAAGTTGGAGAATTAGTGGCGAGTCAGTCAGTCAGTGAGTCAGTCAGTCAGTGAGTCAGTTAGGGCTTTCGTCTTTATATATATATCTATATCTTCTCGGTTGCTGTCGGCATACACATCTGTTTTGTATAAGAGGTTCTGCAGCAGCTAGGGTGTTGGCTGGGTAATGTGGGTCAGAGTTCTCTGGCAATAGTAGTAGTTTACACTCCTCTTGCCAGAGCTGTCAGTGTGCCCTCCCCTCTCTGGTTGGAGATGCACCTGCTGAAGCTAGCGGACTGTAGTACACTGCTGCGTGAATCACTGGATTCCTTTGTGTTCCCTCACCTGATTTACAGCCCAGTAAGAGCAGCCTCCAGGGGCATAAGTGTGGGCAGTGCTAGGACTTTTACGGACGCAGAGATATCAAATGTTTTTTTGTTTTATTATTTAGATTATTTTATTAAATATCGCAAAAGGGTTCTTTTTTAAACTTTTATTACTTTTTTTAATAATTAGTAAAACCTTATAAAACTTATTTTAACTTTTTTTTAAATCATGCCTTGATAGGCACTCTGCAATGGCAGCCCTGGGGCCTTTCAGAATGCTGGCAGCTGCCATGACAACCGCACAGTGACCCCCGAACATCGGTCGGAGCATTTAAATGCTGCTGTCAGAATTGACAATGGCATTTAAAGGGTTAACAGCTCCGATGAGCGGCACAGCTTATCAGAGCTGCTGCTGGAAGGTTTCAGCTGTAAGAATCAGCCATCACCCGCATTGTAATGGATCGACCCGCAATCACCCACAAACCTGCAGAATGTAACTGTACACCCTGCAGGGGTTAACCGTATTAAATGCGGTGCAAAGCAGCTGGTAAGGCTATTTCTCTCTATGTAACTCGCAGCGTACTAGTTTCTATGCCATTGTCTTGTTGCCCTTTCATTGGCCCCGGTTTAGGTGTGGGGTTAATAGATATCGACGCACGCTCAGCTTTTGTACTGCCACCCTATGGGGACATGTGACGCTCCTTTACTAGTTCCGATTTACGCTTTGACATATGTCTGGGTTGAACATGTGCGCTCATCGGAATTTTGCAAGATGAAGCAGACGACATGGTGTCGGTATTACTGGTTTTCCCATCTTGTCATGATTAAAGCTGTACTCACCTTTTGGGGTAAGTAGTATCTGCTTATTAATGATAGACAATATATGTTCTTACTAAGATGGATTATCGGTGTATTATTGGCACTTGCCTGGTGTTTTCCCTGCTGGATCGTCCCTGTATCAGATATTCCAGTGCATTGGCTTTTACTGCTGATTATTTGCTTCAGGTGTTTCCATGAGCTGTCAGGTGACCATTATTTTATGTTTCTATTGGTGCATTTATGCCTTAAAAAGGTGGTGGGTTACAAACACCATTGTGCCATGAGTCAGAGCTGTGCGGGCTTGAAATGTGTAAGAATATAGACGTAGGTTTATTGGATCGCTTAGGAAGTTTTATATTTATATAAGGTTTATACTTCTACATTCCGTTCCAGGAGATGATTTCTATAATGTAATTGTGCAGATAGATGAACATTTAGGTGTAGTTTACCTCTCATACTTAGTGATCTGGTCTCCGGGGTCTCCATACCCTCGTGTTTCCACACTACAGAGATTCTCATATGTGGATCATTGAATGCATGTTCAGCAATCCGGACAGCGCTGGTGACGTCATATGTGAGCCCATCATCTTGTGTTGTGAAGGTTTGCTCAGGTGATAATTCACGTTCCCTAGACATATATTCCTGGCTCCAAGAGATTTTTAGATATTTAGGGTAAAACTTCTGTAGATTCAGAGTGAACTGAACACGAGATGAATCTGCCATAGTGATCTCTATGGGCGCCAACATCTGGGGTGCAGCTGGAAGAGAAGAAGCAGGAGTCTTAGGCCAGATTCATACTAGTGAATGTACATTTGCGTGCAAAATAGCTGTTTTTAATGTTTTTTGCGCATTAAAAAAAAAAACATGCACCGGCGCTCTCAGCCACTAAAATAACTAATTAGTTTAATGCTTCCAAGATCTATTCATTCTCTGCACAAATGGAGCACACTGCGTTTTTTCTTGCACGGCAAAATTGTGAATGCCATATACGCGCTTGTGAATGAACCCATTGAAATCAATAGGTTTTATTTTCTATGCATGTGTAGTGTCCCAGAATACCATCCTGGTCCCCTCCATAAATGTCATACATGTGTTGTCCTATGTGGAGGCACTGTGCAAAGCCTGTCTTGTTATATCCAGTGTGTGTGTGTTGCACAGCTGCAGCGTTTGAGAGGTTAACAGTAATAAAATCATTGTCTGCATGTATATGTATCAGTTTGTCATGTCATGTGGTGTGAATGAAGGTATAAATAGGAATGTTTGAGAGCTGGAAAACCATCTACCATCTTGTCTTCAGAGAGCGCTAACACAGAGCCGCATGGAAGCACCTTTAGCTTCCATGTAGGTGAAGATGGAGGAAGAAGAGCGACATCCCACAGTGTTTGGAGTGTGGATGTGAGAGGGGTGAGCCCCGTCATCAGAGAGAGGGAGCGCCATACCTAAAAGTTCTAAACGGGTACCAGTTTACACTACAGGCTTTTCCTGTGCAGCCGTTCATAGCTGAGATCACTGCACAGAGGTACTTTGCTGAGTTATGCCCACGCATAAAAATTATATCACCTGCGAACTCACCGCTTGTTTTCTGTCTTGGTGGCTTTCACAGCTCTGTCCCTCTGTAAGGTGGCTTCACACACAGCATTTCTGGAAAACATACTTGTTTTTGATGCAGTTTTTTGAGCCAAAGCCAGAAGTGGATTAAAAAAGAATGAGAAGTATAAAGGGAGGATGTAAACGTCTCCTTCCTGCTGGATCTATCTCTGGATTTGGCTCAGAAAACGGCATCAAAATCTGGAAATGTGGTCTCCAACAAATGCTGTGTGTGAAGTCATGCTAAGGAGATGCTCACACGGGGCGGATTTGACATGAAATGTCTGCAGTGGAGATTCTGCAGCAGATCCACAGCTGAAAGTCTGCATCAAAATCTGTGACATTTGATGCGGATTTTGACATAGTTTTTAACATGGATTTTGCTGTGGAATTCACCCCCTCCTTGGGAAGAGGTGGACTCCATAATGTATCCAATCCTAAAACGGATATGCTGCGGATTTAAATTCCACACCGAATGTCAATTTCCGCACAGGTTTTGTGCGCATCCTTTCCACAGAGAGAGGACAAGGTCTCCTTTACCGCTGCTGTAAATGCCGAAGGATTCGAAGAGGAAATCCGCCCCGTGTGAGCATGCCCCAAGAGTACAGTCCCAGGATCATTCATCACACAACCGTTGTGTGGCTGAGAGCTCTAGCTTGCTGTGGCTCATTAATGATCTATGTGGTTACTAACTGTTCATGGTTAATGGCCGTGCCGCCTCCTTCCGGAGCATTGAGTTCTGCGGATCCCCTTATCTTTTCTGTATGGCACCTGTTGTAGTACTAGATTTGTACTCTCGGATTGTGTTCTGATTTACACTCTGAAGGATAAATATTTTACTGTTTACCTTCATTTACCAAAAGTCAATGAATAAAACTGATCCTTTTTCATAAAGCTGGAGGCAGCTATGTATTTCTATAAATGTATATATACTCACCGATGACTTGTAGCCTCCCTGTGCTTCTCTCTATGGGTTTCTCCAGGGCGGGATGGTTCACCACACATATATATTTTTCCCCCGGTGTGGGAGTGATGGTCAGATGGGCGGTACAGCTGTAGGTGTTATCCTTCGTCACACTCTGGTTAACAGCACTGTTGGCTTCCTCGTAGATGTTAAATTCAACAAGTCTCTGCCATGTCACAGTGATTGCATCTGGGAAATACCCCGAGATATCACACTGCAGGACGGTTGGGACGCCGTGAACTAGACGGGGAATCTGAAGCTCTTCTACAACCGGACGCCATCTGTAATCTATAGAACAGAAAAGGACGGAGAAATAATTCTAAAAAACCTTCAGAACAGACAATACAAAATTATTACACATTTCTGTAAGTTAGCAGATGCAGTGTTCTCCAGCAGATATACACGGACTGGCCTCTTTATTAGAGACCTCATCTAGCAGCACGTTGCACCTCCTCTGACTTTCAGAACCGCAGCAGTTTATTGTGGTGTAATCGTTCTGCAGGAATATCGGCCCCTGCGGACAGGAAACTTCATGTAGTTGCCACAGATTAGATGGAGTTGCTGGCATATAATGTGCAGCTGATAGAAAGGGGTCATCGATTCATGCTGCTTACACCAAATTTTGACCTCCTATCAGCATGGAGAAACAGAAATTTGGACTCATCTAAACCTGGCAATGTTTTTCCCTGCTCAGTAATTCTTTTTTTGCCAGTTTTTGCACACTGGAGTCTCACTCTTAGGGCGCCCACCCACTGGCGATTTTTTTTTCTTTGCGTTTTGCGTTTTTTCTCAAGAGCAATTAGAATTGAATGTACTCCTGTCCACTGGCGTTTTTTTTTGCGGTGCGTTGCGATTTTTAACATAGGAACTGTCAGTTGCATATGTGTCCTTATTTTTCTCCTAATGCACCCATGAATGTCAATGGAAATTAATGGAAAAGGCGCGAAAAAGCCGCGAAAACGCCGTGAAAAACGCACGGAAAACGCGGCAAAAACGCGGCAAAAACGCTGCGGTTTTCACGCACGAAAATCGCAAACGCCAGTGGGTGGGCGCCCTTAGGGCGCCCACCCACTAGCGTTTTTTTTTCACTGCGAAATTCGCACGTTTTTTTTTTCTACAGGGGGTCTATGGGACTTGTAAAGCTAAAATCGCGATCGCGCAAAATCGCGATTTACCGCGAAATCGCGATTTTAGCTTTACAACTCCCATAGCCCAAAGACCCCTGCAGAAAAAAAAAAACGCTGCGAATTTCGCAGTAAAAAAACGCTAGTGGGTGGGAGCCCTTATAGCCCATCTGTGCTAAGGAACGATGAGTAAGGGATCCTTCATACTGGCGAGTGTGATATCAGGCTGTGATGCACAGCCAGATATCGAGCTCCCCACCATGTGAAAGCCCCATGGATGAGAGGCTTCTTTATGTGAAGGAATTCCCCAGTGCAGCTGTCACAGCCACGGCAGGAGTTCTTCCATCGCATTCAATGGGGTTGGCGCGGCTGCTGCTGACCTCACTGACAACGATGGGCGATCTTGCAAAAAGTTAGGTCAGGCTGCGATGTGTTTCTTGCATAGCATCATATTGCGGTGCCAAGCAGGAAAATATCGCTAATGTGAATGAAGCCATTCAAAAGAATGGCTTTCATATTTGTGCGTCTCGCAACGCACAAATCTCGCACGATGCTATGCATTCAGACACGTTTATTTGAGCACCATAGTTGTATTTGGCTGCTCCTGACTTTGCGCTGTCTGTTAGTCAGGGCGATTTCGGACATCCTCCTCTGACTCCTTTCGGAGATAAGTTGTTTCTGTTCACAGGTTCCCCTTTTGCCGGATATACTGTGTACAGTTCTAGACACTGATGCTCAGGGAAGATGTTGGAGTGCTTGAGGGGGTTCAAAGATGGGCAACAAAATCAATAAACAGAATGGGAGGACAGGAATACCCATGTTATAGTAATAATACATGTATTATCTATATATATATAAAGACGAAAGCCCTCACTGACTCACCAAAAGTTCTCCAACTTCCCGATGTCGTAGAAACATGAATTTTGGCGCAAGCATAGATTATCTCCAAAATAGGAAAAGTAATTGGGTCCCAACTCGATTATTCAATTCTAGCGCAAAAGAATTGGCATCGAAATTTAACGTACATAATCTAAATCTCTCACTTCCCAATGTCATAGAAACTTAAAATTTGGCACGGGCATTGAATATGTCATAAATAGGAAAAGCTAATGGGTCCCAACTCGATTATTCAATTCTATGCGCAAAAGAATTAGCGTCCAAATTTTACACGCGGAATGTAATTTTTTTCACTTTCCGGTGTCATAGAAACAGGGAATTTGGCACGAGCATTGATTATGTCATAAATAGGAAAAGCTATTGGGTCCCAACTCCATTATTCAATTCTATGCGCAAAAGAATTAGCGTGCAAATTTTACATGCAGAATGTAATTTTCTTACTTTCCGGTGTCATAGAAACAGGAAATTTGGCACGAGCATTGATTTTGTCATAAATAGGAAAAGCTAATGGGTCCCAACTCCATTATTCAATTCTATGCGCAAAAGAATTAGCGTCCAAATTTTACGTGCGGAATGTAATTTCTTCACTTTCCGGAGTCATAGAAACGGGAAATTTGGCACGAGCATTGATTATGTCATAAATAGGAAAAGCTAATGGGTCCCAACTCCATTATTCAATTCTATGCGCAAAAGAATTAGCGTCCAAATTTTACGTGCGGAATGTAATTTTCTCACTTTCCGGTGTCATAGAAACGGGAAATTTGGCACGAGCATTGATTATGCCATAAATAGGAAAAGCTAATGGGTCCCAACTCCATTATTCAATTCTATGCGCAAAAGAATTAGCGTCCAAATTTTACGTGCAGAATGTAATTTTCTCACTTTCCGTTGTCATAGAAACGGGAAATTTGGCACGAGCATTGATTATGTCATAAATAGGAAAAGCTAATGGGTCCCAACTCCATTATTAAATTCTATGCGCAAAAGAATGAGCGTCCAAATTTTACGTGCGGAATGTAATTTTCTCACTTTCCGGTGTCATAGAAACGGGAAATTTGGCACGAGCATTGATTATGTCATAAATAGGAAAAGCTAATGGGTCCCAACTCCATTATTCAATTCTATGCGCAAAAGAATGAGCGTCCAAATTTTACGTACGGAATGTAATTTTCTCACTTCCCGATGTCATAGAAACATGAAATTTGGCACAAGCATTGATTGTGTCATAAATAGGAAAAGCTAATAGATCCCAACTTGATTATTCAATTCTAAGCGCAAAAGAATTAGTGTCCAAATTTTATGTACGTAATCTAATTCTCTCACTTCGTGACGTCATTTTATATAAAGGAAATGTCGCATGGTTACCTCCACGTGGTGTTTTCTGGGTAACGCAGAGAACTATGCAAAATGGTGAACATATGTTTTTCCTCAGTATCTCTAAAGTAACCACGACTTCATAAGATTTTCCGTGTGAACACCAGATAAACACCAGTAAAAAATTAACTCGGGCGAAGCCGGGTATATCAGCTAGTATTGTATATAATTGTCACATGTTTCTCACATCACCCTATGCAAACAAACATAGATAGATAGATAGAGAGATAGATAGATAGATATTGGTGTATCTTCCTTCTTAGTGAATAGCTAGCATCTAAACGTTAACTTGTTCAAGTTATACACTGAAATGTATTAGATGCTGGCACATACTGAGATAGCAGATTCTGACCCCCTCTATTCGAAGAGAAGCTATTAGAACAATAAACACAGAATAAATCTATTCTCCATTCTAAGTTTCTTTTCTTAGGAATCACATGTTTACTAGTAACGCACACCTTAAAGCGTTAGCATATGTTAAACCATTAGCACCTAGAGCCAATCATGAGTTCTTAAGATTTCAAGGGACATGTATTTCTGATGCTGCGTCATCTAGGGTATATTTGTATCATGATGATGTGAATAAAGTAGAAGAGCTTCATTGTCATATGATACTAGCTGGTGTCATGTGTCAGTGATTTGTGTACACAGACTTCTCACATATAATTTGTAGCAGGTAAAGAAACACTGTATGGAATTGCTTTGAAATTCCCCTAACACACATCAAAATTGGGATTATTCACTCTGGAAAAAAAAGACGGTTAAGGGGCGATCAAATAACTATGCATGAATACATTAGGGGACAATACAAGGATCTTTTCCATGATCTGTTTATATCCAGGACTGCGACGGTAACAAGAGGGCGTCTTTTACATCTAGAGGAAAGAAGGTTTCATCACCAACATAGAAGTGGGTTCTTTACTGTAAGAGCAGTTAGACTGTGCAACTCTTCGCCTGAGGACATGGTGATGGCAAAATCCATTGAGGAGTTTAAGAGGGGACTAGATGCCTTTCTAGAGCGCTATGACGTTACAGAATATAGACATTAACTAACCAACGGGGTTGTTAATCCAGGTCTTTTTTTTTTTTTTTTAGGTCTTTGAGTCAGGTAGGAACTTTCAAATCCTTGATCCAAAAATTATTCTAACTGCCACTAGTGTCGGGAAGGATTTTTTTCCCCCAATGGGCTAAATTGGCTTCTGCCTCATTGTTTTTTTTTTCCTTCCTCTGGACCAACAAGGGGAGAGTGGGGGGTGGAAACAGGCTGAACTAGATGGACATTGTCTCGCTTCAGCCTAACATACTATGTTACTATCCCCTTTCGCTGGATATTTTTCCTGACTCATGCCATTCTTGGTATGCCCTCCACAGCATTACACGAGAAAACCCCACGCGGTTGGCGGTGAAATCCTGGCTCCAACTAGTCTAGCTTCGATGACCTGAACTTGTTGGAATGTTGGAAGTCGCACAGATCGCTGGATTTTCCCATCTAAGGCCCTATGTTTATGGGCGGACTTGATTAGCAGAATCCGCGTGTGGCACCTGCGCACGAGATCTGCAAATCAAGCCACCCATAGGGAAGCACTGAGTGTCCTTATTTTATTTAAGGCCTGCGGATTTGTTTTTATTTGATTTGCGAATGCCACGAATGGATAATAAATTGTAGCATGCTCAATTTTACTACGGATCAGTTTTTTTCTGCGCCGATGACCCGCAGTACATCTGCGCAAAAAAAAACGCAATCCACGATCTCCCGCCAGCTATAAAAAAATCTATTTGATGACTCGCAGTGCATCCGCTGCGGAAATCCGCATGAAAAATCTGCACGTGCCGTGGACATGAGGCCTAATGTGGATTTACATGGAAACTGATCCACAGAAAACTTATCTCGTGATTTTATGCTGCACTCCAGGATCACGGGGAGAATTTCCATACAGGGGAGCACAAATCATTAGAGGGCCAGAAGCTAATGAGGGGGCTGTTCAGTGTATGTTGCTGTCAAATTCGACCACAAGACTTTAAGAGCACAGTGATAAAATGTACACCCTATTATATAAAATGCAATAGTATTAGAGGTCAGCGAGGAGGTAACATCCCGCTCCTCACCTGAATCTCTGATAGACAGCTCCCTGGATTCCGGGATCTCCATATATAACAGTATTAGGGGTCAGCGAGGAGGTAACATCCCACTCCTCACCTGAATCTCTGATAGACAGTTCCCTGGATTCTGGTCTCTCCATATATAACAGTATTAGGGGTCAGCGAGGAGGTAACATCCTGCTCCTCACCTGAATCTCTGATAGACAGCTCCCTGGATTCCGGGCTCTCCATATATAACAGTATTAGAGGTCAGCGAGGAGGTAACATCCCGCTCCTCACTTGAATCTCTGATAGACAGCTCCCGGGATTCTGGGCTCTCCATATATAACAGTATTAGGGGTCAGCGAGGAGGTAACATGCTGCTCCTCACCTGAATCTCTGATAGACAGCTCCCTGGATTCCAGGCTCTCCACATATAACAGTATTAGAGGTCAGCGAGGAGGTAACATCCCGCTCCTCACCTGAATCTCTGATAGACAGCTCTCTGGATTCCAGGGTCTCCATATATAACAGTATTAGGGGTCAGCGAGGGGGTAACATCCCGCTCCTCACCTGAATCTCTGATAGACAGCTCCCTGGATTCCAGGCTCTCTATATAGAATAGTATTAGGGGTCAGCGAGGAGGTAACATCCCGCTTCTCACCTGAATCTCTGATAGACAGCTCCCTGGATTCCAGGCTCTCCATATATAACAGTATTAGAGGTCAGCGAGGAGGTAACATCCCGCTCCTCACCTGAATCTCTGATAGACAGCTCCCTGGATTCCGGGCTCTCCATAGATTCATGTTCCCACGTCACTCGTACTGTGAATCCTGGATCCTTGTGACGATCCTCTGTGATTCGGACCTCACTGGAGATGTTGTAGGTTCTGTCAGGATTATCGGCCAATGACTCAGTGGATGATATGACGTCTTCTGATCCTCCCACTCCGCACCTCCATGTAATCCTGATGCTTTTAGGATAAAAGTTCTCCAAGTTGAGCAAATACTTCATCTTCCCGGAGATACACAGACTTCTCATCACCGGCTGTGACAGCCTGGGCTTTACTGAAATGTGAAGCATAGCCACATGTCACATGAGTTATAGCAAGGCCGAATGCACACAGCTGGGTCAGATTTTTGACTGAGATCTCACAGCGGAATCAGACCCTGTACCCTAGCAGTAACCCCCACATACCTGTCACGTTGTCTTCTCTCTGCTCTGAGGATGTACCGTCTGGCGCACCACCGCACGTGCACAGTGCAAAGAATGACACGCCATCGCGCTGGTGATGACACGGATCTGCGGCGACTTTTTGTGGGATAGACGGCTTCCATTGACTGCAATGGAAGCTGTCCATGCGAGGCTTGCACTAGAATAAGACATGCTGCGATTTTGCCCCCGCAAGCGGAAAATCGCATTGATTTCCACTTGTGGGCATAGGAAAGCTTTTTGCAAACCATGTCTAAGGGGAGAATTTGCCGCGGGATCCGGAGGCGAAAGCTCGCTCTGGATCCTGCAGTCCAAATACGCCCATGTGCAATGGGCCTAATAAATGGATTGTAGAATCTATTACAGAAGCTGAACATTCCCACTATTAGTAGACTCTTGCAGAGCAAAGATAGTTTTTGTGTGATGCTTAACTCGTCCCACCAAAGTATGTTATCTCTTTATGCCCTATCCACGGAATAGGGGATAACTTGCTGTTCACCGATCCTAAGAATGCCCCTCAATAAACAAAGTAGCGGTCACACATGCGCATTGAAGCTGCATTATTTTCAACGAAAATACCAGAGTTAGCCGAGGGCTTGAACTTGGCTGTCTGCAACGATCCTATAGAAATGAATGGAGCTGTAATGCACATGTGTGACTACTACTCATTCAGGAGCGCTCCAGATGGCCATTCTTGAGATTGATGGGAGCCTCACTTGTCAGAACCCAATCAATCCTGTGCATGGGGAATAATTTACTCTGGCGGGACGCCCCTTTAACCTCTTCAGTGGCGGGTTTCTTACCACCCAGTCAGACTCACCAGAGCAGGTTTTTTAAATGGGCCAATCATTCAATTTCAACTAATTTTCCAGTGGCGTTCCAAGAGCCATAACTTTATCATTTCCCCATTGACAGCCATATGAGGGCTTGTTTTTTGTGGGACAAGTTGTACTTTTTGATTGCATCATTTTTGGATATATATAATGTATTGCAGAGATTGGGGAGAAAAAAATAAATTCTGCCATTTTTTTTTTGGATTTCATTTTTACGGCGTTCAGTGTTCAAAATAAATATTGTGATAACGTTATTCTCTGAGTCGGCACGATTCCGGCGATACCAAATGTATGCAATTTTTTATGTTTTGCTAACCCATTAAGGACCAGGCGTGATAAATATACGGCGCCTGGTCCTAGGCTTAACCCCTTAGTGACCAAGCCTGTTTGCACCTTAATGACCAGGCCAAATTTTGCAAATCTGACATGTGTCACTTTAACATGGAAAAACACCAGAAAGGTTTTGCATATCCAAGCGATTCTGACATTGTTTTTTCGCCACATGTTGTACTTCATTTAGGCGGAAAAAAAAGGACCGATAGAATTTGTGTTTATTTATTAAAAGCGCCAAAATTGGGAACATTTTGAAAAAAATCGTCATTTTTCTCACATTTCCAACTGCAATATCTCAAATATGTGCAAACATAATATATAGAGATGAGCGAACGTACTCGGTAAAGCACTACTCGTCCGAGTAATGTGCTTTATCCGAGTATCTCTCAGCTCGTCCTGAAAGATTCGGGGCGCACCGCTGCTGACAGGTGAGTTGCGACGGGGAGCAGGGGAGAGCGGGCGGGAGAGAAGGAGAGAGAGATCTCCCCTCCGTTCCTCCCCGCTCTCCCCTGCAGCTCCCCGAATCTTTCAGGACGAGCTGAGAGATACTCGGATAAAGCACATTACTCGGACGAGTAGTGCTTTACCGAGTACGTTCGCTCATCTCTAATATAGAAATTTTTGCTAAGATTTATATTTCCATCCGTTTACTTTATTTTGGGCGCACATTGGAAAAGCTATCGTTTTTTTAACCATTTAGAAGACGTACAAATTTAACATTACTTTTCAGCATTTTGAGGAACATTTTGTTTTCCTACACCAAGCCAAGATTGGAAAGGCTCATAGGAGTCAAAATGATAGATACCCCCACAAGTGACCCCATTTTAAAAACTACACCCCTTAACGTATTCACTGAGGGGGGTCATTAGTATTTTAACCTCACAGTTTTTTTTTTTAGTAGTCAATGCAATTTAGAAGAGAAAAACTAAAATTTCATATTTTTGCAAATATGTCATTTTAAAGACAGGACTTTTTTCTATAGTACACATGAAAATGAGGATTTGCACCCCAGAATGGATACCCCTGTTTGTCCCGTGCTCAGAAACATACCCATTGTGGCCCTAGTATTACGTCTGTATGCACAATTGGGCCCAAAATGAAAGGAGCAACCGGTGGCTTTCGGAACAGAGAAGGAGATTTAGGCCTTATTGCACACTTGTAGAGCCATTGAGTGACCAAAACGATGGAGATCGCCTACAAGTGACCCCATTTTGAAAAGTAGACCCCTTAACAAATTTATATAGTGGTACGATGACTTTTTTGACTTCACAGTTTTTGAATTAATCTAAGCCAAGCCGAAGGAAAAAATTATGATTTTCATTTTTTTGGCAATTGTTTCAATTTAAAAACAGTTTTTTTTGTACAGTGTACATAGGAATGAAGACGTTCACCCCAAAATGGATACCCCTGTTTGTCCCGTGTTCAGAAACATACCCATTGTGGCCCTAATCTACTTACAGGACACATGGCTAGGCCCATAATGGAGGGAATGCCCGCTGGATTTCAGGGTACAACTGAATAAATTCCAGGCCCCATTGCCCACTTATACGGAAAAAAATTGACTTCCTAAAAATAATCCCCCCCCCCGCCATCCCCATTTTTTGGCATTCCCTAAATATTAGATAAAACGCATTTTATATTATTACTTTTATGTCCGAAGACAGGGGTAACTACGGAGGCTGGTTGGGTTGGGCACATGGGGCAAGAAAACTGGGTATTTCCCCTCCTCTCATGCTTTTTGGGGGGTATTTCGTAACCTCAGCGGCAGGGATGGGGTGTAAAAAGTGGCTCTCTGTGAGGCTTTGTAATCTTGCTGCGGTGCAGCGGTCTCACAGAGAAGGCGCTCAACAAGCTGCTCCTGGAACTGCAGGAAGGCGAGCGTTCCCGGGGCTTCTTGTAAATTACGGATTACAGGTAGCGGTCTGAATAACGCCGGGCTCACACGGCCGTATGCAGAATCCGCTTGCGGAGACCCGCAGCGGATTCCAGCTGTGAGCTCGGCTGTGACCTTGTGTACGGCCGCGTAATGTACTGCGCATAACTGCCTACTCACACAGGCGGTCATGCGCAGTACACCGTTGTTTGTTTATATTTCCCGTGCTGTCGCTTAGAGATGACGCGGGTACACGCAGCCCGTACACAATGTATTTGCACATGGACTGCGAGTATATCCGCGGTCATAGAGCACAATGGGCTCTAGGTCGCGGATATCCGCGGTAAAATATAGCATGCCGTGTTCTGTTTCTGCGAGTGGATTCTGTAATTCCGAGCCACTAATTGGGGGGAATTGTGTAATCCAATGCATGTGATTGATCCGTGGATTACCGCTGATCAAGCGCATGCAGAACCCGTAATTCCTCTCCGGTCATGTGTGACCGGCCTAATGTTATACCGCTAATTTATCACGTGACCGGGGACCGCTCAACGAGGCCTGCGGTCACTGCTCCAAGCACTCAGCGACCGTTGGTCGCTGGAAGCAAGGAGATTTAAAATTTCCTGGGCTCCCCGGCTCCTGCGAATGTGTCCGGCATTTTGCCGGCGGGCGCATGCACAGCAGCCGGAAGGGTCCATGGAGGATAATCGCATGTGGATTCAAATGCAGAAGCCTCCGAGAAGATGTTTCATCTCCCCCCACCGATCTCATTGGTGAGGGGAGATGAAACTTCCACTTTTTTAAGAACTTTTACGTGATCGCCATTATGCATTGGATAACGACGATCACGTAACCAGTAACCGCATACCGCGGCTCCCCGTGACATCTCTTTGGTAGCCAGGAGCAGGGAGATTTTAAATTTCTTTGGCAATCTTTCACTTTTGCGCATGCGTCCGCCATCATGCTGACGGGCGCATGCGCCGAATCTGGGGTAAGGTCCACGGATCAACATCCCACCAGGGAACAAATCCGGGGACCTTGGGTACGTAATTTCATCCCCCCTTACGGATACGATCCGTAAGGGGAGATGAAATTTTAACTTTATAAACTTTTTTTAACTTTTAACTTTTTTTTTTTTAAACTTTTTAACTTTATATGATCACCGTTATCTGATGGATAACGGTGATCATATGACTGGAAACCACATACAGCGGCCCCCAGTCATATTTCCCTGCACTCGGCTATCTGTGACAGCCGGGTGCAGAGAGATTTTGAATTTGCCGGGCTCGCCGGCCTTCTTCGCATGCGCACCACATCGGCGCATGAGCAGAAGCCAGCGGGGGGGCCCGAGACCGGCTGGAGGACATGGAGGAAGCGGGGTGAGTATTTTCACCTTCCCTCATGGATCCGATCCATGAGGGGAGGTGAAACTTTTTTTTTTTTTAACATCTTTCTTCACTTTTCCGCGATCGCCGTTATCCATTGGATAACGGCGATCGCGGTACTGGGGACAGCTCACCGCGGTCCCTGCTGACATCTCCTGCCTCCCGGCTAGCTACAGTAGCCGGGAGCCAGGAGATTTTAAATTTCCCGCGCCACCGGGCCTTCTGCGCATGCGGCTGATGTAATGCCGCCTGTCGCGCATGCGCAGAAGGCTGGCTTCGGGGCCCGGAGGACCAGGACAGCGGGGAGCAGCGTGCCGGACCCGGTTAAGTAATTTCAGCTGCCCTGATGTATCCGATCCATCAGTGCAGCTGAATCTTTAACTTTTTAAAAACTTTTTTTTCACTTTTATGCAATCGGCGCTATCGATTGGATAGCGCCGATCGCATTACCGGGGGGGGGGGGGAGGTCCCTGCAGCCCGGGATGACAGCTCCATGCTGTCGGCTACCTGCGGGCAATGACAGCATGGAGCTGTGACGTCCAGAGCCCGAGGGGCTTTATTCTCTGTAGGATGCATGTTTTTACGTCCTCAGAAAATAAAGCCCACTTCGGGAGGACGTAAAAACACTATGGCCCGGTCGTTAAGGGGTTAAAGCACCGCCGATAGTAAAATTACGGCGGCGCTTTAAGCCTTCTGCTCTGCAATCAATTAGAGGCAGGATGGTCTGTCAGCTGTTAGTGACAGCTGATAACCCGGAGGAGAAGGCAGCAGGGTTTTTTAACCCTTCCTGCCTTTTTCTTCCCGGAGTACACAGTGCTCAATGAGCGCGATGTACTAGAAAGTGAAAGCACAATGTAACTTTCACTACGGGGGTCATGTGACAGCCGGCACCAACCAAAACCGTTGCCGTATGCACCCTGTAAACCAAAACCATACGTACTATATATCAAAACATCCGAAACAAATAGTGGAACCCCATCCCATATATTTTAGCATAAATACACTAAGTAAAAAAAATTACTATAAGGCCTCATGTCCACGGGGAAAATCAGATCCGCTGCAGATTCTCAATGGAGAATCTGCAGCGGGTCCCTCCTGCCCCGCGGACATGAGCGCCGAAAATAGCAATTTAAAAGCATTTACCTATCCGGCGCGGGCGGGAAAGGTCAGCTGTTCCTCACGGCCGGATCTTCATTTTCGGCCGGCGGATGAATTCCTGACGCTGGCGGCACGTCGCCGGCACGTCGTCGACGTGCCGCGCGCATGCGCCGGGCACATCCGCCGAGCCGAAGCAAGGGAGATGCGGCCGTGAGGAAGAGCAGAGCTTCGCGGCCCGCTGCGGGTGAGTAAATGCTTTAAATTCCTATTTTAGGTCTCCCGCGGATCCGGACGGTTTCCATAGGCTTCAATAGAAGCCCGCGGGAGCCGTCCCCGCGGGAGACCCGCATGAAAATGGAGCATGGTCCAGATTTTTTCATGCTCCATTTTTTTTAAAATCACTTTTATTGACGATCCGCGGGTATTTATGTACCCGCGGGTGGTCAATGCATCCCTATGGGATGCGGATCCGCATGCGGGAGATCCGCTGCGGATCCTAAATCATATTTTCCCCGTGGACATGAGCCCTAAATGTTTTAAAAAAATCATTGTTTTAGCATTTTACCCCCAATAAAACCCCAAAACAGCGATTTTTAGCGGTCAGTGAAACAGATATTTAAAAAAATAAATAAATGTCCCTATATGTCAAGGAAAAGAAAAACGCAGTAAAAATAATTTTGGTACCTAAAGGAAACAAAATAGGGCAGTAAAACCACCACATGGGTAAAATCCCTAAAAAGTGTCTGGTCCTTAAGGTACAAAACAGCCTGGTCCTTAAGGGGTTAAAGGTTTGCTCTTGTGTCGCAACATTCCAAGAGCCAAGAGGCGTAGCAAGAATAAAACAGTGGTTTTATATAAACCGACAGACCCTTTGTTCTATACTAATCCTTTAACCTTTGGAGCGTAGGGAAGAATATCTATTTGTATCAAGCCCTGGTTATCCAATGGGCTTTCCTTCCCGGGCCGCCTCTCCAGCCATGGGGATTAGGTGAGAGGAGGATGATAAGCCACTTTGGACACTAGGTGCCGGCGGATATCCCAATTGGGGTGATTCGCTAGGCAGCAGGTGAGTGCCAACATACTTATCTATTTGGACGGTGTGTGTTTTTCGGATGAGGCGCTGAACATTGTCTATTTTTTGTTTCCAAGAGCCGTATTAATGTTATTTTTCCATTGTCAGCGCTCTAGAAGGCCTTGTTTTTTGCGGGATGATCTCTAGTCTTCATTTATCTATTCATTTTTAGAAAACACGTAGAATTTTGATCGCTTTTTATTCCATTTTTTCTAGGGGCAAGATTAACAAAATCTGTAATGCTGGCATGTTTTTTATTTTAATTTTTCACTGCATTCTCTGAGCAGTATAAACAATATATTAAAGTAATTCTACTGGCCGGTACGATTCTTTTTTGCTACTTTTTCATAGTTTAAAAAAAAAAAAAAACAGAGCTGTGTAAGGGGTTTTATTTTGTGGGATGAGTTGTACTTTTTATTACTACCATTTATTGATCTGCGCAAAATTTTGATCACTTTCTATTCCATTTCTTGTATTTTTGCCATGTTTCATTTTTTTTTTTTCATGCCGTGCGCCCTGCATTTAAACGTCTTCCCGCTCCAGGACATACATTAACATCCTGCAGCATCGGGGTATGTATGCAGAGAGATCGCGGCACAACCTCTCTTCTTACAGTGCGGATGTCAGCTGTTTATTACAGCTGACACCCGCGGGCAATAGTCGCAATTGTACAGTATTACGTCATACGGCAGTTAAAAAAAAAAAAAAAGTAATACAAGTTTAAAATCACCCCCCTTTTGCCATATCTATAATAAAAAAAATCTAAATCATAAAAGAAAAATACATATTTGGTATCACCGCGTCCGTAAAAGTCCATTCCATCAAAGCAATGCATTATTTACCCCGCAAGATGAACGTAGTCCAGAAAAAAAAATAAAGAACGCCAGAAATGCACTTTTTCAGTCACCATGTCTCCCAGAAAAAATGCAATAACAAGCGATCCAATTTTTTACGGTAAATTTATATAACAAGATTTTGTCATTACCGTAAGATCTCTTTCTTGTCTCGTTCATTGGGGAACACAGCTGAAGACCATGGGTATAGCTACTCCCACGAGGAGGCAGACACTAAGCAGAGAAAGTGTTAATTCGTCCTGCTAGCTATACCCGTCCTGCAGGCACCAAGCTAATCAGTGTGTATGAAAGCAGTAGGAGGAGCAGGATACAAAAACAAGTCAATAACAAGCTACCAAACGAATACTCCAACAAGGAGAATACATGTGAAAATACTAATACGGCATGGGTGTGTGCTGTGTCCCCCAATGAACGAGGCAAGAAAGAGATTTTACATTAAATACAAAATATTGTTTTCTCATCCCTATCATTGGGGTACAGAGCTGAAGATCGTGGGACATTCCAGAACAGTCCCTTGTGGGCAGGAATAGTGAGTCAGTTTATAGCAGTCAGTAAAATTCTTTGGCTGAGGGATGCCTCATCAATGCAAAAGTATGCACTCTGTAAAATTTAGAAAAGGTGTGCTAAGTCGTCCATGTAGCCGCCTTATACACATGAATAGTGGAATAACTGCGTACCGCCCATGAAGCCTTCACTGCCCAAGTACAGTGTGCCGTAATGCGTAACATGCTCTGCCTTTGGCACAGTAAGCCTCTACCACAGCTGATTGGATCAAGCGAGAGATAACCACTTTGGATGCCACAAGACCGTATCTTGGGCCATTAGGAATCATGAACAGAGTCAGAATGTCTGAAAGGAGCCATCTGAGAAAGGTAGATCGACAAGGCTCGCACAAGATCTAATTTGTGCAGAGCACGCTCTCTCAGATGAGCTGCGGAGGAACAGAATAAAGGCAGAACGATGTCCTCATTGAGATGGAATGCAAATACCACCTTCGGTAGAAAAGAGGGGACTGGACACAGGACCACCTTGTCTTGATGGAAGACAGGCAACGGCGGTTTGGTTGATAATGCCATGAGCTCAGAAACTCGATGAAATATAGGTGACTGCTATCAAGAAGGGCACTTTCCAGGTTAACAGATGAGCTGGCACCTCCCTCAATCACCCCAAGGGATGAGACTGTAGCACATCCAGCACAAAATTAAGGTCACAAGGTGGCACCGGAGAATGGTATAGAGGAGCGACGTGCTCGCCCCCTTGCAGGAATGTACGCATGGCTCAGTTTGAGGCCAGTGGGCATTGCAAACGTATGAATAGCAGATTTTTGTCCTTTTAAGGAACCAAGGCTCAAGCCCATATCCAGACCCTCCTGTAGAAGGGACAGGAGGCCAGACAGAAAAAAAGCATAGGGTGAAAATTGGGTTTTCACCACAGAAAGAAAATCTTCCAAACCAGATGGTAAAGCCTAGATGAGGGTGGCTTTCTAGCCTTCAACATGGTTTGAATGACAGGTTTCGTAAATTCCCGGACTCTCAAGACCGCAGCTTCTATAACCATGCTGTTAAACAAAGTGTGCATAAATTCAGGTGGATAAGGGTCCCTATAAGAGAAGATGCTTTTGAACAGAGAAATGCCACATGTAGTCTATGAGTAGATTGACAAGATCTGCATACCACGCCCATTGGGGGGACAATCTTGGGTGATTAACATCACCAGGAGCACTTCCATCTTGACCTTCTTGAGAAGTTAAGGGATTAGTGGAAAAGGGGGAAAAACATATGGAAACTGGAATTATGTCAATGGAATTACTAGTGCATCAATCGCTCGAGCTTGGGGATTCTGAGATCTGGCCATAAAGATTGGCAGCTTGCGATTGATTCTGAATATCATGTGATCAACATCCAGCTGACACAACTTTTCATTAGAGCTCAAAAGACTTCAGGATGTAGCTACCATTAACCCGGATTGACTGTCTTCCTGCTGAGAAATTCGGCTATCCAATGGTCTACTCCCAGTATGTGGACTGCCGAGAGCACTACAAGATGATCTTTGGCCTAGGTCAAGATCTTTTGCTACTTCTGCCATAACCCACGTGCTACGGGTTCCGCCTTGATGATTTATGTATGTAACAGTCGTCGCATTGTCTTGTCTGGTTTTACCCAAACTAGGTGACCAGTCAGCTGGGGTGTGAAGTAATGAAGCGACAGGAGAATAGATGAAGTTCCAACATGTTTATCGGCATTCTGGCTTTCTGTTTGGTTCACGTGCCATGTGCAACTCAATTTCTTAGAGTATGCCCCCAGCCTAAGAGACTAGTGTCTGGTGAATGTCTGCCATTGAAGGGCCAGAAAAGAGCATCCCAGATAGATCTGTGGGGGATATAGCCACCAACAAAGGGAGTTCCAGGAATTCCAGATGCTGCAATGGTGTAAGGAATGGCTTAGGATGGTTAATGATCCACTCAAACCAGGACAGAGTGTCGATGGCGAATCAGATAAATCATTGATGTGCGCAAAGGATGGGGACAAAAAGATCGGCATCATTGATGTTGATGGATTACAGGAACTCCTCCGATTCCATGAATGCAGTGACCCATCTCAGCAACCACATGCGAAAGTGATGAACCTTCACACAGTGATTCAACTTCTACAGGTTCAGAGCTGCTCTGACAGAGCCATCTTTTTTGAGTACACAAATGGGTTAGAATAGAAACCCGTAGAGCATTGAGAAGGAGGCTCCGGAATGATGACACATTGCGAAAACAGGTTGTGTATAGCATGAGTAAAGGCACTGGCCTTTAAAGGAGACCTCATAATTCTGGAGCTGAAGAAGTGATTACGGGGGGGGGGGGGGGGAGGGAGCTGCACTGCAAATTCTATGGCGTAACCTTCTGAAATTACCTACCAAACCCAGGCATCTGAGACATGGGCTAAGTCTCCCTGAATAGGGAAAGTTGTCTCCCCACCGTCAATGAATTGAGTGTGCGAGGCCCCCTTCATGTGGAAGATTTTGTTGGGGATGGCTTTGCAGGCTGTGGGCGTGGATACCAGGAAGGTCTGTGTTTGAAAAAGGGCCTTCGTTTTTGTTGTTGTGAGGTTTTCTTATTGTCCAAGCTGCGAGGACTATGACAATGAAAGGAACAGAATTAAAGTAATTTCTTCTGTGGAGGCCTGGCACAAATAGAACGGTTCTGTGGCAAATTAGAACTTTTTCCACCTGTGGTGTCGGAAATTATCTTATCCGGTCTGGTGACAAACAGATGCGAGCCAACAAGGGGAATGCTTGTTAAGGACCTTTTTGAGGAGGCATCTGATTCCCAAGATTTAAGTCACAGTGTCTGGCATGTGGCTACTGAAGCTGCCTCAGTGCATGCTAAGAGCATGGCCGCATCCAGGGAAGCTTCACAGATAAACTTTCCCGCCTGACACAACGTCTGTTAATTTTTCCCGGAAAGAATACCTCTGTGCAATTTGCTTGACCTATTCAGTAGTGACCTTACTGACCCAAGTAGAGGCAAAAACTGGCCTGAGAGCCTAACCTAGTGCCTCAAGGGAGGTCTAAGGGAGGTCTTTGCCAGAGACTCAATCTTCTTGTCGCGCATACCCTGAAAAGATGAGGTGTCTACCATAGGTAGAGTGGTGTGTATCGTCAAACAGGACACAGGTGCATCAACTGATGGTGAAGACTATTATTTCTTCACTAACTCCTCTGGAAAAGGAAACATGAGGTCTAGACGCTTAGGTTTAGTAAAGCGTATGTTGGAAATGTTCCATCCACTGGTTAAAACATCCTCAAACTCCTTATAAGGAGGAAATGTCTTTGGAGATCACTTTGGACGACTAAAAGGAAAAAGATGCCACTGAATAGATGTCGAGTCAGACAGCTGAAATGTGTCCTTCACAGTAGTTATCAGGCTGTCCACCATAGTGGAAAGTTTGGAAGCCTGTTCCTCGTCCAGGTCGGAATCAGAGAGGGACTCAGACAGTTCACCCTCTGAGCGACTATTGTTTCTGGAAGACGACTCTGAGTGTGTCCCGGGAAGTGCTAGCTGGGAAGATGATGAGATGTGGATGAATGCAGTGAGATGGAAGGTCTATTCTGTTTCTGTAGTCTACGACAGGAGGATTCCTGCCTGACGGAGTTGTCTCCGTCGGATACATTCTGAACAGGGGACTCGTAACATGGTCCAACCTGTTTAAAATTGTAGTAGGCACTGAGACTGCTTATGACAGGGAGTGAGGCCATTCTGATCCGGTAGTCGGTCAGGGCTGGGTGGGGGGGTGTGCCTGTAGTAGGCTTTTTGGCCACCTGCCATGAGGGAATACAGTTAGAGCAAAACGGCTCAAACTGCCCGCATGTACATTTTGTTTTACAGTGAGAGCACGCATAATATGTGGCTCTGGCTGATCCCTGTCTGGAATCTTGTGTTCTGAAGTCGGACATGGCGCTAGAAACTGTTGTACCCTACTACTGCAAGATATACTGCAGGACAGGTAAAATAGCAGAGGGGGCTAGCCGCTAGGCAAAGTTTACTCAATCTGTAGCTGATCTGGGGAGCTCAGGACCAAAGGATCACTGTAGAACGGTCCAATTCTTCATTGAAGAATGATGCTGTCTGGAAACTGCTGTAAACACCACAGATCCCAGAAAGTGTGCCTGAAAAACAAGATGAGGCCAGGGGAAAGCAAACAGGATGAGGGCGGGCTTTCATGCAGAGTAACAGTGGGAGCCAATAGGAGCACTGGAAGTTTGGCGCGCTGCCTCCTGATTGGAGAGGAATCAGAGTTTACGGACCCTATCTTCGAGAGACTGCATTGGTCTAAGACTTCCACAGACCATGCTTGCTACACATCGCAAGCCCTGTTGCCCAGCAGCTCACTAACCTACAGGTCAAACTACAGGCCTCGCCTTTGTAGGCCACTAAACGCTAAAGGTCGCTCTGCAGCGACCCAACAAGACCAGAGGCCGCTCTGCGGCAACCCAACTACACCAGAGGCCGCTCTGCGGCGACCCAACAAGACCAGAGGCCGCTCTGTGGCGACCCAACAAGACCAGAGGCCGCTCTGTGGCGACCCAACAAGACCAGAGGCCGCTCTGTGGCGACCCAACAAGACCAGAGGCCGCTCTGTGGCGACCCAACAAGACCAGAGGCCGCTCTGTGGCGACCCAACAAGACCAGAGGCCGCTCTGTGGCGACCCAACAAGACCAGAGGCCGCTCTGTGGTGACCCAACAAGACCAGAGGCCGCACTGCGGCGACCCAACAAGACCAGAGGCCGCACTGCGGCGACCCAACAAGACCAGAGGCCGCACTGCGGCGACCCAACAAGACCAGAGGCCGCACTGCGGCGACCCAACAAGACCAGAGGCCGCACTGCGGCAACCCAACAAGACCAGAGGCCGCACTGCGGCAACCCAACAAGACCAGAGGCCGCACTGCGGCAACCCAACAAGACAACGCCACAGGCCGTGCAGCGAAAAGCTGCATGGACAAAAAGCAGCTAGCCTTCCTGGAGAAATTCTTACAACTTCCAGGATATAGTTACCTCTTGTGAATGTAGGATGAGGGCTGCTCAATATCAGCTGTGGCATTGTGCTCTGCCTGCGCAGTCCCACACAGAACAGTTCAGGACCTTAAAAAATGAAGCAGGAAGATAGAACCGATCTGCCGGCAAACTCCTGTTTCTTTTTTTTAAGGTCCTGCACTGCTTTGTTTACAAGTTGCCACAGAGACCATCGGCTTGTCAAAAGCCAGCCGATGGTCTCCGTGGCAGGGAGAGCTGGTGCTCGGCTGTCAGGGGATAGCCAGGCACCAGCTCTTACACACCAGATAATGGAGAAAACCTCTGATCTCTGCTGTGTTAACCCTTTACATGCTGCAGTCTATGCAACCGCAGAATGTAAAGGGCTGACACCATCGGACCCTCCCAGTGTGATCAGGGGGTTCTGATCGGTCTCTGTGGAAGTCCCCTAAAAGGACAAAAATTTTAATTAAGTTAAAAAAATAAAAACTCCCTTTACTTTTCGTTTTTTCCTCCCCCCTTTTAAAAAATCATAACTCCTTTATGTATACATCGACATCACTGCATGAGGACTTGTTTTTTGCGGAATGAGTTGTATTTTCAATGGTAATTTTTAAAGTACCATATAATGTACTGAAAAACTTTTACAAAATTCTAAGTGGTGTAAAATGAAAAACAAAATGACATTCCGCCATCTTTCAGTGCATTTTGTTTCTACGGCGCACAAACTGCAACAAAAAAGACATGATAACTTCTATGGGTCAGTACGATTACTACGATACCATGTATAGTTTTTTTTCTGTAGTAGTTGTATTTTTTTTCAAAAACATTTAATTTTTTAAAATTATTTTCTGCTGCATCTTCTGCGTGCCATAACTTTATTTTTCCGTCGACGTACTTAAGCAAGGGCTCATATTTTGTGGGATGTACTGTAGTTTACGTTAGTACCAACTCGGAATACATAAAACTTTTTGATCGCTTTTTATTACATTTTTTCTGGAACACAGGGTGACTGAAAGTGCATTTCTGGAGTTAGATATTTTTTTTCGGACTACGTTCACTGTCTGGGGTAAATAATGTGCTACTTTAATAGATTGGACTGTTACGGACACGGCAATACCAAATATGTATTTTTCTTTTATGATTTAGATTTTTTTATTTATCGATATGGCAAAAGGAGGGCGATTTAAACTTTTATTACTTCTTTTTTTTTTAAGTGTGAAAAAGTAGCAAAAAAGAAAAAAACTATTACTATTTGGTATTGGCATAATCGTACCGGCCTGTAGAATTACTTTAATATATTATTTATACTGCTCAGAGAATGCAGTAAAAAAAAAAAAATTACAGATTTTGTTAATCTTGCCCCTAGAAAAAATGCAATAAAAGCGATCAAAATTTTACATGTTTCTAAAAATGAATAGATAAATGAAGACTACAGTTCATCTCACAAAAAAACAAGCCCCTCTGGAGCTCTGGCAATGGGAAAAAAAAAATTAATACGGCTCATGGAATGTGGCGACACAAAAGCAAACCTTTAAGGAAAAAAAAATGTTCTAAGGCCGCCTGCACACGGGCGGAAATCCCGCGGCGGGATTTCCCGCAGGATTTCCGTCGCTGAAAGTCTGCATAGGAGTGCATTACAATATGCACTCCTATGCACACGGCCGCGGTTTGGCCGCGTGAAATCTCGCGCGGCAAACAAACCGCGACATGTCCTATTTTTGTGCGGGGCACGCACTCACCCGGCCGCCGGCTTCGGTCTGCGCATGCGCCGGCACATGAAAGAGCTGGGGCCGCCAGGCGCGGGTGAGTACGCGCTCGTCACTGCAGGCTCTCGGGTCGGGTCCCGCGGCGAGAATTCTCGCTGCCGGATCCGACCCGCTCGTGTGCAGGCGGCCTTAATGTACAAAAAAACGCAAAACATAAAAAAAAACTGCATAAACTTGGTATCGCCAGGATCATGTTGACTCAGAGAATAATGTTATCACATCATTTATTCTGCGCGCTGAACACCGTAAAGATGAAATCCAAAAAACAAATGGCAGAATTTTTTTTCCCCCAATCTCCCTACAAATTATTTTACAAAAGTTATGCAATACATTATATAGACCCAAAAATGATGCCATCAAAAAGTACAACTTGTCCCGCAAAAAACAAGCCCTCATATGGCTGTGAATGGAAAAATGAAAAGGTTATGGCTCTTGAAACCCCATTTAAAAAACCTGCCCTGGTGGGTCTGATTGGGTGGTAAGAAACCCACCACTGAAGGGGTTAAAGGGCTAAAACCTGCGATCAGCAGCGCTGCTTATAAAAGCTGTTGCGGGCAGGTGGCAGCTCTAAGCAACAGCCAGTGTGATGCCCCAGCGGACACCCAGACACGAGGCCTGCGCTGAGGAGGTGGAAGCGTAGAGTTGGCACTAGTCATGGTGGCTCTTACCAGACTCCTCCATGGAGGGACACACACCACCTCGGCCCAAGTATCGCTAGGACTCTTCCAGACAACTCTGAGACAGCCTGTATATGTGTGGTGGACTGTAGACTTGTCACACGTCATGCCACCATTCCTTACACACCAGTGTGATCCTCAGCAGAGAAATAAAGGAAGTCCACACAGACAATTAACTTTAGTAGCTCAGTCCCTGGGAATGAACAGGGACTGGAAAAACTTTACTTGAAACTTGACAGCATACAGCTTAATACATACCAGTGCAGGCAGGACAGAAGACTTGAGGTCAGAGAGGAGACAAAGAATAAAACTGGTCCTATAGTCCACGTTATCTGTTTGGTACCGCTCCTGGAAGGGGAACACTTTCAGGGAGAATGGGGGTAGGATCACTCCACAGACACTCACTTGATTCAGAACTTGGATCACTGCACAGCAGACTTCACTCTCCACTCAGCTCTCACTCTTAGATGAAGGTTTCTGGGATAGGGACATCAGGATACCTTTCTTCAGCTTCCATTCTCTTCACCACATGCGGGTTGAAGGTACCCCCATGTGGCCGTCATTCTTACTACCATTGAAGATCATGAAACTCCTTTCCCAGGAATAGGTGTTTCAGTTCACTACACCTCCAGCCGCATAAAATGGAGTGGAACTGACCTCTGATCCCCCTCCATACAATTTCCTAACCTCCAGGATATAATTGTACATCCTGTAGCGTTAAAGGGTTAATACATCAGGTGGTGCAATTCAGGTTCCTGCTCATAAATCACTTCTAGCTTTATTTTTGTGTAGCTTTGTAGGACTATGGTATATTTCTGTGTTTTCCCTTTCTCTTTACCGCGGATACCGTCCCTTGTTTGCATGTATGGTGAGATCTTGGTAAGGAATAGTAATGTAATCCCTTTATATATTATGTTATATAAAAGCAACATCTTACCATAAATGGTCTTACAGTGAAACGTCTTCTTCTTATTATGCTGATTGCTGACACCTCTACAGATGAAGGTCACATCTTTGTGTCTTTCCATATGTGGTATGAAGCTCAGTGATGTTACGTACTGACGTTCCTCCTGTTGTGATCTGATCATATAGGATGTATCCAGTAAACTCTCTACTTCTTCTTCTCCATGTCCTCTCATCTGAGATGTCTGGATCTCCTGGTCCTGTCCAGCTCTTCTCATCAGCCACGTCACACTCAGCTCCTCGGGGCAGTGGTCGACTGTGCAGTACAGGGTGGCTTCTTCTCCATCAATCAGCTTAGGAGGACCCTCAATGTTTCTCATTGTGAACGGTCCATTAGCTGTCAGAATGGTATAAAATGATCAGACATTACATGTACAATAACATGAAGCAGCGGTATGGATTTCCATCTGGTATAGTGTCACATGAACTCATCAGAAGGTTCTCCTAATCTCTCTACATTACCTTTCCTCCTCCGTTTTAGTTTCCACCACAGAGCAGCAATGAGAATTATCAGTATGGGCACAATGATACAAGCAGCGATGGTCCCAGCCGAGGACTCTACTGTGGGAATAAAAGATGATAAAGAATTAGAGAGACCATAGACTTCTTTGGCACCATTAACTGTTCCTCACTTGTCGCTGCAGTCATCTCCTCTGTGCAATATTCATACGAACAGGTAAATAGACGACAACTAAGAAGGATTTTCCACTGTACACACTACTTTTCTGTGGAATTCGTTTCTGTACCATCTTATATATGGGATATCCAGAAACACCTGTTAAATACTACACTTAGTTTGGATGATGTTGAGGTCAATCATGTGTCTTTGGATTGGTGGGCTAAACTATGATCATACAAGAGTTTCCTTTAAATTGTGTGGCAATATGGCTGTGCAGCTTAAAAACACCCCCGTCCAGGAATAGACCCCCAAGCTCTTTCGTTAATGATCGGGCAGAGCGCTGATGAAGTAATAGAGAGAAACTGTGCGATATTTCAATAACATCTGCACAGACATCTCTATCACCCCTTCATTTATCTATATTATCGGTGCAGGGGGCAAACAGGAAGTGCTTAGCTTTAACCATTCAGGAAACTGAAGATCACATGACACAAATCACTAGGAGGGAGAGAGGGGGAGCGTAGGGAGTAGTCTGTGAGACAGAGAAAGAGAGATGGGGCATAGGGAGTAGTCTGTGTGAGAGAGAAGGGGCATAGGGAGTAGTCTGTGAGAGGAAATGGGGAGCATTTTATGTTACAAAGAGGGCTTGGGGAGCTTCTTCGTGATCAAATGGGGCATAGTAGCAGTCTGTGTGAGAGAGGAGAGCATGCAGAGCAGTCTGTCAGAGAGGGGGCTATAGGGAACATTCTTTGATAATGTATAGCATTCTCTGTAACAGCAGCATGGGGAGCAGTCTGTGCTAAAGGTAGACCATTGGCAGTGGACTGATCTCTGCATTAGATCACTAGCAATACTGGTATTAACTATTTCTTTGCCTAGGTCACCTGAGAAATGAACAGTGACCCCTTCTCTGCAGGAGACCACATGGGGATTTACCAGAGTTAAAGGGGTTGTCTCGAGGAAGCAGTGAAATTTTTTTTTTTGCCCAATCCCCCTAATTAAGCATACATTACTAAGCCCCCCTGTAAATGACTTTTCTAGCTGGTTTGTACTTACAGTTCCAGCGTTTCAGCAACTTATAAAAACTTTCCCAAGATGGCCACCGGCTTTTTTCCCGTCGCTTGCTGTAGCCCGACGTGCGCGCTCCCGAGACGCTACCAGCTGTGTCTCCCTGACAACCAGACGCCCCGCAGCCGCCGACCGGACCCACCGCAGCCGCCGACCACGGCACACAGTCACCCACCGCCAGGCAGCAGGTAACCGGCGCTAGACCCCTGACAACAGACGAAGGCCCCCCCGGCCCAGCGGCAGACCCCCTGGCAGAGCGGCAGCCCCCCCGGCCCAGCGGCAGACCCCCCGGCAGAGCGGCAGACCCCCTGGCAGAGCGGCAGACCCCCCCGGCACAGCGGCAGACCCCCCGGCAGAGCGGCAGACCCCCCAGGCACAGCGGCAGACCCCCCCCCCCCCCCGGCCCATCACTTACCTGGGCGGCAGGATGGCGGGACAGCTGGGCGGCTTCTCGGGACAGCTGGGCGGCTCAAGTTTCTGCACCTTCCTCTAAGAGAGGATGGTACAGAATGGCCGCTCCAGCGCGCTCCCGAGAAGTGACAGCTCGTCTGCGCATGCGCAGAAGAGCTGTAGCAGCTAGCAGGCTGAAGCGGCTCGTGCTGAGAGCAGAAGACCGGACTGCGCAAGCGCGTCTAAAAAAGCAAGCTGCCAGCGAATTTAGACGGAACCATGGAGACGAGGACTCTAGCAACGGAGCAGGTAAGTGAATAACTTCTGTATGGCTCATATTTAATGCACGATGTATATTACAAAGTGCATTAATATGGCCATACAGAAGTGTATAACCCCACTTGATTTCGTGAGACAACCCCTTTAACCCCTTCACTTCTCTAGTCCACCAGGGTGGTAGACATGAATTCCTTCTCTGTCCTCAAGCGCAGGGATGTCACCATAAAACCATTAACTACCTCAGCTAATTATGGAAATTATTTGGTTCTGTACAGCAAATTTGTTTGTTCTTATCATCCAATTAAGAACCACCACCCAGGTCACTAACCTCCTACACATTTGCATGTGCAAAAACCACACAAAGATGCACTCAGTCATTGAAATACCACTGTGTTTAATAAGTTCCATATGTTCTCTCTCCCTGTGAAAATGCGCAGAAAAATAGAACATGCTGTATATATATATACTGAGACAAGCCCATTATGGTCTAAGAAACTGATCACTCCGCACAGATGTGGTCTTTAAACAAATTCTTCAAGATCTACAAGATCTTCTTGACTTCCGTTCTGGAGAAAGAAGAAGCAGGAGGAGGAAGAAGGAAGAAGCTCTGCTGCCTTGTAGCGCTGGGGTTATAGTTTCACGTCTGACTATGGACAACCTCTGCATGGAGTTTGGATGTTCTCTTTGTGTTTATTCTTTCTTTTCTCATTTTTCTCCCCTTGAGACATGTGGTGGCTCAGTTGTTAGCACTGTTGCCTTGTAATGCTGGAGTCCTAATGCCCATTTACACACATTATCACTCAAAATGTGTTCAAACGAGCAAAAGTGAGCAATACTCATTCAGTGTGAAAGTGAAACTATCGCTCACTTGTTGTTAGCGGTTGTTTAAGCTGACTTTTCAGCTTAAACCACCTTGTTAGCACTCACTGGCTTCTCGTTTTGTGTGACAGTTCCCCACACAGCGCTTCCCATAGGATTTTGTTTCAAATCTGTCTAAGAAAAAACATCTGTGGGAATTTTTAGGTTCTTTTTGTTCACAATATTCTTCTTCTCCTCTGAGTTCACAATATTCTTCTTCTCCTCTGAGTTCACAATATTCTTCCTCTCCTCTTCCTCCTTTGAAGAAGAAGAATAGAGATGAGCGAGCACCAAAATGCTCGGGTGCTCGTTACTCGGGACGAACTTTTCGCGATGCTCGAGGGTTCGTTTCGAGTAACGAACCCCATTGAAGTCAATGGGCGACCCGAGCATTTTTGTATTTCGCCGATGCTCGCTAAGGTTTCCTTGTGTGAAAATCTGGGCAATTCAAGAAAGTGATGGGAACGACACAGCAACGGATAGGGCAGGCGAGGGGCTACATGTTGGGCTGCATCTCAAGTTCACAGGTCCCACTATTAAGCCACAATAGCGGCAAGAGTGCCCCCCCCCCCCCTTCCAACAACTTTTACTTCTGAAAAGCCCTCATTAGCATGGCATACCTTTGCTAAGCACCACACTACCTCCAACAAAGCATAATCACTGCCTGCATGACACTCCACTGCCACTTCTCCTGGGTTACATGCTGCCCAACCGCCCCCCCCTCCCCCCCACAGCGCACACCAAAGTGTCCCTGCGCAGCCTTCAGCTGCCCTCACGCCACACCACCCTCATGTCTATTTAGAAGTGCGTCTGCCATGAGGAGGAACCGCAGGCACACACTGCAGAGGGTTGGCACGGCTAGGCAGCGACCCTCTTTAAAAGGGGCGGGGCGATAGCCCACAATGCTGTACAGAAGCAATGAGAAATAGAATCCTGTGCCACCGCCATCAGGAGCTGCACACGTGGGCATAGCAATGGGGAACCTATGTGCCACACACTATTCATTCTGTCAAGGTGTCTCTGCATGCCCCAGTCAGACCGGGCTTTTTAATTCATAGACACAGGCAGGTACATCTCCCTATTGTGAAGTCCCTGTGGACCGACAGCATGGGTGGCTCCCTGGAACCCACCGGCAATACACAAAAATATCCCATTGCATTGCCCAACACAGCTGAGGTAGTAATGTCGTGCTTAATGCAGGTGGGCTTCAGCCCACACTGCATGCCCCAGTCAGACTGGGGTTCTTTACAAGTGGAAACAGATGCATTTATAATTCCCTGTGGACCCACAGCATGGGTGGGTGCCAGGAAGCCACCGGCGGTACATAGAAATATTCCATTGCATTGCCCAACACAGCTGAGGTGGTAATGTCGTGCTTAATGCAGGTGGGCTTCGGCCCACACTGCATGCCCCAGTCAGACTGGGGTTCTTTACAAGTGGACACATGTAGGTTAAACTCCGTGTGCACCTACAGCATGGGTGGCTCCCTGGAACCCACCGGCGATGCACAAAAATATCCCATTGCATTGCCCAACATAGCTGAGGTAATGTCATGTTTAATGCAAGTGGGCTTCGGCCCACACTGCATGCCCCAGTCAGACTGGGGCTCTTTAGAAGTGGACACATGTAGTTACAACTCCGTGTGGACCCCGGCATGGGTGGCTCCCTGGAACCCACCGGCGGTACATAAATATATCCCATTGCAGTGCCCAGCACAGCTGATGTAACGTCAGCTGTAATGCAGATGGGCAAAAAATTAATTGGATTACACTGTAGGCGAGGGCCCACAAAAATTGGTGTACCAACAGTACTAATGTCCCTTTGAAAAATTGCCCATGCCCAACCAAGAGGGCAGGTGAAACCTATTAATCGCTTTGGTTAATGTGGCTTAAGTGGTAACTAGGCCTGGAGGCAGCCCAGTTTAACGAAAAATTGGTTCAAGTTAAAGTTTCAACGCTTTTAAGAGCATTGAAACGTATAAAAATTGTTTAGAAAAATTATATGAGTGAGCCTTGTGGCCCTAAGAAAAATTGCCCGTTCGGCGTGATTACGTGAGGTTTCAGGAGGAGGAGCAGGAGGAGGAGCAGGAGGAATATTATACACAGATTGATGAAGCAGAAATGTCCCTGTTTTGGATGGTGAGAGAGAACGATGCTTCCATCCGCGGGTGCATAATACGTATTGCTTAGGTATCGCTGCTGTCCGCTGGTGCAGAAGAGAAGTCTGGGGAAATCCAGGCTTTGTTCATCTTGATGAGTGTAAGCCTGTCGGCACTGTCGGTTGACAGGTGGGTACGCTTATCCGTGATGATTCCCCCAGCCACACTAAACACACTCTCTGACAAGACGCTAGCCGCAGGACAAGCAAGCACCTCCAGGGCATACAGCGCGAGTTCAGGCCACGTGTCCAGCTTCGACACCCAGTAGTTGTAGGGGGCAGAGGCGTCACGGAGGACGGTCGTGCGATCGGCTACGTACTCCCTCACCATCCTTTTACAGTGCTCCCGCCGACTCAGCCGTGACTGGGGAGCGGTGACACAGTCTTGCTGGGGAGCCATAAAGCTGGCAAAGGCCTTGGAGAATGTTCCCCTGCCTGCGCTGTACATGCTGCATGATCTCTGCGCCTCCCCTGCTACTTGGCCCTCGGAACTGCGCCTTCTGCCACTAGCGCTGTCGGATGGGAAGTTTACCATCAGTTTGTCCACCAGCGCCCTGTGGTATTGCATCATTCTCGAACCCCTTTCCTCTTCGGGAATGAGAGTGCAAAGGCTCTCCTTATACCGTGGGTCGAGCAGTGTGTACACCCAGTAATCCGTAGTGGCAAGAATGCGTGTAACGCGAGGGTCACGAGAAAGGCATCCTAACATGAAGTCAGCCATGTGTGCCAGGGTACCTGTACGCAACACATGGCTGTCTTCACTAGGAAGATCACTTTCAGGATCCTCCTCCTCCTCCTCCTCTTCCTCCTCCTCAGCCCATACACGCTGAAAGGATGACAGGCAAGCAGCATGGGTACCGTAAGCAGTGGGCCAAGCTGTCTCTTCCCCCTCCTCCTCATCCTCCTCATGCTCCTCCTCCTCCTCCTGAACGCGCTGAGATATAGACTGGAGGGTGCTCTGACTATCCAGCGACATACTGTCTTCCCCCGGCTCTGTTTCTGAGCGCAAAGCGTCTGCCTTTATGCTTTGCAGGGAACTTCTCAAGATGCATAGCAGAGGAATGGTGACGCTAATGATTACAGCATCGCCGCTCACCACCTGGGTAGACTCCTCAAATTTTCCAAGGACCTGGCAGATGGCTGCCAACCAGGGCCACTCTTCTGTAAATAATTGAGGAGGCTGACTCAAACTGCGCCGCGCAAGTTGGAGTTGGTATTCCACTATAGCTCTACGCTGCTCATAGAGTCTGGCCAACATGTGGAGCGTAGAGTTCCACTGTGTGGGCACGTCGCACAGCAGTCGGTGCACTGGCAGATTAAACTGATGTTGCAGTGTCCGCAGGGTGGCAGCGTGCGTGTGGGATTTGCGGAAATGTGCGCAGAGCCGGCGCACCTTTCCGAGCAGGTATGACAAGTGGGGGTAGCTTTTCAGAAAGCGCTGAACCACCCAATTAAACACATGGGCCAGGCATGGCACGTGCGTGAGGCTGCCGAGCTGCAGAGCCGCCACCAGCTTACGGCCGTTGTCACACACGATCATGCCCGGTTGGAGGCTCAGCGGCGCAAGCCAGCGGTCGGTCTGCTCTGTCAGACCCTGCAGCAGTTCGTGGGCCGTGTGCCTCTTCTCTCCTAAGCTGAGTAGTTTCAGCACGGCCTGCTGACGCTTGCCCACCGCTGTGCTGCCACGCCACGTTACACCGACTGCTGGCGACGTGCTGCTGACACATCTTGATTGCGAGACAGAGGTTGCGTTGGAGGAGGAGGAGGAGGAAGGTGCTTTAGTGGAGGAAGCATACACCGCCGCAGATACCACCACCGAGCTGTGGCCCGCAATTCTGGGGGTGGGTAGGACGTGAGCGGTCCCAGGCTCTGACTCTGTCCCAGCCTCCACTAAATTCACCCAATGTGCCGTCAGGGAGATATAGTGGCCCTGCCCGCCTGTGCTTGTCCACGTGTCTGTTGTTAAGTGGACCTTGGCAGTAACCGCGTTGGTGAGGGCGCGTACAATGTTGCGGGAGACGTGGTCGTGCAGGCCTGGGACGGCACATCGGGAAAAGTAGTGGCGACTGGGAACTGAGTAGCGCGGGGCCGCCGCCGCCATCATGCTTTTGAAAGCCTCCGTTTCCACAAGCCTATCCGGCAGCATCTCTAGGCTGATCAATTTTGCAATGTGCACGTTTAACGCTTGAGCGTGCGGGTGCGTGGCGGCGTACTTGCGCTTGCGCTCAAACTGTGGCGCTAGCGACGTCTGGACGCTACGCTGAGAGACATTGCTGGATGGGGCCGAGGACAGCGGAGGTGAGGGTGTGGGTGCAGGCCATGAGACGGTAGTGCCTGTGTCCTGAGAGGGGTGTTGGATCTCAGTGGCAGGTTGGGGCACAGGGGGAGAGGCAGTGGTGCAAACCGGAGGCGGTGAACGGGCATTGTCCCACCTTGTGGGGTGCTTGGCCATCATATGCCTGCGCATGCTGTTGGTGGTGCCTCCCCAGCTGATCTTGGCGCGACAAAGGTTGCACACCACTGTTCGTCGGTCGTCAGGCGTCTCTGTGAAAAACTGCCACTCCGTAGAGCACCTTGACCTGTGCAGGGTGGCATGGCGCGAGGAGGCGCTTTGGGAAACAGTTGGTGGATTATTCGGTCTGGCCCTGCCTCTACCCCTGGCCACCACACTGGCTCGGCCTGTGCCCACACCCTGACTTGGGCCTCCGCGTACTCGCCCGCGTCCACGTCCTATAGGCCTACCCCTACCCCTCAGCATGGTGTATTACCAGTGATTTGATTTCCCAGGCAGGAAAGAAAGTGGCGCAAGCCTGCAGCCAAAATACAATTTTTCCCTTGTTTTTCAAAGGACAAGCCACACTGCGTGTATTCAATGAATACTACTAAGTTTAATAACTGTGTTGTGGCCCTGCAAATGTGTCAGAGAACTGCAGTGATGCAAAGTTATTGGCTCCAGCAGATCAGGGATTTCCCATGCAGGAAAAAAATTGGTGCAAGCCTGCAGTAAGACGTATCTGGCTGCGTCTGATTTTTTTTAACGTTCTGCACGCAGCACACACGTACCCAGAGCCCTGAGGACTGTCAGAGGCAGGCGAAATACAATTTTTTCCCTTGTTTTTCAAAGGACAAGCCACACTGCGTCTATTCAATGAATAATGTATGTCTTCTGGCCCTGCCTACACAATTCTATCCCTGTAGTATTAATGCCGGGTGCAATGGTCTGCACAGCCGGTTTTGAGAAAAAAAAAAATATATGCAACACTGCTAACAGCAGCCTGGACAGTACTGCACACGGATAGATGCGGCCCTAGAAAGGACAGTTGGGGTTCTTGAAGCCTACACTCACTGCTAACACTCTCCCTGCCTAACCACCACTTCTGTCCCTATTGCAGGGCGCAATGCTCTGCAGATCCAATTTTGAAAAAAAAAAAAAAATACAGTGCTAACACAGTACTGCACACTATTAGATGTGGCCCTGAGAAGGACCGTTGGGGTTCTTGAAGCCTACACTAACTCCTAACGCTCTCCCTACAGCAGCTCCAGCACGATACCACTGTCCCTCAGCTAACTCACAAGGCATGTGTGGCGAGCCGCGGGAGGGGCCGATTTTTATACTCGGGTGACATCTGATCGCCCCAGCCACTCACAGCAGGGGGGTGGTATAGGGCTTGAACGTCGCAGGGGGAAGTTGTAATGCCTTCCCTGTCTTTCAATTGGCCAGAAAAGCGCGCTAACGTCTCAGAGAGGAAACTGAAAGTAACCGAAACACCGCGTGGTACTCGTTACGAGTAATGAGCATCCCGAACACCCTAATATTCGCACGAATATCAAGCTCGGATGAACCAAGCATAGTGGCTCATCTGTTAGCACTGCTGCCCTGGAGGGCTGGAGTTCTAGGTTCAAATCTGACCAATGGCAAAATCTACATAGAGTTTTTCAAACTCAAAGCAGATGTTATCATTGACCATGACAGGATTTGAATCCAGAATAGTAGCACTGCAAGGCAACAGTACTAATCCCTGAGATATATTTATTGGAGGCACCACCACATTCTAGCATGTTCCTCAGATGTGTGGCTGCATTCCCATGAAATTTGGGTGCATTTGGGACCTTCTGGAGGGCAAAGAAGTGAATCATTTTTAATCCTATTGACTTCAATGACAACTGGGATCAGGTTATTCCGATTCTCTATTTTTGGAAAATCAGGCTGATCACTCCCGACCCAATTATTCCTATAACAGCCCATCATTACATATATTAGCAGTGATCACTTTTTATAACTATATGTATATATGCACAGCGATACTACTAACATGTTACCTTCAGTGATAAGGCGGAATTCTTCCTGGAGAGGCTTCTTTAGAGACTCATGTTGGACCCTACATGAGAAGTTCTGCTCTCTGTCCTCCTCGGTGGGGGTTATGGTCGCGGTGCTGTCCACACTGTACCTTCCATCTGAGTTCCTCCGGGGTTCATCCACAGTGACATCCCTCAGCATCTCTCTGCCCCGGAACCATTTAATACTAATGTCCACGGGGTAGAATCCAGTGACAGAGCAGCGCAGGATGCTCTCCTCATTCAGTACAACAGTTGTACCAGTGATGGTCACCTGCGGGGAAGCTGATAAACATGTGAATACAATTATGCTTTTAACATATATACCTGTAATGCGAACCTATGGCATCCGTAGCAGAGGGGGCTCTCAGTATATTGGTTTCAAGGGGGCACTTTTACTACTGGGGCTGATAGAGGGGACATTATTACTACTGAGGCCACTATGGGGGTCACTATTACTACTTGGGCCAATATAGGGGGTAACTATAACTACTGAGGCCACTGTGGGGGCCATTATTACTACTGGGGCATGATATAGGGGACACTATTAGTATGGAAACCACTATGCACGTGACAGCATACCTGAAGCTGACTTAGGGTATGTTTACACATGGCGGAAATGCTGCTGGATGTCTGCAGTGGAAATTTCGGTGGCAAATTACACAGCATTTGCGCATCCAACAAAAACCAGTCAAAATCCACACCATTGATACTTCAGTGTTCCAGCGAGAGAAAAAAGAAACAGGGCGTTCCTCCCTGTCCTTTTTACAATGATCGAGGAAAATCATACGTCGTGATAAGCCCAGTCCCTGGTGTGTTGGCACTTTGCAACAAATATGCGAGTTTTGCGTTGCAGTTTGGACACTTGGTCTCTAAAAGGCTCGCCATTACTGACATATACAATGTTTGAAATATATTATGTGAAGAGGAAGATTTACTAAAGGCTTATTTACACGATTGAAAGATTGACAGTTTTAGCAATATTCTTGCATAAAGTGTTAATGGAGACTAATGTTCATTAGCACTTTATCAGTTTCATTTGCGTGTAAAATGGCCTTCGGGAGCTGTATGCTGAGCACAGCAGGTGGTCTGAGCTCTGTAATGTAATAAACAGCGCTTACTTATAAAAATGGCAATATCCACCATTTTTGTCATTTTCATTGTGGGCGGTGAAGCATGGAATATGTATGTTTGTGGAGACATACTTTATATATGAAGGTTCCAATCTCTGCCCAATATTGTTGGAGTTTAGGACATGACCACAGACCATGAAGTATGCCAGACTGCAATTGAGAATTTTTAGGACAGCCATGTAATAAGGTTATAAGGGTGGGAGGGCATATTAAAGCCATACATGACTCCACGCATTAATTTAGGATGTGATTCTCTCCAGTTTTCATTAGCAATGACCTTCAAGTATTTTGACACTAATTTCACTAATAACATCTTCTAATGCTCGCATCCATCTCTGAGAGAAGGAGGAGTAACTTCTGTCAGCAGAATTTTTCCTGATTTGGAAATATAGGGTGGAGATTAAGTATCTCTTAGCAGGGGAACTTATGGATGAGTCTATTGAGTTAGTAGCATGCAGCTTGGTTATATCAGCTAGTCTATTTTTCAAAAATCCCCAAAGTTGACCTTATAGGAGAAGTGGGATGGGGAAATATCATACAGCATCTACAGTTCTGTGAAAGACATATACCTAGTTTCTTCGGGGATATAGGAGTTAGGTTACCTTTTCAATTTTTTAATTGCGCCAAAGTGCAAAGAGTTTGTTTTCATGACCTGTAATACATTTAGGGTAATTCCACACAGTTATATGTTTTGACAACTGAAGGGATAGCCTGCATGCTTTCTGTAATATTTTCCATATAGCAATGGTATCCCTAGCCAGAAGTGATCTTTTGACTAATAAGGGGAGTTTAGAGAAGCCTGTATGAAATATAGCATTCACAATCCAAGGATGCAATAGATTGGTTTCTATATTTTGGTTTGTGCTCTGAAGCCAGTCCATTTAATAGAGGAAAAGGCTTGCTAAATTATATTTACAGATGGAAATTGATTCCATCTCTTTTCCTTGGAAAGCCTAAGTTTGTTCAAAGAAATATGTGGGCATTTGTTCTTCTACAGAAAGCTCAAGAAGGGAGACTGAAGGGTCTGTACATCTTTCCATTTTAATATCAGTGGGATAGTTTGCAGTGGATACAGAAGTCATGGGAAACTGATCTTTACTAGGGGACATCTTCCTAAGAGGGACGGGGAAGATTCATCCATCTATGGAGCGCATAACATTTTTGTTACTAGCGAGAGATAATCTTTTTTCGTATAGCGCTAACTTATTCCGCAGGGATAATCAGGGTTAGGCTCCGGTGTTTTCCCCATATGTATACCTAACTACTTAAAAGATGTAGTTACGAGTTTGACTGGGATTTTTTTAAGGTCAAGTCTATGCAAAGTGGTTTGTGGAGAAATATCTAATAATGCATATTTGGAAGAATTAACTTTAAATCCTGAGTGTTCCCAAAGATTTCTAGAAAGGAGATTACTTTTAGATCTCTCTCTGGTCGGGCCAAGGTAAGCGGAACATATTAGGCAAAAAACATCGATTTGACTTTTGCATTGGATATCTTAATATCCTCCATCTCAATATCCTCCTCCATAGCATGTACTAACGGTTCTATCGCAATGTTAAAGTGATGAAAATGGGCATTCCTGTCTAGTCTCCTTGTTTAATGTAAATTTGGTCAAAAGGAAACCTGGTGCATACATTTGTGCCTTCTGCGATTGGTATAATATCCATAGATACAAGCAGAAAGACCCATAGAAGCCCATCCTGAACATCACATCACTTCTACCAACCATTTCCAAGATATTTTGTCAAGGCCTTTCTGTCCGTATCACCGGGGACATGTGTGATTCTGGGCGCAGTTTGAAGTTGTTGTGAATTGCCAGTATTTTATGGATGTTGGTAACGTCTGATCTACGATTAACAAAGCCCACCTGTACAGGTGAGATCAGGCGCGGCATAACAATGGCCAGTTCTTCTGCCATGATCTTAGCTATAAGTTTTAAATCTGTATTTGTTAATGAAATAGGGTGGTATGTCGTTACATCGTGAGGGTCTTTGCCCATTTTTGGAAATAGGCAGTGTTTATAATTGCAGGTCCATAATCACCCGGGCATGATAGAGATTATTATCAGTTTGTTGCAAAGGCATTGAAGAGCTTATTATGTATGTGGTTCATTTGTGGGAGCGTGACTACGTTTATCTTCGGTAGAATTAATGACCGCATTAAAATAATTCCCATTATTAGACATTCTATGGGGTCAAGCAGTAATCTGTGTGACAAATCATTGAAAAATAACTCTGGGGGGGACACAATTTTCATTGACTTCGATCTTACACTTGTTTTGTTTTTTTTCCCACTAACATTTGGCTTATGAATCCAAAAAGGAATCCAGTTTTTCTCTATCACATCAATTTTTTAAGATACAAGATACACACAATTTTTCTCAAATCATAAGCGATCATGCGCTATCCAGCAGCGAGAGACGGCTGTCAGATGCGCCCCTCACTGTTAACCCCTTCCCTGCCGCAACCTATGTAGATCACGGCATGGGAAGGGTTCACAGAGGGAGCGCGCTCTGTAACGTTGTCTGGCTCGAACGATATAATTGCAGAGAGCCTGGCTGGTTGCCATGGTAACAGGATGCCAGATACCAGCGTCCAGTATTGCCAGTGCCTGTGATCGCTGTAATAAGCGATAAGGCATTGCAGGAGAGAAGTCCTGCAATGCCTTATCACAGTCATCATCGGTGCAATGGTGAAAGTCCCCCAGAGGGACACAGATGGTGTAAAAAAAGATCAAAATAATGTACAAAAAATGTAAATAAAAAAAAGTAAAAAATAAAAAACCTTTTTGGGTGCTTTTTCTCATATTAGCATAAAAAAGGTAAAACAATTAAAAACCCACATATTTGGTATTGTTGTGTCCTTCACGACATGTACATTAAGTTGCACATGTTTTTATCCTGCATGGCAAAAAGCGTAAAAAAACACTAAAAAACTGAGGCAAAATGCTAATTTTTAGCATTTTGCCTCCCAAAGAACACAATAAAAGTGATCAAAAAAGCTGTATGTACCCCAAAATGGTACCAATAAAAACTACAGCTTGTCTCGTTACCAAAAAAGTGGTTTTATTTTAGAAAAGTGGAAAAACCTAAAAAACATAAGAATTTTGGTATGGTTGTAACCATACCGGCCCGCAGAAAAAAATGTAGTGTGTCATTTATGTTGCATGATTAACTCTGTAAAAAAAAAAACACCAAAAATCTATTGCAGAATTGATGCGTTTTCTCTCCCTGTTGTCATAACAAAAAATAATAAGTTTCACAATATAGTCTAGGTACCCAAAAATGGCATCATCAAGAACTACGGTTCACCACGCAAAAAACAAGCCCTTATACAGCCGCGTTGACAGAAAAGTTAAAAAGTTATGGCTTTTGAAAATTGGAGATCAAAGTCCGCCAAAAATCGTTGCGTCCTTAAGCCCAAAATAGGCCATGTCCTTATGGGGTTAAACACACAGACTTTTTTTTTTTAAATGAGGATATAGCAACAACTCAGTGACTCTTTAGATTTCCATAATCTTCACAAAGAGAAACTGAATGGCCAATTGGGACTGCACCAAATAAATTTCCATTGTGGAGGGGGACACACTTTAAGCTCTGCGTTGAGCTATCGATAAACAGTCGCCATTCAGATGAGTTATAGATTGGATTTCCAAATCCTCCATTAAAACATGTATGTTATGGCAACACACAAAGCCACTGTCACTTCTAAAGTATTTGAGAAATGCTATTTCTCTAGATTGAAAGTAGGATATCTTTGTTATTTTTTCAAGCACATTTTTCTCATGCAGTCTTGATGCGAGGAGTTCTGAAGTCTTTTTTGATAGGCCCAAATCTCATGCCCAATCATTCAGCTCATGCTGATCAAATCGCGTAAAAACTAAGTCATCTTCATCATTGCTGCCACTAAGTTCTCCACCATAATCATGTTCAGGGTAGAGATGAGCGAACGTACTCGTCCGAGCTTGATACTCGTTCGAGTATTAGCGTGTTCGAGATGCTCGTTACTCGAGGCGAGCACCACGCGATGTTCGAGTTACTTTCACTTTCATCTCTGAGACGTTAGCGCGCTTTTCTGGCCAATAGAAAGACAGGGAAGGCATTACAACTTCCCCCTGCGACGTTCAAGCCCTATACCACCCCCCTGCACTGAGTGGCTGGCGAGATCAGGTGTCACCCGAGTATTTAAATCGGCCCCTCCCGCGGCTCGCCACAGATGCATTCTGACATAGATCAGGGAAAGTGCTGTCTTGCTGGAGCTGCTATAGGGAGAGTGTTAGGAGTTATTTTAGGCTTCAAGAACCCCAACGGTCCTTCTTAGGGCCACATCTGACCGTGTGCAGTACTGTTAAGGCTGCTGTGAGCAGTGTTGCACATTTTTTTTTTTTGTATATCGGCCGTGCAGAGCATTGCGTCCTCAGTCTGCAGTAATTTTACATAGTATAGGGCCAGTACTGGTGAGGCAGGGACAGTGGGAAAGGGGAAAGAGATATACTGTCTATATAGGCAGTGGGCTTTTTCCAAAAAATTTGGGGAAAAAAATCTATTTGGGCTGCCTGTGACCGTCCTCAGTGTACTGCGTCTCTGCTGAGGGTAGTAGTCCTAATTAATACGCAGCTAAGTGTTACAGCAGGCTTGCGCAAAAGTGTTTCCTGGCTCCGCTGTGCGTTCCGTAAGCGAAGTCAGCCTCCAACCACAGGCCAATAAGCGGCACATTTAATTACAGCGTTCTGTTTCTGCACTACTGGTAATACACCATGCTGAGGGGTAGGGGTAGGCCTAGAGGACGTGGACGCGGGCGAGGACACGGAGGCCCAAGTGAGGGTGTGGGCACAGGCCGAGCTCCTGATCCAGGTGTATCGCAGCCTACTGCTGCGGGATTAGGAGAGAGGCACGTTTCTGGCGTCCCCACATTCATCTTACAATTAATAGGTCCACGCGGTAGACCTTTATTAGAAAATGAGCAGTGTGAGCAGGTCCTGTCGTGGATGGCAGAAAGTGCATCCAGCAATCTATCGACCACCCACAGTTCTGCGCCGTCCACTGCTGCAACTCTGAATCCTCTGGCTGCTGCTCCTCCTTCCTCCCAGCCTCCTCACTCCATTACGATGACACATTCTGAGGAGCAGGCAGACTCCCAGGAACTGTTCTCGGGCCCCTGCCCAGAATGGGCAGCAATGGTTCCTAGCCCACCGGAGGAGTTTGTCGTGACCGATGCCCAACCTTTGGAAAGTTCCCGGGGTCCGGGGGATGCGGATGGGGACTTCCGGCAACTGTCTCAAGAGCTTTCAGTGGGTGAGGAGGACGACGACGATGAGACACAGTTGTCTATCAGTCAGGTAGTAGTAATTGCAGTAAGTCCGAGGAAGGAGCGCACAGAGGATTCGGAGGAAGAGCAGCAGGACGATGAGGTGACTGACCCCACCTGGTTTGCTACGCCAACTGAGGACAGGTCTTCAGAGAAGGGAGGCAAGTGCAGCACCAGGGCAGGTTGGAAGAGGCAGTGCGGTGGCCAGGGGTAGAGGCAGGGCCAGACCGAATAATCCACCAACTGTTTCACAAAGCGCCCCCTCGCGCCATGCCACCCTGCAGAGGCCAAGGTGCTCAAAGGTCTGGCAGTTTTTCACTGAGAGTGCAGACGACCGACGAACAGTGGTGTGCAACCTTTGTCGCGCCAAGATCAGCCGGGGAGGCACCACCACCAGCATGCGCAGACATCTGATGGCCAAGCACCCCACAAGGTGGGATGAAGGCCGTTCAGCGCCTCCGGTTTGCACCACTGCCTCTCCCCCTGTGCCCCAACCTGCCACTGAGATCCAACACCCCTCTCAGGACACAGGCACTACCGTCTCCTGGCCTGCACCCACTCCCTCACCTCCGCTGTCCTCGGCCCCATCCACCAATGTCTCTCAGCGCACCGTCCAGCTGTCGCTAGCGCAAGTGTTGGAGTGCAAGCGCAAGTACGCCGCCGCGCACCCGCACGCTCAAGCGTTAAACGTGCACATAGCCAAATTGATCAGCCTGGAGATGCTGCCGTATAGGCTTGTGGAAACGGAGGCTTTCAAAAGCATGATGGCGGCGGCGGCCCGGCGCTACTCGGTTCCCAGTCGCCACTAGGCTTCCCGATGTGCCGTCCAAGCCCTGCACGACCACGTCTCCCGCAACATTGTATGCGCCCTCACCAACGCGGTTACTGCCAAGGTCCACTTAACAACGGACACGTGGACAAGCACAGGCGGGCAGGGCCACTATATCTCCCTGACGGCACATTGGGTGAATTTAGTGGAGGCTGGGACAGAGTCAGAGCCTGGGAACGCTCACGTCCTACCCACCCCCAGAATTGCGGGCCCCAGCTCGGTGGTGGTGTCTGCGGCGGTGTATGCTTCCTCTACTAAACCACCCACCTCCTCCTCCTCCTATGCAACCTCTGTCTCGCAATCAAGATGTGTCAGCAGCAGCACGTCGCCAGCAGTCGGTGTCGCGCGGCGTGGCAGCACAGCGGTGGGTAAGCGTCAGCAGGCCGTGCTGAAACTACTCAGCTTAGGAGAGAAGAGGCACACGGCACGCGAACTGCTGCAGGGTCTGACAGAGCAGACCAACCGCTGGCTTGCGCCGCTGAGCCTCCAACCGGGCATGATCGTGTGTGACAATGGCCGTAACCTGGTGGCGGCTCTGCAGCTCGGCAGCCTCACGCACGTGCCATGCCTGGCCCACGTCTTTAATTTGGTGGTTCAGCGCTTTCTGAAAAGCTACCCACGCTTATCAGACCTGCTCGGAAAGGTGCACCGGCTCAGCGCACATTTCCGCAAGTCCCACACAGACGCTGCCACCCTGCGCACCCTGCAACATCGGTTTGATCTGCCAGTGCACCGACTGCTGTGCGACGTGCCCACACGGTGGAACTCTACGCTCCACATGTTGGCCAGGCTCTATGAGCAGTGTAGAGCTATAGTGGAATACCAACTCCAACATGGGCGGCGTAGTGGGAGTCAGCCTCCTCAATTCTTTACAGAAGAGTGGGCCTGGTTGGCAGACATCTGCCAGGTCCTTGGAGACTTTGAGGAGTCTACCCAGATGGTGAGCGGCGATGCTGCAATCATTAGCGTCACAATTCCTCTGCTATGCCTCTTGAGAAGTTCCCTGCAAAGCACAAAGGCAGACGCTTTGCGTTCGGAAACGGAGGCGGGGGAAGACAGTATGTCGCTGGATAGTCAGAGCACCCTCATGTCTATATCTCAGCGCATTGAGAAGGAGGAGGAGGAGCATGAGGAGGAGGGGGAAGAGACAGCTTGGCCCACTGCTGAGGGAACCCATGCTGCTTGCTTGTCATCCTTTCAGCGTGTATGGCCTGCGGAGGAGGAGGAGGAGGAGGAGGAGGATCCTGAAAGTGATCTTCCTAGTGAGGACAGCCATGAGTTGCGTACAGGTAGCCTGGCACACATGGCTGACTTCATGTTAGGATGCCTTTCTCGTGACCCTCGCGTTACACGCATTCTGGCCACTACGGATTACTGGGTGTACACACTGCTCGACCCACGGTATAAGGAGAACCTTTCCACTCTCATACCCGAAGAGGAAAGGGGTTCGAGAGTGATGCTATACCACAGTACCCTGGCGGACAAACTGATGGTAAAATTCCCATCCGACAGCGCTAGTGGCAGAAGGCGCAGTTCTGAGGGCCAGGTAGCAGGGGAGGCGTGGAGATCAGGCAGTATGTACAGCACAGGCAGGGGAACACTCTCTAAGGCCTTTGACAGCTTTCTGGCTCCCCAGCAAGACTGTGTCACCGCTCCCCAGTCAAGGCTGAGTCGGCGGGAGCACTGTAAAAGGATGGTGAGGGTGTACGTAGCCGATCGCATGACCGTCCTCCGTGACGCCTCTGCCCCCTACAACTACTGGGTGTCGAAGCTGGACACGTGGCCTGAACTTGCGCTGTATGCCCTGGAGGTGCTTGCTTGTCCTGCGGCTAGCGTCTTGTCAGAGAGGGTGTTTAGTGTGGCTGGGGAATCACCACGGATAAGCGTACCCGCCTGTCAACCGACAGTGCCGACAGGCTTACACTCATAAAGATGAACAAAGCCTGGATTTCCCCAGACTTCTCTTCTCCACCAGCGGACAGCAGCGGTACCTAAGCAATACGTAGGCTGCACCCGCGGATGGAAGAATTGTTCTCTATCACCATAAAAAATGGGGACCTTTTAGCTTCATCAATCTGTGTATTATATTCATCCTCCTCCTCCTGCTCCTCCTCCTGAAACCTCACGTAATCACGCCGAACGGGCAATTTTTCTTAGGCCCACAAGGCTCAGTCATATAATTTTTGTAAACAATTTTTATACGTTTCAATGCTCATTAAAGCGTTGAAACTTGCACCTGAACCAATTTTTATTTTAACTGGGCTGCCTCCAGGCCTAGTTACAAATTAAGCCACATTAACCAAAGTGATTAATGGGTTTCACCTGCCCTCTTGATTGGGCATGGGCAATTTTTCTGAGGTACATTAGTACTGTTGGTACACCAATTTTTTGGGGCCCTCGCCTACAGTGTAATCCAATTAATTTTTTGCCCACCTGCATTAAAGCTGACGTTAAATCAGCTGTGATGGGCACTGCAATGGGATATATTTATGTACCGCCGGTGGCTTCCTGGCACCACCCATGCTGTCGGTCCACACGGAGTTGTAACTGCATGTGTCCACTTCTAAAGAACCCCAGTCTGACTGGGGCATGCAGTGTGGGCAGAAGCCCACCTGCATTAAACATGACATTACCTCAGCTGTGATGGGCAATGCAATGGGATATATTTATGTATTGCCGGTGGGTTCCAGGGAGCCACCCATGCTGTGGGTGCACACAGAATTCCCATTGCGGAGTTGTACCTGCCTGTGACTATTTATAAAAAACCCCGGTCTGACTGGGGCATGCAGACACCTTGACAGAATGAATAGTGTGTGGCACATAGGTTCCCCATTGCTATGCCCACGTGTGCAGCTCCTGATGGAGGTGGCACAGGATTGGATTTCTCATTGCTTCTGTACAGCATTGTGGACTATCGCCCCGCCCCTTTTAAAGAGGGTCACTGCCTAGCCGTGCCAACCCTCTGCAGTGTGTGCCTGCGGTTCCTCCTCATGGCAGACGCACTTATAAATAGACATGAGGGTGGTGTGGCATGAGGGCAGCTGAAGGCTGCGCAGGGACAATTTGGTGTGCGCTGTGGACACTGGGTCGTGCGGGGAGGTTGGGCAGCATGTAACCCAGGAGAAGTGGCAGCGGAGTGTCATGCAGGCAGTGATTGTGCTCTGTTGGAGGTAGTGTGGTGCTTAGCTAAGGTATGCATTGCTAATGAGGGCTTTTTAGAAGTAAAAATTGTTGGGAGGGGGGGCCCACTCTTGCCGCTATTGTGGCTTAATAGTGGGACCTGGGAACTTGAGATGCAGCCCAACATGTAGCCCCTCGCCTGCCCTATCCGTTGCTGTGTCGTTCCCATCACTTTCTTGAATTGCCCAGATTTTCACCAATGAAAACCTTAGTGAGCATCGGCGAAATACAAAAATGCTCGAGTCGCCCATTGACTTCAATGGGGTTCGTTACTCGAAACGAACCCTCGAGCATCGCAAAATTTTCGTCCCGAGTAGCGAGCACCCGAGCATTTTGGTGCTCGCTCATCTCTAGTTCAGGGTAGTTCAACGAAAACTTGCCCTCGGATTTTAGCTGAATGAGACACTGGATGTAGAGCTGATTAGGATACCCTTGTTCGCATTTATTTTCCTCGTTATATCCTGAATTTTTCACTATACAAAATTAACAGTCACTGACATGATCTCTTGGCTCACACCAAACCATAGGTATACCCAGAGGCGTAACTTGAAGCTCCTGGGCCCCAATGCAAAACCTATAGCAGGGCCCCTAAACATAATGCTTCATTCATAGTACTGGGCTCCCTATATGGAGAAGAGAGGCCTTATGGGCCCCCCTAAGGCTCCTGGGCCTGGGTGCAACCGCATCCCCTGCATCCTCTATAGTTACGCCCCTGGGTATACCAAATGGCAACTTATCACGGGTTCCTTTCGTCTACATCTGTAAACTCTTAACACACTTCTTGCACACCTTGTGAGGGGCCCAAGACTTATCTTGATCACCACATTTAACTTTGAAATGTGCAAAATAGACTTGCTTGACAAATGTGCTGATGTTCCCCCTATGAATGGCAATGGTGAAACTGCCACAGATATAGCAAAAGGAATCAGGGCTGTTTAGGTACTTACAACAAGAAATAGTAGATACAGACATGATCAGAGAAAAAGGAAATAAGTGTGTAAATAGAAATACATTTTTCTAATTCACTATGTGTAGCGGCACACAACTCCCCACCACACTGTCGCAAGTATAACTGAATTGCCTAGCCAAGTAACCTATCACCAGTCGCTAAGCTCATCTTCCACCCCTCCCCTCGCTGCCAATATGGGAACACTAGTGCGCCACTCAACCCAGGCTTAAATAAAAAAATGAAGTAAAAAATGTATTCAAAATTGTTCCCCAGAGTAATTGTCGTCATTATTGGGGCCATAACATTAGATGAAATTCCTCAAGCAAATTTATCAAACGTATATAAGAAAGTCTCCCACTATCATCGTAACATAGTATATTAGGCCAAAAGGAGGCAACATCCATCTAGTTCAGCCTGTTATCGTGCCACTGGCTAATTACACTACAACCAAGGCCCTTCCTAAGAAGTTTTTGGAATGGTTTGCCAGTGAACCCTGCACCACCCCCACCCACAACTTATGCATGCGGATAAAATCTGTCTCAGTTAAATGAGGAGCAGGAAGTGTGATAGAAGTGAAGAGCTCTCATTGATTTTAACAGGGGTAAGGCAGCGTTTACACTTCCTCCACTGACCACTGATGTCTAGTCCCCTTGTGCTAACAGCAGGCCGGAAGATGAGCTGATTGACTGGGATCCCGAGCGGAGGATGCTGTTAATCAACTACTGATCACCAATCCTGAGGATAGTCAGTTGTAAAAGTCTGAAATACTGCTTTACCTATAGGCTGATGGACGTAGACATTTGTATTTCTTCAGTCTCTCTAACAAAACGTATTTAGGATAAATTTCCACAAATAATCCACTTACCTTCAATGTCCAACCTGACCGTCTTCTCCTTCCTGTCTGACTTGTAGATCACTGAACACTTGTACATCCCACCATCAGGTATTTGGATATTGGAAACAGTCAGGTTAGCGATCCCAGTACTTAATGCTTCGGTGCTCAGGGAATATCTAGAAGACGTTCTCCTCACAGTTTCATTATAGCTCAGGATTTCTTTATCTTGAAACAGCCAGAATATCATTAGATGTGTGAGATCTACAGGAGGATTGTCCACTGTGAACTTGCAGGGAACCAGAGCGTTAGACCCCAGACTGGTAGCGTGTACAGATGGTCCAGTCAGGACAAGTGGTGACACTGTGGACAATAACATGTATATAGTCATTATGTAACCACCGTCTATTACATTGGCCAACAAAAAAAATATTTTGGAATTTTTCCTTAACCTCATTTGTCAAAGAAGATTTTTTATTAGCTCTAGTTTTGGTGATATACAATAGGTGGAAGTATATTATTTTAATGGATTAAGAGAAAATGATACATAATTACATATGTTAACAACATTGAAAGTGCATTTGAAATTTTTTTATGACAGTTACATTCTTAGAGTTCTAAATTGATAGAAGAATTCTTGGCAGGTGGTTCGGTGTGAAGAAAATCATGTGGTGACTTCATGAGATTGCTTTCTTTTGGCTTGCCTCTTATAAGTGAGTTCCGGAGCATCCCTACACACAGACCAGCAGTAATCCGCAAGCATTGCTTCATTCCAACGGCCCTGATATCTTTGTTCTATTACAAAAATATCCTGGTGAAATCTTTCTCCAAATATCCTGGTGGATATTTCAATTTCTCTCTGTGTTAATCACTGGAAGCTCCACAACTAGGAGGGAAAAAATCTAGGTGGGAGTGGAGAAAATGGATTTTAACCCCTTAGTGACCAAGCCTATTTGCGCCTTAATGACCAGGCCAAATTTTGCAAATCTGACATGTGTCACTTTAACATGGAAAAACACCAGAAAGGTTTTGCATATCCAAGCGATTCTGACATTGTTTTTTCGCCACATGTTGTACTTCATTTAGGCGGAAAAAAATAGACCGATAGAATTTGTGTTTATTTATTAAAATCGCCAAAATTGGGAAAATTTTGAAAAAGTCGTCATTTTTTCACATTTCCAACTGCAATATCTTAAATATGTGCAAACATAATATAGAAATTTTTGCTAAGATTTATATTTCCACCCGTTTACTTTATTTTGGGTGCACATTGGAAAAACTTTCGTTTTTTTTAACCATTTAGGAGACGTACAAATTTAACATTACTTTTTAGCATTTTGAGGAACACTTTGTTTTCCTATACCAAGCCACGATTGGAAAGGCTCATGAGTGTCAGAATAATAGATACCCCCCCCCAAATGACCCCATTTTAAAAACTACACCCCTTAGTGTATTCACTGAGGGGTGTCATGAGTATTTTGACCCCACAGTTTTTTTCAGGAATTAATTCAATTTAGAGGAGAAAAAGTAAAATTTCATATTTTTGCTAATATGTCATTTTAAAGACATATTTTTTTCCTATAGTTTACATGAAAATCAGGATTTACACCCCAAAATGGATACCCCTATTTCTCCCGTGTTCAGAAACATACCCATTGTGGCCCTATTGTTATATCTGAGTCCACAACGGGGCCCAAAATGAAAGGAGTAGTCAGTGTCTTGCAATAGGCCCCATTGCACACATGTAGAGTTCTTGAGCGCCCAAAACCATAGAAAACCCCCACAAATGACCCCATTTTGAAAACTAAACCCCTTAAGGAATTTATCTAGGGGTGTACTGCATATTTTGACCCCACAGTTTTTGAATGAATTCAAACCAAGCAAAAGGAAAAAATTGCGATTTTCGTTTTTTCAGCAATTCTGTCATTTTAAAAACCTCTTTTTTTGTACAGCACACATATGAATGAAGACTTGCACCCAAAAATGGATACCCCTGTTTGTCCTGTGTTCAGAGACATACCCCTTGTGGCCCTAATCTTATGTCTGGATACACAACGGAGCCCAAAATGATACGAGCGACTGGTGGTTTTCGGAACACAAATTTTGCTTGAAGTCCTTTTAGGCCCCATTGCCTACTTGTAGAGTTCTTGAGCGCCCAAAACCATAGAGAACCCCCACAAATGACCCCATTTTGAAAACTAGACTCCTTAGAGAATTTATCTAGGGGTGTACTGCGTATTTTGACCCCACAGTTTTTGAATAAATTCAAGCAAAGCAAAAGGAAAAAATTTGGATTTTTGTTTTTTTGGCAATTCTGTCATTTTAAAAACAGCTTTTTTTTGAACAGCACATATATGAAGGAAGACTTGCACCCCAAAATGGATACCCCTGTTTGTTCTGTTTTCAGAAACATACCCATTGTGGCCCTAATATTATGTCCGCATGCACAACGGGGCCCAAAATGAAAGGAGTAATCGGTGGCTTTCAGAACATAGATTTTGCTTGAAGTCCTTTTAGGCGCCATTGCCCACTTGTAGAGTTCTTGAGCGGCCAAAACCATAGAGAACCGCAACAAATGACCCCATTTTGAAAACTAGACCCCTTATCGAATTTATTTAGGGGTGTACTGTGTATTTTAACCCTACAATTTTTGAATAGATCTAAGCAAAGCAGTAGGAAAAAATTACGATTTTCATTTTTTGGGCTATTGTGTCAATTTAAAAACAGGTTTTTTTTGTACAGCCCACATATAAATGAAGGCTTTCACCCCAAAATGGATACCCCTGTTTGTCCCGTGTTCAGAAACATACCCATTGTGGCCCTAATAGACTTACAGGACCCATGGCAAGGCCTATAAAGGAGGGAACACCCGTTGGATTTCAGGGTACCACTGAATAAATTTCAGGCCCCATTGCCCACTTATGGAGCCATTGAGCGGCCAAAACTATAAAGAACCCCCTCAAATTACCCCATTTTGAAAACTAGACCCCTTAACGAATTCATCTAGGGGTGTACTGCGTATTTTGACCCCACAGTATTGAATGAATCTAAGCAAAGCAGAAGGAAAAAGTTACGATTTTCAATTTTTTTGGCAATTTTTTCAATTTAAAAACAGTTTTTTTGACCAGTTTACATAGGAATGAAGACATTCACCCCAAAATGGATACCCCCGTTTGTCCCCAGTTCAGAAACATACCCATTGTGGCCCTAATCTACTTACAGGACGCATGGCAAGGCCTATAAAGGACGGAACACCTGTTGGATTTTAGGGCACAACAGAATAAATTCCAGGCCCCATTGCTTATTTGTACGGAATAAAAATTGACTCCCTAAAAATTCCCCCCCCCTCCTCCCCCACACACACTCCGCGCCCTTTTTGGCATTCGCAAATCTTAGATAAAAGTAATAATGTGAACTGTGTAGTATTTCCGAAGACAGGGGTAATTACGGAGGCTGGTTGGAATGGGCCCATGGGGCAATAAAACCGGTATCCCTCCTCCTCTCATGTATTTTGAGGGGCTTTTTTTTACCTCAGTGGCGGGTATGGGGTGTAAAAAGTGGCATTCCGTGAGTCTCCGTAAGCCTGCTGAGGTGCGGCGGTCTCACACAGAAGGCGCTTAACAAGCTGCTCCTGGAACTGCAGGAAGGCGAGCGTTCCCCGGGCTTCTTGTAAATTACGTATTACAGGTAGCGGTCTGAATAACGCCGGGCTCACGCGGGTGCAGGAGGCCCGCAGTGGATCCCAGCTGTGAGCCGGCTGTGACCCTGCGTACGGCCGCGTAATGTACTGCACATAACTGCGTACTCACACAGGCGGTCATGCGCAGTACACCTTTTTTTTTGTTTGTATTTCCCGCACCGTCGCTTAGCGATGACGCGGGTACCCGCAGCGCGTACACAATGTAGTTGCGTATGGGCTGCGGGTATATCCGCGACCATAGAGCACAATGGGCTCTATGTTACGGATATCCACGGTAAAATAGAACATGCTGCGTTCTCTTTTCTGCGAGTGGATTACACAATTCCAACCCACTAATGTGAGCAGAATTGTGTAATCCAATGTGATTGATCCGTGTAATACCGCGGATCAGACGCATGCGGAATCCGTAATTCCTATCCGGTCATGTGAGACCGGCCAAAGGTAGATCGCTACCTTTTTATCACGTGACTGGGGAACGCTCAACGAGGCCACCCGTCACTGCTCCAGACTCTCGGTGACTGTTGGTCGCTGGGAGCAAGGAGATTTTAAATTTCCTGGGCTCCCCGACTCCTGCGCATGTGTCTGGCTTTTTGCCGGCAATCGCATGTGCAGAATTCGGGAATGTCCACGGAGGAGGATCGCGTCGAAGTTCAAATAGTTTCATTTCCTCTCACCGATCGCATCAGTGAGGGGAGATGAAGTTTCAATTTTTTTTTTTTACTTTTACGTGATCGCCATTATTGGATAATGGCAAACACATGACCAGGAACCGCTCACCGCGGCCCTCTGTGAAATCTCCATGCTCTTGGCTACGTTTTGTAGCCAGGAGCAGGGAGAATTTAAATTATTCTGGCAATCCACAGCTTTTGCGCATGCGTCCGCCATTTTGGCCACGGGCGCGTGCGCAAAAGCTGTGGTAAGGTCCGTGGATAAATCCGGGGGCCTTAGGTACGTACTTTCATCCTCCCTTATGGATATGATCCGTGAGGGGAGATGAAACGTACGCTTTTTAAACTTTTTTTTAACTTTTTAAAACTTTTTTTACGTTTTTGTTTTTTTTTTTTTACTTTTTTACACTTTTTTTTTACTTTACATGATCACTGTCATCCATTGGATGACAGTGATCATGTCCCCGGTATAATCTCTCTGCTCCTAGCTACACATGGCAGCCAGGAACAGAGGGATTTCAAATTTCCCGGGGCTCGAGCCCCTCTGTGCACGCGCCCGATGTCAATCATCGGGCGCGCATGCGCAGACGGGGATTCGGGTCCCGGGACATCGCTGAGGACTGGGGGTGAGTATTTTCACCTCCCCTCATGGATCCGATCCATGAGGGGAGGTGAAACTGACTTTTTTTTTAACTTTTTCGCGATCGCCGCTATCCATTGGATAACGACGATCGCGGTACCGGGGACCGCTCACCGCAGTCCCCGCTGACATCTCCTGCCTCCCGGCTACCTACAGGAGCCGGAAGCCAGAAGATTTTAAATCTCCCGCGCCGCTGGGCCTTCTGCGCATGCGGCTAACGTAATGCCGCCTGGCGCGCATGCGCAGAAGACCGGATTCGGGGCCCGAAGCGGCAGGAGAGTGGGGAGCAGCGTGCCGGACCTGGGTGAGTATTTTCAGCTGCTCCGATGGATCCGATCCATCAGAGCAGCTGAATCTTTAACCTTTTTTGTACTTTTATTTACTTTTTTGCGATCGGCATTATCCATTGTATAGCGCCGATCGCAATGCCCGGGGGGGGGGGTCCCCGCAGCCCGGGATGACAGCTCCATGCTGTCGGCTACCTGCGGACACCGACAGCATGGAGCTGTCACGTCCACAGCCTGAGGGGCTTTATTCTCTGCAGGACACATGTTTTTACGTCCTCAGAGAATAAAGCCCACTTCGGGAGGACGTAAAAAGGCTATCGTCCGATCGTTAACGGGTTAAGGGACATGTTGCATCCGAGTTGATGGTATTTTTCCAGAAGAACTGTCACCAACTGAGTGTAGTTATCTCTTTTGTTACCTAAGAATCCATAAATAACTCACTTTAAGGCTTGACAAGCTTCCTTTTATTTTCCCTTCAAAACTTGGTCAAACGTGGATCCTTTACAAGTTGGCGAATTTGTGGCCCAACAAAAATACCTTCCTTAACCTTTGCATCACGCAATCTAGGAAATTTCTCTCTTAAGTGCTTAAATGCCTGTCCTTCCTCGTTCATACCTTTGACAACATTTTTCATTAAACCCAGCTTTATATGAAGGGGTGGAAGAAGAACATCTTTTGGGTCAATGAGAGGCTCGGCAACAACATTTTCCTCGGCAGAGTCAAGATTTCTTGCAGGCCAGTCCGCTTGAATGTAATGTGGTTTCCTATCCCTACTGTCCCACACACATAAAAAGCAGCAGTATTTAATGTACCCCAATTGCATTCCTAAAAGTACAGTGATGACTTTAAGATCGCCACAGATTTTCCACTTGTGTTCAGCATATTTGATTGAGTCAAGGAGGGCTGTCATGTTTGTATAAGTCTCCTTCATGTGAACTGCTTGACCAACAGGAATAGAAGGAAGACAGTTGCCATTGTGAAGTATTAAAGCTTTCAAACAAAGCTTGGAGGAGTCTATGAATAGCCTCCATTAAGTTAGATCATGGTTCAAATTCAAACATTTCTTCACGCCATTATAGTCGCAGCAAACAACCAGATTGTTTTTCTCTTTTTTTAAAAAAAGGAAGCCGATCCCTCTGACGTTCTCTGTACTGTGAGACCCTGACATCACGTTGGAGAAGATTCCATTGCTGTAGTCCTGACCCTACAAGTTCCGCCTTCTCCTTTGACAAGTCAAGGTCTCAAATGAGATCACTCAATTCTGCTTGACTCAGTCTTTGCGGTGTATCATCTTTTACCGCAAAGTCAGGGTCATGGGATGTGGAAGGCTTGTTGGGTTCTTCTTTTTCCACACTTTCTTCATTTTCTACTTCAAGCTCATAATGTTGGGGTGAAGTAAGAACTGGTAAACTATCTGAATGGGGAATAGGTCGACTACCAGATGGAAGATTCGGATATTGAACTGTTTCTGTCTTCTGCATTTACAATCCTGCCTTTATAGGCGGAGTCAAGCAGAAATAGCAGTCATCTTTATGGTTTGTAGGCTTCCCTAAAAACCATAGGCACAGCAAAAGCTATAGATTGTTTTTTATTTTTCAGCCGTTCTTGTAGTTTAACTGAACAAGAGTCGCAACATATATGTGGAGCCCATGAGTTATCCTGGTCCCCTACCTTCATACCAAAATAATAATGATAGGCAGTCTTCACAAGAGGCTTCTGTGACAAAAATGTTATTTCACCACAAATGTAACAAAAATTATTCACTAAATTTACACATTTTCGTGGCAAATTTTACACTTTAAAAGCACTCCAAAACCAGAAATTCAGAAAAAAAGAAAAACAGAAACAATATGAAACTCAGTCATAACAACATTTATTATGTTTATAACCGACAAACATATGGAGAACGTTCGGTTTTGTCAGTTGAGAGGTGTGACAACTCCCCATCCCCCATAAAAACTCCCACAAAATAAAAATGTAAACTCTAAAAAATGACATGTCACTGTAACTCTAAAGCAAGAGATAATCGGTCATTCTTATGATGATTTTTGAATTCAGCGGATGGAAATACATAGGAATACGCTAATTTTGAGCCCGAAACAAAATCACTGTTGGGCAGTGTTATTGATAAAGTGTAATAATGTGCAGAACACTGAAGGCAGCACTAATTTATATAAGGCACCAGCAGTCACCTGGCACAGTGTAACAGAACGTGCTATGGCAGCACTAACTTCCAGCGCGCCTTCATTTGTACGCATACTACAAAAGAGCACTCACATTGGAGCCTCCATCAGGGGTTACATCACTTCTGACACCAAGAAGAGCAGAGCAAACCTTGAGACCCCGAAGGATCCCAAAATCATTTAATTAGCCCCCCCAGGCGTCATCACACACCCTGCTGTTTTGTGGCATTTTTTACTCCAAAACATTGCGTTAAAAAAATATATAATTTTTTTTTTAAATAAAGCAAAAAATCCTGAAGTTCTATTTACCGGAGTGGAGAGTTTGTAACTAACATTTTAGATTGTTCTCTACTGATGTGTCTGGAAGATCTATGTAATACAGCGTATTGAGAGATTCACGTTTAATTCAGGACTGCTTCAGTTCCAAACTATTCTCCAGGCACCGCTTTCAGAACTGACCGTGTGCGCAAAGTGCCCTCCCCTTTATAACTCCACCCCACCAATTATAATATGGGTTTAATTAATTCTCAATAAACTAGGGGTCCACCAAACTGAACACATACAAAACACAGTAAGGGCTCCTTCACAGTAGTGCTGGCCATTTCAATTTTTCGCTTCTTTCTTAAAATGCTGTACCCAAATAATACTAATAATCTTTATAATAATCTTTATTTATATAGCGCCAACATATTCCGCAGCGCTTACAATACAGGGGAAATAACACAAGACAACGGTTACATGAAGTAATCCATTGATGGAGACAGTAGGGGTGAGGGTCCTGCTCCAACGAGCTTACACACTACAAGTAATGGGGTGATACAGAAGATAAAGGGGCTGGAGATGTGCCCGGAATGGCGAGGTGGAGAGTGAGGGATGCTATACACACAGACAATGGTCAGGCCGTATAGTGGCGGAATGGGGAAGACTGCAGGTGCCGGTTGATTACGGCTAGCAGGGATTGCAGTCAGTGGGACAGGGAGCATGTTATCAGGCGGAATACTGAGGGGTTTGGTTTAGGGGATATGGTATGCCTCATTGAAGAGGTGCGCTTTTAGAGCACGCCTGATGGCACCAGCCTGAACCCTTCGCCTATAATGGGTTCCATTCGGCTGCTGTCATTCGGTCCGGCATTTTTGTGGACAAGATAGAACAGCAGGCAGCACTCTTTCATCGCAGATGTTTGCAGACATCAATAATGAAGCCTCTAATGCTGATGTGAACGACACCTTACAATCACAAAAACAGCATGTGAGCAAATGAACCCTGTAATTATAATTATCAGTCCTTACAAGCAGACAGGTTCACAAAAGGCACAAACCCGTCACATTCATCTCATCCTGCGCCCTCAGTGTACTCTGCAAAGCAGAAAGAAAACCCAAGTAAGGAAGGTTTAATGGCCGTAATATGGAGATAATGTAAATCTATGTATCTATTCACATGGACGCATCTGATAAACACAGCATGACCGATTTTTGTCCGTTTTTGGCTCCATATTTACATTGATTTGTATTACTTTCTACACGGCAAATACTGATCCATATTTGCGGTGTTGAAAATAAAACCAATGACCGCAAATAAAAAGACAGATCAAATATGGATGACGTAAGGATGCAATGTCATCTGTAACATGTCCGTATTACAGATACGTTTTATGGATGGGTTATAATATGGTCGTCTGAAACTGGCATAATACAGGTAACGCTGTCAGGGAGGGAGGGAGAATGATCCGTCCAGAGGTAAATCAGCGAGTTCTGCTCTGGGAGCCTCCATGTGAGTAAAGAGAAGGAACAGCACTGACCTGAGTGATAGAGGAGCAGGAAGCACAGGAATCCCTCTATGGTGTCCATTATAGACAATTCCTCTGTGCTGCAGGTTCCTTCTCCGGGGGCTGTAGATCTTGCAGGACTCGGTAACCTGAAGGTAACCCGCTGATCCCTGGAATCCTCTGACTGATCTCTAACTGAAGACAAAGTATAGTCCAAAGTCTCTGATCATAAAAGTACATATATCCTGTGTAGCGGACAACAAGTCTGAGGAAGCTTTCACTTTCAATACTGAATCATTTCCAAGTGTGTGTAAAATCAGAATATACTACGGTGAGACAATGAGAGCCATGAAGAACACCACGCACTCCGGAGCGATAAAAATGTATGGATTACTTACCTGTAGTCCTTTTTCCGGGAGTCATCACGACACCCCCATTACATATGGAGGTTGTCCTCTGAACTTGGTAGGGATAGGAAGAGCCCTTAAAGCACCTCCCCTTCCACCATCTCTTCAGTGACTTTCAAATTATTACGGTGGACAATGTTTACTGAACCAAAATTTTACCTTTATTTGGTCACATTTTACATTGATAAAGAACATAAATATTCTATAAGTGAGAGAACTATGGGCCGTCGTAATGACTCCCGGAAAAAAGACTACCGGTAAGTAATCCATACATTTCCCGGTCGTCATCCCGATGGCCCAATTACATATGGAGCAATACCAAATGATAGGTAAAGTAGGGTGGGACTACTGCCTGGAGGACTTTCCATCCATATCCCAGGTCTTTGTCAGACTGCACATTAACCCTGTAGTGCTTAATAAATGTATGCAGACAGGACCAGTTAGCTGCTTTACAGATTTGTTCAGCGGAGGCCTGGGCTTTCTCTGCCCATGAGGAGGAGAGGGATCGTGTAGAGTGGGCTTTGATATTTCCCGGAGGATCAAGACCCCTGGCTTTGTGTGCCTCCTGGATGGCCATCCTGATCCATCTTGCAATGGTACTCTTAGATGCCGTCTTTTCTTTGTCCGGCCCCTGAAAATGGACAAAGAGGTCATTATGCTTCCGAAAGGAATGGGTAGCCTCTAGATATGTTAGAACAGCCCTCCTGACGTCTAAGCTATGGAATTCTCTCTCTGTTGTGTGTCGAGCCACATATGGCTGTAACATAAGGCCTGTAATTCTCCTACTCTCCGTGCCGAGGTTATAGCGACTAGAAGAGAAACCTTTAGTTTAAGCAACCTTAAGGGGAGTTGGGGAAGGGGTTCAAAGGGTGGCTTACAAAAACTATTTAGGACTACATTTAGGTCCCATGTAGGAAAGGTTTCCCTAATAAAGGGCCAGGGTCTGTCAGCTCCTTTAAGGAACCTGCAGACCCAGCGATGCTCCGCCAAAGGAAAATCCAAATAGGATCCTAATGCTGACACCTGTACTCTAAGAGTTCTTGGGCTTAGACCCTTTTCAAGGCCCGCCTGCAGAAACTCCAGAATTATAGGTATACCTAAACTCGGAACTTCAATTGGATCCAAGTTACAGTACTCTGAGAACTTCTTCCACATTTTATTGTAAATGGCTGTGGTTACAGGTTTGCGGCTTTTACTCACGGTTGTGATTACTTTTTGTGAGAGCCCTTTCGCCCGAAGTATTATGCCTTCAGCATCCAGTTTTTTGACTCCCGAGTATGTTAGTGGACCCTGGAAAAGGAGATCTTGCTTGTCTGGCAATTGAAGTGGACCTTGGATTGCTAGGGCCTTCAATAGGGAATACCAAGGTCTCTTGTCCCACATAGGGGTGACTAGGATTACCGCTGCTCGGCTGACCTGAACCTTTTTTTGAGGATGTATGGGATTAGTGGGAAGGGGGGGAAGCCAAGTCTATCTCCCAGTTTTGAGACAGGGCATCTACCCCACATGGATTGTCCCTTGGATTGAGGGAATAAAATTCCCGGCATTTTGTATTTGCCCTTGTGGCAAACAGATCAATCTGTGGTTGCCCCCCACTGGTGTGTTAGTAGATCGAAGGCTTGTTGGTTCAGACAGCATTCTCCTGGAAGAACACTTGGCCTGCTGAGGAAATCTGCAACAACATTTGTGGACCCCCTTAGGTGGATTGCTGTCAACTGCTGGAGGTGCGGGTGGCGTGTTTTCCCTGGTGACGTACAAACGATAAGGCTGTCATGTTATCAGTCAGGATTTTGACATGCCTTCCTTTAAGGTGGGGTTCTGCCACACAGAGGGTCTACCATATTGCCCTTAGCTCCCTATAGTTGGATGAGTGTGCGGCTATTCAAGAGTCCCAGGTTCCCTGAAAGGTCAGGTCTGCTACTTGTGCTCCTCACCCGGTCTTGCTTGCATCCGTAGTGACGGATATAGAGGGTTCTCATGACCGAGAGGTACCCTTGGTCAGGTAACTCTGGGAAGTCCACCAGCGTAAGGACTGCTTAACCTGGATGGACAGGCTCACCTTATCTAGGTAGGTCTGCCGTTTGTCCCACCGGGCAAGAATGAATCATTGCAGCTGTCGGGTATGTGCTTGGGCCAATGGGACTATTTGTATACAGGATGTTAACAGGCCTAGCACTTTCATTGCATCTCTGATGGACACTGTCGTGGCTTGGTATAGGGATGATACTGATCGGATAAGGTCCTTACTCTTGTATGGTGGGAGCCACGATTTCTGAGTGAGGGAATCTAGGAGTACCTCTAGATAGGTCTTCTGCGTACCCGGGATCAGGTCTGACTTTTTTTGTTTACTATCCACCCAAAGTCGTCCAAAGTGGACAGACCTACGGACAAGTCTGCACATATGGGCTCTGTTGTCTTTGATACTAGCAGGAAATCGTCCAGGTAAGGAAAGATGAGAATTTGATTTCACCTAAAGTAGGCTATCATTTCTATCACCACTTTCATGAAGACTCTAGGGGCAGTAGAGATACTGAAAGGTAGAGCCATAAATTGGTAGTGATAGACTACATCACCTACTTGCAGTTCAAACCTCAGGTATTTGTAATGAGCTGCGACTATTGGGACATGGTAGTACGCGTCTTTAAGGTCTATGGCGTACATGACGCTGTCGCGATCTATTAGAGCAGGGGTCCCCAACCACCGGTCCGCAGACCGTGGCCGGGCCGTTAGGTGTGTACTGCCGGTCCGCGGCACCGCGGGGAACTTTTGTTCTAAAAGGAACAATCCCGCGGCCCCTTCAGCAGCGCTCTGCGCTCTCACACTAACCTGCTATAGTGTGAGCGCAGAGCGCTGCTGAAGGGGCCACTTCCACACATAGCAGGTTAGTGTGAGTGCAGAGCGCTGCTGAAGGGGCCGCATATATGGTATTTCAGCCGCACTTCAGTAGCGGTGAGCGATTCCAGCAACCTCATTGGTTGTTGGGTACACCCCCCCCCCCCCACACCTCAAACTGGGGGGTGTGTACCCAATAACCAATAAGGTTGCTGGAATCGCTCTCCGCTACTGAAGTGCGGCTAAAATACAATGGTCCTTGCTGGTGTGGAAGCAGCGCGCCGCAACCAATCACAAGGCGCCATCTTGAAGCGCTGAGGACTGCAGCACCAAACAACAGAGCGTCCCACGAGTAGGAGGAAGAGCCGCCTCTGCAAGCAGCAGCAGCAGCCTCCGTGCCTGTACACCTGTTAGGACCTAGGTCAGTTTTCAAGGTAATCCTGCCGGGGAGGAGGGAGAGGAGGGGGAAGATAAATTATAGGCTGCCCAATGTGTGTGCTGGGGGGGGGGGGGGAATAAATTATATGCTGCCCTATGTGTGTGCTGGGGGGGAGGGAGTAAATTATATGCCGCCCTATGTGTGTGCTGGGGGGGGGAGTAAATTATATGCTGCCCTATGTGTGTGCTGGGGAAGGGGAGTAAATTATATGCTGCCCTATGTGTGTTCCAGGGGGGGGGGGTGGAGATAAATTATATGCTGCCCTATGTGTGTTCCAGGGGGGGGTGGAGATAAATTATATGCTGCCCTATGTGTGTGCTGGGGGGGCGGGGTTGGGAGATAGATTATATATTGCCCACTGCCCTATGTGTGTGCTGCCAGGCAGGGGGGGGGGATATATTATGCTGCCCTATGTGTGTACTGCCAGGACATTCTAAATGTCATAATTAAATAAATATGCAGTAAACTCCAACCCCCATCATAACCCCGCCCCATATAACCAAAGCCCCGCCCATGTCCCGCCCCACCCTGCCGGGCCTTGTAAAAATGGTCTTGCTTGAAGCCGGTCCCTGGTGCCAAAAAGGTTGGGGACCACTGTATTAGAGGTACGATGGACCTAACAGTTTCCATTTTAATTTTCCTGTAGGAAATAAACTTGTTTAAAGCTTTAAAGGGGTTGTCCCGCGGCAGAAATGTAAATTTTTTCTCTTCCCAGTCCCCCTTTTAAAGCAAACATACTACACTACCCATGGAAAGCGTTTTTAAAGAGCGTTTCTACTCAGCATTGTCTCGTTTCGTGAACTTATAAAAATTCTTCTTTCAAGATGGTCGCCGGTCCTTTCCCAAGGTGCACTGCGGTTTTCTCCCATGGTGCACCTGGATGTTCTTCTCCAGTCTTGCGTTCCACTGCCGATTACAGCCACCTCATTGGCTGATCGGCACCACGTGACGGAGATGGAGCTACGATGACACGGAGAAGAGGGAGGAGCCAGGACGCCGCTCGTGAGCTTGGACACAGCCAGCAGAGGATTCTTATCTGCGCAAGCGCCGACTGTTGCGGCGACCAGAGAAGAAGGCTTCAGTCGTTGCCATGAAGACGGGGACGCCAGCGCCGGAGGGGGTAAGTGTATAACTTCTGTATGGCTCATATTTAATGCACGATGTATATTACAAAGTGCATTAATATGGCCATACAGAAGTGTATAACCCCACTTGCTTTCGCGGGACAACCCCTTTAAGATTAAAGATGATTCTGATACAGCAGTTTGCTTTTTTGATCAAGAAGAGGGGGGAATAGAATCCCTCACCCCTGTCGTGTTTGGGACCCTGCATAATGACTCCTAGGTCTTTTAGTTCCTGGATGCCCTTTACCAGATTTTTCTGTTCTTGCAGGGACCCTGGAGAGGTTAAAAAGAATCTCTTAAGGGGTAGGGAGTTAAATTCAATTTGATACCCTGTTTCGATTATCTGTAGTACCCAGGGATTGGATGTTACCCCGCCACTGGTCCAGGTATCATGACAGTCTACCCCCTGTTGGGTCATAAAAGGGCTAGATTTTCTTACCCCGACCTCCTTTGGGGTATGACTATCTCCCTGTTTTCCCTTTAGTTTCTGGAGGTGACTGCTGTGTCCTCCTTGGAAAGGAGGGCTTCTTATATGTTCTTCTATCCGGAAGGATCTTGTTTTTATCCCCCGATTTCTCAAGTATTTTATCCAGGACGGGCCCGAACATGTATTCCCCTTGAAACGGGATTTTGCAGAGTTTGTTATTGGATGCCACATCTGCTGACCAGGATTTTAGCCATAGCGCTTATCTTGCGGTGTTACTGAAGAGTATGGTTTTTGCACCATATTTATCTGATTCTGCTGATGCATCTGCTAGAAAGCCAGTAGCCATCTTCAGGAGGGGAAGGCAGCTGGCTAACTCTTTAATTGATGTCTCCATCCGGTTTAGCCACAGGACCATAGATCTGGCTACTGATGTTGTTGGCTTCAATAGTGAAGGAAGTCGCTTCCCATGTCTTTTCCATCAGTCCGTCAATCTTCTTGTCCATAGGATCTGAGACTAGAGACGCATCTTCAAAGGGCAGCAGGGTTTTCTTGGCCACCTTGGTGATCTGCATGTTGACCTTTCGGGTCTCCCTATATATACGGACATCTTTTGGAGAGAATGCCAGCTGGTTTTTAATTTCTTATGAGATATAGTCTCTTCTCTGGTTCCTGCCATTCATCAGAGATGACTTGTTGCAGGGTTTGGTTAATTGGAAAAATAGTTTTCCTTCTGGACCGAAACTCCCGAAACATTTTGTCCTGGGCGGACGGTCTTCTTCAATCTGCATGGTTTCCCTCATTGCTTTGATAAGATGTCCCATGTCGTCTGAGGAGAAATAGTATTTCTTCGCATCCTCGGCTAGTGGCAGCGGGTCTTCTAATTCCCCCTCTGATAGGGGTTCCAGGGACTCCTCGGATATGATACTCGCCGATTCTGCCTGCCTTGACCTACTAGAGAGTCTTGATGGCCCAGGCTGAGGGTGGGAAAAGGATGCCATAGAGGCCTGCAATTCCTCCTTAATCATGCACCTAATATGCACTTTAAACGCCGCCCTTTCCTCCGCTAGGATTTTTCCTGTGCATTCTTCACATAGAGACTTTTTGTAGTTATCTTTAGAGATGAGCGAGCATACTCGTCCGAGCTTGATGCTCGTTCGAGTATTAGGGTGCTCGAGATGCTCGTTACTCGAGACGAGCACCACGCGGTACTCGTCTCGATTAAACGAGCACTGACCATTGAATTCAATGGAGCCGGCAATACAGCCGGCTCTATTGAAAGCAATGGGCTGCCGGCGTACGCGGGATGAATTGTCGGGAAGAGCTTAAATATATAAGCCCTTCCCTGCAATTCATCTAGAAATGTGTAAAAATAAAAAATATATACATACTCACCTGGTCCCGGCAGAACGATGTTAGCCCATTGAATTCAATGGAGCCGGCAATACAGCCGACTCCATTGAAAGCAATGGGCTGCCGGCGATCGCGGGATGAATTGTCGGGAAGGGGTTAAATATGTAAGCCCTTCCCTGCAATTCATCCAGAAATGTGTAAAAATAAAAAATATATATATACTTACCTGGTCCCGGCAGACGGAGTTCACCGCGGCAGGCTGCAGTTCTCCTGAACTGCTCTAAACAGCTGTGAGTAGTATTCAGCAGCCGGGGATTTAAAATCCCCGCCTGCTGAATGAGATGCCTCTGATTGGTCACAGCCTGACCAATCAGAGGCATCCCTCACTCACACCCATTCATGAATTCATGAATGGGTGAGTGAGGGCTGCCTCTGATTGAATACTACTCACAGCTGTTCAGAGCAGTTCAGGAGAACTGCAGCCTGCCGCGCTGAACTCCGTCTGCCGGGACCAGGTAAGTATATATATATATTTTTTTTTTACACATTTCTGGATGAATTGCAGGGAAGGGCTTATATATTTAACCCCTTCCCGACAATTCATCCCGCGATCGCCGGCAGCCCATTGCTTTCAATGGAGTCGGCTGTATTGCCGGCTCCATTGAATTCAATCGGCTAACATCGTTCTGCCGGGACCAGGTAAGTATATATATATTTTTTATTTTTACACATTTCTGGATGAATTATAGGGAAGGGCTTATATATTTAAGCTCTTCCCGACAATTCATCCCACGTACGCCGGCAGCCCATTGCTTTCAATAGAGCCGGCTGTATTGCCGGCTCCATTGAATTCAATGGGCTAACATCGTTCTTCTCTGCCACAGCTGTTACAGCTGTGGCAGAGGAGAACGATCTTTACGCTGACAGTGGGGGGGGTCTCACTCTTGACGCTATTGTGGCTTAATAGTGGGACCTGGGAACTTGAGATGCAGCCCAAAATGTAGCTCCTCGCCTGCCCTATTCGTTTCTGTGTCGTTTCCATCACTTTCTTGTGTTTTGCAGATTTTCACAAATGAAAACCTTAGCGAGCATCGGCGATATACAAAAATGCTCGAGTCACCCATTGACTTCAATGGGGTTCGTTACTCGAAACGAACTCTCGAGCATCACTGAAAGTTCGACTCGAGTAACGAGCACCCGAGCATTTTGGTGCTCGCTCATCTCTAGTTATCTTCTAATCTCTTATTACAGATAACACATTTCCTAGATTTTTTCCTAGTGTCCGCTTTTCTCTTTGGACCTTCTTTATCGGTCTAACCATACAAAGAATGGGGGAAAGGGAGAAAAGGGGAATATATATGCATTCAATCAACCATAGTGACAAGTTTGCATATTCCTTTTTTGGATATAGCCACTCACGGTTTGTAGGGTATCCTGCCTCTCATTCCTGTGCTGAGCTGTCACGTGCAGACATGCTGGAGCACTTCTTTGGGTCTTGGAGGGTAATCTGCATACAGGAGCAGAGCCTGTCAGTGAAGCAGGTTTAAATTTGATGCCCTTTCCGAGTCTGCACTGGTAGCCACGCCCCCTACATTGTGCACGTGACGTCACCGTGCCGGATGACGTCACTACTATGCGCCCCGTGGACCGAGGAGGCTGCTGTAGATTGGATACTTCCTACTGGCAGGGGAACGGCGGCGGCCTCCTCGGATAGGAAGACACTGAGGAGAGGTGGAAAGGAAGGTTCTTTAAGGGCTCTTCCTGTCCCTACCGAGGTCAGAGGGCAACCTCCATATGTAATGGGGCCGTCGGGATGACGACCGGGAAAGTATAATTCTCTCCTTTGGGAACTAGATCTGATCGCAGACATCCAGCTGCTGTTAAGGGTTCTACAGGCAATGCACCCTGGGGAAAGTGATGTAAATTAGCTCTTCTCCAGAACTAAAAGTGGTTTTCCAAGTTGTAGAATGTCTGTACAACCAGCTCCCCATGATCTTACATAATAAATAGTAATATACTTACCTCTCTCCGCTCCCGCTATGTCCTGCACCGCTGTGCAGTCCTCCTTGTTAGGTTGCAGTCCCGCCCGGGTTACAGAACGTCACAGGAGCTGCAGCCAATAACAGAGCTCAGTGATCGAGCGCTGACCTATATAATTTGCTGCAGCGCCTGTGACACCGTGTTAATAGTCTGGGGCAGCCTGTAAACGTGATGTCAGAGGGAAGTAATGTAGCGCAGGGATGGGACATAGTCGGAGCAGGCTATATGCTGATTTGTTATGTTAGAGCATAGGCGCTGTCTACAACTCAGAAAACAACTTTAAGGAAAGTGGCAGTAGAAGGCGGCAGCTACCTATAAATGACACTAAAAGATAAAGTTCCCGAAGTGATATTACCCAAGGAGTCGCCGAATCATGACTGACCCCTTGGGTAATGTCACATCATGATATTTTCTAGGCAGACTGTTTTTTGCGGGGTGGTTTGCCAATGCCTTCCCTAGTCATCTTTTTAGCTTCCAGCAAGCTGGGTCTTTATTTTACCGTCCTCGGAAGGATGGAAGGCTGAGTCAACCTTGAGCCGGCTACCTGAACAACATAGGGATTGAAACTTCAACCTTCAGGTCGTGAGCGAGAGCTTAGGACTGCATTTCTGCTGCCCTAACACCCTGCACCACACAAGGCTCCTAAATGACATTAAACAGTACTTGTCCTCTGCTGCCATAATCAAGCGCTGCAGCCCTGACACCTTTTCAATGTTTGCTATGAAAGATTATATCACTAGATATCATGTGACTGCTGCAGCCAATCAGAGGCCAGAGCATCACCGTTCTGAACATCATGGCGCCCAGGACGTAAGTGATGATGCCAGCAGAATGGTTGGTGATGGTGCAGCAGTCAAGTGATATCTGATGACATCATCTTCAACAATAAACACTAGGATGACAGCAAAGCTACAGTACTGGAGTGCGGAGGCAAAGGACACCAAGTACCGTTGGTTTTGTTATTTTAGCACAGTTTGTGTTATATAGGGGAGTACTGACTGGTAACCAGATGATCCCTTTGATTCAAAGCAAGCCATATGGACCTGAATCATTCGGCAGAGTTCTAACTCGCATCACAACGGCTATGAGGGATAGTACCCCAATGACACAAGGAACTGGAGAAATGGGGGTTGAATGTAAGCACCCTGCTCCTGAATTCAGAAATCCTTTTCACCCTTCCTAAAAGAAAAAAAAAATCATGTTATGTTAAAGGGGTTTTCCAGGCAGCACCCACTGTCAGTGCCAGGACACACTGGAGTTGGAGTGGAAGCTGCTGCTTTGACATAGTGGCCAGTGCTTGTAATTGCAAGCACAGCTCCCACTGATTACACTGAGACCCCAACCTGCAATTATAAGTGCTGGCCACTACACAATGCCCGGTGTACCCCGGCACTGACTGGAAAACCCCTTACGGCTGGGTTCCCACTGGGCAGAATTGCCGCAGAATTTCTGTGTGGACTTTCTGCATGGAAGTTCTACCTGTAATTTTAATCCTGTGATAAAGCAGCAAAATTGACGAGATTTACAAAAATCTGGTCCATAAGTTGCGGAGAAGTCGTTGCGGCCAAGCCGCGCAGAAACTGACATGCAGCGCAGAAATCAAAGCTGCGGCATGTCAATTTTAGCGCCATCTCCGCTGCAGCCATCTCTCCTCTCTATGGGGAAAGATGGCCGCAGTGGACTACAACTGGCGAAGCCACTTCAAAAACCATGCCGAACAGCGAGAGTTTTGAAGCTGCATTTCTGCTGCGGAAATCTTGCGGGATTTCCGTGCGGTCCCGCTGCGGTCATTTCGTGGGATTTACACTCAGTGGGAACCCAGCCTTAATGTCATGTTAATTATTACGTAATAACATTAAAGGTATCAGCAGCAAATGTCAAAGTTCCACCCTTCCGGGTCCAGGCACACCTGTACAATGCATTCTTCATAAGAACTCTGTCACTTTCAACTTTATCCGTGTCTCAGATTGCAGTATTACACAACACTTTTATGACTCTTGGCCATGAACGCCTTGAGTACAGAGGCCATTTAACTCTTTATAGAAGTTAACTCATCATGTACAGCGGCTCTTTTCCCCGTGAAGTGTTGCATTGGGCCAGTGCAGGAGAATGCTGTTTTTAGTAAGGCAAGTGGTCTTATGGATTGTGGAGATTTCTGCCATCTTGTGGTCTAGCTTGTCAGAGCCGGTCATTAAGTTGTTTTATTACCCAGTAACCTCAGGAATAAGGAAATGCTGCGGTCGATATTATGTAGAACTAGAATGCCATTAAGAATGACCACAATTATAGGGGTGCATAAGGAGGAGGACTAAGACAAACCATGTGTAGTGGCCTGGAGGGTAATACAGGGTAGTCAAATTGTCAGAAAGTCCTGCATACCTGGCTATGAACTCCTGCGGAGACATAAAGGGTATTTTACGGGAGGGAGACACTGTCTTTCCCCTAATTCACAGGCTAAAAGCTATGCTGCCCAGGAACAGCTTGCTTCGGATTGGCTGCTTGCTAGCAGTTTCCTAATTGGTAGAGGGGAAGGAGTTAAGGCAAGCCCAGGAAAGTGAGCAGGGTGAGGCAGATAGCGAGTCAGAAAGAGGAAAAAAGTGCGGGGAAATTGACAGGTAGTGAAGGAGTCCTTGTCTGGAGGTGGACAAGAGAGGAGGTTGTCTGCGGAATTGGTGCAAAAGCAGCCAGCTAATGGAAGTTGGGGAAAAGTACCAGGAACCAACCACAGAAAGTGGAAAGGGACAAAGTAAAGTCTTCAGAACCATGAGTGCAACTTACCTCTGCAATAATCAGGAGTTCAGTCGACCTGCTTTAGCCAACCTATACTTCTGCAAATAACGTCTTTAAGGAAACACAGAGATAAAGGAGACTGGTGGGCTTACCTTCATTAACAGTGAGAGTGTACAGGAAAAGTTGTGTGATTTTCTTACCCTTGGATCAACTGTTAAAGTGAAAGCTTAAGTAAAGTCTGCAAAGTATGAACTGTTAAATGAAATCTTGTTACAAGCGTTGAGTAAATTGTGTACCTCCGGTTTACCCCAAAAGGTATGTGGACTTGCTCCATTATTCTTTACCATCCTCATGAGTTTCCCCTAAAATGTACTGGTGTCAGGTGACACGTCACCTAGATATCTCATCATTGTTATTCAGCCATTACCACTGTGTGTGGCCAAGCTGGCTCTGCTCAGGCATTACTGAGGGAGGGGCCCCGGAGCCACCATTGACCTCCATCTTGTTCCCCAAGGTTTCCCCCTCACAACGGCTTGCACCCTTGGCCGCTGCACATAGACCATATGTTAGTATGTGCAGATGTAATTCTGTTGGCTCTGGAGGTGAGGAATTTAAGCCAGGAAAGAGAGACTGTGGAAGGAAGGACTAGCAGGTCTGTTCTCACTGGCACATTCACCATCTTGGAGCTGTGATGAAGAACTCCAAGAGAACCTTAAAAGTTGAGAACTTACGCTATGTTTTGCCATTGTAACTAAGATGGACCAGCAAGGTTCTCCTGCAAGAAGTAAAATATGGTGAGCTTCCAGCTATTATTGTTGTGAGCCCTGATAGAGCTATATAAATCTGAGACCTCAGCTCTCAGGCAAGGATACATTTTTACATACATATATAAAGTATCCAGAGTTGATTCTTGGTAGTGATTTGGTGATAATGGTTTGTGTTACTGATTTTTAAATAAATGTGACAGGAAAAAAACAACTTCATTGAGTTACGAGTAACAATTAATACGTTGCTGCCATTGTGTGGAGGTTGTACGATTGGTTAACGAGTAACCAAAGTGTGAAACCAAGGAATCTTTCTGTTCTTCGTCAACTCTCAAAGTGGCAGCCCCTGAGTTGTCACAATGTGGCAGTGGATGAGCTACTGCATGTGTCAAGGACATGGTAATAATCACAAAAGCATAGATTACAGAAAAGCAAAGGGGAAAACCCAGGAATACAATAAAAGCCAGGCAGGAGTACCAGGAGAGAGTCAAGAAGAGCAGCAAGCAAGGTGCCAAGTGCAAATCTTAAGGCATGAAGGAGCGAAGGGTCAAGAAATCACATGACACAATGTAATAGAAGTCCTACTAGTAACATGGAACACAAAAAACTTAGATGAGATCTAGAAAGCCAAAGGTGGCTCAATAGACATCTGTGAGGAAGTCATCAGGCTGGAGTAGTGGAGAGCAGAGACACATCGGTTGGAAGCAGCAGCAGACAGGGACATGATTAAGAGAAGAATCGGGATGCTGGTATTCATGGAGAAGATGCTATAGTCACCTGTTCAGGATGGAAAAAGGCACAGCTGGCAGCTACATAGAGCTGTTCTCTGCGGTGTAGGAAATGGGCAGCTTCCTGACCCCCGGACAACATGGGCACAAAACTGCTGGAGGAGACAGACTGTAAACTACTAATCAAGGATGGGGAAGTAAATCATGGGACACCAAGAACACAATATTTTATTCCATTAAAATACAGTTTGGCGGGAAAAGGGTAAATTTTTCATGTTAATTCACAGAGCAGCACAACAATGGATGTGCAGATACACGAAGAGAAGATAAAGTGTTCAATGACAAGATGTAAAGTATTTCCAGCTCTAACACTCGGGTCTGGACCTTTCCACTGAGTTTAAGTCTTGGGATGTATTTCCCACTTCATAAAACCGCACTGAGGTAATAAATAAAGCAAAGTTATTGGTGATCTCCAGGATGGCAAGTGAGGACAGCATGAGGCCAAAAATCAATATGGCGGCCCAGGTGGTAAGGGATTGTATGGAGCTTAATAAGCAGTTCAGTGAGACGTGAGGCCAGCCAGAGATTATAGCAGTTCGAGTAAAATAATTCTTTATTACAATGATACATTTAATGTAATGCTCTGTCATTAGGAGTGTGACGTGATAATGACATTGATGTGGTGACTACTAGTAATGCCGTGGAGGAGGTAATAAGAGGACAGCGAGGCTTCTCCAATACAGAGACATCCAGGACTTCACATCCATCATATAGAATGCTGTATTCGCTCCATTATCAGTTGTTCTATATCTGACCTCGGTGGAGTCATACTCTTCTTACAGTTCTGAACTCCTATTGTCAGTAATCAACGGGGCCGAATGCTATATCCTTCATGTCACTATTAGCATACAATCATACAGACATACAACTGTAACCAAGGAACTGTATAGGAATTATCACAGTGAGAAACACATACGTTAGACATAGAGGTAAAATGTAAACATCATCTCTAAATGAATGGAATGGCTATATGTGGAATACAGATAAATAATGGCTTCACCTGGTGACCGAGAAGTAAACTATAACCACCTACTCCTGTCTGTAAAACCAGCAGCACCAACATTGGAGCCTTTTCTGAATAGACTTGATAAGAGATCTGCTTTATGACTACATGGTGCCATTACACCGTTCTGTACTGTCAGCCCCCTCAAACCAGTGTTGCTGCCTGTTGTCCCCACTAAGGGGCGATCTGCATGCAGCTCATATTACAGTCATTTAGAGTATATTAAGGGCCCTTTTACACTAGACAACATGTCGGGCACAGATGCCTAGCAGATCGTCTCAGCAATAATTGTTCCTGTGCTTTTACACGGGAACCAGCATCGTTCAGTGAATCGAGGTGAAGCGGGCCGGGGATTGTTCTGCATGCAGAAACTGAACAAACAAGAAGCAAATGAATTCTCACTCGTCGTTCAGTCAGGCTGCATTTACACTGAACAATTAAAATCAGAGAAACAAAATTATCAAACAGAAAAAAAATCACAGAAAGCGGCCACATACCCACTGATACAAGAGGGCAGGTATATAAACCAGATATCCCTCAAACATGCAGAGTCCAGACTGCTATATGGTTTATATACCTGCCCTCTTGTATCAGTGAGTATGTGTCTGCTTCCTGTGCAACGATTCATCAGCCCGTGTAAAAGGGCCCTTAGACTGTGAAGTGCTATAAAAATCACCCCAAAAAGAGGATTCTTGTACTTACTGTAAAATCTTTCTTGCAGTCTTCACTGTGGGACATAGATACCATGGGTATAGGCCACTGTCAGTAGGAGGCTGACACTAAGATAGAAAATATCTCTTCCTATAAGCACCAAGTTAATCAGTTTGTGTTTTAGCGCCAGAAAAACAAGGTAAAGGATGTAAAACAAGAACATAAAACACCAAGATGTAACTTAACCCCAGAACAGCGGGCAGGTGCTGTGTACCCCAATGAAGACTACAGATGGGACACCTTTTACATGGATTTTGACAGCACAACGCAGAAAATGATCTTATCTGAACCATTAAAAGCTATTTCTCTCTTTACACAATAAAACCCTTTGTAAAGTAATTAAAAATATTCAGATAAACCACCTTGATAGCACGGCACACTAATGTCACATCGTATTACGAGTCAAGCCAAAGAAAAACCCATCTGTATAAGAAAGACTGTATGCAAGTACACAAATCCTCTCTGTCGCTTCATTGGGGACGAAAAAGCCATGAGATGCCCTAAAGCCCTCCTGGGGTGGGACCGACAAGAAAAGGAAAGTGTCTGGAAACGATGTTTGAGCCACTACTGGGTGAGACACTTTGCAAAAACCAAGTAGTAGTTCTGTGTGACGAAGGGCCCAGAGTCTGGTGTCTGTATTATGGGCAGTGCGCCACCACCTGGGAGGAATGCACCATTATCCAGCAAGGGGTTTACATGGAATACATCACATCAGCTGAGCAGATCCAAGAGAACATGGATGCTTACAAGGCTGGCAGCCACCCACCTCATCCCTCCAGAACGACAGGCACGCCAGGCCACCTGAACCATAGATGGCGATGAAAAAAGTTTGAAAAATTGCTCTTGCGCCGTCTCAACAAACAACTGGAGTTGACAATGTAATATTGTCTAAAAGATTTAATGAAGTACAACGCATTTCGTCGCGCAAAAGCGACTTTATCAAGTACTTGATAAAGTCGCTTTTGCGCGACGAAACGCGTTGTACTTCATTAAATCTTTTAGACAATATTACATTGTCAACTCCAGTTGTTTGTTGAGACGGCGCAAGAGCAATTTTTCAAACTTTTTTCATCGCCATCACGTTTCCGTGGGTCCAATTCACCATTTGGACACAGAGGCTCTGCAGCAGACTCCAACAACTCAGGAACCAGGACAACACCAGAGGAGTAAGACCCTTCAGAGGTCTGACAAGCAAACTTGGACTAGGAGGTGTTGGTGGGACCCCTCTCCACAGGGGTTTCCACCATACACCGGGTAAGTCCCATTTTATTTTATTTTATTTTATAGTACATTTCCTTTAAACTTTATTTTTATTTCACTTTCACTTTATTTCACTTATCACCCAGTGACACACCCCCCAGTTAACCAGTTGAAGCGCCTCCCTGACTATCTGTTTATGTTTCACCTGAACCATAGAGAACAGATACAGCTGGAAGCCCCCCAGCATCCAAGCTCTGGAAATGATGATTCCCTTAGATGAGAAGGTAAAGATGGAAGGAAAGACCTCTGATATAGGAGTGGAAGGTGGAGGTAGCCGGCGAAAGGAAGGATGCCGCCAGACACAGGACCACCTTGTCCTGCAGCAACAGTAGAGGTGTCTGAGTAACTACTCTCAGCCGATGTAATGTATAAGGGTCCCTGCTTTATAAGATCTTGCCCTCTTTATCGTTTCTGCTGCACTGAAGGTTTATGGTTTTGTCCTCTTGGTTAATTTCAAACTACCCTGTTGGGAAGCTTTAAGAGTTTTTTAACCTTCCCTCGTTTTGTAACAGAGTCAAAACAGAAATGGAATATAAAAGTGAGTTTGTCTGTAATTCTGAATACAATAATTCAATGCTTGAGGGCTATAAAATCAGGAGTAAGACAGGATATTGAGGGAGCAGATCTGAATAAGTTGGAATGCACCAGTGGGTTGTCTGTGCTGAGGATTATAGTTGCTGCATGCCAAGGCGGTTTGGTTAGTCCTGAGACACTATAAGGATAAGAACTCCTGCTCTGATCTTTTCAAGTATCAACACCAGGGTTACCAGTGGTAACATCACAATAGTACAAATGTGCCCAGGATTTGTTACAGATTTGGAGGAACAAAAGAGGGTTATCAGAGGGCCTAGCCTCCGGTCTGGAGCACCACTTTATAGTTTGATAGAAAATTCATATCCTCAGTGTGTAAATAGCATCCAAGGGATGGTTTGGGGAGGAGAGAGGAGACATGACTGAAAATGATCCATCTAAAGTGAAGGCTTGGAAATGTGAACCTTTGCCATAGATGAGCACCTTAAGTCTGGCTCCAAACAAGTTGATCATGGATATGTTGGAGTGATCATTTAATTTAGGTGATACTCAAAAGATATTGTAGTCTTATCAATCAGGTATGCCTAATTATATATACCGTGAATTGGAGAATACAATGAGAAATGATGTTTCCAAGCTCTTCTGAAGAGTTTAATTATTGCATAGTTTATATAGCAAAATTGTTAGCACTGTCAGGAGCTGATCACGAGCTGCCTCACCCCGTCAGCATCCAATCATAAGACAAGCATTTCATAGCCAATCATGTCAGTTATGTTAGTTGTCAATGGGACCTTAAAGACATTGCATGGCATGTGAGTGCGATGTTTCCCACTGAAACGAATGAGAAACACGTGCAATCCTCTATCACGTGTGAGGATCAGAATTCCATAGAAGCGATGTGAGGCCTTTTTTTTTTTATACCAAAAACACCTTGCATTCGCATGTACAATGCACATTGGCAAGCGCGACATTGGGATGAGTTTCTCGGCCCGATATCGCGCTCGCCTGTGTGAATGTGGCCTCAGAAAGCTGCAAGGTCTTTGGCTACTTCAAAAGAAACATCCAGTTGATTCCAATGATGCTGCACATATATATATATATATATATAAACCCCCTGGCAAATGTAGCCAGCAAAAGCTAAGTTTAAGCTGAAGCGGCCATTCCAAGGGCAGATTTGGGAAGGATTCTAAGCACTGATTGATATGCTTCTTGAAGGAGGCAGTATACACCCAGAAAAGTGTGGCCTATTTAGAGGGTTGGACAATGGACTATCCATAGAGCTATCCAATTAAAATACAAACCAGCAAGGAAGATGTAGAGGATGGCCAACATATAGGGTCTGGAAAAATGAAATGCATGCTTTTGTTTTCTGGCTAGAACCTTTGTGGACTCATGATGGTTACTGAAGTGTTTGTGGAAATGCTTGGGATACTTGGAGGAAACTTTGTTTTATGAGGCATCAGCTTCTGTGTCTTATTTGGGAAGGGAAGACTTTCTGGGTATGCCATCATAAGGCTTCCCTGTATGCCTCCCATCAAAGAGGTGTAGTCTGAGTCTGATTCAGAGTCCCGGTGGAAATCCTTACCAGAGGACAGGAGATTGCCAGGGGAAAAAAACAATCCAATAATGAAGCCTGAGAGGTGGTTAGGAAAATAGGAGACTCTGAGGTAGACCAGAGAGGTTGTGCCTTGGGGAAGGCCCTACCACAATGTTAGATCACTTCTGGCTGCTATGACTTACTTTAGGAGGTGGACCGAGATAGATGTGGCTGAAAGACTCAAACTGAGAACGTCTTGCATGTAAGAAGTCAGTCTGTACTGAGCCACTGTTATATCTATAAAGTGGAAAATGGCCATAGCTGAAACCATACTTTGAGAAATCCTGGAAAGGTACAGGGGTAGGGAGATGGCCCATCTGGAGGTAAAACACTGCAATCACTGTGGATGTGTAAGCCGTGTACCGGGGTGGGCTCCCCAGGATAGAGCGAAGTCACAAACAAGAAAAACGACTCCGACACCAGTTCAGGTGCAAACCGAATTTTACTAAAGCCCTGTGGCCCACGTGACCGCAAACAATGGGTAACCCAACAAAACTCACATACACTCAGCCAGATGGCTGAGGCCCTTGTGCTGTACAGCGCTGTACTCCCCAAAGGGCGCTACTATAATAGACTATGCTTTTACCTAACGGGCAGGTCTAAATAATCCTGCCCCTTGTTACCTATTAATACCGCTACTAAGGAACAAAGGAAAGGGAGAGTGATCTGAGTACCGGCGGTGCAGCACAACAGCTTACAAGCTTAACAACACTGACTCTATCCCCCCAGCCCAATACAATAAGGGACATGTATAAAGAACAGCGGCTATATAGCCAGGTGAATGTTGTCCAGAAGGTTCTTACTGACGGCTGGATGTAGCATGCCAGCCACTACGCCGATCCCGCTGAAGTGTGGCCTGACACGGTCCATAACCCTACCTAATCTAACTACAGGTCAAACGAGATCCCAAGTAACTTGGCGCCAAAATATGGTGTCTTGCGTGCACGTAGACCGGTCTGATGTATGATTAGCCAAAAGTCTAGACGGATGAGGGGCCCCTCCAGAAAAGTGTGCGGAACCGCAGAGAGCCGTTACTCACTTCCTCAGCGGCATCCAGTATTGTCCACACAATATCCAGTCTCGCTCCGGTCGTTCAGCAACATCCCCGGCAGCAAGTCTTCTCCCATCCAGCGGACATCTGGTGAAAATCTGAATCCGCTGCAGCTCCAGTCCCTTCAGGACACGACCTCCTTCCCTCTTCCGTAGCGCCACTCAGATGGCTCCCTCGACCAACTGTCCCCTCACAGTGTACGCACGCTTTTTAATTTTCTCTCCTCCCGTGCGCACGCTGTAACCAGGCAACGGGTGCTCCAATCACAGGCTACTATGGTCCTGTCACCTCACAGCTTGACCAAAATCTTTTCTGCAGAACAGCGACCTCTTGTGGACGAATAATAAAACGCACAGTAGTGGACTATTTACAGTAACAAGAACAATGTACACATATTGGAGGCTGTCTCACTCTCTCACAGATGGGGTGACTTTACCGGTCATGGCCTCTAGATATCTCAGACTCAAGCTGGCAGGGGGTGACTTTACCGGTCATGGCCTCTAGATATCTCAGACTCAAGCTGGCTGGTGAACGGAGTAGCACTGGATACCAGTTGGACAAGGAGGAGTTTCCAGTCATGGACAGAGCAATCCTAAAAGCTTTGCAGCTGGATTAGACAGGAAACGGTGCACATAGCAAAGGGAAATCACTGTAACCCCGGTAGAGGGATAAACAGTCTGGAGAAGAGGTATTGTGTGCAGGAGCTGCCGGCAAGAAGTGGGCAAAACAGGCTCTTTTTATAGCTTCCGGTTTTAAAAATCCATTTACTTTCTGGTCCTCAGATAGGAGGATATCAGATATCAAACGGATAAGAACAGATCTTTGCCAAAAAAAAGTCAGTTTGTCCTCGGCAACGTAGAGCTGTCGCCAGAGGGCTTGGGGGCAAAAGAGTCAAAAAGTGAGTTGCTTTTTCTCTTAAAGGTGTTTTCTGAATTACTACTTTTATATGGTTTGGGTTCCCTGTGCCCAAAACCTTAAAAAGGTAATAACCTCACCGTGGTGCCGGACTGTCGTTTCGGCGGTCCGCAACAGCAGCATCTGACAGGTGATGTCACCCAGCCAGAAGGTGATGTCATCTGTAAACCTGCAAGTTTATGGGACGTTACAGATTGTGTCCCTGCTAGCTATAGGCTGCTGTGGTCTCATGGGTAAACCATCAGTGATACTGCTGCAGCTAATGTAAATATAAGACTGTCCTCTTATAGTGAGCAAGTGACTATGTATGTTTTTTATTTCATTACGTACTCTGTCCCTCCACTGCAACTAATATTGGGGTTCTCAGAAAACTCTTAAGTGTTGCACCTCCTAGTGGCAGCAGCTTATAACCATGGTTTGTGTCCCCCAATTAAATGGCTGAAAAATAACGTATTGAGAAAACCATGTGTGTTTTTGCGCATGTGTAGATGCATGCGGAAAACTGAACAATGTGCCGTTCAGTGTAAATAGCAGTCGCTCACTTGTGAATGACTGTCCACTTAGTGTGAATGGAGGCAGGCGGCGGGAGAGAGCTCCCGGCTGCCCCGCCGGCAAGCTTTCAGCGATACTCACTCCTGTGTAACAGTACAGGAGCGAGCATCACTGGGATGAGCTGCAGGGCATTAGACTCACATACCGCTCGATAGTGATAGTCTCTTAGTGGTTTAATAGGGTAGCAGAGATTTTACTTGGAGGAAAAGAGGAACAGAGTCATTTTAACAACAAGTATTGACCTTTACTTCCTCTGCAGATTACAGAGTCCCCTCTCCTCACATTATTACTATTTCACTTCTTACCTGTCTCCACATATACACACAGCATACAATACGTGGGCAGGGGGAGCACCTGAGTACATATTGTCACAAACACCCCAGGCAAGTGGCACTGAGCACCTGGACTTAACCTGGGTACATATCATGCCAAAACCAGTTTTGAGTCTGATCTTACCTCCTATTGGGGTTTTCCGGTCAAAAATACTATTGATGACCTATCATCAGGATAGGTCACCAATAGTTGATCAGCCAGGATCTGTCACCTGAGACCCTGACTGATCAGCTGTGCGGGCGAAAGCTGTCAGTGACGCAATAACAGAGGTCAGAGCGGAAGCCTCTGTGCCAACCTCTGATGTAGTGGCTGGTGCTGGTAACTGCAGGCACAGCTCTCATTGATTTCACCTGTTACCAGTGCCGGACACTACATGGGAGGTTGGTGCAGAGGCTTCCACTCCGACCTCTGTGTTATTGTGGCGCTGACCGAATGCGCCCGCACAGCTGATCGGTCAAGGTCTTGAGCGGCAGACCCCAGCCAATCAACTATTGATGACCTATCCTGCTGATAGATCATCAATAGTGTTTTTTACCGGAAAAACCCTTTAAGAACCGAAGAGCTCCTGCTGCCCCCTCATACTGAAGCCCACCAGCAGTCCTGTACTCTGTCTTATTATCTGAGAACCCACAGATCCTACTGCCCCCTCATGCTGATGCCCACCAGCAGTCCTGCACTCGGTCTTATTATGGGTCGCCCTCTACTTTCTACCACAAAGAGTAAAGTATAATCATGGCGCTGTAGAAGGAATCTGCATATTAATTTCCCTGTCTCTTTGGTTTGGACAGATCGTTACTCCCAACTGTTGGAATTCGTACATCACACACAAATATCCATTGCGATCTGTAGAACTCCTGATTGGTCAACAAGAATGACATTAACTTCCATTGTCTTTCTCAAGATTCGAGTTTTCTTTCTTCTTGAGGGTCTTCCTAAAAATCTTCATATAACTCTTTTTCTTGCTCAACTCCTTGATTCTTGGCATCAATGGTGACCGTTTTTTTTACCCTACAAAAGACAACATCGATTATTTCTGATTTAAACCTCATTTGTAAAGCCATAAAGATCAGGATGTTCCGTGATGTCGGCTGGTTCTGTATACAGGAGGCGTCCGTCTACGGATCAGCTGATTTATCTTACTAATGGCCATAAGTCCTATAATAGTCAGGGGGCACAGAGGTAACTCCATGGTCATCGGGGACTGAGAACAGGAGATCACCAAGGACTGAGGACTGCATATACTGGGAAATACTGAGCGCTGCAGGAATCATACAGTCACCCGGGACGTGGTGGGAATGGACTGTACATGGTGTAGTGGTAATAGTAATAACCTTTATAAACTGGTACCAACATGATCCATAATACCCGACACTCAGGGCAAAGTAGCATCTCACAGTGATGGACCTGACCCTAAAAGCTTACAATCTAAAGGAGGAGGTGATGTGGACTCTACAAGCACTCACTATACAGGGATTCAACATAAAGCTCAGTTCATGGTCGGCTCAGTAATCCCCTAACTGGAGGAGTTGTGGCCCCCCGCTATAGACCCCCAGAAATGTCAGACAGTATCCCACTATAGAATCGGTGATGTCCGTGTAGAGATGTGACCGGTCAGTGATGGCATCCTCACCTGGCTGTCCCCTATATCACTCATCACACCGCCCACCACTTACTATATAATAACTGCTGGATTAATAGAATAACTTACGATTTCCTGAAGTCTTCAAAAAGTTTCTTTTTTACACCTGAAACAGAAGATGATTTAGTAGGAATTAGACATGAAGGTTATAATGTGACACAAGAATATTCCAGAAGCTGCTGATGCTGATAATTACTGGACTGCGGGGGGATTTTGCTCGGTATGACCTGATCCCCACAGATAAACCCCCCCCTCCCCCTATAAGACATCCCACCGGTCTCCCTGTAATGTCCCCATTATACAGCACTGACATTCTGGTATTATATAGTCATTACATCCTCGGGGGACGGACGTCTCGCTGCGCTGTAGTGCGAGGCTGGAGATATCATCAATCAGTAATCTCATATACTGCCAGTATGATTATATAACAGTTGTGTCCCCCTTTAGTGACAGATTCACTGATACATTAGGGCTCATTCACAAAGCTGTATTTTCAGGCTCAGCACACGGCTCCATTACAGATCATCCCGCCATTTACATAAATTTTTCACAAGGATCAAAAGAAATAATTGCTGCCATGTCCTATTTTCCTCTGTTTTTATAGATAATAGGAGATTCAATGTGCAGGAACCTTGGAGACAGACGGGTGCCTGTGCGCTGTCCAATATGAGTTGTGCATGGACTTCTCGGGCACATCTCACTTACATCCGTGTGGACTCGGCCTTCGGCCGCTCCAACATATGAGCTCAGAGAAATGCCGCTCGAAACTGTAGCATTTTTCCTTGATTTTGAGAAGCGTTTTTGAATGTGTGGTACAGCGTTTTAACACACCCCGTCATTGTAATGGGTGATGAGGCGCGTTGAAAAATAGGGAAACACGCAGAAAAATAGGACAGCGCTCGAAAATTTCAGCGTTAGAAACGCCGTATTGAAACACAAGTCTGCGAGGCTCAATTGAAATCAATGAAAAACGTTGTGCCGCAAGTAACATGGCGCTCGGGACGGCACCCTTATTGCGGTAATAAGCAGCCGGTGTGAACAGCCTCACTCTTAGGTTTTTTGCCATGCGGCGCAGCTGCTGAAATGTTGGTTCCAATTGTTCAGCTTTTTTTTTTTTTATTAATATTTCTATTATGTTACATGTTTTGAAATAACTTTAATAAAACAAAAACTTGAGAGGTAACCATCTTAGGGCTCGTTCGCACAAGTGTAGCGTAAAGCACTGCGTGTATAACGCAGCGTTTCACCGCTTTGTGAACCGGCGTATCGCCATGCATGGCAGACATTTTGGACTGCACATAACAGCATCTCATGCACGCCGTTATCCGCAGTCTTCCTGGTTTCATTCCCCCCCCCCCCCACTTCCCGCTGTCACTTAGCGACACTGCATATAAACGCCACTCATATACAATGTAATGGTGTCTGAACAGTTTCGGATGCACTCATACAGAATAATATGGCTCTAGCATGTGTAATACGCAGTAAAATAGAACCTGCTGCCTTAGTCTTTATGTGTGTATTATACGTGATGAAGATATGTAAGTGTCACGTACCGGCGAGGAGGAGACAAGAGAAGGGACAATGGACTATGGATCCCGCCTCTGTCCTCGATCACTAGAAGTATTGCAAGCTTGAAGTCGTTAGAATACCGGCTGATTTGTACCCACCTGATCAGTTCTAACGCACTCCAGAGCTCTACAATACTCATACAATTAAACGCTGCCATCACCCGATTTATGAATTATGAACACGATTTTTGGAGTATAAGGTTCGTTTTAAAACTGATGAGGCTTGGACTGATAAACTGCAGATTTATTCTAGAAAAGGTCTAGCAGTGAAAATATATGATATGTACAAAGATACACAAAAAAGGTTGTTACATGGGAGAATAAGAAATAAAGTATGAATATACACAGAGATTTAAAATAAACAGGAGAAATTAAAAGAAGGTTACCAGACTTGGATATCGGTCCAAAGGATCTGATTTTGGCGGAGTTCCTAGAACAAGGGACAACCCGTATACTGTAGTATTGGTCCGTGGATTGCCAATTGGGACCTGTGGGGTCCCATATTATAGAGGGCCCCTCAGAACACTCCTCACAGCCCCCTCTGAGGTCATACAGGGAAGGGAGAGTTGGGTTTTTAGGAACTCTGAAAAATCATAATTCCCTAGTTTCAGTCATATCTCTACACGAGGTTATCTGATCGGGGATATCGGCTCAGCTTATTTTTAGTCATGATTTTACCTACATATAGAGTCTACACACGGCTGGGCTCATATCCACATTTTCCCAGGTATGTGGTTCTGGGTCTTCTAGGCCTTGGATCTCAATGAGTGTAGATGAGTTTTATTCAGCTGGGCCGCCTGATTCTGAAAATATGATTCATATCGGGCCGGGACTGTCATACACCCAACTATCCTTTACTAAAAGATTCCCTTCTGATGTGAGTGCGGCACCAGGAGGTCTGCATGAACCATCCAAGGTGTGAATTACACACCAGAGGGGTCAGTTTAGCATCTCCTTCTCAATAGCCAGTTTATGGCCAGTGGGGCAAGGGGTTTACTGCCCTCTTGTACATCAAAGGCTTGTCATATATAAGAGAGGAGGGGGGGGATTAGAACATTGCAACTTCCTCAGCTTTTCCAGGGCCGGACAAATGCTACAAATGCTAGCTACTACATACCATGGAAGCAGACATAGGCCCAAGGCTGACACACAAAATATCTCACAGGTTACAGCCTCCACATCACAATATATATATCTATCCACCTCAGATCAATCAATCTCATATCATCAGATAGGCAATGGTGTTTGATCTAATTTTAGATCACCTCCAAAGCTCATCCCTGTCGCCTAGTACGGGGGGGAATTCAAGGGGAAAAACGCATCTTTCCTAGTGCCCTGAAAGGCAGCTGACTGATACTGGACAGCGGGTAAGGGGTGGGGGAGGGGGGGGGACACTTTCTCAATCTCTTTATATGACAGTAAGTGTGAATGTAACAGCAAAGATCAATGTATTTCAATTGCCACGATGTAACACATTATATACATCGTGCACGTAATACGCAATTCCAATATGCTTGTCTGAATGAGCCCTAAATCCGAAGTACGGACCTAACAAAATACACTCATATAACGAATATGTTCATATAAATAAATAAAAAGTAAATATGTATGCAAGAAAGATTGATAGACATTAAAAGCAAAAATAGAATAAATGTTCACCACTACTGAGAGTAATATGAAGAGGAAAAAACAAAAGAAAAGGTAAACATCAAAACAGAGTATTTTATCCCAAGAGGCCCACGGACCCACAGATGTCAACACATCCCAAATAGAGCAATACGATCGAGGTTGGTGACTCTTGTCAAGGTATTCTGTCCAAGGTGCCCAGGAAGAATATATGGAGTTCTTAGTAGCATATCTATGAGTAAAACTCCTCCAAGAGATACGTAACTGTAATGGAATCGATAACTTCGCTAAGGGAAGCTGCCTCAGGGGATCTCTGTTTTTTAGCTTTGGCCAGACGAGATGCGAGAAAAATGTGGGAGATGATGACTGAATACAAAGAGCATGCTTCTCTGCATGCAGAAAGCAAAGAGCCAGCGCCAGGTCGGGGCCACAACACAATGTGTTACAGGGTAAACAAAGTTGAAAATCGTGTTAAAGGAGGAACAAATGACTGGCCACGACCACCACATTTGAAGATAAGTACCCTGAAGTCCACAACCACTCACACATGATTCAGGAATGGAGTTGATCATCATGGCCAATCTCACAGGGGTTCAGTACAGAGTACGAATATTTTCTGTGCAGGCTCCCAATATCTGATACCATGTGAGACGTTATTAGTCCAAGTGAGAGCCTTTTTCTAGTCTTTTAGATTAAATTGTTGTTAATATCTTGCTCCCACAGTTACATATGTGAAGATGTGCACCAATGCTTGATTTGGTCTAGGATTCCTGCAGAGAAATAATGTTTGACATCAGGTGCTTTCATAGGGCTTAGGGCTCTTTGACACGGGCGCATATACGCCGCATTATCACGCCCGGTCGTATATACACTAGCGATGTAAAGCATTGGTTTTGCAATGCATCTATTCACACGGGCAAATATACGGTGCGTTAAAATGTGGAATTATGAAAAATGGAACATACGCAACCAAATACGTGCCGACGCATATACATTAGGCACAAAGATAGTCCTGGAACTACCTTTTGGCCAATATACACTGGCGGGTCCCATAGACTCCTATAGAAGCCGGGGAAAAAAGGGGAGGTGGAGGCATTTTTACAGCAACCAACACTACGAAAAGCTTACAGGTGCTTCTATGTAGGCATTAGAAGTGAAATCAGAGGATTTAAGCCGAGTGAGTGTTCGCCGGGGTGCAATGTATGTTTCTCTAAAAACCAAACTCACAGTCAAGTGAATGGGTGAGAAAAAGCTAATTACCCTGGCGGAAGATAGTCCTTTCATGCGATTTTAAGGCGCCGGCGAGAAAACGTAAAAATGCCTACGCCTGCATGAAAGAGCCCTTAGCTAGAGCAGAAAACCTAATTCTTGCATCTGAGCATCCCCAAATAAATTTAAGAATTGCCTGGAGTTTCATAGAGAAGTTCGAAATAAGAATTTCTAAAGATATATAGAATATCTGGCAAGTTCATCATTGTAACGGCGGCTATTCTTTCTCTTAAGGAAACAAAAGGTTTTTGAAAATCGTTTAAAATTAGTGGGATGTGATTAAGTATAAGATGTAATTTCCTGATAATGTAAGGGAACTAGGGCTTGTTAAGTGACTAAGGCATGGAGTGGTCACTGCAAATCAATGGGAAGTAATTAGTTAATATTATCTAGTTTTATTATCGATACTGACACTTAATAATTGAGGTTGTGTTATTTATCTTGTAATATGACATTTTTCCAAAATGTGCCAGCCTTAGAGAAGTAACAGGGTCTGTCAGCGACAGAACAACATCATCGGTGTAGAGCCCCATTCTATGTTCCTCTTGGCCTATTTTTATTCCCTTAATGTCTTTATTAGTTCTAATCTGTTCCATTAAGGTTCCATAAGAAGGGCAATGATAAGGGGAGATCCTTGTCGGATACAGTTTGAAATTATAACTAGGGAGGAAATACATGCAGGTGAAAACCTGTGCAGAAGGCATGGAGTACAAGGACAAAATTGTGTATTTAATAAGTCCAAGAAGCCAAATTAATAGCCCCAGTGAATCCAGTCCAATGCCTTTACTGCATCCAAAAATAGGAATAGGCAGGTATCCGACTTCAGTAGTTCTAAGGAGATTCAGGACCAGCGAGTTCTGACAGGAGCAGCTTGTCTCTGTGTAATAAATCCCACGTGTGCATTTGTTTAACGCAATTGTCAATGGGACTTTTCAAGGTTAGAAACGCATCACACAAAAATCGCAAAGCACAAACTTGCGATGCGTTTTTAACATGAGAAAGTCCCATTGACATTTGAGTTTAAAAAACGCGGCATTAAAAAAAACGCAAGTGTGTAGGAGCTCTAAGAAATCCCACTTTGTCTGCAGCAACCAACACTGGAACAACAGTAAACAGTGTATTACTAAGGATTTTACCATAAATCTTAACATCTAAATTCAGTAAGGAAACAGGGTGAAAATTAGCTGGAATGTGGTTTTCTTGGCAGGTTTGGGTGGGGTAACTATAACGGTCATTGCCATATTGAATACTGAGACTAAGCAGGGGGCTAGGAGGGTGGAATATTTTTTATAATACCTATAAAGCATATATTTTTTATAAAGCACCTGGGCCCGAGGATGGAAAAGATTAACATTTTAGTGGCCTCTTGGACCTCAGATAAGGAAATCAGTGTAAAACAGAGGCTAATTGGTCAGGTGACAGACAAGGAAGACTAATACTCTGAAGGGAACTGGACATTTCCTTTGGTTGGGTGGGTACATATGTGTATCTTCTCTTAAGTTATAAAGAGAAAAGTAATGCAAAGTAAATGCGCTAGCAATATCATAGCTATGAGTAATTTTAAGTCCATTGTAATCTAGAAGGAACTTAACCCTTCCTCAGTTTTAATATTCTTTGTTTAGCTAATAATGCTCCAGCACAGTCATGAGCAGAAAATTGCATGTGCATTTTTTGGACAGGGATATCGTATTTTATAGCTAAAAAGCTTTGAAGCCTGACCCGCAATGTAACTAGCTCTTCTGTTCTTTGGGACGCAGGATTAGATGTATTTAAAGAGCTAATATTGTTGATCTGAGAGGTCAGGAGGGTTAGTTCCTCCTCACTTTTTCTTTTAGCCCCAGAGCAGAATTTTATGAACAGGCCTCTCATATATGCTTCATGGGCATTCCAAACTGAAAAACACTGGGGACTGATGTGGGGTTAATAGTAAAACAACATTTCTAATCCTGTTTTCAATGTAAATTCACATTCTGGATGTGAAAGAATATATCCATTAAGTCTCCATGTGAAGGAAGGAGAACGTGGAAATTTTTCATGTACTGAAAAAGATATTGCGAAGTTGTCTGACAAGGTAATGGTTCCAATCTGTGTCCATATAATCTATCCTTGTCCCCTGGCATCCAGGAAAAACAGGACAATTCTCAAGTCAGAAAAATATGGTGAAGATAAAAAGGTGCAATCCCTCTCAGAGCCATGAAGACAGCGCCAGACAGCGTACAGGGGTTTACTATGCAAAAGCAGAATGGGGAGGATGATCTAGATTTGTAAGAGGAGTCCAAAGACGAATCCATGACAGAGTTGAACTCTCCTCCAGTATCAGAGTGTTTTAAAATTTTAGCTGCTTCTTTCATCACTTATGTAGAAAATCTAGCTTGCAGTTTGTGGGAAAAATATAGATTTACTAAAGTAAAAGGGATATTATTGACCTCGCAAACTAGAATCATAAAACAACCCAAAGGGTCCAGTTTTCTTTTTTTTTTATTAAGCACTTTGATATCAATGTAACATCAGATAGAAATGGTTTTGTCATTTCTTCTGTCTATTCTGTGTTTGCACAATGCAAATCAGACCAAGTTGATGAGCGCTTCCTACATAAGTATGCAGGTGCACAGATGTGACATACAACAGAAGTAAATACGAGGCAAACACTGAATATTTGGATTTTAAATTGTGTAACTGATATATTTACTGCGCATATAACAATAAAAAAGGCTCTTACACACATCTCCATCAAAGTGTGTGACCCATCTGCCAGTGACAACGTGACACCTTATAGATAGAACCCTGCATTAAACAGACTCACTTTTTTTGTCAAATTCAAAGAAAGTGGGATCCAGCTATAATAAGTGGGGTGTTGCTGCCTCACGTTTGCTTCTACGGGTGTACATAGTTTAGGTCTACCACCCCCTGTATGTTGGAAATACTAAAGAACTTGGTCTATGTAGCAGTGTGCAGGTGGCAGAGGGGCTGCCTCCTTTTTGGCTGTGCATCCTATCCACCCATCTGTCTCAAAGCCTTTTCATTAGAGTAACACATAGTTGGATCCCACTTTCCCTGAGTTTATTTGGAGGCTTAGGCCAAAGAGAGAAATATCACGGACCAGGCCTTCACATCACAAGACATGGATGTGATCACAGGGGTTGACTTACTTCTACTCATTCATCCTGCACTCATTACAAGATGGAGCATAAATCACCCTCAGCCCTAGGCACCCCACAGAATACTGCATGCCACCGCTGACTGTTTTACTGTAAGGCAGGTCAGCCACCTAAACATTAGTAACATGTCGGGGTACGGACACTCACTGCACTCCAGTGGTAAAAATGATCACACTTATTGGGGGCCTATAGGGTGAAAAGACATATAACTTAATAAAGTTTAAGACTTTACAGCAAAAGTAGCAACGCTTATAAAATACAAAAAGATAGTATAAAACATGAAAAAAAAAAACAGTACACACAATTACAAAAATAAAAAAGGGAATAAAAGCAGGATCCCATATCTTACAAATCTGGGCACAAGGGGGCACACTGTGTTCTGTAGGTACAGTCTTCTTGAGTTTGACGCTGATCTTTGTTATATGCTGCACTTTGAACATGTCCAAGCCATACCCCCATAACTCTACTTCTGACCATGTGATAGGAGCGGGCTGAGTACATGCGGGATCGCACACTTACAGCAACAATTCTGACTTTGGCCATATTTCCCTATAAGTAGCTCCGAGGCAGAAGTCATGACTGCTATGTTTCGAAGCAAAAACGTATAAATCTCAGCATGAGGGCGCGTTCACACGAGCGCATAAACGGCGCGTTTTTGCGCCCAATCGTATAAACGTGACCATCTGAGGCATTGGTTTCCAATGTATTCGTTCGCACGGGCGAATTTACGGCGCGTAAAAACGGCAACCCGAAAAAAAAACGGAACATATGCGACCGAAATACGCGCCAAGGTATATTCGATGGCCGAAAAGATAGTTTGCAAAGTAGGAAAAAACGATAATACGCTTTCTAGCTCTGGTCATGATCTCCGAAAAACGTTCTTTTCGGCGATTAAACGCTGCGCACGTGCGAACGTAAATACGCCTACGCTCGTGTGACCGCGCCCTTAAACATGGATGTCATCTTACTTGGCTGAGCAGATATCATGTTTTGGTGGTCCCTAGGGTCCTATGAGCCTGATGCCTGTACCATAAGAAACAGCTAGATTCCCCGAGCACAACCATATAAATGATGTTACCCAAAAAATGGCTTATGTGAGAGAAGTCTTCCATATTTCTTTGGTATTGGAAACACCTTGATGTCACCTGTGAGACTGGTGCCGGTGTGACGGCCCTCGAGCCATCCGAGATTCATCAGTTACTTCAGAATCCTTTTCCGCCTCACAGGAGATATCTACGTAATCACCGGGAATACCAGCACTGAACTGGGTGATTGTGCATCCCAAAATGATAGAAATAGCTTTAGGCCGAGCTCTCACAAGCGTGTGGTAAAACGCTGTGTGTATGAGGCAGCGTTTTACCGCTGTGTGAGCCGGCCTATCACCGCATATGGCAGCAATTTTTGGCTGGGCATAACACCATATCCCACACAGTTAGTCATGCATTTTTTTAACACATTTCTCACTGCCGCTTAGTAACATTGTGTATAAACACCGCACATACGAAATGTAATTGAATATGTACAGCGTCTATTAGGCGCCCATAGAGAATAATAGGACTCTGTTGCAGGTAATGTGGTAAAAAAACAACATGCTCGCCATAACTGGAATCTGAACATTTCCATAGAAAATATGGTTACAGTGTTTATCCATAACAAGGTGGGCCTGTTTAGTGTGGGGTCCCATCTATAAAAGGTCTCCTTGTCTCAGGAAGATACTGGAGATGTACGCCGGGTATCTCACATTTTATATGTGCATTAAATATAATAGTAATACGGTATAAAATCAATATATTCAATGTCTGCAGCTGCCTCACGTTTGCTTCTACACGGTGGTGTAACTATAGGGGTTGTAATTGTCACGGGGCTCACAAGCTTTGGGAGTTCCCGCCGCCACACTGTATTATTTAACATACAAGTAGTTGATAGCGGGAAAGCAGGGGTTTCTGGATCGCCAATCAGAAACAGGGAGTGTGTCACTTCTGACAACCTTACATACCTGGTTAGAGCAGACCTCTTATCTGCAGCGTAACGGGCTGCTAATTTACTACTAGAATCTATGGCTGGGTGTGATTGGTGCCGGACGATAGAGACGGGCCCATAGCTTTCAGGTAGAGATCAGTGATCTTCATCTGCCCTGCACCCCTCTGCTGTGCCGCCTGGGTCGGTGATTGTGTGGTGCCGGCCCAATGCCCATCACAGTAAGGATGACAGCATCTCCTCCTGCAGTCCCTCAGACTTAGGCCCAATGTCCATGGGCGGATTTGTTTTGTGGAACCCGTGTAGAAGATCCGCAATTAAAGTAGCCCATAGGGAAGCATGGGTCATCCACACCTGAATTAAAGCCTGCAGATTAGTTTTGCGGATATTTTGGTCCGGAAAACAAAATGCAGCATGCTTCATTTCAATGCAGCTGCCACACGGGTGGCTTCCAGTGAAGCCAGTAAAAGGCGTCTGATCCCCGGCCCGTCCGCAGCTGAAATAACAGACAGCCCGCAGATCCCGCAGGAAAGCAGGAGTTTAAAAAAAACAAAAAACTGCAGTCTGCATGTGCACCAGCTGGTACTTCTGCACACATCCGTAGTCCAGAAAAAAGACGACCCGGATAGGTATGTGCGTTCCCCCGCAGGGTCGGATTCCACTGTGGGCTCCTGCATGCGGAATCTGACCCACCAGTAGACATTAGGCCTCACTTCCATTATGTAGTAGGACTACTTCTCCCCTCTATAGAGGCAATGGAGCACTGACAGGAGGAGCAGCCCAGTTACTCTCTGGTTCTCGGCTCATCAGTACAGCTGCCCCACAGAGGAGATCACATGGAGCTGTAAGGCAGTTTTGTGTCAACTGAAGTCTAACATCTGTTCTGGTGCAGGGGCATCAGGGTGGTGGGAATGGTAGAACCAGTAGTTTGTATGGATCTGTAACCTGAATGTGAGGGGTTATCACCAAGAAGTTTATTGCTGCTACAAGAATTCATGACATTTAACCCCTACACTGCCTCCCTGCAGCTAATGTAACAGTAATCTCATCAGGAAGGCAGTGTAAGGGCGCTTATAGACGGAACGATTATTGTACAAAAAACATTCAAACAAGCGGAAGTGAGCGATGATTGTTCAGTCTGACCGCGAGCCAACAAGCGGACAACAAATTATAATCTTCCGCATTTTGCTCGCCGTCCATTTTATGCAGGTATAATAATCATTGTTGTCTGGTTCACTTATTGTTTCCCATTCACTTATACAGCAGATACATTGTTTCTCATTTGAACGAGCCAAGGATGTGTCTGCCTGTATAAACAGGCTGCAGAATGATATAATTTGCTTGATCAAGTGATAAATTGGCTCATCTACAAGGGCCTAAGGGTTTACTCTCCAGACTTGTTCCTGCAGCAAAGAAAGGTTAGTGATAGAGCAGTCAGAGAATGGTCAGAAGAAGCCTTTAACCCCTTGGTGTCCCATGACCTACTATAACCTCATGGGAACAATACCATTCTTGCAATTTGACCTAATAGTATGTGATGATGACACACACATGCCCCACAATCACTGTGAGGGCTTATTCAGATGTGTGTGTATCAGCCGAGTTTTCACGCCCCGACGATATATGCTGTCCCTCTCTGCAGAAGGAAGGGCCGGGAGCAGTTCACTGAGCTTCCGCCTCTCGCCACTATTTGCAATGGGAGGGGGCGAGGATTAGCTCCACCCCCTGTTCCGCACCTCCCATCACAAACAGTGAAGAGGGGCGGAGATGGGCCGGGAGCTCAGTGCACAGCCTGCTCCTCCTCCTGCAGAGAGGGACAGCGTATATCGGCTGGGCGTGAAAACTTGGCCGATATACGCACGTCGGAATAAGCCCTGAGACAGCAGCTGTAATAGACAGCCTAGTTGGAGATAACGCTAATCCTGGCAGTTCAAACCTAAGGCTGGGTTCACACAGGACGGATTTGCTGCAGTTCTGCCGCGGTTTGCCATTGTATATCCGCACTGCGGCAAAACCCCTGTTTGCAGTGCAGTGCAGCACAAATGTGTTTAGGCAAAAAGCTGTTCTCACAGGACGGATGTTTTCCGCAGAGCCGCAGTGCGGAAATGCAACTGCGGCGCGGTTTTTCAAGACACAGCATGTCCATTCTTCTGTCTTTTCCACAGCGCTTTTTTGTCCATAGACTTCTATGGATGCAGCAAAATCCGCTGCAAAAAGTAATAAAGCGCTGCAGAAAAAAACGCGGATTTTTCCGCAAGAAAATCCGCAACACAAAATTAACCTTTGAAGCCGTTTTGCCGCAGAAGCAGTTCTTCTGCGGCAAAACCGCAGCAAATCCGCCCTGTGTGAACCCAGCCTAAGGGCGCCCACCCACTGGCGTTTTTTTTCCCTGCGAAATTCGCAGCATTTTTTTCTCTGTAGGGGTCTATGGGACTTGTAATGTTAAAATCGCGATCGCGCAAAATCGCGATTTCGCGGTAAATTGCGATTTTGCGCGATCGCGATTTTAACATTACAAGTCCCATAGACCCCTGCAGAGAAAAAAATGCTGCGAATTTCGCAGGGAAAAAAAACGCCAGTGGGTGGGCGCCCTTAGGCTTCTTTCCCACGAGTGCATATCGGCCGTCCGTTTTCACAGGTGGCTGATATATGCTGTGATCTGATGCACTGAAATCCAATGCATCAGATCACATGGGCGTATTTCTGAGACGTAAAAATGCCCGGCCAGCCCAAACTAACGCCAAGCGTTTTTACGTCGAGCCCAAAAGATAGTCCTGGAACTATCTTTTGGGCTGGGAATACGTCGGCAGCTGCATGGGCTCCTAAGGGAACCCATGGCAGCGGCCGTAGGTGGGAGGGAGTTTAGCAGTGTGTGCTCCCCTATGCAGGTTCACCTCTCGTCCCTTCCCACTCATTCTGTGCAATAGGAGGGGGCGGAGCTAAGAGACCACCCCCCCCCCCACCCCTTGTCCATAGCCATCAATGGGAGGAGGTGGAGGAGGGCTGCACTTAGCTCCACCCCATCCCACTCCCTCCCATTGCACAGAACGAGGGGGGAGGAACGAGAGGTGAGCCTTCGATGGGGAGGTAGGGGATGTGGACAATGGCCTGGTGAGCTTGATGCCTTTGCGCCGGCCTCACCAGGCTATATGAACGACGCACAAATGTTTGATTTCTGCGCTCGTTTACTAGGTTTTCCTTTGCCAAAGAAGCCTTAGGGCTCCTGTCCACGGGCATTGCGAAATCCCGTGGCGAATCTCCGCCACGGGAGCCACCGCCAGAAGAGTCTCAGCGGTGAGCCTATGTGACAGATAGGCTCACCACGGAGAATCACGGCAATTCGCAGCATGCTGCGAATTGCCAGCTGCGGATGGAGAATCGCAATGATTCTCTGCTCGTGGACAGGGGGTGTGCATAATCCCATCGCAGGGAATGCAATTAAAAAACGCCCGTGACTCAGTGAATGACATCACCTGGTGAGTTGATTTTTTTGGTGGGGAGTCATGATGTTAGTTAGGTCCTATTTTCAGGGGAGGCCTTATATTTCAAGCCTCCCCCGAAAACCCGGTAGGTCTTACTATCGGGGTAGTACCTACTTTTCGGAAAACACGGTATATCCTGCATGGTAAACACTGTAAATTAACAAAAACACAGCTAAAATGCTGTTTTTGTTCATGTCAACTGCCCCCCCCCCCCCCCAAATATAAAGGGCTAGAAAAATGTTTATCTTGCCCAAAATAGTACCAAAGCCGAGCTCACACGACCAGGTCAGATTCCGCATGTGGGAGGCCCGTGGCGGATTCCACCTGTGAGCTCGGCCAGTGACCCTGAGTACGGCACTTTAATGTATTGTGCATGACCAGGGGGGTTCGCAGACGCTGAATCTAGCTCAAATAGAAGACCACCACCAGGGCGAATATTGTACAGACTCCATGGACATAGTTCCAATGGGGTTGTGGACATCAGCACACACCGTACCTTCAATGTTAGAAGGGAGGAATCCTACTTGGGAGAGGGATACACCGCGAGAGGCCAGATAATCTCGCGCTTGCACTCTATGCCTGCCAGACACTCCTATTAGATGTCACAGCACAACATGGGCGATTACAAGCTGTGAGTAATATTCATACACCTGCATCCCTATCTTGGTTCCTCCAATGGATATCACTGTTTTAGCACTGATTGTGTTATGTGTTACACCTGGTACCTGTATTGTCTGTCTCTATTGGCTGGGGGGGGGGTTGTCTTGTTTATAAGCATGTGTTGCAGTGTATGTCATACTGGCTTGACAAAGACCACTGCTGTCTGTGGTCGAAACGTTGTCTATTTGGGCATAATAAAGTTTTTTGCATAACAGAATGCCTCCAGCTGCAGCTCCACTTTTGCTTTGTTTGGTCGTACAGACTCCATGGAGATGCAGCATTGGGACTCAGTCAGTGTTCACTTAATATCTATTCCTCCAGCAGCTGCTTACTACAGGTTTATTGCTAATACAGGGTTCTAAAAAAATGCTCCCCACCACTGATTGTACGGTACGGACAGCAGGTGCCCTCTGGTACAAGATGCTCTAGTATGATAATAACCCTGATATTCTGCAGTTCTCAGCTCGCACATATTTATTAACCAATACCTCAAGTTAGTAGACAATTTGCTTAGAAATCTACTATTAAGGATCCTGTCGCTCACCTATGTGAAGGGGTCCAGTACTTCTCTCTATGGGACACTCACCTATGTGAAGGAGTCCGGTACTTCTCTCTATGGGACACTCACCTATGTGAAGGGGTCCGGTACTTCTCTCTATAGGACACTCACCTATGTGGAGGGGTCTGATGCTTCTCTCTATGGGACACTCACCTATGTGAAGGGGTCCGGTACTTCTCTCTATAGGACACTCACCTATATGGAGGGGTCTGATGCTTCTCTCTATAGGACACTCACCTATGTGGAGGGGTCCGGTACTTCTCTCTATGGGACACTCACCTATGTGGAGGGGTACGGTACTTCTTTCTATGGGACACTCATCTATGTGGAGGGGTCCAGTACTTCTCTCTATAGGACACTCACCTATGTGGAGGGGTCCGGTACTTCTCTCTATGGGATGCTCACCTATATGGAGGGGTCCGGTACTTCTCTCTATGGGACGCTCACCTATGTGGAGGGGTCCAGTACTTCTCTCTCTATGGGACACTCACCTGTATGGAGGGGTCCGGTACTTCTCTCTATAGGACACTCACCTATGTGGAGGGGTCCAGTACTTCTCTCTCTATGGGACACTCACCTGTATGGAGGGGTCCGGTACTTCTCTCTATAGGACACTCACCTATGTGGAGGGGTCCAGTACTTCTCTCTCTATGGGACACTCACCTATGTGAAGGGGTCCGGTACTTCTCCCTATGTGACACTCACCTATGTGGAGGGGTACAGTACTTCTCTCTATAGGACACTCATCTATGTGGAGGGGTCCGGTACTTCTCTCTATGGGACACTCACCTATGTGGAGGGGTCCGGTACTTCTCTCTATGGGACACTCACCTATGTGGAGGGGGTCTGGCGCTTCTCTCTATAGGACACTCACCTATGTGGAGGGGTCCGGTACTTCTCTCTATGGGACACTCCAGGCTCGGATGCTCCACTCTGCAGATGATTTCTGATCCTTGGTCTGCACTTATTAATGGGGTAAAAGACAATGAAGCTTCATAGGAGTAAGTGTGATCTTTCTGTTTCTCCCTATGTGAGATGCTGTAAGTTCTCTCCATCTTTGATGCCTCTATGGGCAGAGCAGTCACATCTCCGGCCTTCTTTATGAACCAGCTAACAGATAAAAGATCAGGGAAATATCTGGATATCTCACAGGTCAGATTGGCATTTGTATCATCTTCCAGCGTGGGGACATTGATCGGGCTTAGGTTTGGTTTCCATGGTAGGTCTGTAATATATGAGGACTAAAATTAGTTATTTACAATAGGCTCTATATATACACACACACAACACAGCCTCTCTCTCTGTATATGTATGTGTGTATGTATGTATATATGTATGTATGTGTGTGTATATGTATATAAGTATGTATGTGTATGTATGTATGTATGTATGTGTGTGTGTATATGTATATATGTGTGTGTATATGTATATATGTGTGTGTGTGTATATGTATATATGTGTGTGTATATGTATATATGTATGTATGTGTATATGTATATATGTATGTGTGTGTGTATATGTATATATGTATGTATGTATATGTGTATATACACACACAGGCTGACTTTTCATTAGTTAAAAAGCCCCTCTATGTCCAACAGATGCCTCAGATGGATGCCACCTGTCAGCATAGGCCTTCATGACGGGAATAAGAAAGATACTTTTTGCTTGATGGTTATGATGGAGGCCATAGCTCAGTCATCGATTAGCCATTGACGCTCATGCTAAAAAAAAGTATAAGTTTGATGTAAATGTTTTTTTTGCTGAACGGCACAAGAACATTTTACATTTTTGTATAATAGGAAGTTGTAGTCCTTAACTGAATTCTGAGTAAAGGTGGACTCATCTGTAGACAGAACTGTTTTACCTCTGATACTCAGTGATCTGGTCTCCGCTGTCTCCATAGTCTTGTGTTTCCACTCTACAATCACTTTCATCTGTGGATCCTTGAATACATGTTCAGGAATCCGGACAGCGCTGGTGACGTCATATGTGAGGTGATTATCTTGTGTTGTGACGGTTCGCTCCTGTGATAATAAGTATTCACCAGACATATCTTCCCAGTGCCAGGAGATTTCTATATCTTTAGGGTAAAACTTCTGTAGATTCAGAGAGAACTGAACACGAGATGAATCTGCCATAGTGATCTCTATGGGCGCCAACATCTGGGGTGCAGCTGGAAGAGAAGAAACAGGAGTTTGGTCCTGTGTCTATACTGAGTAATGGGCAGTATTATGACTATTCACACTCAGTCCTAGAACTGGAAATTAGGCTAATTTAATGTGGACGAGTGTCATATCGGGCCGTGAGGCAAGCTTTCGCGCTTGCCAATTTGCAATGTACCCACGGTTGCGAGGCATTTTTGTGTTAAAGTCCTACATCACTTCATGGAAGCCTTGCATTGCATCACACATGCGATGCTTTCCCGGCTCCATTAAAAACAGTGGGCAAGGCGTTTGAGAGAACGCTCAAAGATTGGACATCACAAGATTTTTCCGCGCCTTGTGTTGCAGGGGAAAAAATAAAACACATATGTGAATGATCCAATTCAAAAGATTAGGGTTAATATTTGTGCGTCTTGCAATGCACAAATCTCGCGTTTCCCGGCCCGCGTGAAAGCGGCCTTATAGTAAAAGATTCTGTGACCACAGAAAACCCCTGTAAGCTACTGTAACCTCTGTTAGCTTAAGAGACAGATTCATAATATGTTGTTTACATCTTTCTACTCACTGGCATCTTCCGCAGTAATCCAACAATCAGCCCCAGAAGCATACAGAGCAAGGACTGATGTCCCTCTGATCTGCCGCTTCCAAGTCCCCTTTTCAGAAGTTCAAGATGGCGGATGCAAACCTCAGACAACCATATCTCCATAGTGTATTGGTAGGCTAGCATGGGCGTAACTATAGAGGATGCAGGGAATGCGGTTGCACCCGGGCCCAGGAGCATTAGGGGGCCCATAAGGCCTAACTTCTCCATATAGTAAGCCTAGTAGTATGAATAAAGCTTTATAGATGGGGGGCCGGTTACAGCTTTTGCATTGGGGGCCAGAAGCTTCAAGTTACGCCTCTGTAGGCTAGTAATGCACTATACCTGCCCTCAGATTAGCCAGCTTTGCTCATGTGGTCAGCACTGGCCAATCAGAGAGCAGTGAACTATGTGCCTTACAAAGCTAAAATATTACAGTAGCCACCCTGGATGACTGCAAGCAGGATCCCGAAGAGGCAGAGAGTTTGGAGATTGGCAGAGAAGAACAGCAGCAGGTAATATATCCTATCGTATCTCCGGAAAGAATTTTGTCCTGAAACCGAAGGGTTCTTCTGAACATTTATTTGCGCAACAATCGGACCATGTAAAACAAACAAAAAACCCCACAATTTTTATGTTGGGGTAAAGCAGAGGTTACAAACAATTGGAGTGGCACTAATGAGAATCTATGGTAAGTAGCAGGAAGCGTATTTCTCCAACTTGGTTGGATCTTACAGGTTTCCACTCATTTGTGGTTTATGTAAATACACCAACAGCGGTAAAGACTTTTGGTCTTGTTCCACTAACAATCACATCTCCACTTTTATTACTTGCTCTACCACTTCCATGACGTATGTTATTACATGCACCACATGTAAATTACAACATGTGGGCTCTGGCATCAGACCCTTACGGAAATATATTACCGTATTTTTCGCTTTATAAGACGCACTTTTTCCGCCTCCAAAGCAGGGGGGGGGGGGGAGTTCCTGTGTCTTATAAAGCGAATGTGCCGAATATTCGTTCTGATCGCCATTTTTAGCGCGAGCGCGAATTTAACGAGCGGACGCGATTTATTTACCGCAATTGCGCATTAAATTCGCGATCGCACAAACAAATGTGCGATCAGTTAGATTCTCCTGTCAAAAAAAAATCATTACTCACGTCCCCCGGCATTCTGCGGCGCTGCTGCAGGCTGTCACTCCCTCCTGGTCCGCGGCAGAGCATTGCTTTCTGGACGCGGGGCTTGAAATCCCCGCCTCCAGAAAGCTAATACTGTGTTAGCTAACACACGCCGTCAGCCAATCACAGCCATTCAATGACATCATTGAATGGCTGTGATTGGCTAACACACGTGCGCCTTCAGCCAATCACAGCCATTCAATTATGTCATTGAATGGCTGTGATTGGCTGACGGCGTGTGTTAGCTAACACAGTATTAGCTTTCTGGAGGCGGGGATTTTTAAGCCCTGCGTCCAGAAAGCAATGCTCTGCCGAGGACCAGGAGGGAGCGGCAGCCTGCAGCAGCACCGCCGCCACCACCACCGAACGCCGCCGCCACTGCCGAACGCCGGGGGGTGAGTAATTATTTTTTTCCCCTATTTTCCCGCTCTAATTGGGGATGCGTCTTATAGACCGGTGCGTCTTATAAGGCGAAAAATACGGTAGTTAACATTCGATGCTATAGATGGAGCGAGCCGCAATATGTCGGCAGCTTCACCACATGGTAATATGGTCCACAAAGGTGATCTAACCACATTTAATGTAATAGATATAGGACAAGTGTGCAGACCATCCAGGGTGGGGATTGGGGGAAGAAGATGGGGAACAGTGAAGTCTATGGGATACTGGTTTTATATAGCCGATGTCCTGCGGGCATGACTTTTTCGTCTGATTTGATGTGTATATATACTAGTTCTATAGTGATATGGAGTTATGTGTGTATACTATGAAATCATTACTGTAGTGTATGTTATGTGCATTAAGGGTTAATGACACTGATCACATGACTGAGTACAAGGCACTTTTACACATAACGATAATCGCTCAAAAATTGTTCAAAGAGTGAAAGTGAGCGATAATTGTTCAGTGTGAAGTAAAACTATCGCTCACCTGTCATTAGCAGTTGCTTAGGCCACCTGCACACGGGCAGGTCGGATTCCACATGTGGAATCCAGCCCTGGCAGCAATGGCATCCTCGCGTACCTGCTTTCTTTTTCTCTTCTCTGTATTGTAGATGGTCGTGGGACATATTTATTTTAATAACGCCTGCCTTTCCCGCATTAATTGCGGAAAGGCCACTTCCATTAACTAAAATGGAAGCCGTCTGCGCGGAATTTGTGCAAAAACGGAGCGTGCTGCAATTTTTCATCCACGGCCGGAAACCGCAATTTGTTTCTGCTCATGCGCATCCAGTATCACTTTTCCATAGGATGCTATTGGTGGTATTTGCTGTGGAACCAGGAGGCACATGCCCGCTCCAGATTCCGCAATGCAAATCCGCCCGTGTGCAGGCAGCCCTAATCTTACATTTGCAGTCAGCTTAAACAACCTCATTAGCACTCGCGGGCTTCTTGTGGTGTGTGAAAGCTCCCCGCACAGTGCTTCGCACAGGAAGTGCTAAGCGGGGAGTGAGAAACGGACGAGAAGCCAGCAGGACTTTCAGTTTGAAAGCACTGCACTAGCGTCAACGACCTTAGGATTGTAACAAGGCGCCACCCTCTACATCTAGAGGACAGGTGGTTTCTACATAACATAGACGGGGGCTCTTTACTGTAAAAGCGGTGAGTCTATGGAACTCTCTTGCCTGAGGATATGGTGATGGTGAACTCACTCAGCTGACCGTATCTGCGCACATACTTGAGCCTGCAAAACTTGCACCCGCAATGCATAGTAAAAAAAACAAACACTCATTTCAGTGGATTCGTTCACATGCGCAATTCCGTCACACAAAATAAATACGCATCGTGTTTTATTTTCCTGCACAGGGAAATAGAACAAATTACGCTAATAGGTCATTTCAATAGCTGGGACCATGGTTACGTGTTTTTTGCTCATGCAAATGCACATGATTTGCGCACACACAAAGTACAGTAAAAAGTGCAGACGCACAAAAACGCAATGTCCAGTGCACATGCGCACAAAAATGTGCATATGCCATGCAAATTCGGCATAAAAAGTACAAAAAAGGGCTGCAACGACTTTCTTGTGCTTTACAATATCACATGTTATATCCCAATTACTCAGAAGGGTCGGTGATCGGGGGATTATTCAGATTACCAGATTGGAAATTGGGGATTGGGGATTTTCTTTCCCTAAAATAAGGATAACCGGCTTTAACCTCATGGGGATTTTTGCCTTCCTCTGGATCAACATTGGGGCTGAACTGGATGGACATAGTTTTTTTTTCAACCTTACGTACTATGTTACTATGTGGGGCTGATAACATGAATCTATGTTACCCTTACCAATGGGGTGATGTACAGTTACATACTCACACACACTCACCGGTGACTTGTAGCCTCCCTGTGCTTCTCTCTATGGGTTTCTCCAGGGCAGGATGGTTTACTACACACATATATTCTGCCCCCTGATCTTCTGCCAGTGTGGGGGTGATGGCCAGACGGGCGGTACAGCTGTAGGTGTTATCGGCCGCTCTCATGGATGTCACACTCTGGTTAACAGCACCGTCAGCTTCTTTGTACATCTTACATTCAGCACCTCTCCGCCATTTCACAGTGATTGCATCTGGGAAATACCCTGAGATATCACACTGCAGGACGGCCGGGACGCCGTGAACTAGACGGGGAATCTGAAGCTCTTGTACAACTGGACGCCATCTGTAATCTACAGAACAGGAGATGGAAAGGTTTTGTAATTTTAAACCAATTCTGCCAAAGAAAAAATATCCCCCCGCATAATTACAGAGGTATATAAAGGTGTCAGCATGTGGTATATAACAGCAGCTCATATTTCATATACATAGAAGACAGTAAAAATGCTTCACCCGCCATGAAACCCAATTTCTGCCTCATCCTGCTGTAAAAATAATAGGTTGATTACTTGGTATGAACATTGGACTGCCCAAATCATCCGCACTGTGCCACCGATCACACAATCACCAAGAAATGTTTGTTCATCCGACAATCATATATTTCATGTAACACACAAAAAAATCATCGATATCACCAGCACATCTGCCATCAATGTTGAATCTCTATGGGAATAAAAAAAAATTGTATGATCGATTGTTCCCTAATTTCTTTGATCACTATTTGTCTACAAGAACATTAAGGAATACAATATATGTACACTAAAATGTCACCAGAGTAGACCACAAGTCTTCATGCTAGAGAGTCTCCTGTGTTTTGTTTGCACTCTTCTCTTACTGTATGACAGTATTAGGGGTCAGCGAGGAGGTAACATCCCGCTCCTCACCTGAATCTCTGATAGACAGCTCCCTGGATTCCCGGCTCTCCATATATAACAGTATTAGAGGTCAGTGAGGAGGTAACATTCCGCTCCTCACCTGAATCTCTGATAGACAGATCCCTGGATTCCGGGCTCTCCATATATAACAGTATTAGAGGTCAACGAGGAGGTAACATCCCGCTCCTCACCTGAATCTCTGATAGACAGCTCCCTGGATTCTGGGCTCTCCATATATAACAGTATTAGAGGTCAGCGAGGAGGTAACATCCAGCTCCTCACCTGAATCTCTCATAGACAGCTCCCTGGATTCTGGGCTCTCCATATATAACAGTATTAGAGGTCAGCGAGGAGGTAACATCCCGCTCCTCACCTGAATCTCTGATAGACAACTCCCTGGATTCCGGGCTCTCCATATATAACAGTATTAGAGCTCATCGAGGGGGTAACATCCCGCTCCTCACCTGAATCGCTGATAGACAGCTCCCTGATTCCAGACTCTCAATATATAACAGTATTAGGGGTCAGTGAGGAGGTAACATCCCGCTCCTCACCTGAGTCTCTAATAGACAGCTCCCTGGATTCCAGGCTCTCCATATATAAAAGTATTAGAGGTCAGCGAGGAGGTAACATCCCGCTCCTCACCTGAATCTCTGATAGACAGATCCCTGGATTCCGGGCTCTCCATATATAACAGTATTAGAGGTCAACGAGGAGGTAACATCCCGCTCCTCACCTGAATCTCTGATAGACAGCTCCCTGGATTCTGGGCTCTCCATATATAACAGTATTAGAGGTCAGCGAGGAGGTAACATCCCGCTCCTCACCTGAATCTCTGATAGACAGCTCCCTGATTCCAGACTCTCTATATATAACAGTATTAGGGGTCAGTGAGGAGGTAACATCCCGCTCCTCACCTGAGTCTCTAATAGACAGCTCCCTGGATTCCAGGCTCTCCATATATAACAGTATTAGAGGTCAGCGAGGAGGTAACATCCCGCTCCTCACCTGAATCTCTGATAGACAGCTCCCAGGATTCCGGGCTCTCCATATATAACAGTATTAGAGGTCAGCGAGGAGGTAACATCCCGCTTCTCACCTGTATCTCTGATAGACAGCTCCCTGATTCCAGACTCTCCATATATAACAGTATTAGAGGTCAGCAAGGAGGTAACATCCCGCTCCTCACCTGAATCTCTGATAGACAGCTCCCTGGATTCCGGGCTCTCCATATATAACAGTATTAGGGATCAGCGAGGAGGTAACATCCCAATCCTCACCTGAATCTCTGATAGACAGCTCCCTGGATTCTGGGCTCTCCATATATAACAGTATTAGAGGTCAGCGAGGAGGTAACATCCCTCTCCTCACCTGAATCTCTGATAGACAGCTCCCTGGATTCTGGGCTCTCCATATATAACAGTATTAGAGGTCAGCGAGGAGGTAACATCCCGCTCCTCACCTGAATCTCTGATAGACAGCTCCCAGGATTCCGGTCTCTCCATATATAACAGTATTAGAGGTCAGCGAGGAGGTAACATCCAGCTTCTCACCTAAATCTCTGATAGACAGCTCCCAGGATTCCGGGCTCTCCATATATAACAGTATTAGAGGTCAGCGAGGAGGTAACATCCCGCTCCTCACCTGAATCTCTGATAGACAGCTCCCTGGATTCCCGGCTCTCCATATATAACAGTATTAGAGGTCAGCGAGGAGGTAACATCCTGCTCCTCACCTGAATCTCTGATAGACAGCTCCCTGGATTCTGGGCTCTCCATATATAACAGTATTAGGGGTCAGTGAGGAGGTAACATCCCGCTCCTCACCTGAATCTCTGATAGACAGCTCCCTGGATTCTGGGCTCTCCATATATAACAGTATTAGAGGTCAGCGAGGAGGTAACATCCCGCTCCTCACCTGAATCTCTGATAGACAACTCCCTGGATTCCGGACTCTCCATATATAACAGTATTAGAGCTCAGCGAGGAGGTAACATCCCGCTCCTCACCTGAATCTCTGATAGACAGCTCCCTGATTCCAGACTCTCTATATATAACAGTATTAGGGGTCAGTGAGGAGGTAACATCCCGCTCCTCACCTGAGTCTCTAATAGACAGCTCCCTGGATTCCAGGCTCTCCATATATAACAGTATTAGAGGTCAGCGAGGAGGTAACATCCCGCTCCTCACCTGAATCTCTGATAGACAGCTCCCTGATTCCAGACTCTCTATATATAACAGTATTAGGGGTCAGTGAGGAGGTAACATCCCGCTCCTCACCTGAGTCTCTAATAGACAGCTCCCTGGATTCCAGGCTCTCCATATATAACAGTATTAGAGGTCAGCGAGGAGGTAACATCCCGCTCCTCACCTGAATCTCTGATAGACAGCTCCCAGGATTCCGGGCTCTCCATATATAACAGTATTAGAGGTCAGCGAGGAGGTAACATCCCGCTTCTCACCTGTATCTCTGATAGACAGCTCCCTGATTCCAGACTCTCCATATATAACAGTATTAGAGGTCAGCAAGGAGGTAACATCCCGCTCCTCACCTGAATCTCTGATAGACAGCTCCCTGGATTCCGGGCTCTCCATATATAACAGTATTAGGGATCAGCGAGGAGGTAACATCCCAATCCTCACCTGAATCTCTGATAGACAGCTCCCTGGATTCTGGGCTCTCCATATATAACAGTATTAGAGGTCAGCGAGGAGGTAACATCCCTCTCCTCACCTGAATCTCTGATAGACAGCTCCCTGGATTCTGGGCTCTCCATATATAACAGTATTAGAGGTCAGCGAGGAGGTAACATCCCGCTCCTCACCTGAATCTCTGATAGACAGCTCCCAGGATTCCGGTCTCTCCATATATAACAGTATTAGAGGTCAGCGAGGAGGTAACATCCAGCTTCTCACCTAAATCTCTGATAGACAGCTCCCAGGATTCCGGGCTCTCCATATATAACAGTATTAGAGGTCAGCGAGGAGGTAACATCCCGCTCCTCACCTGAATCTCTGATAGACAGCTCCCTGGATTCCCGGCTCTCCATATATAACAGTATTAGAGGTCAGCGAGGAGGTAACATCCTGCTCCTCACCTGAATCTCTGATAGACAGCTCCCTGGATTCTGGGCTCTCCATATATAACAGTATTAGGGGTCAGTGAGGAGGTAACATCCCGCTCCTCACCTGAATCTCTGATAGACAGCTCCCTGGATTCTGGGCTCTCCATATATAACAGTATTAGAGGTCAGCGAGGAGGTAACATCCCGCTCCTCACCTGAATCTCTGATAGACAACTCCCTGGATTCCGGACTCTCCATATATAACAGTATTAGAGCTCAGCGAGGAGGTAACATCCCGCTCCTCACCTGAATCTCTGATAGACAGCTCCCTGATTCCAGACTCTCTATATATAACAGTATTAGGGGTCAGTGAGGAGGTAACATCCCGCTCCTCACCTGAGTCTCTAATAGACAGCTCCCTGGATTCCAGGCTCTCCATATATAACAGTATTAGAGGTCAGCGAGGAGGTAACATCCCGCTCCTCACCTGAATCTCTGATAGACAGATCCCTGGATTCCGGGCTCTCCATATATAACAGTATTAGAGGTCAACGAGGAGGTAACATCCCGCTCCTCACCTGAATCTCTGATAGACAGCTCCCTGGATTCTGGGCTCTCCATATATAACAGTATTAGAGGTCAGCGAGGAGGTAACATCCAGCTCCTCACCTGAATCTCTGATAGACAGCTCCCTGGATTCTGGGCTCTCCATATATAACAGTATTAGAGGTCAGCGAGGAGGTAACATCCCGCTCCTCACCTGAATCTCTGATAGACAACTCCCTGAATTCCGGGCTCTCCATATATAACAGTATTAGAGCTCAGCGAGGAGGTAACATCCCGCTCCTCACCTGAATCTCTGATAGACAGCTCCCTGATTCCAGACTCTCTATATATAACAGTATTAGGGGTCAGTGAGGAGGTAACATCCCGCTCCTCACCTGAGTCTCTAATAGACAGCTCCCTGGATTCCAGGCTCTCCATATATAACAGTATTAGAGGTCAGCGAGGAGGTAACATCCCGCTCCTCACCTGAATCTCTGATAGACAGCTCCCAGGATTCCGGGCTCTCCATATATAACAGTATTAGAGGTCAGCGAGGAGGTAACATCCCGCTCCTCACCTGTATCTCTGATAGACAGCTCCCTGATTCCAGACTCTCTATATATAACAGTATTAGAGGTCAGCGAGGAGGTAACATCCCGCTCCTCACCTGAATCTCTGATAGACAGCTCCCAGAATTCCGGGCTCTCCATATATAACAGTATTAGAGGTCAGCGAGGAGGTAACATCCCGCTCCTCACCTGAATCTCTGATAGACAGCTCCCTGGATTCCGGGCTCTCCATATATAACAGTATTAGGGATCAGCGAGGAGGTAACATCCCAATCCTCACCTGAATCTCTGATAGACAGCTCCCTGGATTCTGGGCTCTCCATATATAACAGTATTAGAGGTCAGCGAGGAGGTAACATCCCTCTCCTCACCTGAATCTCTGATAGACAGCTCCCTGGATTCTGGGCTCTCCATATATAACAGTATTAGAGGTCAGCGAGGAGGTAACATCCCGCTCCTCACCTGAATCTCTGATAGACAGCTCCCAGGATTCCGGTCTCTCCATATATAACAGTATTAGAGGTCAGCGAGGAGGTAACATCCAGCTTCTCACCTAAATCTCTGATAGACAGCTCCCAGGATTCCGGGCTCTCCATATATAACAGTATTAGAGGTCAGCAAGGAGGTAACATCCAGCTCCTCACCTGAATCTCTGATAGACAGCTCCCTGGATTCCCGGCTCTCCATATATAACAGTATTAGAGGTCAGCGAGGAGGTAACATCCTGCTCCTCACCTGAATCTCTGATAGACAGCTCCCTGGATTCTGGGCTCTCCATATATAACAGTATTAGGGTTCAGTGAGGAGGTAACATCCCGCTCCTCAGCTGAATCTCTGATAGACAGCTCCCTGGATTCTGGGCTCTCCATATATAACAGTATTAGGGGTCAGTGAGGAGGTAACAACCCGCTCCTCAGCTGAATCTCTGATAGACAGCTCCCTGGATTCTGGGCTCTCCATATATAACAGTATTAGAGGTCAGCGAGGAGGTAACATCCCGCTCCTCACCTGAATCTCTGATAGCCAGCTCCCTGGATACCAGGCTCTCTATATATAACAGTATTAGAGGTCAGCGAGGAGGTAACATCCCGCTCCTCACATGAATCTCTGATAGACAGCTCCCTGGATTCTGGGCTCTCCATATATAACAGTATTACGGGTAAGCAAGGAGGTAACATCCCGCTCCTCACCTGAATCTCTGATAGACAGCTCCCTGGATTCCGGTCTCTCCATATATAGCAGTATTAGAGGTCAGCGAGGAGGTAACATCCAGCTTCTCACCTAAATCTCTGATAGACAGCTCGCTGGATTCCAGGCTCTCCATATATAACAGTATTAGAGGTCAGCGAGGAGGTAACATCCCGCTCCTCACCTGAATCTCTGATAGACAGCTCCCTGGATTCAGGGCTCTGCATAAATAACAGCATTAGAGGTCGGCGAGGAGGTAACATCCTGCTCCTCACCTGGATGTCTGATAGACAGCTCCGCGGATTCCAGGCTCTCCATATATAACAGTATTAGAGGTCAGCGAGGAGGTAAGATCCCGCTTCTCACCTGAATCTCTGATAGACAGCTCCTCGGATTCCAGGCTCTCCATATATAACAGTATTAGAGGTCAGCGAGGAGGTAACATCCCGCTCCTCACCTGAATCTCTGATAGACAGCTCCCTGGATTCCAGGCTCTCCATATATAACAGTATTAGAGGTCAGCGAGGAGGTAACATCCCACTCCTCACCTGAATCTCTGATAGACAGCTCCCTGGATTCCGGGCTCTCCATATATAACAGTATTAGAGGTCAGCGAGGAGGTAACATCCCGCTCCTCACCTGAATCTCTGATAGACAGCTCCCTGGATTCTGGGCTCTCCATATATAACAGTATTAGGGGTCAACGAGGAGGTAACATCCCGCTCCTCACCTGAATCTCTGATAGACAGCTCCCTGGATTCCGGGCTCTCCATATATAACAGTATTATAGGTCAGCGAGGAGGTAACATCCCACTCCTCACCTGAATCTCTGATAGACAGCTCCCTGGATTCCGGGCTCTCCATATATAACAGTATTAGAGGTCAGCGAGGAGGTAACATCCCGCTCCTCACCTGAATCTCTGATAGACAGCTCCCTGGATTCTGGGCTCTCCATATATAACAGTATTAGAGGTCAGCGAGGAGGTAACATCCCGCTCCTCACCTGAATCTCTGATAGACAGCTCCCTGGATTCCGGGCTCTCCATATATAACAGTATTAGGGGTCAGCAAGGAGGTAACATCCCGCTCCTCACCTGAATCTCTGATAGACAGATCCCTGGATTCCGGGCTCTCCATATATAACAGTATTAGAGGTCAACGAGGAGGTAACATCCCGCTCCTCACCTGAATCTCTGATAGACAGCTCCCTGGATTCCGGGCTCTCCATATATAACAGTATTAGAGGTCAGCGAGGAGGAAACATCCCGCTCCTCACCTGAATCTCTGATAGACAGCTCCCTGGATTCCAGGCTCTCCATATATAACAGTATTAGAGGTCAGCGAGGAGGTAACATCCCGCTCCTCACCTGAATCTCTGATAGACAGCTCCCTGGATACCAGGCTCTCCATATATAACAGTATTAGAGGTCAGCGAGGAGGTAACATCCCGCTCCTCACATGAATCTCTGATAGACAGCTCCCTGGATTCTGGGCTCTCCATATATAACAGTACTACGGGTAAGCAAGGAGGTAACATCCCGCTCCTCACCTGAATCTCTGATAGACAGCTCCCTGGATTCCGGTCTCTCCATAAATAGCAGTATTAGAGGTCAGCGAGGAGGTAACATCCAGCTTCTCACCTAAATCTCTGATAGACAGCTCCCAGGATTCCGGGCTCTCCATATATAACAGTATTAGAGGTCAGCGAGGAGGTAACATCCCGCTCCTCACCTGAATCTCTGATAGACTGCTCCCTGGATTCCCGGCTCTCCATATATAACAGTATTAGAGGTCAGCGAGGAGGTAACATCCTGCTCCTCACCTGAATCTCTGATAGACAGCTCCCTGGATTCTGGGCTCTCCATATATAACAGTATTAGGGGTCAGTGAGGAGGTAACATCCCGCTCCTCAGCTGAATCTCTGATAGACAGCTCCCGGGATTCTGGGCTCTCCATATATAACAGTATTAGGGGTCAGTGAGGAGGTAACAACCCGCTCCTCAGCTGAATCTCTGATAGACAGCTCCCTGGATTCTGGGCTCTCCATATATAACAGTATTAGAGGTCAGCGAGGAGGTAACATCCCTCTCCTCACCTGAATCTCTGATAGACAGCTCCCTGGATTCTGGGATCTCCATATATAACAGTATTAGGGGTCAGCGATGAGGTAACATCCCGCTCCTCACCTGAATCTCTGATAGACAGCTCGCTGGATTCCAGGCTCTCCATATATAACAGTATTAGAGGTCAGCGAGGAGGTAACATCCCGCTCCTCACCTGAATCTCTGATAGACAGCTCCCTGGATTCCGGGCTCTCCATATATAACAGTATTAGGGGTCAGCAAGGAGGTAACATCCCGCTCCTCACCTGAATCTCTGATAGACAGCTCCCTGGATTCCGGGCTCTCCATATATAACAGTATTAGAGGTCAGCGAGGAGGAAACATCCCGCTCCTCACCTGAATCTCTGATAGACAGCTCCCTGGATTCCAGGCTCTCCATATATAACAGTATTAGAGGTCAGCGAGGAGGTAACATCCCGCTCCTCACCTGAATCTCTGATAGCCAGCTCCCTGGATACCAGGCTCTCCATATATAACAGTATTAGAGGTCAGCGAGGAGGTAACATCCCGCTCCTCACATGAATCTCTGATAGACAGCTCCCTGGATTCTGGGCTCTCCATATATAACAGTACTACGGGTAAGCAAGGAGGTAACATCCCGCTCCTCACCTGAATCTCTGATAGACAGCTCCCTGGATTCCGGTCTCTCCATATATAGCAGTATTAGAGGTCAGCGAGGAGGTAACATCCAGCTTCTCACCTAAATCTCTGATAGACAGCTCCCAGGATTCCGGGCTCTCCATATATAACAGTATTAGAGGTCAGCGAGGAGGTAACATCCCGCTCCTCACCTGAATCTCTGATAGACAGCTCCCTGGATTCCCGGCTCTCCATATATAACAGTATTAGAGGTCAGCGAGGAGGTAACATCCCGCTCCTCACCTGGATGTCTGATAGACAGCTCCTCGGATTCCAGGCTCTCCATATATAACAGTATTAGAGGTCAGCGAGGAGGTAACATCCCGCTTCTCACCTGAATCTCTGATAGACAGCTCCTCGGATTCCAGGCTCTCCATATATAACAGTATTAGAGGTCAGCGAGGAGGTAACATCCCGCTCCTCACCTGAATCTCTGATAGACAGCTCCCTGGATTCTGGGCTCTCCATATATAACAGTATTAGGGGTCAACGAGGAGGTAACATCCCGCTCCTCACCTGAATCTCTGATAGACAGCTCCCTGGATTCCGGGCTCTCCATATATAACAGTATTAGAGGTCAGCGAGGAGGTAACATCCCGCTCCTCACCTGAATCTCTGATAGACAGCTCCCTGGATTCTGGGCTCTCCATATATAACAGTATTAGAGGTCAGCGAGGAGGTAATATCCCGCTCCTCACCTGAATCTCTGATAGACAGCTCCCTGGATTCCGGGCTCTCCATATATAACAGTATTAGGGGTCAGCAAGGAGGTAACATCCCGCTCCTCAGCTGAATCTCTGATAGACAGCTCCCTGGATTCCAGGCTCTCCATATATAACAGTATTAGAGGTCAGCGAAGAGGTAACATCCCGCTCCTCACCTGAATCTCTGATAGCCAGCTCCCTGGATACCAGGCTCTCCATATATAACAGTATTAGAGGTCAGCGAGGAGGTAACATCCCGCTCCTCACCTGAATCTCTGATAGCCAGCTCCCTGGATTCAGGGCTCTCCATAAATAACCGCATTAGAGTACGGCGAGGAGGTAACATCCTGCTCCTCACCTGGATGTCTGATAGACAGCTCCTCGGATTCCAGGCTCTCCATATATAGCAGTATTAGAGGTCAGCGAGGAGGTAACATCCCGCTCCTCACCTGAATCTCTGATAGACAGCTCCCTGGATTCTGGGCTCTCCATATATAACAGTATTAGAGGTCAGCGAGGAGGTAACATCCAGCTCCTCACCTGAATCTCTGATAGACAGCTCCCTGGATTCTGGGCTCTCCATATATAACAGTATTAGAGGTCAGCGAGGAGGTAACATCCCGCTCCTCACCTGAATCTCTGATAGACAACTCCCTGGATTCCGGGCTCTCCATATATAACAGTATTAGAGCTCAGCGAGGAGGTAACATCCCGCTCCTCACCTGAATCTCTGATAGACAACTCCCTGGATTCCGGGCTCTCCATATATAACAGTATTAGAGCTCAGCGAGGAGGTAACATCCCGCTCCTCACCTGAATCTCTGATAGACAGCTCCCTGATTCCAGACTCTCTATATATAACAGTATTAGGGGTCAGTGAGGAGGTAACATCCCGCTCCTCACCTGAGTCTCTAATAGACAGCTCCCTGGATTCCAGGCTCTCCATATATAACAGTATTAGAGGTCAGCGAGGAGGTAACATCCCGCTCCTCACCTGAATCTCTGATAGACAGCTCCCAGGATTCCGGGCTCTCCATATATAACAGTATTAGAGGTCAGCGAGGAGGTAAAATCCCGCTCCTCACCTGTATCTCTGATAGACAGCTCCCTGATTCCAGACTCTCCATATATAACAGTATTAGAGGTCAGCGAGGAGGTAACATCCCGCTCCTCACCTGAATCTCTGATAGACAGCTCCCTGGATTCCGGGCTCTCCATATATAACAGTATTAGGGATCAGCGAGGAGGTAACATCCCAATCCTCACCTGAATCTCTGATAGACAGCTCCCTGGATTCTGGGCTCTCCATATATAACAGTATTAGAGGTCAGCGAGGAGGTAACATCCCTCTCCTCACCTGAATCTCTGATAGACAGCTCCCTGGATTCTGGGCTCTCCATATATAACAGTATTAGAGGTCAGCGAGGAGGTAACATCCCGCTCCTCACCTGAATCTCTGATAGACAGCTCCCAGGATTCCGGTCTCTCCATATATAACAGTATTAGAGGTCAGCGAGGAGGTAACATCCAGCTTCTCACCTAAATCTCTGATAGACAGCTCCCAGGATTCCGGGCTCTCCATATATAACAGTATTAGAGGTCAGCGAGGAGGTAACATCCCGCTCCTCACCTGAATCTCTGATAGACAGCTCCCTGGATTCCCGGCTCTCCATATATAACAGTATTAGAGGTCAGCGAGGAGGTAACATCCTGCTCCTCACCTGAATCTCTGATAGACAGCTCCCTGGATTCTGGGCTCTCCATATATAACAGTATTAGGGGTCAGTGAGGAGGTAACATCCCGCTCCTCACCTGAATCTCTGATAGACAGCTCCCTGGATTCTGGGCTCTCCATATATAACAGTATTAGAGGTCAGCGAGGAGGTAACATCCAGCTCCTCACCTGAATCTCTGATAGACAGCTCCCTGGATTCTGGGCTCTCCATATATAACAGTATTAGAGGTCAGCGAGGAGGTAACATCCCGCTCCTCACCTGAATCTCTGATAGACAACTCCCTGGATTCCGGGCTCTCCATATATAACAGTATTAGAGCTCAGCGAGGAGGTAACATCCCGCTCCTCACCTGAATCTCTGATAGACAGCTCCCTGATTCCAGACTCTCTATATATAACAGTATTAGGGGTCAGTGAGGAGGTAACATCCCGCTCCTCACCTGAGTCTCTAATAGACAGCTCCCTGGATTCCAGGCTCTCCATATATAACAGTATTAGAGGTCAGCGAGGAGGTAACATCCCGCTCCTCACCTGAATCTCTGATAGACAGCTCCCAGGATTCCGGGCTCTCCATATATAACAGTATTAGAGGTCAGCGAGGAGGTAACATCCCGCTCCTCACCTGTATCTCTGATAGACAGCTCCCTGATTCCAGACTCTCTATATATAACAGTATTAGAGGTCAGCGAGGAGGTAACATCCCGCTCCTCACCTGAATCTCTGATAGACAGCTCCCAGAATTCCGGGCTCTCCATATATAACAGTATTAGAGGTCAGCGAGGAGGTAACATCCCGCTCCTCACCTGAATCTCTGATAGACAGCTCCCTGGATTCCGGGCTCTCCATATATAACAGTATTAGGGATCAGCGAGGAGGTAACATCCCAATCCTCACCTGAATCTCTGATAGACAGCTCCCTGGATTCTGGGCTCTCCATATATAACAGTATTAGAGGTCAGCGAGGAGGTAACATCCCTCTCCTCACCTGAATCTCTGATAGACAGCTCCCTGGATTCTGGGCTCTCCATATATAACAGTATTAGAGGTCAGCGAGGAGGTAACATCCCGCTCCTCACCTGAATCTCTGATAGACAGCTCCCAGGATTCCGGTCTCTCCATATATAACAGTATTAGAGGTCAGCGAGGAGGTAACATCCAGCTTCTCACCTAAATCTCTGATAGACAGCTCCCAGGATTCCGGGCTCTCCATATATAACAGTATTAGAGGTCAGCAAGGAGGTAACATCCCGCTCCTCACCTGAATCTCTGATAGACAGCTCCCTGGATTCCCGGCTCTCCATATATAACAGTATTAGAGGTCAGCGAGGAGGTAACATCCTGCTCCTCACCTGAATCTCTGATAGACAGCTCCCTGGATTCTGGGCTCTCCATATATAACAGTATTAGGGTTCAGTGAGGAGGTAACATCCCGCTCCTCAGCTGAATCTCTGATAGACAGCTCCCTGGATTCTGGGCTCTCCATATATAACAGTATTAGGGGTCAGTGAGGAGGTAACAACCCGCTCCTCAGCTGAATCTCTGATAGACAGCTCCCTGGATTCTGGGCTCTCCATATATAACAGTATTAGAGGTCAGCGAGGAGGTAACATCCCGCTCCTCACCTGAATCTCTGATAGCCAGCTCCCTGGATACCAGGCTCTCCATATATAACAGTATTAGAGGTCAGCGAGGAGGTAACATCCCGCTCCTCACATGAATCTCTGATAGACAGCTCCCTGGATTCTGGGCTCTCCATATATAACAGTATTACGGGTAAGCAAGGAGGTAACATCCCGCTCCTCACCTGAATCTCTGATAGACAGCTCCCTGGATTCCGGTCTCTCCATATATAGCAGTATTAGAGGTCAGCGAGGAGGTAACATCCAGCTTCTCACCTAAATCTCTGATAGACAGCTCGCTGGATTCCAGGCTCTCCATATATAACAGTATTAGAGGTCAGCGAGGAGGTAACATCCCGCTCCTCACCTGAATCTCTGATAGACAGCTCCCTGGATTCAGGGCTCTGCATAAATAACAGCATTAGAGGTCGGCGAGGAGGTAACATCCTGCTCCTCACCTGGATGTCTGATAGACAGCTCCGCGGATTCCAGGCTCTCCATATATAACAGTATTAGAGGTCAGCGAGGAGGTAAGATCCCGCTTCTCACCTGAATCTCTGATAGACAGCTCCTCGGATTCCAGGCTCTCCATATATAACAGTATTAGAGGTCAGCGAGGAGGTAACATCCCGCTCCTCACCTGAATCTCTGATAGACAGCTCCCTGGATTCCAGGCTCTCCATATATAACAGTATTAGAGGTCAGCGAGGAGGTAACATCCCACTCCTCACCTGAATCTCTGATAGACAGCTCCCTGGATTCCGGGCTCTCCATATATAACAGTATTAGAGGTCAGCGAGGAGGTAACATCCCGCTCCTCACCTGAATCTCTGATAGACAGCTCCCTGGATTCTGGGCTCTCCATATATAACAGTATTAGGGGTCAACGAGGAGGTAACATCCCGCTCCTCACCTGAATCTCTGATAGACAGCTCCCTGGATTCTGGGCTCTCCATATATAACAGTATTATAGGTCAGCGAGGAGGTAACATCCCACTCCTCACCTGAATCTCTGATAGACAGCTCCCTGGATTCCGGGCTCTCCATATATAACAGTATTAGAGGTCAGCGAGGAGGTAACATCCCGCTCCTCACCTGAATCTCTGATAGACAGCTCCCTGGATTCTGGGCTCTCCATATATAACAGTATTAGAGGTCAGCGAGGAGGTAACATCCCGCTCCTCACCTGAATCTCTGATAGACAGCTCCCTGGATTCCGGGCTCTCCATATATAACAGTATTAGGGGTCAGCAAGGAGGTAACATCCCGCTCCTCACCTGAATCTCTGATAGACAGATCCCTGGATTCCGGGCTCTCCATATATAACAGTATTAGAGGTCAACGAGGAGGTAACATCCCGCTCCTCACCTGAATCTCTGATAGACAGCTCCCTGGATTCCGGGCTCTCCATATATAACAGTATTAGAGGTCAGCGAGGAGGAAACATCCCGCTCCTCACCTGAATCTCTGATAGACAGCTCCCTGGATTCCAGGCTCTCCATATATAACAGTATTAGAGGTCAGCGAGGAGGTAACATCCCGCTCCTCACCTGAATCTCTGATAGACAGCTCCCTGGATACCAGGCTCTCCATATATAACAGTATTAGAGGTCAGCGAGGAGGTAACATCCCGCTCCTCACATGAATCTCTGATAGACAGCTCCCTGGATTCTGGGCTCTCCATATATAACAGTACTACGGGTAAGCAAGGAGGTAACATCCCGCTCCTCACCTGAATCTCTGATAGACAGCTCCCTGGATTCCGGTCTCTCCATAAATAGCAGTATTAGAGGTCAGCGAGGAGGTAACATCCAGCTTCTCACCTAAATCTCTGATAGACAGCTCCCAGGATTCCGGGCTCTCCATATATAACAGTATTAGAGGTCAGCGAGGAGGTAACATCCCGCTCCTCACCTGAATCTCTGATAGACAGCTCCCTGGATTCCCGGCTCTCCATATATAACAGTATTAGAGGTCAGCGAGGAGGTAACATCCTGCTCCTCACCTGAATCTCTGATAGACAGCTCCCTGGATTCTGGGCTCTCCATATATAACAGTATTAGGGGTCAGTGAGGAGGTAACATCCCGCTCCTCAGCTGAATCTCTGATAGACAGCTCCCGGGATTCTGGGCTCTCCATATATAACAGTATTAGGGGTCAGTGAGGAGGTAACAACCCGCTCCTCAGCTGAATCTCTGATAGACAGCTCCCTGGATTCTGGGCTCTCCATATATAACAGTATTAGAGGTCAGCGAGGAGGTAACATCCCGCTCCTCACCTGAATCTCTGATAGACAGCTCCCTGGATTCTGGGATCTCCATATATAACAGTATTAGGGGTCAGCGATGAGGTAACATCCCGCTCCTCACCTGAATCTCTGATAGACAGCTCGCTGGATTCCAGGCTCTCCATATATAACAGTATTAGAGGTCAGCGAGGAGGTAACATCCCGCTCCTCACCTGAATCTCTGATAGACAGCTCCCTGGATTCAGGGCTCTCCATATATAACAGTATTAGAGGTCAGCGAGGAGGTAACATCCCGCTCCTCACCTGAATCTCTGATAGACAGCTCCCTGGATTCCGGGCTCTCCATATATAACAGTATTAGGGGTCAGCAAGGAGGTAACATCCCGCTCCTCACCTGAATCTCTGATAGACAGCTCCCTGGATTCCGGGCTCTCCATATATAACAGTATTAGAGGTCAGCGAGGAGGAAACATCCCGCTCCTCAACTGAATCTCTGATAGACAGCTCCCTGGATTCCAGGCTCTCCATATATAACAGTATTAGAGGTCAGCGAGGAGGTAACATCCCGCTCCTCACCTGAATCTCTGATAGCCAGCTCCCTGGATACCAGGCTCTCCATATATAACAGTATTAGAGGTCAGCGAGGAGGTAACATCCCGCTCCTCACATGAATCTCTGATAGACAGCTCCCTGGATTCTGGGCTCTCCATATATAACAGTACTACGGGTAAGCAAGGAGGTAACATCCCGCTCCTCACCTGAATCTCTGATAGACAGCTCCCTGGATTCCGGTCTCTCCATATATAGCAGTATTAGAGGTCAGCGAGGAGGTAACATCCAGCTTCTCACCTAAATCTCTGATAGACAGCTCCCAGGATTCCGGGCTCTCCATATATAACAGTATTAGAGGTCAGCGAGGAGGAAACATCCCGCTCCTCACCTGAATCTCTGATAGACAGCTCCCTGGATTCCAGGCTCTCCATATATAACAGTATTAGAGGTCAGCGAGGAGGTAACATCCCGCTCCTCACCTGAATCTCTGATAGACAGCTCCCTGGATACCAGGCTCTCCATATATAACAGTATTAGAGGTCAGCGAGGAGGTAACATCCCGCTCCTCACATGAATCTCTGATAGACAGCTCCCTGGATTCTGGGCTCTCCATATATAACAGTACTACGGGTAAGCAAGGAGGTAACATCCCGCTCCTCACCTGAATCTCTGATAGACAGCTCCCTGGATTCCGGTCTCTCCATAAATAGCAGTATTAGAGGTCAGCGAGGAGGTAACATCCAGCTTCTCACCTAAATCTCTGATAGACAGCTCCCAGGATTCCGGGCTCTCCATATATAACAGTATTAGAGGTCAGCGAGGAGGTAACATCCCGCTCCTCACCTGAATCTCTGATAGACAGCTCCCTGGATTCCCGGCTCTCCATATATAACAGTATTAGAGGTCAGCGAGGAGGTAACATCCTGCTCCTCACCTGAATCTCTGATAGACAGCTCCCTGGATTCTGGGCTCTCCATATATAACAGTATTAGGGGTCAGTGAGGAGGTAACATCCCGCTCCTCAGCTGAATCTCTGATAGACAGCTCCCGGGATTCTGGGCTCTCCATATATAACAGTATTAGGGGTCAGTGAGGAGGTAACAACCCGCTCCTCAGCTGAATCTCTGATAGACAGCTCCCTGGATTCTGGGCTCTCCATATATAACAGTATTAGAGGTCAGCGAGGAGGTAACATCCCGCTCCTCACCTGAATCTCTGATAGACAGCTCCCTGGATTCTGGGATCTCCATATATAACAGTATTAGGGGTCAGCGATGAGGTAACATCCCGCTCCTCACCTGAATCTCTGATAGACAGCTCGCTGGATTCCAGGCTCCCCATATATAACAGTATTAGAGGTCAGCGAGGAGGTAACATCCCGCTCCTCACCTGAATCTCTGATAGACAGCTCCCTGGATTCAGGGCTCTCCATATATAACAGTATTAGAGGTCAGCGAGGAGGTAACATCCCGCTCCTCACCTGAATCTCTGATAGACAGCTCCCTGGATTCCGGGCTCTCCATATATAACAGTATTAGGGGTCAGCAAGGAGGTAACATCCCGCTCCTCACCTGAATCTCTGATAGACAGCTCCCTGGATTCCGGGCTCTCCATATATAACAGTATTAGAGGTCAGCGAGGAGGAAACATCCCGCTCCTCAACTGAATCTCTGATAGACAGCTCCCTGGATTCCAGGCTCTCCATATATAACAGTATTAGAGGTCAGCGAGGAGGTAACATCCCGCTCCTCACCTGAATCTCTGATAGCCAGCTCCCTGGATACCAGGCTCTCCATATATAACAGTATTAGAGGTCAGCGAGGAGGTAACATCCCGCTCCTCACATGAATCTCTGATAGACAGCTCCCTGGATTCTGGGCTCTCCATATATAACAGTACTACGGGTAAGCAAGGAGGTAACATCCCGCTCCTCACCTGAATCTCTGATAGACAGCTCCCTGGATTCCGGTCTCTCCATATATAGCAGTATTAGAGGTCAGCGAGGAGGTAACATCCAGCTTCTCACCTAAATCTCTGATAGACAGCTCCCAGGATTCCGGGCTCTCCATATATAACAGTATTAGAGGTCAGCGAGGAGGTAACATCCCGCTCCTCACCTGAATCTCTGATAGACAGCTCCCTGGATTCCCGGCTCTCCATATATAACAGTATTAGAGGTCAGCGAGGAGGTAACATCCCGCTCCTCACCTGGATGTCTGATAGACAGCTCCTCGGATTCCAGGCTCTCCATATATAACAGTATTAGAGGTCAGCGAGGAGGTAACATCCCGCTTCTCACCTGAATCTCTGATAGACAGCTCCTCGGATTCCAGGCTCTCCATATATAACAGTATTAGAGGTCAGCGAGGAGGTAACATCCCGCTCCTCACCTGAATCTCTGATAGACAGCTCCCTGGATTCTGGGCTCTCCATATATAACAGTATTAGGGGTCAACGAGGAGGTAACATCCCGCTCCTCACCTGAATCTCTGATAGACAGCTCCCTGGATTCCGGGCTCTCCATATATAACAGTATTAGAGGTCAGCGAGGAGGTAACATCCCGCTCCTCACCTGAATCTCTGATAGACAGCTCCCTGGATTCTGGGCTCTCCATATATAACAGTATTAGAGGTCAGCGAGGAGGTAATATCCCGCTCCTCACCTGAATCTCTGATAGACAGCTCCCTGGATTCCGGGCTCTCCATATATAACAGTATTAGGGGTCAGCAAGGAGGTAACATCCCGCTCCTCAGCTGAATCTCTGATAGACAGCTCCCTGGATTCCAGGCTCTCCATATATAACAGTATTAGAGGTCAGCGAAGAGGTAACATCCCGCTCCTCACCTGAATCTCTGATAGCCAGCTCCCTGGATACCAGGCTCTCCATATATAACAGTATTAGAGGTCAGCGAGGAGGTAACATCCCGCTCCTCACCTGAATCTCTGATAGACAGCTCCCTGGATTCCGGTCTCTCCATATATAGCAGTATTAGAGGTCAGCGAGGAGGTAACATCCCGCTCCTCACCTGAATCTCTGATAGACAACTCCCTGGATTCTGGGCTCTCCATATATAACAGTATTAGGGGTCAGCGATGAGGTAACATCCCGCTCCTCACCTGAATCTCTGATAGACAGCTCGCTGGATTCCAGGCTCTCCATATATATCAGTATTAGAGGTCAGCGAGGAGGTAACATCCCGCTCCTCACCTGAATCTCTGATAGACAGCTCCCTGGATTCAGGGCTCTCCATAAATAACCGCATTAGAGTTCGGCGAGGAGGTAACATCCTGCTCCTCACCTGGATGTCTGATAGACAGCTCCTCGGATTCCAGGCTCTCCATATATAACAGTATTAGAGGTCATCGAGGAGGTAACATCCCGCTCCTAAACTGAATCTCTGATAGACAGCTCCCTGGATTCCAGGCTCTCCATATATAACAGTATTAGGGGTCAACGAGGAGGTAACATCCCGCTCCTCACCTGAATCTCTGATAGCCAGCTCCCTGGATTCCAGGCTCTCCATATATAACAGTATTAGGGGTCAGCGAGGAGGTAACATTCCGCTCCTCACCTGAATCTCTGATAGACAGCTCCCTGGATTCTGGGCTCTCCATATATAACAGTATTATGGGTCAGCGAGGAGGTAACATCCCGCTCCTCACCTGAATCTCTGATAGACAGCTCCCTGGATTCTGGGCTCTCCATATATAACAGTATTATGGGTCAGCGAGGAGGTAACATCCCGCTCCTCACCTGAATCTCTGATAGACAGCTCCCTGGATTCTGGGCTCTCCATATATAACAGTATTAGGGGTCAGCGAGGAGGTAACATCCCGCTCCTCACCTGAATCTCTGATAGACAGCTCCCTGGTTTCCGGGCTCTCCATATATAACAGTATTAGAGGTCAGCGAGGAGGCAACATCCCGCTCCTCACCTGAATCTCTGATAGCCAGCTCCCTGGATTCTGGGCTCTCCATATATAACAGTATTAGAGGTCAGCGAGGAGGTAACATCCCACTCCTCACCTGAATCTCTGATAGACAGCTCGCTGATTCCAGACTCGCCATATATAACAGTATTAGAGGTCAGCGAGGAGGTAACATCCCGCTCCTCACCTGAATCTCTGATAGACAGCACCCTGGATTCCGGGCTCTCCATATATAACAGTATTAGAGGTCAGCGAGGAGGTAACATCCCGCTCCTCACCTAAATCTCTGATAGACAGCACCCTGGATTCCGGGCTCTCCATATATAACAGTATTAGGGGTCAGGGAGGAGGTAACATCCCAATCCTCACCTGAATCTCTGATAGACAGCTCCTTGGATTCTGGGCTCTCCATATATAACAGTATTAGAGGTCAGCGAGGAGGTAACATCCCGCTCCTCACCTGAATCTCTGATAGACAGCTCTCTGGATTCTGGGCCCTCCATATATAACAGAATTAGGGGTCAACGAGGAGGTAACATCCCGCTCCTCACCTGAATCTCTGATAGACAGCTCCCTGGATTCCGGGCTCTCCATATATAACAGTATTAAAGGTCAGCGAGGAGGTAACATCCCACTAATCACCTGAATCTCTGATAGACAGCTCCCTGGATTCCGGGCTCTCCATATATAACAGTATTAGAGGTCAGCGAGGAGGTAACATCCCGCTCCTCACCTGAATCTCTGATAGACAGCTCCCTGGATTCTGGGCTCTCCATACATAACAGTATTAGAGGTCAGCGAGGAGGTAACATCCCGCTCCTCACCTGAATCTCTGATAGACAGCTCCCTGGATTCTGGGCTCTCCATATATAACAGTATTAGAGGTCAGCGAGGAGGTAACATCCCGCTCCTCACCTGAATCTCTGATAGACAGCTCCCTGGATTCCAGGCTCTCCATATATAACAGTATTAGAGGTCAGCGAGGAGGTAACATCCCGCTCCTCACCTGAATCTCTGATAGCCAGCTCCCTGGATACCAGGCTCTCCATATATAACAGTATTAGAGGTCAGCGAGGAGGTAACATCCCGCTCCTCACATGAATCTCTGATAGACAGCTCCCTGGATTCTGGGCTCTCCATATATAACAGTATTACGGGTAAGCAAGGAGGTAACATCCCGCTCCTCACCTGAATCTCTGATAGACAGCTCCCTGGATTCTGGGCTCTCCATATATAACAGTATTAGGGGTCAGCGATGAGGTAACATCCCGCTCCTCACCTGAATCTCTGATAGACAGCTCGCTGGATTCCAGGCTCTCCATATATATCAGTATTAGAGGTCAGCGAGGAGGTAACATCCCGCTCCTCACCTGAATCTCTGATAGACAGCTCCCTGGATTCAGGGCTCTCCATAAATAACCGCATTAGAGGTCGGCGAGGAGGTAACATCCTGCTCCTCACCTGGATGTCTGATAGACAGCTCCCTGTATTCCGGGCTCTCCATATATAACAGTATTAGAGGTCAGCGAGGAGGTAACATCCCACTCCTCACCTGAATCTCTGATAGACAGCTCCCTGATTCCAGACTCTCTATATATAACAGTATTAGGGGTCAGTGAGGAGGTAACATCCCGCTCCTCACCTGAGTCTCTAATAGACAGCTCCCTGGATTCCAGGCTCTCCATATATAAAAGTATTAGAGGTCAGCGAGGAGGTAACATCCCGCTCCTCACCTGAATCTCTGATAGACAGATCCCTGGATTCCGGGCTCTCCATATATAACAGTATTAGAGGTCAACGAGGAGGTAACATCCCGCTCCTCACCTGAATCTCTGATAGACAGCTCCCTGGATTCTGGGCTCTCCATATATAACAGTATTAAAGGTCAGCGAGGAGGTAACATCCAGCTCCTCACCTGAATCTCTGATAGACAGCTCCCTGGATTCTGGGCTCTCCATATATAACAGTATTAGAGGTCAGCGAGGAGGTAACATCCCGCTCCTCACCTGAATCTCTGATAGACAACTCCCTGGATTCCGGGCTCTCCATATATAACAGTATTAGAGCTCAGCGAGGAGGTAACATCCCGCTCCTCACCTGAATCTCTGATAGACAGCTCCCTGATTCCAGACTCTCTATATATAACAGTATTAGGGGTCAGTGAGGAGGTAACATCCCGCTCCTCACCTGAGTCTCTAATAGACAGCTCCCTGGATTCCAGGCTCTCCATATATAACAGTATTAGAGGTCAGCGAGGAGGTAACATCCCGCTCCTCACCTGAATCTCTGATAGACAGCTCCCAGGATTCCGGGCTCTCCATATATAACAGTATTAGAGGTCAGCGAGGAGGTAACATCCCGCTCCTCACCTGTATCTCTGATAGACAGCTCCCTGATTCCAGACTCTCCATATATAACAGTATTAGAGGTCAGCGAGGAGGTAACATCCCGCTCCTCACCTGTATCTCTGATAGACAGCTCCCTGATTCCAGACTCTCCATATATAACAGTATTAGAGGTCAGCGAGGAGGTAACATCCCGCTCCTCACCTGAATCTCTGATAGACAGCTCCCTGGATTCCGGGCTCTCCATATATAACAGTATTAGGGATCAGCGAGGAGGTAACATCCCAATCCTCACCTGAATCTCTGATAGACAGCTCCCTGGATTCTGGGCTCTCCATATATAACAGTATTAGAGGTCAGCGAGGAGGTAACATCCCTCTCCTCACCTGAATCTCTGATAGACAGCTCCCTGGATTCTGGGCTCTCCATATATAACAGTATTAGAGGTCAGCGAGGAGGTAACATCCCGCTCCTCACCTGAATCTCTGATAGACAGCTCCCAGGATTCCGGTCTCTCCATATATAACAGTATTAGAGGTCAGCGAGGAGGTAACATCCAGCTTCTCACCTAAATCTCTGATAGACAGCTCCCAGGATTCCGGGCTCTCCATATATAACAGTATTAGAGGTCAGCGAGGAGGTAACATCCCGCTCCTCACCTGAATCTCTGATAGACAGCTCCCTGGATTCCCGGCTCTCCATATATAACAGTATTAGAGGTCAGCGAGGAGGTAACATCCTGCTCCTCACCTGAATCTCTGATAGACAGCTCCCTGGATTCTGGGCTCTCCATATATAACAGTATTAGGGGTCAGTGAGGAGGTAACATCCCGCTCCTCACCTGAATCTCTGATAGACAGCTCCCTGGATTCTGGGCTCTCCATATATAACAGTATTAGAGGTCAGCGAGGAGGTAACATCCCGCTCCTCACCTGAATCTCTGATAGACAACTCCCTGGATTCCGGGCTCTCCATATATAACAGTATTAGAGCTCAGCGAGGAGGTAACATCCCGCTCCTCACCTGAATCTCTGATAGACAGCTCCCTGATTCCAGACTCTCTATATATAACAGTATTAGGGGTCAGTGAGGAGGTAACATCCCGCTCCTCACCTGAGTCTCTAATAGACAGCTCCCTGGATTCCAGGCTCTCCATATATAACAGTATTAGAGGTCAGCGAGGAGGTAACATCCCGCTCCTCACCTGAATCTCTGATAGACAGATCCCTGGATTCCGGGCTCTCCATATATAACAGTATTAGAGGTCAACGAGGAGGTAACATCCCGCTCCTCACCTGAATCTCTGATAGACAGCTCCCTGGATTCTGGGCTCTCCATATATAACAGTATTAGAGGTCAGCGAGGAGGTAACATCCAGCTCCTCACCTGAATCTCTGATAGACAGCTCCCTGGATTCTGGGCTCTCCATATATAACAGTATTAGAGGTCAGCGAGGAGGTAACATCCCGCTCCTCACCTGAATCTCTGATAGACAACTCCCTGGATTCCGGGCTCTCCATATATAACAGTATTAGAGCTCAGCGAGGAGGTAACATCCCGCTCCTCACCTGAATCTCTGATAGACAGCTCCCTGATTCCAGACTCTCTATATATAACAGTATTAGGGGTCAGTGAGGAGGTAACATCCCGCTCCTCACCTGAGTCTCTAATAGACAGCTCCCTGGATTCCAGGCTCTCCATATATAACAGTATTAGAGGTCAGCGAGGAGGTAACATCCCGCTCCTCACCTGAATCTCTGATAGACAGCTCCCAGGATTCCGGGCTCTCCATATATAACAGTATTAGAGGTCTGCGAGGAGGTAACATCCCGCTCCTCACCTGTATCTCTGATAGACAGCTCCCTGATTCCAGACTCTCTATATATAACAGTATTAGAGGTCAGCGAGGAGGTAACATCCCGCTCCTCACCTGAATCTCTGATAGACAGCTCCCAGAATTCCGGGCTCTCCATATATAACAGTATTAGAGGTCAGCGAGGAGGTAACATCCCGCTCCTCACCTGAATCTCTGATAGACAGCTCCCTGGATTCCGGGCTCTCCATATATAACAGTATTAGGGATCAGCGAGGAGGTAACATCCCAATCCTCACCTGAATCTCTGATAGACAGCTCCCTGGATTCTGGGCTCTCCATATATAACAGTATTAGAGGTCAGCGAGGAGGTAACATCCCTCTCCTCACCTGAATCTCTGATAGACAGCTCCCTGGATTCTGGGCTCTCCATATATAACAGTATTAGAGGTCAGCGAGGAGGTAACATCCCGCTCCTCACCTGAATCTCTGATAGACAGCTCCCAGGATTCCGGTCTCTCCATATATAACAGTATTAGAGGTCAGCGAGGAGGTAACATCCAGCTCCTCACCTGAATCTCTGATAGACAGCTCCCTGGATTCTGGGCTCTCCATATATAACAGTATTAGAGGTCAGCGAGGAGGTAACACTCGCTCCTCACCTGAATCTCTGATAGACAACTCCCTGGATTCCAGGCTCTCCATATATAACAGTATTAGAGCTCAGCGAGGAGGTAACATCCCGCTCCTCACCTGAATCTCTGATAGACAGCTCCCTGATTCCAGACTCTCTATATATAACAGTATTAGGGGTCAGTGAGGAGGTAACATCCCGCTCCTCACCTGAGTCTCTAATAGACAGCTCCCAGGATTCCGGGCTCTCCATATATAACAGTATTAGAGGTCAGCAAGGAGGTAACATCCCGCTCCTCACCTGAATCTCTGATAGACAGCTCCCTGGATTCCCGGCTCTCCATATATAACAGTATTAGAGGTCTGCGAGGAGGTAACATCCCGCTCCTCACCTGTATCTCTGATAGACAGCTCCCTGATTCCAGACTCTCTATATATAACAGTATTAGAGGTCTGCGAGGAGGTAACATCCTGCTCCTCACCTGAATCTCTGATAGACAGCTCCCTGGATTCTGGGCTCTCCATATATAACAGTATTAGGGGTCAGTGAGGAGGTAACATCCCGCTCCTCAGCTGAATCTCTGATAGACAGCTCCCTGGATTCTGGGCTCTCCATATATAACAGTATTAGGGGTCAGTGAGGAGGTAACAACCCGCTCCTCAGCTGAATCTCTGATAGACAGCTCCCTGGATTCTGGGCTCTCCATATATAACAGTATTAGAGGTCAGCGAGGAGGTAACATCCCGCTCCTCACCTGAATCTCTGATAGCCAGCTCCCTGGATACCAGGCTCTCCATATATAACAGTATTAGAGGTCAGCGAGGAGGTAACATCCCGCTCCTCACATGAATCTCTGATAGACAGCTCCCTGGATTCTGGGCTCTCCATATATAACAGTATTATGGGTCAGCGAGGAGGTAACATCCCGCTCCTCACCTGAATCTCTGATAGACAGCTCCCTGGATTCTGGGCTCTCCATATATAACAGTATTAGGGGTCAGCGAGGAGGTAACATCCCGCTCCTCACCTGAATCTCTGATAGACAGCTCCCTGGTTTCCGGGCTCTCCATATATAACAGTATTAGAGGTCAGCGAGGAGGCAACATCCCGCTCCTCACCTGAATCTCTGATAGACAGCTCCCTGGATTCTGGGCTCTCCATATATAACAGTATTAGAGGTCAGCGAGGAGGTAACATCCCACTCCTCACCTGAATCTCTGATAGACAGCACCCTGGATTCCGGCCTCTCCATATATAACAGTATTAGAGGTCAGCGAGGAGGTAACATCCCGCTCCTCACCTAAATCTCTGATAGACAGCACCCTGGATTCCGGGCTCTCCATATATAACAGTATTAGGGGTCAGGGAGGAGGTAACATCCCAATCCTCACCTGAATCTCTGATAGACAGCTCCTTGGATTCTGGGCTCTCCATATATAACAGTATTAGAGGTCAGCGAGGAGGTAACATCCCGCTCCTCACCTGAATCTCTGATAGACAGCTCTCTGGATTCTGGGCCCTCCATATATAACAGAATTAGGGGTCAACGAGGAGGTAACATCCCGCTCCTCACCTGAATCTCTGATAGACAGCTCCCTGGATTCCGGGCTCTCCATATATAACAGTATTATAGGTCAGCGAGGAGGTAACATCCCACTCCTCACCTGAATCTCTGATAGACAGCTCCCTGGATTCCGGGCTCTCCATATATAACAGTATTAGAGTTCAGCGAGGAGGTAACATCCCGCTCCTCACCTGAATCTCTGATAGACAGCTCCCTGGATTCTGGGCTCTCCATATATAACAGTATTAGAGGTCAGCGAGGAGGTAACATCCCGCTCCTCACCTGAATCTCTGATAGACAGCTCCCTGGATTCTGGGCTCTCCATATATAACAGTATTAGAGGTCAGCGAGGAGGTAACATCCCGCTCCTCACCTGAATCTCTGATAGACAGCTCCCTGGATTCCAGGCTCTCCATATATAACAGTATTAGAGGTCAGCGAGGAGGTAACATCCCGCTCCTCACCTGAATCTCTGATAGCCAGCTCCCTGGATACCAGGCTCTCCATATATAACAGTATTAGAGGTCAGCGAGGAGGTAACATCCCGCTCCTCACATGAATCTCTGATAGACAGCTCCCTGGATTCTGTGCTCTCCATATATAACAGTATTACGGGTAAGCAAGGAGGTAACATCCCGCTCCTCACCTGAATCTCTGATAGACAGCTCCCTGGATTCTGGGCTCTCCATATATAACAGTATTAGGGGTCAGCGATGAGGTAACATCCCGCTCCTCACCTGAATCTCTGATAGACAGCTCGCTGGATTCCAGGCTCTCCATATATATCAGTATTAGAGGTCAGCGAGGAGGTAACATCCCGCTCCTCACCTGAATCTCTGATAGACAGCTCCCTGGATTCAGGGCTCTCCATAAATAACCGCATTAGAGGTCGGCGAGGAGGTAACATCCTGCTCCTCACCTGGATGTCTGATAGACAGCTCCCTGTATTCCGGGCTCTCCATATATAACAGTATTAGAGGTCAGCGAGGAGGTAACATCCCACTCCTCACCTGAATCTCTGATAGACAGCTCCCTGATTCCAGACTCTCTATATATAACAGTATTAGGGGTCAGTGAGGAGGTAACATCCCGCTCCTCACCTGAGTCTCTAATAGACAGCTCCCTGGATTCCAGGCTCTCCATATATAAAAGTATTAGAGGTCAGCGAGGAGGTAACATCCCGCTCCTCACCTGAATCTCTGATAGACAGATCCCTGGATTCCGGGCTCTCCATATATAACAGTATTAGAGGTCAACGAGGAGGTAACATCCCGCTCCTCACCTGAATCTCTGATAGACAGCTCCCTGGATTCTGGGCTCTCCATATATAACAGTATTAGAGGTCAGCGAGGAGGTAACATCCAGCTCCTCACCTGAATCTCTGATAGACAGCTCCCTGGATTCTGGGCTCTCCATATATAACAGTATTAGAGGTCAGCGAGGAGGTAACATCCCGCTCCTCACCTGAATCTCTGATAGACAACTCCCTGGATTCCGGGCTCTCCATATATAACAGTATTAGAGCTCAGCGAGGAGGTAACATCCCGCTCCTCACCTGAATCTCTGATAGACAGCTCCCTGATTCCAGACTCTCTATATATAACAGTATTAGGGGTCAGTGAGGAGGTAACATCCCGCTCCTCACCTGAGTCTCTAATAGACAGCTCCCAGGATTCCGGGCTCTCCATATATAACAGTATTAGAGGTCAGCAAGGAGGTAACATCCCGCTCCTCACCTGAATCTCTGATAGACAGCTCCCTGGATTCCCGTCTCTCCATATATAACAGTATTAGAGGTCAGCGAGGAGGTAACATCCTGCTCCTCACCTGAATCTCTGATAGACAGCTCCCTGGATTCTGGGCTCTCCATATATAACAGTATTAGGGGTCAGTGAGGAGGTAACATCCCGCTCCTCAGCTGAATCTCTGATAGACAGCTCCCTGGATTCTGGGCTCTCCATATATAACAGTATTAGAGGTCAGCGAGGAGGTAACATCCCGCTCCTCACCTGAATCTCTGATAGACAGCTCCCTGGATTCCAGGCTCTCCATATATAACAGTATTAGAGGTCAGCGAGGAGGTAACATCCCGCTCCTCACCTGAATCTCTGATAGCCAGCTCCCTGGATACCAGGCTCTCCATATATAACAGTATTAGAGGTCAGCGAGGAGGTAACATCCCGCTCCTCACATGAATCTCTGATAGACAGCTCCCTGGATTCTGTGCTCTCCATATATAACAGTATTACGGGTAAGCAAGGAGGTAACATCCCGCTCCTCACCTGAATCTCTGATAGACAGCTCCCTGGATTCTGGGCTCTCCATATATAACAGTATTAGGGGTCAGCGATGAGGTAACATCCCGCTCCTCACCTGAATCTCTGATAGACAGCTCGCTGGATTCCAGGCTCTCCATATATATCAGTATTAGAGGTCAGCGAGGAGGTAACATCCCGCTCCTCACCTGAATCTCTGATAGACAGCTCCCTGGATTCAGGGCTCTCCATAAATAACCGCATTAGAGGTCGGCGAGGAGGTAACATCCTGCTCCTCACCTGGATGTCTGATAGACAGCTCCCTGTATTCCGGGCTCTCCATATATAACAGTATTAGAGGTCAGCGAGGAGGTAACATCCCACTCCTCACCTGAATCTCTGATAGACAGCTCCCTGATTCCAGACTCTCTATATATAACAGTATTAGGGGTCAGTGAGGAGGTAACATCCCGCTCCTCACCTGAGTCTCTAATAGACAGCTCCCTGGATTCCAGGCTCTCCATATATAAAAGTATTAGAGGTCAGCGAGGAGGTAACATCCCGCTCCTCACCTGAATCTCTGATAGACAGATCCCTGGATTCCGGGCTCTCCATATATAACAGTATTAGAGGTCAACGAGGAGGTAACATCCCGCTCCTCACCTGAATCTCTGATAGACAGCTCCCTGGATTCTGGGCTCTCCATATATAACAGTATTAGAGGTCAGCGAGGAGGTAACATCCAGCTCCTCACCTGAATCTCTGATAGACAGCTCCCTGGATTCTGGGCTCTCCATATATAACAGTATTAGAGGTCAGCGAGGAGGTAACATCCCGCTCCTCACCTGAATCTCTGATAGACAACTCCCTGGATTCCGGGCTCTCCATATATAACAGTATTAGAGCTCAGCGAGGAGGTAACATCCCGCTCCTCACCTGAATCTCTGATAGACAGCTCCCTGATTCCAGACTCTCTATATATAACAGTATTAGGGGTCAGTGAGGAGGTAACATCCCGCTCCTCACCTGAGTCTCTAATAGACAGCTCCCAGGATTCCGGGCTCTCCATATATAACAGTATTAGAGGTCAGCAAGGAGGTAACATCCCGCTCCTCACCTGAATCTCTGATAGACAGCTCCCTGGATTCCCGGCTCTCCATATATAACAGTATTAGAGGTCAGCGAGGAGGTAACATCCTGCTCCTCACCTGAATCTCTGATAGACAGCTCCCTGGATTCTGGGCTCTCCATATATAACAGTATTAGGGGTCAGTGAGGAGGTAACATCCCGCTCCTCAGCTGAATCTCTGATAGACAGCTCCCTGGATTCTGGGCTCTCCATATATAACAGTATTAGGGGTCAGTGAGGAGGTAACAACCCGCTCCTCAGCTGAATCTCTGATAGACAGCTCCCTGGATTCTGGGCTCTCCATATATAACAGTATTAGAGGTCAGCGAGGAGGTAACATCCCGCTCCTCACCTGAATCTCTGATAGCCAGCTCCCTGGATACCAGGCTCTCCATATATAACAGTATTAGAGGTCAGCGAGGAGGTAACATCCCGCTCCTCACATGAATCTCTGATAGACAGCTCCCTGGATTCTGGGCTCTCCATATATAACAGTATTATGGGTCAGCGAGGAGGTAACATCCCGCTCCTCACCTGAATCTCTGATAGACAGCTCCCTGGATTCTGGGCTCTCCATATATAACAGTATTAGGGGTCAGCGAGGAGGTAACATCCCGCTCCTCACCTGAATCTCTGATAGACAGCTCCCTGGTTTCCGGGCTCTCCATATATAACAGTATTAGAGGTCAGCGAGGAGGCAACATCCCGCTCCTCACCTGAATCTCTGATAGACAGCTCCCTGGATTCTGGGCTCTCCATATATAACAGTATTAGAGGTCAGCGAGGAGGTAACATCCCACTCCTCACCTGAATCTCTGATAGACAGCACCCTGGATTCCGGCCTCTCCATATATAACAGTATTAGAGGTCAGCGAGGAGGTAACATCCCGCTCCTCACCTAAATCTCTGATAGACAGCACCCTGGATTCCGGGCTCTCCATATATAACAGTATTAGGGGTCAGGGAGGAGGTAACATCCCAATCCTCACCTGAATCTCTGATAGACAGCTCCTTGGATTCTGGGCTCTCCATATATAACAGTATTAGAGGTCAGCGAGGAGGTAACATCCCGCTCCTCACCTGAATCTCTGATAGACAGCTCTCTGGATTCTGGGCCCTCCATATATAACAGAATTAGGGGTCAACGAGGAGGTAACATCCCGCTCCTCACCTGAATCTCTGATAGACAGCTCCCTGGATTCCGGGCTCTCCATATATAACAGTATTATAGGTCAGCGAGGAGGTAACATCCCACTCCTCACCTGAATCTCTGATAGACAGCTCCCTGGATTCCGGGCTCTCCATATATAACAGTATTAGAGGTCAGCGAGGAGGTAACATCCCGCTCCTCACCTGAATCTCTGATAGACAGCTCCCTGGATTCTGGGCTCTCCATATATAACAGTATTAGAGGTCAGCGAGGAGGTAACATCCCGCTCCTCACCTGAATCTCTGATAGACAGCTCCCTGGATTCTGGGCTCTCCATATATAACAGTATTAGAGGTCAGCGAGGAGGTAACATCCCGTTCCTCATCTGAATCTCTGATAGACAGCTCCCTGGATTCCAGGCTCTCCATATATAACAGTATTAGAGGTCAGCGAGGAGGTAACATCCCGCTCCTCACCTGAATCTCTGATAGCCAGCTCCCTGGATACCAGGCTCTCCATATATAACAGTATTAGAGGTCAGCGAGGAGGTAACATCCCGCTCCTCACATGAATCTCTGATAGACAGCTCCCTGGATTCTGTGCTCTCCATATATAACAGTATTACGGGTAAGCAAGGAGGTAACATCCCGCTCCTCACCTGAATCTCTGATAGACAGCTCCCTGGATTCTGGGCTCTCCATATATAACAGTATTAGGGGTCAGCGATGAGGTAACATCCCGCTCCTCACCTGAATCTCTGATAGACAGCTCGCTGGATTCCAGGCTCTCCATATATATCAGTATTAGAGGTCAGCGAGGAGGTAACATCCCGCTCCTCACCTGAATCTCTGATAGACAGCTCCCTGGATTCAGGGCTCTCCATAAATAACCGCATTAGAGGTCGGCGAGGAGGTAACATCCTGCTCCTCACCTGGATGTCTGATAGACAGCTCCCTGTATTCCGGGCTCTCCATATATAACAGTATTAGAGGTCAGCGAGGAGGTAACATCCCACTCCTCACCTGAATCTCTGATAGACAGCTCCCTGATTCCAGACTCTCTATATATAACAGTATTAGGGGTCAGTGAGGAGGTAACATCCCGCTCCTCACCTGAGTCTCTAATAGACAGCTCCCTGGATTCCAGGCTCTCCATATATAAAAGTATTAGAGGTCAGCGAGGAGGTAACATCCCGCTCCTCACCTGAATCTCTGATAGACAGATCCCTGGATTCCGGGCTCTCCATATATAACAGTATTAGAGGTCAACGAGGAGGTAACATCCCGCTCCTCACCTGAATCTCTGATAGACAGCTCCCTGGATTCTGGGCTCTCCATATATAACAGTATTAGAGGTCAGCGAGGAGGTAACATCCAGCTCCTCACCTGAATCTCTGATAGACAGCTCCCTGGATTCTGGGCTCTCCATATATAACAGTATTAGAGGTCAGCGAGGAGGTAACATCCCGCTCCTCACCTGAATCTCTGATAGACAACTCCCTGGATTCCGGGCTCTCCATATATAACAGTATTAGAGCTCAGCGAGGAGGTAACATCCCGCTCCTCACCTGAATCTCTGATAGACAGCTCCCTGATTCCAGACTCTCTATATATAACAGTATTAGGGGTCAGTGAGGAGGTAACATCCCGCTCCTCACCTGAGTCTCTAATAGACAGCTCCCTGGATTCCAGGCTCTCCATATATAACAGTATTAGAGGTCAGCGAGGAGGTAACATCCCGCTCCTCACCTGAATCTCTGATAGACAGCTCCCAGGATTCCGGGCTCTCCATATATAACAGTATTAGAGGTCAGCGAGGAGGTAACATCCCGCTCCTCACCTGTATCTCTGATAGACAGCTCCCTGATTCCAGACTCTCCATATATAACAGTATTAGAGGTCAGCGAGGAGGTAACATCCCGCTCCTCACCTGAATCTCTGATAGACAGCTCCCAGAATTCCGGGCTCTCCATATATAACAGTATTAGGGATCAGCGAGGAGGTAACATCCCAATCCTCACCTGAATCTCTGATAGACAGCTCCCTGGATTCTGGGCTCTCCATATATAACAGTATTAGAGGTCAGCGAGGAGGTAACATCCCTCTCCTCACCTGAATCTCTGATAGACAGCTCCCTGGATTCTGGGCTCTCCATATATAACAGTATTAGAGGTCAGCGAGGAGGTAACATCCCGCTCCTCACCTGAATCTCTGATAGACAGCTCCCAGGATTCCGGTCTCTCCATATATAACAGTATTAGAGGTCAGCGAGGAGGTAACATCCAGCTTCTCACCTAAATCTCTGATAGACAGCTCCCAGGATTCCGGGCTCTCCATATATAACAGTATTAGAGGTCAGCGAGGAGGTAACATCCCGCTCCTCACCTGAATCTCTGATAGACAGCTCCCTGGATTCCCGGCTCTCCATATATAACAGTATTAGGGGTCAGTGAGGAGGTAACATCACGCTCCTCACCTGAATCTCTGATAGACAGCTCCCTGTATTCAGGGCTCTCCATATATAACAGTATTAGAGGTCAGCGAGGAGGTAACATCCCTCTCCTCACCTGAATCTCTGATAGACAGCTCCCTGGATTCTGGGCTCTCCATATATAACAGTATTAGAGGTCAGCGAGGAGGTAACATCCCGCTCCTCACCTGAATCTCTGATAGACAGCTCCCAGGATTCCGGTCTCTCCATATATAACAGTATTAGAGGTCAGCGAGGAGGTAACATCCAGCTTCTCACCTAAATCTCTGATAGACAGCTCCCAGGATTCCGGGCACTCCATATATAACAGTATTAGAGGTCAGCGAGGAGGTAACATCCCGCTCCTCACCTGAATCTCTGATAGACAGCTCCCTGGATTCCCGGCTCTCCATATATAACAGTATTAGGGGTCAGTGAGGAGGTAACATCCCGCTCCTCACCTGAATCTCTGATAGACAGCTCCCTGGATTCTGGGCTCTCCATATATAACAGTATTAGAGGTCAGCGAGGAGGAAACATCCCGCTCCTCACCTGAATCTCTGATAGACAACTCCCTGGATTCCGGGCTCTCCATATATAACAGTATTAGAGCTCAGCGAGGAGGTAACATCCCGCTCCTCACCTGAATCTCTGATAGACAGCTCCCAGGATTCCGGTCTCTCCATATATAACAGTATTAGAGGTCAGCGAGGAGGTAACATCCAGCTTCTCACCTAAATCTCTGATAGACAGCTCCCAGGATTCCGGGCTCTCCATATATAACAGTATTAGAGGTCAGCGAGGAGGTAACATCCTGCTCCTCACCTGAATCTCTGATAGACAGCTCCCTGGATTCTGGGCTCTCCATATATAACAGTATTAGGGGTCAGTGAGGAGGTAACATCCCGCTCCTCACCTGAATCTCTGATAGACAGCTCCCTGGATTCTGGGCTCTCCATATATAACAGTATTAGAGGTCAGCGAGGAGGTAACATCCCGCTCCTCACCTGAATCTCTGATAGACAACTCCCTGGATTCCGGGCTCTCCATATATAACAGTATTAGAGCTCAGCGAGGAGGTAACATCCCGCTCCTCACCTGAATCTCTGATAGACAGCTCCCTGATTCCAGACTCTCTATATATAACAGTATTAGGGGTCAGTGAGGAGGTAACATCCCGCTCCTCACCTGAGTCTCTAATAGACAGCTCCCTGGATTCCAGGCTCTCCATATATAACAGTATTAGAGGTCAGCGAGGAGGTAACATCCCGCTCCTCACCTGAGTCTCTAATAGACAGCTCCCTGGATTCCAGGCTCTCCATATATAACAGTATTAGAGGTCAGCGAGGAGGTAACATCCCGCTCCTCACCTGAATCTCTGATAGACAGATCCCTGGATTCCGGGCTCTCCATATATAACAGTATTAGAGGTCAACGAGGAGGTAACATCCCGCTCCTCACCTGAATCTCTGATAGACAGCTCCCTGGATTCTGGGCTCTCCATATATAACAGTATTAGAGGTCAGCGAGGAGGTAACATCCAGCTCCTCACCTGAATCTCTGATAGACAGCTCCCTGGATTCTGGGCTCTCCATATATAACAGTATAAGAGGTCAGCGAGGAGGTAACATCCCGCTCCTCACCTGAATCTCTGATAGACAACTCCCTGGATTCCGGGCTCTCCATATATAACAGTATTAGAGCTCAGCGAGGAGGTAACATCCCGCTCCTCACCTGAATCTCTGATAGACAGCTCCCTGATTCCAGACTCTCTATATATAACAGTATTAGGGGTCAGTGAGGAGGTAACATCCCGCTCCTCACCTGAGTCTCTAATAGACAGCTCCCTGGATTCCAGGCTCTCCATATATAACAGTATTAGAGGTCAGCGAGGAGGTAACATCCCGCTCCTCACCTGAATCTCTGATAGACAGCTCCCAGGATTCCGGGCTCTCCATATATAACAGTATTAGAGGTCAGCGAGGAGGTAACATCCCGCTCCTCACCTGTATCTCTGATAGACAGCTCCCTGATTCCAGACTCTCTATATATAACAGTATTAGAGGTCAGCGAGGAGGTAACATCCCGCTCCTCACCTGAATCTCTGATAGACTGCTCACAGAATTCCGGGCTCTCCATATATAACAGTATTAGAGGTCAGCGAGGAGGTAACATCCCGCTCCTCACCTGAATCTCTGATAGACAGCTCCCTGGATTCCGGGCTCTCCATATATAACAGTATTAGGGATCAGCGAGGAGGTAACATCCCAATCCTCACCTGAATCTCTGATAGACAGCTCCCTGGATTCTGGGCTCTCCATATATAACAGTATTAGAGGTCAGCGAGGAGGTAACAACCCTCTCCTCACCTGAATCTCTGATAGACAGCTCCCTGGATTCTGGGCTCTCCATATATAACAGTATTAGAGGTCAGCGAGGAGGTAACATCCCGCTCCTCACCTGAATCTCTGATAGACAGCTCCCAGGATTCCGGTCTCTCCATATATAACAGTATTAGAGGTCAGCGAGGAGGTAACATCCAGCTTCTCACCTAAATCTCTGATAGACAGCTCCCAGGATTCCGGGCTCTCCATATATAACAGTATTAGAGGTCAGCGAGGAGGTAACATCCTGCTCCTCACCTGAATCTCTGATAGACAGCTCCCTGGATTCTGGGCTCTCCATATATAACAGTATTAGGGGTCAGTGAGGAGGTAACATCCCGCTCCTCAGCTGAATCTCTGATAGACAGCTCCCTGGATTCTGGGCTCTCCATATATAACAGTATTAGGGGTCAGTGAGGAGGTAACAACCCGCTCCTCAGCTGAATCTCTGATAGACAGCTCCCTGGATTCTGGGCTCTCCATATATAACAGTATTAGAGGTCAGCGAGGAGGTAACATCCCGCTCCTCACCTGAATCTCTGATAGCCAGCTCCCTGGATACCAGGCTCTCCATATATAACAGTATTAGAGGTCAGCGAGGAGGTAACATCCCGCTCCTCACATGAATCTCTGATAGACAGCTCCCTGGATTCTGGGCTCTCCATATATAACAGTATTACGGGTAAGCAAGGAGGTAACATCCCGCTCCTCACCTGAATCTCTGATAGACAGCTCCCTGGATTCCGGTCTCTCCATATATAGCAGTATTAGAGGTCAGCGAGGAGGTAACATCCAGCTTCTCACCTAAATCTCTGATAGACAGCTCGCTGGATTCCAGGCTCTCCATATATAACAGTATTAGAGGTCAGCGAGGAGGTAACATCCCGCTCCTCACCTGAATCTCTGATAGACAGCTCGCTGGATTCCAGGCTCTCCATATATAACAGTATTAGAGGTCAGCGAGGAGGTAACATCCCGCTCCTCACCTGAATCTCTGATAGACAGCTCCCTGGATTCAGGGCTCTGCATAAATAACAGCATTAGAGGTCGGCGAGGAGGTAACATCCTGCTCCTCACCTGGATGTCTGATAGACAGCTCCGCGGATTCCAGGCTCTCCATATATAACAGTATTAGAGGTCAGCGAGGAGGTAACATCCCGCTTCTCACCTGAATCTCTGATAGACAGCTCCTCGGATTCCAGGCTCTCCATATATAACAGTATTAGAGGTCAGCGAGGAGGTAACATCCCGCTCCTCACCTGAATCTCTGATAGACAGCTCCCTGGTTTCTGGGCTTTCCATATATAACAGTATTGGAGGTCAGCGAGGAGGTAACATCCCACTCCTCACCTGAATCTCTGATAGACAGCTCCCTGGATTCCGGGCTCTCCATATATAACAGTATTAGAGGTCAGCGAGCAGGTAACATCCCGCTCCTCACCTGAATCTCTGATAGACAGCTCCCTGGATTCTGGGCTCTCCATATATAACAGTATTAGGGGTCAACGAGGAGGTAACATCCCACTCCTCACCTGAATCTCTGATAGACAGCTCCCTGGATTCCGGGCTCTCCATATATAACAGTATTATAGGTCAGCGAGGAGGTAACATCCCACTCCTCACCTGAATCTCTGATAGACAGCTCCCTGGATTCCGGGCTCTCCATATATAACAGTATTAGAGGTCAGCGAGGAGGTAACATCCCGCTCCTCACCTGAATCTCTGATAGACAGCTCCCTGGATTCTGGGCTCTCCATATATAACAGTATTAGAGGTCAGCGAGGAGGTAACATCCCGCTCCTCACCTGAATCTCTGATAGACAGCTCCCTGGATTCCGGGCTCTCCATATATAACAGTATTAGGGGTCAGCAAGGAGGTAACATCCCGCTCCTCACCTGAATCTCTGATAGACAGATCCCTGGATTCCGGGCTCTCCATATATAACAGTATTAGAGGTCAACGAGGAGGTAACATCCCGCTCCTCACCTGAATCTCTGATAGACAGCTCCCTGGATTCCGGGCTCTCCATATATAACAGTATTAGAGGTCAGCGAGGAGGAAACATCCCGCTCCTCACCTGAATCTCTGATAGACAGCTCCCTGGATTCCAGGCTCTCCATATATAACAGTATTAGAAGTCAGCGAGGAGGTAACATCCCGCTCCTCACCTGAATCTCTGATAGCCAGCTCCCTGGATACCAGGCTCTCCATATATAACAGTATTAGAGGTCAGCGAGGAGGTAACATCCCGCTCCTCACATGAATCTCTGATAGACAGCTCCCTGGATTCTGGGCTCTCCATATATAACAGTACTACGGGTAAGCAAGGAGGTAACATCCCGCTCCTCACCTGAATCTCTGATAGACAGCTCCCTGGATTCCGGTCTCTCCATAAATAGCAGTATTAGAGGTCAGCCAGGAGGTAACATCCCGCTCCTCACCTGAATCTCTGATAGACAGCTCCCAGGATTCCGGGCTCTCCATATATAACAGTATTAGAGGTCAGCGAGGAGGTAACATCCCGCTCCTCACCTGAATCTCTGATAGACAGCTCCCTGGATTCCCGGCTCTCCATATATAACAGTATTAGAGGTCAGCGAGGAGGTAACATCCTGCTCCTCACCTGAATCTCTGATAGACAGCTCCCTGGATTCTGGGCTCTCCATATATAACAGTATTAGGGGTCAGTGAGGAGGTAACATCCCGCTCCTCAGCTGAATCTCTGATAGACAGCTCCCGGGATTCTGGGCTCTCCATATATAACAGTATTAGGGGTCAGTGAGGAGGTAACAACCCGCTCCTCAGCTGAATCTCTGATAGACAGCTCCCTGGATTCTGGGCTCTCCATATATAACAGTATTAGAGGTCAGCGAGGAGGTAACATCCCGCTCCTTACCTGAATCTCTGATAGACAGCTCCCTGGATTCTGGGATCTCCATATATAACAGTATTAGGGGTCAGCGATGAGGTAACATCCCGCTCCTCACCTGAATCTCTGATAGACAGCTCGCTGGATTCCAGGCTCTCCATATATAACAGTATTAGAGGTCAGCGAGGAGGTAACATCCCGCTCCTCACCTGAATCTCTGATAGACAGCTCCCTGGATTCAGGGCTCTCCATATATAACAGTATTAGAGGTCAGCGAGGAGGTAACATCCCGCTCCTCACCTGAATCTCTGATAGACAGCTCCCTGGATTCCGGGCTCTCCATATATAACAGTATTAGGGGTCAGCAAGGAGGTAACATCCCGCTCCTCACCTGAATCTCTGATAGACAGCTCCCTGGATTCCGGGCTCTCCATATATAACAGTATTAGAGGTCAGCGAGGAGGAAACATCCCGCTCCTCACCTGAATCTCTGATAGACAGCTCCCTGGATTCCAGGCTCTCCATATATAACAGTATTAGAGGTCAGCGAGGAGGTAACATCCCGCTCCTCACCTGAATCTCTGATAGCCAGCTCCCTGGATACCAGGCTCTCCATATATAACAGTATTAGAGGTCAGCGAGGAGGTAACATCCCGCTCCTCACATGAATCTCTGATAGACAGCTCCCTGGATTCTGGGCTCTCCATATATAACAGTACTACGGGTAAGCAAGGAGGTAACATCCCGCTCCTCACCTGAATCTCTGATAGACAGCTCCCTGGATTCCGGTCTCTCCATATATAGCAGTATGAGAGGTCAGCGAGGAGGTAACATCCAGCTTCTCACCTAAATCTCTGATAGACAGCTCCCAGGATTCCGGGCTCTCCATATATAACAGTATTAGAGGTCAGCGAGGAGGTAACATCCCGCTCCTCACCTGAATCTCTGATAGACAGCTCCCTGGATTCCCGGCTCTCCATATATAACAGTATTAGAGGTCAGCGAGGAGGTAACATCCTGCTCCTCACCTGAATCTCTGATAGACAGCTCCCTGGATTCTGGGTTCTCCATATATAACAGTATTAGGGGTCAGTGAGGAGGTAACATCCCGCTCCTCAGCTGAATCTCTGATAGACAGCTCCCGGGATTCTGGGCTCTCCATATATAACAGTATTAGGGGTCAGTGAGGAGGTAACAACCCGCTCCTCAGCTGAATCTCTGATAGACAGCTCCCTGGATTCTGGGCTCTCCATATATAGCAGTATTAGAGGTCAGCGAGGAGGTAACATCCCGCTCCTCACCTGAATCTCTGATAGACAGCTCCCTGGATTCTGGGATCTCCATATATAACAGTATTAGGGGTCAGCGATGAGGTAACATCCTGCTCCTCACCTGAATCTCTGATAGACAGCTCGCTGGATTCCAGGCTCTCCATATATAACAGTATTAGAGGTCAGCGAGGAGGTAACATCCCGCTCCTCACCTGAATCTCTGATAGACAGCTCCCTGGATTCAGGGCTCTCCATAAATAACAGCATTAGAGGTTGGCGAGTAGGTAACATCCTGCTCCTCACCTGGATGTCTGATAGACAGCTCCTCGGATTCCAGGCTCTCCATATATAACAGTATTAGAGGTCAGCGAGGAGGTAACATCCCGCTTCTCACCTGAATCTCTGATAGACAGCTCCTCGGATTCCAGGCTCTCCATATATAACAGTATTAGAGGTCAGCGAGGAGGTAACATCCCGCTCCTCACCTGAATCTCTGATAGACAGCTCCCTGGATTCTGGGCTCTCCATATATAACAGTATTAGGGGTCAACGAGGAGGTAACATCCCGCTCCTCACCTGAATCTCTGATAGACAGCTCCCTGGATTCCGGGCTCTCCATATATAACAGTATTAGAGGTCAGCGAGGAGGTAACATCCCGCTCCTCACCTGAATCTCTGATAGACAGCTCCCTGGATTCTGGGCTCTCCATATATAACAGTATTAGAGGTCAGCGAGGAGGTAATATCCCGCTCCTCACCTGAATCTCTGATAGACAGCTCCCTGGATTCCGGGCTCTCCATATATAACAGTATTAGGGGTCAGCAAGGAGGTAACATCCCGCTCCTCAGCTGAATCTCTGATAGACAGCTCCCTGGATTCCAGGCTCTCCATATATAACAGTATTAGAGGTCAGCGAAGAGGTAACATCCCGCTCCTCACCTGAATCTCTGATAGCCAGCTCCCTGGATACCAGGCTCTCCATATATAACAGTATTAGAGGTCAGCGAGGAGGTAACATCCCGCTCCTCACCTGAATCTCTGATAGACAGCTCCCTGGATTCCGGTCTCTCCATATATAGCAGTATTAGAGGTCAGCGAGGAGGTAACATCCCGCTCCTCACCTGAATCTCTGATAGACAGCTCCCTGGATTCTGGGCTCTCCATATATAACAGTATTAGGGGTCAGCGATGAGGTAACATCCCGCTCCTCACCTGAATCTCTGATAGACAGCTCGCTGGATTCCAGGCTCTCCATATATATCAGTATTAGAGGTCAGCGAGGAGGTAACATCCCGCTCCTCACCTGAATCTCTGATAGACAGCTCCCTGGATTCAGGGCTCTCCATAAATAACCGCATTAGAGTTCGGCGAGGAGGTAACATCCTGCTCCTCACCTGGATGTCTGATAGACAGCTCCTCGGATTCCAGGCTCTCCATATATAACAGTATTAGAGGTCATCGAGGAGGTAACATCCCGCTCCTAACCTGAATCTCTGATAGACAGCTCCCTGGATTCCAGGCTCTCCATATATAACAGTATTAGGGGTCAACGAGGAGGTAACATCCCGCTCCTCACCTGAATCTCTGATAGCCAGCTCCCTGGATTCCAGGCTCTCCATATATAACAGTATTAGGGGTCAGCGAGGAGGTAACATTCCGCTCCTCACCTGAATCTCTGATAGACAGCTCCCTGGATTCTGGGCTCTCCATATATAACAGTATTATGGGTCAGCGAGGAGGTAACATCCCGCTCCTCACCTGAATCTCTGATAGACAGCTCCCTGGATTCTGGGCTCTCCATATATAACAGTATTATGGGTCAGCGAGGAGGTAACATCCCGCTCCTCACCTGAATCTCTGATAGACAGCTCCCAGGATTCTGGGCTCTCCATATATAACAGTATTAGGGGTCAGCGAGGAGGTAACATCCCGCTCCTCACCTGAATCTCTGATAGACAGCTCCCTGGTTTCCGGGCTCTCCATATATAACAGTATTAGAGGTCAGCGAGGAGGCAACATCCCGCTCCTCACCTGAATCTCTGATAGACAGCTCCCTGGATTCTGGGCTCTCCATATATAACAGTATTAGAGGTCAGCGAGGAGGTAACATCCCACTCCTCACCTGAATCTCTGATAGACAGCTCGCTGATTCCAGACTCGCCATATATAACAGTATTAGAGGTCAGCGAGGAGGTAACATCCCGCTCCTCACCTGAATCTCTGATAGACAGCACCCTGGATTCCGGCCTCTCCATATATAACAGTATTAGAGGTCAGCGAGGAGGTAACATCCCGCTCCTCACCTAAATCTCTGATAGACAGCACCCTGGATTCCGGGCTCTCCATATATAACAGTATTAGGGGTCAGGGAGGAGGTAACATCCCAATCCTCACCTGAATCTCTGATAGACAGCTCCTTGGATTCTGGGCTCTCCATATATAACAGTATTAGAGGTCAGCGAGGAGGTAACATCCCGCTCCTCACCTGAATCTCTGATAGACAGCTCTCTGGATTCTGGGCCCTCCATATATAACAGAATTAGGGGTCAACGAGGAGGTAACATCCCGCTCCTCACCTGAATCTCTGATAGACAGCTCCCTGGATTCCGGGCTCTCCATATATAACAGTATTATAGGTAAGCGAGGAGGTAACATCCCACTCCTCACCTGAATCTCTGATAGACAGCTCCCTGGATTCCGGGCTCTCCATATATAACAGTATTAGAGGTCAGCGAGGAGGTAACATCCCGCTCCTCACCTGAATCTCTGATAGACAGCTCCCTGGATTCTGGGCTCTCCATATATAACAGTATTAGAGGTCAGCGAGGAGGTAACATCCCGCTCCTCACCTGAATCTCTGATAGACAGCTCCCTGGATTCTGGGCTCTCCATATATAACAGTATTAGAGGTCAGCGAGGAGGTAACATCCCGCTCCTCACCTGAATCTCTGATAGACAGCTCCCTGGATTCCAGGCTCTCCATATATAACAGTATTAGAGGTCAGCGAGGAGGTAACATCCCGCTCCTCACCTGAATCTCTGATAGCCAGCTCCCTGGATACCAGGCTCTCCATATATAACAGTATTAGAGGTCAGCGAGGAGGTAACATCCCGCTCCTCACATGAATCTCTGATAGACAGCTCCCTGGATTCTGGGCTCTCCATATATAACAGTATTACGGGTAAGCAAGGAGGTAACATCCCGCTCCTCACCTGAATCTCTGATAGACAGCTCCCTGGATTCTGGGCTCTCCATATATAACAGTATTAGGGGTCAGCGATGAGGTAACATCCCGCTCCTCACCTGAATCTCTGATAGACAGCTCGCTGGATTCCAGGCTCTCCATATATATCAGTATTAGAGGTCAGCGAGGAGGTAACATCCCGCTCCTCACCTGAATCTCTGATAGACAGCTCCCTGGATTCAGGGCTCTCCATAAATAACCGCATTAGAGGTCGGCGAGGAGGTAACATCCTGCTCCTCACCTGGATGTCTGATAGACAGCTCCTCGGATTCCAGGCTCTCCATATATAACAGTATTAGAGGTCAGCGAGGAGGTAACATCCCGCTCCTCACCTGAATCTCTGACAGACAGCTCCCTGGAATCCAGGCTCTCCATATATAACAGTATTAGAGGTCAGCGAGGAGGTAACATCCCACTCCTCACCTGAATCTCTGATAGACAGCTCCCTGGATTCCGGGCTCTCCATATATAACAGTATTAGAGGTCAGCGAAGAGGTAACATCCCGCTCCTCACCTGAATCTCTGATAGACAGCTCCCTGGATTCTGGGCTCTCCATATATAACAGTATTAGAGGTCAGCGAGGAGGTAACATCCCGCTCCTCACCTGAATCTCTGATAGACAGCTCCCTGGATTCAAGGCTCTCCATATATAACAGTATTAGAGGTCAGCGAGGAGGTAACATCCCGCTCCTCACCTGAATCTCTGATAGCCAGCTCCCTGGATACCAGGCTCTCCATATATAACAGTATTAGGGGTAAGCAAGGAGGTAACATCCCAATCCTCACCCGAATCTCTGATAGACAGCTCCCTGTATTCCGGGCTCTCCATATATAACAGTATTAGGGGTCAGCGAGGAGGTAACATCCCGCTCCTCACCTGAATCTCTGATAGACAGCTCCCTGGATTCTGGGCTCTCCATATATAACAGTATTATGGGTCAGCGAGGAGGTAACATCCCGCTCCTCACCTGAATCTCTGATAGACAGCTCCCTGGATTCTGGGCTCTCCATATATAACAGTATTAGGGGTCAGCGAGGAGGTAACATCCCGCTCCTCACCTGAATCTCTGATAGACAGCTCCCTGGTTTCCGGGCTCTCCATATATAACAGTAATAGAGGTCAGCGAGGAGGCAACATCCCGCTCCTCACCTGAATCTCTGATAGACAGCTCCCTGGATTCTGGGCTCTCCATATATAACAGTATTAGAGGTCAGCGAGGAGGTAACATCCCACTCCTCACCTGAATCTCTGATAGACAGCTCGCTGATTCCAGACTCGCCATATATAACAGTATTAGAGGTCAGCGAGGAGGTAACATCCCGCTCCTCACCTGAATCTCTGATAGACAGCACCCTGGATTCCGGCCTCTCCATATATAACAGTATTAGAGGTCAACGAGGAGGTAACATCCCGCTCCTCACCTGAATCTCTGATAGACAGCTCCCTGGATACCAGGCTCTCCATATATAACAGTATTAGAGGTCAGCGAGGAGGTAACATCCCGCTCCTCACATGAATCTCTGATAGACAGATCCCTGGATTCTGGGCTCTCCATATATAACAGTATTACGGGTAAGCAAGGAGGTAACATCCCGCTCCTCACCTGAATCTCTGATAGACAGCTCCCTGGATTCCGGGCTCTCCATATATAACAGTATTAGAGGTCAGCGAGGAGGTAACATCCCACTCCTCACCTGAATCTCTGATAGACAGCTCCCTGGATTCTGGGCTCTCCATATATAACAGTATTAGAGGTCAGCGAAGAGGTAACATCCCGCTCCTCACCTGAATCTCTGATAGACAGCTCCCTGGATTCTGGGCTCTCCATATATAACAGTATTAGGGGTCAACGAGGAGGTAACATCCCGCTCCTCACCTGAATCTCTGATAGACAGCTCCCTGGATTCTGGGCTCTCCATATATAACAGTATTATAGGTCAGCGAGGAGGTAACATCCCACTCCTCACCTGAATCTCTGATAGACAGCTCCCTGGATTCCGGGCTCTCCATATATAACAGTATTAGAGGTCAGCGAGGAGGTAACATCCCGCTCCTCACCTGAATCTCTGATAGACAGCTCCCTGGATTCCAGGCTCTCCATATATAACAGTATTAGAGGTCAGCGAGGAGGTAACATCCCGCTCCTCACCTGAATCTCTGATAGCCAGCTCCCTGGATACCAGGCTCTCCATATATAACAGTATTAGGGGTAAGCAAGGAGGTAACATCCCAATCCTCACCCGAATCTCTGATAGACAGCTCCCTGTATTCCAGGCTCTCCATATATAACAGTATTAGGGGTCAGCGAGGAGGTAACATCCCGCTCCTCACCTGAATCTCTGATAGACAGCTCCCTGGATTCTGGGCTCTCCATATATAACAGTATTATGGGTCAGCGAGGAGGTAACATCCCGCTCCTCACCTGAATCTCTGATAGACAGCTCCCTGGATTCTGGGCTCTCCATATATAACAGTATTAGGGGTCAGCGAGGAGGTAACATCCCGCTCCTCACCTGAATCTCTGATAGACAGCTCCCTGGTTTCCGGGCTCTCCATATATAACAGTATTAGAGGTCAGCGAGGAGGCAACATCCCGCTCCTCACCTGAATCTCTGATAGACAGCTCCCTGGATTCTGGGCTCTCCATATATAACAGTATTAGAGGTCAGCGAGGAGGTAACATCCCACTCCTCACCTGAATCTCTGATAGACAGCTCGCTGATTCCAGACTCGCCATACATAACAGTATTAGAGGTCAGCGAGGAGGTAACATCCCGCTCCTCACCTGAATCTCTGATAGACAGCACCCTGGATTCCGGCCTCTCCATATATAACAGTATTAGAGGTCAGCGAGGAGGTAACATCCCGCTCCTCACCTAAATCTCTGATAGACAGCACCCTGGATTCCGGGCTCTCCATATATAACAGTTTTAGGGGTCAGGGAGGAGGTAACATCCCAATCCTCACCTGAATCTCTGATAGACAGCTCCTTGGATTCTGGGCTCTCCATATAGAACAGTATTAGAGGTTAGTGAGGAGGTAACATCCCGCTCCTCACCTGAATCTCTGATAGACAGCTCCCTGGATTCCGGGCTCTCCATATATAACAGTATTAGAGGTCAGCGAGGAGGTAACATCCCGCTCCTCACCTGAATCTCTGATAGACAGCTCCCTGGATTCTGGACTCTCCATATATAACAGTATTAGAGGTCAGCGAGGAGGTAACATCCCACTCCTCACCTGAATCTCTGATAGACAGCTCCCTGGATTCTGGGCTCACCATATATAACAGTATTAGGGGCAGCAAGGAGGTAACATCCCGCTCCTCACCTGAATCTCTGATAGACAGCTCCCTGGATTTCGGGCTCTCCATATATAACAGTATTAGAGGTCAGCGAGAAGGTAACATCCCGCTCCTCACCTGAATCTCTGATAGACAGCTCGCTGATTCCAGACTCGCCATATATAACAGTATTAGGGGCAGCAAGGAGATAACATCCCGCTCCTCACCTGAATCTCTGATAGACAGCTCCCTGGATTTCGGGCTCTCCATATATAACAGTATTAGAGGTCAGCGAGAAGGTAACATCCCTCTCCTCACCTGAATCTCTGATAGACAGCTCGCTGATTCCAGACTCGCCATATATAACAGTATTAGAGGTCAGCGAGGAGGTAACATCCCGCTCCTCACCTGAATCTCAGATAGACAGCACCCTGGATTCCGGCCTCTGCATATATAACAGTATTAGAGGTCAGCGAGGAGGTAACATCCCGCTCCTCAGCTAAATCTCTGATAGACAGCACCCTGGATTCCGGGCTCTCCATATATAACAGTATTAGAGGTCAGCGAGGAGGTAACATCCCGCTCCTCACCTGAATCTCTGATAGACAGCTCCCTGGATTCCAGTCTCCCCATATATAACAGTATTAGGGGTCAGCGAGGAGGTAACATCCCGCTCCTCACCTGAATCTCTGATAAACAGCTCTTTGGATTCTGGGCTCTCCATATATAACAGTATTAGAGGTCAGCGAGGAGGTAACATCCTGCTCCTCACCTGAATCTCTGATAGACAGCTCCCTGGATTCCGGTCTCTCCATATATAACAGTATTAGGGGTCAGCGAGGAGGTAACATCCCGCTCCTTACCTGAATCTCTGATAGACAGCTCCCTGGATTCCGGTCTCTCCATAGATTCATGTTCCCAGGTCACTCGTACTGTGAATCCTGGATCCTTGTGACGATCCTCAGGGATTCGGACCTCACTGGAGACTCTGTAGGTTCCGTCAGGGTTATCGGCCAATGATTCAGTGGATGATATGACGTCTTCTGATCCTCCCACTCCGCACCTCCATGTAATCCTGGTACTTTTGGGATAAAAGTTCTCCAAGTTGAGCAAATACTTCATCTCCCCAGAGATAAACAGACTTCTCATCACCGGCTGTGACAGCCTGGGCTTTGCTGAAATGTGAAGGACAGAATAAGGTGAACATCTCCCCGTAAGTTAACAATACTTTTTACAGACTATACAATTGTATCTCAATGATGACAACAGATTGAGGACTTTGCTCATTGAACATCCACAGCCGATCCTATTCAAAGGCTCTTTTATACGGCATAATTATAGTGCTAAAAAATCGTTAAGTCGAGTGTTTTTGCTCAATAATTGTTCATTAAAAACATGTACAACAACCGATCAGGATGTATCAGATTCTCACTGATCGGATCTTTCATGGTGAACTAAACATTTGTCTGCGGCAAATCCCTCTATATCATCAAGTGTTGTAATGCCTTTCTGACTAGAAAGTGGCAGAAGGTTTCCAGTGAAAGACTGAAACTAAGACTGAAGGTGCCATAATTGGCCAATATTGTTCAGTGTAAATGCATGTCACGTGAACAATATACGGTCGCTACGTCACTCGCCGCAGGTTCGTGCCAATTTATCTTGCAGTATAAAAAGGCCTTTACAGATTGCCAAAATCCATTGAGATTAGTGATAGTAGCCGGCAGACACAAGCACTCAAAATAAGCAGAATTCTGTGTGACCTTGTTACATGTCTCTCTTCTTGCCTGTATATGGTGAAAGTAAAAGAACAAGGAAAATGGCTCTAGGAGCACCGACACCAAAGAATGGTGATGGTACAATATGAAAATATTATTTTGTAAATGAGTCTAACCAGCAGAAAACCTGTTTCGAGGATAGACCTCTTCTTCAGTAAATGCTGGGGCATAACATGCCACAGTACATAGAAGAACTTCTAAACTCAACCCTCGTATACACTTCCCAATGCTTCACTGAGGCCTATGGGTATAAGTGTATTAAGTCTGAAAATCCATTACATTTCCTTTTTCCTCAATTTCTGGAACCTGCTTGTTTTAACTTCGCTAGTATGTTTGATGATTGTGACACTAACATCTCTAAAGGTTTTGTTGTGAAATGTGGCCGCTTGTCTAGAAACACTAAGGCCTCATGTCCGCGGCATAAATGGATTAACAAAATCCACACTGGTATCCAGCAAGTGCGATCCGCGCCCATAGGGAGCCATTCGGCATTCGCAGGTAATTAAATACCTGCGGATGTCATTTTCCCGCGGCGTGTGGATGCATGCGTGGGAAAACAACTGCAGCATGCTCCATTTCGGTGCAGTTTTCCCGCACTGACAACTCCTGCCGCTTCCACTGAAGCCAATGGAAGCCGTCCGGATCTGTAACATGGACGCAGCTGTCAGTGCATCTGTGCCGCGTACCGTGGGAAAGCAGGGGTTTAAAAAAAAAAAAGACGGAGCGGCACATGCTAGCGGCATGCCGCTGGCTTCCCCAGTGCATCCGCCATGCAAAAGAAAGAAGATCCAGCTGCGAGGGAGGAGAGCCCCGCAGCATCCAGACAGGTGAGTGTAATGTATTTTCTGGCCTCATGACTGTGGGCCCGGTGGAATCCGTTGCAGGATTCTGCACAGGTAACCCGCGCGGGCCCCTGGACATGAGGCCTTTGATTCAGAAGACAGTTTTCTCATTAGTTCTGTGTTTAGTGATACGGCAACATAAGAATACAAGAGGAGAACAACAGAAAGGACACCATTGTAGGCAGAAGATATGGATGAAATCTTTCTACATCAGATGGCCAAGCTCTCAAAAAAGCATGACATAGTGATTATGGGAGATTTTAACTATCCAGGCATTTGTTGGGACTCTCTCTCAGGTAAAAGTAATGGGTCCAACAAATTCTTATCCGCTCTTGCTGACAACTTTATCTTCCAAAATGTAGAAGAGAAAACAAGGGGATCTGCTATCTTGGACCTAATTCTTACCAACAGGGAGGGAATGGTCGAGGAAGTAATGATGGCTGGGACCTTAGGAGGCAGGGATTATGCCATCCTTGAATTTTGGATAAAAAAGGGTCGAAGTTTTGAGAAAACCCAGACCTCAAGGTTGGGTTTCAGAAAGGCAGATTTTAATGAACTCAGAAAAAGGATAGGAAGAATCCAATGGCTGGATGTTCTTAAGGACAGAAATGTCTAACAAGGTTGGGAAATATTGCGAAATTAGATTCTCAAAGCACAATTGGTAACAATTAGAGATGAGCGAACGTACTCGTCCAAGCTTGATACTCGTTCGAGTATTAGCGTGTTTGAGATGCTCGTTACTCGTGACGAGTACCACGCGATGTTCGAGTTACTTTCAGTTTCCTCTCTGAGACGTTAGCGCGCTTTTCTGGCCAATTGAAAGACAGGGAAGGCATTACAACTTCCCCCTGTGACGTTCAAGCCCTATACCACCCCCCTGCTGTGAGTGGCTGGGGAGATCAGGTGTCACCCGAGTATAAAAATCGGCCCCTCCCGCGGCTCGCCTCAGATGCGTTGTGAGATAGCTGAGGGACAGAAGTGGTGGTTAGGCAGGGAGAGTGTTAGGAGTTAGTGTAGGCTTCAAGAACCCCAACGGTCCTTCTTAGGGCCACATCTAACAGTGTGCAGTAGTGTGGAGGCTGCTTTTAGCAGTGTTGCACTTTTTTTTTTTTTTTTGCTATATCGGCCGTGCAGAGCATTGCGTCCTGCAGTAATACTACAGGGATAGAATTGTGTAGGCAGGGCCAGAAGACATATATTATCGATTGAATATACGCAGTGGTCCTTTAGAAAAAAATATTTTAAAAAAAACTATTTGGCCTGCCTATCACTCTGCTCAGTGTTCTGGGTCCGTGTCTGCTGCGGGTTGTAGTTCTCAAAATAAATATGCAGCCAGCTAAGTGTTACAGCAGGCTTGCGCAAAATTCTTTCCTGCCTCTGAAATCACTGCTCTGTTGCACTTAATAACAGTGCAACGCTGCAGTTTTGTGACACACACATCAGGGACAGAATTGTGTAGGCAGGGCCAGAAGACATATATAGATTGAATATACGCAGTGGTCCTTTAGAAAAAAATATTTGAAAAAAAACTATTTGGCCTGCCTGTCACTCTGCTCAGTGTTCTGGGTCCGTGTCTGCTGCGGGTTGTAGTTCTCAAAATAAATACGCAGCCAGCTAAGTGTTACAGCTGCTCAGTGTTCTGGGTCTGTGTCTCCTGGGGGTTGTAGTTCTCAAAATAAATACGCAGCCAGCTAAGTGTTACAGCAGGCTTGCGCAAAATTATTTCCTGGCGTTCCGTAAGCGAACTCAGCCTTCAACCACAGGGCAATAAGCGGCACATTAAATTACAGTGTTGTGTTTCTGCATTCCTGGTAATACAGCATGCTGAGGGGTAGGGGTAGGCCTAGAGGATGTGGGCGCGGCCGAGGACGCGGAGGCCCTAGTCCGGGTGTGGGCACAGGCCGAGCTCCTGATCCAGGCGTATCGCAGCCGACTGCTGCGGGATTAGGAGAGAGGCACGTTTCTGGCGTCCCCACATTCATAGCACATTTAATGGGTCCACGCGGTAGACCTTAATTAGAAAATGAGCAGTGTGAGCAGGTCCTGTCGTGGATGGCAGAAAGTGCTTCCAGCAACCTATCGTCCACCCAGAGTTCTGCGCCGTCCACTGCTGCAACTCAGAATCCTCTGGCTGCTGCTCCTCCTTCCTCCCAGCCTCCTCACTCCATGAAAGTGAGACATTCTGAGGAGCGGGCAGACTCCCAGGAACTGTTCTCGGGCCCCTGCTCAGATTGGGCAGCAATGGTTCCTCTCCCACCAGAGGAGTTTATCGTGACTGATGCCCAACCATTGCAAAGTTCCCGGGGTCCGGGGGATGAGGCTGGGGACTTCCGGCAACTGTCTCAAGACCTTTCAGTGGGTGAGGAGGCCGATGACGATGAGACACAGTTGTCTATCAGTGAGGTAGTAGTAAGGGCATTAAGTCCGAGGGAGGAGCGCACCGAGGATTCTGAGGAAGAGCAGCAGGACGATGAGGTGACTGACCCCACCTGGTTTGCTACGCCTACTGAGGACAGGTCTTCAGAGGGGGAGGCAAGGGCAGCAGCAGGGCAGGTTGCAAGAGGCAGTGCGGTGGCCAGGGGTAGAGGCAGGGCCAGACCGAATAATCCACCAACTGTTTCCCAAAGCGCCCCCTCGCGCCATGCCACCCTGCAGAGGCTGAGGTGCTCAAAGGTCTGGCAGTTTTTCACTGAGAGTGCAGACGACCGACGAACAGTGGTGTGCAACCTTTGTCGCGCCAAGATCAGCCGGGGAGCCACCACCAGCAGCCTCACCACCACCAGCATGCACAGACATATGATGGCCAAGCACCCCACAAGGTGGGACGAAGGCCGTTCACCACCTCCGGTTTGCATCGCTGCCTCTCCCCCTGTGCCCCAACCTGCCACTGAGATCCAACCCCGCTCTGAGGACACAGGCACTACCGTCTCCTGGCCTGCACCCACACCCTCACCTCCGCTGTCCTCGGCCCCATCCACCAATGTCTCTCAGCGCACCGTCCAGCCGTCGCTAGCGCAAGTGTTTGAGCGCAAGCGCAAGTATGCCGCCACGCACCCGCACGCTCAAGCGTTAAACGTGCACATAGCCAAATTTATCAGCCTTGAGATGCTGCCGTATAGGGTTGTGGAAACGGAGTCCTTCAAAACTATGATGGCGGCGGCGGCCCCGTGCTACTCAGTTCCCAGTCGCCACTACTTTTCCCGATGTGGCGTCCCAGCCCTGCACGACCACGTCTCCCGCAACATTGTACGCGCCCTCACCAACGCGGTTACTGGCAAGGTCCACTTAACAACGGACACGTGGACAAGCACAGGCGGGCAGGGCCACTATATCTCCCTGACGGCACATTGGGTGAATTTAGTGGAGGCTGGGACAGAGTCAGAGCTGGGACCGCTCACGTCCTACCCACCCCCAGAATTGCGGGCCACAGCTCGGTGGTGGTATCTGCGGCGGTGTATGCCTCCTCCACTAAACCACCCTCCTCCTCCTCCGCAACCTCTGTCTCGCAATCAAGATGTGTCAGCAGCAGCACGTCGCCAGCAGTCGGTGTCGCGCGTCGTGGCAGCACAGCGGTGGGCAAGCGTCAGCAGGCCGTGCTGAAACTACTCAGCTTAGGAGATAAGAGGCACACGGCCCACGAACTGCTGCAGGGTCTGACAGGGCAGACCGACCGCTGGCTTGCGCCGCTGAGCCTCCAACCGGGCATGGTCGTGTGTGACAACGGCCGTAACCTGGTGGCGGCTCTGCAGCTCGGCAGCCTCACGCACGTGCCATGCCTGGCCCACGCCTTTAATTTGGTTGTTCAGCGCTTTCTGAAAAGCTACCCTCGCTTGTCAGACCTGCTCGGAAAGGTGCGCCAGCTCTGCGCACATTTCCGCAAGTCCCACACGGACGCTGCCACCCTGCGCACCCTGCAACATCGGTTTAATCTGCCAGTGCACCGACTGCTGTGCGACGTGCCCACACGGTGGAACTCTAAGCTCCACATGTTGGCCAGGCTCTATGAGCAGCGTAGAGCTATAGTGGAATACCAACTCCAACATGGGCGGCGCAGTGGGAGTCAGCCTCCTCAATTATTTTCAGAAGAGTGGGCCTGGTTGGCAGACATCTGCCAGGTCCTTGGAAACTTTGAGGAGTCTACCCAGGTGGTGAGTGGCGATGCTGCAATCATTAGCGTCACCATTCCTCTGCTATGCCTCTTGAGAAGTTCCCTGCAAAGCATAAAGGCAGACGCTTTGCACTCGGAAACAGAGTCGGGGGAAGACAGTATGTCGCTGGATAGTCAGAGCACCCTCCTGTCTATATCTCAGCGCGGCGAGGAGGAGGAGGAAGATGAGGAGGAGGGGGAAGACACAGCTTGGCCCACTGGTGAGGGTAGACATGCTGCTGGCCTGTCATCCTTTCAGCGTGTATGGCCTGAGGAGGAGGAGGAGGAGGAGGAGGATCCTGAAAGTGATCTTCCTAGTGAGGACAGCCATGTGTTGCGTACAGGTACCCTGGCACACATGGCTGACTTCATGTTAGGATGCCTTTCTCGTGACCCTCGTGTTACACGCATTCTGGCCACTATGGATTACTGGGTGTACACACTGCTCGACCCACGGTATAAGGAGAACCTTTTCACTCTCATACCCGAAGAGGAAAGGGGTTCGAGAGTGTTGCTATACCACAGGACCCTGGCGGACAAACTGATGGTAAAATTCCCATACGACAGCGCTAGTGGCCGAAGGCGCAGTTCCGAGGGCCAGGTAGCAGGGGAGGCGCGGAGATCAGGCAGGATGTACAGCACAGGCAGGCCAACACTCTTTAAGGCCCTTGACAGCTTTATGGCTCCCCAGCAAGACTGTGTCACTGCTCCCCAGTCACGGCTGAGTCGGCGGGAGCACTGTAAAAGGATGGTGAGGGAGTACATAGCCGATCGCACGACCGTCCTCCGTGACGCCTCTGCCCCCTACAACTACTGGGTGTCGAAGCTGGACACGTGGCCTGAACTCGCGCTGTATGCCCTGGAGGTGCTTGCTTGTCCTGCGGCTAGCGTCTTGTCAGAGAGGGTGTTTAGTGCGGCTGGGGGAATCATCACAGATAAGCGTACCCGCCTGTCAACCGACAGTGCCGACAGGCTAACACTCATCAAGATGAACAAAGCCTGGATTTCCCCAGACTTCTCTTCTCCACCAGCGGACAGCAGCGATACCTAAGCAATACGTAGAAGAAATCACAGTGGTATTCCAAATCTATATGGTCATATAGGCACCCTTCACAGATATAGATTAAAATTAAAATGAATAACTTTTATTAACAACTGGTTAAAATTGGGGCCACATAAATCATATAACAAACAAAAACAGACGTGGACTAACAACATGGATCATATAACGAGACCCAGTGATCAAATGATATGAGGGTATCGATTCCCTTCTAACAGCCAGTCAGGTTAACCCCTATTGACAATATTAGGGGACTGGGTCACTGGTTTGTAGCGGCACGTCACGATGCAAAGAGTTGGTCAGAATGTATCAGGTTTCCTGGTTAGGGAGAACAGGGGACCTCCATTTATGATTAGAGGCTGGAAACCAGCTGACCTTATTTTTTGTCGCCGCTTTCAATATATCTGAATACAGTAGGGATTCATGTATTTGATCAGATGTATGTGTTACACAGTATGAAGTCCGTAGTCACTCAGGGTTTGGGTATTACGGCGATGGTACTGGAGGAATTGGTTCATACGGTAAACACCCACTCAGATACTATTATGCGTAATCCACCGTTGACAATAGAGTAAATTACTAAGCAGTCGCTCATGTGTGTTACGTCTATTGACGTTTAGAGATAAAGTAATTGCTCCAAACGTGGGCGACTGCTTAAAGTGTCTTGACGTATTTCGACTTTTTACTGTGTTTCAACTTTTAAAGAATAGGATATTTTGCTTGCTCAATAGGGTATTAGCTTGCTCAATAGGGTAATTGCTTGCTCAACGCGTTTCTCCGCCTCTGTCTGGGGCGGTTCCTCAGGAGCAGGGCCAAGGATTGCCCTAGAATTTACGTGATTATCCCTATTAGTCCTATCGTAGTAAATAAGACCCTTGTTGATAGTCCTTTCGATTAAGAGGGAATAAGACTATGTCCCTGATTAAAGTGGAGTTCTCCTATTGCTACTTCCCTCTCTCTCTTGGCTCAGAGACTTAGTTTAGGGAGTCGCTTTGCTATAGAGGTTCGCAAAGAGATCAGTGATAGCCTATAAGTGTTGGTCTGAGACCATTTTTCATCGCATCGAGACCGGTTAACATGTATGAGTCTCGAGGCGAGAAAGTGAGAGTTGGATGTACCAACTCCCTTCCCCCCGGAGGAACCTAGGAAAACGATTCTCTCCTATGGCGCAGTATGTATCATGCCCAGAGATACTACAGGGCTAGTGGGATAGATCTGTTGGTCCACACCCACAGATACAGGACCAATGTCCTGTTACAGCCTGCCGCCTGTAAAGGACTGACTGTTACTTGGTCCCTGAAACAGGGATGGATCAATAAACCAATGCGCCTAAATGGGTTGGCAGCAATGCCCCCAATGCCGGACAGAGCTGCACAGCCCTAGTAGTAAGGGGGGGGGGGGGGTATATAGCGGATGGAGAAGAGGAGAAAAAGTATAGCGCCTGCGGCTCTGATGGTGAGCGGCTGGCAATGACTGGCTGTTAGAAGGGAATCGATACCCTCATATCATTTGATCACTGGGTCTCGTTATATGATCCATGTTCTTAGTCCACGTCTGTTTTTGTTTGTTATATGATTTATGTGGCCCCAATTTTAACCAGTTGTTAATAAAAGTTATTCATTTTAATTTTAATCTATATCTGTGAAGGGTGGCTAAGCAATACGTAGGCTGCACCCGCGGATGGAAGTATCGTTCTCTATCCCCATCAAAAACGGGAACCTTTTCGCTTCATCAATCTGTGTATAATATTCCTACTCCTCCTCCTGCTCCTCCTCCTGAAACCTCACATAATCACGCCGAACGGGCAATTTTTCTTAGGCCCACAAGGCTCAGTCATATAATTTTTCTAAACAATGTTTATACGTTTCAATGCTCATTAAAGCGTTGAAACTTTCACCTCCACCAATTTTTATTTTAACTGGGCTGCCTCCTGGCCTAGTTACCAATTAAGCCACATTAACCAAAGCGATTAATGGGTTTCACCTGCCCTCTTGGTTGGCCATGGCCAATTTTCTGATGTACATTAGTACTGTTGATACAGCAATTTTTGTGGGCCCTCGCCTACAGTGTAATCAAATGAATTTTTAGCCCACCTGCATTACAGCTGACGTTACATCCGCTGTGTTGGGCACTGCAATGGGATATTTTAATGTACCGCCGGTGGGTTCCAGGGAGCCACCCATGCTGTCGGTCCACAGGGAGTTGTAAATGCATCTGTTTCCACTTCTAAAGAACCCCAGTCTGACTGGGGCATGCATGGAGTTGTAAATGCATCTGTTTCCACTTCTAAAGAACCCCAGTCTGACTGGGGCATGCAGTGTGGGCCGAAGCCCACCTGCATTAAGCACGACATTACTACCTCAGCTGTGTTGGGCAATGCAATGGGATATTTTTATGTACCGCCGGTGGGTTCCAGGGAGCCACCCATGCTGTCGGTCCACAGGGAGTTGTAAATGCATCTGTTTCCACTTCTAAAGAACCCCAGTCTGACTGGGGCATGCAGTGTGGGCCGAAGCCCACCTGCATTAAACATGACATTACTACCTCAGCTGTGATGGGCACTGCAATGGGATATTTTTATGTACCGCCGGTGGCTTCCTGGCACCCACCCATGCTGTCGGTCCACAGGGAGTTGTAAATGCATCTGTTTCCACTTCTAAAGAACCCCAGTCTGACTGGGGCATGTAGTGTGGGCCGAAGCCCACCTGCATTAAGCACGACATTACTACCTCAGCTGTGATGGGCACTGCAATGGGATACATTTATGTACAGCGGGTGGGTTCCAGGGAGCCACCTGGCGGGTGTCACAGAAGGAAACCACTAAGTTTAGAAGAAGAAAGAATAGGAAGCATTTAAAGAGACCAGGATGGATGAACACAGAACTTGCACACATGTTAAAAACAAAGAAAAATATGTTTATCAAATGGAAAGAGGGGGTAATATCTAAAGAAGAATATAATGTGGTCTGCAGAAACTGTAGGGCAAGTGTCAGAAAAGCTAAAGCAAATATGAATTGAGGCTTGCAACAGGAGCCAAAAGCAATAAAAAAAAGATTCGGGGGTATGTCAAAAGCAAAAGAAAAGTCAAAGATGCTACTTGATGCTTACAAGATGAAAATGGTGAATTGGTTAAGAATGAAGTTGAGAAGGTCAAACTTTTAAATTCCTATTTTGTATCTGTTTTCTCTCAGAAAACTAATCTTCCCTGTGCTATTGGGGGAATAGAAGAATGCAGGCTATCTATAAGCAGAGAGATGGCAAGAGAATACATAACTAATTAAATGAATTCAAGTCTCAAGGTCCAGATGAATTACATCCTAGGATACTAAAGAAAGCAGTGGAGGTAATTGCTGAACCACTCGCCATAATCTTTGAAAATTCCTGGAGAACAGGAGAGGTCTCAGAAGATGGGAAAATGGCAAATGTTGTCCCTATCTTTAAAAAAGGGAAGAAGGGGGATTCAGGAAACTACAGGCCTGTGAGCCTGACTTCTATACCGGAAAAAATCTTTGAATAAATTATTAACCCCTTAGTGACCAAGCCTGTTTGCGCCTTAATGACCAGGCCAAATTTTGCAAATCTGACATGTGTCACTTTAACATGGAAAAACACCAGAAAGGTTTTGCATATCCAAGCGATTCTGACATTGTTTTTTTGCCACATGTTGTGCTTCATTTAGGCGGAAAAAATAGACCGATAGAAATTGTGTTTATTTATTAAAAGCGCCAAAATTGGGAAAATTTTGAAAAAATCGTCATTTTTTCACATTTCCAACTGCAATATCTTAAATATGTGCAAACATAATATAGAAATTTTTGCTAAGATTTATATTTCCACCCGTTTACTTTATTTTGGGCGCACATTGGAAAAACTTTCGTTTTTTTTTTACTATTTAGGAGACGTACAAATTTAACATAACTTTTTAGCATTTTGAGGAACACTTTGTTTTCCTATACCAAGCCGAGATTGGAAAGGCTCATGAGTGTCAGAATAATAGATACCCCCCCAAATGACCTCATTTTAAAAACTACACCCCTTAATGTATTCACTGAGGGGTGTCATGAGTATTTTGACCCCACAGTTTTTTTTCAGGAATTAATTCAATTTAGAGGAGAAAAAGTAAAATTTCATATTTTTGCAAATCTGTCATTTTAAAGACATATTTTTTTCCTATAGTTTACATGAAAATCAGGATTTACACCCCAAAATGGATACCCCTATTTCTGCCGTGTTCAGAAATATACCCATTGTGGCCCTATTGTTATATCTGAGTCCACAACGGGGCCCAAAATGAAAGGAGTAGTCAGTATCTTTCAAAACAGAAATTTTGCTTGAAGTCCTTTTAGGCCCCATAGCACACATGTAGAGTTCTTGAGCGCCCAAAACCATAGAAAACCCCCACAAATGACCCCATTTTGAAAACTAGACCCCTTAAGGAATTTATCTAGGGGTGTACTGCATATTTTGACTCCACAGTTTTTGAATGAATTCAAACCAAGCAAAAGGAAAAAATTGTGATTTTCGTTTTTTCGGCAATTCTGTCATTTTAAAAACAGCTTTTTTTGTACAGCACACATATGAAGGAAGACTTGCACCCAAAAATGGATACCCCTGTTTGTCCCGTGTTCAGAGACATACCCATTGTGGCCCTAATCTTATGTCTGGATACACAACGGAGCCCAAAATGAAAGGAGCGACCGGTGGCTTTCGGAACACAAATTTTGCTTGAAGTCCTTTTAGGCCCCATTGCCCACTTGTAGAGTTCTTGAGCGCCCAAAACCATAGAGAACCCCCACAAATGACCCCATTTTGAAAACTAGACTCCTTAACGAATTTATCTAGGGGTGTACTGCGCATTTTGACCCCACAGTTTTTGAATAAATTCAAGCAAAGCAAAAGGAAAAAATTTGGATTTTTGTTTTTTTGGCAATTCTGTCATTTTAAAAACAGCTTTTTTTGTACAGCACACATATGAAGGAAGACTTACACCCCAAAATGGATACCCCTGTTTGTGCTGTTTTCAGAAATATACCCATTGTGGCCCTAATCTTATGTCCGCATGCACAACGGGGCCCAAAATAAAAGGAGTAATCGGTGGCTTTCAGAACATAGATTTTGCTTGAAGTCCTTTTAGGCCCCATTGCCCACTTGTAGAGTTCTTGAGCGCCCAAAACCATATAGAACCCCCACAAATGACCCCATTTTGAAAACTAGACCCCTTAACGAATTTATCTAGGGATGTACTGCATATTTTGACCCCACAGTTTTTGAATAAATTTAAGCAAAGCAAAAGGAAAAAAATAGGATTTTCATTTTTTGGGCTATTGTGTCAATTTAAAAACAGTTTTTTTTGTACAGCACACATATAAATGAAGGCTTTCACCCCAAAATGGATACCCCCGTTTGTCCCGAGTTCAGAAACATACCCATTGTGGCCCTAATCTACTTACAGGACGCATGGCAAGGCCTATAAAGGACGGAACACCTGTTGGATTATAGGGCACAACTGAATAAATTCCAGGCCCCATTGCTTATTTGTACAGAATAAAGATTGACTCCCTAAAAATTCCCCCCCTCCCCCTCCGCGCCCTTTTTGGCGTTCGCAAATCTTAGATAAAAGTAAAAATGTGAACTGTGTAGTATTTCCGAAGACAGGGGTAATTACGGAGGCTGGTTGAATGGGCCCATGGGGCAATAAAACCGGGTATCCCCCCCCCCCTCCTCTCATGCTTTTTGGGGGTATTTCATGACCTCAGTGGCGGGTATGGGGTGTAAAAAGTGGCGTTCCGTGAGTCTCCGTAAGCTTGATGAGGTGCGGCGGTCTCACACAGAAGGCGCTCAACAAGGTGCTCCTGGAACTGCAGGAAAGCGAGCGTTCCCGGGGCTTCTTGTAAAATACGTATCACAGGTAGCGGTCTGAATAACGCCGGGCTCACGCGGGTGCAGGCGGAATCCGCTTGCGGAGGCCCACAGCGGATCCCATCTGTGAGCCCGGCTGTGACCCTGCGTACGGCTGCGTAATGTACTGCGCATAACTGCGTACTCACACAGGCGGTCATGCACAGTACACCTTTGTTTGTATTTCCCGCACCATCGCTTAGCGATGACGCGGGTACCCGCAGCCCGTATACAATGTAGTTGCGTATGGACTGCGGGTATATCCGCGACCATGGAGCACAATGGGCTCTATGTTGCCGATATCCGCAGTAAAATAGAACCTGCTCCATTCTCTTTTCTGCGAGTGGATTACACAATTCCAACCCGCTAATGTGAGCGGAATTGTGTAATCCAATGCGATTGATCTGCGTATTACCGCGGATCAGACGCATGTGGAATCCGTCATTCCTATCCGGTCATGTGAGACCGGCCAAAGGTAGATCGCTACCTTTTTATCACGTGACCGGGGACCGCTCAACAAGGGCACTGCTCCAGGCTCTCTGTGACCGTTGGTCGCTGGGAGCAAGGAGATTTTAAATTTCCTGGGCTCCCTGACTCCTGCGCATGTGTCCGGCTTTTTGCCGGCAATCGCATGTGCAGAATCCTGGAAGGTCCACGGAGGAAGATCGCGTCGGGATTCAAATACGGAGGCCTCCGGTAAAAAGATTCATCTCCTCTCACCGATCGCATCAGTGAGGGGAGATGAAACTTCAAATTTTTTTTTAAACTTTTACATGATCGCCATTATTGGATAATGGCGAACACGTGACCAGGAACCGCTCACCGCGGACCCCCATTAAATCTCCATGCTCTTGGCTACGTTTTGTAGCCAGGAGCAAGGAGAATTTAAATTATCCTGGCAATCCACAGCTTTTGCGCATGCGCCCGCCATTTTGGCGACGGGCGCGTGTGCAGAAGCTGTGGTAAGGTCCGCGGATAAATCTGGGGGCCTTAGGTACGTACTTTCATCCTCCCTCACGGATATGATCCATGAGGGGAGATGAAACATACGCTTTTTAAACTTTTAAAAACTTTTTTTTACTTTTTTTTTTTTTAACTTTTTTACACTTTTTTCTCACTTTACATGATCACTGTCATCCATTGGATGACAGTGATCATGTCCCCGGTATAATCTCTCTGCTCCTAGCTACACATGCCAGCCAGGAGCAGAGGGATTTTAAATTTCCCGGGGCTCGAGCCCGTCTGTTCACGCGCCCGATGTCAATCATCGGGCGCGCATGCGCAGACGGGGATTCGGGTCCCGGGACATCGGGACACCGCTGAGGACTGGGGGTGAGTATTTTCACCTCCCCTCATGGATCCGATCCATGAGGGGAGGTGAAACTGACTTTTTTAAAACTTTTTTTTAACTTTTTCGCGATCGCCGCTAACCATTGGATAACGGCGATCGCGGTACCGGGGACCGCTCACCGCAGTCCCCGCTGACATCTCCTGCCTCCCGGCTACCTACAGGAGCCGGGAGCCAGGAGATTTTAAATCTCCCGCGCCGCCGGGCCTTCTGCGCATGCGGCTGACGTAATGCCGCCTGGCGCGCATGCGCAGAAGACCGGCTTCGGGCCCCGGAGCGGCAGGAGAGCGGGGAGCAGCGTGCCAGACCTGGGTGAGTAATTTCAGCTGCTCCGATGGATCCGATCCATCAGAGCAGCTGAATCTTTAACTTTTATGTACTTTTATTTACTTTTTTTGCGATCGGCGCTATCCATTGCATAGCGCCGATCGCAATGCCGGGGGGGGCTCCGAACAGCCCGGGATGACAGCTCCATGCTGTCAGCTACCTGCGGACACCGACAGCATGGAGCTGTCACGTCCACAGCCCGAGGGGCACTATTCTCTGCAGGAAGCATGTTTTTACGTCCTCAGAGAATAGAGCCCACTTCGGGAGGACGTAAAAACACTATGGGCTGGTCGTTAAGGGGTTAAACAGCATTTATGCAAGTACTTGGATAAAAATGGAGTAATTAACCGGAGCCAGCATGGGTTTGTGACAAACAAGTTATGCCAGACAAACCTAATTTCCTTCTATGACAAAATCACCGACTGGGTTAATCAGGGAAATACTGTGGATATAGTATATCTTGACTTTAGTAAAGCATTTGACAAAGTATCTCATACGTATTGAAAAAATTACCAAATATGGAATTGACAAGGTAACTCTTAGGTGTATTCACAGCTGGCTAAGTGATCGTACTCAAAGAGTGGTCATAAATGGCTGCACATCCAAGTGGAAGACTGTATCAAGTGGGGTACCAAAAGGCTATCCATGGCCCAGTGCTGTTCAACATTTTTATAAAAGTGTTCTGGAGGAGGGAATTGATGGAAAACTGCTCAAATTTGCCGATGACACAAAGCTAGGAGGAATAGCTAACACTAGCGAAGAGAGTGAGAGTATTCAAAAAGATCTAGAAAAGCTTGAACAGTGGGTGCCTACTAATAGAATAGTATTCAACAAGGAGAAATGCAAAGTCCTACATCTGGGCAAGAAAAATGAAAAAAGCACATACAGAATGGGAGGAATTGAGCTAGGCAGCAGCACATGTGAAAAAGACTTGGGTATACTAATAGATCATAGACTGAACATGAGTCAACAATGTGATGCAGCAGCCAAAAAGGCCAACACAATTCTGGGATGTATTAAGAGAAGCATACAGTCTAGATCACGTCAGGTATTATTCCTTATTCAGACCTCATCTGGAATACTGTGTCTCATTCTGGGCACCCCACTTTAAAAAAGAAATAGACAAATTCTTATTGAATTTGGAGTATTTACAGATTGAAATCGCAATCTTCCATATCCAAAATAGAGGAGGAGCTGTGATCACTCACCTCTGATGATGAATGGACTGAGCATGCCGGTAAGGTACACGCGGCAGTTCAAAAATGAAGTGGAAACGATTAAAAGAAATAAATGGGCGCATGATGCGGATGACTACCGCCTGTGGCAGGTGTATGCCTGGCAGTCGCTGTCCGGCCATCAACAGTCGCAAGGACCACCAAGGCGCTATAGACAGAACAGGAGGAAACAGCGGCGTAAAAATACCAATTTTGTATGGTCATCAGCGGCTTCAGAATCAGCAGAGGAATCCACACAGGGGACTGCTTCTGGTGACTCTTTTTTAGGGGCCCAACCACCGAGATTACTGCCCGATCGAAGACCCCCAGGAGAAGAGGTGGTAGGAAGCACCGTAGGTCGTGGAAGATGCACACAGAGAGTTCCAACATGGTTGGGTGTAAGGATGTGCGAGCACATCCACCCGGCCGAAGAAAGAAGATCCGGCTGCGAAGAAGGGAAGACACGCACGGCCCGCAGCAGGTGCGTTTATTCTTATTTTCAGCCCTCATGTCCGCGGGGCAGAAGGGACCCGCTGCGGATTCTCCATGGAGAATCCGTAGTGGGCCTGATTTTCCCCGTGGACATGAGGCCTAAGTAAGAAGGAATGGGCCGTGGTGAATGAGCTCAGTGCGAATGAGAGCATCACTATCCGCATGGCCGATAAGGGAGGAGCCATTGTGGTGCTCGACACTGAGTAGTATCACCAGGAAATAGAGTCCCAGTTGGCGGATGAGTCTGTATATCAGCCAATGTCAAGCAATCCTTCCACCAAATATCAGAACGAGTTGAAGGAAGTCCTTGATAATGCGCTACTGGTTTGACGTGTGAGGAGTATGGCGTTCTCTGTCTAGTGATGCGCAGTATACACCTGCCTCTGGGGTATGTTAAATATGTTAATTATGTTTGAGCCCTCATGCTTATGGGTGGGCCCTTTTAACTAATTGTATGCTGATTGGTCTTTTATTTCATTGGGTGTGTATTTATACTGGTGTTTGTGCTCTTGGACATTAGTGACTTGAAAAAGGTTGTCGAAAACAGCCGAAACGTTGTCTCTTCTTATGTGCAACTAATAAAGGACATGGCACTGTTTATGGATTTGTGAGTATTCTACCTTCTTGACACCCTGGATGCGGTTTGAATCTTGGAAAATATATGCTGGATTTATGGACTATGGATCTAGGTCCAATCTAAACCTGCATTGCATATGTGATTATTGAAGCCTCCCCTCGGACTTTAAGGTACGTCTGGGGCTGCTGTAAGCTATTATTGTCCACTTTAAAAAAATACATCAACAAACTGGAGCAAGTTCAGAGAAGAGTTACCAAGATGGTGAGCGGTCTGCAAATCATGTCCTATGAGGAACGGGTAAAGGATCTGGGAATGTTTAGCTTGCAAAAACGAAGGCTGAGAGGAGACCTAATAGCTGTCTACAAATATCTGAATGGCTGTCACAGTGCAGAGGGATCAGCCCTATTCTCATTTGCACAAGGAAAGACTAGAAGCAATGGGATGAAACCGAAAGGGAGGAGACACGGATTAGATATTAGAAAAAACTTTCTGAGAGGGAGGGTTATCAATGAGTGGAACAGGTTACCACAGGAAGTGGTGAGTTCTCTTTCAATAGAAGTGTTCAGACAAAGCTGGACAAATCTGTCTGGGTTGATTTAGTAAATCCTGCACTGAGGAGGGGGTTGGACCCGATGACCCGGGAGGTCCCTTCCAACTCTACCATTCTATGATTCTAGTAGTAATATTGCCCCCTACAGTGGCCCCAGTATTAATAGTGCCCCCCACAATGGCCCCAGTAGTAAGTGACCTCCATTGTAGTCCCAGTAGTAATAGTGACCCCCATAGTGGCCACAATAGTAAATGTCCCCAGCAGTAGAAATGACCCCCACCAACTGTGGATCCAGTAGTAAAAGTGGCCATCTAGTAAGCTTAAAATCTTAATACCTTTGAAGCAAATGTGGTATTGTCATAATCGTACTTATAGAATAAAAATTAATGTGTCAATGGTGCAGCACCATGTATGCCGAAAAGCCAAGCCTTCCAAATATGATGCAATTTTTATTTTTCCATTCCACCCCACTAAGACATTTTTTAATGTTTTTCAATACATTATATAGTATATTGAGTGGTAGCATTAAAAAGTACAACTCATCCTACAAAAACAAGCTCTCATACAGCTATGTCAACGGAAAAATACTGGGCAATTTTCTCACTAGGAAACCCAAACATTTCTCAATAATTGTGTAACTTCTGTCTGGCTCCCTATAAAAAAGAGGATTTTTACCCACTGTAAAATCTCTTTCTCGTCTCGCCATTGGGGGACACAGCAAGACCGTGATCTACTGCTACTAGAAGGTGACACTAAGCACAAAAGTGTTAGCGCCGTCCACTGGCTAGATTCCCTTTTGCGGACACCAGGCTAATCAGTTTGTATGCCAGCAGTAGGAGCAGCCACGTGAGAACGGAAAAACTACAACAGTTAGCAATATGACGCAAAGGTTATAACTGTAACCAAAACACAGCACCATGTGCAACCTACAGGACAGGAGTCCTGGTAATATAAACAAGTGGTGGATTCTGTGTTCCCCAATGACGAGATGAGAAAGATTTACAGTGAGTAAAAAAAATCCTCTTTTCTCCTGCGGGTCATTAGGGGACACAGCAAAGACCATGGGATGTTCCAAGGCAGTCCCCGAGGGTGGTAAAATGAAAATCATAACTGCATGCGGTCAGTTTACAGCCGTCTGTAAAACCTTCCGACCTAGCAAAGCGTCTGCTGATGCAAAAGGATGAATTTGGTAGAACTTAGAGAAAGTGTGTAGGGATGACCAGGTAGCCGCCCTACACACTTGCAAAGTGGAGGCCACATTGTAGACCACCCATGAGGCCCCCACTGGCCTGCCGACTGTGCCATCAGCCGAAACGGCGGTGTCTTACCCTTAGCCCAGTAGGCCTCAACCACCGCCGAGCAGATCCAGCGTGATATGGTAACCTTGAAAGCCGTGAAACCACGTCTTGGACCTTCTGGTATCACGAATAAGGAACCAGCGCATCAGAATGATGAAGTCTGTTTCAAATAGATCTTCAGTGCTCGCACTAGGTCTAAGGTGTGCAGAGCCTGTCCTCTTGGGTGGACTGCAGCTGGACAGAACAATGGCAGTACAATGTCCTCATTGATATGAAAGCCGACACCACACTGGGGAGGAAAGAAGGAACCGGATGCAATACAACCTTATCCTTGTGGAACACCATAAAGGGTGGCTTCGCTGACAGTGCCGCAATCTCAGAGACCCTTCAGAGGGAAGTAACCGCCTCCAAGAAGGCTACCTTGCAGGACAATAACTACCATCGTACCTCTGCTAAAGGTTCGAACAGATGAGCCTGTAGGGCATACAGGACCAGGTTTAAATACCAAGGTGTTACGGGGGAACAAAACGAGGGTGCGGTGTGAGCGACTCCCTGCAGAAAGGTGTGCACAGCTAACCTGGATGCCAAGGGGCGCTGGAAAAAGACAGACAAGGCAGAAATCTGTCCCTTGAGGGAACTGAGGCTGAGTCCCATGTCCAGCCCATCCTGGAGGAAGGACAGGAGGCGGGCCAAAGAAAAACGCATTGCGTGAAAATTCCTCTGCTCGCACCAAAGGATGAACCCTTTCCACATATGATGATACACCTTTTACATGGACAGCTTCCTAGCCCTAATCATCGTTTGGATGACCGGGTCCAAAAAGCCCTGTGCTTCCAAAACCACGGCCTCAACAGCCATGCCGTCAAACGTATCATGGACAAACTCGGGTGGTAGAGGTGTCCTTGAGAGAGAAGATCTTCTTGCAGAGGAAAGCGCCAGGGAGGGCCTGCCAGTAGATTGATGAGCTCAGTGTACCACGCCTGCCACCTACAGTCCGGAACTATGAGAATCACTTGGAGCCCTTCCTTCCTGATTCTCCAGAGTAGCCGGGGAATGAGAGGCACCGGAAGAAACAAATAAGGGAAATGGAATCCCGTCCATGGAGCCGTCAGATTCTGATTGAAGCGAGACGCCATCAGATCGACGTCTGGCTGACCTGATCTCCGACATACAGCCTAAAAAACCTCAGGATGCAGCTTCCAATCCCCTGAATCTACCGACTCCCTGCTGACAAAGTCGATTACCCAATTCTCTACTCCTGGAATGAAGACTGACGAGAGCGCACTGAGATGACCATCGGCCCATGACAGAATCCTCTCCACCTATGCCATGATCCTTCTGCTGCCGATTCGGCCCTGATGGTTTATGAGCAATGCAATCGCATTGTTTGACTGGACCCGCATCGGACTTCCCATCAGCTGAAGCACAAAGTACTGCAGAGCCCGGAGAATTGCCCGCAGCGCCAATGTGTTGATTTGGAGACCAGATTCTTTCCTGGACCAGGTCCCCTGCGCCAGTAGGCCCTGTAGTGTACACCGCCAGCTTGTCAAACTGGCGTTCGTGGTGAGGATTTTTACCACCGTAGGGGCAGGAATGATTTGCCGTGTTGATTGCGTGGAGAGCCTAGCCACCATTGGAGGGAGTGCTGCATCCTTGGTGGAACCCTTATCTTCCGATCGAGGGAGCGCACTGAGCCGTCCCATCTCGACAGTATAGTCCAATGCAGGGGACGGGCATGGAATTGGGTGAAAGGAATCGCCTCGAAGGAAGAGACCATCAGACCCAGAACTCTCATGCCATGCCAAATCGACACCGGGTGTCGGGAAAGCAGGGACCGCACCTGCTCCTTGAGAAGTTGGCGTTTTGCTGCAGAGAGGACCACTTGGCCCTGCAAAGTGTCGAAACACATCCCCAAATATTCCATGCATTGTGACGGTACGAGCGAAGACTTCCAGTGGTTGATGACCCATCCAAATCTGGTCAATGTGTCCATTGTGATGCGCAGGCTCTCCAGGTTGTCCTGCCGGGTTGAGTCCTTCACCATCATGTTGTCCAGATATGGGATGACGACAATCCCCCTGGAATGGAGAATAGCCATCAGTGCTGCCAGGACCTTCATAAAGACCCTGGGAGCCGTCGCCAGTCCGAACAGCAAACTGAGTATGATCCGCCTGAACCATGAATTGAAGAAAGCGCTGGTGCACTGGGCGAATGGGAACATGCAAATATGTGTCTCTGAAGTCTATTGAATAGAGGAATGCCCCTGGTTCCATGAACGCAATGACTGCCCGCATCGATTCCATGCGAAAATGTTGCACTCTCACAAAACTATTAAGCCTCTTCAGATCCAGAACTAGCAGAAAGGTTCTCTTCTTTCTTCTTGAAAACCACAAAAAGGTTGGAGTAAAAACCTGTGAAACCCTGAGTGCGTGGAACCCGCACAATTACAGCTTGGGTATACAGGCCGTGGATGGCTTGAAGGAAGGTACCGGCCCTCCCTGGATCCTTCGGGATTCTGGAGCGGAAAATGCGATCATGTGGACGGGCCATTGGATACGACCTCCCGCACCCAGGTGTCCTAGACCTGAGCCTGCCAGATATCGCTGAATTGGGAAAGCAGTACCCCCACCCTGTTTCTGGGGTTCTTAGTGGACTGAGAACCTGACTGCCAGGATGGCCTTGGCTTGAACGATGGTCCTTTCTTTTGTTCCCGCTCCTGAGGGGCCTTCCTGCCCTCCGACCTGTGAGGGCTCGGTCGGCAAAAGGAACAAAAACGCCTACGCTGTGAGGCCGTTGATTGCTTGGAGCGATTCTGCAGTAGATGAGAACTCTTCCAAAATTATCTAAACCAGACTGGTGCCAAAAAGGAAAAAATCTACAAAGGGAATGCTGGTCAGTATCCCACTTGGAGGAAGCATCAGCATCCCAAGACTTTAACCATAGAATCTGGCGAGTCGTCACCGAGGCTTGGCCACATCCACGGAAGCTTCACAGAGAAACATGCCCGCCTGTTCAATCTACTGCGCCATATCCCCCAGATCTCCTGGAGAAGCTACCAGGAGAATTCCTCCGTGTAACTGCTTCGCCCAATCCGTGATGGCCTTACTAACCCAGGACGAGGCGAATACAGGCCTGAGGGTTAGACCGGCTGACTCAAACACGGACTTCGCCAAAGACTCCAGCTTCCGATCTCTGGAGTCCCTGAGAGAAGAGCTTACACACACGCACCATCAGAACAGACAGGAGGGAAACGAAGAGGGGGTAGGGGGAACATACTCACCTCTGTCCTCAAATCAGACTCCTGGAGGATGGCGGCTCCCCAGTTCCAGAAGAGCCTTCCCCTTAACATCGCCTACCCCCACTGGGAGGGGATGCAGACCCTCAGAAAAATATAGGGGGTTGTAGCTGGCGGGCCACATGCAGGAACCCTGGATGTGCCTCCTTTATTCTGAGAGGGGTCGGGCAGACAACAGTCAGAACAACTCCTAAACTGTTTGCCCTCCTCGGTTTGGGTTAATGTGGAGAGACCTGCCTCCCCGTTAGTCTGGGCCCATCCATCAAGCCCCGACGGATGAGACCGTCCTCCTTCTATGGACACTAAGCTAAAAACTGATTAGCCTGGTGTCTGCAGGAGGGAATTTAGCCAGTGGGTGGAGCTAACATTTTTGTGCTTAGGCAGTAGGTATATCCCACGGTCTTGCTGTGTCCCCCAATGACAAGAGCAAGCAAGTGACATTTTCCTAATATGTAGTCAAGAGGGCATGCTGACAGTGGCCCTGTCAGTAGCCAAGCACTTATATTCAAATCTGCATATTAATGGAGATGCTAATGTAATATTGGTAATGGCAGCAACCTCCTGTTATATTGCATCTTTGAGCGTCTATTGCTCATGGCTTATTGTGTGCCGAGTCAAAGCACCTCCGGTTGTCTTATTTTTTTTTCAGTAATCTGTAAATCCAAAATCTCATTCTGTCAACTTTTTTCACTGTACTTATTGTAAAATTCCCTTTGCCATTATTAAATGAACCAATTTGCCAGTATTCACAAACCATAAACACACACTGCTCCACTGAATACAGGATTGTGGCACATCGAGTCAAAGGCCTGTTTCACTGTCATGGCTACAGTATTCCACTTCATGGAGAATGTGTGATGGTTGAATAGACATTGGGTGAGATTTATGAAACTGACAAACAAAAATTGTCTTTGTTGCCCATAGCAACCAATCACAGTAGAGCTTTCATTCCCCATTGTGCTCTTGAAAATGAAAGCAGCTCTGTGATTGGTTGCTATGTGCAACAAAGTTTATCCTTTAGATATTTTTCAAAAATTTGCTTTATTATCTTCAGTCATGTAAGTTTTCGTGGGGAACCAAACAAAAATTCCAAGTTTGACGAATGTTTGGGTTTCCTTGCAAGAGATTCACACTGTGAAAGTTATGAATTTCTAAAAGCAGGGAGGAGAAAAAAATGTCTGTGTCCTCAAGGAGTTAAAAGGGCTATCCACCTAAAAGTACTGTTTTTTGAACAAGAAACTGATTATAGCAGTAAAGGCTCTTTTACACAGAACTATCATCCTTCCAAAAACTTGTTAAACGAGCAACTATGAACAATAATCGCTTAGTGTAAACAGAGCCACCAACATAACCAGTACGAGTGTACGTATCAACACCTAATCACTAGTGTACTAGATAAAGCCTAGTCGGAAAGGTTGCACATTTAAAATATTTCGGACTTAAGCTACGATTACATAAAACAATTATTATTTTATCCATTTAGTTACAATACAGAACACTAATGCCTCAAAAGTGATTTAATACTGTGGACAACCTTTGCTATATTTGTGGGGAAGTGACATTTGCCAACCAGAAAGGAAAGTATCACTTCTCAAGTGAAGAAGGCATATCATCTTTACATCGGATGCAAGATTGGCGACCAAGAAAAGCCTTGGGCCCCATATATATGCTGTGCTACATGTACAACACAGCTTTCACAGTGCTTGAATGGCAACAGACATCAATGCTGTTTGCAGTCCCCATGGTGTGGAGAGAGCCAAGCAACCACACAAATGACTGTTACTTCGGCTTGGTTCCTTCCCTTTCCGCAGGATAACAAAGCAAAAGAAGTTGAGAACACTCTACCCCAGCATTCCATCTGCATCAAGGCCAGTTCCACATTGTGAAGGACTTCCTATTTCAGAACCCCAGCAGAATATTTTCTTAATTCAACTGATGAGAACGAAGGTGAGCCGACCTGTTGTTCTCCTAGTCTGTCAGCATGCAGTGATCCAGATTTTCACTGTGGCGCATCATCAACGCCACAGAATAACACAGGAAGAACTAAATGGCCTGGTTCGTGATTTGGACTTATCCAAGAACAAGGCAGAATTGCTAGGTTCAAGACTCCAACAATGGAATCTTCTAGAAGATGTAACAATTACTTCATATTGAAAGCGGTACCAGCAGTTTGAGCCTTTCTTTAGAAAGGAAGGTAATCTGGTATTTTGTTCTGATATTGAAGGCCTCATGAATGCCTTAGAAATCACTCATGACCCACAAGAATGGAGACTATTTGTAGACTCTTCGAAACTGAGTCTTAGGCCTCTATCACACGGGCGACAATGCTACAATGCGCTGCTACAATGCTACAAATCGCATTTATGTGAAGCCTATGCTTTGCGATGGATTAATTCACACATCTGATGTTTTGTAGAGTGCGACACCCCTACACAAAAACCTCACGAGTCCGGTGAGATGCACGCGACTCGTGAGGTTTTGTAGCCCATGTTTCCCTATCGAGCCTTCCTCCATGTTGCATCACACGAAAATGCGATTTTCATGCAGTGCAATGTGACTTTGACAGTGGGAAATCCTCCTGTAAAATCTATAACCTATGCCCTGGTTGCGGGAAAAAATTTTAAAAAACAGTATCACCTTAGAAGCGCTGTCAGCTCAGCCACATCTTCTCCCCGGCACTATTCTCCTTCATCTCTTCTGGCCGGGGATTGAAAAATCCCCACCTCATGGAAGTGCTGGCTGTGATTGGCTGACTCTTAGCGAATCACAGCTGTATAGAGCATGCCACAATTTTGTAGTCTCGCAATGTAGTAGACTGCAAAACATTGCTCGTGTGGACGAACCCATAGGAAAGCATGGGCTCTACATACATGCGATTTGTAGCACTGTCACATCGCTACGAAATCGCGGGACAAAAACCACCTGTGTGGATACAGCCTTAAGGCTGCGCTTTTGCACAATGGAAATAGTCTTGCATCTATTCCAGCGCATGTTGTCCACATGAAAGATGTACGATAACCTAAAGCAGCTACTGAATTCCATTGAGTATATCAAGTACAGCTGGCACCTATGTGGTGATTTGAAGGTAGTTGCCCTTTTAATGGGACTGCAGTGGGGATATACAAAATACATGTGTTTCTTATGTGAGTGGGATAGCCGAGCAAGGGAATTCCACTACTTGTGGAAGCAGTGACTCGCAGACAAAATGTAACTGTTGGAGAGAAGAATATCCAGCACCCAGTTCTGGTCGAGGCTCACAAAATCCGGCTACCACCCCTTCACATCAAACTAGGTCTGATGAAGCACTTTGTGAAAACCATGGACCGGACTTCACCAGCTTTCCGATACCGTCATGAAAAATTCCCTTGACTAAGCAAGGCAAAGATTAAAGAGGGAGTTTTTGTGTGTCCTCAGATTCTAGAGCCCTTCAAAGATAACTGGTCCAACAACTTGCTGCAGGGTGATGCGAAACAAGCATGGAATGCTTTTCACCTAGTGTCTACAAACTTTCTTGGGAATGTTAGGGCAGAAAACTACAAGAGACTAGTACAAAACATGCTGATGCAGTATCAGAAACTTGGCTGCAATATGTCTCTAAAGATCCATTTCCTTCATTCCCATCTGGATTTCCTTCCAGACACCTGTGGTATGGTTAGTGATAAACATGGCCAACATTTTCATCAAGATATCGCAACAATGGAACAAAGATACCAGGGAAAATGGTCCGCTACCATGCTGGCTGACTACTGCTGGACACTCCACTTATTAGCTGGCTGACTACTGCTGAACACTTCACTACAATGCTGGCTGACTACTGCTGGACACTCCACTACCATGCTGGCTGGCTGACTACTGCTGGACACTCCACTACCCTGCTGGCTGACTACTGCTGGACACTCCACTACCATGCTGGCAGTGTACTGCCGGACACTCCACTACCATGCTGGCTGACTGCTGCTGGACACTCCACTACCATGCTGGCTGACTACTGCTGGACACTCCACTACCATGCTGACTGAATACTGCTGGACACTCCACTACCATGCTGGCTGACTACTGCTGGACACTCCACTACCATGCTGGCAGTGTACTGCCGGACACTCCACTACCATGCTGGCTGACTGCTGCTGGACACTCCACTACCATGCTGGCTGACTACTGCTGGACACTCCACTACCATGCTGGCTGACTACTGCTGGACACTCCACTACCATGCTGGCAGTGTACTGCTGGACACTCCACTACCATGCTGGCTGACTACTGCTGGACACTCCACTACCATGCTGGCAGTGTACTGCTGGACACTCCACTACCATGCTGGCTGACTACTGCTGGACACTCCACTACCATGCTGGCAGTGTACTGCTGGACACTCCACTACCATGCTGGCTGACTACTGCTGGACACTCCACTACCATGCTGGCTGACTACTGCTGGACACTCCACTACCATGCTGGCCGTCTACTGCTGGACACTCCACTACCAAGCTGGCTGACTACTGCTGGACACTCCACTACCATGCTGGCTGACTACTGCTGGACACTCCACAGAGATACTCCCGAAACACAGAAATCTAAGACGTAGTCTATGACTTGATTTTTTACGTATTAACTATTGGCCTATTACTACTGACATGCATTTCACAATGTAAACATTTATTGCAGATTACAAAAAAAAATAGAGCCAATTTTGCATTTTGATTGTCATATTCATGTTGGGCACATAACAATTTACAAGAAATGACTAACTTATTTCAGTAACATGACTTTTGTAAAAATGTGTTGACCAGTGAATTCTCTGTCCTCAGTGTCAACCGAGTCTTGAACTGAACAACTTATTAGTTTCAGTTCAGCCGGTTGTCAGTGGCATGCTGCTGCTGCTGTAGTAGTTAGGCAATATACCCTTTGCAACCAAACTGACAGTTCACATCAAAGCTCTACTGTCTCTGTGCTAGCCGGGGTTATGCAGATCATTCTCTGTCTCCATCATTCTCTAAGATTTTCATAAAAGGTAATTGCTTAGCAGAAAAGTATGTGCACCCGTCCATGTGTTAAGCCTGTGTCACATGAATGTATTTGCACAGTGAATAGATACCATGGTTTTCAACGGTTACATTCACATGTGTGTATTATGAGCGTGCATTTCATTTGCGCAAAAAACATGCAGTATGCTTTATTTTCCTGCACATTTGCCCACGAAAATATCACATATGGAACTGATCAAGTATATTGCCTATTTCAATGAATGGGAGCACGTTGCATATTTCTTCGCACATGCAAATGTGCACGATTTGCGCATGTAACAAATACAGTAAAACACGCACTTGCACGTGCAAATATGCAGCGCCCATGAACCTATGCTCGTGTGACACTGTCCTCAGGTCACATATGCTTTTTTTTTTGGTTTATACAGTATATCAGAGCTCCAGGATATCTTACCATAAATGGTCTTGCAGTGAAACATCTTCTCGTCATTATGCTGATTGCTGACACTTCTACAGATGAAGGTCACATCTTTGTGTCTTTCCATATGTGGTATGAAGCTCAGTGATGTTACGTACTGACGTCCCTCCCGTTGTGATTTGATCACATAGGATGTATCCAGTAAACTCTCTTCTTCATGTCCTCTCATCTGAGACGTCTGGATCTCCTGGTCCTGTCCAGCTCTTCTCATCAGCCACGTCACACTCAGGTCCTCGGGGCAGTGGTCCACTGTGCAGTACAGGGTGGCTTCTTCTCCATCAATCAGCTTAGGAGGACCCTCAATGCCTCTTACTATGAATGATACATTAGCTGTCAGAATGGTATAAAACAATCAGACATTACATGTACAATAACATGAAGCCGCAGTATGGATTTCCATCTGGTATATAGTCACATGGACTCATCAGAAGGTTCTCCTAATCTCTCTACATTACCTTTCCTCTTCCGTTTTAGTTTCCACCACAGAGCAGCAGCGATGAGAATTATCAGTATGGGCACAATGATACAAGCAGCGATGGTCCCGAACGAGGACTTTACTGTGGAAATAAAAGATGATAAAGCATTAGAGACCGTGGACGGCTTTGTAGTCACTATTAACTGTTTCTCAGATGTTGCTGCTGTCATCTCCTCTGTGTAATATTTATGTTTTTTATAAAGAGGGTAACCCCTTTATATAGAAAATGGCGAACGCATGCGCAAAAGCCACGGATTGTCGGGGTAATTTAAAATCTCCCTCCTCCTGGCTACCAAACATAGCCGAGAGCCTGGAGATTTCACGGATCGCCGCAATATGCGGTCCTTGGTCACGTGATTGCTGTTATCAAATGAATGACGGAGATCACTTAAAAGTGAAAAAAAGGTAAAGTTTCACCTCCTGTCACAAATCCGATCCATGAGGGAAGGTGAAATTACTTACCTATGAACTCTAGTGATGTCTCCCAATGGGATCTTTATTCGTGGACCTCTCTAGCTTCGGCACATGTGCCCGTCGGCAAAATGGCGAGCACTAGATCAGAAGCTGGGGAGGGCCCGGGAAATTTAAAATCTCCTTGCTCCTGGCTACTAAAGGTAGCCAAGAGCCCGAAGCAGAGACCGAGGGCTGCGGTAAGCGGTCCACAGTCACATGATCACTGTTATCCAATGGATAAGGCTGATCACGTAAAAGTTAAAAGACAGTTGAAATTTAATGCACCGTTTGGGCACTGTTGTGCATACAGACAGAAGTTTAGGGCCACAATGGGTATGTTTATGAACATGATACAAAAAGGGGGATCCATTTTGGGGTGCGAGTCTTCATTCATATGTGTGCTCCACAAAAAAAACCTGTTTTTAAAATGACATAATTGCCAAAAAAATGAAAATTGCATTTTTTCTTTTTGCTTTGCTCAAGTTAATTCAAAAACTGTGGGATCGAAATACGCAGTACAGCCCTAGATGAAATCATTAAGGGGTCAAGTTTTCAAAATGGGGTCATTTGTGGGGGTTCTCCGTCATTTTGGCCGCTCAAGTGTGCAATGGGACCTAAAACACCTTCAAGCAAAATGTCTGTTCTGTCTGTCCTTTCGGTTTGGGCCCCATTGTGCATACAGACATAAGATTAGGGCCATAATGGGTAAGTGTCTGAACACGGGACAGACAGGGGTATCCATTGTGGGGTGCAAATCCTCATTTTATGTTAACTATAGAAAAAAAGGTCTTTAAAATGACATATTTGCAAAAATGTAAATTAAAAAGAAGCTGTGCTGTCAAAATACTCATGACCCCACTCAGCGAATATATTAAGATGTGTATTTTTTAAAGTGGGGTCATTTGAGGGGGTATCTATCATTCTGACACCTATGCGCCTTTGCAATCTTGGCTTGGTGTAGGAATTCACTGCTCAGTCACATGGCCATTTTGACGCACAAATTTCTAAACGCTTAACTGATGCGTTTAAAAATTTGCGTGACCTAAGCGGGCGTCACGGCGGAAAAAACGCTGCTAGCAGCGTTTATCAGCTCAAAAGGGCTCTGTCACACGGGCGTTTCCCGCTATCCCCTGCTGTGGCTGTGACAGCTGTGGCAGAGGATTTCTTCATCTCCGCGGGGAGTCCCATTGTCACTGGACACTGACAGCATTGTCACAGTGTCCAGTGACAATGGGACTCCCCGCAGAGAGGAAGAAATCCCCTGCCACAGCTGTCACAGCTGTGGCAGAGGAGCGGGATTTTCTCCTATTGAATTCAAAGCATCCAGGGGCTTTCACACACATAGACCACTGGTTTGCCGAAGTTACATGCGTTCTGCATGTTAAAATTCGCACATGTGACCTCTGCTATTGAAAAGCATTGGTTCTATCTAGTGCAAATTTTTTGACGTGCAGCAAAATGCACGTTAAAAACAACCGTGTGACTGAGCCATCAAAGTGTTCCTCAAAATGTTAATAATCATTGTTAAATTTGTACGTCTCTTAAATGATTATAAAAAAAACTAAAGTTTTTCAAATGTGCATCCAGAATAAAGTAGACAGATGTTTGCAAATATTTGAGATATGTGAAAAAACATTTTTCTTCAAAATCTTGCCAATTTTGGCACTTTTAAAAATTATATATAATTTCTATTGGTCTATTTGTACCACCTAAATGAAGTACAATATGTTGCAAAAAAACAATGTCAGAGTTACTTGGATATTCAAAACCTTTACATAATTATTCCATGCTGGGGCTCAGTTTTTTATGTGTTTATTCGTGCATAAAAAAGATTGCACTTCGTGCGTTAAAAAAACATGTGACCACGTCCATTGCCACCCATATGTTCTATCTTTCGTAGGTGCAAATTTTTTGCGCATGTAAAAATCAGACATGTGACCGCTGCCATTAAAAAGGATTGGTTCTATATAGATGCGAATCGCAAACGCAAAAAACATGCGCAGCAAAAAACGCCCTTCTGACTGAGCCCTTAAAGTGAAAAAAGATATGGCAGCAGATAAGATGTAAATAAAAATACACTTTATTCCTCCAGAATAGTCAAAGACAGCAACGTTTTGACCAGGTATTGTTCTTTCTCAAGCTTAAGTGGTTGAAAAAGACCAATACCTGGTTAAAACGTTGCTGTCTTTGACTATTGTGGAGGAATAAAGTTTATTATTTTTATTTACTTCTTATCTGCTGCCATATCTTTCTTCACTTGGAGTACTACTAAAGTGGGTTTTCGGTCCAAACCCAGTTATATGTGGCGAGCACCCCACTTGGATACAAATTTCCTCACCTTGGGGTTACATCATATTATATGCTGCTGACCATTCTTTGTATACTACGTTATGCTATGTTAAAGTGACACATGTCAGATTTCTAAAATTTGTTTTGGTCATTAAGGCACAAACAGGCTTGGTCTCTAAGGAGTTAAATAGACAAAAACTAAGAAGGATTGTCCACTGTAGACACTACTTTAGCTTTGCAACTCGCTTCTGTATTATCTTATACATGGGATATCCAGAGGCACCTGCTGAATACTACACTTAGTTTGGTTGATGTTCAAACGAAAAATATATCCACAACAGCAGCACTTTAAATCCCCATAGGGGTGGGACGAACCTGCGATGCAGCAGCCACCGGGATACGAATCAAATTCCAAAGTTGCAGAAATAAAGATGAAGTGGCAGCATCAAATGGTGCAAAGTTTGGTTGATGTTGGGGCCAATCACATCTTTTTTGACTGGTGGGCTAAAGGTATGTTCACACCATTGTTTCTTTTAAACTGTGTTGCAATATGGCTGCACTCTTTAATAACACTCTCCCTGATCCCCCATCTCACGGAGGAATAGCCCCCTGAGCTCTTCCCTTAAAGGGGTTTTCCCGCTACAGCAAGTGCAGTTATACACTTCTGTATGGCCATATTAATGCACTTTGTAATATACATCGTGCATTAAATATTGGCCATACAGAAGTTATATACTTACACCCTCCCGGTGTTGGCGTCCCCGTCTCCATGGCGACGATCAAACTTCTTCTCTGGTCGCAGGAACAGTCGCGCTTGCGCACAGAGGATTCTTCTCCTAGATGGTTCGGGCTCACGAGCTGCGTCCTGGCTCCTCCCCCTTCTCAGCATCATCGCATAGCTCCGCCCCCGTCACATGGTGCCGATCAGCCAATGAGGTGGCTGGAATCGGCAGTGAAGCACAGACAGCAGAAGAACATCCACGGTGCACCATGAGAGAAGACCCGTGGTGCACTGTGGGAGAAGACCAGTGGCAGCCATCTTGGACAGAAGATTTTTTAAAGTTGCTGAACGGGGATTCAGGTAAGGGAATTTTTTTTTTTTTTTAATAACACATGGCAGCGGTTTTCCTTTCCAGGTACTGGGGGACTGGGCAAAAAAAAACTTTTATCTTTCGGCGCGGGACAACCCCTTTAATGATCGGGCAGAGTGCTTATGCAGTTATAGAGAGAACTGTGTGGTCTTTCAATTACAGCTGCGCATTCTTCTCCGTCCTCTCCCTGCATTCATCTTTATAATCAGTACAGGGGGCAAACGATTAGTGTTCAATGTCCTGGATAATGAAAGCTAAAGGAGGTCACATAACACAAATCGAAAGCAGTCTGTAAGAGAGATGTAGGTATCGGAAGCAGTCTGTAAGAGAAATGTGTGAGGGTATATGTATATATTGCCATATGTTTTTTATGCTTTTATACCTGTATGCAAGTTCTATTCAATACTAAAATGAGAAAAACTTAATATGTCGCTTTACATCAGATATTCCAAAGGTTTGCAAGGCTGAGAGAGATGTCTCCAGAAATTCAGAGATGATACAGAACCGGACACGAAGGCCATGTGCTTGGCTGTTTTCCCAGAGGCGCCGTATCAAGATAACGACTGTTTAACTACGTATATGATTATCACTGCCTCAGGCGAAAATGCGGACTTCACATATATGGTTATGCGGTGAATTTGAGCCAATGAGACCATTACCCATTCCTAGTGATGTGACCAAAGGGTATAAGACCCCATATAATCTGTAATAAAGTATGCAGTTATGTCCCCGTGTGAGGAACTATACCAGACCTCCGTGTGTGGTGTCTCTTCTTTACCGCCGGCAGCGGGGCATTGGGGTGGGCCTGATTGGTGCTGTACGCAGAATTTCCCTGACAAATGGCGCATCCAACGTGGGGCGTCAAAACCGGAGCCGTGCAGTGCAGTCCACCCGGATCCACGCCACGGGGAAGCCGTCCTGCTGCAAACCGAGCCTGATCAACTCACAGAACTCCAGGTAAGACCGATTATATATATATATGTTGTGTTTTACACTGAGAGTCTTGCAGCAGGAGGGACTATCTGTGTTTTGTGACCGGATGGGTTGGGTTAAGAGTTCTACACGGTAACTCGTGGGCTTCGGGTTTGCCGTCACAGACCACTGACCGTGATAAGCGCACCAATCACTCACCCAGGAACTAGTCTGTAGTCTATTTGTACTCTGAAGTCCGTAGCGTTTTAGCAATAGTGGAGATTGTTTGTTGTATCTGCAGAATTTTTTTCTCTTTCTTTTCATTTTGTCTCATAGAAGAAGGGACCCTCGGTTTTAGTTTCGTTAGTTGTTGACGATTTAGCTGAGGAGAGGGATGCACTCTATGGGACTGGTTCCATAGAAGGAGATACTTTCGGTTGTTTTGCCGTATATAAGGGGCTAACAATTCGGGTCAGAAGGATGCACTCTATGGAGCGTGTTATTATTATTGTTGTTCTAATATGCGTAAGACCTTATTAAAGAAGACTGAGCCCCTTAAGGGCTGTGATCGTGCGGATCAATTGATGGAGGAGAGACAAGGGTCCCAATTTGTAAAATGTAAGAAAATTCTTATGAAAATGTGTAACAAGGACCCGCACTGTAGATTACAGCATGGTGACTGGGAGGTGGTCTTTAGGACCAAGAAGGGTGCCTTGAAAGACAAAGGTTTACTAGAAAGTGCTGAAGTGAGAAGCAGAGTAACAGTCAGAGAAAGTTAAGTATGTACACGTATTAAGAAAGTATCTGTAAGTGAAATGTTGGAAAGTACAGTAAGTGATCAAGAGGGTGTCGGGAGAGTGTCTATTGAAGGTTACATTGGCAGTTAGGTAGGGAGAGAAGTATGGGGAACAAGCAAAGTCGAGAGGAAAGTTACAAAGCATGCGATTTGTTGGCAGAGAGAGAGAGGAAAAGGTGTATAATACTAGGTGGATAGATATAGATGTATGTGCGTGTGTATATATGTACAAATGGTTAACTGAGCTCGCTTTTAGTGGGAGAAGGATTGTTTACTTGAAGCTGCAGCCTGTGTCTAGCTTTCCAAGGCCAAGTGATAGAGTGTGAGAGAGAATGCGATACTAACTCTGAAAAGTAGCCTTGTTTGCTTAAATGGAATAGAAGCTTGTAATGAATTTAATGAATTATACTGTCTTAGAAGGCAGGAAATATAGCAATTTTAAGGTAACTTCTTACTGGGTTCTGAGGTCACAAATGGACACGTCTTGGTCTCTTTCATACAGGTGTAAGAAAGTTATACCCCACTCACATCCTGTGGGGGCTTTTAAGAATACAGGGGTTGAAAATGCAGAACATGTTGCGCTATCAGAAGGTCCCAGCATATGTGTTATTTATGAGTTCAAATGCAGGGAATAGTTAAACTAAAACAACTTTGTTCAGTCGGTGAATACATATTCGCAGAGAGATAAGTTATTTTGCAACGGTGGGGGCTTTCAGACTTCACTCTAAGCTCAGGGTCACAGAGAAGGAAAGGCAAGGGGGCTGAAAGATACCCACAGATTCTAAAATACTTCACCGTTTAATATAGCATATAATAGCTTCAGTAAATAAGAAAGAGAGAATGTCTCAGTCACTCAGCAAACTTTTTCACATAATTTGTCAAAAATAACGCTCATTCACAATCTCATCTCAATAGAATCATGTACTTTATAACATTATAGCACTCACCTCAATGTTTTTCAACTGATGTATGTATGTTTGTCACACTTTTTGTCTGTCCATCTATATGTACTGGTACACCTTTATTGGGGAGGGGACGGGGCAGACTTGAGTGCATGGATCGATGAGAGTTAATGCCCAGTCTTCAGGCTGCGATGAATGTAAAATGTGTGATGCAGATATTGACTGGGGATAAAAGTCCCCCCCCCCCATGCATAAGACTTTACTTGGTTGTGATGTGGAAGTGCAGACTGTAAAGTTTAAATGAAGGTGTGAAGAAAGAAGCAAGTGGCCAGTATCGAGGGGGTGGAGCTAGATGATGTAAAAGTACGTAATGGGTCATCCCTCTCTTGTCCACGAAGGAGGGGGTGAGAATCTTGAGCAGCTAGTAAAAGTTTTTTTTCCACAAATTTGATAAGACATTGCAGACAGGACCAGATTAATAATGAATTTGCTTAAAGGGTATCACATTTCAAATATGGATAGATGTTTGTAGAATATTCTGCCCTGATGTAACTCATGTCTCTGTTATTGGTGCTAACATCTTACAGGCCTTATCTGCATCCATCAAATCTTTTTCAATGTTGTACTACTTTGAACCCGGCTACTCTTTTTCCAATTTAGTACCCTGGTTCAAAGGGGGGGGGGGGAGAAGGCAGAGGTGATCTAGGTATTGCAAATCAGCCATTTTAAAATTTTTTGCAACAAGATTCAATTCTATTTGAAATAGAATATCAGCATGATTGTCTAGCATTGATGCAACAAGAAAATGTAAGTTTTAAAAAGTTACTGAAAGCCTTTGTTAACAATGCATATTTAGAGTTGTTTTTTATAGATGGTACCAGGTTGATTGATGACTCCACACTGGATATGCAGTGGTCACACAACAAGATGTCCTAAAAGCAGAAGCTCTGCCTCCGCATGTCTCAGTACAAGAAGCGGAACTGAAGGCCCTCACTGAGGCGTGTAGAGTGGCAGAAGGTAAGACCGCAAACATTTACACTGATTCCTGGTATGCATTTGGCATAGCTCATGATTTCGGCCCAATTTGGAAGGCCAGACAGTTTTTTACCTCAGCAGGACAGCCAATTAAGAATGGTGCAGCGGTGCAGAGTCTCACGGAGGCCCTACTTCTACCTAACAAAGTGGAAAGCTCACACCAATTCCTACTCCGGAGAAACAAGAGGCAACGCCATCACAGACCACACAGCAAAGGCAGCAGCCCTGAAGCCGTGGAAGAAAAGAAAAATTTGACAATAACTTTGGACTTTGACTAAACTTTGGACATTGACTAAAAACTTTGGACTTTGATAAAAACTTGGACTTTGATATGCTAAAGACTTTACAGTTACAAGCCAGCAAGGAAGAAAAAGACAAATGGACTAAATATGGGAGCAGCAGAAACAGGACGGCGTATGGCAAACAGTCAACAGAACTTGCCTACCACGGTCCCTGTGCCCCATGATGGCCCAACTGACGCACGGAAAGACGCACCTCTCAAAGCAGCAATGATGTCGGCGCTTGAACGAGGACGGGTGGCTCCTGGGTTTCCTGTAGCTGCTGCATTATTTGTCCAATTTTGCATGATCTTTGCCATAAAGCAACAGGGCATAAGTAAAATTTGCCACATAACACTTGCCTAGGCCACTCTACCCATTTCAGGGATTGCAAATTGGCTACACTCAGCTCCCACTTGTTGGGAAGTATGAATATGTGCTTGTTGTTGTTGATGTCTTTGCAGGTTGGAGGCCTACCCTGTTACCAAGGCAAGCAAGTAGGTAACTGCAAGAAGCTCATGAACGAGGTAATCTGCAGATACGGGGTACCAGAAGTGACTGAATTAAACAAAGGTACACACTTCACAGATTAAATAATGCAACACATCATGTCTGCTTGGGTATATTCCAGGCTTTTCACACACTCTACCATCCACAGAGTAGTGGGAAAGTAGATACAAAAGGCAATGAAAAAAACGGGCAAATCTTGAAATGAGTGTCTTTCATTAGTTCTTTCCCAGGAGGGTACATGCCACAGTAGCTGAGTTTGGGGATTGATTTTCTTGTTAATTTTGTCATAGGCCTCTCCAAGGAATTGTCAATAATGCATTCTGCAGTCTCTGCTTTTCTCCCTGGTCCTACAGATGAGTGTCACAATCTGAAACCAGGTGACAGGGTCTATGTGAAAAAGTTTGAGAGAGAAACCCGTTTGAAGGTCCTTACCAGATGTTGCTCACCACCCCAACTGCAGTCAAGCTCGAAGGAAAGCCCACTTTGATCCATACCTCGCACTGCAAAAAGGCCCTGGGTCCCGGAGCACAGAACTCATGATCCTGCATATCCTTTACATGCTATGGGCCGGGGTGGGGACCTGGGCGGACCTGGCTGTCACACGTTCAGGGGCAGGAAAGGAGGGAAAGTGGAACCCCTGCTCCGGAGAATATGAAAGGGAAGTGACATTGTGGTACAATTCCTCTAACACACATATAGTCACATAGACCTTTGACTACTGTACACTAGCCCCCTGTTTGAGGGATCAGAACAAATGATTACAATCAAATGTGCAATATGAAGACTACACTGAGGGTGAGAATCCCACACCGCATCGTACTAAGAGAGAAGTTGATGCTCCAGGTGGTAACTTTGATCCACATGTATACATAGATGCAATAGGGGTGCCAAGGGGGGTGGATGATGAATTTAATTCTAGAGATCAGGTTAAAGCAGGTTTTGAGTCCTTATTAGAGATGAGCGAGCACCCAAATGCTTGGGTGCTCGTTACTCGAGTCAAACTTCCCGCGATGCTCGAGGGGTCGTTTCGAGTAACGAACCCCATTGAAGTCAATGGGTGACTCGAGCATTTTTGTATATCGCCGATGCTCGCTAAGGTTTTCATTTGTGAAAATCTGGGAAATTCAAGAAAGTGATGGAACGACACAGAAACGGATAGGGCAGGCCAGGGGCTACATGTTGGGCTGCATCTCAAGTTCTCAGGTCCCACTATTAAGCCACAATAGCGGCAAGAGTGCCCCCCCTCCCAACAATTTTTACTTCCGAAAAACCCTCATTAGCAAGGCATACCTTAGCTAAGCACCACACTACCTCCAACAAAGCACAATCACTGCCTGCATGACACTCCGCTGCCACTTCTCCTGGGTTACATGCTGCCCAACCCCCCCCGCACGACCCAGTGTCCACAGCGCACACCAAAGTGTCCCTGCGCAGCCTTCAGCTGCCCTCATGCCACACGCTGGCCTCATAGCCACACCACCCTCATGTCTATTTATAAGTGCGTCTGCCATGAGGAGGAACCGCAGGCACACACTGCAGAGGGTTGGCAGGGCCAGGCCCCAGTAACAATTCCAAAGCAGCAGTATAGGTGGAGCACAGTATTAGTTCCATTTCAGTAGTAGTTGCAGTCTAGACAGGCCCCAGTAACATATCACTAGCAGCAGTATAGGGGGAGCACAGTATTAGTTCCATTTCAGTAGTAGTAGCAGTCTGGACAGGTCCCGGTAACATATCACAAGCAGCAGTATAGGGGGAGCACAGTATTAGTTCCATTTCAGTAGTAGTAGCAGTCTGGACAGGCCCCGGTAACTTATCACAAGCAAAAGTATAGGGGGAGCACAGTATTAGTTCCATTTCAGTAGTAGTTGCAGTCTAGACAGGCCCCAGTAACATATCACAAATCACAGTGGTATGAAATATCTATATATTATAGGTTAAAGCCGTCACAGATATAGAATTTAAAAGATAAATTTTATTAGAAATTAATTTAAAAAGTCAAGGCCTACCAACAAAAACAATCACATAAAACATATAGTGACAGGACAGACAATCAACATAGAAGGAGAAGGATCCTAGGGAGGGTAAAGGAAAAGGACGTATAATAACAAATCCCGTATTTCCTTCCCTAAGGTCCTCAAGAGTCACTTTTAATTGATAGGATAGATCTCTATCAAGGTAAGTATTTAGTACTTGAGCTGTTGTATGACTCGCATCCCCTCGAAGTGGAGGCTGTTTTTCAATAAAAGTGTACGTGTGTACGAGTCAGGCAGCCCCTTTATTTATAAGGACTCTTGTAGTTTTTAATATTCAAGTCAGTGTCGTTTGGTGCCTTGTTTACACTGTATCATTTAGTGCATTGTTTATACAATACTCATATTGTTTTTACTCTCATATTGTTTTTTGCTCATTTTTAGCACCGTATTAGTTCCATTTCAGTAGTAGTAGCAGTCTAGACAGGCCCCAGTAACAATTCCAAAGCAGCCGTATAGGGGGAGCACAGTATTAGTTCCATTTCAGTAGTAGTTGCAGTCTAGACAGGCCCCAGTAACATATCACTAGCAGCAGTATAGGGGCGAGCACAGTATTAGTTCCATTTCAGTAGTAGTAGCAGTCTAGACAGGCCCCAGTAACAATTCCAAAGCAGCAGTATAGGGGGAGCACAGTATTAGTTCCATTTCAGTAGTAATTGCAGTCTAGACAGGCCCCAGTAACATATCACTAGCAGCAGCAAAGGGGGATCACAGTATTAGTTCCATTTCAGTAGTAGTAGCAGTCTGGACAGGCCCCAGTAACATATCACTAACAGCAGTATAGGGGGAGCACAGTATTAGTTCCGTTTCAGTAGTAGTAGCAGTCTAGACAGGTCCCAGTAACAATTCCAAAGCAGCAGTATAGGGGGAGCACAGTATTAGTTCCATTTCAGTAGTAGTAGCAGTCTAGACAGGCCCCAGTAACATATCACTAGCAGCAGTATAGGGGGAGCACAGTATTAGTTCCATTTTACTAGTAGTAGCAGTCTGGACAGGCCCCAATAACAAATCACTAGCAGCAGTATAGGGGGAGCACAGTATTAGTTCCATTTCAGTAGTAGTAGCAGTCTAGACAGGCCCCAGTAACATATCACTAGCAGCAGTATAGGGGGAGCACAGTCTTAGTTCCATTTCAGTAATAGTAGCAGTCAAGAGAGGCCCCAGTAACAATTCCGAAGCAGCAGTATAGGGGGAGTACAGTATTAGTTCCATTTCAGGCCACAGTAACATTCCCGTTGCAGTAGTTTAGGGAGATAACAGTCTCTTTCACATTTCAGTAGTTGCAGTATAGACAAGGACCCAGTTACATTAATGTAGCAAAAGTGTAGGCCAACCCCACACACCTTGCTGTACCATGAGTGCAGGCGACGCCCATAAAAATTACTAGGATTACACTGTAGGCGAGGGCCCAAAAAAATTGGTGTACCAACAGTACTAATGTACCTCAGAAAAATTGCCCATGCCCAACCAAGAGGGCAGGTGAAAGCCATTAATCGCTTTGGTTAATGTGGCTTCATTTGTAACTAGGCCTGGAGGCAGCCCAGTTAAAATAAAAATTGGTTCAGGTGGAAGTTTCAACGCTTTAATGAGCCTTGAAACATATAAACATTGTTTACAAAAGTTATATGACTGAGCCTTGTGGGCCTAAGAAAAATTGCCCGTTTGGCGTGATTATGTGAGGTTTCAGGAGGAGGAGCAGGAGGAGGAGAAGGAATATAATACACAGATTGATGAAGCTAAAAGGTCCCCGTTTTTTATGGTGATAGAGAACGATGCTTCCATCCGCGGGTGCAGCCTACGTATTGTTTAGGTACCGCTGCTGTCCGCTGGTGGAGAAGAGAAGTCTGGGGAAATCCAGGCTTTGTTCATCTTTATGAGTGTAAGCCTGTCGGCACTGTCAGTTGACAGGCGGGTACGCTTATCCGTGATGATTTCCCCAGCCGCACTAAACACCCTCTCTGACAAGACGCTAACCGCAGGGCAAGCAAGCACCTCCAGGGCATACAGCGCGAGTTCGGGCCACGTGTCCAGCTTCGACATCCAGTAGTTGTACGGAGCAGAGGCGTCATGGAGGACGGTCGTGCGATCGGCTACGTACTCCCTCACCATCCTTTTACAGTGCTCCCGCCTTGACTGGGGAGCGGTGACAGTCTTGCTGGGAAGCCATAAAGCTGGCAAAGGCCTTGGAGAGTGTTCCCCTGCCTGCGCTGTACATGCTGCCTGATCTCTGTGCCACCCTTGCTACCTGGCCCTCCGAACTGCGCCTTCTGCCACTAGCGCTGTCGGATGGGAATTTTACCATCAGTTTGTCCACCAGGGTCCTGTGGTATAGCATCACTCTCGAACCCCTTTCCTCTTCGGGTATGAGTGTGGAAAGGTTCTCCTTATACCGTGGGTCGAGCAGTGTGTGCACCCAGTAATCCGTAGTGGCAAGAATGCGTGTAACGCGAGGGTCACAAGAACGGCAGCCTAACATGAAGTCAGCCATGTGTGCAAGGGTACCTGTACGCAACACATGGCTGTCCTCACTAGGAAGATCACTTTCAGAAGCGTCTGCCTTTATGCTTTGCAGGGAACTTCTCAAGAGGCATAGCAGAGGAATGGTGACGCTAATGATTGCAGCATCCCCGCTCACCATCTGGGTAGACTCCTCAAAGTTTCCAAGAACCTGGCAGATGTCTGCCAACCAGGCCCACTCTTCTGTAAAGAATTGAGGAGGCTGACTCCCACTACGCCGCCCATGTTGGAGTTGGTATTCCACTATAGCTCTACGCTGCTCATAGAGCCTGGCCAACATGTGGAGCGTAGAGTTCCACCGTGTGGGCACGTCGCACAGCAGTCAGTGCACTGGCAGATTAAACCGATGTTGCAGGGTCCGCAGGGTGGCAGCGTCCGTGTTGGACTTGCGGAAATGTGCGCTGACCCTGCGCACCTTTCCGAGCAGGTCTGACAAGTGTGGGTAGCTTTTCAGAAACCGCTGAACCACCAGATTAAAGACGTGGGCCAGGCATGGCACGTGCGTGAGGCTGCCGAGCTGCAGAGCCGCCACCAGGTTACGGCCGTTGTCACACACGACCATGCCCGGTTGGAGGCTCAGCGGCGAAAGCCAGCGGTCGGTCTGCTCTGTCAGACCCTGCAGCAGTTCGTGGGCCGTGTGCCTCTTCTCTCCTAAGCGGAGTAGTTTCAGCACGGCCTGCTGACGCTTGCCCACCACTGTGCTGACACGCCGCGCGACACCGACTGCTGGCGACGTGCTGCTGCTGTCACATCTTGATTGCGAGACAGAGGTTGCGTAGGAGGAGGAGGGTGGTTTAGTGGAGGAAGCATACACTGCCGCAGATACCAGCACCGAGCTGGTGCCCGCAATTCTGGGGGTGGGTAGGACGTGAGCGGTCCCAGGCTCTGACTCGGTCCCAGCCTCCACTAAATTTACCCAATGTGCCGTCAGGGAGATATAGTGGCCCTGCCCGCCTGTGCTTGTCCACATGTCCGTTGTTAAGTGGACCTTGGCAGTAACCGCGTTGGTGAGGGCACGTACAATGTTGCGGGAGATGTGGTCGTGCAGGGCTGGGACGGCACATCGGGAAAAGTAGTCGCGACTGGGAACCGAGTAGCGCTGGGCCGCCGCCGCCATCATGTTTTTGAAAGCCTCCGTTTCCACAAGCCTATACGGCAGCATCTCCAGGCTGATCAATTTGGCTATGTGCACGTTTAACGCTTGAGCATGCGGGTGCGTGGCGGCATACTTGCGCTTGCGTCAAACAGTTGCGCCAGCGACGGCTGGACACTGCGCTGAGAGACATTGCTGGATGAGGCCGAGGACAGCGGAAGTGAGGGTGTGGGTCCAGGCCGGGAGACAGCCGTGCCTGTGTCCTGAGAGGGGGGTTGGATCTCAGTGGCAGGTTGGGGCACAGGGGGAGAGGCAGTGGTGCAAACCGGAGGCGGTGAACGGCCTTCGTCCCACCTTGTGGGGTGCTTGGCCAACATATGCCTGCACATGCTGGTGGTGGTGAGGCTGGTGATGGTGGCTCCCCGGCTGATCTTGGCGCGACAAACCTTGCACACCACAGTTCGTCGGTCGTCTGCACTCTCAGTGAAAAACTGCCACACCTTTGAGCTCCTCGGCCTCTGCAGGGTGGCATGGCGCGAGGGGGGCGCTTTGGGAAACAGTTGGTGGATTATTCGGTCTGGCCCTGCCTCTACCCCTGGCCACCGCACTGCCTCTTCCAACCTGCCCTGCTGCTGCACTTGCCTCCCCCTCTGAAGACCTGTCCTCAGTAGGCTTAGCAAACCAGGGGGGGGTCAGTCACCTCATCGTCCAGCTGCTCTTCCTCCGAATCCTCTGTGCGCTCCTCCCTCAGACTTACTGCCCTTACTACTACCTCACTGATAGACAACTGTGTCTCATCGTCATCGTCCTCCTCACCCACTGAAAGCTCTTGAGACAGTTGCCGGAAGTCCCCAGCCTCATCCCCCGGACCCCGGGAACTTTCCAAAGGTTGGGCATCGGTCACGACAAACTCCTCCGGTGGGAGAGGAACCATTGCTGCCCAATCTGGGCAGGGGCCCGAGAACAGTTCCTGGGAGTCTGCCTGCTCCTCAGAATGTGTCATTTTCATGGAGTGAGGGGGCTGGGAGGAAGGAGGAGCAGCAGCCAGAAGATTTAGAGTTGCAGCAGTGGACGGCGTAGAAGACTGGGTGGTCGATAGATTGCTGGATACACTTTCTGCCATCCACGACAGGACCTGCTCACACTGCTCATTTTCTAATAAAGATCTACCGCGTGGACCCATTAATTGTGAGATGAATCTGGGGACCCCTGAAACTTGCCTCTCTCCTAATCCCGCAGCAGTCGGCTGCGATACACCTGGACCAGGAGCTCGGCCTGTGCCCACACCCTGACTTGGGCCTCCGCGTCCTCGTCCTCATCCACGTCCTCTAGGCCTACCCCTCAGCATGGTGTATTACGAGTAGAGCAGAAACAGAACCCTGTAATTAATTGTGCCGCTTATTGGCCTGTTGTTGGAGGCTGACTTCGCTTACGGAACGCACAGCAGAGCCAGGAAACAATTATGCGCAAGCCTGTAGTCAGACCTAGGTGCGTATGACTGAGCTGCTGGAATTCACAGGGCAGAACCAGTCAAGTGTCCAAAGGCCAGTGGTAGGCCTTAAGTATTTTGCTTCAATTTTTTAAAATGGTGAGGTGAAAAACCAGACAGACACCGTATGCAGCGTATATATGTATACTCTTTCCCTCTGGCGGGATGACGGCGATCATGTAACGGACACAGCAGAGCCAGGAAACAATTATGCGCCAGGCTGGGTATTAATGAGCGACTACTACCCCCAGCACACACGCAGTAAACTGAAGACTGTCACAGGCAGGCCAAATATAGTATTTTTTTACAATTTTGGGGAAAAAGCCCACTGCCTGTGATATAGCCTGTATATGGATTTCCCTGTTGGAGGATGACTGTGGTTATTGAAAGCACAGTGCAGCCAGAAAAAATTATGCGCAAGGCTGGGTATTAATGAGCGACTAGTACGCCCAGCACACACGCAGTAAACTGAAGACGGTCACAGGCAGGCCAAATATAGTATTTTTTTACAATTTTTGGGAAAAAGCCCACTGCCTGTGATATAGCCTGTATATGGATTTCCCTGTTGAAAGATGACTGTGGTTATTGAAAGCACAGTGCAGCCAGAAAAAATTATGCGCAAGGCTGCAGTAACACCTAGCTGGGTAATAGTTAGCGACTACTACCCCCAGCAGACACGCAGTAAACTGAACACGGTCACAGGCAGCCCAAAGATTATTTTTTACAATTTTTTGACAAAAGCCCACTGCCTATATAGACAGTATATCTCTTTCCCTGTACCACTGTCCCTGCCTCAGCAGTACTGCCCCTATACTCTGTAAAATAACTGCAGACTGAGGACCCTATGGTCTGCACGCCCAATATACCAAAAAAAAAAAAAAAAATTGTGCAAAACTGCTAAAAGCAGCCTCAACAGTACTGCACACGGTCAGATGTGGCCCTAAGAAGGACCGTTGGGGTTCTTGAAGAAGAAAATAACAGCCTAAGACTGTCCCTATAGCAGCTACAGCAGGACGGCACTTTCCCTAATGTCTCTCAGCGTGCATCTGTGGCGAGCCGTGGGCGGGGCAGATTTAAATACTCGGGTGTCACCTGATCTCCCCAGCCACTCACTGCAGGGGGGTGGGATAGGGCTGGAACTTCCCAGGAGGAAGTTGTAATGCCTTCCCTGTGTTTCTATTGGCCAGAAAAGCGCGCAAATTTCTCAGGGAAGGAAATGTAATGGAGTAGAGTACTGCGTGGTGCTCGTCTCAAGTAACGAGCATCTCGAACACCCTAATACTCGAACGAGTATCAAGCTCGGACGATTACGCTCGCTCATCTCTAGTCCTTATTTGCTATTGTCACTGTTAGATATAATTCATCCAATCTACATTATTATTATAATACGCAGAGGTTTGTAAACTACACCAGAGATGCTTTGCAAGGGTTAGTTGACCAGTTAGGGCCCACTGCATCCATGGCGTTCCAAAATAGAGTGGCCCTGGATATGATTTTAGCAGAAAGAGGTGGAGTATGTGACTTCCTGTACGTGCATTATCCCTTTGATCAAAAGGAGTATGAGTAAGGGACTGGACAACCAACATTTCCCTTGTTTAAAAAAGATGAAGAGCCAGTTCCGATAATGCCAACCACGTACGTTACCAGAAGAATGGAGAAATGTACTAGTACTGCGCCTGCCCCGATCTCCTAAGATGGATTGTCAGTGGACTTCCCATTTGCCTAGGGATAGGGCAGAAGACCTTAGGTTCCAGCGAGGGCGCTCTCTGAGGGGTGTTAACTTGTACAGATAGAGGGTATGGAGGGCCGGAAATGAGCCCAGGGAATCCATGGCCTCCTTCTGAGGTGAGGTAGGGATCCCCCCTCCTAGGAGTAAGGCGTTACGGGCAGTGGGGAAACCCTGACGCAAGGGAGAGGCGACCGAGGAAGAGTGCAAAGACTGGTGCTTGAACTCTATATTAAGTTTTTAGGGGGGTTTGTGGGGGTATATGTATATATTGCCATATGTTTTTTTATGCTTTTATACCTGTATGCAAGTTCTATTCAATGCTAAAATGAGAAAAACTTAATATGTCACCTTACATCAGATATTCCAAAGGTTTGCAAGGCTGAGAGAGATGTGTCCAGAAATTCAGAGATGATACAGAACCAGACACGAAGGCCGCATGCTTGGCTGTTTTCCCAGATGCGCCGTATCAAGATAACGACTGTTTAACTACGTATATGACTATCACTGCCTCAGGCGGAAATGCGGACTTCACATATATGGTTATGCGGTGAATTTGAGCCAATGAGACCATTACCCATTCCTAGTGATGTGACCAAAGGGTATAAGACCCCATGTAATCTGTAATAAAGTGCACAGTTATGTCCCCGTGTGAGGAACTATACCAGACCTCTGTGTGTGGTGTCTCTTCTTTACCGCCGGCAGCGGGGCATTGGGGTGGGCCTGATTGGTGCCGTACGCAGAATTTCCCTGACAGATGGAGTTATCGGAAGCAGTCCGTAAGAGAGATGGAGTTATCGGAAGCAGTCCGTAAGAGAGATGGAGGTATCGGGAGCAGTCCGTAAGAGAGATGGAGGTATCGAGAGCAGTCCGTAAGAGAGATGGAGGTATCGAGAGCAGTCCGTAAGAGAGATGGGGTTATCGAGAGCAGTCCGTAAGAGAGATGGGGTTATCGAGAGCAGTCCGTAAGAGAGATGGGGTTATCGAGAGCAGTCCGTAAGAGAGATGGGGTTATCGAGAGCAGTCCGTAAGAGAGATGGGGTTATCGAGAGCAGTCCGTAAGAGAGATGGAGGTATCGAGAGCAGTCCGTAAGAGAGATGGAGGTATCGAGAGCAGTCCGTAAGAGAGATGGAGGTATCGAGAGCAGTCCGTAAGAGAGATGGAGGTATCGAGAGCAGTCCGTAAGAGAGATGGAGGTATCGAGAGCAGTCCGTAAGAGAGATGGAGGTATCGAGAGCAGTCCGTAAGAGAGATGGAGTTATCGAGAGCAGTCCGTAAGAGAGATGGAGTTATCGAGAGCAGTCCGTAAGAGAGATGGGGTTATCGAGAGCAGTCCGTAAGAGAGATGGGGTTATCGAGAGCAGACCGTAAGAGAGATGGGGTTATCGAGAGCAGTCCGTAAGAGAGATGGAGTTATCGAGAGCAGTCCGTAAGAGAGATGGAGGTATCGAGAGCAGTCCGTAAGAGAGAAGGAGGTATCGAGAGCAGTCCGTAAGAGAGATGGAGGTATCGAGAGCAGTCCGTAAGAGAGATGGAGGTATCGAGAGCAGTCCGTAAGAGAGATGGAGGTATCGAGAGCAGTCCGTAAGAGAGATGGAGGTATCGAGAGCACTGCCTCAGGCAGAAATGCGGACTTCACATATATGGTTATGCGGTGAATTTGAGCCAATGAGACCATTACCCATTCCTAGTGATGTGACCAAAGGGTATAAGACCCCATGTAATCTGTAATAAAGTGCACAGTTATGTCCCCGTGTGAGGAACTATACCAGACCTCTGTGTGTGGTGTCTCTTCTTTACCGCCGGCAGCGGGGCATTGGGGTGGGCCTGATTGGTGCCGTACGCAGAATTTCCCTGACAGATGGAGTTATCGGAAGCAGTCCGTAAGAGAGATGGAGTTATCGGAAGCAGTCCGTAAGAGAAATGGAGGTATCGGGAGCAGTCCGTAAGAGAGATGGAGGTATCGAGAGCAGTCCGTAAGAGAGATGGAGGTATCGAGAGCAGTCCGTAAGAGAGATGGGGTTATCGAGAGCAGTCCGTAAGAGAGATGGGGTTATCGAGAGCAGTCCGTAAGAGAGATGGGGTTATCGAGAGCAGTCCGTAAGAGAGATGGGGTTATCGAGAGCAGTCCGTAAGAGAGATGGGGTTATCGAGAGCAGTCCGTAAGAGAGATGGAGTTATCGAGAGCAGTCCGTAAGAGAGATGGAGGTATCGAGAGCAGTCCGTAAGAGAGATGGAGGTATCGAGAGCAGTCCGTAAGAGAGATGGAGGTATCGAGAGCAGTCCGTAAGAGAGATGGAGGTATCGAGAGCAGTCCGTAAGAGAGATGGAGGTATCGAGAGCAGTCCGTAAGAGAGATGGAGGTATCGAGAGCAGTCCGTAAGAGAGATGGAGGTATCGAGAGCAGTCCGTAAGAGAGATGGAGTTATCGAGAGCAGTCCGTAAGAGAGATGGAGTTATCGAGAGCAGTCCGTAAGAGAGATGGGGTTATCGAGAGCAGTCCGTAAGAGAGATGGGGTTATCGAGAGCAGTCAGTAAGAGAGATGGGGTTATCGAGAGCAGTCCGTAAGAGAGATGGAGTTATCGAGAGCAGTCCGTAAGAGAGATGGAGGTATAGAGAGCAGTCCGTAAGAGAGATGGAGGTATCGAGAGCAGTCCGTAAGAGAGATGGAGGTATCGAGAGCAGTCCGTAAGAGAGATGGAGGTATCGAGAGCAGTCCGTAAGAGAGATGGAGGTATCGAGAGCAGTCCGTAAGAGAGATGGAGGTATCGAGAGCAGTCCGTAAGAGAGATGGAGGTATCGAGAGCAGTCCGTAAGAGAGATGGAGTTATCGAGAGCAGTCCGTAGGAGGGATGGAGTTATCGAGAGCAGTCCGTAAGAGAGATGGAGTTATCGAGAGCAGTCCGTAAGAGAGATGGAGTTATCGAGAGCAGTCCGAAAGAGAGATGGAGTTATCGAGAGCAGTCCGTAAGAGAGATGGAGTTATCGAGAGCAGTCCGTAAGAGAGATGGAGTTATCGAGAGCAGTCCGTAAGAGAGATGGAGTTATCGAGAGCAGTCCGTAAGAGAGATGGAGGTATCGAGAGCAGTCCGTAAGAGAGATGGAGGTATCGAGAGCAGTCCGTAAGAGAGATGGAGGTATCGAGAGCAGTCCGTAAGACAGATGGAGGTATCGAGAGCAGTCCGTAAGAGAGATGGAGGTATCGAGAGCAGTCCGTAAGAGAGATGGAGGTATCGAGAGCAGTCCGTAAGAGAGATGGAGGTATCGAGAGCAGTTCGTAAGAGAGATGAGGTTATCGAGAGCAGTCCGTAAGAGAGATGGGGTTATCGAGAGCAGTCCGTAAGAGAGATGGGGTTATCGAGAGCAGTCCGTAAGAGAGATGGGGTTATCGAGAGCAGTCCGTAAGAGAGATGGAGGTATCGAGAGCAGTCCGTAATAGAGATGGAGGTATCGAGAGCAGTCCGTAAGAGAGATGTAGGTATCGAGAGCGGTCCGTAAGAGAGATGGAGGTATAGAGAGCGGTCCGTAAGAGAGATGGAGGTATCCAGAGCGGTCCGTAATAGAGATGGAGGTATAGAGAGCGGTCCGTAAGAGAGATGGAGGTATAGAGAGCAGTCCGTAAGAGAGATGGAGGTATCGAGAGCGGTCCGTAAGAGAGATGGAGGTATCGAGAGCGGTCCGTAATAGAGATGGAGGTATCGAGAGCGGTCCGTAAGAGAGATGGAGGTATAGAGAGCGGTCCGTAAGAGAGATGGAGGTATAGAGAGCGGTCCGTAAGAGAGATGGAGGTATAGAGAGCGGTCCGTAAGAGAGATGGAGGTATAGAGAGCGGTCCGTAAGAGAGATGGAGGTATAGAGAGCAGTCCGTAAGAGAGATGGAGGTATCGAGAGCAGTCCGTAAGAGAGATGGAGGTATCGAGAGCAGTCCGTAAGAGAGATGGAGGTATCGAGAGCAGTCCGTAAGAGAGATGGAGGTATCGAGAGCAGTCCGTAAGAGAGATGGAGGTATCGAGAGCAGTCCGTAAGAGAGATGGAGGTATCGAGAGCAGTCCGTAAGAGAGATGGAGTTATCGAGAGCAGTCCGTAGGAGGGATGGAGTTATCGAGAGCAGTCCGTAAGAGAGATGGAGTTATCGAGAGCAGTCCGTAAGAGAGATGGAGTTATCGAGAGCAGTCCGAAAGAGAGATGGAGTTATCGAGAGCAGTCCGTAAGAGAGATGGAGTTATCGAGAGCAGTCCGTAAGAGAGATGGAGTTATCGAGAGCAGTCCGTAAGAGAGATGGAGTTATCGAGAGCAGTCCGTAAGAGAGATGGAGGTATCGAGAGCAGTCCGTAAGAGAGATGGAGGTATCGAGAGCAGTCCGTAAGAGAGATGGAGGTATCGAGAGCAGTCCGTAAGACAGATGGATGTATCGAGAGCAGTCCGTAAGAGAGATGGAGGTATCGAGAGCAGTCCGTAAGAGAGATGGAGTTATCAAGAGCAGTCCGTAAGAGAGATGGAGTTATCGAGAGCAGTCCGTAAGAGAGATGGAGGTATCGAGAGCAGTCCGTAAGAGAGATGGAGGTATCGAGAGCAGTCCGTAAGAGAGATGGAGGTATCGAGAGCAGTCCGTAAGAGAGATGGAGGTATCGAGAGCAGTTCGTAAGAGAGATGAGGTTATCGAGAGCAGTCCGTAAGAGAGATGGGGTTATCGAGAGCAGTCCGTAAGAGAGATGGGGTTATCGAGAGCAGTCCGTAAGAGAGATGGGGTTATCGAGAGCAGTCCGTAAGAGAGATGGAGGTATCGAGAGCAGTCCGTAATAGAGATGGAGGTATCGAGAGCAGTCCGTAAGAGAGATGTAGGTATCGAGAGCGGTCCGTAAGAGAGATGGAGGTATAGAGAGCGGTCCGTAAGAGAGATGGAGGTATCGAGAGCGGTCCGTAAGAGAGATGGAGGTATAGAGAGCGGTCCGTAAGAGAGATGGAGGTATAGAGAGCAGTCCGTAAGAGAGATGGAGGTATCGAGAGCGGTCCGTAAGAGAGATGGAGGTATCGAGAGCGGTCCGTAATAGAGATGGAGGTATCGAGAGCGGTCCGTAAGAGAGATGGAGGTATAGAGAGCGGTCCGTAAGAGAGATGGAGGTATAGAGAGCGGTCCGTAAGAGAGATGGAGGTATAGAGAGCGGTCCGTAAGAGAGATGGAGGTATAGAGAGCGGTCCGTAAGAGAGATGGAGGTATAGAGAGCGGTCCGTAAGAGAGATGGAGGTATCGAGAGCAGTCCGTAAGAGAGATGGAGTTATCGAGAGCAGTCCGTAAGAGAGATGGAGGTATCGAGAGCAGTCCGTAAGAGAGATGGAGGTATCGAGAGCAGTCCGTAAGAGAGATGGAGGTATCGAGAGCAGTCCGTAAGAGAGATGGAGGTATCGAGAGCAGTCCGTAAGAGAGATGGGGTTATCGAGAGCAGTCCGTAAGAGAGATGGGGTTATCGAGAGCAGTCCGTAAGAGAGATGGGGTTATCGAGAGCAGTCCGTAAGAGAGATGGGGTTATCGAGAGCAGTCCGTAAGAGAGATGGGGTTATCGAGAGCAGTCCGTAAGAGAGATGGAGTTATCGAGAGCAGTCCGTAAGAGAGATGGAGGTATCGAGAGCAGTCCGTAAGAGAGATGGAGGTATCGAGAGCAGTCCGTAAGAGAGATGGAGGTATCGAGAGCAGTCCGTAAGAGAGATGGAGGTATCGAAAGCAGTCCGTAAGAGAGATGGAGGTATAGAGAGCGGTCCGTAAGAGAGATGGAGGTATAGAGAGCGGTCCGTAAGAGAGATGGAGGTATCGAGAGCAGTCCGTAAGAGAGATGGAGGTATCGAGAGCAGTCCGTAAGAGAGATGGAGGTATCGAGAGGAGTCCGTAAGAGAGATGGCGTTATCGAGAGCAGTCCGTAAGAGAGATGGCGTTATCGAGAGCAGTCCGTAAGAGAGATGGAGGTATCGAGAGCAGTCTGTAAGAGAGATGGAGTTATCGAGAGCAGTCCGTAAGAGAGATGGAGTTATCGAGCGCAGTCCGTAAGAGAGATGGAGTTATCGAGAGCAGTCCGTAAGAGAGATGGAGGTATAGAGAGCAGTCCGTAAGAGAGATGGAGGTATAGAGAGCAGTCCGTAAGAGAGATGGAGGTATAGAGAGCAGTCCGTAAGAGAGATGGAGTTATCGAGAGCAGTCCGTAAGAGAGATGGAGGTATAGGGAGCAGTCCGTAAGAGAGATGGAGGTATCGAGAGCAGTCCGTAAGAGAGATGGAGGTATCGAAAGCAGTCCGTAAGAGAGATGGAGGTATAGAGAGCGGTCCGTAAGAGAGATGGAGGTATAGAGAGCGGTCCGTAAGAGAGATGGAGGTATCGAGAGCAGTCCGTAAGAGAGATGGAGGTATCAAGAGCAGTCCGTAAGAGAGATGGAGGTATCGAGAGGAGTCCGTAAGAGAGATGGAGGTATCAAGAGCAGTCCGTAAGAGAGATGGAGGTATCGAGAGGAGTCCGTAAGAGAGATGGAGTTATCGAGAGCAGTCCGTAAGAGAGATGGAGTTATCGAGAGCAGTCCGTAAGAGAGATGGAGTTATCGAGAGCAGTCCGTAAGAGAGATGGAGTTATCGAGAGCAGTCCGTAAGAGAGATGGAGGTGTCGAGAGCAGTCCGTAAGAGAGATGGAGGTATCGAGTGCAGTCCGTAAGAGAGATGGAGGTATCGAGAGCAGTCCGTAAGAGAGATGGAGGTATCGAGAGCAGTCCGTAAGAGAGATGGAGGTATCGAGAGCAGTCCGTAAGAGAGATGGAGGTATCGAGAGCAGTCCGTAAGAGAGATGGAGGTATCGAGAGCAGTTCGTAAGAGAGATGGAGTTATCGAGAGCAGTCCGTAAGAGAGATGGAGGTATCGAGAGCAGTCCGTAAGAGAGATGGAGGTATCGAGAGCAGTCCGTAAGAGAGATGGAGGTATCGAGAGCAGTCCGTAAGAGAGATGGAGGTATCGAGAGCAGTCCGTAAGAGAGATGGAGGTATCGAGAGCGGTCCGTAAGAGAGATGGAGGTATCGAGAGCAGTCCGTAAGAGAGATGGGGTTATCGAGAGCGGTCCGTAAGAGAGATGGGGTTATCGAGAGCAGTCCGTAAGAGAGATGGGGTTATCGAGAGCAGTCCGTAAGAGAGATGGGGTTATCGAGAGCAGTCCGTAAGAGAGATGGAGTTATCGAGAGCAGTCCGTAAGAGAGATGGAGTTATCGAGAGCAGTCCGTAAGAGAGATGGAGGTATCGAGAGCAGTCCGTAAGAGAGATGGAGGTATCGAGAGCGGTCCGTAAGAGAGATGGAGGTATCGAGAGCGGTCCGTAAGAGAGATGGAGGTATCGAGAGCGGTCCGTAAGAGAGATGGAGGTATAGAGAGCGGTCCGTAAGAGAGATGGAGGTATAGAGAGCGGTCCGTAAGAGAGATGGAGGTATAGAGAGCAGTCCGTAAGAGAGATGGAGGTATCGAGAGCAGTCCGTAAGAGAGATAGAGGTATCGAGAGCAGTCCGTAAGAGAGATGGAGGTATCGAGAGCGGTCCGTAAGAGAGATGGAGGTATAGAGAGCGGTCCGTAAGAGAGATGGAGGTATAGAGAGCGGTCCGTAAGAGAGATGGAGGTATAGAGAGCGGTCCGTAAGAGAGATGGAGGTATAGAGAGCGGTCCGTAAGAGAGATGGAGGTATCGAGAGCAGTCTGTAAGAGAGATGGAGTTATCGAGAGCAGTCCGTAAGAGAGATGGAGTTATCGAGCGCAGTCCGTAAGAGAGATGGAGTTATCGAGAGCAGTCCGTAAGAGAGATGGAGGTATAGAGAGCAGTCCGTAAGAGAGATGGAGGTATAGAGAGCAGTCCGTAAGAGAGATGGAGGTATAGAGAGCAGTCTGTAAGAGAGATGGAGTTATCGAGAGCAGTCCGTAAGAGAGATGGAGGTATAGGGAGCAGTCCGTAAGAGAGGTGGAGGTATAGAGAGCAGTCCGTAAGAGAGATGGAGGTATAGGGAGCAGTGTGTAAGAGAGATGGAGTTATCGAGAGCAGTGTGTAAGAGAGATGGAGTTATTGAGAGCAGTGTGTAAGAGAGATGGAGTTATCGAGAGCAGTGTGTAAGAGAGATGGAGTTATCGAGAGCAGTGTGTAAGAGAGATGGAGTTATCGAGAGCAGTGTCTAAGAGAGATGGAGTTATCGAGAGCAGTGTCTAAGAGAGATGGAGTTATCGAGAGCAGTGTGTAAGAGAGATGGAGTTATCGAGAGCAGTGTCTAAGAGAGATGGAGTTATCGAGAGCAGTGTCTAAGAGAGATGGAGTTATCGAGAGCAGTGTCTAAGAGAGATGGAGTTATCGAGAGCAGTCTGTAAGAGAGATGGAGTTATCGAGAGCAGTCTGTAAGAGAGATGGAGGTATAAAGAGCAGTCTGTAAGAGAGATGGAGGTATAGAGAGCAGTCTAAGAGAGATGGAGATATAGGGAGCAGTCTGTAAGAGAGATGGAGATATAGGGAGCAGTCTGTAAGAGAGATGGAGATATAGGGAGCATTCTGTAAGAGAGATGGAGATATAGGGAGCAGTCTGTAAGAGAGATGGAGGTATCGGGAGCAGTCTATAAGACATTCCCCCTTTTAAATTGTGGACAATATCCCACTATACTGATGAGAATTGATGATAAATTAACGTATAATCAGAAGTCCTGTATCACGGGGGCAGACTAAGTCCAAAATTCAATTGTCAACTCACTGGTTGGACTGGCAGACTAATAGTATATATACAAATAAATAAAATGTAACTTTTATTGAATAATTTAAAAACAATCTATGAACAAACAAACATATTTATATGATATCTGCATAATACAAACTCGTGAAAATTAGTCTCAAAATAGGGATGAGTTCTGTATATGTCACGAAATATAAGGTCAGTACTGGTTATATAACCTAACTCGATAGTTAGGGAAATCTCAGTTTTAATACTATTGCAAAAATACCACCAGTGTTTCAAATAAAGTCAAGTCATGACCTCTGTTCTGATCAAAATGTTGTTAATTGTTTAATAACACAAAATAACACCAATTTTTCAAAGGAAGTATGTCATCCCTATTCTACTTATGATTGTTCAACTGTTCCATAGCTAAGTCCAATCCCATGCCACCTCTGTGACAATATTGGCCCAAAAGGGGACTCAGATGCCAGTACTTCTACCGATCTCCACAATTCAGCAACGCATTCTAAAACCAAAGATTGGTTTGAAGCAGGAGGTGTCGCAAAGGTAGCCACCACAGGTATACAGTGACCTTGTGAAAGTCTCATTAAATCAGTCCCGCTTCCTTTGATTTCTCCAATCCAGTATCTCGGATAACTGTGGTAACACGAGAGATAATACATGGCGACCAGCGCTGACCCCCTGGGATGCGTGCGTCTATCAGACCCTCTGAAAAAAATTTGTTTTTACATAGCCTTTTGGCCCCCAGAAAAATTGGCAGTTCAGCGTACTGACATGCTGGTTTAGGAGGAGGATGATAAAAGAGGGATAGACCAAGCTACTTCTCCCCTTTTTTGGGGTGATAGAGGGGGCATGGTTCTCCTGTTCCAGCTGAAAGAATCTTTATGTTCCGCTGCTTTTCACCGGTGGAAGAGAAGTCTGGGGAAATCCAGGCTTTGTTCGTCTTAATGAGCATAAGCCTGTCGGCACTGTCGGTTGACACGCTTATCCGTCTGCAGCATCTGGACCTTTGAACACCTAGCCCTCAACACAGAGCCTTGCCGCGAGGAGGTGCTGTGGGGAACAGTTGAGGCTATTTGCTTTGGCCCTGCTTCTCCCTCTGGCCACCACACTAGCTCTTCCAACCTGTTCTCGTGCTGCACTTGCCTCCCCCTCTGAAGCCCTGTCTTCGGTTGGCTTAGCAACCCAGGTGGGGTTAGTCACCTCATCGTCCAGCTGCTCTTCCTCTAAATCCTCTGTCTGCTCCTCCATCAGACTTACTGCCCTAACAACAACCTCACTGACAGACAACTGTGTCTCATCATTATCTTCCACAAAAAGCTCTTGAGACACTACTTCGAAGTCTCCACCGCCATCGCCCTAAGTCTGTGAAAGGTCCACATTTTGTGCATCAGTCACGACAAACTCCTCACGTGACTACTGAACCGTTTTTTCAAACTCAGAGCAGGGACCTGAGAACTGTTCTTTGGAGTATGCCTGTTCAGAATCTCTCCTTTTCCTGGAGTGATCAGGCTGGCAGGAAGGAGGAGAAGTGTGAGGATTCAGAGGTGCAGTCCCTTGGCTGGCATAAGTGGACTGCGTGCAAGACTGGGTGTTGCATAAATTACTGGACGCTTTATCTGCTATTCACGTCAGCACCTGATCGCACAGTTGTGCTTGCAATAATTGTCTACCACGCGGACCTGCAGGCACTGTTTCACCCTGCCCAGGACCTCGGCCTCTGTCCACACCCTCATTCGGACACCCACGTCCTCGACCCTTACCCCTGGTCTTCATCATGTTGAATAAAGCACTTGGAGTAAATGCTACACAAAATGCTAGTTATTTTGCGTACGCTTATAGGTCAAAATAGACACAAGAAACAGTGTATACTGTTGTTAGATAGTGGAGATTCACAGCCCCCAGACACTGGTATATAGAGTACGCTTTCGGCTAGGCACAGAACAATTTTTCTAGTGTGTATACTGTTAGATACCGCCGATTCACAGCCCCCAGAGACTGTTATGTAGAGTACTCTCTCAGCAGGGCCAGAAAAAATTTAAACAGTGTATACTGTTAGGTAGCGCAAATTCACAGCCCCCAAAGACTGGTATATAGAGTACACTTTGAGCAGGCCCAGAAAAATTTTAAACAGTGTATACTGATGTTTGATAGCATAGATTCACAGCACCAACACACGGTTATATAGCGTACGCTTTGAGACCCCAAAAAACTTTTAAAAAAAAGAGAAATAATAGCAGTTTTGTTACTTCCTATGTACTCTGTGTAGACCACTAGCAGTACACTGCATAAAACCGGTAACAGTGGGCAGAATACAGCCGGGATGCTTGAAAAAAAATTTGTGCGCACTACTGGTCCCAGCCAGCCAAAATGCTGATGCACACAATGAGAGGAGGAGTAGTCCTAGAAAGGACTGTTGGGTTCTTGTAGTCAGGATCCCTGCCTAACCGCAACATAATCCCTACATTAATGCTTTACCTATTGCAGCAGCTCTATCTCTGAGCTCATGCAGCATGCGTCTGAGGCGAGCCGCGGGTGACCATAGCTTTAATACTCGTCAGTCGCCTGATCAGCGCAGCCAGTCACTGCTGTAGACGTGCACAGGGTTGGCACGTCACAGCAGGAAGTGGTAAAGCCTTCCTTGTATGTTTAGTGGCTACAAAATGGCGTTAAAAATGCGGGGATGGGACAAAAAATTTTCGAGCACCGCGTGGTGCTCGCTCGAGTAATAAGCACCATCGTGTATGCTACTACTTGAACGAGCATCAAGCTCAGACGAGCATGCTCGCTCATCTCTAATTATTAATAATAATAAACTGTAAATTAATATACATACATTAAATCCGTTCTGGTATACATATCCATGGGTATTCTGGCGTTTAGTTGCATAATAGAGATGAGCGAGCACCCAAATGCTCGGGTTTGCGTTATTCGAGTCGAGCTTTTCGTAAAATTCGAGAGCTCTACTCGAGTAACGAATTCCATTGACTGCAATGGGAGACTCAAGCATTTTTGTATGTGGAACGCTGGGTTCCAAGCTTTTTTTTTTTTTTTCTTGGTTCGTCCGTCCATGTGTCTGTCTGTCTCTCTCTTCCACTTCCTGCCAGACCAAAAACAGGCACGTCACAGTGGGGAGGAGCCTAAAGCTGGGGCGGGGTCGAACACGATTTGATGCTCATTCGAGTAACGAGCACCATCGAGTACGCTAATACTCGAACGAGCATGAAGCTCCTCAGGGTACGTTCGCTCAACTCTATTGCATAATCCAAAGGACTTCCTGTTTATAAAGCACTTTTAAAATTTATTTTCTGTCTCCTATTATCAGTTACAACTTTTATTCCGTACCACCAAAAAGTCGATGTTATTCTTATATACTTCCACGAAGTGTTTTACAGCTCCTGAATGTCCCGATAAAAATTTTTTCTTACCCCTGATATGCCATGTAATCCTCGTTCTTACTTTTCGTGAGGTACATCCCACGTACTGAATGTTGCAACTAGTGCACTCAATTATGTAGATCACATTAACTGAATTGCAGTGTATGAAACTTTCAATTTTATACTGTTTTTCATTTTTCTTTTTGGAGAAAGTGTCTTTTTTATAGTTAAGTTGCAAACACTGCATCTTGTGTTGTCACTAGAGATGAGCGAGCACACTCGTCCGAGCATTAGGGTACTCGAGATGCTCGTTACTCGAGACGAGCACCACGCGGTACTCAAGTCAATAGCATTTCCTTCCCCTCATGTTTAACGCCATTTTCTAGCCAATACACATGTGGGGAAGGCATTACCACTTCCTCCTGTGACATGCCAGCCCTATCCCACCCCCCAGCAGTGAGTGGCTGACGAGATCAAGTGACCGCCCAGTACTTAAAGTGGTCCCGCCCGCGGCTCGCCTCAGACACACGCTGGCAGAGGTTAGGGAAAGTACTGCTGCTCATTCAGGGATAGTGTTAGTAGTAGTAGTGCACCATTTTTTTTTTCTTCTCGGGCTGTGCAGGCCATTTCATCTATAGCGTTCTCAGTCTGCAGTATACTATACAGAGTTTAGGGAAAGAGCTGCTGCTGATATAGGGAAAGTGTTACAGTAAGATCCTGTCTTCAAAAACCCCAAAGCTCCTTCGCTGGGCTACATCTGACCGTGTGCATTTTAGTTGTGGCCTGCTGGGAGTAGTAGTGCATCCAGTAATAGCGTTCTCAGGCTGCAGTGCTGTACAACCAGCTCTCACCAAGAAAATGCACTCAAATAATTCCTAGCCTGCTGCGAACGACTTCATTTATACTGTTCTCTGTCTGCAGTGAATTAGACACAGAGTGTTGGGACACAGCCTCTTTTATAGGGAAAGTTCTATACACTATGCAGTCCAAATCCTCCGTGCAAAAACCCCAAAGCTCCTTCGTTGGGCTACATCTGACCGTGTGCATTTTAGTTGTGGCCTGCTGGGAGTAGTAGTGCATCCATTTTTGTATTACGCATGTAGGCCTGTTCCCAGCCTTTCAGTAATAGTTTTTTTCAGGCTGCAGTGCCGTACAACCAGCTCTCACCGTGAAACTGCACTCAAACATCTCCTAGCCTACTGCAAACGACTTCAGTTATACCATTCTGTGTCTGCAGTGCATTAGACAGAGGGCTCACCACTAAACAGTACTGTAATATTTCCTGGGCCACTGCAAAGTATTTCAGCTCTGCCTCTGTGCAGAGCGTCTCACAATACCCTTTCCTTGGTGGGGTTGAGATAGCCGCAGTTACCAGCACTATCCACAGGCTTTAGAGTCTTCTCCCACTCCACGCAGCCTCTATTATCTACAAGTCTCTGCGAGCAGAAAATTACCCCTAAGTATCATAGTAACATAGTATGTAAGGCCGAATGAAGACATTGTCCATCTAGTCCAGCCTGTCTATCCTACTGTGTTGATCCAGAGGAAGGCAAAAAACCCCAAGGCCAGAAGCCAATTAGCCCTTTTGGGGGAAAAATTACTTCCCGACTCCCTAATGGCAATCAGACTGTTCCCTGGATCAACCCCTAATAGTTCCTACTTGCCTATATACCAGGATTAACACTTAACCTAATATTTATATCTTGTAATATCCTTCTCCAGAAAGACATCAAGTCCCCTTTTAAACTCCTCTATGGATTTTGCCATCACCAGTTCCTCCGGTAGAGAGTTCCACAGTCTAACTGCTCTTACAGTAAAGAACCCCTTTCTGTGTTGGTGATGAAACCTACTTTCCTCTAATCGTAGCGGATGTCCTCTTGTTACCGTCGTGGTCCTGGGTGTAAACAGATCGCAGGAGAGATCCATGTGTTGTCCCCTCATGTACTTATACATGGTTATTTGGTCGCCTCTTAACCTTCTTTTTTCTAGAGTAAATAGTCCCAATATTGATAACCTCTCGGGGTATTCCAGTCCCGTCATTCCATGTATTAGTTTAGTTGCCCTTCTTTGAACCCCCTCAAGCACTGTGACATCTTTCCTGAGCACCGGTGTCCAGAATTGTACGCAGTATTCCATGTGAGGTCTGACAAGTGCCTTATATAATGGAAGGATAATGTTCTTGTCCCTCGCCCCTATACCTCTTTTAATGCACCCCAAGACTTTATTTGCCTTTGCAGCAGCTGACTGGCATTGGTTACTCCAGTTTAGTCTATTATCCACTAATACCCCCAGATCCTTTTCCATATCACTTTTCCCTAGTGGTACCCCATTAAGTGAATATTTGTGACATCCGTTCCTCCTGCCCATGTGCATAGTCTTACATTTTTCAACATTGAACTTCATTTGCCATTTTTCTGCCCAAGCCCCCAGCTTGTCCAGGTCCGTTTGTAGCCGTACATTGTCCTCCGTTGCATTAATTATATTGTATAATTTTGTGTCATCTGCAAATATTGATATTTTGCTGTGCAGCCCCTCTATCAGGTCATTGATAAATATGTTGAACAGAGTGGGGCCTAATACTGAACCCTGTGGCACCCCGCTAGCGACTGTGGTCCAATCAGAGTAAGAACCCTTTATTACCACCCTCTGCTTTCTATCGTTGAGCCAATTTTTTACCCACTTACACACGTTTTCGCCCAGTCCAAGCTGCCTCATTTTGTATATTAGCCTATTATGTGGCACGGTGTCAAAGGCTTTAGAGAAGTCCAGATATACAAGATCAATAGATTCTCCCTGGTCCAGCTTAGAGCTTACTTCATCGTAGAAGTAAACTGATCAGATTTGTCTGACATGAGCGACCCTTCATGAATTCATGCTGGTGAGGAGTTATTCCCTTAATCTCCTTGAGGTACTCATCGATGGCGTCTCCCAGAATCCCCTCGAAAATTTTTCCCGTCCTGAAGTGAGACTTACTGGCCTGTAGTTACCAGGCTCACTTTTGCTCCCTTTTTTGTAAATTGGAATCACGTTGGCAATGCGCCAATCCAATGGTACTACACCGGTCTTGATAGTGTCTAGAAATATTAGGTATAGCGGCCTAGCTATCTCGTCACTTAGTTCCTTTAGTATCCTTGGGTGTAATCCATCTGGGCCCGGTGATTTATCAATTTTAGTTTTCTTTAGACGCTTCCGCACCTCCTCCTGCGTTAGGTATGAGATATTTTGTGAGGGGTTCGTTTTATTCACCTGCATCTCGTGTGGCATTTCCTTTTCTTTGGTGAACACACTTGAGAAGAAACTGTTTAGTAGATTTGCTTTCCCTTCGTCATCATCAATGATTTCTCCTGCATTGTTTTTTAAAGGGCCAGCACTCTCCCTGCAAATCCTTTTGCTGTTTATGTAGCTGAAAAATAGCTTCGGGTTGTTTCTGCTCTCTTTTGCGATCAGTCTTTCCGCCTCCTCCTTGGCAGTTTTGATCGTATCTTTGCATATTTTGTTTTTTTCCCTGCATGATTTTAGCGCTTCTTCGCTGCCTTGTTGCTTTAGTAGTTTGAACGCTTTCTTTTTTTCGTTTATTGCCCCTCGTACCGTCTTGTCGAGCCACATTGGTTTCCTTTTAGCTGAGTTTCTTTTATTTTTAAAGGGAATGAACTGCTCACATGAGGTGATTAGGATCCTTTTGAACTTTTCCCATTTTTCCTCCGTACTGATATTTTTGAGGATGTTGTCCCAATTAATGTTACCGATAGTAGTTCTAAGCTCATCAAATTTTGCTTTACTAAAGTTTAGTTTCTTTGCCACTCCCTGATAAGGCTTCCTATTGATTGACAGCTGGAAGTTGATTATATTGTGGTCGCTGTTCCCCAAGTGCCCCTCAACCTGCACCCCCTTTATACGTTCCGGTTTGTTAGTTAGTACTAGGTCCAGAATGGCCCTCCCTCTTGTTGGTTCCTGCACAAGTTGGTTCAGGTAATTGTCTTTAATTACTCTCAAGAACTTATCACCCCTGTGAGATTTGCAGGTTTCGTTCTCCCATGTTATATCTGGGTAATTAAAGTCCCCCATGATAATTACTTCGTTTCGTTTTGACACCTTCTATCTGCCTTAGTAGTAAGTCTTCAGTTTCTTCTGTTGCTTTTGGTGGTCGATAGAAGACCGCTATCAGGATTTTGTTATTTTTTCCTCCCTGTATTTCTACCCACAGAGATTCCACCTGTTTGTCTCCTACCCCTATATCCTCCTGTAGCCTCGGCTTCAAGTTCGATTTGACGTACAGACATACCCCTCCCCCTTTCTGGTTTCTTCGGTCTCTTCTGAAGAGATTGTACCCCTGCAAATTCACCGCCCAATTGCACTTATCATCAAGCCATGTTTCAGTAATTCCGACTATATCATAGCTTTCATCAGTCATTCTCGCTTCAAGCTCACCCACTTTACCGATCAGACTTCGTGCATTCGTGGTCATACAATTTATATCATTTTTTTTGTTTTTTAAATTTGTTTTGTTGCTATTCGTACTTATGGCTGATCTATCAGTTCTAACTGTACTAACCCCACCCCCTGCTCGTCCCCCATTCCCTTTGCTTGGACCCGGATCGCTAATTACACTGGCTACCCCACTATTTCTCATTTTACCCTCCCCCCCAGTCCCTAGTTTAAACACTCCTCCAGCCTTCTAGCCATCTTTTCCCCCAGCACAGCTGCACCCTCCCCATTAAGATGCAGCCCGTCCCTACGGTAGAGCCTGTAGCCGACCGCAAAGTCAGCCCAGTTCTCCAGGAACCCAAATCCCTCCTTCTTACACCAACTCCGGAGCCACTTGTTTACCTCCCTAAGATCCTGCTGCCTTTCTAGTGTGGCTTTAGGTATAGGTAGTATTTCCGAGAAAACTACCCTGGAGGTCCTTGCCCTGAGCTTGGACCCTAAGTCCCTGAAATCATTTTTGAGGGCCCTCCATTGACCTCTAACTTGTTCATTGGTGCCAACGTGCACCATGACTGCTGGATCCTCACCAGCCCCTCCCAGTAATCTGTCAATCCGATCCGCGATGTGTCGAACTCGAGCGCCAGGAAGACAACACACCGTTCAACGATCCCGGTCTTTATGGCAGATTGCCCTCTCTGTCCCCCTAATAATTGAGTCCCCCACCACTAGAACCTGTCTAGCCTGCCCTGCGCTCCCCGTCCCCGTCTCACTGGAGCAGTCATCCCCCTGGCGTTCAGAGGGCGTGTCGTGCTGCAGCGGTGCTGGCTCTGTAATGGCATCCCCCTCATCTGCCAATCTTGCAAATTTGTTGGGTTGTGCCAGTTCAGGACTAGCCTCCCTGGTTCTCTTCCCTCTATCCCTCCTTCTTTCTGTCACCCAGCTTCTTGCCTGCTCCCCCTGCTCTTCCGTACTACCATCCGCCCCTGCCTCTACCCCAGCGAGTGCCTGCTCAGTGAGCACCAAACTCCTTTCCATGATGTCAATGGCTCTCAGTGTTGCCAGTTGCCCATTTAGATCCAGGATTTGGGCTTCTAAATGTGCGACGTGCATGCATCTTGCGCAACAGTATGCACCCTCGATCGGCTGATCAAGGACCGCATACATTGCACAAGTAGCACACTGGATGGCATTGCCAGGCATGGAGCTCATCCTAATGGGGATCTACAATTTACTTGTGGAAGTAGTGAAGATAGACTTGTTCACACTCCGCTCACACGCTGCCGCAACCGCTGACCCGCTGCCGCAACCGCTGACCCACTGCCGCAACCGCTGACCCGCTGCCGCAACCGCTGACCCGCTGTCGCAACCGCTGACCCGCTGCCGCAACCCCTCACCCGCTGCCGCAACCCCTCACCCGCTGCTACCTCTGTGCAACCACTCACACGCTGCCGCTCTCGCGCAACCTCTTACCCGCTGACACTTATGCGCAACCAGTCAAAAAAAAAAAAAAGACAGCGGGTTACTTTTTTCAAGTCACAGCATAGAGCCTCTGCTATCTACAAGTCTCTGTGTGCGGTTAATTAAGCCTAGGGGACAGCAGAGTGCATAACGAAGCTGTGGGGGGCTGGGGGGGGGGAGAGTCAAGGAGTAGGAAAGGAAGCAACCAAGGAGGGGTGGTACAGCAAGCAGGAAATAGAAAGGGAGGAAGAGGAGGAGCTCAGTGCTCTGAAGAAAGAAGAAGGGAGAATACGCACCCGGACAGGTCAGCTATCAAGAGGGAAGATGGAGCAACTTATGCGGCAGATTAAAGAAGCAGTGGCCAGCCAGGGTCCCCAGTGCCTCATGAAGATGGCCGAAGAGTTTGGATCTGCAGCGGCAACGGAGGGGAGAGCGGAAGGCGATCCACAGCGGCACAGAACCCCCGGAAGACTGCAGAGAAGAAGGCACCCGCGAGCCAGATTGAGCCCCAGTCCGACGGTGTAGAAAGGAGGACGGACCAACAGCCCGTGAGCAGCGAGGGCGGGCGGGAGCGGAGTGGCGCGGTCGCAGCGCCCGGCGGACGCAGCCAGTCGGAGGGATTGCAGGAGTGGCGACGAAGTGGGCTCGGAAGCCGGTGGGTTACTCGCCAGGAGAGGCGTGGCGGTTCAGAGGACGGGTAAGTCCGGCACGGGTGGGGAAAATCCCGCGGCTGTCCAGAGGGGTATCAGAAGGGAGAAGGAGCACGCTCCACATGTCTCTCTCAGTAGGCGGAGGGATCCACAGGCTGGAAGTAGTTCCGGCAAGAGGCCTGCACTTCGCAAGGAGACCAGCCGGGGCTATGGGAGCGAGTCCCTGTTCAGCCCGGAGGACAACAGCGGAGGAGAGAGAGAGCAGGTTAGATGTGGTGCCAGAAAGAGGGGGGAGAGGCAGTTAGCAAGGGGGGTTTATCGGGGGAGCAGCAGAGTAGAGGAGCAGGACAGGGAGTCTAGCGGTGGCAGCCTAGCACCAGCAGGGGGCGGAGTTAGTGTTTTAGCAACAGACCCTTTGCCTTTGGCTAGCAGTGCAGGGGATGGCCAGCGAATTTTCGCTCCAAGCCAGGTAGGAGCGGGCGCTACATATGGAGCAGTCAGCGGCTCGCGGAGCGATCGACGCGAACGGTGCATAAGCGAGCGCTCACCAGAGAGCTCAGCAGCGGAGCACACAAATTTGCCTTGCTTAGAGGGGTATGCAGCAGGGCAAAGCAGGCCACATTCAGCGATAACACGCAGGCGCTCAGGCAGTGCGGATCAGGGTAGGTGAGCCAGAAAAGCGCGTGCTTCCACAAGCTCATCTTCACCGGTGTCTACAGAAAGCAATGGTCAGAGGGGGAGGTCCCTTTTATCAGGCAAGCAGGGGAGGTCAGAAGCGGTGGTTGGAAGTTCTAGGCGTCGCAGCCGGGAGTTGGGCGCCCAGGCTCCGCGATATTTTTCATCTCTTTCACCGGATTCTTCCGCAGACAATAGAGATTCTGCCCGCAGCATTAGGCACAGCATGGCATCTTCGGCCGTTAGGGCTTCGAGAGCATGGAACCAGAGGAGCCGTGGTGTCACCCACGAACTGGTTTTAGAATGACACGCGGTGCAGAGGCGAGATCGTCAACCAGCGCTACCCGGCCCGAGCTTCCCCTTGGCAGGGCCAGAGGGTAATAAGGCGGGTGAGTCATCCTATAGCAAAGTTTGGGATGTTTCTTTATCCAGAAGTGATAAAAGTAATGAGGATTTTATGGTAGCGCTTAAGGCGCTGGTAAATCGTTTTGATATGGGAAAAGGGCTAACAGTGTCCTATGCTCATCCGGGGGGCCTAGGCTCGCCTGTGGTTGGTGGTTTTTCTCACGCACCCGGGAGCTTGCCTAGAGAGGCGAGTGGAAGGGGCGACGAGTTGTGCAGTGATGGTTTAAAATTCGCAGATTCTTTGTTCTGCGGGGTAGCCCCTTTGGGAGTGGGCTTGGCAGAGGATGTGATTGAGAAAATTAGGAACGGATTATACGTGGATATATGGTCACTGCTGTCGGTGGAACATATTTCGGTGGACAAAGGATGTTTTTCGGAACGGACAAAAAAGCGAAGGTGGCCAAAATTTTGGGTAATTAGCTACAGGCGTTTTTAACTTTTGCTCACGTGGTATGTCAACAAAGTCCTCAAAAAGGCCCGGAGTTATTTGTATATATAAATACTATCCACGGTACGTATAAACTACACAGCGGGTTTGCGTGGTGGCGGTACGACGAGGATTTTAGGCGTTGTATCTCAGGTTTGAAAAATATAAGTTGGGCTACCAAGGCGATGCATGTCTGGATCCACCTTATCCTGGCTCAGAAACCGGCTAAGCCATTCTTTCAGGGAACCACCACAGGTGCTAGTGTACAACAGGCGCCTGTGGCCCCAAAGCCTTCCGGTTCCTGTTGGGCCTTCAACGAGGGCCACTGTCGATTCTATGCCTCGTGCAAATTTCGACACGAGTGCTCAGTCTGTGGAGGATCGCACACAGCGGTACGTTGTTTTAGAGGTCAGCGGCCACACCAGGGGTCTCTGGCTCAGGAACGAACCCCAGTGAACGTCAGGTACCAGGAGCGGTGGCTCGACAGATACCACAAGAAGCAGGAGGCAAGACTGCTTAGATCAGGTTTTGCCGAGGGTTTCCTGATTCCGCATACCCCAGGTTGTTCGCTCATGCTCAGCGGTAATTTAAAATCAGCTAGAGACAACAAAGATTTAGTGATGGAGAAGTTATTGAAAGAAGTTGTGCTGGGTCAGATGGCGGGCGCATTTCAGGAGTCCCCATTCAGAAATTTGTGGGTTTCTCCTTTGGGACTGGTCCCGAAGAAGGAATCGGGCAAGTTTCGACTTATCCATCACTCGTCTTTTCTGGTGGGAGACTCGGTCAACGACGGAATTTCGAAAGAGCAATCGGCCATGTCGTACGCATCTTTCGATAGGGCCGTTTCTCTAGTCCGACAGGCGGGAGCTGGCGCTCTGTTAGCTAAGGCTGATATTGAATCGGCTTACCCCCCTTGCTCCCAGTGCACCCTGATTGTTTCCACCTATTAGGGTGCAAAATGGATGGTTGTTACTTCATAGATAAGTGCTTACCGATGGGCTGCTCGATTTCGTGTTACTATTTTGAGGTGTTCAGTTCTTTTCTGGAATGGATGCTTAGATGCGAAACGGGCATCGCATCAGTTTTACACTACCTTGATGATTTCCTGTTCGTCGGGCCTCCAAACTCGGAAGTATGCGGGTTTTTATTAGCATCTTTTCAGAGGCTGATGAAAAAAACAGGCATTCTGCTATCAGCAGAGAAAACGGTGGGCCCGGCGCCATGACTTGTGTTCTTAGGCATCGAGATCGATGCCGAAAACATGGTTTACCGGAAGATAAAACCGCGTGTTTGCGGCAAACGGTAGAGACAGTTAGTAGTTCGCGTGAAGTTACTCTGCATCAAATGCAGGTGCTGCTGGGACTGCTGAATTTTGCATGTCGGGTCATCCCCCTGGGACGTGCGTTTTCGAGACGTTTGTTCTTAGCAACAAAAGGGACAAGGGAGCCGCATCATTTTGTCAGGGTGACAAAAAAAATGCGGGCGGACCTGCACATCTGGAAGGTTTTTCTCGAAACTTTCAATGGGCAGGTCATTTGCCAGCAGGAAGAAGTCGGCAATGAAGAGCTTTGCCTGTTTTCGGGTGCGTCCGGATCGTGGGGTTTTGGCGTTATTTTCGGGAACAATTGGTGCAGCGCCCCATGGCCAAAGGCTTGGGTCGAGAAGGGATGGACAAAAAACATTGCATTGATCGAAATTTTTCCTCTCATGGTCGCCATAGAGTTATGGGGCCCGGTCTTGGCTGACAGAAGCATCTGTTTTTGGTCTGATAACCAGACGGTGGTGAGAGCGGTCAATAGGCAGTCATCCTCCTCTGAGTTGGTGCTGGCGGCACTACGCCATTTGGTGCTACGATGTTTGCAACATAATAAGTTTAAAGCGAGCCATGTCCCAGGATATTTGAATAACACGGCTGACGCTCTTTCTCAATTCCAGATGAAGAATTTCAGGGAGCTGCACCCAACTGCGGACGTTGAGGGAGTATGTTGCCCTGCTTTCTTGTGGGAGATAATAGAAAGGAGCTCCTAGATTTGGTTCGGAAGTCGGTAACGGAATCTACCTGGAAGCGGTACAATGTCATTTGGAAGGGATGGCTCGCGGCCGCGGGGGGTGTTTTTCTGGAAGCAGAACGGGCAGAGTAGTAATGTTAGATACTTTAGCGGCCCTGCGCGAAAAAGGAGCGTCGGCGGATGCGGCCAAAAAACACGTATCGGCTATTGCGTTTTTGTTGCGCCTCCACTGTAACAGCGACGTCACCAAGGATTTTGTTTGTGGACAAATTTTAAAAGGTTGGAAGAAAGAGAAGTTATCTCGGGACGGTAGACGCCCGATCACTTTCGCACTGCTCTGCACGATGCTGAATGTTATGGGATCAGTTTGCGTAGATGAGGCGGAGACGGCGCTTTTTAGAGCGGCCTTTTCGCAGGCCTTTTTTGCAGCCTTGCGACTTGGGGAATTGGTTTCGGCGAGCAAACGGCGGGAACGACGACATTAAGATCTGCATTCGCAAGTCAAACACTGATGTGTGCGGCGCAGGCGAATGGCTCCGGATCAGAGCACTGGGGACAGCTTGGTGCCCAGTAGTTTTGATAAAAAGTTTTATGGTGCAACACAGGGGCCCATTGTTGTTACACGCGTCGGGCTCTCCGTTGACCAGGTACCAGTTTTCGGCGGTAATGCGTGAGTGTTTAAAAAAGTTGGGTTTCACGCCGAGTGAATTTGGCTCTCATTCTTTTAGAATCGGAGCCGCCACGTCGGCCTTCGTTTGTGGTTTGCAGAGTGAAGAAGTCAAGAAGGTGGGCCAATGGAAGTCCGAGGCATACAGGTCATACGTAAGACCAGATTTGAGGGTGCTGTAAAATAATAGTTTAAGATTGGTTGATGTTCGGGGTCGTTTTCTTTTCCCCTTTTGGTTTTGTTTAACAGGTTCAAATTGGCCAGTGTGGGTGGTTGGCCATTCATACGTCTTTTGGGCAGAGAAGAGGGCCAGGTCCAGGCCGATGGGCACACATTTGGGCCAAAAAGATGTAAGCGTACAATGGCATGGCATAAGAGGCATGCAATGGACCAGGCTGCTCCATGAAGTGTTGCAAGTCAGCAGATGGTCTTCGGACAAAGTGATATTGGTGATCCATGCAGGTGGAAACGATCTGGGCAAAGTAAAAGTCGGAGAGTTGATAGCGCTAATGAAAGAAGACATGTCGTTTTTTAACAGGGTTATTTTAGTCTGGTCAGACATTGTGGCAAGGAGGTTTTGGAGAGAAGCGAGAGACACGGAAGCGATAGAGAGAGTGAGAAGGAGCGTAAATTTTAAAATGTCAAAGTTTGTCCAGTCGATAGGGGGTGTAGCAATCAGGCACTGGGAGTTGGAGAAGAGAGAGAAAGGGATGTTTAGAAGTGACCGTGTACATCTTAGTGACATAGGCACCGATACGTTCTTGTCAGGATTGCAGGATGGGGTGGAGGAGGCGTTGTTGCTGGCATGTGGGGGGCGGAGTGCAGCATAGGGATATGCTGCATCCTTCGTGGCGGTATTCTGGGCTTTCCATGCCAGCGATGGATGGAAGGGCTTTTCAGGCCCATTATGGGGCTTTCTTACACCTTGTTTTTTCATTGTGGTTATACATTTTCAGCAAAGCTGTTTTAAGTGGCATGGAAAAGGATAAGTGGACATTTTACAATTTTGTTAAAAGAAATATTTAAATAAAGCTGTGCCCTACCCACATATTAAAAGCCAGCAATTTGTTTGGTATTCTCATTTATATTGGGGAGCAGGGTTTAGCAGAGATGCGAGTTCTCCCAGTCTAGGGGACAGCAGAGTGCATAATGAAGCTGTGGGGGACTGGGGGGCGGGGAGAGTCAAGGAGTAGGAAAGGAAGCGACCAAGGAGGGGTGGTACAGCAAGCAGGAAATAGAAAGGGAGGATGAGGAGGAGCTCAGTGCTCTGAAGAAAGAAGAAGGGAGAAGACACCCACCCACCCGCCCTCTATGACGAGGGGGAGGGGAGATATATGTTGAAGTGGAGGTCAAGTCAGTTATGGAAGTTGTCACAGCTTGTAGTTGGCGGTATTCTGGGCTTTCCATGCCAGCAAAGGATGGAAAAGATTTTCAGGCCCATCATGGGGCTTTCTTACGCCTTGTTTTTTCGTTGTGGTTATACATTTTCAGCAAAGCCGTTTTAAGTGGCATGGAAAGGAATAAGTGGACATTTTACAATTTTGTTAAAAGAAATATTTAAATAAAGCTGTGGCCTACCCACATATTAAAAGCCAGCAATTTGTTCGGTATTCTCATTTATATTGGGGAGCAGGGTTTAGCAGAGGTGCGAGTCCCCCCAGTCACAGTTGTCAGTGCTGTACAGTGGGGTAATTTATTTGGGCCCTGCTCTATTCTTAATCCGCCATGATGAGGAGTAGGGGTAAGGGTTGAGGATGTGGACGTCCAAGTGAGGGTGTGGGCACAGGCCGAGTTCCTGCTCGTGGTGAATCGCAGCTGGCTGCTGCGGGATTAGGAGAGAGGCAAGTTTCTCAGGTCCCCAGCTTCATATCACAATTTACGGGTCTGCGTGGTAGACCTTTATTGCAAACAGAGCACTGTGAGCAGGTCCTCTCATGGATGGCAGAAAATGCGTCCAGCAATGTATCGACCACCCAGTCTTCTCTGCAGTCCACTACTCCCGGCCTAGAGACTGCAACTCTGAATCCTCTGGCAGCTGCTCCTCCTTCCTCCCAGCCTCCTCACTCCATGAAAATGACATATTCTGATGAGCAGGCAGACTCCCAGGAACTGTTCTCAGGTCCCTGCCATGAGTGGGAAAAACTGGTTCCTCTCTCACCTGAGGAGTTTGTCATGACCGATGCCCAACCTTTGGAAAGTTCCCGGGGTCCGGGTAATGAGGCTGGGAACTTCCAGCAACTGTCTCAAGAGCTTTTTGTGGGTGAGGATGATGATGAGACACAGTTGTCTATCAGTGAGGTAGTAGTAAGGGCAGTAAGTCCGAAGGAGGAGCACACAAAGGAGTCGGAGGAAGAGCAGCTGGACGATGAGGTGACTGACCCCACCTGGTTTGCTAAGCCAACTGAGGACAGGGCTTCAGAGGGGGAGGCAAGTGCAGCAGCAGGACAGGTTGGAAGAGGCAGTGGAGTGGCCAGGGGTAGAGGCAGGGCCTGAGCGAAGAATCCCCCAACTGTTTCTTAAAGCACCCCCTCGTGGCAAGCCTCCATGCAAAGGGCTAGGTATTCAAAGGTGTGGATGTTTTTTGGTGAGAGCGCGGATGACCAACGAACAGTGGTGTGTAACCTTTGTCGCACCAAGATCAGCCGGGGAGCCACCACTACCAGCCTCACCACCACCAGCATGCACAGGCATATGATGGCTAAGCACGTCCCAAGGTGGGACGAAGGCCATTCACCGCCTCCGGGTCACACCACTGCCTCTTCCCGTGCCCCAACCTGCCACACAGATCCAATCCCCCTCCCAGGACACAGGCACGAGCGCCTCCCACCCTGCACCCACACCCTCACCTTCAGCATCCTCCACTCCATCCAGCAATGTCTCTCAGCGCAGCGTTCAGCTGTCGCTAACACAAGTGTTGGAGTGAAAGCGCAAATACTCCACCACACAACCCGCACGCACAAGCTTTAAACGTGCACATTGTCAAATTAATCAGCCTGAAGATGCCGTACAGGCTTGTGGAAACGGAGGCTTTCAAAAACATGATGGGGGTGGCGGTCCCACGCTACTCGGTACCTAGTCGCCACTATTTTTCCAGCCCTACACCAGCACATCTCCCGCAACATAAATCGTGCCCTCAGCAACGCGGTTACTGGGAAAGTCCACTTAACCACGGACATGTGGACAAGTACTGGTGAGCAGGGCCACTATATCTCACTGACGGCACATTGGGTGAGTTTGGTGGAGACTGGGACCGAGTCAGAGCCTGGGACCGCTCACGTCCTACCCACACCCAGAATAGCGGGTCCTGCCTCAGTGCTGGTATCTGCAGAGTTTTATGCCACCTCCTCCAAACCTTCCCCTCCTCCGCCACCTCTACCTCTCAATTAAGAAGTGTGAGCACATCGCCAGCAGTCACTAGCGTGCAGCGCGGCAGCACAGCGGTGGGCAAGCATCAGCAAGACGTGCTGAAACTAATCAGCTTAGGTGACAAGAGGCACACGGCCCCTGAGCTGTTGCAGGGTCTGACAGAGCAGACCGACCTCTGGCTTTCGCCACTGAGCCTCCAACCAGGCATGGTCGTGTGTGACAACGGCCGTAACCTGGTGGCGGCTCTGCAGCTCGGCAGCCTCACACACGTGCCATGCCTGGCCCACGTCTTCAGTCTGGTGGTTCAGCGGTTTCTGAAAAACTACCCCCATTTGTCTGACCTGCTCGGCAAGGTGCGCCCCGTCTGCGCATATTTCCGCAAGTCCACCATGGACGCTGCCACCCTGTGGAACCTGCAACATCGGTTTCAGCTGCCAGAGCACCGACTGCTGTGTGACGTGCCCACACGCTTAAATTCTATGCTGCAAATGTTGGCCAGGCTGTATGAGCAGCGTAGAGCAATAGTGGAATACCAGCTGCAACATGGGCGGCGTAGTGGTGAATCAGCCTCCCCAATTCTTTACTGAGGAGTGGGCCTGGATGGCAGATATCTGCCAGGTCCTCGGAAACTTTGAGGAGTCTACCCAGATGGTGAGTGGCGATGCTGCAATAATTAGTGTTACCATCCCCCTGCTTTGCCTGCTGAGAAGTTCACTGCAAAACATAAAGGCTGACGCTTTGCGGTTGGAACAGGAGACGGGGATGACAGTATGTCGCTTGATAGCCAGACTACCCTCATGTCTATAGCTCAGCGCGTTTTGGAGGAGGAGGAGGGAGAGTAGCAGCAGGAGGAGGGGGAAGAGACAGCTGGGCACACTGCAGAGGGTACCCATGCTGCTTGCCTCTCATCTGTTCATCGTGTATGGGCTGAGGAGGAGGAGGATCCTGAAAGTCATCTTCCTAGTGAGGACAGCGATGTGTTGTGTACTGGTACCCTGGCACACATGGCTGACTTCATGTTAGGCTGCCGTTCTTGTGACCCTTGTGTTAGACGCATTCTGGCCTACACGGATTACTGGTTGTACACCCTTCTCGACCCACGGTATAAGGAGAACCTTTCCACTCTCATTCCCGAGAGAGGCACGGGGATCAGGCAGCATGTCCATCGCAGGCAGGGGAACAGTCTCCAAGGCATTTGCCAGCTTTATGGCTCACCAGCAAGATCAGGTCACCACTCCCCAGTCAAGGCTGAGTCGAAGGGAGCACTGAAAAAAGATGGTGAGGGAGTACGTAACCGATCGTACCACCGTCCTCTGTGATGTCTCTGCTCCATACAACTATTGGGTGTCAAAGCTGGACACGTGGCACGAACTTGCGCTGTACGCCCTGGAGGTGCTGGCCTGCCCTGCCGCTAGCGTCTTGTCAGAGAGGGTGTTTAGTGCAGCTGTGGGAATCATCACGGATAAGCGTACCCGCCTGTCAACTGCCAGTGCCGACATGCTTACACTCATAAAGATGAACAAAGGCTAGATTTCCCCAGACCTCTCTTCTCCACCGGCAGAGAGCAGTGGAACCTAATGATTCTTTTCGCTGCAACCAGAGAAAAAAGCATTCTCTATCACCGGAAAAAAAGGGGGAATCAGCTTTATCAATCACTCTCAGATATTATTATTCCTTCTCCTTCTACTCCTCCTTCTCCTAAAACAGCATGGCATGATGCTGAACTGCCAATTTTTCTGTGGCCCAAAAGGCTCTGTTTATAATTTTTTTTTTAATTTTTCAAAGTTTCGAAAGTATTGATACTTTAACAGAAACCAATTTTTTTCACAGGGCTGCCTCCAGGCTCTGTTACAAATTAAGCAACAGCGAGCTATATATATCTTGAATGTTTATGGGTTTCACCTGCCCTCGCGGTTGAGCAATTTTTCCGTGGTACTCTTGCACTCTTGGTACACCAATTTTTCTAGCCCTCGCCTATACTGTTATCTACCTGCGCCTACACTCATGGTATACCAATGTTACAGGGGTCTGCCTATACTCTTGCTACAGGAATGTTACAGGGGTCTGCCTATACTTTTGCGACTGAAATGTTACTGGGGCCCACCTATACTTTTGCTACAGAAATGTTACTGGGGTTTGCCTATACTTCTGCTACAGAAATGCTACTGGGGTCTGCCTATATTTTTGCTACAGGAATGTTACAGGGGTCTGCCTATACTTTTGCTACAGAAATGTTACTGGGGTCTGCCTATACCTTTGCTACAGGAATGTTACTGGGGTTTGCCTATACTGTGGGTGCACAAAGACTTCCCATCGCGGTGTTTTATCTATCTGTCACAAATACACTGACTGACTAGAGCAGAAATGTGGTCCAAGGACGAAGTTCTTGGTGGGATAAAACTCTGCCATGTTTGGGCCCTCTGATTTCTTCCTGTGTAATACCATCTTTGTGCACCGACAGCATAGGCAAGCCCAAGGAACTCAAAGACTTTCCATTGCGGTGTTGAGCTATCTAACACCTACACAGAATGAATTGTGCGGGGATACATGGTTTTCCCATTGCTGTGTAACTCGTGGCACCTTGGGTCACGCAAGGTGGAGGCTGGAACTGAGCCTGACCCAGGGCCCGCTCACATACTTCCCACACAGACTACTGCGAGTCCTACCTCGGTCATGGTTTCTTGGCCTTGTTATGCCACCTCCTCCTCCTGCTTGGGGTCAGGGGATCAGCACTGGGCAACATGTATTTTCTCTCGTGTTACCACAATTATCTGAGACACTGGTTTGGCCAAAACAAAAGGAGCATTACTGATTTAATGAGACGTTTACAGGTGTACTAGCATCGCAGTCCGCTTTATGCCCATGATTGCTGAGGGTGTGGGCAGAGGACGAAGTCCTGGGGGAAATGCAACTGCGCCGGGTTTGGCCCGTGGAACTTCTTCCTGGTTCATGTAGTCTTTGGCGCGATGAAAGCAACTGTAACTGATTTAATGAGACGTTCACAGCTGTACTAGCATCGGAGTCCGCTTTATGCCAACGATTGCTAAGGGTGCGTGAAAAGGCCGAGGCCCTCGGCGGAGTGAAAGTCTGCCATGTTTGGGCACTGTAATTGCTTCATGTTTAATACTTTCCTTGGTTTTCATGGGCTCGCCTATGCTGTGGATTCCCAAAGATTTCCCATTGCAGTGTTTTAGGTATCTGGCACAAATACACTAAATGACTTGGGTAGGACACAGACGACTTTCCTAGCGTGGTGTTCAGCTATCTGATACCTACACAGAATGAATTGTGTGGGGACACATGGATTTTCCATAGCTATGTAACTCATGTGACCTTGGGTCACACAAGATGGAGGCTGGGACCGAGCCTGACCCAGGGCCCGCTCACGTGCTTCCCACACAGAGTATTGTGGGTCCTACCTCGGTCATGGTTTCTCGGGCTTATTATGCCACCTCCTCCTCCTGATTGGGGTCTGGGGATCTGCGTTGGTCGGCATGTATTATCTCTCGTGCTACAAATTACCCCAGTTATCCGAGATACAGGATTGAAGTATTCACAGGAAGCGTTAGTGATTTCATGAGACTTTTACAGGGTCACTGTATACCTATGGTCGTTACTTTTGCATCACCTCCTGCTTCAAACTAATCTTTAGTGTTAGTATGTGCTGCTGCATTGTGGAGATGTGTAGAAGTGCTGGCACCTGAGTCCCCTTTGTGCCCACGTTTGCGGCTCCTAACAATTTTGTGACGGAGGTGTCACGGGATTGCAATGATGATCGTACATCAATCTATCATCAATTCTCAACACATTGTGGGCTATTGCTCACACTTTCAGAAGAGGGTCACGCCAACCCTCTGCAGTGTGTGACTTCGGTTCCTCCTCATCGCAGACACACTTAGAAGTAGACATGAGGGTGGTGTAGCTATGAAGCGAGCGTGGGGCATGAGGGCAGCTGAACGCTGTGCAGGGAAACCTTTGTGTGCGCTGTGGACGGAGGGTCGTGCGGGGGGTTGGACAGCATGTAACCCAGGAGAAGAGGCAGCGGTGTCACCCACAGGCAGTGATTGTCCTTGGTTGCAGGTAGTGTGGTGCTTAGCTAAGGTGTGCCTTGCTAATGAGGGTTTGTCCGAAGTAAAAATTGTTAGGGGGGTGAGGCCAGACTCTTGCCCCCATTTAGGGTTAATAGTAGGACCAGGGAGCCTCAGATGCAGCCATGCATGCTGCCCCTGCCCTTCCCTATCTGTTTCTGTGGTGTTTCCATGACTTTCTGATGTTTTCCAGTGTTCCACAAGTCATGACCTATGCGGAGCATCAGTCCCATACAAAAATGCTCGAGTCGCCCATTGACTTCAATGGGGTTCGTTACTCGAAACGAACCCTCGAGCATCGCGGAAAGTTCGACTCGAGCAACGAGCACCCGAGCATTTTGGTGCTTGCTCATCTCTAGTTGTCACACTTAAAGAAACCCGTCTATTTGAGCCATTGGGTTTTTGAATTTTTTTTAATAAACATGCTAGGGGAACGCATATTTCTCAAACTTTTCCTTCTTCTGGCAAAAAATGATACTCCTTCCTTCAAAGTTTCGCATAAATCATTATTTTGTTTTAGTAAAACAATTGTTTGATACTATAAAACTCATCATTGAATGGAGTGGAAATTACCAACTTTCCTTTTGTTGTATTTTTTATTTTTGTTAGAGTCACCCAAATTCTCTCTAGAATACTTATTGATTTTGCTACAGGCTCTATTCAATGTGGATCGTTTATAACCCCGTTTGGATAATCTCCCACAGATTCTTCATAACCCCAAATGTCTCTTCTGAAGAACATGCTCTTTTTGTTCTAACTAACCCCCCAAACAGGATAGAGTCTAAAGTGTATGGAGAATGACTGCTATTAGCATGTAGAATGGTGTTACCTGTAGAGGATTTTCTGTGTAATTTTGTACATATTGTTTCAGTTTTTACATCTCCATACAGTACGAGGTCCAAGAGGGATACCTCGTTTTCATGGAAAGAACATGTAAATTTTAGTTTGTACTCATTGTTATTAATGTACTCATCAAATTTGTGTACCATACTAGAAATTACATCCTCCTCTGCATCTCTCTTGTTCCAAATAACAAAAATATATGAGCCTTGTGTGGCGCAGAGTCTAAGCTCTCGCTCACAACCTGAAGGCTGCAAGTTCAAACCCCAAATGGTTCAGGTAGCTGTCTCAAGGTCGACTCAGCCGTCCATCCTTCTGAGATCACTAAAATGAAACAATCTGTATGATAAACTCTTTTAATTCCAAAGAATAATTACTGTAGTTAATCAAATGATGTTTAACTATTGAGTGGACAGTACTATATTCTCGGTGTCTCTATAATAGACACCTTGAGTCTATCAGGGTTCTCATCTCTCTATCCAAGCAGAGAGCTGTCGCTCTCCCCTTTATGTGTGTCTGAGTTTTTTTGTTTTTTCTCTGTCTTGTCGCTGTACATTGCAGTTTCCCTTACATTTGGATACCCCACCCCAGCTGTCTAGCTCTAGTGTATATGTTTTTAGTAGGTTCTAATAAAGAGTATCAATAGTGATCGTTTAACAAGTCTAATCTGTGAAGGTCTATATGAGTTTAGATTTACTAGTAAGAATTTTCATATACAGAATATCATCATGCTTATTATATATATATTACCAAATAATAATGAAATATCTGCTATATATAGCTATACATATACACTGGTTGGTGCCTACTTATAGGAACAGAGCACATTCCATTTTAATGTTCTTTTCAGCTCTCCAAGGGTTAACACACAGGTTGTTTTTAATTTAGGTGAACAAGGGTTTGCTTGTGAACCCAAAATGCGCTCTCTGTAAACTTGTTTATTTTTATGGCACAGATGATCCAATAAAGATAGAAGCACTTTTCCTGCTTGCCAAGTTCCTATTATCTGGATGTAATGAATTGATGCTTGCAACAGAGGCCAAAAGCTATAAAAAAGGATTTGGGGGGCATGTCAAAACAATAGAAGAGTCAAAGATGCTATTGGATGCTTACAGGATGAAAATGGTGAATTGGTTAAAAATGATGTTGAGGCCAAACTTTTAAATTCCTATTTTTTATCTGTTTTCTCTCAGAAAGTAGATGGAACATCAACTGATCTTCCCTGTGGTATTGGGGGATAAAAGAATGCAGGCTATCTATAAACAGGAAGATGGTGAGGGAACACATAGCTAACTTAAATGAATTCAAGTCGCAAGGTCCAGACGACTTACATCCTAGGATACCAAAGGAAGCAGCAGAGGTTTTTGCTGAGCCACTCGCCATAATCTTTGAAAATTCCTGGAAAACAGGAAAAGTCACAGAAGATTGGTAAAGGGCAAATGTTGTCCCTATCTTCAAAAAAGGGAAGAAGGTGGATCCAGGAAAGTGATTTACCACAAGGCTCTGCCCTAGGCCCAGTGTTGTTCAACATTTTTATAAATGATCTGGAGGAGGGAATTGATGGAAAACTGATCAAATTTGCCAACGACACAAAGCTAGAAGGGATAGCTAACACTAGCGAAGAGAGAGAGTATTCAAAAAGATCTAGAAAAGCTTGAACAATGGGCGGCGACTAACGGAATGGTATTTAAGAAGGAGGAATGCAAAGTCCTACATCTGGGCAAGAAAAATGAAAAAAACACATACAGAATGGGAGGAATTGAGCTAAGCAGCAGCACGTGGTAAAAAGACTTGGGTATACTAATAGATCATTGACTGAACATGAGTCAACAATGTGATGCAGCAGCCAAAAAGGCAAACACAATTCTGTGATGTATTAAGACAAGCATAGAGTCTAGATCACGTGAGGTCATTATCCCCCTCTACTCTTCCTTAGTCAGACCTAATCTGGAATACTGTGTCCAGTTCTGGGCACCCCACTTTAAAAAAGACATAGACAAACTGGAGCAAGTTCAGAGAGGAGTTACCAAAAATGTGAGTGGTGTGCAAATCATGTCCTATGAGGAACGGTTAAAGGATCTGGGAATGTTTAGCTTGCAAAATTGAAGGCTGAGAGCAGACTTAATAGCTGTCTACAAATATTTGAAAGGCTGTCGCAGAGCAGAGAGATCAGCCCTATTCGGATTTGCACAAGGAAAGACCAGAAGCAATAAACTTTCTGACAGTGAGGGTGATCAATGAGTGGAACAGGTTACCATGGGAGGTGGTGAGTTCTCCTTCACTGGAAGTCTTCAAACAAAGGCTGAACAAATATCTGTCTGGGATAATTTAGTGAATCTTGCACTGAGCAGGGGTTTGGACCAGATGACCATGGAGGTCCCTTCCAACTCTACCTTTCTATGATTCTATGTTGTGGTGGATCAGGCACTTGGGGGGGAGCCTTGGGTGTAGTAGCCGCAGTTCTGGAGAGTAATCAGGGACGAGCCAGAAGTCAGCAACGGGATGTCTCAGTTTGCAGTACAGAGGGATGAGGTGGGTAACGTAGTCAGATGGAAAGCCAGAAGTCGGTATCAGGAGGTCTTGTCACAATAGCAGAGGAGCAGGTGGAAGTGTAGCTGATCAGTGCTGTGGAGCAGAATAGTCACGCACTGAGGGAGTGGCAGGACTAGGCTCTTATAGGAAGTGTAATCAAGAACAGAGGTGGGGTCAGGACAGAGAGGCAGGAAATAGATCAGGAGCAAGGAACCAGAAACAAGGATTTAGCAAGGGAGCTTATCCAGAGAGCTGAATAGCTCAGCATGAAGAGCTGCCAGCTGGTATACCAGAGATCCCAAGTTTGATCCCTGACAAATGTGCTGCATATCAACACCGCAGATAGGTGAACAGATATTACTGCATTAATTGAGCTCTCGTTTTCTTCTTCCCTTTGTTACCTGAGATAATGACATTAACCCCTTCTTCACCTTTGACTACATTGGGGTGCGATATTCTTTTCACTGATCTAGACCACCAGAGTGGTAGATATGAATTCCCCGCTCATGAAATACCAAGGCTTAGAGGGAACTTTAGTTCACACTTGGGAAATATGTTACAGAACTTTCTGTGACTTTCCTATTAGTCTGAAGTCATCAGAAAGCCATGCATCCATGATCATTGCTAAACATGTAGCCAAGACAACCCCATTATGGCACAAGAAACTGATTTTCAGATGAATAAATCTCTGCAACAGATGTGTGAGTACATACAGAGCGGGTCCGCACTGGACAAGAGAGTCTCTATTTATTAGAGGTTCATCTGGCTACAATTTTATCCACTAACAACAGGTGACTATTGTACTAGAAAATGAGGTTGTCTGAAATAATTCTTGCCAACAACTGGTGAAGAAGGTCTCATTCTCTCTGATGTCCTTCTGACATTACCATTGATTGCTTTTCATAACCATATGTATATACATAGACATTAATAACAAGTTACCTTCATATACCAGCTGGAAGTCTTCCTGCAGAAGTTCCTGTAGATACTTATGTTGGACCCTACATGAGAAGATCTGCTCTCTGTCCTCCTCGGTGGGGGTTATGGTCGTGGTGCTGTCCACACTGTAGCTTCCATCTGAATTCCTCTGGGGTTTATCTTCAGTGACATCGCTCAGCATCTCTCTGCCCCGGAACCATTTAATACCAATGTCCACAGGGTAGAATCCAGTGGCAGAGCAGCGCAGGACGCTCATTTCATTCAGTACAACCGTCTTACCGGTGATGGTCACTTGCGGGGGAGCTGATAAACACATGAACACAATTATTATTTTTACATATATACAATACTAGCTGATATACCCGGCTTGCCCGAATTAATTTGGTACTGGCGTTTATCTGGTGTTCACACGGAAAATCTTATGAAGTCGTGGTTACTTTAGAGATACCGGAAAAACATATGTTCACCATTCTGCATAATTCTCTGCATTACCCAGGAAACACCACGGGAGGTAACCATGCAACGTTTCCTTTATATAAAATGACATCAGGAAGTGAGAGAATTAGATTCCATACGTAAAATTTGGACGCTAATTATTTTGCACTTAGAATTGAATAATCGAGTTGGGACCCATTAACTTTTCCTATTTATGACATAATCAATGCCCGTGCCAAATTTTAAGTTTCTATGACATTGGGAAGTGAGAGATTTAGATTATGTACGTTAAATTTCGACGCTAATTCTTTTGCGCTAGAATTGAATAGTCGAGTTGCGACCCATTAGCTTTTCCTATTTATGACATATTCAATGCGCGTGCCAAATTTTAAGTTTCTATGACATTGGGAAGTGAGAGATTTAGATTATGTACGTTAAATTTTGACGCCAATTCTTTTGTGCTAGAATTGAATAATCGAGTTGGGACCCAATTACTTTTCCTATTTTGGAGATAATCTATGCTCGTGCCAAAATTCATGTTTCTACGACATCGAGAAGTTGGAGAACTTTTAGCGAGTCAGTCAGTCAGTGAGTGAGTGAGTCAGTGAGGGCTTTCGTCTTTATATATATAGATTTGAGGTATATTGTGTGACTGGGATAATTGACATAAAAAAGCACATTTTCTTGCATTGCTGCACTTGAGATTTTCACGCACGTGATAACAGCGCATAAAAATGAAGCCATTATTTCCTCAGGGAGCAAAAATGCATTGCATGAAACTCACATGTACATGCAAGCATGGTCCATTCCTTTTTTTTTTGCTCCAATAGGTAAGAATGGTCAAGTCTTAAGCCCTTAAAAATTGCCCATACGTATTTTGACGAAGGCTGTTAGGGAGCTTTATTCTGATGTGCTGTCTTTTGACGGTGGCTGCATCGGAGGCCTGAACGCTTCTCCTGTGCCAAGAAGAGCAGGTACTCAGCTGTTGGATACCAGCCTGCACCTGGCGAAACAGCGGGGGAGACACAAACCTCGGATCCTTGGTATTTAACCCTTTACATGCCACGGTCAGAGCGACACGCGACATGTAAAATGTTGACAGAGGGAGGGGGCTCCCTCTCTCACCTACTGGATCCCCACAATGTGATCACAGGGTCCCGATGGGTTGCTATGGCAGCCACAGACTTGAATATGGCCCCCGGGTCTGCCAGCTATGATGGCCTATAAGGCTTAGCTACTGGCTGAGCTTTATAAGCATTATAATACTAATATAATGCTATATTGAAGTAAGGTAGTGTAGTAGAAGAATGATAAAAGATGGCGATAATCAAATCCCCTACTGGGACAAAAATAGGTTAAAGTCTAAAAAAAACATAGTAGAATAAAAAATATCAAAACCCACCTTCCCCTCTTTACTATGCAAAAGAAAATAAATCAGATGCGTGGTATTCTTGTGTTCGTAATGACACAGAGAAAATAGTACATTATTTAAGCTGCACAGTGCAAGTCATGAAAAGAAAGAAAAACAAACCTGAAAAAAACGGCTAATTCAGCCTTTTGCGCCTTACAAAAACCAGAATAGAAAGTGATCAAAACGTTACATGGATCAACAAATGCTACCATTAAAAATTACAACTAAGGCCTCAGTCAGACGGGCTTTTTTATTAGCGCATGTATTGAATGACAGCTGAGAGTTGGCTCTGATTGGTCACAGTTCTCAGCCAATCAGAGGCAGCGCTTTCAGCAGGCGGGGATTTTAAATCCCCACCTGCTGAAAGCACTTCAGAGCAGTGCAGGGAGAAGACCCGACTAGATGCACATGAGCTCCGGTAGCTGCGGAGAGGGGAGTATATATATATATATTTTTTTTTTTACACATTTTAGGGATGATTTTCAGGGAAGGGCTTATATTTATAGCCTTATAGCAAAACATAAAAAAACTGTATAAGCTTGGTGTCACCGAAATCATCCTGACCAGCAGAATATTAGCATCACATTATTTATTTTTGAAATCCATAAAACAAATGACAGAATTTTTTCCCTCTAAAAAATGTGATAAAATTCATACAGTACATTATATGTACCCCAAAATGATGCCATTAGAAAAATGTGTAGGTCAAGGCTATAAAGGCTTAGTCAGTAAGGCCGTTTTCCCCAACCTTTTCAGCCTTTGGGCACTCCTGGGAAAATTCTTTTAAGGCGCGGCACCCCTACCAAAAGGGTGTGCGGTTAGGGTGTGTTTGGGGCCGTGGCTAGGTGTGTGTCTTATTACAACAAAGGATTTTTACCTCCATCCTTATAAAAAGAACAGAGCTGTTTAAAAAAACACACAGGGAGGAACGCTAGAGCGCTGGATGGGCTATTATTATACATTATATTTAAAATTAACATGCTGTGGAATTAAATCCCGCACCTAATGTCAGCGTCCGCACGGGTTTTGTACAGATTGTTTCCACACAGTGTGGATGATTTTCAAAATCTCACCCACTTTGCTGCTACAGCTACTATAGATTCCAGAACTAATCCGCCCCGTATAGTAATAGTGTGTTCCCCACCCCTCATGTTGGTGGCCCCAGCAGTAATAGCGACCCCCTATATTGTTGGCCCCAGTAGTAATAGGGCCCCCCTATATTGGTGGCCCCACTGGTAATAGCGACCTCTATATTGGTGGCCCCACTAGTAGTAGCGACCCCCTATATTAGTTACCCCGGTAGTAAAGGCGACACCCTATATTGCTGGCCCCGCTGGTAATGGCGACCCCCCCCCCCCATATTGGTGGCCCCAGTTGTAATGGCAACCCCCTATATTGGTGGCCCCGGTGGTAATAGCGACCCCCACAGTGGCCTCGGTAGTAATTATTGCGGCCCCAGCAGTAATAGGTGACCCCCCCTTTTGCGGCCCCAGTAGTAATAGCGATGCCAGTGTCAATAGCAACCCCTATTGCAAATGGCGCCAGTGGCAATAGCGACCCCTATTGCTAATGGCGCCAGTGGCAATAGCGACCCCTATTGCTAATAACGCCAGTGGCAATAGCGACCGCTATTGCTAATGGCGCCAGTGGCAATAGCGACCCCTTTTGCTAATGGCACCAGTGGCAATAGCGACCCCTATTGCTAATGGCGCCAGTGGCAATAGGGACCCCTATTGCTAATGGCGCCAGTGGCAATAGCGACCCCTATTGCTAATGGCGCCAGTGGCAATAGCGACCCCTATTGCTAATGGCGCCAGTGGCAATAGCGACCCCTATTGCTAATGGCGCCAGTGGCAATAGCGACCCCTATTGCTAATGGCGCCAGTGGCAATAGCGACCCCTATTGCTAGTGGCGCCAGTGGCAATAGCGACCCCTATTGCTAGTGGCGCCAGTGGCAATAGCGACCCCTATTGCTAGTGGCGCCAGTGGCAATAGCGACCCCTATTGCTAGTGGCGCCAGTGGCAATAGCGACCCCTATTGCTAATGGCGCCAGTGGCAAAAGCGACCCCTATTGCTACTGGCGCCAGTGGCAAAAGCGACCCCTATTGCTAATGGCGCCAGTGGCAATAGCGACCCCTATTGTGGCGCCAGTGGCAATAGCAACCCCTATTGGATTGCATGGTAATGCATCATGCATGACAATCATTTAAGGTCCAGATGTGTCCACCCTCACTTTTGCTCATATTTGGTTCAGGACTGCAATTTCTTATTAAATTAAATCAATACAATATTTTGACATGCTAACAATAATGTTGACTCCCTGTAATGCACATCACGACCACTGGGTGGCCACAATATGAGACATAGACTCGTAGACACATATATGGTAGTGGTCTCTTGGCAGAGTATCAGGACATTTCCAGAACATACACCGTATATTCATGGCACATGATTTCCACCTTCCTTCATCCGGCCCTGGGTATATCCTTACTCTGGATTAACAATAGGCTGATGGATGTTGATGTTTGTATTTTTTCAACCTCTCTAACAATAAATCTGTAACAAAACTGATTTAGCACAAAACAATTTTGAACAAAACTTTTGACGACATCGGTTTTTCAGGTGGTTTAGACTAAAATAGTCATGCTGATTTCAAAAATGCAGTTAGTTTTCTTCTATCACATCAGGTTTTTTCTCTACAGCTTATCTTAATGTGATTACTCAAGCCTGGGTCAAGTGAAGCTCTAGTGTTCTCCTCTTGGCCATGAGCAAACCTCCCTCGAGTGGGGAGGGATGGAGGATGACCTTATCGACTGGCGACAGGTTGTTATTTGTCTAGACAATTCACTTACACTTGCGGCAGTGTGGTGAGGAGTTGTGTGCGGCTCTATATAGTGAATTAGCTAAATGTATTTTTTGGTTTACACACTTATTTTCTTGCCTTCAGATCATGTCTGTATCTGCTGTTTGTTGTCCTAAGTGCCTAAATAGTCCTGATTCCTTTTGCTATATCTGTGGCAGTTTCACCATTCCCAGTCAAAGCGCAAACATCAGTGCATTTGTCAAGCAGGTCTATTTAGCATATTTCAAGTTAAACTTGGGGATCAAGATAAGTCTTGGGCCCCTCAAGGTGTGCAAGCAATGTATTTATGAATGTGGACAAAGGGAACATGTGATAAGTTGCCATTTGAGATCATTCCAGTGACTATTATTTTAGTATGGTGAAAACCTCAGGATATAACAAGAAACATAAATGTAACCAGAGTATCCTAGTCTACCATCAGCTCTACGCTCAGTGCCTCATTCAGATGTAATCCCAGGGCCAGTTTTCGTTTAACTACCCTCTCTTGAAGTACATGATTATGGTGGAGAACTAAGTGGCAGCAATGATGAAGATTTTGAAATTGAAGATGACTTAGTTCATAAAGGATTTGATCAGCCTGAGCTGGATGATTTGGCACGAGATTTTGGGCCTATCACAAAAGGCTTCAGGACTCCTTGTATCAAGACTGCATGAGAAAAACGTGCTTGAAAAAGTAGTGAAGTTATCCTACTTTCCATCCAGAGAAATTGCATTTCTGTAATACTTTAGAAGTGACAGTGGCTTTGTGTATTGCCATAACATACATGGTTTAACCCTTTCCAATCCACTGTCTGACCTCTGAAGATATTATGATTTAAGTCTGTACAGCTCCGATGTTGGAAGATGTCCATCTGGGTTCTCTTACTGTATATTGCCAGCCTCTCTGCTGTCGGAGCCTATCCAGCACGTCACCTCATGCAGTACTGGCTTTAGCGCCGTTATATATTGGCAGAAAAAGAGTAAGCCCCTTAGGAAAACCAGGATACAAATTGGTTTGGAAAGGGTTAATGAAGGAATTGGGAAATCCAATCTATAGCTCAACTTAATGGCGACTGTTCATCGATAGCTCAATGGAAATTTATTTGGTGCAGTCCCAACAGGACATTTAATTTCTCGTTGTGAACAAGATGGAAACATAAAGAAATAAGCGAACCAAAGAATTACAATGAAATTGTTCATAAACTCTTGGAGAGCTACAAAATGCTTCAGGTAATTCTTTGATTTTCCATTGCATGTACATTTTTGTATGGTTTTTGAGAAAAAAATGCAGGGTATCCTGTATTCTCAAAAGGTGATGTGATAAGGAAAACTGGGGTCATTTTTGGATTCAGAAGCCAAAAGTTAGCAATATACAAGTGTAAGATCTAAGTCAACGAAAATCGTGTCTCCCAGTGTAATCCACTTACCTCCAATGTCCAACCTGATGATCTTCTCCTTCCTGTCTGACCTGTAGATCACTGAACACTTGTACATCCCACCATCAGGTATTCGGATATTGGAAATAGTCAGGTTAGCGATCCCAATACTTAATGCTTCAGTGCTCAGGGAATATCTAGAAGACAGTCTCCTCACAGTTTCATTATATTTCAGGATTTCCTTATCTTGAAAGACCCAGAATATCATTAGATGTGTGAGATCTACAGGAGGATTGTCCACTGTGAACATGCAGGGAACCAGAGCGTCAGACCCCAGCCTGGTGGTGTGTACAGATGGTCCAGTCAGGACAAGTGGGGACACTGCAGATAGTAATATGTATATAGTCATTATGTAATCACCGTCTATTGTTGATGAAGTGTAATGATGTTTAGGATACTGCGGTGTATGGGAGATCTATGTAATACATCATATGTAGAGGTCTCCTGTGTTATTCAGGACTGCCTTTCAGCCCCTGGTTGCGAAGAACAATGTTCCCATTCAATAAAGCAAGAGAATAAGACTACAAACTGGCAGTGGAGAAGGCGAAACACTCCAGGTTAAAGCATATAGGAAGTGACCAAAGGTGTGGAAAACTTCTCCTTTATCGCAAAGTGCCAACACGTCAGGGGGCGGGGCTTATCACAACGTATGATTTTACCCCCGTCGTTCTAAAAAGGACAAGGCTGTTTCAGAATAGACCGGGTGCAGATTCTGACTGCTTTTTGGACGCGGAAATACTGCAGAATGTGCTCAGCGGAGATTTCTGTGCAAAAATCTGCAGCATTTCCGCATCTAAAAAGCAGTCAAAATCTGCACCCGGTCTATTCTGAAAGAGCCCTGCCCATTTCTGCCACATGTACACATACCCCAGCGGTAATAGTGACACCTTCACCCCAGCGATAATAGTGACATCCCACAGCAGTAATAATAGTGACACTCCCCCCATTAGTAATAAGAGTGACATACCCCAGCGGTCCCCCAGCAGTAATAATGCCCGCTCCCCCCCCCCCAGCGGTTCCCCCAGCAGTCATAATACCCCCCCCCAGTGGTCCACCAGCAGTCACAATGCCACCCCCAGCTGTCCGCCAGCAATAATAATGCCCCCCTCCCCCCAAGCGGTTCCCCCAGCAGTCATAATGGCTCCCCCCCAGCGGTTCTCCTGGCAGTCATCATGCCCCCCTTCCCCCACAGAGATTTTCTTGGCAGTCACCATGCCCCCCTCCCCCCAACGATTCTCCCAGCAGTCATGTCTCCGCTCCCCCGCCAGCGATTCTCCCAGCAGTCAGAATGTCTCCCACCCCCCCCCCCCCAGCGATTCTCCCAGCAGTCAGAATGTCTCCCATCCCCCCCCCCAGCGATTCTCCCAGCAGTCAGAATGTCTCCGATCCCCCCCCAGCGATTCTCCCAGCAGTCAAAATGTCTCCCATCCCCCCCCCCAGCGATTCTCCCAGCAGTCAGAATGTCTCCCATCCCCCCCCCAGCAATTCTCCCAGCAGTAAGAATGTCTCCCCCTCCCCCCCCAGCAATTCTCCCAGCAGTAAGAATGTCTCCCTCCCCCAGCGATTCTCACACAACGGCTATTTTATTCAGCCTTGAAGGGGGAAGCAGCGGCCTACAAAACCTCAGTGGTCGCTGCTGCCGTCATCTAGATATATAAAAACGAAGTATGTATGTATGTCTGTCTTCGCAGCAACGCGCGACGGGTACGCTAGTATTTAATAAAATACATGATCAGCATACGAAAACCCCTTCATCAGTTCGGCTGGTGTTTAACATATACAAGCAATTGTTGGGTCCCAAAAAGGGTTAATAATGAGATCCTGTTTGCCTGCGTAGTGAGGGTCAGCCAGGGCAGGAGCAGGAGAAGAAAGTGACTACATTTTAGGAGGTCCACATCACTGTGAACTCACATGCACCGTAGACACAAAACAACATCTCCATCATCATGTACACATTCGTATGTACATGGCACTGCAAGCCCCAAAGTGCCCTGACACATCAGGGATCATTTTAGACATCGCAGTCTACTAATTACCTATGACTAATTACTGGCTCCACCGGTCAGTAAATGTCAGTCATAGTCACTGTCCTTATAGTGTAAACACTATCACACTCATGCAGAATAGCCACACCATGTAGAAGGGGCAACCGACCACCAAATATAAACCAGAACTGCAACCAAATGATTCCCCAGAGATGCTCCAGGCATTCCACCTTAACTTGTTCTCAGTAAGGGCCCTGCACACTTTTAATGCGAATGTCAATAGGACTTTCTAATGTTAGAAACGCATTGCGCAAAATCGCAAAACACAAACTTATGATGCGTTGTTAAGATTAGAAAGTCCCATTGACATTTGTGTTAAAAACATGCAATTTGGGATCCCTAAGAGAAACCAAGTAATCTTGTAGATACGATACCTTTTAATGGATGACTGTTTTGTTAACCATTAAAAGGTATGATATCTACACCACCAACAGGACACAAAACAAGGCCCAAAGATTACAAAACACTTGCAGCATATTGGCAACAAACCGAGAAATCAGTTAGCTCAAAATAAAAACAGTAAAGTGAACTCCCCATAGGTAAATATTTAAAAATGGAAGAAAACGTTTAACTGAAAACCCAATAAACTAAAAATCATAAGATGAAGAGGCAACAAGCAAAATGTGGATTGAACATTGGCTTTAGCAAAAAACACACCCACACCACAAATCCGCACCAAAGACACCACCTGATCAAACTACAAACCTCTCAAGATAATGATTAATCAACTACATCATTCAAAGAGCTACCAAAGGGGAAGGACAGGTGACTAATCAACCTTAAGCAGCCTGGCTCCCTTTTTGGCACAACCCCGAATGTAAGCAAATGAAAATCCACAAAAGAACCCCAATTCCTATCCAAAGCAGCTCTTTTTCAGTCTTCTGCTCAACCACAAATGGATCAACATTGACAGAGGACAGATTATCGACCCACCTACACCCCACTCCAGATAAGGAGGGAACATGAAAACCCAACACAAAACCTTCACTGAGAAACACCGCCATCTGATGATTTGGATACTTGTCTATCATGGCTGCATGATCACGAGACTTATGGAGTCTAAGCTCTTAGCTGCTTTTTTAAAACATCTAGCCATGGAATGGCTACCGCCACGAAAGGCACATTCGTACTTGTATTTGCAAGGGTTTGGCCATTACCACCCAACCACCTGCACTGTCACTGACTTGAGATTCCTAGGAGCAGATCACGCTCACTGTTGTGGAGACTGTACTTTGATCCTCACTTCCACTCTGTGCTGATTGTGGTTATCTTTTCTTTCAACTCCACACTAATAGACTTGTTAAATCCAGCAGCACTGCTCGGCATCTACTCACTCGTCTACTTCCCGTCGACTCCTCCCTTACTTCCTGTCATTTCCCACACTTTTAACAACTCCTCCCTCTCAACCAATAAGGGAAATTAGTGACAAACAGCCAATCCGAAGCAAGCTGTTGCCAGGCAGAATAGCTGTAACCCGTGCATTTAGGGGAAAGAAAGGTCCTCTGGCCTGTACGATACCTTTATCTCTCCTGAGGAGTTCATAGACAGGTATTCACACTATGGAGTGCATGACTACCCTCCGGGTCACTACAGTATTGCTGTGGGACACCAACTCTAAGGTACTACACCTGCAACCAATAATTAAACGTTCGAGAAATGGGACGGCGCCCATCCTCCTCAGACTTGTCTTCCTTCCTATCCAGCCTGTGAACAAACTCCTTAGATGCTGGAAGCAATAATAACAAGTTGATATGTCAATTGCACCAAATCTTTGCTTTAGAAGCTGCTAGGCAATGAAAGCTCAATGGAGAAATATCACAAGACATCACTTCTTTATAACAAGTCTCTGCTACACCCTGAGGCCTGGGAATGCCCTGAGCTAATGCTGAATATTCGCTTTCGCAATCAATCACTCTGAAACTCAAGGATTATCAGAAAGCCACGTATAAGCCACATCTCCACTACTGGGGAGCAGAAAAGGCCGGGGAAATGTAGAGGATAACAGCGAATTAGACTGCCAAACAGACAAGAATTGAGATAGACAAGATAACACAGCAGCCGCATCTGAAGTAGTTCATCCCTCAGACTATTGACCATTATATCTGCTGGAGGACTCAAGACCTGCTAACTAGAAGAGATGCAGCTGGTAATGTCTACAATCCACCAAATGCTGGAAGAAGTAGTGTACCAGCGTTGACTCCTACTGTCCAGGGAGTAGGAGAAGTAGAAGGCTCAGGACCAGTTGCAGCAGCAAAGAAGAGGCAACTGCGAAATGCACCTACGCCCATGGGAACTGACCCTTAGGCACAGAATGTGTATGCCAGTTTTTAGAAAAACTATTATTCTGCATACTGCAAACAGGTTTGGCACTGTTTTAGTCAGTAGAGCAGTGTGATTGTTCCCAGCAAGAGAAACCAAGTAATGTAGTTACAAGTAACTTGTAGTTATCCATATTAGTTAATCATTAAAAGATATCATAGTTACAAGATTACTTGGTTTGTCTCGCTGGGAACAATCACATTCTGCACAGTGCTGCACTATATGCCGTTATGGACCTAAGATAAAGCCCAAGAGAATAACATGAAGCTTTTTACCTTACATTCACTTACTGCAGCATAAACACAGAGATTAAGTTATAGGTGTTAATTTTTTGTTTCATTTTGACGGCAACCTCCTCACTCAGTTCAATTGTAGGCTATGATTCGCCATTGCCTGACATTTTTGGGCTTGAACCTCCACAAATTTGGAACACATTCCTTTTGTATTGGTGTAGCAGTGCCGGCAGGCCTCCCAAAGTCAGATGTGATGAGGATTGGGAGATGGCGATCGGTTTATCAGGCCAAGACTGTTTCTTGAATTTGCACAACCTAACATTTTATTTGTAGGTTCTTTTCGCACAGTGTTTTTTTTTCTGGGCCATTCATATATATTTTGGGTGGCACAATATGCTGAGTTCAGGCCTGGTGGCAAAAAGTTGGCAGAATAGTGAATGTGCATTGGTGTGGCATCTTCAGGCTGCAATGGACCGAGTTCCTCCTGTAATTCACCAACATCAGCAAGGGGTAATAAGCCCGGTTGTCCTGGTCATTCACGCAAGCAGAAATTATCTCTACTCCCTGTAGATAGCTGAGTTCCTGACACTAAGGAGGCCTAATTTGGAGTTTCCCTGGGTTCTTTCGGGAAGTCATTATGGTCTGGTCTGAGATAGTCCCCAGGTAGTTTTGCAACACCCCAACATGAAAAGCTGGGAGGGTTAAGTGCTGCTGTGTCACGGTGACACTTAACAGGCTCTGGTCCCGGAGGATAACACGCTGCCATGGCCAGCGTAGATTGCAGGCCAGCTTCGACACTCCTTTGGCAGGGAGTGCCAATAAAGGGGATGAGGGGGTTGTAGTAGATATCACTCGTGATGTCACCATTCCCACACATCAATATTCTATGCAGCGGAGTAATAAACACAGACATGTGTGCAGTGCCTCGGGTCCCTAGAAATGGTTAGGGCCCGGTATAACTTTTACTTGTAGAAATAAACTTGGTATAACAGGCAATACAGGTACAATTCACTTTCAGTAGTTACAGGTTAAAGCTCAGAGGTAGGAAGGATACACAGGATTAATTTGACCCTACAGTCCATGTTATCTGTATGTCACCGGTCCTGGATTGGGGGCACTCCGGAGGAGGAATTGGGTAGGGGTCATTTCGCAAACACTCTGGCAAGCAATTAGTCAGGAAGGCTTAGCCATTATACACCTCGTACAGCCGATGCGCATGTGTCTCAATAAGTACCTCTGTGCAATGATCCTAATTACAAATGGCCACACAGGAAAAGCCTGCAGTGTGAACAGGTACCTGCTTCCAGAAACTGGGGTGGTACTTCCATGCGACTCTGTGTTAGCACTCAAGATGAAGATGACCACAGCTGAGGAGATGGCAGGGATAAATAAAGATCTCTGTCACGGCAGCTCTAACATCTCCTCCCCTGGGGGTAGCTCGGGATCCATCCAAATCACTGCTGGGGGAGGTCACAGGGAACAAGCAACCGGAGGTTACCTTAACTCTTCTTGTCACTCGTGATGCCACCGTTCCATCCTCTGTGATGAAACTGGTTGCTGAAAATAACTTAGTCCACACAGGGATAACTTTCTGGACAAACCGGGAAGGGTCAGTAATGTCCATTTACTCTAAATTGTCAACGGTTTAACAGCAGAATTGGCACATAAACAATGGAAGGAGGTGGTGTGACAGGAAGGATACTTGGGGTATCCACAGGCTAGTTATCTGTGAGATCCTTCTCCTGTCAACTCTTTCTCTCTCCAGCTCTCTACTGGTCCACACTCACGCTTCCTGTGCCATCCTTTTGCCAGGCAATGATCCCTCTCTCCACTCTGTATTTAGTCGTAGCACCGGTACATTCCAGGCCACACAACAGGGAATTGCTCAGCCTCATCCATGCTTCTACACATAGATCGATGAGACAGCGTCAGTGTGTGGGCTGACTCTTAGCCAAGTGCATTAACCCATTCAGTGCTGCAAAGGTGCAATATACATCATGTGCATATACATAGAAGACGCTGACACTACCATTGCACAAGACAAACACAGTCAACACTATGGAGGGGCCCCACTAATTCTGGGCCAATACAGTCTCCCCTACTTAGTATAAGTCGACCCCAGCGCCTCTTAACTCTTCTTGTCACTCGTGACGCCACCATTCCGTCCTCTGTGGTGAAACTGGTTGCTGAAAATAACTTAGTCCACACAAAGGGATTACTTTCTGGACAAACTAGGAAGGGTCAGTAATGTCCATTTACTCTAACTTGTCAACTGCAGAATTGGCACATATACAAGGAAAGGAAGTGGTGTGACAGGGAGGATACTCGAGGTAATCTGGACAATTCACAGACTAGTTATCTGTGCGATCCCACTTTCAGAGACACTCTCTCTCTCCAGCTCTCTACTGGTCCACACTCACGCTTCCTGTGCCATCCTTTTACCAGGCAACGATCCCTCTCTCTACTCGGTACTTAGTGGTAGCACCGGTACATCCCAGGTGAAATAATCCCAGGCCACACAACAGGGAATTGCTCAGCCTTATCCATGCTTTCACACACAGAACGATGAGAGAGTGTCTGTATGTGGGCTGACTCATTCAAGGGCAACCAACTCCAAACTCTCTTTTGCAAGGGTCTTCTTATACAATACGGTACATTTCTCAGACATAACCCAGACATTAACCCATTAAGTGCTGCAGAGGTGCAATACACATCAAATACATACACATAGAAGATGCTGACAATACCATTGCCCAAGGCAAACACAGTCAACACTATAGAGAGGCCCTGCTAACTCTAGGCCACTACATATGTATTAGAGGAATACAGTAATGGTACGACAGTTTATTGGAGGGTGGAAACCCCATTTTGATTTACCCAAATGGTGCCTATTTAAATGGCACATGCTTGGGCATATTTCTATCAGGCCTTCGATGTGGTGTGGAGCAAGCCCTGTTTTATGCAGGGTAGGATCGTAGTGCCATTAAGGGTTTACATAGCCTTCTTTGTGGTGGTGTGTGGTAAGAAATGGGGAAGTTTGAGCGACAGACTTGCCCGGGGTCTACCCTTCCAAGAAAATGGAGGTTTACACAATAAAAAGTAGGTTAATGTTCAATTTAAGTTAATAAATGCCATGACCGACTCCCATCCAGCAAAAGAAGAATGGTTGTTGTGTGATTATTTGGGTTACAGGCCCAGTTATCTAATGGTAAATTAAGGGGTTAGGTTGGTGCTGATATCCCATCAGTCAAAAGTTTCAGAAAAGAGAGCACACCAGATGTAGGAAGACGTGCAGACAGCTGGTTAGGGGAATAATTTCACTACAGCCTTATTACTAGGCCAAAGGAAAGAGAAAGGAGTCACTTAAGACATTGCATTGTATGAGCAATTGAGCATGTCTTTAACTAGCTTCACACAGGTGACAAAATCAGTGGATTAAACAGCGTCACACCCTCAAATTCAGGTCATGGGATTGCAGTGTGGGTTGCAGGTCGGAAGTCACAAAATATCCACCACAATAACCTGAGACTTGCGCTGTGGCCCCATTGACCTGAACGTGAGTGCAATGTTTCAGGGTTACTCAGTGATACTTAGTCGTACAATCCCTGTAGGCTCCTTCACAGGTCAGGTATGCAGCGGGCACAGAGATGATCCCCCCTGGCTCTGCTGAGGACCGGTTCTTCTCCAGTACAAATCACACATTACTCTGAAGGTACTGCTTCCAGAACCGGCCCGCATGCAGCCTGCCTTCCCCTTTATAACTGCACCTCACTGATTGCAATGTGGGGTTTCCACCCCTAACTCATTCTTAACTGGGGGGCCACCAGCCTGAATAAATACTATATACATGAAAACAGCATTTAAATAAATGAACCCCTGTATTTATCAGTCCTTACAAGCTGACAGGTTCAGAGAAGACACAAACCCATCACATTCATCTTTTCATGTGCCCTCAGTATTTTGGGTGATGCAGAAAGCCACCCCAACATGCCGCTGTCAGGGAGGAGCATGATCCGTCCAGAAGTAAATCAGCGAGTTCTGCTCTGGGAGCCTCCATGTGAGTAAAGAGAAGGAATGGCACTGACCTGAGTGATAGAGGAGCAGGAAGCACAGGAATCCCTCTATGGTGTCCATTCTAGACAATTCGTCTGTTCTGCAGGTCCTTTCTCTGCAGGATGTAGATCTTGCAGGACTTGGTCACCTGAAGGTAATCCCTGATCCCTGGGATCCTCTGACTGGTCTCTAAGAGAAGACAAAGTTTCGTCCAAAGTCTCTGATCACAAAGTACATATATCCTGTGTAGCGGACGGCAAGTCTGAGGAAGCTTTCACTTTCAATACTGGATCATTTCCAAGTGTGTACAATCAGAATATGCTGTAATGTCCTGAAGGTAGGGTGAACACCCACTGTTGTTCTTGCGCGTTTTTTTCACGCGATTGTCAGTGGGGCTTTCTAATGTTAAAAACGCATCGCACAAAAATTGCAAAGTACAAACTTGCGATGCGTTTTTAACATTAGAAAGTCCCATTGCAGCGATATTGCATGAAAAAAACACGCAAGAAAAACACTTGTGGGTGTTCACCCTAAATGTGACCTTTCTAGAAGTTTCTAGAATGTGCCTAGAGTGATCTATGCGTGTCTTGTGCCCATGAATTGTCAGCGTCTCCTTTGTGAGTGAATTTGATGTGTATTGCACCTCTGCAGCACTGAATGAGTTACTGTCTGGGTTATGGCTGGAAAATGTATCTTGTTGTGTATTATGTGACCTTGTTTGATATATGTGTTTGCAAGGTGCTGAGTTGAGTCAAGTTGGAGAGAGTAAGGAGACCTTTTGGTGATTAGGAGAAACCGTGGAGAACCCGCCATGCAGCACTGAGTGCCGCTTTCCTAAACGGAGAGAGAGAGAGAGAGACGGAGGGAGAGAGAGAGACACACAGAGACACAGAGCGAGAGAGACAGAGAGAGAGACAGGGAGAGAGAGAGACACAGAGAGAGACAGAGAGAGAGACAGAGAGAGAGACACAGAGAGAGAGACACAGAGAGAGAGAGAGAGACAGAGAGAGAGACAGAGAGAGAGAGACAGAGAGAGAGACAGAGAGTGAGAGAGAGAGACAGAGAGAGAGACACACAGAGAGAGAGAGAGAGAGAGAGAGACACAGAGAGAGAGACAGAGAGACGTTTTGCCGGGAACCGGATCACACAGATGACTGAACTGCGGATTGTCTGGAACAACCCGACAAAACATCCCTGTTGCACCACTAATTTGCCTGAACCAGTGTCCTGATGGTGGATGTGCTCTGCATTTGGCTATAACTGAAAACTTCAAGTAAATAAGCTTGACCGACCATTCCCGATTTAGCTCTGAAACATTAACTGATTGGCTGGAATCGGGACATGTGATGGGGCGGAGCTACGCGATGACGCGTACAAGGGGCGGAGCCAAAACGTCGATGCTGACGAGCCGAGCCGAAGGGAGAAGACCCATCTGCGCAAGCGCGTCTAAAAAAGCAAGAAGACACCGAAATTAGACGGAGCCATGGAGACGGGGACGCCAGCAACGGAGCAGGTAAGTGAATATCTTCTGTATGGCTCATATTTAATGCACGATGTATATTACAAAGTGCATTAATATGGCCATACAGAAGTACTTAACCCCACTTGCTTTCGCGAGACAACCCCTTTAAATTGAAAAAAAATTCTTCCCTACAAAACTCCCTTCTTACAATAAATACATAATAATACACACATTAGGTATTGCAGTGTTCATAAAGACCTGCCCTATAAAAATATCATGTCTATTAGGCCGGGCTCACACGGCTGTATGTGTAATTGCTGTGTAAGTCACTCAGCATTTTACTGCTGTGGAGCCGGCGGTGACCCTGCCTATCACTGCCTATGGGACCGATATTGTACTGCGCATGACAGCATATCTCACACACGCTGTTATGCGTAGTTTTCCTCTTTTTCTTTTACATATCCTGCGCTGTCTCTACGCATAAACACAATGCCCATATGCAATGTAGTTATGTATGGATGGCGTTGATTACGTGCCCGTGGAGAACAATGGGCTTTCTTGCACCCAATACACTGCAAAGTAGAACTTACTAGATTCTTTTTTGCGCTTGCAATTCCCATATGACAGTTTGTTGATGGCCTGAGAATTACCGCATATCGAGTGCGGAATGTGGGGTAAACTTACTCTCGTGTGAGCCCAGCTTTTCACGGCACGGGGAATGGTGGAACAAAGAATGCCAGAATTGCTTCTCATTCACCTAAGATATCATATTATTTACAGTACTGTAGAAAAAAACTGCCAGAATTGCAGCTTTTCGGTCATCTGGATGCCAAGAAACACAAAAAGTGATCAAAATGTCACATGAAGCCTAATATGGTACCAACAGAAACTACAACTCATCCGACAGCAGCCAATAATAGTGTGGCCATCAGCTGCTGCAGTCAGTGTTGTCACGTAGCGAGGGAAGGCTTAGATTGTGGAGTGACTGGTGCCCAACTTTCCAGGACTCTGCATGTCAACCAGACAAGTGACTATCACCTTCTGCCACAACTTTACAGCAATCAGTCTAGCTATGTGCCCAATATAGCTGAGATTGCAAGCTTGAAGTCGTTAGAATGCCTACCTGAGCCGAGTTACCAGGAATTAGCATTAAATCTCAGGCCCAGACTAGTAGATTAGGGTTATTTAGTTTATTTAGCATATCTATGCAGAAGCCTGTGGTACACACCTCAGGGAGAATAGGGTCATTTAAATTGAGTGACAACCTGACATGCTATATTTGAAGTCAGTTATCCTGAGGGGCTACCTCTGAGGAATCCATCACCGAGCTATAATTGTACCTTCGTCCGCATCTGCAGACTATTGCAGTTATCAATCCTGCAGATGTGGTTCGTTGTTGTGACATTTACAGATGACCTATATTATGGTTAGCCCATGTTGTTGTACATTTTAAGATCTCAGATGTACACTTCGGGCACATATGACACGCAAACCTTAGTTATTTAGGTTCTACATAAATATAACTCTAGGGCTCCTGATGAGTCGCTAGAGCGACAGAAACGCGTCGAGCCTGTTAAGCTTATAAGGCCTATTAATGAGTTGAAAATATCTATATGATAAACACAAAGGAATTGTGAATTAACAAAGAATCGGTTTAGTTACGCACTATTACATATTGGAGCAGAACTGGGAATATCGTTATATGACAGGTTTCTGCTCTTAGACTATATACCAGTCACCTGGTTAAAGAGGGAATGATACATATGGCCGCAGGTATTCTATGAACCTCAGATATATGGGTGAAATGAGGCTAAATGTGCCTAACAAAACAAGATAATCTGTATTGAACTATTAAAGAGTTAATAAAAATCTGTTCTTATGAGGCCTTCCCAAAGCAACAAAAGCTTTTCTTTTTAAGTGGTTACAAATAAAAGTTAAATTTTAAATAATAAGGAGCTTAGTCTGTGAAAAACGAGTTATACTACTGGTTCCCCTGCAACTGTGAAACCCGACTCCCTAATGGCAATCAGACTGTTCCCTGGATCAACCCCTAATAGTTCCTACCTGCCTGTATACCCGGATTAACAATTAACCTAAGATTTATATCCTATAATATCCTTCCCCTCCAGAAAGACATCAAGTCTAGAGATGAGCGAACGTGTTCTTAACGAACACTTACGCACCCAGACACCGGCTTATCCGAGGACTTCAGTGTCCGCGCGTAAGTATTCGGCCGGCGCCGGGCGGCGGGGGGAGGTGCGGCGGCGCGGGCGGCAGCAGCGGGGAACAGGGGGGAGCCCTCTCTCTCTCCCTCTCCCCCCCACTCCCCGCCGCACCCCCCCGCGCTGCCACGGCGACCCCCGAACTTTTTTCGCCCGAGCACGGAATTGCTCGCAAAGTTCGGTGCTCGGGTGAAAAGGGGCGGAGCCGAACACGTTCGCTCATCTCTAATCAAGTCCCCTTTTAAACTCCTCTATGGATTTTGCCATCACCACATCCTCAGGCAGAGAGTTCCACAGTCTAACTGCTCTTACAGTAAAGAACCCCTTTCTATGTTGGTGATGAAACCTGCTTTCCTCTAAACATAGCGGATGCCCTCTTGTTACCGTTGCAGTCCTGGGTATAATCAGATCCTGGGAGAGATCCTTGTATCATCCCCTCATGTACTTATTCATGGTTATTTGGTCACCCCTTAGCCGTCTTTTTTCTAGAGTAAATAGTCCCAGTTTGGATAGCCTCTCAGGGTATTCCAATCCCTTCATTCTGTTTATTAGTTTAGTTGCTCTTCTTTAAACCCCCTCCAGTACTGTAACATCTTTCCTGAGCACTGGTAACCAGGACTGTACGCAGTATTCCATGTGAGGCCTGACAAGTGCCTTATATAGTGGAAGAATAATGTTCTCGTCCCTCGCCCCTATACCTCTTTTAATGCACCCCAAGACTTTATTTGCCTTTGTAGCAGCTGACTGGCATTGGTTACTCCAGTTTAGTCTACAATCCACTAGTACCCCCAGGTCCTTTTCCATATCACTTTTCCCTAGCAGTACCCCATTAAGTGTATATTGGTGACATCTGTTTTTGCTGCCCATGTGCATAACCTTACATTTTTCAACATTGAACTTCATTTGCCATTTTTCTGCCCAAGCCCCCAGCTTATCTAGGTCAGTTTGTAGCTGTACATTGTCCTCCGTTGGATTGATTATATTGTATAATTTTATGTCATCTGCAAATATTGATATTTTGCTGTGCAGCCCCTCTATCAGGTCATTGATAAATATATATATAGTACAGAATGGGGCCTAATACTGAACCCTGTGGCACCCCACTAGCGACTGTGGCCCAATCAGAGTACGAACCATTTATTACCACCCTCTGTTTTCTATCATTGAGCCAATTCTTTACCCAATTACACACGTTTTCACCCAATCCGAGCTGTCTCATTTTGTATATTAGCATATTATGAGGCACGATGTCAAATGCTTTAGAGAAGTCCAGACATACAAGATCAATAGACTCTGCCAGGTCCAGCCTAGAGCTTACTTCATTGTAGAAACTGATCAGATTTGTCTGACATGGACGACCCTTCATGAACCCATACCGGTGAGGAGTTATTCCCTTGTTCTCCTTGAGGTACTTATCGATGGCGTCTCTCAGAAACCCCTCAAAAAATTTTCCCGTTACTGAAGTGAAACTTACTGGCCTGTAGTTACCAGGCTCACTTTTGGTCCCCTTTTTGTAAATTGGAACCACGTTGGCAATGCGCTAATCCAATGGTACAACACCGGTCTTGATAGTGTCTAGAAATATTAGATATAGCAGCCTAGCTATCTCATCACTTAGTTCCCTTCGTACCCTTGGGTGTATTCCATCTGGGCCTGGTGATTTATCGATTTTAATCTTCTTTAATCGGTTCTGCACTTCCTCTTGCATTAGGTATGACATATTTTGTGAGGGGTTCCTTTTATTCCCCTGCATCTCATGTGGCATTTCCTTTTCGTTTGTGAATACGGTTGAAAAGAAACTATTTAATAGATTTGCCTTCCCTCCATCATCTTCAATGATTTCTCCTGCATCATTTGTTAAAGGGCCAGTGCTCTCCCTGCAGCTCCTTTTGCTGTTAATATAGTTGAAGAATAGTTTCGGGTTGTTTTTGCTCTCTTTGGCGATCAGTCTTTCTGCCTCCTCCTTGGCAATTTTGATCCTATCTTTGCATATTTTGTTTTTTTCCCTGTACGATTTTAGCGCTTCTTCACTGCCTTCTTGCTTTAGTAGTTTGAACGCTTTCTTTTTTTCGTTTATTGCCCCTCTTACCGTCTTGTCGAGCCACATTGGTTTCCTTTTAGTTGAGATTCTTTTATTTTTAAAGGGAATGAGCTGCTCACATGAGGCAATTAGGATCCTTTTAAACTTTTCTAGAGATGAGCGAGCGTACTCGGAAAAGCACTACTCGCTCGAGTAATTTGCTTTATCCGAGTATCGCTGTGCTCGGGTCTGAAGATTCGGGTGCCGGCATGGAGCGGGGAGCTGCAGGGGAGAGCGGGGAGGAACGGAGGTAAGATCTTTCTCTCCCTCTCTCCCGCCCGCTCTCCCCTGCTCCCCGCTGCGACTCACCTGTCAGCCGCAGCGGCACCCGAATCTTCTAACCCGAGCACAGCGATACTCGGATAAAGCAAATTACTCGAGCGAGTAGTGCTTTTCCGAGTACGCTCGCTCATCTCTAAACTTTTCCCATTTGCCCTGATATTTTTGAGGATGTTGTCCCATTTAATGTTACCAATAGTGGTTCTAAGCTGATCAAATTTTGCTTTACCAAAGTTTAGTTTGCTTGTCGCTCCCTGATAAGGCTTCTTATTGAATGACAGCTAGAAGTTGATTATATTGTGGTCACTGTTCCCCAAGTGTCCCTCAACCTCTACCCCCTTTATTCGGTCCGGTTTGTTAGTTAGTACTAGGTCCAGAATGGCCCTCCCTCTTGTTGGTTCCTGCACAAGTTGGTTCAGGTAATTATCTTTAATTACTCTCAAGAACTTATCACCCCTATGAGATTTGCAGGTTTCGTTCTCCCATGTTATATCTGGATAATTAAAGTCCCCCATGATAATTACTTCATTGCGGTTTGACACTTCTTCTATCTGCCTTAATAGTAAGTTTTCAGTTTCTTCTGTTGCTTTTGGTGGTCTATAGAAGACCCCTATCAAGATTTTGCTATTTTTTTCTCCCTGTATTTCTACCCACAGAGATTCCACCTGTTCGTCTCCTACCCCTATATCCTCCCGTAGTCTCGGCTTTAAGTACGATTTAACATACAGACATACCCCTCCCCCTTTCTGGTTCCTTCGGTCCCTTCTGAAGAGATTGTAACCCTGAAAATTCGACGCCCAATCACACTTATCATCAAGCCCTGTTTCCGTTATTCGGACTATATCATAATTTTCATCAGTCATTCTCGCTTCAAGCTCACCCACTTTGCTAATCAGACTTCGTATATTTGTGGTCATACAATTTATATAGTTTGTTTTTTGTTCTTTAAATTTAGTTTGTTTCTATTCGTACTTATGGCTGATCTAACAGTTCTAACTGTACTAACCCCATCCCCTGCTCAACCCCCATTCCCCTTGCTTAGACCTGGGTCACTATCTACACTGGCTACCCCCTTATTTCTCTTTTTGCCCTCCCCCCAGTCCCTAGTTTAAACACTCCTCCAGCCTTCTAGCCATCTTCTCACCCAGCACAGCTGCACCCTCCCCATTAAGATGCAGCCCGTCCCTACGGTAGAGCCTGTAGCCGACAGCAAAGTCAGCCCAGTTCTCCAGGAACCCAAATCCCTCCTTCTTACACCAACTTCGAAGCCACTTATTTACCTCCCTGAGATCCTGCTGCCTTTCTTGTGTGCTTTAGGTGCAGGTAGTATTTCCGAGAAAACTACCCTGGAGGTCCTCACCCTAAGCTTGGACCCTAGATCCCTGAAATCATTTTTGAGGGCCCTCCATTGACCTCTAATTTGTTCATTGGTGCCAATGTGCACCAGGACCACTGGATCCTCACCAGCCCCTCCCAGTAATCAGTCAATCCGATCCGCGATGTGTCGAACTCGAGCGCCAGGAAGACAACACATAGTTCGACGATCCCGGTCTTTATGGCAGATTGCCCTATCTGTCCCCCTTATAATTGAGTCCCCCACCATTAGGACCTGTCTATCCTGCCCGGTCCCCCCCCCCCCCCCCGTCCCCGTCTCACTGGAGCAGTCATCTCCCTGGCGTTCAGAGGGCATGTCGTGCTGCAGCGGTGCTGGCTCTGTGAGCGAGGCCTTACTATACAATTACAATCGGCCCTTTAAAGACAACTATAAGACTGATGTGGCCCTTTGTGAAAATGAATATGACACCCCTAATGTATGTAATCTAAACTCTGACTTCTGGATGTGAAGGAGAACTGAACTGAATTGGACGCTTTTGTCAGTTATCTTCTAATAAATGAAAGTTCTCCTGTTTCCCTGTTCCCCTCATCTCATGGAGATCCTTTTCCCTAGGAACATCTGCACTGAGCTTCACTACACCGCTCTCCAAGGACAGGGACAACTGCGGAAAATCCCTGCCTCCAAAACGCTGCCTCTGATTAGCAGTGCTCAATGAACCAATCACAACCGTTCTTGAGCTACCAATCAGAGGCAGCGCTTCGTGGAGGCAGGGATTTTTCCAGTCCCTGGCCAGAAGACATGCCTAAAGAAATCTGTCAGGGACCGGGGAGAAGACAAAGCGGAGCTGGACAGCGCTTCTTAGGTGATATGTGGGGGTTTTTTTGGGGGTTTTTTTTAAAGCAGTTAGGGCTTATTTAAGGGCTTTTACAGTAAGATTTCCTACTGCAAAAGTTGCATCACACCACAAAAAAAAAAACATAGGAAAGCATGGGCAATACATACATGCGATTTGTAGCACTGTCGCCCCGTGTGAAACAGGCCTAAGGCAGTATACCTGCAGTTTGGATGGGATGTTCATCCGTATTATGGCTACATATACTTTTTTTTGTTTTCACCTGGGTGAAACTGGACTAAAACGAAAGTCATGGTATGTTTAAGGGGTTTTCCAGACAAATACTATTGAAGATGTATCCTCAGAATATCATCAATAGTTGATTAGACGGTTCTGCTGTTTGTAACTGCAGGCACAGCTCTCATTGAAACCAATGGGAACTGCCCCTACAATTACAAGACCCGGATACTATGCAGGTGTCAGAGTAGCGACATCTGCTCCAGTCCTTGTGTATAGCATTGCTGACAGTAGGGTCCGAGTAGCAGACCCTGGCCGATCAACTATTGATGACCTATCCTGAGGATAGGTCATCAATAGTATTTCCATGGAAAACCCCTTTAGCAACATAAAAAAACAGCAATAACAAAAATCAAAGTTCCATCCTTTTCAATCTAGGTGTATTTGTACAATGTGTCCTTCATAACAAGGCAAATAGTGCTTCTGGATCTGGCTCCTTGGCGCTGTATCACTTCCTACTTTATCACTGTTATCAGCGTGCATTACTGTACAAATACATTTATGACTCTTGGCCCTGAAAGCCTTACAGGTACAGAGTCCACTAACTGGTTATGTGAGTATTTAACCCCTTGCTCATGTATAGCAGATCTTTTCCCCATAGTATATTGTATTGGGCCAGTGCCGGAGATGCTCCAATGTTGTTTTTAGTAAGGTGAGGTGTCCCGTGGGCGGGGAATATTTCTACCATCTTACAATCTGGGTGATCAGAATGTTTATAAGTTGTCTTATTACTCGCTAACCTCAGGACCCCCGCACCTCTTCTAGTTCACTCTCATCATTCCTACTGTGGGCAAATCAATCCAGAATGCAGAACAGTGTGTTTTTTTACAATGTTTTAGTTTTTCCCAAAAAGGAGGCTATTATCAAGGTCCAGGCTCGCATCAAGGAAGCAACTCCAGAGGACCTAAGAAATTGAAGGGCAGATACAATAGACATCCCTATGGTTGCAATTGAATCAGTTTTGCACGTCTCTTTGTTGTCACTTTTGCAGGAACTAGCCCCTAGGGGTGAAAAGGAGGAGTAGCACCTGATAAGAACGGAGTCTAAGGAAAGGTAAACAGCTATGTCTACCCCACACGCTCTACTCGATTATGTTACACCTGAGCCATCAGTAAGCCCATCAATCCAAGGAGGTAATATGTGCTATAGTGGCTTCTGCTTGGCTTGCATAGGGCTCAACATTGTGGCAACCAGATTTGTACAGGAATGCATGGTATGCACCTGTCACAGGCCAGGCAAACTGGTGAAAGTACCTCCTTGTCATTGCTACAAGACCAGACCATCTGTTTCAGCGACTGCATGCAGCTACCAGTGGTAGGTGTTTTAGAGTTTGTGTTGGTTTGCATAGACCTCTTCTCATGTCATCTAGAGGCGGGGTTTATAAAATAATATAAAAATGCCAATGCCAAGACTACAGCTAGGAAACTGTTGAATTAAATAATTTGTATATATGGTGTACCAGAAGTCATAGAAAATAATAGAGGTACGCATTTTATTAGTCCATTTCCTCCATCAGAACCACGCCTAATCATAAGACTAAGTTGAGTCCCCATGAGGTTTTGTTTGTTAGGGTCCCTGTAACAGGCCTATACTTTTGCTAGTCCCAGTATGAGGATCTCACTTCCCATGTGAATGCTTTAGATCGGGAGTTACTTCACTAACAGCAGTGTAAATTACACCCGGATAACCTCTGCAAACTGACCATCTGAGTCCCAAGAGCTAATCTAGTTAGCCTAGAGACCCTGCCAACCTGGCGGCAGTAGGGGGCCATGGACAAGACTACCGCCCTGCTGTGACCACACTTCTGGAAGCTGGTGACTCAACACATGGCTGAAGCTTGAGGATCTGCATGGGTAGAAGATGTAGATCTTCAGCCCTACTCTAGTCACTCCGGAGGCTGACTAGTCTATGTACGACAGAAAAATGAGGAAGGACTTCCTATGATGTCGTCTACAATGCAAACAAAGAAGGGTATAAGCAACTGGGTGTGATGTATGTATAAAGGACACACACTCAAGGCAGGTAAACATGGAACCATTAGTGTGTCATACATCTTATCAATGTGGGGGACAACATAAAATGGTAGGTGCCATGCCAACATTTGTGTTACCGCAGGAGGGTCTGTCATAAACCGTAAGTCCTGAACATACAGTCTTTAAGAAAGTTGTGGATCATTGGCCAAGGCCAAATGGTAAGCCTCAGGTAGTATCTATGGGCATGGGTAAAAGGATGGTATGTTCGTCCACTCATATTATGATAGGGGATTAGTTAGTGAAAGCTACAGACTGTCTAAATTATAAAATGTTCACAGTATTGGGGCTGGGTAATCAAACTAATGCAATTCGAGCTTGATTAATTGCCGTTACTAACCACTTCACAATAGTGCTATATTACCTTACAGCTGCCCAGGGTGGATTGTGTCAAATAGGACCAACCTATTGTTATTATATAGATCCGGAGAATATACAGGTATGTACATATGGCCAGACAAGTAAAGTATTCTACAACTAACAGGACACACTTCTCCGAACTGTTACTCAAATTAATCTTAGGGGGAATGTAATGTGTTGTGGTGTATATTCCTTGTCCTGTATTTCGCCTTGTTGTAGGAAGGGATAATGCAGAAGATAGGGACAGGTGGTGGTATGGGCATGCATCCTTGCGGAAGGTGACAGTCAGGGTTTCCTGTAGATGTTTGGGAAAGACTCTATTAAAACGATGGAAAAGCTAAAATTGAAGCACTAGAGGCCCACTCAGGTGTACCCAGGAGAATTATAACAGGAAAACAGAGTAAGACTTTATTAAACATTCCTGACGGACATAAAGGAACAGAGAGCATCTGCTGTCTTACATGTTTCAGACAAGCATGTTGCTTTTACTCACATGTTCCTTAATGTTTGTGATTAACACATACATCATAATAAACAGTCCATGGGGTGCTTGAGACAAAAACACATGACACCAGAGGCAAAATACAATTACAAGGAAACAGAAGAAAAATAACTAATAGGAGGAAAAATCTCCTTTATGAAGCAAAAAGAAATGGGATGAAACAGCTGATTCCTTTTTCTTTTCTGCTAGCATGTTCAATATCAGACAAGGTCTTTAATAAAATTGTATCCCTCTTAATTTGATAATCTTTAATCCTCTGTGCCCTATATATATATATATATATATATATATATATATATAAAGACGAAAGCCCTCACTGACTGACTAACTCGCCACTAATTCTCCAACTTCCCCATGTCGTAGAAACCTGAAATTTGGTAAGAGCATAGATTATCTCCAAAATAGGAAAACTAAAGAGGTCCCAACTCGATTATTTAATTCTAGTGCAAAAGAATTATAATCAAAATTTTACGTACATAATCTAAATCTCTCACTTCCCAATGTCATAGAAACTTAAAATTTGGCACGAGCATTGATTATGTCATAAGTAGGAAAAGCTAATGCGTCCCAACTTGATTATTCAATTCTAGCGCAAAAGAACTAGCGTCCAATTTTTATGCACGGAATCTAATTCTCCAACTTCCCAATGTCATAGAAATTTGAAATTTTGCACGAGCATTGATTATGTCATAAATAGGAAAAGCTAATGGGTCCAAAGTCGATTGTTCAATTCTAAGCGCAAAAGAATTAGCGTCCAAATTTTACGTACGAAATCTAATTCTTTCACTTCCCGGTGTCATAGAGACTCAAAAATTTGGCACGAGCATTGATTATGTCATAAATAGGAAAAGCTAATGGGTCCAAACTCGATTGTTCAATTCTAAGCGCAAAAGAATTAGCGTCCAAATTTTACGTACGGAATCTAATTCTCTCACTTCCCGGTGTCATAGAGACTCAAAAATTTGGCACGAGCATTGATTATGTCATAAATAGGAAAAGTTAATGGGTCCCAACTCGATTATTCAATTCTAAGCGCAAAACAATTAGCGTCCAAATTTTATGTACGAAATCTAATTCTCTCACTTCTTGGTGTAATAGAAACTTGAGATTTGGTATGGGCATTGATTGTGTCATAAATAGGAAAAGTTAATGGGTCCCAACTCAATTACTCAATTCTAAGCGCAAAAGAATTAGCGTCCAAATTTTACGTACGGAATGTAATTCTCTCACTTTCCCGTGTCATAGAAACGTGAAATTTGGAACGGGCATTGATTATGTCATAAATAGGAAAATCTAATGGGTCCTAACTAGGGATGAGCGAACGTGTCCGTTACGGACACATCCGCACCCGGACACCGGCTTTGCCGAACACTGCAGTGTTCGCGCGTAAGTGTCCGGGTGCCGCCGGGGGGCGGGGAGATGCGCGGCGGCGCGGGCGGCAGTAGCGGGGAACAGGGGGGAGCCCTCTCTCTCTCCCTCTCCCCCCCACTCCCCGCCGCACCCCCCCGCGCTGCCACGGCGGCCCCCGAACTTTTTCGCCCGAACACTGAAGTGTTCGCAAAGTTCGGTGTTCGGGCGAAAAAGGGGCGGAGCCGAACGTGTTCGCTCATCTCTAGTCCTAACTTGATTGTTCAATTCTAAGTGCAAAAAAATTAGCGTCCAAATTTTACGTACGGAATCTAATTCTCTCACTTCTTGGTGTAATAGAAACTTGAGATTTGGCACGGGCATTGATTGTGTCATAAATAGGAAAAGTTACTGGGTCCCAACTCAATTATTCAATTGTAAGCGCAAATGAATTAGCATCCAAATTTTACGTACGGAATCTAATTCTCTCACTTCCCGATGTCATAAAAACTTCACATTTGGCACGAGCATTGATTATATCATGAATAGGAAAAGTTACTGGGTCCCAACCTGATTATTCAATTCTAAGTGCAAAAGAATTAGCATCCAAATTTTACATACGGAATCTAATTCTCTCACTTCCCAATGTCATAGAAACATGAAATTTTGCACGGGCATTGATTATGTCATAAATTGGAAAAGTTAATTGGTCCCAACTCGATTATTCAATTTTAAGCGCAAAACAATTAGCGTCTACATTTTAGGTACGAAATCTAATTCTCTCACTTCTTGGTGTAATAGAAACTTGAGATTTGGCAAGGGCATTGATTGTGTGATAAATATGAAAAGTTAATGGGTCCCAACTCGATTGTTCAATTCTAAGCACAAAACAATTAGCGTCCAAGTTTTACGTACATAATCTAATTCTTTCACTTCCCAATGTCATAGAAACTTGAAATTTGGCACAGGCATTGATTATGTCATAAATTGGAAAAGTTAATGGGTCCCAACATGATTATTCAATTCTAAGCACCAAAGAATTAGCGTCCAAATTTTACGCATGTAATCTAATTATCTCACTTCCCGATGTCATTTTATATAAAGGAAACATCATATGGTTACCTCCACATGGTGTTTCCTGGGTAACACAAAGGACCATGCAATATGGTGAACATATTTTTTTCCCGGTATCTCTAAAGTAACCACGACTTCATAAGATTTTCCATGTGAACACCAGATAAACACCAGTACCAAATTAACTCGGGCGAAGCCGGGTATATCAGCTAGTAAGTACATATGGGTAAAAGCTGGGCCTATTTATCAAGGTAATGGTAATAGACCCCACAACATCTTTTAAGATCATTATCATTAACCAAAAAAGTAACTCCCATAATTTGCTTCCTTCTTTGTATGAAAAAATGCTGAAAATGGTTTCTATCTCCATCGCTACTAGAAATATGTTTTTGGAACTTGTAGAGAATATAGCAGAATGTCAACATTTACATAAAGCTCAGCCACAGCCCAGGGGGAAATTAGCTCAAGTATGCTCCTAGTGGTAGAGTGTAAAAATAATGTTAGGGCTGCATGTTGTACTAAGAGAGAACTAAAGGGAGGTATTGCTAGTGTAGTGTCTTGTGAAGCTAAGGTAGTTGCTAGTAGCAATCAATTGTCTGTGGGGAATTCAGTTAATAAACGGCTACTGAAGTTGCATTGTTGAAGACAGAAGCTGAAGTCATATTAAAGGAGAATGAGCACCTCAAAAGATTAGCCAAAGGATGAAGCTGAGCACAGATTATGTCTGGAAGCGCAAGCTGCACAGTGTGAACGGGATTTTCAGAAAATGCAAATATAAGTCCAAGAGTTAGAGATGAGTTGCAAATCAGAAGGAGTCTACAGATTTGCATAAGCAAATTGCAGAGTTGAAAATGCAGCTAGCTAACGGAAATGGAGTATCAGATGTATGAACTCAAAGAAAACCTGGAAACGTAGAAAGCTGCTTGCAGTCAGGCAGAGATGCACACAATGGTTTTAGAAGATATACTGGACTTAAAGGAAGCCCAGGAAGCACTCCATTAGCAAGTGGTTACCCAGCTACAGAGAAGCTTGGATGAGGAAGCTGAAGTTTATGAAACCGAGATCCAGAAGCTGACTTAACAGCTAGAGAAAACTGAAAAGGTAAAAGAAACCTTGGAAAAGGACAAGCGCGCTTTGGAAAGTAAGTGTAGTAGACTGACCCATGAGGTGAAAGTGCTATTGGGAGACAAGAGTAACTCAAGAAAAACATGGTAAAGATGCAGCTTTAGGAGCTACAAGTAAAAATCACTTAAGCCACCTGAGTACAGGCAGAGCTGTCTGAGAAGGTGAACAGACTGTAGGTGAAATTGGAAGCTCAGAGTGAAGAGTCTCAAAGGCTGGTGAGAGTAGAGACATGACAGAGGTTTGGCCTTAGTGCACACCTGGAGAGAATGGAAGAGAAGAGAAATGTGTTCCTCAAGCAGTTAGGCAAAGATGCTGAAACAAAGAGAAACCTGTCAAAGCAGATTTCAACACTTAAGGCTTAGGTGTCAGATATGGAAAAAAAATAGAGAAAACAGCATGCTTGAATTTTGTTGAATAGCAGAAAAGGAAAATTCAAAGAGAATTAGAAGTGATAATTCAATGGTATGAAGAAAAAGCAGCTGCTTATGATAAACTTGAGAAGTTTAAAATGAGATTTCAGCAGGAATTAGAAGATATGGTCACCAACATCAGTTATTGTTCAAACTGGGGAAGAACCAGAAGACATGTGAACAGGGGTTTACCAAAGAGAGAATCGGGTCTGTGAGATATACCATTGAATGTGAGCATGCTGAGGACAGGGCTCATAAGAAAAAAAATGAAGACACACCGTGAAAGGGATGTCAGGGGAAGGGGTTGTGTTTCCAAGGTTCATCAAGAACTTAAGCGTAAAGACGAAACACTTGGAATTGAATAGTCGTGTTGCTGAAAGGAAGGTTCAGAGACTAGAGAGATCTAAGACCCAGTTCATACAGCAGAAAAAAGAAAAGATCTTGTTAAAGAATCTTAAAAATAAGATACAAGAAATAAAGCATACTTTATTGCGCTTAGAAGGTGAACTGGGCACTACAGGTGAACAGTTTGTGAAAATGGGTAAAAAAGTCTTGATGGAAGAGATCACCTCTGTAAACAATAGTAAAGACATAGAAAAGGCAGAATGTGAGTCTGCTGAAGCTGAGAAGTTCACTAAAGAAGAGGAGACTGAAAAAAAGGCCTCAGAAGTTGCAGAGGAAGAAAACAATGTAAAAGAAGTTGCAGCGAGTAACAAAACAGAGTCAGTAGAGGCAGACTCCACATAATGACCTGTAGGGAAGCAACTGAAGAACCAACATCAGTTCAGGAATGAGAGCGATGAGTTGCAGCAAGAGATGCAGTGTCCAGAGGTGGCAGCTAGGAAAATAATAGATATAGAACAGGAAGAAAACTTCAGTGATAGTCCAACACATGGAGATCCCAGAGTCTGGAGTTTTGACCCGGAAGGGGAAAAAGCTTTAAGGATACATGCAAAACAGAATAATCAGATACAGTCTGAAATATATCAGAATCGCTTGGGTTTAGATCTGTTAGCATCTGAATGAGGTGTATGTGGTAAGTTTAATCTTACAAATTGCTGTCTCCAGCTTGATGATTAAGGGGAAGTCATTGAAGACAATTACAGATAGGATGCAAAAGTTAGCCAGACCAACAAAAATACATGATGTTATAGTGAGATTTTGGAACTCTCAGGGTTCTTCCTCAGGTATTAATGGAACAAATCTAACAATGTATTTAATAAATAAATACACATGCTCTTATGGAAAGGCATGAACATGATGACCTTAATTTGCACTAGATAAATGCCAGAAAAGAGGATAAGGGGGTACAGACATGTTGGGATCAATAGCAATTAGATAAATAGCATAGAGGAATGACCATAACAGTAAATATAATTAGTCCAGTGACAAGGATTCTGAACGCTCTCTTTCAGACCTGCAAACAAGGCAGATGGATTTGTTCCATTATTTCCTGAAGAAGGACACTGTGTGGTCTGAAAGCTTGCTGTAACATCATGTATTTTTGTTAGCCATTAAAAGCTATCTTATCTACGATCACATTTTACTCTACTGGCTAACATGGAACCAAACCCTTTTTTGGGTATGTGGTAGGAATGTGGTAGCTGAGATTTGGATATAAAAGAGTAAATGCAAGAAAGATGGTGGGTGTTATATGCCTATTTTAGGGCAGGAGATGAGACAGCAATTGCAGGGTTAAAGAGTTACTGCACCTGTGTAATACAGTAGTGTAATATAACCAGTTTGTTTTTAGATAACGAAGGAATGTCTGTGTGGATTGTATAGTAGAGTATGTTGCCTTTAGTCCGGGGTCCAGTCTTGGGCTTCTTTTACATGAGCGCATATTGGCCAGCCTTTTCACGGCCGGCCAATATACGCTTCCATCTGGGCGTTGAAGCTCGTAAACAGGCGCACAAATCTAACTTTGTTGCGCCCATTCACACGGCATGGGGCCCTATGAATATACACAGAGCTCACCATGCCGTTGCCCATTTCCCCTCCATATCGCAGGCTCATCTCTCGTCTCCTCCCCGCTCGTTTTTTGCAAGAGGTGGGGCGGATCTAAGTGGTGGCCTGACCCATCTCCTCCTATTAATGGCTATGGACAAGGGGAAGGGAGAGGGTGTTAGCTTAGCTCCGCCCACGTCCCACCCCTTGTCCATAGCCATCATTGGCAGGAGATGGGTCGGGCCACTGTTTAGCTCTGCCCCACCTCCTTCCATTGTATATAACGAGCGGGGAGGAGACAAGAGGTGAGCCTGCAGGGGGGGAAAAGAGCAAAGGGAGGTAGTTCAGCAGCCACCCTGCTAAACTCCGTATTCCGGCCCAAAAGATAGTTCCAGGACTATCGTTTGGGCCTGACGTAAAAACACACGGCACTATATTGGGCTGGTTGGGTGCTTTTATGTTTCAGTAATACGCCCATGTGATCTGATGCATTGGAATCCAATGCATCAGATCACAGCGCATATTGGCTGGCCATGAAAAAGGCCAGCCGATATGCGCTCGTGTGAAAGAAGCCTTAGGAAGTTATTCCATGGGACACAAATATATCAATGTATATTAAAGAAGCTATAATTCCTGAAGAATCATTTATTAACCCATTCAGGCACCTGGTCCTGGGCTTAAAACTCCGCCAATAGTAAAATTACGGCGATATTTTCTTTCTTGCGCTGCGAGAGCAAGTGAAAACACTTGCCTCACAGCACAAGAAAGCACTATCCTAGCTATTCATGAATTAATAGCTAAGCACTATCTTTAATTGGCTGAGCGCTCAGCCAATAGCTAAGCACTAGCTTTTATTAGCTAAGCGCTCAGCCAATCAGCACAGCCCTTTCAGGAGGCTGAAAGTGTTGGATAGCAGTGCCGGTGACCCAGGCGGAGGACGCATGTGAGCGGCGGGTAGGTGAGTAATTTTTTTTTTTACCACTTATTGATGATTTTCAGGGAAGGGCTTATACTTCAAGCCCTTCCCCGAAAATCATACTGCAGAGTTTGCCAAAAATCACTGTTTTCAATGGGACTCGCAGCTGCACCGATCCCATTGAAAGCAATGGGATAGCATGCCGCACTTCTGCCACAGCTGTCACAGCTGTGACAGCAGTGGCAGAAGTCCGCGGTATTCTCCATATCTTTTCAATGGGGCTAGCGCTTGGGTCATGCACTGTGTAGATAAAATCATGCCAGGCATATATTCCCAATCGGAGGATCTCTTGCAGAGGTATGGCTAAAATGGGGAATTAAGAAATGCCAAAGCTGAAGCCACAGTGCTGTAAGGGGAGGCAGGCAAGACAGGGTTAAGGGAGAGGGAAGGGTTAATATAAGGGGAAGGATATGGAAAGAGGGGTGTAAGGGGGAGAAAGGTATAATGCATGATAAAGAATGAGCCTGTGCCTGAGGAGACCATTAGAAAAGACAGAAGAAGGATGTGCAGCGGGGACGGAGAAGAGTGAAGACAGAAGACCTGTGGACTTATCTGTGAATGGAGACCCTTCTGGAGAGAATCTGAGTGGCAGTGGCTGGAGAATATGTTGGAGCAGCACTGGGAACAGCGGAGATGAAGCCAACAGCCAGAACGGTGAGAGAAAAACGGCCACGGAGGGTGTGTGCGCCGGTGAGGCTTAACCCTGAGAATGTGCCATGGTTGCATAGGGAGCCCGTCACCGGTCCCTCCAGGCAGGCTTCCTCCTGGAGCACCGCTAAGGGGAGGAAGCAGGCCCAAGATGAATCTCGCTCAGTGACTAGGCTTCCGTTACTCGGCCCTGTGCTGAAAGGGGGCAGGGCCTAGTACCAAACAAAGCACACAGAATGGAGAGAGACGAGGGGGCTGCACACCTGGCGATAAACCAATCGGGGAACAGCTCCACCACGACCATAGCTTAGAGGACATGGATGGGCGAGGGACCAAGCGTCTGAGACTAGGCTCCGTGCTGTGAGGAGGGTGGAGTTTAGGACAGGACTGATAAAAGAGAGCGGAAGAAGAGCTGTGGGCTTCTTACCTGGCGAGGAACCAGTCAGGGAGCAGCCCTGCAGCGGTTACAGCGCTGAGAGGCTCAGAGGAAGGAGGGAGATAGCGAGTGGAAGACATGGAGATTGGGTGGAAGAATCCCGAGGATGGTGGTCGGCTGGCCCTGTGGGGAGCAGAAGAGCTCTGGTGACAAGGAGTCTGGAGGCGACTGTGGAAGCAGAGGAGTGGTTACCATCTAGAAAGGGATTCGTTGGGTCAAAGGAGAAGCTTCACTGAGGAGATGGACCAGCTGGAAGAAATACCAGTGGTTGGTGGGTCCACAGCCCCTATGCAGCCCAGTGAGAACACATCAATGGCTTGTTTGTCTAATTTAGCCAGATGAGTAGCACCTGCAAGGGCTAGTTTAGGGGGGGCGCTGGGCAAGGACGCGTTTGTGGGCACACGCAACGGGGAGAGAGATTTTAGGAATTTCGTGGGATGTATGTAGGAGTTTGTGCAGAGACAGGAGGCAGGGGCTACTCCATTGTCTGCTTTGGCATGGACCACACCATCAAAAGTGTCATCTAGCAGAGAGAGAGCGTTCTGTGTGGAAGCTCGGCTGGGGTGACTGGTGTAGAACAGGCGGTGCATGTAGCAGGAGTAGCGGTCACAGTAAAGGCGGAGAAGGATGGGAATGGAGTACATTTGGACAACAGCGCAAGAGGGGAGGTATATGTGTGCTTTGAGGGACCGCTAGGGGCTCACTTAAAGAAGGAGGTGAGGGAAAAAATATGGAGGGATGAATGTGTCGAAATATTCTCTTTTCCCTTTAGAAAAATGTAATTTCTGTAAAGGGAAGAAGACCGAATAAAAAAAGGAGAAGCGTATGTGGCGGTTAATTCTTCAGACATCTACAAATTGGCTGCAGGTGTTCGCCATCTTAGCAAGTGTCATTGCGGAAAAGGCATTGGAAAACTGTTCCGGCCTCTTCTATTATCTAGACTTTATCCGTGAGGCACACAGTATACGAGTGCAGACCTGGCTGCGCTATGATGAGCAGTTTAGGCAGCGGAAAGCGGTTTGTCCATCAATTAGATGGGACCAGAAGGACATTGGGTTGTGGCTCTGGGTGATGGCCCCGATACGATATGGGCAGCCCTTTTAGGGTGGAGCCGGGTTGTTGGACCCGGCTAGCAACTCCCAGGCCGGAGGACAACTCAGCCAGGGAGAAGGGCATAGGCCAGGCTTTTGTTGGCAATTCAATGAAGGCCAATGCAAATTTAGGGGGAGCTGCAGGTTTAAGCATGTCAGCACCCTCTGTAATGCAGCATTGCATGGAGCTGCAAAGTGCTTCAGAAAGGGGAAAGGAAGTTGCTGGAAAAAAGGATGATCCCAGTGAGGTTGGGAGAGATGGTGTCATTTGTAAATGGGTACCATGATTGGGAAAATGCTGAGCTGTTGCTTAGGGGCTTTTGGGACGGTTTTTAAATCCTACCTCTAGAGCATATTGTTCCATTCCCGACAAAGAGTCTGCACTTGGAACTAAAGTGTCCGGCTGTCGTAACCGAAAAACTCGAAAAGGAGGTTCGTTTGGAACACATGGCAGGACCATTTCAGGAGCCTTTGCAGGATTTTATACTGTCGCCACTGGGGGTTGTTCCAAAGAAAGAACTGAACAAATTTTGGTTGATCCATCACTTATCCTACCCAAAAGGGGAATCAGTGAATGATGGTATGGATCCTGAGCTTTGTTCGGTGGTGTATACCTCATTTGATGCCATGGTAGGATGGGTGAGAAAATGTGGAAAGGGAGCTTTGTTGGCGAAGGCCGATATTGAATCGGCTTATCGCCTATTAGCAGTGGTGCCAGAAATCATTCAGTTACTGGGTTGTTTTTGGAATGGAAATTATTTTGCGGATAGATATCTGCCTATGGGATGGTCAATCTTATGCACATATTTTGAATCCTTTAATTCCTTTTTGGAATGGGTAGTGAGGGATACCGTGGGAATACAGTCGGATATTCACTACCTTGATGATTTTCTGTGTGTGGAGCCCGGTGGATCACCAATATGCACGACACTGCTGAGGACACTCCAGTGGGTCGGCTAGCGATTCGGCGTGCCTTTGGCTACCGATAAGACGGAGGGACCCACGACATGTTTAAATTTTTTAGGAATTACCATAGACACGGTAGCAATGGAATTTCGATTGCCGGAGAACAAATTGCAGGAACTAAGGGCCCAGAGCGTTCAAGGCCCTGGCCACGTTGCAGGGTCTACAGTCATTACTAGGAAAGCTGAATTTTGCTTGCCGAATAATGCCAATGGGTGTATATTCTGTAGGAGGCTGGCGTCAGCTACAGTAGAGTTCCGTTCTCACCATCCTTTTATTCGATTAGGAAAAGGCCACAAAGGCGATTTGGAGGTTTGGTCGGCGTTTTTGGAAAGGTATAATGGGATATCAGTGATGCTTGAGGAAGTAAGCAAAAATGCGGACTGGGAATTGTTCACGAACGCCGGAGGGAGCGTGGGTCTTGGGGCATATTTTCAGGGTCAATGGTATGTGGGAGAGTGGCCGGTGGAGTGGAAGGAGACTAGTTTGGTTCGAAACTTAATGCTATTGGAGTTCTTTCCCATAGTTGTAGTGATTGCGCTGTGGGTTCATTTTAGCAATAAAAAAGTAAGGTTTCACTGCAACAACATGGGGGTAGTTAAAGTCATCAATTCTTTGACACCGTCCTCTCCCCCAGTGCTGAATTTGTTGCGCCAATTGGTTTTGGAGGCATTGTCATTGAACATGTGGGTTGTAGCTGTGCATGTTCCAGGGGTCAAGAATTCAATTGTGGATGCTTTCAATTTCAGTGGGAGTGATTCAGGATGTTGGCCCCAGGAGCAGAAGAGGAAGGGAAGATTTGCCAGTCTCGTCTTTGAAACGTGGTAAGCGAGCAGCACCTGATTAAAGGATCACTGGCTCGGGGTATAAGGGCTGCATTTGTAGCAGCATGGCGCGAGTGGGAGGAATGGGTGTCATGATGCAGGACTATCAGATCAGAGGATAGACAGAGGCATTATTAAGTTGGTTAGGTGAAGGTTCAGTTGCACGGATAAACCGTTTTATGGCAGGAGTTGGCTTTGGGTGAAAATTGAGTAGGGGGGATATTACTAAGCATTTTTTTTAGTAAGACAAGCGTTGAAGGGTTTCAGGAGGGGAAAAGTGGATACGCAGAGGCTAGGGGTAGCACTAGAAACGATTTGTGAGGATGAATTTCAAAGCTTTTTATTTAAGGCCTGTTATTGCAACACATGGATGGGCGTTGTTTGTCGAAATTCCAGTTTATAATTGTTTTTAAGAGAGCTTTGGACTAGGCTGGCTTGGACAGTACAGGTTTTGGAATGCACTCATTTAGGGTAGGTGCACCCACAGAGGCGTCAGGCCGGGGAACGGAAGTGAAAGCGGTTAAGAGGATAGTTAGGTGGTAGTTTGGACCTTAAATTATAGATCACTGGGGATAAAACCATTGGACGCCCACTGATTGCTAGAACAGAGGACCCCTTACCCCTGTGTACCAGGGTGGCCAATGCATAAAACTCTATAGGTGATGCAGGAATAGCAGTCATTTGGCTACCTACCTTTTTATATCCACAGGCTCTACTGATAAAACAGTTACTAACCTAGGTATATCTTCTGTGCCTCATCAAAGTTATTGCTGATTTTCCCTACGACGTCTAGAACCGGCTGAACAATCGCAATATGTGTAGTGCAGGGAAGAGGTGTTAGCACTAGCGCCAGCATTTGTGTAGAAAGACGCATCACATACCGGTCTAAATAAATTGCGCATCATCTACCAGCAACAAATGTATTAAGAGGTGCGGCGCCTCCTTACACAAAATGAAAAACTACACTCGCTAGTAGCTGGGTTATGTCTGTGCTATAATCCATGCCAGTTTTTGGAGTGGATTAAAGTAAATATAATTGGCCACGCCCCCTAAAGTCGGCCTGACCCTGTTTTTTTTTTAAGAAGCAGGGTGCGGTGTAGAAGCCCCAAAACAAACTTCAGGGCATCAGAATTCTGCGGTTCTTAATTCTCCATTCCCAGCTGTCATCAGACAGCCAAGTGCCTGCAACCTGACCATGGAAGACTCATGCTGGCCTTATACAAACTTACACCGACTTCATTAAGCAGCAGACACAACATAGACTATTTTTTGTTTTGTAAGCCTCCAGGTACCATAGCAACCCAATGGCACCATAATCACGTTATCGTGGCCAGCCCCCTCCTACTCCCTCCATGTCAGCCTCTTACATGCTGCAATCTCAGAGGTTTCTCCATTCCCAGCTGCAACCCGACCATGGGAGACTCATGCTGGCCTTATTCTGACTTATACAGACTTCAATATGCAGCAGACACAAGATAGACCATTTTTTGTTTTGTTTGTTTTGTTCCAAAATGAAAAAAATAGAAAATCCATTATATTAACCCATTAATGTCGGGTAAATTTTAGGCCCTAATGACCAACCAAGTTTTCAGTCATTTCCATCCATCTTTGAATTCCTATAACCAAAATGTTTTCATGTTTCCATCCACGGCTGCATGGGGACCTGTTTCTAACAGGACAAGTTGTATTTTTTAATGGCATAATTTTAGGTACATATAGTGCATTGTATAACTTGATTTGCAGGAATGCTGTCTTCCACCAGGTGGCACTGCAGAGGTATTTTTTTCCATCTTTCCTGTTTGCATATTTCCCAGATGAGCATGCATGGCCTTATAAGTCTCCTCACACGCCTAATAGGTGCTCTCCTTAAGGAAAGAGGAGACTCTTCCCAACCCACATCCAAGGCCACTCACTAGACAAGCCAAGAACCTACTGCATACTGATGAGGGGCAAGACCCCTGAAACGGCTGTCTGTGTATGGTTTACTGGCTTTTGAGTTCCATTTCCCAGTCATTGTTATGATGACTTGTATAAAAAGTCTGACACTGATTTGCAGGAATGCTGCGTTACAATAGGTGGTGCTGCGGAGGCACTGTTCCATGTTCCTTATTTACATTCGCCTATGAAGCCTCTAGTTGGTGCTCAGAAGCCACCAGAAGCTATTGTAAAAGCCTCGCAAGTACTATAGCGACCCAATGGCACCGTAATCACGTTATCGGGGTAACATGGGAGCCCCCCATGTCAGCCTTTTACATGCTGTGGTGACAGAGGTTTCTCCACTCCCAGCTGTCACACAGCCGAGTGCCTGCAACCTGACCATGGGAGATTCATGCTGGCCTTATTCTGGTGTCCCTTAAAAAGGCGCATGCATCAGAATAAGATCACTTAGTGATCACTGTAGAAAGGTGTATTTGTGGCAAGTAAGTGGTTAAAGATATGTACCCTCATCTATGTGTAGAGATCCAGTGCCACCTTCTAGTAGGATGATCACTTTTGTGGAGAGGTCTGGAACTTCTCTCTATAGGACACTTACCTATGTAGCAAGGTATGGTATTTCTCTCTATAGAAAACTCACCTATATGGAGGGTACCGGTGCTTATCGCTAAAGGACACTCATCTATGTGGAGGGGTCCAGTGCTTCTCTCTATGAGGCAATCACCTATGTGGAGGAGTCCAGTGCTTCTTTCTATGGGGCACTCACCTATGTGGAGGGGTCCAGTGCTTCTCTCTATAGGACACTCACCTAAGTGGAGGGGTCCAGTGCTTATCTCTACAGGACACTCACCTATGTGGAGGGGTCCAGTACTTTCCTCTGTAGGATACTCACTTATGTGGAGGGGTCTGATACTTCTCTCTATAGGACACTTACCTATATGGAGGGGTCTTGTGCTTCTCTCTACAGGACATTCACCTATGGGGAGGGGTCCCATACTTCTAGCTGTAGGACACTCATCTATGTTGAAGGGTCTAGTGCTTTTCTCTATGGGACACTCACCTATGTGGAGGGGTCCAGTGCTTCTCTCTACAGGACACTCACCTATATGACGGGGTATGGTACTTCTCTCTATGGGACACATCTATGTGGAGGGGTCCGGTACTTCTCTCTATAGGAGACCCATCTCCTCCTATTAATGGCTATGGACAAGGGGAAGGGAGAGGGTGTTAGCTTAGCTCCGCCCACGTCCCACCCCTTGTCCATAGCCATCATTGGCAGGAGATGGGTCGGGCCACTGTTTAGCTCTGCCCCACCTCCTTCCATTGTATATAACGAGCGGGGAGGAGACAAGAGGTGAGCCTGCAGGGGGGGAAAAGAGCAAAGGGAGGTAGTTCAGCAGCCACCCTGCTAAACTCCGTATTCCGGCCCAAAAGATAGTTCCAGGACTATCGTTTGGGCCTGACGTAAAAACACACGGCACTATATTGGGCTGGTTGGGTGCTTTTATGTTTCAGTAATACGCCCATGTGATCTGATGCATTGGAATCCAATGCATCAGATCACAGCGCATATTGGCTGGCCATGAAAAAGGCCAGCCGATATGCGCTCGTGTGAAAGAAGCCTTAGGAAGTTATTCCATGGGACACAAATATATCAATGTATATTAAAGAAGCTATAATTCCTGAAGAATCATTTATTAACCCATTCAGGCACCTGGTCCTGGGCTTAAAACTCCGCCAATAGTAAAATTACGGCGATATTTTCTTTCTTGCGCTGCGAGAGCAAGTGAAAACACTTGCCTCACAGCACAAGAAAGCACTATCCTAGCTATTCATGAATTAATAGCTAAGCACTATCTTTAATTGGCTGAGCGCTCAGCCAATAGCTAAGCACTAGCTTTTATTAGCTAAGCGCTCAGCCAATCAGCACAGCCCTTTCAGGAGGCTGAAAGTGTTGGATAGCAGTGCCGGTGACCCAGGCGGAGGACGCATGTGAGCGGCGGGTAGGTGAGTAATTTTTTTTTTTACCACTTATTGATGATTTTCAGAGAAGGGCTTATACTTCAAGCCCTTCCCCGAAAATCATACTGCAGAGTTTGCCAAAAATCACTGTTTTCAATGGGACTCGCAGCTGCACCGATCCCATTGAAAGCAATGGGATAGCATGCCGCACTTCTGCCACAGCTGTCACAGCTGTGACAGCAGTGGCAGAAGTCCGCGGTATTCTCCATATCTTTTCAATGGGGCTAGCGCTTGGGTCATGCACTGTGTAGATAAAATCATGCCAGGCATATATTCCCAATCGGAGGATCTCTTGCAGAGGTATGGCTAAAATGGGGAACTAAGAAATGCCAAAGCTGAAGCCACAGTGCTGTAAGGGGAGGCAGGCAAGACAGGGTTAAGGGAGAGGGAAGGGTTAATATAAGGGGAAGGATATGGAAAGAGGGGTGTAAGGGGGAGAAAGGTATAATGCATGATAAAGAATGAGCCTGTGCCTGAGGAGACCATTAGAAAAGACAGAAGAAGGATGTGCAGCGGGGACGGAGAAGAGTGAAGACAGAAGACCTGTGGACTTATCTGTGAATGGAGACCCTTCTGGAGAGAATCTGAGTGGCAGTGGCTGGAGAATATGTTGGAGCAGCACTGGGAACAGCGGAGATGAAGCCAACAGCCAGAACGGTGAGAGAAAAACGGCCACGGAGGGTGTGTGCGCCGGTGAGGCTTAACCCTGAGAATGTGCCATGGTTGCATAGGGAGCCCGTCACCGGTCCCTCCAGGCAGGCTTCCTCCTGGAGCACCGCTAAGGGGAGGAAGCAGGCCCAAGATGAATCTCGCTCAGTGACTAGGCTTCCGTTACTCGGCCCTGTGCTGAAAGGGGGCAGGGCCTAGTACCAAACAAAGCACACAGAATGGAGAGAGACGAGGGGGCTGCACACCTGGCGATAAACCAATCGGGGAACAGCTCCACCACGACCATAGCTCTAGAGGACATGGATGGGCGAGGGACCAAGCGTCTGAGACTAGGCTCCGTGCTGTGAGGAGGGTGGAGTTTAGGACAGGACTGATAAAAGAGAGCGGAAGAAGAGCTGTGGGCTTCTTACCTGGCGAGGAACCAGTCAGGGAGCAGCCCTGCAGCGGTTACAGCGCTGAGAGGCTCAGAGGAAGGAGGGAGATAGCGAGTGGAAGACATGGAGATTGGGTGGAAGAATCCCGAGGATGGTGGTCGGCTGGCCCTGTGGGGAGCAGAAGAGCTCTGGTGACAAGGAGTCTGGAGGCGACTGTGGAAGCAGAGGAGTGGTTACCATCTAGAAAGGGATTCGTTGGGTCAAAGGAGAAGCTTCACTGAGGAGATGGACCAGCTGGAAGAAATACCAGTGGTTGGTGGGTCCACAGCCCCTATGCAGCCCAGTGAGAACACATCAATGGCTTGTTTGTCTAATTTAGCCAGATGAGTAGCACCTGCAAGGGCTAGTTTAGGGGGGGCGCTGGGCAAGGACGCGTTTGTGGGCACACGCAACGGGGAGAGAGATTTTAGGAATTTCGTGGGATGTATGTAGGAGTTTGTGCAGAGACAGGAGGCAGGGGCTACTCCATTGTCTGCTTTGGCATGGACCACACCATCAAAAGTGTCATCTAGCAGAGAGAGAGCGTTCTGTGTGGAAGCTCGGCTGGGGTGACTGGTGTAGAACAGGCGGTGCATGTAGCAGGAGTAGCGGTCACAGTAAAGGCGGAGAAGGATGGGAATGGAGTACATTTGGACAACAGCGCAAGAGGGGAGGTATATGTGTGCTTTGAGGGACCGCTAGGGGCTCACTTAAAGAAGGAGGTGAGGGAAAAAATATGGAGGGATGAATGTGTCGAAATATTCTCTTTTCCCTTTAGAAAAATGTAATTTCTGTAAAGGGAAGAAGACCGAATAAAAAAAGGAGAAGCGTATGTGGCGGTTAATTCTTCAGACATCTACAAATTGGCTGCAGGTGTTCTCCATCTTAGCAAGTGTCATTGCGGAAAAGGCATTGGAAAACTGTTCCGGCCTCTTCTATTATCTAGACTTTATCCGTGAGGCACACAGTATACGGGTGCAGACCTGGCTGCGCTATGATGAGCAGTTTAGGCAGCGGAAAGCGGTTTGTCCATCAATTAGATGGGACCAGAAGGACATTGGGTTGTGGCTCTGGGTGATGGCCCCGATACGATATGGGCAGCCCTTTTAGGGTGGAGCCGGGTTGTTGGACCCGGCTAGCAACTCCCAGGCCGGAGGACAACTCAGCCAGGGAGAAGGGCATAGGCCAGGCTTTTGTTGGCAATTCAATGAAGGCCAATGCAAATTTAGGGGGAGCTGCAGGTTTAAGCATGTCAGCACCCTCTGTAATGCAGCATTGCATGGAGCTGCAAAGTGCTTCAGAAAGGGGAAAGGAAGTTGCTGGAAAAAAGGATGATCCCAGTGAGGTTGGGAGAGATGGTGTCATTTGTAAATGGGTACCATGATTGGGAAAATGCTGAGCTGTTGCTTAGGGGCTTTTGGGACGGTTTTTAAATCCTACCTCTAGAGCATATTGTTCCATTCCCGACAAAGAGTCTGCACTTGGAACTAAAGTGTCCGGCTGTCGTAACCGAAAAACTCGAAAAGGAGGTTCGTTTGGAACACATGGCAGGACCATTTCAGGAGCCTTTGCAGGATTTTATACTGTCGCCACTGGGGGTTGTTCCAAAGAAAGAACTGAACAAATTTTGGTTGATCCATCACTTATCCTACCCAAAAGGGGAATCAGTGAATGATGGTATGGATCCTGAGCTTTGTTCGGTGGTGTATACCTCATTTGATGCCATGGTAGGATGGGTGAGAAAATGTGGAAAGGGAGCTTTGTTGGCGAAGGCCGATATTGAATCGGCTTATCGCCTATTAGCAGTGGTGCCAGAAATCATTCAGTTACTGGGTTGTTTTTGGAATGGAAATTATTTCGCGGATAGATATCTGCCTATGGGATGGTCAATCTTATGCACATATTTTGAATCCTTTAATTCCTTTTTGGAATGGGTAGTGAGGGATACCGTGGGAATACAGTCGGATATTCACTACCTTGATGATTTTCTGTGTGTGGAGCCCGGTGGATCACCAATATGCACGACACTGCTGAGGACACTCCAGTGGGTCGGCTAGCGATTCGGCGTGCCTTTGGCTACCGATAAGACGGAGGGACCCACGACATGTTTAAATTTTTTAGGAATTACCATAGACACGGTAGCAATGGAATTTCGATTGCCGGAGAACAAATTGCAGGAACTAAGGGCCCAGAGCGTTCAAGGCCCTGGCCACGTTGCAGGGTCTACAGTCATTACTAGGAAAGCTGAATTTTGCTTGCCGAATAATGCCAATGGGTGTATATTCTGTAGGAGGCTGGCGTCAGCTACAGTAGAGTTCCGTTCTCACCATCCTTTTATTCGATTAGGAAAAGGCCACAAAGGCGATTTGGAGGTTTGGTCGGCGTTTTTGGAAAGGTATAATGGGATATCAGTGATGCTTGAGGAAGTAAGCAAAAATGCGGACTGGGAATTGTTCACGAACGCCGGAGGGAGCGTGGGTCTTGGGGCATATTTTCAGGGTCAATGGTATGTGGGAGAGTGGCCGGTGGAGTGGAAGGAGACTAGTTTGGTTCGAAACTTAATGCTATTGGAGTTCTTTCCCATAGTTGTAGTGATTGCGCTGTGGGTTCATTTTAGCAATAAAAAAGTAAGGTTTCACTGCAACAACATGGGGGTAGTTAAAGTCATCAATTCTTTGACACCGTCCTCTCCCCCAGTGCTGAATTTGTTGCGCCAATTGGTTTTGGAGGCATTGTCATTGAACATGTGGGTTGTAGCTGTGCATGTTCCAGGGGTCAAGAATTCAATTGTGGATGCTTTCAATTTCAGTGGGAGTGATTCAGGATGTTGGCCCCAGGAGCAGAAGAGGAAGGGAAGATTTGCCAGTCTCGTCTTTGAAACGTGGTAAGCGAGCAACACCTGATTAAAGGATCACTGGCTCGGGGTATAAGGGCTGCATTTGTAGCAGCATGGCGCGAGTGGGAGGAATGGGTGTCATGATGCAGGACTATCAGATCAGAGGATAGACAGAGGCATTATTAAGTTGGTTAGGTGAAGGTTCAGTTGCACGGATAAACCGTTTTATGGCAGGAGTTGGCTTTGGGTGAAAATTGAGTAGGGGGGATATTACTAAGCATTTTTTTTAGTAAGACAAGCGTTGAAGGGTTTCAGGAGGGGAAAAGTGGATACGCAGAGGCTAGGGGTAGCACTAGAAACGATTTGTGAGGATGAAGTTCAAAGCTTTTTATTTAAGGCCTGTTATTGCAACACATGGATGGGCGTTGTTTGTCGAAATTCCAGTTTATAATTGTTTTTAAGAGAGCTTTGGACTAGGCTGGCTTGGACAGTACAGGTTTTGGAATGCACTCATTTAGGGTAGGTGCACCCACAGAGGCGTCAGGCCGGGGAACGGAAGTGAAAGCGGTTAAGAGGATAGTTAGGTGGTAGTTTGGACCTTAAATTATAGATCACTGGGGATAAAACCATTGGACGCCCACTGATTGCTAGAACAGAGGACCCCTTACCCCTGTGTACCAGGGTGGCCAATGCATAAAACTCTATAGGTGATGCAGGAATAGCAGTCATTTGGCTACCTACCTTTTTATATCCACAGGCTCTACTGATAAAACAGTTACTAACCTAGGTATATCTTCTGTGCCTCATCAAAGTTATTGCTGATTTTCCCTACGACGTCTAGAACCGGCTGAACAATCGCAATATGTGTAGTGCAGGGAAGAGGTATTAGCACTAGCGCCAGCATTTGTGTAGAAAGACGCATCACATACCGGTCTAAATAAATTGCGCATCATCTACCAGCAACAAATGTATTAAGAGGTGCGGCGCCTCCTTACACAAAATGAAAAACTACACTCGCTAGTAGCTGGGTTATGTCTGTGCTATAATCCATGCCAGTTTTTGGAGTGGATTAAAGTAAATATAATTGGCCACGCCCCCTAAAGTCGGCCTGACCCTGTTTTTTTTTTAAGAAGCAGGGTGCGGTGTAGAAGCCCCAAAACAAACTTCAGGGCATCAGAATTCTGCGGTTCTTAATTCTCCATTCCCAGCTGTCATCAGACAGCCAAGTGCCTGCAACCTGACCATGGAAGACTCATGCTGGCCTTATACAAACTTACACCGACTTCATTAAGCAGCAGACACAACATAGACTATTTTTTGTTTTGTAAGCCTCCAGGTACCATAGCAACCCAATGGCACCATAATCACGTTATCGTGGCCAGCCCCCTCCTACTCCCTCCATGTCAGCCTCTTACATGCTGCAATCTCAGAGGTTTCTCCATTCCCAGCTGCAACCCGACCATGGGAGACTCATGCTGGCCTTATTCTGACTTATACAGACTTCAATATGCAGCAGACACAAGATAGACAATTTTTTGTTTTGTTTGTTTTGTTCCAAAATGAAAAAAATAGAAAATCCATTATATTAACCCATTAATGTCGGGTAAATTTTAGGCCCTAATGACCAACCAAGTTTTCAGTCATTTCCATCCATCTTTGAATTCCTATAACCAAAATGTTTTCATGTTTCCATCCACGGCTGCATGGGGACCTGTTTCTAGCAGGACAAGTTGTATTTTTTAATGGCATAATTTTAGGTACATATAGTGCATTGTATAACTTGATTTGCAGGAATGCTGTCTTCCACCAGGTGGCACTGCAGAGGTATTTTTTTCCATCTTTCCTGTTTGCATATTTCCCAGATGAGCATGCATGGCCTTATAAGTCTCCTCACACGCCTAATAGGTGCTCTCCTTAAGGAAAGAGGAGACTCTTCCCAACCCACATCCAAGGCCACTCACTAGACAAGCCAAGAACCTACTGCATACTGATGAGGGGCAAGACCCCTGAAACGGCTGTCTGTGTATGGTTTACTGGCTTTTGAGTTCCATTTCCCAGTCATTGTTATGATGACTTGTATAAAAAGTCTGACACTGATTTGCAGGAATGCTGCGTTACAATAGGTGGTGCTGCGGAGGCACTGTTCCATGTTCCTTATTTACATTCGCCTATGAAGCCTCTAGTTGGTGCTCAGAAGCCACCAGAAGCTATTGTAAAAGCCTCGCAAGTACTATAGCGACCCAATGGCACCGTAATCACGTTATCGGGGTAACATGGGAGCCCCCCATGTCAGCCTTTTACATGCTGTGGTGACAGAGGTTTCTCCACTCCCAGCTGTCACACAGCCGAGTGCCTGCAACCTGACCATGGGAGATTCATGCTGGCCTTATTCTGGTGTCCCTTAAAAAGGCGCATGCATCAGAATAAGATCACTTAGTGATCACTGTAGAAAGGTGTATTTGTGGCAAGTAAGTGGTTAAAGATATGTACCCTCATCTATGTGTAGAGATCCAGTGCCACCTTCTAGTAGGATGATCACTTTTGTGGAGAGGTCTGGAACTTCTCTCTATAGGACACTTACCTATGTAGCAAGGTATGGTATTTCTCTCTATAGAAAACTCACCTATATGGAGGGTACCGGTGCTTATCGCTAAAGGACACTCATCTATGTGGAGGGGTCCAGTGCTTCTCTCTATGAGGCAATCACCTATGTGGAGGAGTCCAGTGCTTCTTTCTATGGGGCACTCACCTATGTGGAGGGGTCCAGTGCTTCTCTCTATAGGACACTCACCTATGTGGAGGGGTCCAGTGCTTATCTCTACAGGACACTCACCTATGTGGAGGGGTCCAGTACTTTCCTCTGTAGGATACTCACTTATGTGGAGGGGTCTGATACTTCTCTCTATAGGACACTTACCTATATGGAGGGGTCTTGTGCTTCTCTCTACAGGACATTCACCTATGGGGAGGGGTCCCATACTTCTAGCTGTAGGACACTCATCTATGTTGAAGGGTCTAGTGCTTTTCTCTATGGGACACTCACCTATGTGGAGGGGTCCAGTGCTTCTCTCTACAGGACACTCACCTATATGACGGGGTATGGTACTTCTCTCTATGGGACACTCATCTATGTGGAGGGGTCCGGTACTTCTCTCTATAGGAGATTCACCTATGTGGGGGGGTCCAGCACAAACCAGAGACTGGAGCTGCAGGAAGATCATTTGCATATTCACTGTACATTCAGGGAAGAGCAAAGAATCACTGTAAGCGGGAAGATTGCTGGGATTAGTCAGGTCTAGCTGCACCGAGGACATCGCCAAACCAAAGACTGGAGCTGCAGGAAGATCATTTGTATCTTCCCTGTGCATGCTGGGAAGAGCAAAGAATCAGTATAAGTGGGAAGATTGCCACGTCTAGCTGCTTGGAGGACATCGACAACCACCACTCTCCTTTTCTTCTTTATAACAGCACTTCTTTTTCTCCATTCAAGAGGTCTCTGTGTGCTTACTACACAGTTCTTTGTGGGTAGAGTTATTTCTTGCTGTACCTCTTTCTCCTCTGCTCTGTTATTGGTGGGTAGAGTAATTTCTTGCTGTACCTCTTGTTCCTCTGTTCTATTCTTTGTGAGTAGAGTCATTTCTGGCTGTACCCCTTTCTCCTCTGCTCTGTTTTTTGTGGGTAGAGTCATTTCTTGCTGTACCTCTTTATCCTTTTGCTCAGGAGCCAGTACCAGGTCCCTCTGCGTAAAAAACCTCGTACCGGTTGCTGAGCAGTATGGGTGCTGGCTGACTCCTGATCCTCCTGCTTGTTTGGGTCACATGCTTCCATTCCTCTGATTCTGCAGATACACTGGACATTTCTTTTCCTTCAACATTTTGAAGACTTTCTTCTACTCTGTCAATGAAATCCTCACATTCCTTAATACGTTTCAATGTAGCTATTCTCTCCTGAAGACTATGCACCTTTTTCTCCAGTAGAGACACAAGCTTGCATTTCTGGTAGGTGAAGTTTAGCTTTTCCTCTGGTAGGTCTGTAAACATATAGCATAAGTTGCAGCTCACCAAATGGCTCCTCTCCTTTTCCATATCGTCAGATGATGTCCACTTCCAAACTTCTAAAAGTCAAGAATTGTAGGGAAAGTTTATAACCTGTAAAATAACCACTCGCCATATTCTTTGAAAATTCTTGGAGAACAGGAGAAGTCCCAGAAGATTGGAAAAGGGCAAATGTTGTCTTCAAAAAAGGGATTTGGATCCAACTGGATTTGGACCTTAAACAATCCTATAGAAATTTGCATTTAAAAAATATGTTTGCTGGATGCCCTTCGTTTTGTATTGCGTAGTCTAACCTCCGTGGGAGTTTTTCCCAGGTAGGTGTTGGACTGCGCAATAAGAGTCAGTACCAGCCTCCTACTTCAAATCACTGTTTGGGGGCATACATCACTTTAGTGCAGAATGATATTTCTAAGTTTAGAATTCAGTATAGATCGCATAAAAAAGAATTCCTTGCACTTAAGACCTTGTCCAATAATAAATCACTAGTTATGAAACCTGCGGACAAGGGTGGTCCCATTGTGGTGATGGACACTGCAGTACCGTAATGAAATCCTTGATCAGCTGAACAATGAGGGCATCTATGAAAGAATGAGGTTTGATCCTAAATCTAGGTTGCAGACACAATTAAGAATGATCCTTAATGATGTCCTTTTTCAGGGGGTGATTGATTCAGACCTGGTCAAATTTTTGGATGTATTGCACTGACCCTGTACAATTTACTCAAAATCTATAAGGATTTACAAAATCCACTAGGAAGTCCAATCGTTTCAGGATGTGACTCATTGTTCAGCAACGCAGCAAAATTTCTTGACAGAGTACTACGTTCGTTTGCGGACGAGGCGGCATCACATGTATGGGATACAAGTGATTTTTTTTTGTAAGAATCAAGGATTTGAAGGTTGAGGACACAGCTCTATTAGCCTCCTTTGATGTTACATCTCTATATACCTCGATTGAACACCATAGAGGCTTGGAGGCGGTTGAGTTCTATATTATGAGGTCTGGACTTCCTACTAAGTGCATTGGTTTTGCCCTGTCACTGTTTTTTGGGGGGGGTGTACTACGGGCAGTGGCAGGGCACAACCATGGGTTTAAATTTCGCTCTGACATATGCGAACATGCTTATGCAGAGATTTGAGGAGCAGAATGTATACCCTTCCATACATTGGCCAATGGTAAAGCTATTGCTGCGTTACATAGATGATATTTTTCAAATTTGGGATGATACAGCTTGAGTTTCAGAGGCAGTTGAATTCGGTTTATCCTAAACTCCAATTCACTCTGACCTCCTCAGTTGAAAAGGTACAGTTTCTTGATGTATTGGTTAACAAGAAATCTGGTGGTTTGTCTACTGACCTATACGTGAAAAGTACAGATAGAAATAGCATCTTACAATACAACAGCAATCATCCGACCAGGATGATTCAATCTTTACCATAGAGTCAGCTGTTACGGGTCCGGAGGATCACGGATGATGCCCATATAGATGAGAGGTTGGAACATATAAGACTGGAAAAGCTATGCATGACTAAACATGACACTTTGTTTAAAACTAAAGATAAACATCCCACAAGAGCAAGAATCCCACTTGTTTCCACATATGGGGTAGTTAGTAATACAATCTTGGGTATTACCAACAAACACTGCCCATTGTTGTTAAAGGGCTGTGGAAATGTTGCTGAATTCAAGGAGAGGCCAATTATGGCATACGGGAGAGCTATGAACCACAGAGATAGGTTGGTTAGACCTGTGTTTACCCTTGAGGTCACTACTACGCAAAACGTCCTTGCTTCTTTGAAAAGTGGTAATCATTAGAGATGAGAGAGCGTACTCATCCGAGCTTGATACTCGTTCGAGTATTAGGGTGTTCGAGATGCTCGTTACTCGAGACGAGTACCACGCGATGTTCGAGTCAATTCCATTTCCTTCCCTGAAAGATTTGCGCCATTTTCTGGCCAATAGAAATGCAGGGAAGGCATTACAACTTCCTCCTGTGACGTTCCAGCCCTATCCCACCCCCCTGCAGTGAGTGGCTGGCGAGATCAAGTGACCCCCGAGTATTTAAATCAGCCCCGCCCGCGGCTCGCCTCAGACACATGCTGGCAGAGATTAGGGAGAGTGCTGCTGCTGCTGTTGCTGGTTTAGGGAGAGTGTTAGCGTCTACAAGAACCCCAACGGTCCTTCTTAGGGCCACAGCTCACCTAGTGCACTACTGTTGTGGGTGCTGGGAGCAGTTTTGCCTTTTTTTTTTTTTTGGTATATCGGGCGTGCAGCCCCATTACAGCTATAGCGTTCTCAGGCTGCAGTCTGTACTAAGTAGTATAGGGGAAGTATTGGTGAGGCAGGGACAGTGGTAGTGTGGAATCCCATCTACCTGTGCATTTAAGTCCGTGGTTGCTGGGAGTTGTAATACCTCAGCATTGCACTGCAAGGCCTGAGTTCAGCCTTCAGTGTCATTTTTTGCTGGGGGCAGTTAGTGTAACGTAAGCGCTCTCTGCCTCCAAATGCACATTTAAAAAGCACTAATATTTTTCTCCGCTCTGAGTTACCAGACAGCTGCCGGCGCAGTGTACAGGGCCAGACAGCCATAGAGGGAGTGTCCAATACACGCTCCATTGCCTGCATTTTATTGGAAAAAAAATAATTTTTAAAAAGGACTCCATTTTTCCGTCTGCTTGTAACCCAGTGCACATTACTGCGTGGCCTGTGGGACTTGAGGTGAATCTCAACTGCATAGTGCACTGCAAGGCCTGAGTTCAGCCTTCAGTGTAATTTTTTGCTGGGGGCAGTTAGTGTAACGTAAGCGCTTTCTGCTTCCAAGTGCACATTTAAAAAGCACTAATATTTTTCTGTGCTCTGTGTTACCAGACAGCTGCCGGCGCAGTGTACGGTGCCAGACAGCCATAGAGGGAGTGTCCAATACACGCTCCATTGCCTGCATTTTATTGGAAAAAAACTAATTTTTAAAAAGGACTCCTTTTTCAGTCTGCTTGTAACCCAGTGCACATTACTGCGTGGCCTGTGGGACTGGAGGAGAGTCTCAACTGCCTAGTGCACAGCTAGTCCTGCTTGCATCCTTCCTTATAATTTAGCTCAGGCTTCATTTTGCGTTGTATAACCGTTGGCAGGCACCAACTGCGCGGCAATAATTCACAAAAATTTTTACACCGCTCAGTGTCTGCTCGATTCTTAATCCACCATGCTGAAGGGTAGGAGTAGGGGTAGAGGACGTGGACGCGGGCGAGGACGCGGAGTTGCAAGTGAGGGTGTGGGTATAGGCCAAGTTCCTGGTCCAGGCGATTCACAGCCGGCTGCTGCGGGAGTAGGAGAGAGGACAGTTTCTGGGGACCCCAGCTTCATATCACAATTTTTGGGTCCACGTCGTAGACCTTTACTAAAAACCGAGCAGTGTGAGCAGGTCCTGTCGTGGATGGCAGAAAGTGCATCCAGCAATCTAACGACCACCCAGTCTTCTACGCCATCCACTGCTGCAACTCTGAATCCTCTGGCTGCTGCTCCTCCTTCCTCCCAGCCTCCTCACTCCATGAAAATGACACATTCTAAGGAGCAGGCAGACTCCCAGGAACTGTTCTCGGGCCCCTGCCCAGATTGGGTAACAATGGTTCCTCTCCCACCGGAGGAGTTTGTCGTGACAGATGCCCAACCTTTGGAAAGTTCCTGGGGTCCGGGGGATGAGGCTGGGGACTTCCGGCAACTGTCTCAAGAGCTTTCAGTGGGTGAGGAGGACGATGACGATGAGACACAGTTGTCTATCAGTGAGGTAGTAGTAAGGGCAGTAAGTCCGAGGGAGGAGCGCACAGAGGATTCGGAGGAAGAGCTGCTGGACGATGAGGTGACTGACCCCACCTGGTGTGATAACTGAGGACAGGTCTTCAGAGGGGGAGGCAATTGCAGCCGCAGGACAGGTTGGAAGAGGCAGTGCGGTGGCCAGGGGTAGAGGCAGGGCCAGAGCGAATAATCCACCAGCTGTTTCCCAAAGCACCCCCTCGCGCCAAGCCACCGTGCAGAGGCCAAGGTGCTCTAAGGTGTGGCAGTTTTTCACTGAGACCGTGGACGACCGGCGAACAGTGGTGTGCAACCTTTGTCGCGCCAAGATCAGCCGGGGAGCCACCAACACCAGCGCAGGCATATGATGGCCAAGCACCCCACAAGGTGGGACGAAGGCCGTTCAGCGCCTCTGACTTGCGCCACTGCCTCCCCCCCTGGGCCCCAACCTGCCACTGAGATCTAACCCACCTCTCACGACACAGGCACGACTGTCTCCTGGCCTGGACCCACACCCTCACCTCCGCTGTCCTCGGCCCCATCCAGCAATGTCTCTCAGCGCAGCGTCCAGCTGTCGCTAAGAGAATCGTTGGAGCGAAAGCGCAAATACGCCGCCACGCACCTGCACGCTCAAGCTTTAAATGTCCACATAGCCAAATTGATCAGCCTGGAGATGCTCCCCTACAGGCTTGTGGAAACTGAAGCTTTCAAAAACATGATGGTGGCGGCGGCGGCCCCGCGCTTCTCGGTCCCCAGTTGCCACTATTTTTCACGGTGTGCCGTCCCAGCCCTGCACGACCACGTCTCATGCAACATTGTACGCGCCCTCACCAACTCGGTTACTGGCAAGGTCCACTTAACAACGGACACGTGGACAAGCACAGGCGGGCAGGGCCAATATATCTCCCTGACGACACATTGGGTGAATTTAGTGGAGGCTGGGACCGAGTCAGAGCCTGGGACCGCTCATGTACTACCCACCCCCAGAATTGCGGGCCCCAGATCGGTGCTGATATCTGCGGCGGTGTATGCCACCTCCACTAAACCTTCCTCCTCCTCCAACGCAACCTCTACCTCCCAATCAAGACGTGTCAGCAGCAGCACGTCACCAGCAGTCAGTGTCGCGCGGCAGCACAGCGGTGGGCAAGCATCAGCAGGCCGTGCTGAAACTACTCAGCTTAGAAGAGAAGAGAAAAAGGGCCCACGAACTGTTGCACGGTCTGACAGAGCAGACCGACCGCTGGCTTTCGCCACTGAGCCTCCAACCGGGCATGGTCGTGTGTGACAACGGCCGTAACCTGGAGGCGGCTCTGCAGCTCGGCAGCCTCACGCACGTGCCATGCATGGCCCACGTCTTTAATTTGGTGGTTCAGCGGTTTCTGAAAGGCTACCCACACTTGTCAGACCTCCTCGGCAAGTGGGCGGCGTAGTGGGAGTCAGCCTCCTCAATTCTTTACAGAGGAGTTAGCCTGGATGGCAGATATCTGCCAGGTCCTTGCAAACTCTGAGGAGTCCACCCTGATGGTGAGCGGCGATGCTGCAATCATTAGCGTCACCATTCCCCTGCTATGCCTGTTGAGAAGTTCCCTGCAAATCATAAAGGCTGATGCTTTGCGGGCGGAAACGGAGGAGGGGGAAGACAGTATGTCGCTGGATAGTCAGAGCACCCTCATGTCTATATCTCAGCGCGTGGAGGAGGAGGAGGAGGGGGAGGACCCTGAGGAGGAAGAGACAGCTGGGCCCACTGCAGAGGGTACCCATGCTGCTTGCCTCTCATCCATTCAGAGTGTATGGCCTGAGGAGGAGGAGGAGGATCCTCAAAGTGATCTTCCAAGTGAGGACAGCCATATGTTGCGTACAGGTACCCTGGCACACATGGATGACTTTATGTTAGCATGCCTTTCTCGTCACCCTTGCATTAGACGCATTCTGGCCACTACGGATTACTAGGTGTACACACTGCTCGACCGAAGGTATAAGGAGAACCTTTCCACTCTCATTCCCGAAGAGGAAAGGGGTTTGAGAGTGATGCAATACCACAGGGCCCTGGTGGACAAACTGATGGTAAACTTCCCATCCGACAGTGATAATGGCAGAAGGCGCAGTTCCGAGGGCCAAGTAGAAGGGGAGGAGCGGAGATCAGGCAGCATGTTCAGCGCAGGCAGGGGAACACTCTCCAAGGCCTTTGCCAGCTTTATGGCTCCCCAGCAAGACTGTATCACCACTCCCCAGTCCAGGCTGAGTCGGAGGGAGCACTGTAAGAAGATGGTGAGGGAGTACGTAGCCGATCGTACCACCGTCCTCCGTGACGCCTCTGCTCCGTACAACTACTGGGTGTCAAAGCTGGATACATGGCCCGAACTCGCGCTGTATGCCCTGGAGGTGCTGGCTTGCTCTGCGGCTAGCGTCTTGTCAGAGAGGGTGTTTAGTGCAGCTGGGGGAATCATCACGGACAAGCGTACCCACCTGTCAACTGACAGCGCCGACAGGCTTACACTCAAAGATGAACAAAGCCTGGATTTCCCCAGACTTCTCTTCTCCACCAGCGGACAGCAGCGGTACCTAAAGACCTTTGTCAATCTGTGTATGATATTCGTCCTCCTCCTCTGGCTCCTCCTCCTGAAACCTCACGTAATCACCCCGAACTGGCAATTTTTCTGTGGGCAAAAAGGCTCATAACTTTTCAAAATAATATTTATCTGTTTCAATTCTCATTAAAGCATTGAAACTTCCATCTGAACCAATTTTTATTTTGACTGGGCTGCCTCCAGGCCTAGTTACAAATTAAGCCACAGTAAGCTAAGCGATTAATGGGTTTCACCTGCCCTCTGGGTTGGGCATGGACAATGCAATGGGATTTATTTATGTACCGCCGGTGGCTTCCTGGGACCCACCCATGCTGTCGGTCCACACGGAGTTCACATTAGGGAGTTGTAACTGCCTGTGTCTACTTATAAAAAACCCCAGTCTGACTGGGGCATGCAGTGTGGGCCGAAGCCCACCTGCATTTTATCTGACGTTAGCTCTGCTGTCCAGGGCACTGCAATGGGATTTATTTATGTACCGCCGGTGGGTTCCAGGCAGCCACCCCTGCTGTGGGTCCACAGGAACTTCACATAGGGGAGCTGTACCTGTCTGTGTCTACTTATAAAAACCCCAGTCTGACTGGGGCATGCAGTGTGGGCTGAAGCCCACCTGTATTTAATCTGACGTTAGCTCAGCTGTGCAGGGCACTGCCATGGGATCTATTTATGTACCGCCGGTGGGTTCCTGGGAGCCACCCATGCTGTGGGTGCACACGGAATTCCCATTGCAGAGTTGTACCTGCCTGTGACTATTTATAAAAAAAACCCAGTCTGACTGGGGCATGCAGTGTGGGCCGAAGCCCACCTGTATTTCATCTGACGTTAGCTCTACTATCCGGGGCACTGCATTGGGACAAACTACAGGAGCAATACAGCGCTAATGAGATGTGCACAGCTACGCTAGCATAGGAGTCCGCTGTAGGCCCGTGATTGCTGAGGGTTTGTCCAGAGGCCTATGTCCTGGGTGCAGTGAAAGTCCGCTTCCTGCCTACGATTGCTGAAGCTGTGGGCCGAGGCCTATGTCGTGGGCGCGGTGCAAGTCTGCCATGTTTGGCCGCTCAGATTTATTTTTTGTTCATGTCTTGAATTGCCTAGCACCCACCTATACTGTTGGTGCCCACTTAGTTCCCATCGCGGTGTTTGACCTGTCTGGCACAAAGACACTGACTGACTTGGGTAGGGGGCAGAGTGCAGATGGCTTTCCCCTTGCGGTGTCGATTGAGCTATGCGACACCTTGACAGAATGAATACTGTGTGGGCACATGGATTCCCCATTGCTATGCCCACCTTTGCAGCTCCTGACGGAGGTGGCACAGGATTGGATTTCTCATTGCTTCTGTACAGCATTGTGGGCTATTGCCCCACCCCTTTTAAAGACGGTCGCTGCCTGGCCCTGCCAACCCTCTGCAGTGTGTGCCTCCGGTTCCTCCTCATCGCAGATGTACTGAGAAATTGACATGAGGGTGGTGTGGCTATGCAGCCAGCGTGTGGCATGAGGGCAGCTGAAGGCTGAGCAGGGACACTTTTGTGAGCGGTGTGGACGCTGGGTCGTGCGGGGGGGTTGGGCAGCACGTAACCCAGGAGAAGAGGCAGCAGTGTGTCCCGCAGGCAGTGATTGTGCAAGGTGTGCCTTGCTAATGAGGGTTTGTCCGAAGTAAAAATTGTTAGGGGGGGGGCACTCTTGCCGCTATTGTGGCTTAATAGTAGGACCTGGGAACTTGAGATGCAGCCCAGCATGTTGCCCCTCGCCTGCCCTATCCGTTTCTGTGTCGTTCCCATCACTTTCTTGAATTTCCCAGATTTTCACCAATGAAAACCTTAGCGAGCATCGGCGATATACAAAAATGCTCGAGTCGCCCATTGACTTCAATGGGGTTCGTTACTCGAAACGAACCCTCGAGCATCGCGAAAAGTTCGACTCGAGCAACGAGCACCCAAGCATTTCGGTGCTCGCTCATCTCTAGTAATCATCCATGTTTCAATTACTCATGCTGTAGCAACATGATTAGGGGTGACACTTTTTGTCACCTCTTCTCGGGTGGAAAGTATAAAATCAAACATAGATATTCATGTACCTCTACTTACGTCGTCTATCTCATCACATGGCCCTGTGGTTTGGGGTACATGGGTTAGACGACCATGGAGGTGAGGTCCCGCATTATAAAACACACAAGTACAATTTGTACTAATACTGCACTCCCCCTTTCTAAACATTTTTCTGAGAAAAAACATACGATTAGCCAATTGTGGTATCGAGTAATTGACCATGCCCCTCTACTCGCTAGAGGAGGTGACTGTCAGGCATTACTTTAAAAAAAAAAAAGAATTAAATGGATCTACACTCTTGACACATTAACCCCTAAAGGTTTGAACATAGACTATCATTATATGCCATATATTTAGGATAGTTCTATCTATTGTCTCTCTCAGTAATATATCCCTCTGCTTGTAATTATACTATTGGCTTGTTTTTAAATCACATTTTTTATTGTTTTTTAGATGGTGTTCTTCTCCATGTCCCGCATCTCCTATGCCCCAGCAGCACTTTAATATATGGAATTATGATTCTTTCTATCTATATCTATCGACGAAAGCCCTCACTGACTGACTCACTCACTCACTGACTGACTCACCAAAAGTTATTCAACTGCCCAACTCGATTATTCAATTCTAGCGCAAAAGAATTGGCGGCTAAATTTTACGTACATAATCTAAATCTCTCACTTCCCAATGTCATAGAAACTTAAAATTTGGCACACGCATTGAATATGTCATAAATAGGGAAAGTTAATAGGTCCCAACTCGATTATTCAATTCTATGCGCAAAAGAATTAGCGTTCAAATTTTACGTACGATGTCATAGAAACTCGAAATTTGGCATGAGCATTGAATATGTCATAAATAGGAAAAGCTAATGGGTCCCAACTCGATTATTCAATTCTATGCGCAAAAGAATTAGCGTCCAAATTTTACGTACGGAATGTAATTTTCTCACTTTCCGATGTCATACAAACGTGAAATTTGGCACGGACATTGATTATGTCATAAATAGGAAAAGCTAATGGGTCCCAACTCGATTATTCAATTCTATGCGCAAAAGAATTAGCGTCCAAATTTTACATACGGAATGTAATTTTCTCACATTCCAGTGTCATAGAAACGTGAAATTTGGCACGAGCATTGATTATGTCATAAATAGGAAAAGCTAATGGGTCCAAACTCGACTATTCAATTCTTAGCGCAAAAGAATTAGCGTCCAAATTTGGTGTACAGAATTTAATTCTCCAACTTCCCGATGTCGTAGAAACATGAAATTTGGCAAAAACATTGATTATGTCATAAATAGGAAAAGCTAATGGGTCCCAACTCGATTATTCAATTCTATGCGCAAAAGAATTAGCGTCCAAATTTTACGTACGGAATCTAATTCTCTCACTTCCCGATGTTGTAGAAACATAAAATTTGGCATGAGCATTGATAATGTCATAAATAGGAAAAGTTAATAGGTCCCAACTCGATTATTCAATTCTATGCGCAAAAGAATTAGCATCCAAATTTTATGTACGTAATCTAATTTTCTTACTTGAAATTTAGCACGGGCATTGATTATTATGTCATAAATAGGAAAAGTTAATGGGTCCCAACTCGATTGTTCAATTCTAAGCGCAAAAGAATTAGCGTCGAAATTTTACGTACATAATCTAAATCTCTCACTTCCCAATGTCATAGAAACATGAAATTTGCCATAAGCATTGAATATGTCATAAATAGGAAAAGTTAATGGGTCCCAACTCGATTATTCAATTCTAAGTGCAAAGCAATTAGCGTCCAAATTTTACGTATGGAATCTAATTCTCTCACTTCCCGATGTCATTTTATACAAAGGAAACGTCGCATGGTTACCTCCCGTGGTGTTTCCTGGGTAACACAGAGAACTATGCAAAATGGTGAACATATGTTTTTCCTCGGTATCTCTAAAGTAACCACGACTTCAGATTTTCAAGACTTCAAGATTTTCCGTGTGAACACCAGATAAACACCAGTACCAAATTAACTTGGGCGAAGCCGGGTATATCAGCTAGTCTATCTATAAAGACGAAAGCCCTCACTGACTCGCTGACTGACTCGCCACTAGCTCTCCAACTTCCCGATGTCGTAGAAACATTAAATTTGGCATGAGCATTGATTATGTCATAAATAGGAAAAGTAAAGAGGTCCCAACTCGATTATTCAATTCTAGCACAAAAGAAGTAGCGTCCAAATTTTACGTACGGAATCTAATTCGCTTACTTCCCGATGTCATAGAAACTTGAAATTTGGCACGAGCATTGATTATGTCATAAATAGGAAAAGTTAATGGGTCCCAACTCGATTATTCAATTCTAGTGCAAAAGAATTAGTGTCCAAATTTTACATATGGAATCTAAATTCTCTCACTTTTTGGTGTCATGGAAACTTGAAATTTGGCACGGGCATTGATTATGTCATAAATAGGAAAAGTTAATGGGTCCCAACTCGATTATTCAATTCTAAGCACAAAAGAATTAGCGTCCAAATTTTACGTACATAATATAATTCTCTCACTTCCTGATGTCATTTTATATAAAGGAATTGTCGCATGGTTACCTCCATGTGGTGTCTTCTGGGTAACGCAAAGAACTATGCAAAATGGTGAACATATTTTTTTCCTCGGTATCTCTAAAGTAACCACGACTTCATAAGATTTTCTGAGTGAACACCGGATAAACACCAGTACCAAATTAACTCGGGAGAAGCCAGGTATATCAGCTAGTTATATATAAACTTTGATTTTCTTTGGGTATTTTTTTTATAAACTATGATATCATTTAGGTATAATATCGGTATGAATACACACAATACAACACATATTCACTTGCTTTTATTCTTTTCTTTTTTTTATTGCACATTATACATATTAGGTAACACCAATGGTTACACATAGGCCCGCTATAAACATCAAATATACTATGGGGCAACAATGGGATATTACGGCTAAAGATTGTAGACAGATGGATATTGATCACTCTGCTGCTTGGCCCCGTTGTTTTGTTACTATGGCTCCCGATGCCTTTGGAACGCTAATACATGCGCCGTAGTTCTTGATGCATCTCCTGGCGTCCCTGCTTAAATGCGTGGTTCGGCGCATACATGGACGTGCTATATGCATCATTGATGATACGCACACGTCGGAAGAAACCTCTAGTAGGTGGAGTCTGTGGTTGGGATGCCGGTGTGCATATATAGACACACCGTTGAGGGCATCCCGAGCATGGAATTGCTGTTCTGTGCCATCAGAAAGCGGTATGTATTACACCATGATGGCATTTTATGTATTTTAAAACTTGTTTGTTATGTATAATAGGTGTATTGTATGTTTTTAACTTGGTGGTGGATATGTAGTACACATTATTTATGTGCTGATGTGTCTCTGGCATTTGTAGGCTGGAAAAAGACCAGGAAGGCTGAAACGTTGCCTATAAATATGACTATGGAACAATAAAGTTTTTGTAAAAAAAATACTTTTCTCACCATTCATGCTGCGACAGCTTATCTAAAATATCTTCAAAAAAGGGAACAAGGTGGATCCAGGAAACTCCAGACCTGTGAGCCTGACTTCTATACCGGGAAAGATCTTTGAACAAATTATTAAACAGCATGTATGCAAGTACTTGCAACAGGTTACCACGGGAGGGGGTGAGTTCTCCTTCAATGGAAGTGTTCAAACAAAGGCTGTACAAATATGTCTGGGATGATTTAGTAAATCCTGCACTGAGCAGGGGGTGGGACCCGATGACCCTGGAGGTCCCTTCCAACTCTACCATTCTATGATTCTCTCTATGAGACGCTCACCTATGTGGAGGGGTCCGGTACTTCTCTCTTTGGAACACTCACCTATGTGTAGGGGTCCGGTACTTCTCTCTATGGGACTCTCCAGGCTCGAATGCTCCACTTTGCAGATGATTTTTGATCCTCGGTCTGCAGTTAGGACATAGGATAAAATATTATACAGGGATTTGGGGAAGCTGGGGGTTTGAGTGTAGAAATAGCAAATAAAGTGTAATGTAGATCGATATAAGGTGATGCACTTGGGCAGAGGAAATAATATAGTAAACACTGGATAAGATTTCCCCTAAGACACTCTGGAATATTTGTCGACTACAAACTCCACTTTAGCAACCAGTGTCAGGCAGCTGCTGCCAAGGCAAAGAAAATTGTGTGATGCATCAAGAGAGGTATAAATACTGTAGAGAACATAGTTTTGAGTCCATAGAAACCACTAGTTGGGGCTCCAGATGGTCGCCAATGTAAGCAAGATCTTTCGGTGACAAGATTTATCAGTCTGGTCACAGTGTCTGACTAGCTCTGCAGCCATACGTGTACAGATGTTGCTGTGTACATTTCTGGATGATGCCAGAGCTGAAGGAATCCCGTACAGGATGCTGCCTCTGTGCTGCGGATGGTCTCCGGGCCGCGGTGTTGGTGGACAAGCTAGAGGTGCCAATTTGGTGCGGCATCTGGGAGGGGATCGCTGTGCAAACGCTGCTGTAGGGGCAGAGCTGCCTGGGAGATGGGGTGGTGCTGTCCTGGGATCAGGGGATGTGAGGAGATTGGAGATGTCGCTGTCATGCATCATCCCAAAGACAAAGCCCCCTATATTGATGCATTAGTATAATCCTGCAGTCATGTCTCATTATCTGCAGTCAGTCTAAAAGGTTCTAACTACTTTGGACAATCCGTGTCCTGGGAATGCTGGATGTGATTATACTGTGAGGGGGAACACTTAAAGGGGTTGTCCCGCGCCGAAACAGGTTTTTTTTTTTCAACCCCCCCCCTCCCCCCCCCCGTTCGGCGCGAGACAACCCCGATGCAGGGACGTAAAGAAAGCTTACCGGAGCGCTTACCTTAATCCCCGCGCTCCGGTGACTTCTATACTTACCGGTGAAGATGGCCGCCGGAATCCTCTTCCTCCGTGGACCGCAGCTCTTCTGTGCGGTCCATTGCCGATTCCAGCCTCCTGATTGACTGGAATCGGCACGTGACGGGGCGGAGCTACACGGAGCCGGCATTCTGCACGAGCGGCCCCATAGAAGACTACAGAAGACCCGGACTGCGCAAGCGCGGCTAATTTGGCCATCGGAGGGCGAAAATTAGTCGGCTCCATGGGAACGAGGACGCTAGCAACGGAGCAGGTAAGTAAAAAACTTTTTATAACTTCTGTATGGCTCATAATTAATGCACAATGTATATTACAAAGTGCATTAATATGGCCATACAGAAGTGTATAGACCCACTTGCTGCCGCGGGACAACCCCTTTAATGTGTATACTGGGGACACAGCACTGTATATTATACTGGGGGTCACCGTGGAAGCAATTTATACTGGGTGTCACTGTGGATGTGTAGATTATATAACAGGGGTCACTGTGGATGTGTAGATTATACTGGGGGGGGGTCACTGTGGATGTGTACATTTAACATGGGGTCACTGTGGATGTGTAGCTTATACTGGAGGGGTCACTGTGGATGTGTAGATTATACTGCTGGGTCTACTGTGGATGTGTAGATTTAACACGGGGTCACTGTGGGTGTGTAGATTATACTGCTGGGTCCACTGTAGATGTGTAGATTATATTGTGGAAGGTGTGGGGGAAACTGGATGTGTAGATTATACAGGGGTATACTGTGGAAGTGGAGATTATACTGGGGGGGGGGGGGTCGCTGTGAACATGTAGGTTATACTGGGGGGTCAATTTTGATATGCAGTTTATACTGGGGGATCACTGAATGTGTAGATTATACTGGGAGTTACCATGGATGTGTAGGTTATACTAGTTGGTCACTGTGCATCTCTTTATAGGACGCTCACCTACATAGTAACATAGTACCATAGTATGCAAGGCCGAATGAAGACAATGTCCATCTAGTCCAGCCTGTTATCCTCCTGTGTTGTTGATCCAGAGGAAGGCAAAAAACCCCAAGAGCAGGAGCCAATTAGCCCTTTTGGGGGAAAAATTCCTTCCTGACTCACTAATGGCAATCAGACTAATCCCTGGATCAACCCCTAATAGTTCCTACCTGCTTGTATACCCGGATTAACAATTAACCTAAGATTTATATCCTGTAATATCCTTCCCCTCTAGAAAGACATTAAGTCCCCTTTTAAACTCCTCATGGCTTTTGCCATCACCACATCCTCAGGCAGAGAGTGCCATAGTCTCACTGCTCTTACAGTAAAGAACCCTTTTCTGTGTTGGCGATGAAACCTGCTTTCCTCTAGACATAGCGGATGCCCTCTCGCTACTGTTGCAGCCCTGGGTATAAGCTCTCAGAAACCCCTCGAATAGTTTTCAATTACTGAAGTGAGACTTACTGGCCAGTAGTTACCAGGCTCACTTTTGGACCCCGTTTTGTAAATTGGAACCACATTGGCAATGTGCCAATCCAATGGTACAACCCCGGTCTTGATAGTACCCATAAATATTAGATATAGCGGCCTAGCTATCTTATCACTTAGTTCCCTTAGTACCCTTACATGTATTCCATCTGGGCCTGGCGATTTATCGATTTTAATCTTCTTTAACCAGCTCTGCACTTCCTTCTGCGTTAGGTATAAGATATTTTGTGAGGGGTTCATTTTATTCCCCTGCGTCTCGTGTGGCATTTCCTTTTCGTTTGTGAATACGCTTGAAAAGAAACTATTTAATAGATTTGCCTTCCCTCCATCATCTTCCATGATTTCTCCTGCATTATTTGTTAAAGGGCCAGTGCTCTCGGTGCAGATCCTTTTGCTGTTAAAATAGTTGAAGAATAGTTTAGGGTTATTCTTTCTCCTTCTTATGTGAGATCCTGTAGGTTCTCTCCATCTTTGATGACTTTATGGGCAGCGCAGTCACATCTCCGGCCTCATTTATGAACCAGCTAACAGATAGAAGATCAGGGAAATACCCGGATATCTCACAGGTCAGTGTGGTTCTTATCCAAACTTTCAGCTTCGGGACACTGATAGACCCGACATGCGGAGGCCAGGGCAGATCTGTAATATACGTAGACTGAAATAAGTTATTTATAATCAGCTCTTCATGAGCATCACAGACTGTTAGCGTATTAACTGCTTACTAAGGAGCAAGTATTTGATTTCTGTGACTTCCAGAAGAAAAATAGTCATCTTGGGCTAGATAGAATCTTAGTTATTAGCATTGGTGGCTGCAGTTAGTGCTTGCGATTTACCACTATCTGCTGCACATGGTCTTATAACTTTTAACAATGGCAAGTCCAGGTGCAACGCTGCAATTAGCAATAAACTGAGTCCAACTTACGGCAAATAACACATGTGTAGTAGCAGCCTTATGCCTCGTTCACACAGGCAACAAAGTTGCGTGATTTTGTCGCATTGTGACAAATAGCCTGTTCGTTCATTCCATGCTTTCCAATGGTTTAATTCACACATGCAATGTTTTGTAGCATGCGACATACCGACAAAAAACCCACACGGGTGCTGCGATATGTATGTGATTTGTGAGATTACGTAGCCCAAGTTTCCCTATGGAGCCTTTCTCTCTGCTGCATCGCATCAAAAAGAGATTTTCATGCAGTTTGATGCAACTTTGACACTAGGAAATCCTACTGTAAAGGCCATAACCTAAGCCATAGCTGCAGGGAAAAAAAAAAAATATATATATATATATACACACACACACGAACACACACATCATAGAAGCGCTGTCAGCTCCGTAGCATCTTCTCCCCAGCACTGGTCTTCTTCATCTCTTCCAGACAGGGATTGAAAAATCCCTACCTCCTAGAAGTGCTGTCTCTGATTGGCTGATGCTTAGCCAATCACAGCCAGCGCTTAATGAACCAATCACAGCCATTCAACAAGCGCTGGCTTTGATTGACTAAGCGTCAGCCAAGCGTAGCCAGTGCTTCCTGGAGGCAGGGATTTTTTAATCCCCGGGCAGAAGAGATGAAGAAGACCAGTGTCGGGGACTGGGAAGAAGCTGCAGCAGCCTCAGACAGCGCTTCTAAGGTGATGTATATCTTTTTTTAAAACTTTTTCTGCAGCTTTGGCTTATTTTTGGGGTACGGCTTATATTTCAAGCCACGATACGATATCACTGAGATTTTCTCGCGGTGATGCCATGTCGCCCATGTAAACAAGGCCGTACATCTACCTACTGTATTGTCCCATTGTCGCAGTCAGTAACATGGAACACCTCCCCTGTGTTCTCCCCTCCCACCCAGAGGACGGACAGACTCCTGAGAGGCTCTGAACATACACAGAATTGTAGAAATCATCTCATGGAACGGAGATGGAAAATACAAACCTTCATCTGAACCACAACAGTACAGATAAAACTCCACAAGTGATCTAATATCCCTACGTCTCCACATCTACCTTCCGGAAACTCATAACAGGAGATACGATTTTCAGGGCTGGTAGTAATCGCCCTCGACGCACAATCAAGTAGAATATTTACCAATAGGAGAACATTTCTGGGCAAGGAAGAATTGTAGTAATGACCAAACTATGAAGTGGAATCGGATAGAGTTTAGCATGATTTCAGATTAGAGTATATCCCCCAGGATTATTAGGGGGAGAGAAGAAGAGCTGAGAAGAGAAGCCGGTGGCAGTTATAAAGACCAGAAGTCTAATACTGGAGATCAGGATAATAAACAGTTAGTATTACAGCACAGCAGATAATTCCACCAGAATAAGTACATTGTGTTGAGATATTTGTTCAGTGTAAACAGAGATGACAAGTTGGCTAATAGTCTGAGGCCGGTAATAGGGGTTGTTTCTCGGAGGCACCAACTCAGGGTGACATGTTTAGTCACTGCTATCTCCAAAAGCTGGACTGCGTTACATACATGGGGCTTGCTGCCACTCTGGGTGAAGAACATGTTCTTTTGTCTTGAAATGCAAAGTTTTACTAATCCAAATCATTCCAATATATATAATAAGTAGTTTTATCGATTGCAACACTGAAGGGTTTGTTTATGTCACAACACGCTCCACTTGTAGAAGATCTATGTTGGAGCGCGACCTGGGAATTTAAGACATAGATATTAGACCATCTAAATGATGTCTCTAATCATGAATAAGGCCGGTGTCACACAATACGCAGTGAATAAAACCTATTGATTGCACGCACGTAACAGAGAATAGAACTTAGGCCTCAAGCATCCGCCTCTGGATTCCGCAGCAATAACCCTTCATAGTATGCTACGGAAAAATTATTCTTCATGCACACAAGCAAAAAACAATTGCCGTTTCTGCTCGCAAGTGAAAAATTGCAGCACGCTCCGTTTTACTGTGGTTCCTGCACAGACGGCTTCCATTGAAGTCAATGGAAGCCATCCAAGCTGCGGCCCCGTCTGTAACAGATTCTGCGGGAAAAACAGGAGTTAAAAAAAATAAAATAAAAGCTGTACTGCGCATGTCTGATAGCGAGCCACGAGGACCATCTGCAGTACAGAGAAGCCAGAAGAAGACGCCGGCAAAGATGACAGGTATGCAGGGTCAACTGTTGAGGTCTGGGACGGATTCCAAGTGCATTCGTTCTTATTTATTTCAATGAGTTCTTTTTCAGAAGCGTGTTTTCCACTTGCTGCTAGTGATCCTTAGGGCTGATGTCTACGGGCGTCTTTTCACCGCATATTACGGGTGAAGTCAATAGACTCATTATTCCATGTATACTTGTGTGTGGACACAGCCTATCCATATGTAAGAAAAGTAAATCACAGCATGCTCTATTTCTCTGCGTATGATACGCTGCCCGTACACAGTATATTGCATACAGAGAGTGTTTCGATACGCATCAATACTCTGAACACAACTGGGGAATTTAAAAAAAAAAAAAATCATACTGCACATGTCCATGACGTCAGATTCCGCGATGTCCGGTTCCCAGCAGCGCCACACTTGATCAGGCCGCTGGAAACCGGAAGCCGGCAAGCGCCGACAACAGGTAGCTTTCGAAGGAGGTTAGGGGGAGTGACGCATAGTATGACATCAGCTGCAGGTACACGGCTGATTTCCAGTCAAAATCCGCACCAATGGTAAAGATTTTTACAGTTTTTTTGGTGCAGAAATGCTGCAGAATTTTCTCCCTGTCTTTTTTTGAACTGGCACTGTACTTTTTATAACAGAGGAGGTAAAATAATATGTTATGATAAGCCCCACCCCCTGACCACACTCCTATGTCCCGCTTTGACCCTGGGAAAATCTCGTCACCTTAATTATTTTATTTTAAACACATTTCAAAATTAAAATCAAGAGGTGATTGCTGAGCCGGATCCCACAGCCCAGACCCCCCTGCGACCCCATATACAGACAGCAAGTGTAGTAGTGGGTTTGCCGGATGCTGATGTAGTGACCCAGAACACCTTCCTGGTCCCCTCCATAAATGTCATACATGTTTGTCCTATGTAGATGCACTGTGCAAAGCTTGTCTTGTCATATCCAATGTGTGTGTTGCACAGCTGCGGCGCTTGAGAGGTTAACTTTAATAAATCATTGCCTGCATGTAGATGTATCAGTTTGTCATGTCATGTGGTATAAGTAAAGGTATAAATAGGAGTGTTGGAGAGCAGGAAAGGGACTATCTTCTGGGGGGAGAGTGCTAACATTGAGCCACATGGAAGCACCTTCAGCTTACATGTAGGTGAAGATGGGAAAAGGAGGAGCGACATTCCGTAGCGACTGAAGTGTGGATGTGATCGGAGTGAGTCCCAAGATCTTAGAGTGAGAGGAAGTTCCAATAATTCTGCATACAGGAACCCGCTGTACAGGTAGCAGTTCACACTACAGGCTTTTCCTGTGTGGCCGTCCAATCTCAGGATCACCACACAGAGGTACACCACTGAGTCACACCCATGTGCCTGCTGTCCGAGTTGTCATTGTTTAAGTCTGCTTGTAAATAATTGGCAGAGTGTCTGCGGAGTGATCCCCTACCCCCTTCCTCCTCTGGGGTGATCCCAGTCCAGGACCAGTGATATACAGATAACGTGGACTGTAGGACCATATTCATCTTGTGTGTCCTCCCTGAGCTGTAGCCTGTGTTCATTTAAAGTGAATTGTACCTGCATTGCCTTGAAATCTTCTCTGTTTATAAGTTTATTTCTTCAAATAAAGTTATACCAGGCCTCAACCGTTCCTGGGGACCCAAGGTACTATACACAAGTCTCTGTGTTTATTCTCCACTGCGTAGCATACCGGTGTGTGGGAACAGTGGCATTACGAGTGATAACTACTACCCCCCTTATCCCGTCTATTGGCATTCCCTATCCTACGGGTGTCGAAGGTGGTCTGCAATCCTGCTCTGGCCTTGGCTACAAGTCTTCCCACCGGGACCAGCGCCTGGTAGATGCCACCGTGACAAGTCAAAACTTATCACTCCCAGCTCTGTACAGTAGTCAAGTGTCCGGGGTCATCCCTCTGGGGTGTTACACCGACACCAGTCTGTATACACTTGTGTCATATATATGCTCTGCAGCTGCGGAGGTGATGATTATATACCCCCACTCTGTACTGTACAATCTACTATATAGCTACTAGCTGGCTCTATTAACACTCATATATATGAGGTTCTGCGTCAGCTGCAGCTAGTGATGTATAGAGAATCTCTAGAGTATACTGTGCAGTACAGCATATAACTTCTAGGTTGCTGTCAGCATACACATCTGTTCTGTATAAGAGGTTCAGCAGCAGCTGCAGTGATAGACCAAGAACCCCTATAATGTATTGTGCATTATATGACAACTACTAAGCTGCTGTCCGTAAACATTTCTATAATACATACGGATGTTCTGCAGCATCTGAGGCTTTCGTGATTACTGTCTGTAAAGAACCTACTACTGCTTGTCATCTGTAAGAGATTCCAGCAGCAGCTAAGGTGTTCACTGGGTAATGTGGGGCAGAGTTCTCCGGCAGTAGTAGTAGCTTACGTTCCCCTGGCCCAAGCTGTCAGTGTGCCCTCTCCTCCTCTCTCAGGCTGGAGATGTACCCTCTGAAGCTGGCGAAGGCGCTGGATTCCTTTGCGTTCCCTTACCTGACTGACAGCCAAGTAAGAGCAGCCTCCAGGGGCATACGTGTAGCTAGTGCTGGGTACGGGCCAGTTGGTGCATTTCTTGTGCCAAGTGAAGTGGCCACTTTCCTACGGAGACACTATTTTAGGCATCTTCATCTGCTGCTGATGCTTCATGTATAAGCTTACCATTACAGCACTTTTAAGCCAGTATGTGTGGTGCAGATCCTCATCACCCACTCCATGCTGGGCATACACCCCACTCAGTCACTGCTACCCTCCATATTCATGGCATGTACGTCACATATTCACCCCACTCTTCCACTGCCGCCCATATGCCATGCCGTCACGGCAGTCCTCTAATGCTCCCGCCACCTACCTCACTCACAGCATGTGGCGGTGCGATAGTGTTGTATCCATGAGCCATGGTTTTCTGTACGAGCTTATTATACAAATTCCTCTCAAGCATTTTAGAAAACTTGTTGGAAACTCGGGAAAGCTTTAAACTCCATTGGGTCCTTTTAACAAAAAAAACGCAAGTGCGTGTTCACCCTCAGGGCTTGTTTTTTTGCGGGTCGAGTTGTATTTTTCAAATGGTACTATTTAATGTATCATATAAAGTACTGAAAAAACTTTTAAAAAATTTAAGTGGAGTGACATGGAAGAAAAAACGAAATTCCGCCATCTGTGGGTGCATTTTGTATCTACGGCATACAGACTGCTACAAAAATGACATAACTTCAGTCTATGGGGCAGTACGATTACTACGATACCCTATATATTTAGTTTTTTTTAGAATGGAAGAGTTGGAAGGGACCTCCCGGGCCATCTGGTCCAACCCCCTGCTCAGTGCAGGATCACTAAGTCATCTCAGACAGATATTTGTCCAGCCTTTGTTTGAACACTTCCATTGAAGGAGAACTCACCACCTCCTGTAGTAACCTGTTTCACTCATTGATCACCCTCACTAATATCTAATCTGTGTCTCCTTCCTTTCAGTTTCATCCCATTGCTTCTAGTCTTTCCTTGTACACATGAGAATAGGGCTGATCCCTCTGCACTGTGACAGCCCTTCAGATATTTGTAGACCGCTATGAAGTCTCCTCTCAGCCTTCTTTTTTGCAAGTTAAAACTTCCCAGATCCTTTAACCGTTCTTCATAGGACATGATTTGCAGACCGCTCACCATCTTGGTAACTCTTCTCTGAACTTGCTCCAGCTTGTCCATGTCTTTTTTAAACTGGGGTGCCCAGAACTGGACACAGTATTCCAGATAAGGTCTGACTAAAGAAGAGTAGAGGAGGATACTTACCTTATGTGATCTAAACTCTATGCTTCTCTTAATACATCCCAGAATTGTGTTTACCTTTTTGGCTGCTGCATCACATTGGTGACTCATGTTCAGCCTATGATCTATTAGTATACCCAAGTCTTTTTCACATGTGCTGCTGCTTAGCCCAATTCCTCCCATTCTGTATGCGCTTTTTTTTTATTTTTCCTGCGCCAATGTAGGACTTGACATTTATCCTTGTTACCAATCTGTATTTTTGATGTACTACTTTTATTTTTTTTCTAAGATATTTAATTTTAAATTCTTTTCTGCTGCCATCTTTTGACAGCCATGCCTTTTTGATGTTTCTGTCGACATAGTTGTGCGAGGGCTCATTTTTTATAGGACGTCTTATAGTTTTTATTGGTAGCATTTTAGAGAGCATACGACTTTTTGATTGCTTTTTATTACATTTTATCTTGGAGGCGGGGTGACAAAAAAAAAAGCGCAATTCTGGCATTCTTATTTTTTTCTGTCGACGTTCACCGTGCAGGGTTAATAATGCATTACTTTGGGTCCGGAGCTCTGCAGCTGTTACCTACCAGAAAACCGCTGACACAGGAATCCACACCACTTACCGCATGAAGAGGGGAGGAAGGAGAAAGGGAGACTCGCTGCCGGCCACCGGCACTCCGCTGCGCTGCTATCTTACAGGTGGGAGCACTCGGCAACGAAATGTGACTCTGAGGGAAGAAGCCTCTTCGTCAAAGGTAAGCTCGCCAGCACTCCAGTCACCCTTGACACTATGTATCTCCCCAACTCCAGCCAGGTGACCTTTCTAGAAAGGACCCTTGAGGACTGGGAGGAATTCAAAGAGGGCACCCAGATACTAGGAGATTTCAACATAGCCTTTGACCCGCACGTGGACACCTCTAGGGAAAGTAGCTATCTTACATTAGCCGCACACCGGAGGATTAGGAAGGCACTCCACACACACGAACTGATAGGGTGAAGACCCTGCAGACGTCTAACACTAGAGACTATACATACTTTTCCGCTCCCCACAACTCATACTCTAGGATAGATTACTTTTTGTTAAACCACTCAACTCTCCCCCTGGTGGTGTCCGCGGAAATAGACAGTATCACATTATCTGACCACGCACTTATTACCCTCTCTCTGTCTCTCCCAACAATCCACGACAGAATTTGGCACTGGCGATGAGTCCCTCATCCATGGGCAGGAGACATCAGGGGAGATTCTAAGGGCCCTGGATGAATACTTTGAGAACAACTATACCTCAGATACCGACCCACTGATAGTTTGGGAGGCCCACAAATGCGTAAGCCAGAGGTTCTGTATAGGGCTGGGTTCCCAAATCAAAAAAGAACGAGGAGCGCTCCTCCGGGGGTTACTGGACCTGATTCAGGCACTCGAACCACTACACAAACCTAACCAGGATAACAACAGCGGGGGCGGAACTAGCACAACTAAGGGACCAGATACGCTCGCTGTTTGGACCAGGCGAGGGGGAACCTTACAAAGTGTAAACGTCACTTCTACGAGTTTGGTAACAAACCCAGCCGCACGCTCACCCGATCCCTCTGCACATCTAGAGCTAGAACTTATGTCCCCACATCTCCTCCACCTCCGGCCACACCTTGCACCTACTCCAACAGATAACTGAAGCATTTCGCGACTACTACCAAGCCCTCTATAACCTAACACCCCCGTTATCGGAACATGACAGAGCCATGCGGAAAGCTAAAATACTGGAATACCTCAGACAATCGAATATCCATAGGTTCCCACAAGAGTCGACAGAGGTAATGGACGCACCAATCACGGAGGAAGAACTGACTGCCGCTATAACAGAAACCGTCACATGAAAAATCGCTAGGTCCAGATGGCCTTGCTCTTTCATATTATAAAAATACTCGGAAACCCTGACCCCGCACTTTTTACGAGCCTTTAACTCCCTCCCCCGGGAAAAGAAATGTCCAGAGATACCCTAGTGGCCCATATCACGGTAATCCCCAAAGAAGGGCTTTAAAGACCCTTCGCAATGTTAGAGTTACTGCCCCATATCCTTACTAAGTATAGATTTGAAGTTGTTCGCAAAAGTACTGGCAAACAGGATCTCCCCTCTCTTGCAACGTACAATCCACGAGGACCAGGTTGGATTTGTTCCACTTAGGGAAGCAAGAGACAATACGACAAAAGCTATAAATCTGATTCACTTGGCCAAAAAAAAAATCAGCCCTTCCCGTTTGCCTACTGTCCACAGACGCAGACCAAGCGTTCCACAGAGTAGATTGGGACTTCCTGTTTGCCACTATGTCCCATATGGGAATGGGCCCTAAGATGCTACAATGGCTCATAAGCCTTTATTAATCCCCCACGGTGTCCATCAGAGTCAACAGTCAGATCCCATCCCCCTTCACCAACTCAAACGGTACAGGACAAGGGTGCCCCCTATCACCCTTAATCTTCATCCTCTGCTTGGAGCCTCTTTTTAATCATATCCGTTCTAACTCAAACGTGTCTGGAATTAAGCTAGCTGATACAGAGTACAAGATCGCAGCATATGCGGATGACCTCTTATTCTTCATAACCAACCCTCGTATCTCATTGCCAAACCTGTTATCTGAAATCAAACAGTATTTCGAACTCTCAAACTTTAAAATTAATTACCACAAATCCACAGCCCTCAATATATCCCTCCCTTAATCCCTAGTTAACGAACTAAAGAGCTCATTCCCTTTTTCCTGGGCTGGAGGCCACATTCAATATCTGGGAATTAATCTCACCCCAGAGACTGGTGACTTATGCGCAGCCAATTACCCAACACTTCTGAGTAAAATCAGGACAGATCTGAAATCATGGACGAAGGGCCTCTTCTCCTGGTTCGGGAAATGCGCGATATTCAAAATGAACATCCTCCCCAGAGTGCTCTACATACTCTAGGCGCTCCACATCCACATACCCAGACAATTTTTTCACCACCTACTTTCTCTCATGACCAAATTTGTCTGGGCAGATAAACCAACTCGCATAGCCCGTAATACCCTGACAAGACCTAAAACAGATGGGGGAATGGGTCTCCCAAGCGTTCCACAATACCATCAAGCGGCCCATCTGGCACGCATTGACGATAGGCATAGACACGAGGCCTTGAAACAATGGATCACCATAGAACAAGCCGCCTTGCCGGTATCTCTATGGGTTCTCCCTTGGAAACAGGAGCAGACTCCACCGGAGTTGGCACAGCACCCCACAATTGGTCCAACATTGGCGACAGCAGCCAAAGTGTTCGCTAGGATGGAAATTGCCCGCAAACCCTCGCCTATGTTCCCGGTTCTGAGGAACCCTGCATTCCCCTGGGTAATGAGAGCAAAGCCTTCCACCTCTAGTTCCAACGAGGCAGATTTTGAGCGGTCCACTTTTTGTTGGACGACCAATGGCTGACGATGGACTCCCTTGTGGGGACCCTGGACCCATCTCCAATAACATTCTGGGAGACAATACAACTGAGACACTTCCTTAGTTATCTCCCCCACCCTAGCACCTTCACCCATCCGAAAACCCAATTTGAGTCAATATGCAGTGCAGATGGCCCTTCCAGACATACACTGTCACAAGTATATGACATACTCATCTCCCAACCCAGGTCACAACCCTCGGGGTTTCTTCAGAAATGTGAGGAGGATCTTAAAATCACCCTCTTGCCGATGGAAAAAGAGAAGATTTTCATACTCACACACGCCACATCCATATCTAGTAGAATTCAAGAATCCGGCTATAAAGGTATTGTCGCACTGGTACAGGGTGCCCTCCCGTTTACACAAAATATACCCGTTGGTCTCCCCTCTATGCTGAAGGTGTGGCGCCGAACAGGGGACTCTTCTACATGTTTTTTAGAACTTTCCAATGCTGGCGGGCTTCTGGGCGGAGGTCTGGCGGATCATCTCCAAATTTACACAACATTCCATACCTAAAACGCCTGATTTTTTTCTATTGCAACACAACGAGATTCCCCTCTTGGGCTACAAGAAATCAGTGGTTCGCCACCTGGTCAGCGCGGCGAGGTCCTGCATACCAAGTTTCTGGCGTCAGATCGCCCCGCCATCAGTAACACTGTTGCTCAACAAGATACAGGGGATTATGGAAATGGACGACCTCACGGCATCACTCAGAGGTACTCAGGAAAAGTTCTCAAAGACATGGTTCTACTGGCTTGAGTCACAGAACCCGGCGGAATACCGGATGCTTCTGAACACCAGCTATCAGAGGTTATAGAGTTCCCCCCCCCCCCCCCCCCCTGCGTTTTTTCCCTCGCACTGTCTCCTTATGTATCCCAATGTGTTTGATGTTCTGTCATTGAAATGGTTTGCTCTCATATTGTACGAGATAGTTTCGGTTATATCTCATGTTTTTGTGTTCAAGGATATTAGATTTTGCCGAGAGTTCTTAGACCAGCTTAAACTCTACATTTGTTTATGTCTAGAGATGAGCGAACGTGTTCTTCCGAGCTTGATATTCGTGCGAATATTAGGGTGTTCGGGATGTTCGTTATTCGTAACGAACACCATGCGGTGTTCTGGTTATTTTCACTTCCTTCCCTGAGACGTTAGCGCGCTTTTCTGGCCAATTGAAAGACAGGGAAGGCATTACAACTTCCCCCTGTGACGTTCAAGCCCTATACCACCCCCCTGCTGTGAGTGGCTGGGAAGATCAGGTGTCACCCGAACATAAAAGTCGGCCCCTCCCGCGGTTCGCCTCAGATGCGGTGTGAGTTAGATGAGGGACAGTGCTGTTTGTACCGGAGCTGCTGTAGGGAAAGAATTGGTAGTTAGTGTAGGCTTCAAGACCCCCCAAAGGTCCTTATTAGGGCCACTGATAGCTGTGTGTTGGCTGCTGTTAGCAGTGGCAAATTTTTTTTTCTCAAAATCGCCTCTGCAGACCGTTGCACCTGGCATTAGGGACAGAAGTGCTGCATAGGCAGGGAGAGTGTTAGGAGTGAGTGTAGCCTTCAAGAACCTCAACGGTCCTTTCTAGGGCCATATTTATCCGTGTGCAGTACTGTCCAGGCTGCTGTTAGCTGTGCTGCATTTTTTTTTGCTTCTCAAAATCGCCTCTGCAGACCATTGCACCCTCCATTGATACTGCAGGGAAAGAATTGTATAGGCAGGGCGACAACATAGTTGTTATTCATTGAATATACGCAGTGCTGCCTTTTGGTGCCAAAAAACTGAAAACAAATCTATTTGTCCAGCCTCTGTCCGTCCTAAGGGCTGTGGACACGTGTGAGCTGCGTGAACAACATTGCTAAATCAGACGCACCCAGCTACGCTTTACTGCTGGCTTCGCCATTTGCTTTCCTTAATTGGGAAAAAAATACCTGCTCTCCAAGAGTTATAATAACTCTGCTACCCTCACGTTCTGTGACACATAAGCAGGGACACAGCACAGTTATTAAACTTCTCATGTTCATTGAATATACGCAGTGCTGCCTTTTGGTGGAAAAAAACTGAAAACAAATCTATTTGTCCAGCCTCTGTCCGTCCTAAGGGCGGTGGAGACGTGTGAGCTGCGTGAACAACATTGCTAAATCAGACGCACCCAGCTACGCTTTACTGCTGGCTTCGCCATTTGCTTTCCTTAATTGGGAAAAAAATACCTGCTCTCCAAGAGTTATAATAACTCTGCTACCCTCACGTTCTGTGACACATAAGCAGGGACACAGCACAGTTATTAAACTTCTCATGTTCATTGAATATACGCAGTGCTGCCTTTTGGTGGAAAAAAACTGAAAACAAATCTATTTGTCCAGCCTCTGTCCGTCCTAAGGGCGGTGGAGACGTGTGAGCTGCGTGAACAACATTGCTAAATCAGACGCACCCAGCTACGCTTTACTGCTGGCTTCGCCATTTGCTTTCCTTAATTGGGAAAAAAATACCTGCTCTGCCAGAGTTAATAACTCTGCTACCCTCACGTTCTGTGACACATTAGCAGGGACACAGCACAGTTATTAAACTTAGATAATTCATTCACTAGAGGCAGTGGGGCCTTTCGTTTTCCAAAAAGGGCAAAAATTATATTTGGCCTGCAGTCTTGCGCCAATTTATTTCCTGCCTGTGAAATCAAATCACTGGTAATACAGCATGCTGAGGGGTAGGGGTAGGCCTAGAGGACGTGGACGCGGCCGAGGACGCGGAGGGCCAAGTCAGGGTGTGGGCACAGCCCGAGCTCCTGATCCTGGTGTGTCGCAGCCGACTGCTGCGCGATTAGGAGAGAGGCACGTTTCTGGCGTCCCCACATTCATCGCCCAATTAATGGGTCCACGCGGGAGACGGTTATTAGAAAATGAGCAGTGTGAGCAGGTCCTGTCCTGGATGGCAGAAAGTGCTTCGAGCAACCTATCGTCTACCCGCAGTTCTGCGCCGTCCACTGCTGCCAATCCGAATCCTCTGTCTGCTGCTCCTCCTTCCTCCCAGCCTCCTCACTCCACTACAATAACACCTGCTCAGGAGCGGGAACACTCCCAGGAACTGTTCTCGGGCCCCTGCTTAGATTGGGCAGCAGCGGTTCCTCTCCCACCAGAGGAGTTTATCGTCACTGATGCCCAACCATTCGAAAGTTCCCGGGGTCCGGGGGAAGAGGCTGGGGACTTCCGCCAACTGTCTCAACAACTTTCTGTGGGTGAGGAGGACGATGACGATCAGACACAGTTGTCTTGCAGTGAGGTAGTAGTAAGGGCAGTAAGTCCGAGGGAGCAGCGCACAGAGGATTCGGAGGAAGAGCAGCAGGACGATGAGGTGACTGACCCCACCTGGTGTGCAACGCTTACTCAGGAGGACAGGTCTTCAGAGGGGGAGTCAAGGGCATCAGCAGGGCAGGTTGCAAGAGGCAGTGCGGTGGCCAGGGGTAGAGGCAGGGCCAGACCGAATAATCCACCAAGTGTTTCCCAAAGCGCCCCCTCGCGCCATGCCACCCTGCAGAGGCCGAGGTGCTCTAAGGTCTGGCAGTTTTTCACAGAGACGCCTGACGACCGACGAACAGTGGTGTGCAACCTTTGTTGCGCAAAGCTCAGCCGGGGAGCCAACACCAACAGCCTCACCACCACCACCATGCGCAGACATATGATGGCCAAGCACCCCACAAGGTGGGACGAAGGCCGTTCACCGCCTCCGGTTTGCACCCCTGCCTCTCCCCCTGTGCCCCAACCTGCCACTGAGATGCAACCCCCCTCTCAGGACACAGGCACTACCGCCTCATGGCCTGCACCCACACCCTCATCTCCGCTGTCCTCGGCCCCATCCAGCAGTGTAGTTCAGCGCACCGTTCAGCCGTCGCTTGCGCAAGTGTTCGAGCGCAAGCACGCCGCCACGCACCCACACGCTCAAACGTTAACCGTCCGCATAGCAAAATTCATCAGCCTTGAGATGCTGCCGTATAGGGTTGTGGAAACTGAGTCCTTCAAAAGTATCATGGAGGCGGTGGCCCCGCGCTACTCAGTTCCCAGTCGCCACTACTTTTCCCGATGTGCCGTCCCAGCCCTGCACGACCACGTCTCCCGCAACATTGTGCGCGCCCTCACCAACTCGGTTACTGCCACGGTCCACTTAACTACGGACACGTGGACAAGCACAGGCGGGCAGGGCCACTACATCTCCCTGACGGCACATTGGGTGAATTTAGTGGAGGCTGGGACAGAGTCAGAGCCTGGGACCGCTCACGTCCTACCCACCCCCAGAATTGCGGGCCCCAGCTCGGTGCTGGTATCTGCGGAGGTGTATGCTTCCTCCACTAAAGCACCCTCCTCCTCCTCCTCCTCCTTTGTCTCGCAATCAAGATGTGTTAGCAGCAGCATGTCGCCAGCAGTCGGTGTCGCGCGGTGTGGCAGCACAGCGGTGGGCAAGCGTCAGCAGGCCGTGCTGAAACTACTCAGCTTAGGCGATAAGAGGCACACGGCCCACGAACTGCTGCAGGGTCTGACAGAGCAGACCGACCGCTGGCTTGCGCCGCTGAGCCTCCAACCGGGCATGGTCGTGTGTGACAACGGCCGTAACCTGGTGGCGGCTCTGCAGCTCGGCAGCCTCACGCACGTGCCATGCCTGGCCCACGTCTTTAATTTGGTGGTTCAGCGGTTTCTGAAAAGCTACCCACGCTTGTCAGACCTGCTCGTAAAGGCGCGCCGGCTCTGCGCACATTTCCGCAAGTCCCACACGGACGCTGCCACCCTGCGCACCCTGCAACATCACTTTAAGCTGCCAGTGCACCGACTGCTGTGCGACGTGCCCACACGGTGGAACTCTACGCTCCACATGTTGGCCAGGCTCTATGAACAACGTAGAGCTCCAACATGGGCGGCGCAGTGGGAGTCAGCCTCCTCAATTCCTTTCAGAAGAGTGGGCCTGGTTGGCAGACATCTGCCATGTCCTTGGTAATTTTGAGGAGTCTACCCAGGTGGTGAGCGGCGATGCTACAATCATTAGCGTCACCATTCCTCTGCTATGCATCTTGAGAAATTCCCTGCAAACCATAAAGGCAGCTGCTTTGCGCTCGGAAACGGGGGCGGGGGAAGACAGTATGCCGCTGGATAGTCAGGGCACCCTCCTGTCTATTTCTCAGCGCGTACAGGAGGAGGAGGAGGAGCATGAGGAGGATGAGGAGGAGGGGGAAGAGACAGCTTGGCCCGCTGCTGACGGTACACCGGCTGATTGCCTGTCATCCTTTCAGCGTGTATGGCCTGAGGAGGAGGAGGAGGAGGATCCTGATAGTGATCTTCCTAGTGAAGACAGCCATGTGTTGCGTACAGGTACCCTGGCACACATGGCTGACTTCATGTTAGGATGCCTTTCTCGTGACCCTCGCGTTGCACGCATTCTGGCCACGACGGATTACTGGGTGTACACACTGCTCGATCCACGGTATAAGGAGAACCTGCCCACTCTGATTCCCGAAGAGGAAAGGGGTTCGAGAGTGTTGCTATACCACAGGACCCTTGCGGACAAGCTGATGGTAAAATTCCCAGCCGACAGCGCTAGTGGCAGAAGGCGCAGTACCGAGGGCAAGGTAGCAGGGGATGTGCGTAGATCGAGCAGCATGTACATCCCAGGCAGTGCAACAGTCTTTAAGGGCATGACCAGCTTTATGGCTCCCCACCAAGACTGTGTCACCGCTCCCCAGTCACGGCTGAGTCGGCGGGAGCACTGTAAAAGGATGGTGAGGGAGTACGTAGCGGATCGCACGACCATCCTTGGTGACGCCTCTGCCCCCTACAACTACTGGGTGTCGAAGCTGGACATGTGGCCTGAACTAGCGCTGTATGCCCTGGAGGTGCTTGCTTGTCCTGCGGCTAGCGTCTTGTCGGAGAGGGTGTTTAGTGCGGCTGGGGGAATCATCACAGATAAGCGTAGCCGCTTGTCAACCGACAGTGCCGACAGGCTAACACTCATCAAGATGAACAAAGGCTGGATTTCCCCAGACTTCTGTTCTCCACCAGCGGACAGCAGCGATACGTAAGCAATACGTAGGCTGCACCCGCGGATGGAAGCTACGTTCTCTCTCACCATCCAAAACGGGGACATTTCTGCTTCATCAATCTGTGTCTAATATTCCTCCTCCTCCTCCTCCTCCTCCTCCTCCTGCTCCTCCTCCTGAAACCTCACGTAATCACGCTGAACGGGCAATTTTTCTTAGGGCCACAAGGCTCACTCAAATAATTTTTCAGAACAATTTTTATAAGTTTCAATGCGCTTAAAAGCATTGGAACTTTAACTTGAACCAATTTTTCGTTACACTGGGCTGCCTCCAGGCCTAGTTACCACTTAAGCCACATTAACCAAAGCGATTAATGGGTTTCACCTGCCCTCTTGGCTGGCCATGGCCAATTTTTGGGATGTACATTAGTACTGTTGATACAGCAATTTTTGTGGGCCCTCGCCTACAGTGTAATCAAATTAATTTTTAGCCCACCTGCATTACAGCTGACGTTACCTCAGCTGTGTTGGGCAATGCAATGGGATATTTTTATGTACCGCCGGTGGGTTCCAGGGAGCCACCCATGCTGTAGGTGCACACTGAGTTTTTAATACATCTGTACACTTCTAAAGAACCCGTCTGACTGGGCCATGCAGTGTGGGCCGAAGCCGACCTGTATTACGCACGACATTACTACCTCAGCTGTGTTGGGCAATGCAATGGGATATTTCTATGTACCGCCGGTGGCTTCCTGGCACCCACCCAGGCAGTGGGTCCACAGGGAGTTTAACCTACATGTGTCCACTTGTAAAGAACCCCAGTCAGACTGGGGCATGCAGTGTGGGCCGAAGCCCACCTGCATTAAGCACGACATTACTACCTCAGCTGTGTTGGGCAATGCAATGGGATATTTCTATGTACCGCCGGTGGCTTCCTGGCACCCACCCAGGCAGTGGGTCCACAGGGAGTTTAACCTACATGTGTCCACTTGTAAAGAACCCCAGTCTGACTGGGGCATGCAGTGTGGGCCGAAACCCACCTGCATTAACCCTTTCCAGTCGAAGGGAAAGCAAATCTACTAAACAGCTTCTTCTCAAGTGTGTTCACCAAAGAAAAGGAAATGCCACACGAGATGCAGGGGAATAAAACGAACCCCTTACAAAATATCTCATACCTAACGCAGGAGGAGGTGTGGAAGCGTCTAAAGAAAACTAAAATTGATAAATCACCGGGCCCAGATGGATTACACCCAAGGATACTAAAGGAACTAAGTGACGAGATAGCTAGGCCGCTATACCTAATATTTCTAGACACTATCAAGACCGGAGTAGTACCATTGGACTGGCGCATTGCCAACGTGGTTCCAATTTACAAAAAAGGGAGAAAAAGTGAGCCTGGTAACTACAGGCCAGTAAGTCTCACTTCAGTAACGGGAAAAATTTTCGAGGGGATTCTGAGAGACGCCATCGATGAGTACCTCAAGGAGATTAAGGGAATAACTCCTCACCAGCATGGATTCATGAAGGGTCGCTCATGTCAGACAAATCTGATCAGTTTCTACGATGAAGTAAGCTCTAAGCTGGACCAGGGAGAATCTATTGATCTTGTATATCTGGACTTCTCTAAAGCCTTTGACACCGTGCCACATAATAGGCTAATATACAAAATGAGGCAGCTCGGACTGGGCGAAAACGTGTGTAAGTGGGTAAAAAATTGGCTCAACGATAGAAAGCAGAGGGTGGTAATAAATGGTTCGTACTCTGATTGGACCACAGTCGCTAGCGGGGTGCCACAGGGTTCAGTATTAGGCCCCACTCTGTTCAACATATTTATTAATGACCTGATAGAGGGGATGCACAGCAAAATATCAATATTTGCAGATGACACAAAATTATACAATATAATTAATGCAACGGAGGACAATGTGCGGCTACAAACGGACCTGGATAAGATGGGGGCTTGGGCAGAAAAATGGCAAATGAAGTTCAATGTTGAAAAATGTAAGACTATGCACATGGGCAGGAGGAACGGATGTCACAAATATTCACTTAATGGGGTACCGCTGGGGAAAAGTGATATGGAAAAGGATCTAGGGGTATTAGTGGATAATAGACTAAACTGGAGTAACCAATGCCAGTCAGCTGCTGCAAAGGCAAATAAAGTCTTGGGGTGCATTAAAAGAGGTATAGGGGCGAAGGACGAGAACATTATCCTTCCATTATATAAGGCACTTGTCAGGCCTCACATGGAATACTGCGTACAATTCTGGACACCGGTGCTCAGGAAAGATGTCACAGTGCTTGAAGGGGTTCAAAGAAGGGCAACTAAATTAATACATGGAATGACGGGACTGGAATACCCACAGAGGCTATCCAAATTGGGACTATTTACTCTAGAAAAAAGAAGGTTAAGAGGCGACCAAATAACCATGTATAAGTACATGAGGGGACAACACATGGATCTCTCCCGCGATCTGTTTACACCCAGGACCACGACGGTAACAAGAGGACATCCGCTACGATTAGAGGAAAGTAGGTTTCATCACCAACATAGAAAGGGGTTCTTTACTGTAAGAGCAGTTAGACTGTGGAACTCTCTACCGGAGGAAGTGGTGATGGCAAAATCGATAGAGGAGTTTAAAAGGGGACTTGATGTCTTTCTGGAGAAGAAGTATATTACAGGATATAAATATTAGGTTAAGGGTCAATCCTGGTATACAGGCAGGTAGGAACTATTAGGGGTTGATCCAGGGAACAGTCTGATTGCCATTAGGGAGTCGGGAAGGAATTTTTCCCCCAAAAGGGCTAATTGGCTTCTGGCCTTGGGGTTTTTTGCCTTCCTCTGGATCAACACAGTAGGATAGACAGGCTGGACTAGATGGACAATGTCTTCATTCGGCCTTACATACTATGTTACTATGTTACTATGTGACCTGTGAAGACATTAGGGTTTAAGGCTGTACAGCTCCGTTGTTGGTAGACGTCCGTCGGGGTTCTCTTACTGTATATTGCCAGCCTCTCTGCTGTCGGAGCCTATCCTACGTGTCAGCTCATGCAGTACTGGCTTTAGCCAGCATATAGCGCCGTTGTATAACAGCAGAAAAAGAGTAAGCCCCCTAGGAAAACCATATACAAATTGGATTGGAAAGGGTTAAGCACAACATTACTACCTCAGCTGTGTTGGGCAATGCAATGGGATATTTCTATGTACCGCCGGTGGCTTCCTGGCACCCACCCATGCTGTAGGTGCACACGGAGTTTTTACTACATCTGTACACTTATAAAGAACCCCAGTCAGACTGGGGCATGCAGTGTGGGCCGAAGCCCACCTGCATGAAGCACGACATTACTACCTCAGCTGTGTTGGGCAATGCAATGGGATATTTCTGTGTACCGCCGGTGGGTTCCAGGGAGCCACCCATGCTGTGGGTCGACAGGGACTTCACAATAGGGAGTTGTACCTGCCTGTGTCTATGAATTAAAAAGCCCGGTCTGACTGGGGCATGCAGACACCTTGACAGAATGAATAGTGTGTGGCACATAGGTTCCCCATTGCTATGCCCACGTGTGCAGCTCATGATGGCGGTGGCACAGGATTCTATTTCTCATTGCTTCTGTACAGCATTGTGGGCTATCGCTCCGCCACTTTTAAAGAGGGTCGCTGCCTAGCCATGCCAACCTCTGCAGTGTGTGCCTGCGGTCCCTCGTCATGGCAGACGCAATTCTAAATAGACATGAGCGTGGTGTGGCATGAGGGCAGCTGAAGGCTGCCCAGGGACACTTTGGTGTGCGCTGTGGGGGGGGAGGGGGGGCGGTTGGGCAGCATGTAACCCAGGAGAAGTGGCAGTGGAGTGTCATCCAGGCAGTGATTGTGCTTTGTTGTAGCTAGTGTGGTGCTTAGCAAAGGTATGCCATGCTAATGAGGGCTTTTCAGAAGTAAAAGTTGTTGGGAGGGGGGGGGGCCCACTCTTGCCGCTATTGTGGCTTAATAGTGGGACCTGTGAACTTGAGATGCAGCCCAACATGTAGCCCCTCGCCTGCCCTATCCGTTGCTGTGTCGTTCCCATCACTTTCTTGAATTGCCCAGATTTTCACACATGAAAACCTTAGCGAGCATCGGCGAAATACAAAAATGCTCTGGTCGCCCATTGACTTCAATGGGGTTCGTTGTTCGAAACGAATCCTCGAGCATCGCGGGAAGTTCGTTCCGAATAACGAACACCCGAACATTTTGGTGTTCGCTCATCTCTATTTATGTCTCATCTTAATCACCCGATAATTCTAGGCATCTAGTTAACGTTTACACTCAGTCAAGAATTGAACAAAGTTTCAAGCCAAGTAGAAGGTCTAAAGCTTAAAGTTTACTTTATTTGTCTTCAAAACGAATGTTGGTACCTATATGTTTCTTGTAATACGGTAATACTGTCTGAAATGTGTTCAAAGTTAACTGTATAAAAACTGAAAATCAGAAATAAAGAATTAAAAAAATTAATTAAATAGGTTACTTTGATAAATCTGACGTTTACGGACGCAGTGATATCAAATATGTTTTTTTTCTTTTATTGTTTAAATTCTTTTATTATAAAATATGGCTAGTTTTTTTTCTTTTATTACTTTATTTTTAATAAATAGTAATACCTTTTTGAACTTATTTTAACTTTTTATTATTATGGCTTGATAGGCACTCTGCAATGGCACACATGGGGCCTTTCAGAAGCCCCGCCGCTGTCATGACAAACGGAAGGCAACCCCTGAACATTGGTTGGGGGATTTAAATGTTGCTATCAGAATTGACAATGGCATTTAAAAGGTTAACAGCTCCGATGAGCGGCGCAGCTTATCAGAGCTGTTGCAGGCAGGTGTCAGCTGTAAGAATTTCAACAGCCATCACCTGCATTGTATGGAGCAGGATCGACCCACAATCTCCCTTCATGCACACCACAAACCTGCAGGATGTAACTGTACACCCTGCAGCGTTAAGGGATTAAATGCGGTACAAAGCAGCTGGTAATGCTATTTCTCTTCATGTAACTCGCAGTGTACTCGTTTCTATGTCATTGTCTTGTTGCCCTTTCATTGGCCCCAGTTTAGGTGTGGGGTTAATGGATATCGACGCACGCTCAGCTTTTGTACTGCCACCCTATGGTGACATGTGACGTTCCTTTACTAGTTCTGCTTTATGCTTTGAGATATGTCCGGGTTGAACATGTGCGCTTACCGGCATTTCAAAAAAGAAGCAGGAGTAAAAGCCAATCCCACACCATGATATCTAATTATTATGTGGGTTTCCATGAGCTGTCATGTGATCATGATTTTATCCTTCTATTGGTGCACTCATGCCTTAGAAAGGTGGTGGGTTACAGATGCCATGAGTTAGAGCAGTGCAACGCTCTTGAAACGCGTAGGAGTATTGATCATTTCTGAAGTTTTATCTGACTGATGTAACTCAAATACAGATTTGTATTTCCACATCCCGTTCCATGAGATGATTTCTATAATGTAATTGTGCAGATAGATGAATATTTAGGTGTAGTTTACCTCTGATAGTTAGTGATTTCATCTCCGGGGTCTCCATACCCTCGTGTTTCCACACTACAGAGATCATTGAATGCATGTTCAGCAATCCGGACAACGCTGGTGAAGTTATATGTGAGCCCATCATCTTGTGTTGTGAAGGATGGCTCAGGTGATAATAGATACTTCTTATACGTATCTTCGCAGCTGCAGGGGATTTCTATATCTTTAGGGTAAAACTTCTGTAGATTCAGAGAGTACTGAACACGAGATGAATCTGCCATAGTGATCTCTATGGGGGCCAACATCTAGGGTGCAGCTGGAAGAGAAGAAGCAGGAGTCTTAGGCCAGATTCATACTAGTGAATGTAAATTTGCCTGCGCAGTAAAGGTTTTTAATGTACTTGTTGCGCACAAAAAAAAAAAAATGCACTGGCGCCAGTCATTGAAATGTCCAATTAGTTTAATGTGTTAGAGATGTATTCTTTCCCTGCATAAATAGAGCATGCTATGTTTTTTCTTTAACAGTGAAATTGTACACGCCAAATTCGTGCTTGTGAATGAACCCGTTGAAATCAATAGGTTCTATTTTCTGCGTATTGTGTGCGCAAATTTTTCATGTGCAAATACGTCTGTGTGAATTCAGCCTTAATGTTATATATTTCTCAATTTTTCTAGAGACGATAGATCAGTAATTGTATGGATGATGGGAATGAGTGTACAGTAAACCCTTGAGTAGCATTGCTCTTAAGTAAAGCTGTTTTTAACTAAAGTCGATGTGTCAGGGCAGTGGCGGTCCCTCAAATAAAATTGCATTCCTCAGATAAGGGTGCCGACAGCTCCATGACCCTGAGCGCCACTCAGTGAGCCGGCGCATAGCAGATGCCGGTCACTTCCTGCTTCTTTTGCATCAACGTGCGCCTACTCATCCCCCTCCCCTCTCCACAGTGCACAGTGCCGGCTGAACGTTGCTGTGTCTGCCTGCCTCCTGACACAGTACAGCAGCTGCATCCCCAAAGTGCCGGCTGAACGCTGCCTACCTCCTGAATCCCCACTGTACTGCAAAATGTAAGTACTGTACAGATGAGTACAGTATACGTTTGCAAATAAATACTGCAGTCCTATGTTAAAGCACAGATAACACAGTGATATATACTGCTAATAATGTCCCTGCAGTCCTATGTCAAACCACAGATAACAGTGTTACGTACTGCTATAATGATGTCACTGCAGTCCTATGTCAAACCACAGATAACATAGTGTTAGGTACTGCTTTAATGATGTCCCTACAATGTTCATTTATTCTTGTGTTTTATATTCATTCAGTATTGTTATTGTTTTTGGTATTAAAGACCAGAGTTATTCTCTATTAAATGGGGTTTGGTGTGTTTTTTAGAACGTCTAGAACCAATTAATTGGATTTACATTAATTCCTATGGAAATAATGTCCTCAACTAACATTGACTTCTACTAAAGTCCATTGCTTCCGGACGGATTAATGACGTTAGTTGAGGTTCTACAGTATTTACCTAAGCCGTTGTACTGCGGAACGCTCTCAAAGTTCAGTAGAACAAATGGTCTCCGTTCTGTAATGGGTATTTGGTAGTTCGGCGTTTACAGGTAAAACTTGTGTGACTTCCCATACGTGTTTTATAGCCGTCATTAAGGGGCTCTATTGTGGTGCATAGAATAATGGCTGACCTGACCATTAAGAAAGCGGTTTACACCGGCCAACCTGACTAAAGCCCGAGGTTTGACACAATTCCACTAACCAGTTCAAGTTATACATCAAAAATGTTGGACAAACCTTATAATAGAATTTATATTTTTCCAGCTAGCATCTGTGATTTAAGAAAATTAAACTTGAAAATGTGTTGTTTTCACTCTGTTGTCCTCTAAAAGCCCAAATACTGTGTAAAATGCTAAAAAATGAAGCCCTATCATAAAAACAGGTGCAATAACTACTCTAAGACCAGTGTCACATGGGTGGAAGCGCAGTTACATGTTCATTTGCACAATGGTTGTTTCACTGTACTTTTTGCACATGCAAATTGCACACAAAAGACACACAATCACACTCCCATTCACTGAAAAGGACAATTAAAGGGGTTGTCCACCACCCAAAGTGATTTTTTTCCCCATTAATGCCCTGTAGAGTAAAAGCATCACACACTACAGCATTACACATAAAAATTGATATTCTGCTAACCTTTTTATTCCTTATCTTCTCCTTGTAAAGCTGACCTGAAGAATTTTTCAAAGATGGCGCAGCCTGTGTAGTTCCCATGATGCACTGCTTCCTCCTCATGCTCAGCTTGTGCGCTCCCAATGATGCCGGTCACATGACTGGAAGACTGGCGTCACTATAGGAGACACACGCTGTGATGAAGAGAGCGATATCGGGCTGTGAGTGACAGCCAGATATCGCTCTCTCCGTCCATCCGAGTCCCCTGCGGGGAATCCCTTCACTGCTTGCAATGGAGTTGGCAGCCGCCCAGCCCTATCCAAAGCGATGGGAGAGCAGTGTGACCTCCTGCTAGAGCTGTGACAAAATTACTGTCACAGCCCCCCTCCCACCCCTCGGACCAAATTACTGTGACAACCCCCCCCCTCCCCCCTCCTCTTTCCCTGGCGACAAGTGTATGTGACAGAACCTCCCCCAGCGATAAGTCTACGTGACAGCACGCCCAGAACGTAACCCCAGCTACAAGTCTATGCGACAGAACCCCCACCCCTGCCAACAAGTCTGTGACAGAAACCCCGCCCCCGGCAACAAGTCTATGTGACAGCACCCCCACCCCTGGTGACAAGTCTATGTGACATAAACCCCAGCCCCAGCGATAAGTCTATGTGACAGCACCCCCACAGCGACAAGTCTATGTGACAGAACCTCATGGCGACATATCTATGTGACAGCACCCTACAGCAACAAGTCTATGTGACAGTATTCACCCCTACCCCCACAGGACCAGCGACACCCCAGCATCCCCCACCAGCAGCAGGATCAGTGTAAGCCCCCCACACTAGTTGTCAGCAACTCTCCCCACGGTGACTTGTTAGCACCCTGCCCACCCTGCGGAAACTACTTGTTGGCACCCAACCCCCCTGCGGCGACTAGTTGTCGGCACCCCAACCACCCCTGCGGCGACTAGTTGTCGACACCCCAACCACCCCTGCGGCGACTAGTTGTCGACACCCCAACCACCCCTGCGGCGACTAGTTGTCGACACCCCAACCATTCACAATAGTCACAGATCCCCTCCTCCCCTCCCTGCACAGGCAGGATTACACTGAGAGGTGACACCCATATGTAGAGAACACAGTAGCCACCATTGAAAATAGTCACAGCTCACCCCCTCCCCTCCCTGCACAGGCAGGATTACACGGAGAGGAGACAATTATATATAGAGAACACGGGAGTCACCATTCACAATCACAGCTCACCTCCTCCACTACCTGCGAGGGCAGGATTACACTGATAGGAGGCACCTATGTACAGATAACACAGGACCACCATCCACAATAGTCACAGCTCACCTCCCCCCTGCACAGACAGGATTACACTGAGAGAATGCACCTATGTGTAGAGCACACAGCAACCACCATTCAAAATAGTCACAGCTCACCTCCTCCCCTCCCTGTGCAGAGAGGATTACGCTGAGAGAATGCACCTATGTGTAGAGCACACAGCAACCACCATTCAAAATAGTCACAGCTCACCTCCTCCCCTCCCTGTGCAGAGAGGATTACACTGAGATGAGACACATCTATAGATAACACAGGACCACCATTTGAAATAGTCACAGCATCTCCTCCTCTCCCTGCGCAGGGCAGGATTACACGGAGAGGAGACAACTATTTATAGATAACACAGGATCCAACACTCACTAGTCACAGCTCACCTCCTCCCCTCCCTGCGCAGACAGGATTACACTGAGATAAGACCCATATATAGATAACACAGGACCACCATTCAAAATAGTCACAGCTCACCTCCTCCACTCCCTGCACAGGCAGGATTACACGGAGAGGAGACAACTATATATATATAGATAACACAGGATCCAACATTCACTATACAGCAACAACCACACTGGAATGAGTCAATCCAAATATATAAACTTCTTTAATTTTCAGCATCACATAGCAAAGCTGCGACGTTTCGACCTCAAATGAGGTCTTTTTTTTTAAGGATGCAGCAAATGGACAACATACCAATATTTATCTAAACAAGTGTACCCACACCCAGACCATCATATAAACACACCCCCATAATGTAGATTGTGATTGGTCCGGACTCACATGGTTCAGCTGACGACATTTAAACTTAAAGGGGTTGTCTCACGGCAGCAAGTGGGGTTATACACTTCTGTATGGCCATATTAATGCACTTTGTAATATACATCGTGCATTAAATATGAGCCATACAGAAGTTATTCACTTACCTGCTCCGTTGCTGGCGTCCCCGTCGCCATGGTGCCGTCTAACTTCGGTGTCTTGTTGCTTTTTTAGACGCGCTTGCGCAGATGGATCTTCTCCTTTCGGCTGGTCTCGGAAGCATCGGCGTTTTGGCTCTGCCCCCTTGAACGCGTCATCACGTAGCTCCGCCCCCGTCACGTGCCGATTCCAGCCAATCAGGAGGCTGGAACCGGCACCCGTCATGGGGCGGAGCTACGCGATGACGCGTACAAGGGGCGGAGCCAAAACGCCGATGCTTCCGAGACCAGCCGAAAGGAGAAGATCCATCTGCGCAAGCGCATCTAAAAAAGCAACAAGACACCGAAGTTAGACGGCACCATGGCGACGGGGACGCCAGCAACGGAGCAGGTAAGTGAATAACTTCTGTATGGGTCATATTTAATGCACGATGTATATTACAAAGTGCATTAATATGGCCATACAGAAGTGTATAACCCCACTTGCTGCCGTGAGACAACCCCTTTAATATACATCAATTATGGCTGTGTATCTTACCATCATATCTCATGTCTGCAGCGTCTATTAACTATCAGAGCGCATGCGCCCGTGGACAACAACTCAGCGTCTTGCCCTTACCAGAAATAGCCTTTACATCCTTCTGCACATGTGTTGATCCCGTCTCACTCTGGGAACGTCATCACCACACTGTACCACATAAGGGATGCAGTAGCTATACGTATCAGTCATTACAGCGCTTACGCCTGGGCAACCAATTGACACCTTGCCATTACCCACAGTAGCCTTTAGATTGTACTGCACATGTGTAAGCCATATTGCACTAAATGGGCGTCCCCACTATGGAGCGCCCCACGGGACAAAACGGTCACTCCATAAATCTCCAGATGCGCTATGCTAATAAGCCAGCAGGACTATCCAGTTACCTTTAGGCCTCATGTCCACGGGGAAAATCGGGCCCGCTACGGATTCTCCATGTAGAATCTGCAGCGGGTCCCTCCTGCCCCGCGGACATGAGCGCTGAAAATAGGAATAAATGAGAATAAACTCACCTCCCATCCGCTCCGTTTCTTCTCTGCGTCGCAGCCGGATCTTCTTTCTTCGGCCGGCGGATGAACTCGTCACGCCGGCGGCGTGCCGCGCGCATGCGCCGGACACATCCGCCGAGCCGAAGCAAGGGAGATGCGGCCGTAAGGAAGAGAAGACCTTCCCGGCCCGCTGCGGGTGAGTAAATGCTTTTAAATTCCTATTTTAGGTCTCCCGCGGATCTGGACGGCTTCCATAGGCTTCAATAGAAGCCCGCGGGAGCCGTCCCCGCGGGAGACCCGCATGAAAATGGAGCATGGTCCAGATTTTTTCATGCTCCATTTTTTTTTAAATCACTTTTATTGACGATCCGCGGGTATTTATCTACCCGCGGGTGGTCAATGCATCCCTATGGGGTGCGGATCTGCGGGCAGGAGAGGAGTTAAAATCCGCTGCGGATTTTAATTCTTATTTTCCCCGTGGACATGAGCCCTAAGTACCCCAATATGACCAGCGTACTAAGTGTTCTAGAGGCTACGCAAACATAAATAAGGGATTTTTATCGGGGTAACACCCACTTGCGCATAAAAGCCTTAGTTCAGATCAGTTGTACATAAATATCCCCATCTAAAGTCTAACAAGCATTTGCTGCTTGAAGTAACAAACTTTATTAATAAAGTGCAAACACTAGATCAGCCAAACTGCATTATAGAGCATGAGATATCCCGGTGAAAGGATCATCACATCCATATATGCGAAAATGGAATCCCTCTATAACCATAGAAGATCCAAATGTAGACATAATAATCTCCAAAACGAAAGGCTTAAAAACCTTATCCAAAAATTTGGGCACATTATTAAACAGTGCCCCTCGGCCTGATATAATTACTTTCCAGGGGGGTCCCTTAAGCTCGATAGCACCAAGAATATGGATGCGCCAGTTGCCAGACACTTCCTGGAGGCAGGACATTCTATCCGTCAGTTTAGGTATAGAATTATAGAGGAGGTTCCTGAATTATATAGGTGTGGAGACAGGGAAGGCAAGTTGAAAGCGTTGGAGTTAAAGTGGACATATCTATTAGATATATTATACCCAAGTAGTCTCAAGTGGTCCCTGCTGTTTGGATCGTGCACCACAAGTTTCTCCACTCCGAGTTTTACTGGTAGTGCTGCTATCCATTCTAACCAATTATCTGGATTTCAACATTCACTATAGTCACAGCTCAGCTCCTCCCCTTCCTGCACAGGCAGGATTACACTGATAGGAGGCACCTATATAAAGATAACACAGCAGCCACCATTCAGAATAGTCACAGTTCACCTCCATTCCCTCCCTGCACAGGCAGGATTACGCTGAGAGAATACACCTATATATAGATAACACAGCAGCCACCATTCACAATAGTCACAGCTCACCTCCTCCCCTTCCTGCACAGGCAGGATTACACTGAGAGGAGATACCTATATGTAGAGAACACAGGACCCACCATTCACAATAGTCACCTCTCCCTGCACAGGCAGGATTACACTGAGAGAAGAAAACTATATATAGATAACACAAGATCCAACATTCACAATTGTAACAGCTCACCTCCTCCCCTCCCTGCACAGGCAGGATTACACTAGGTGGGTGGCTGTCTGAGTGGGTATGGCGGCTGGCTCAATTGGTGGCAGCAACAGTAATACTCCACCCCCCCCCTCCTCGGGCAGCAAGTTATGACAGCCTCCCCTCCTCCACCATTGTGCGACAATTTATGACAGCCCCCCCGCACGAACAGTTATGACAGCCCCCCTACCCCACAGTGCGACAACTTATGACAGCCGCCCCTCCCCTGTAAAAAGTTATAACAGCCCCTCTACCCTTACCGCGAAAAGTTATGACAGCCCCCCCCTGCAAGTAAAATGACAGCCAGCCCCCCTGCAAGTACATTGCCAGGCCGCCCCCTCGCAACTACACTGACTGCCGGCCCCCCCGCAAGTAGACTGACAGCCCGTCCACCCCTCACTGCAAGTACATTGACAGCACACACCCCCTTCCACCTCCAAGAATTATACTCACCCTCCTGCCAGATCGCTGTGTGTTCCTGAGCCTGTAGATGCTACTGCGCATGTGCGAAGTAACAGGCACGCACCCACGGCCTGAGCAGCGCTACTGCGCATGCACAAAGATTCAAAGGCTTATCCACGGACCTGGGACCCGATCTGCACATGCCCGACAAATGGAAAATGCAGGAGAACGCAATAGCTGGATCCAAGGTCAACGGGATCGTCAACACAGGGGGAGGAGGGGGTTGGAGGGGGCACCCCTGTAGGTAAGTATGTAACTTCTGTATGGCTCATATACAATGTATATTACAAAGTACATTGTAATAGCCATGCAGAAGTGCATACATACACTTCACACAACAGGACAACACCTTTAAGTTAATTAGTTCAATATGTGCTATTTTTGTGTACAAATGCGCAGGAAAATAGAGTACGCTGCATATATATATTTTTTTTATTAAAAAAACGCTTCCCCTTGTGTGAAGCCGGCCTGAGGCTGCATCCACATATAGCAGATTTTTCACACAGCAAGTGGGTGCAGATTTGGCTCAAAATCCGCATGTGTTATGTGAGAATTTTGTGTTGGTTTCCTGACCTCATTTGAAGAGGTGAAATCTGCAGTGAAAATCCACGGTATAAATGCAACACCCCAGAGGGATGACCCCGGACACATGACTTAGGGGAAGAGCTGGGAGGGTTAAGTGTTGGCTTGTCATGGTGGCACTTACTACGCTCTGGTCCCAGAGGGATGACACACAGCCAAGGCCAGAGCTGGATTGCAGGCCACAGTCAACACCCCTAGGATGGGGAATGACAATATACGGGATGATGGGGCTAGTAGTTGTGAAGGTGACGCCACTGTTCCTACACACCGATATATCATACGGCGGAGAATAAACACAGAGACTTGTGTATAGTACCTCAGATCCCCACGAATGGTTAGGGCCCGGTATAACTTTTCTTGAAGCAACTTAGGCAAGCAATTATTCACAACAATGCAGGTAAAATTCTTCCAAGTATAGCAGAACAGAGATCAGGGAGGATACACAGCCTGAAACGGGCACTACATTCTGCGTTATCTGTACGGCTCCCTCCTGGACAGGATACATTTACAGGCAGGCAATGATTTTAGAAGAGTTAACCTCTCAAGCGCCGCAGCTGTGCAACACCCACACTGGAATTAAAGGGGTTGTCCCGCGAAAGCAAGTGGGTCTATACACTTCTGTATGGCCATATTAATGCACTTTGTAATATACATTGTGCATTAATTATGAGCCATACAGAAGTTATAAGAAGTTATTCACTTACCTGTTCCGTTGCTAGCGTCCTCGTCTCCATGGTGCAGTCTAATTTTCAGCGTCTAATCGCCAGATTAGACGCGCTTGCGCAGTCCGGGTCTTCTTCTTTTCTGAATGGGGCCGCTCGTGCCGGAGAGCGGCTCCTTGTAGCTCCGCCCCGTCACGTGCCGATTCCAGCCAATCAGGAGGCTGGAATCGGCAATGGACCGCACAGAAGCCCTGCGGTCCACCGAGAGAGAAGATCCCGGCGGCCATCTTCAGCAGGTAAGTAAGAAGTCACCGGAGCGCGGGGATTCAGGTAAGCACTGTCCGGTTTTCTTTTTTAACCCCTGCATCGGGGTTGTCTCGCGCCGAACGGGGGGGGGGGGGGGGGGGGGTTGAAAAAAAAAAAAAACCCGTTTCGGCGAGGGACAACCCCTTTAACAAGACAGCTTTGCACAGTGCATCTACATGTATGACATTTATGGGGGGGACCAGAGTGCTACAGAATTGCCGGAGCCTGTGCGTGGCTTGAGGACATTTCTTGAAATCCTCCACACTGCTGGTAATCTAATACGCTATATACTTTCCACTGCCAGTTCCGCTGTATAAAGTCCACTCTGTTTACACAAAGTGTAAGAATACTGTAACAGCAGAGAAAATAAAAAGTATCATAATATCCAGTATAAGCAGAAACCTGCTAAAATGATTTTGTCATTAAGGTCCCAACCACATGAAGTATTAGGCCGCCTGCACACAAATGCATTTTTCCTGCGGAATCAGCGGCGGGCGTACGCACTGTGGAACCGCAGCAAATACCGCCCATAGTATGCTACGGGAAATCAATTCTTCCTGCACACGAGCGGTAACCAAGTGCGGTTGCCGTCAGTGGAGGAAAAAAAAAATCACGGCATGTTCTATTCTCGTGCAATGTCCGCACAGATGGCTTCCATTGAAGTCAAAGGAAGACGTCCGACCCACAGCCCATCCACAATTAATATTGCGGACGGGTCACGGATTCCACGCCATTGCCTAGTTTTGACACGGGAAAAGCAGGAGTTTAAAAAGAAAATTCTGTACTGCACATGTCCGATGGCGGCTTGCTGTAACCATCCGCAGTACAGAAGAAACAGTTACGCGACCGTGGTCAGATCCGGAATGCGCTGTGGAAACCTGCATGCGGAATCCATCTCTGCCGTGTTCAGGTGGCCTTAAAGGGATACAGTCACCAGTGCATTAGTTTTAAAGCCCTCACCAAAGTGTAATACAGCATAATAAGCAAAAAAAAGCCATTTAGCAGTAAAGGAAATTCTCACTTCATATTTTTCATGCACAGTATGCAAATATTTCGCCTCAACTTAAAGACGTAACGCTATTGGCAGAGTCTAACCGAGCTCAAGCACAGATGTGCATTGCTGATCTCCCCCACTAGCGTCACCCAGCGACACCTTCAGTGCCCTCGCAGCAGGCTGGAGAGACACAGCGACAGCCACAACAAACCATGACCAGGAAGAGGGCAGCCAAGAGGGAGCCCAAGAGACTAACTGAGCTCTTCTCTCAGCAGGCAAAATGGTGCCGGCCTCGTGCCACATACAGCCTCCTCACTTAGTTGCCCAGGTAATAAAAGCAGTTTTTAAACACAGGGCCCCACTATCTTCACCTCCTCCTGTGAAGCAGCTATTGGGGACTGCAGGCTCCATTAACCCTTTCGGTGGCAGGTTTAGGTAGTCTTCAGCACATTTCAATGCAGCAAGCCCCGGAGATTTTCTGGGCGTGCCACTAAAGGGGTTAAGGTCTTACGGTTAGGCCTAGATACTGCAGTACATGCCCTGCAAATCAGATATACAGAAGAGAGGAAGATTCAGCACTAGACTCTACTAATGTGTTGCAAGACAAAGATATTATTAAGGAATTACCTACCTCAAACAACACAGCTTCAGAATCCTTTACTAAAGAGATGATTCTTGCTTTCGGGCTCACTTACAACACGATCTGTCCTGCTTCACGACCAAAGTAAACTCTGCCAGAGACAAGCTGGGAGGTAAGGTAGATCATGTTGAATCTAAAATGGGACTCAGCCCCACAGATGACCATTATCCATTGGAAGTGAAATGGATGCATTGAAGATGAAGGTGGCGGATATTGAGGTTCGCAACAGGAGAAACATAAAATTCAGAGGCATTCCTGAAAACGTCCCCACATATGAATACAATGTTTACAAAACCTTATAAAAGTTGTTCTCCCAGTCTGCCAACCTATAGACCGTCTGATAGATAGGGCACAGAGACTCTCCAAACCCAAGGCAATATCTGAAGATCTCACTAGAGATATAAGTGCTAGATTGCACTACCAAATTAAAGAAGCTTTGATGCTGTCTGCAAGAAAACTACCAGATTTTCCAGAACCATTTGGAGGACTTCGACTCTCACGGATATCTCCCAAATCACAATTCAGTTGCCACGAAAATTCTCTGTAATTACATCTACTTTGAAACAGCATAAAATTGATTGCAAATCAGGTTTTATGACGAAACCCCTGGTGAATAAAAGGTGTCAAAATTCATATCATGCATGGATCAGAGCAAGGCCTCTCCCTCTTCACGCTATGGAATCTTCCCAGCCACTTCTATTTGGCTAAAGGTTAGAAGGCATCTCTACATCTCTCTCCAGAATAGTTTATCAAAAGCCTCAAAGGTTTTATAACCTTTTGTTTTACAGGTGGAGGTCGCACCCATTTTAGGCAAATTTAACCCCAATTCAGCACTGTATTATTACTGCGCTCTACATGCATACCTAATTCTAGAATATAGTATGGTACACACAGTTAAGTTAACAGTTTATGTTCCCTGTCATCGTAACCTTAACTATCTTTTGTACCTCACTAGTTTTACGAGTGCTATTCTTCAATGTCAGTCTCTCTGCTTATAGATAGCCTGCATTCTTTTATTCCCCCAATAGCACAGGGAAGATCAGTTGATGTTCCATCTACTTTCTGAGAGAAAACGGATACAAAATAGGAATTTAAAAGTTCGGCCTTCTTAACATCATTCTTAACCAATTCACCATTTTCATCTTGTAAGCATCCAATAGCATCTTTGACTTTTCTTTTGCTTTTGACATACCCCCAAAATCCTTTTTTATTGCTTTTGGCTCCTGTTGCAGGCCTCAATTCATTATCAGCTTCAGCTTTTCTGACACTTGCCCTACAGTTTCTGTAGACCACATTATATTCTTCTATAGATATTCCCCCCACTTTCCATTTGATCAACATATTTTTCTTTTTTAACATGTGTGCAAGTTCTGTGTTCATACATTCTGGTATCTTTAAAAGCTTCCCATTCTTCCTTTTTTTAAGGATTGTTAACTATTGTGCTTTGAGAATCTCATTTTGCAATATTTTCCAACCTTCTTGGACATTTCTGTCCTTAAGAACATCCAGACATTGGATTCTTCCTATCCTCTTTTTGAGTTCATTAAATTCTGCTTTTCTGAAATCCAACCTTGAGGTCTGAGTTTTCTCAGGTCTTTCTCCCATTTTTATTCAAAATTCAAGGATAGTATGATCCCTGCCTCCTAAGGTCCCAGCCATCATTACTTCCTCAACCATTTCCTCCCTTTTGGTAAAACTTAGGTCCAAGATAGCAGATCCCCTTGTTTTCTGTTCGACCTTTTGGAAAATAAATTTGTGAGCAAGAGTGGATAAGAATTTGTTGGATCCATTACTTTTACCTGAGAGCTTCCCAACAAAAGTCTCAATAGTTAAAATCTCCCATAATCACTATGTCATGCTTTTTGGAGAGCTTGGCCATCTGATGTAGAAAGAGTTCATCCATATCTTCTGCTTGTCCAGGTGGCCTATAGTAAATGCCTACAATGGTGTCCTTTCTGTTCGCTCCTTGTATTCTTACCCAAACAGTTTCTACAGAACTCCCATGCTCTGAAGCTTGAATCTCTGTGGAGATTAATATTTTCCTAACATACAACGCAATACCTCCCGTTTTTTTAATCTGTTCCTTATAAATAAGTTGTATCCTTCAAGTCTTGTATTCCAATCATGTGTATCATTCCACCAAGTTTCCGTAAGGCCTATGACATCATATTTCTCTTCCTGTGTTAAAAGCTCCAATTCTCCTTGTTTGTTTCCCATGCTCTGCGCATCTGTATAAAAACATTTTATTTTGTGATCAGTGTCTCTTGCTCCTCAACTTGCCTTCTGAATTTTTTGTCTTTGTTCTTTCTTTCCACTTTTAATAGCTAGGGTCAAAAATGTATTAATTAGCTGTATATTTTTACCTGGCTTTTCACTTCCTTATATTTATATAGAGCTATATAAATCTGAGACCTCAGCTCTCAGTCAAGGATACATTTTTACAAACATATATATAGTATCCAGAGTTGATTTTTTGGTAGTGATTTGGTGGTAATGGTTTGTGTTACTGATTTACGAGTAACAATTAAAACATTGCTGCCAAATGTGTGGAGGTTCTACGATTGGTTAACGAGTAACCAAAGTGTGAAACCAAGGAATCTTTCTGTTCTTCGTCAACTCTCAAAGTGGCAGCCCCTTGAGTTGTCACAATGTGGCAGTCAATGAGTTACTGCATGTGTCAAGAACATGGTAATAATCACAAATGCATAGATTACAGAAAAGCCAAGGGGAAAACCCAGGAATACAATAAAAGCCAGGCAGGAGTACCAGAAGAGATTCAAGAAGAGCAGCAAGTGAGGTGCCAAGTGCAAATCTTAAGGAATGAAGAAGGAGCGAAGGGTCAAGAAATCAGATGACACAATGTAATAGAAGTGCTACTAGTAACATGGAAGACAAAAAACTTAGGTGAGATCTAGAAAGCCAAAGGGGGCTCAATAGACATCCGTGAGGAAGTCCTCTGGCTGGAGTAGAGGAGAGCAGAGACACATCGGTTGGAAGCAGCAGCAGACAGGGACATGATTAAGAGAAGAATCGGGATGACGGTATTCATGGAGCAGATGCTATACTCACCTGTACAGGATGGAACAAGGCACAGGTGGCAGCTACATAGAGCTGTTCTCTGCGGTGCAGGAAATTGGCAGCTTCCTGACCCCTTGACAACATGGGCACAAAACTGCTGGAGGAGACAGACTGTAAACTACTAAACAAGGAAGGGGAAGTAAATCATGGGACACCAAGAACCCAATATTTTATTCCATTAAAATACAGTTTGGCGGGAAAAGGGTAAATTTTTCATGTTAATTCACAGAGCAGCACAACAATGGATGTGCAGATACACGAAGAGAAGATAGAGCTGGAAATACTTTACATCCTCTCATTGAACACTTTAACCCTCGGGTCTGGACCTTTCTACTGAGTTTAAGTCTTGGGATGTATTTCCCACTTCATAAAACCACATTGAGGTAATAAATAAAGCAGAGTTATTGGTGATCTCCAGGATGGCAGGTGAGAACAGCGTGAGGCCAAAAATCAATATGGCGGCCCGAGTGGTAAGGGATTGTATGGAGCTTAAAGGGGTTGTCCCGTGGCAGCAAGTGGGTCTATACACTTCTGTATGGCCATATTAATGCACTTTGTAATGTACATTGTGCATTAATTATGAGCCATACAGAAGTTATAAAAAGTTTTTTACTTACCTGCTCCGTTGCTAGCGTCCTCGTTCCCATGGAGCCGACTAATTTTCGCCGTCTAATGGCCAAATTAGCCGCGCTTGCGCAGTCCGGGTCTTCTTCTGTTCTCAATGGGGCTCCGTGTAGCTCCGCCCCGTGCCGATTCCAGCCAATCAGGAGGCTGGAATCGGCAATGGACCGCACAGAAGAGCTGCGGTCCACGGAGGAAGAAGATCCCGGCGGCCATCTTCAACCGGTAAGTATAGAAGTCACCGGAGCGCGGGGATTCAGGTAAGCGCTGTGCTGTTTTTTTTTTAAGTCCCTGCATCGGGGTTGTCTCGCGCCGAATGGGGGGGGGGGGGGTTGGAAAAAAAAAAACCAGTTTCGGCGCGGGACAACCCCTTTAATAATTAGTTCAGTGAGATGTGAGGGATTACAGCAGCTGAAGTAAAATAATTCTTTATTACAATGATACATTTAATATAATGCTCTTTCATTAGGAGTCTAACATGATTATGACATTGATGTGATGACTTCTAGTAATGCCATGGAGGAGGTCATAAGAGGACAGCGAGGCTTCTCCAATACAGAGACATCCAGGAATTCACATCCATCATATGGAACGCTGTATTCTCTCCATCATCAATTGTTCTTATATCTAACCTTAGTGGAGGCCACGTCATACTCTTATCGTTCTGGACTTCTACTGTCAATCAACCAGGCTGAATGCCATATCCTTCATGTCACTATTACCATACAATAATACAGACATCACCACATATACAGACATACAACTGTAACCAAGGAACTGAATAGGAATTATCACAGTGAGAAACACATAAGTTGGACATAGAAGTAAAATGTAAACATCATCTCTAAATAAAAGGAAATGGCTATATGTGGAATACAGATAAATAATAGCTTCACCTGGTGACCGAGAAGTAAACTATAACCACCTACTCCCATCTGTAAGACCAACAGCACCAACATTGGAGCCTTTTCTGAATAGACTTAAGAGCTTTGCTTCATAACTACATGGCACCATCACACCGTTTTATAATGTCTGCTCCCTCAAACCACACAAAGCGTCACTGCCTGTTGTCCCCACTAGGGGGCGATCTGCATGCAGCTTATATTACAGTCATTTACAGTATATTAAGGGCTCTCTTACACTAGACAACATGTCAGGCACAGATTCCTAGCAGACTGTCTCAGCAATAATTGTTCCTGTGCTTTTACACAGGAACTAGTATCGTTCAGTGAATGGAGGCGGAGCGCCGGGGATCGTTCCAGCCCATCCACCTCTATTCACAGTAAACAGGCAGTTGTTCATAGATGAAGGACCGCCTATTTACAGGGTTGATCAGTCATTCAGTTTACTGTATGCAGAAACTGAACAACAAACAAGAAGCACATTAATTCTCACTCGTCGTTCAGTCAGGCTGCATTTACACTGATAATTCAGATTCTGTGATCTTAATTGTTCAAACAGAAAAAAAATAATAAAAAAAAAAAAAAATCACAGAAAGCGGCCACATACCCGCTGATACAAGAGGGCACGTATATACAGCAGATATCCCTCCAACATGCAGAGTCCAGACTGCTATATGGTTTATATGCCTGCCCTCTTGTATCAGGGAGTATGTGGCCGCTTCCTGTGCATTTACACTGAACTATTTATCAGCCCGTGTAAAAGGGCCCTTAGACTGCAGTGCTATGAAAATGACCCCAAAAAGAGGATTTTTGTACTTACTATATAATCTTTCTTGCAGTCTTCACTGGGGGGCATAGATACCATGGGTATAGGCCACTGCCAGGAGGAGCCCGACACTAAGAAAAAAAATCTCTCTTCCTATAAGCACCGAGTTAATCAGTTTGTGTTTTAGCACTAGAAACAAAAAGTAAAGCATGTAAAACAAAAAATAAAACACCAAGATGCAATTTAACCCCAGAACAGCGGGCAGGTGCTGCGTCCCCTAATGAAGACTACAGATGGGACAACTTTTACATGGATTTTGACAGCACAGTGCAGAAAATGATCTTATCTGAACCATTAAAAAGCTATTTTTCTCTTTACACAATAAAACCCTTTGTAAAGTAATTAAAAATATTCCACCAAAGTCAGATAAAGCACCTTGATAGCACGGCACACTAATGTCACATCGCACTAAGAGTCACACCAAAGAAAAACCCATCTGTACAAGAAAGACTACGTAAGTAACACAAATCCTCTGTCGCTTCATTGGGGACATAAAAACCATGAGACACCCTAACGCTGGGGTGGGGCAGAGAAGAAAAGGAAAGTGTCTGGAAACGATGTCTGAGCCACTACTGGGTGACATTTTGCAAAAACCAAGTAGTAGTTCTGTGTGACGAAGGGCTCAGAGTCTGATATCTGTATTATGGGCAGTACGCCACCACCTGGGAGGAGTGCAGTATTATTCAGCAAGGCGTTCACATGGAATACATCACATCAGCTGAGCAGATCCAAGAGAACATGGATGCACAAGGCTGGCAGCCACCCACCTCATCCCTCTAGGAGGACAGGCAAGCCAGGCCACCTGAACCAAAAGAGAACAGATACATCTGTAAGCCCCCCAGCATCCAAGGTCTGGAAATGATGATTCCCTCAGATAAGAAGGAAAAGCTGGAAGGAAAGACACCTGATATAGGAGTAGAAGGTGGAGGTAGCCTACGAAAGAAAGGACGCCGCCAGACACAGGACCACTTTGTTCTGCAACAGTAGAGGTGTCCAAGTAACTACTCTCAGCCGATGTAATGTGTAAGGGTCCCTGCTTTATAAGATCTTGCAGTCTTTATCTTTTCTGCTGCACTGAAGGTTTAATGTTTTTGTCCTCTTGGTTAATTTCAAACTACCCTGCTGGGAAGCTTTGAAAAATTTTTAACCTTCCCTCATTATGTAACAGACTCAAAACAGAAATGGAATATAAAAGTGAGCTTATTTCTGTAATTTGGTATACAATAATGCAATGCTTGATATATTATGATGTCTCTCTTCCATTTTTGTGTTGTATCGTTGTGCTTGTGTCGCGATACTCTGCATCATCTTTGTTCATCATCTTTTCTTATACAATCATTCCTTAAAAATAATAGGAAATACCAAAAGCAGCCAGATTTCCCACCTGCATAGTGGTCTGGATGAACTAGCCTGAAAAACTTCTTATTTCAGGACTATAAAATCAGGAGTAAGACAGGATATTGAGGGAGCAGATCTGAATAAGTTGGAATGTGCCAGGGGCAGTCGTCTGTGCTGAGGATTATAGTTCCTGCATGCCAAGGCAGTTTGGTTAGTCCTGAGACACTATAAGGATAAGAACTCCTTCCGCTCTGACCTTTTCAAGTATCAACACCAGGGTTACCAGTGGGAACATCACAATAGTACAAATGTGCCCAGGATTTGTTACAGATTTAGAGGAACAAAAGAGGGTTATCAGAGGGCCTAGCCTCCGGTCTGGAGCACCACTTTATAGTTTGATAGAAAATTCATATCCTCAGTGTGTAAATAGCATCCAAGGGATGGTTTGGAGAGGAGATATGCCTGAAAATGATCCAGCCGAAGTGAAGGCCTGGATAGAGATCCTGAGATACCAAATTTCATCTTGGGGGTTGGGGTGCTGTTACATTCGTGTGGGTAAGTGAGCACTGGGCACACACAAATGTTACAAAGGATAGGGAACACCATGTGAAGCAACCACCAATTGACACCTCTCCGTATCTTCTACAAGGGAAGATGACCAAGGACCTACCTGAGCAGGAACATCGCGCCAATAAGGGGCGGCCCAGGGGGTCTTCGGATCTGGGGCCTTGCTGCCCCTAGGAACCCACGCACCCAGACTAGGATGCATACACATGCCCCCACCGACAGGGACAACTGGACAGGATAAGCTGACACACAGCCATAAATACACCATACAGCAGCCAATACACAAACACTAGTAGTAGATGTTAAGGTATAAATGCCAGGTATTTGTTGACATTTTGGCCAAAATATAGAAGCTAGCGGGCCACATCACTGCTTACCAGCAAAGCCGCTAGTCCGTACACTAATCAGGAGTCCAGCGACATAACCAAACAAAACCACAAGACAGAAACATTTCTTGTAGCCACCACACATAGAACCTGCTCACACCACACAGAGAGAGAAGGAGAACAGAGAAAGCTGAATACAATCACCCCTGTGAAGACAACTTTTAGGTGTTCTGATCTAGAGTGATTGGCTGACTGGAGACACACCCACACCCAGCCAGCACAATCCCACACACCTGAGTAGGAAAGCTCCAGAAAACCTGTAGTACAACAGATCTAAATAAAAAAAACAGACATGACAGGTGCCTGGTGAGGATGATGTTGCTCCAAGACATGGCCATAGTAAATATCTTCTGGATCGTAGAATGGCCAACTTTGCTGTCATACCCAAGAGCAGATGAAGAGAGACTATCTAAAAATAGAGCAGTGGTTGGAGCAAACAACAGGTCTGAATAACACCAAAGAATCTCTCCCAAGGAAAGGACAGAACAGTGATGCCTTGGTTTAGTGGTGAGCATAGAACTCCATAGGAAACTGAGGAACGGAAGAGTCGCATCCTGAAAGCAAAGGAAGCGCCCTTCCATTAGAGTACACACAGATTAGTCTTCTCTAGGAGGATGAGGCTTAGACCTGGGAATAAGGGTTTGGATTGTTAGATTAGAAAGGTGAACCTTTGCCATAGATGAGCACCTCAAGTCTGGCTCCAATACCAAAAACATCTTGCATTCGCATGAAAAACTCACATTGGCAAGTGCAATATTGGGCTGAGTTTCTCAGCCCGATATCGCGCTCGCCCGTGTGAATGTAGCCTCAGAAAGCTGCAAGGTCTTTGGCTACTTCAAAAGAAACATCCAGTTGATTCCAATGATGCTGCACACAGATATAAACCCCTGGCAAATTTAGCCAGCAAAAGCCATGTTTTTGCTGAAGCGGCCATCCCAAGGGCAGATATGGGAAAGAGTCTAAGCACTTAGTGTGGCCCATTTAGAGGGTTGGACAATGGACTATCCATAGAGCTATCCAATTAAGTACAAACCAGCAAGGAAGATGTAGAGGATGTCCAACATATAGGGTCTGGAAAAATGAAATACATGCTTTCGTTTTCTGGCTAGGACCTTTGTGGACTCATGCTGGTTAATGAAGTGTTTGTGGAAATGCTTGGGATACTTTGGAGGAAACTTTGCTTTATGAGGCATCAGCTTCTGTGTCTTTCATTTGGGAAGGGAAGACTTTCTGGGTATGCCATCTTAAGGCTTTCTTGTATGTCTCCCATCAAAGAGGTGTAGTCTGAGTTTGATTCAGAGTCCTGGTGGGAATCCTTACCAGAGGACAGGAGATTGCCAGGGAAGAAAAAACAATCCAATAATGACGTCTGAGAGGTGGTTAGGCAAATAGGAGACTCTGAGGCAGACCAGAGAGGTTGTGCCTTGGGGAAGGCCCTACCACAATGTGAGATCACTTCTGGCTGCTATGACTTACTTTAGGAGGTGGACAGAGATAGATGTGGCTGGAAGACTCGAACTGAGAACGTCTTGCATGTAAAGAAGTCAGTCTGTTTACTAAGCCGCTGTTATACCTATAAAGTGGAAAATGCCCATAGCTGAAACAATAGTTTGAGAAATCCTGGAAAGGGAGATGGCTATCTGGAGGTGAAACACTGCAATCACGGTGGATGGGATGAGTTTACCGGTCATGGCCTCTAGATAGCTCATACTCAAGCTGGCTGGTGGACGGAGTAGCACTGGATACCAGTTGGACAAGTAGGAGTTTCCAGTCATGGACAGAGCAATCCTGAAAGCTTTGCAGCTGGATTAGACAGTAAACGGTGCACATAGCAAAGGGAAATCACTGTAACCCAGGTAGAGGGATAAACAGTCTGCAGAAGAGGTATTGTGTGCAGGAGCTGCCAGCATGAAGTGGGCAGAACAGGCTCTTTTTATAGCTTCCGGTTTTAAAAATCCATTTACTTTCCGGTTCTCAGATAGGAGGATATCAGATATTAAACGGATAAGAACAGATCTTTGCCAAAAAACTCAGTTTGTTCTCGGCAACGTAGAGCTGTCCATAGAGGGCTGCGGGGCAATAAGAGCCAAAAAGCGATTTGCTTTTTCTCAAATTTTCTCTTAAAACTGTTTTCCGATTACTTTTATATGGTTTGGGTTCCCTATGCCTAAAAACCATATAAAAGTAATAACCTCACTGTGGTGCCGGACTGCTATTTCGGCGGTCCACAACAGCAGCATCTGACAGGTGATGTCACCCAGCCAGAAGGGGAGGTCATCCGTAAACCTGCAAGTTTATGGGATGTTAGTGATTGTGTCCCTGCTGGCTATAGGCTGCAGTGGTCTCATGGGTAAACCACCTACGATACTGCTGCAGGTAATGTAAATAGAAGACTGGCAGAGCGGTAAGCAGTGGCGGGAAAACACGACAGTGTGAAGTGAGCATGTATGTTTTTTATTTCATTACGTACTTTGTCCCTCCACTGCAACTAATATTGGGGTTCTCAGAAAACTCTTAAACCTTTCCAATCCACTGTCTGACGTCTTCCTACATTCTGATTGAAGCTTGTACAGCTTTAGTGTCAGACGATGTCCGACAGGGTATTCTTACCATCTATTGCCAGCCACTCTGCTGTTGGAGCCTCTCTGGCGCACACACACTGGCTTTAGCCAGTGTGATGGCACTGTTGTATAACAGCAAAAAGAGAAAGCCTTTTAGGAAACCCTGAATCCAAAATTGGATTTGAAAGGGTTAAATGTTGCACCTCTTAGTGGCAGCAGCTTATAACCATGGTTTGTGTCCCCCAATTAAATGGCTGGAAAAAAAAACGCATTGGGAAAACCATGTGTGTTTTTGCGCATGTTTTCGGCGTTGCTGCAGTTTTTACACAATTGCTTTAAAGACTGCAGCAAATCATGCGGAAACTGGGTGTGGTTTGTGACCTGCATCTGTATGGCTCATTTACACAGGGTTATTATCGTTTAGAATCATTCAAATTCCTGAGCTCCCACGGGAATTCGAAGGATAATCGTCTCGTGTAGATGCATGCGGAAAACTGAGCGATGTGCCGTTCAGTGTAAATAGGAGTCGCTCACTTGTGAATGACTGTCCACTTAGTGTGAATGGAGGCAGGCGGGGGGGAGAGAGCTCCCGGCTGCCCCGCCGGCAAGCTTTCAGCGATACGCACTCCTGTGTACCAGTACAGGAGCGAGCATCACTGGGATGAGCTGCAGGACATTAGACTCACATACCGCTCGATAGTGATAGTCTCTTAGTGGTTTAATAGGGTAGCAGAGATTTTACTTGGAGGAAGAGAGGAGCAGTGACATTTTAATAACAAGTATTGAACTACACTTCCGCTGCAGAATACAGAGTCCCCTCTCCTCGCATTATTACTATTTAACTTCCTACCTGTCTCCACATATGCACACAGCATACAATACGTGGGCAGGTGGAGCACCTGAATACATATTGTCACAATAGGGAAGAGGCACTGAGCACCTGGACTTAACCTGGGTACATATCATGCCAAAACCAATTTTGAGTCTGCTCTTACTTGACCCAGAGGATCGGAGTACTGAGGAAAAGATTCACCTGAGTCACTAATCTTACACTTTCATTCCTGGATTACATCTACCTGTGGCGCTCTCTACAATTTTTTTGACTCTGTGTTATTGTGGCGCTGACAGGATGCACCCGCACAGCTGATCACTCAAGGTCTCGAGCGGCAGACCCCAACAGATCAACTATTGATGAGCTTTCCTGCTGATAGGGCATAAATAGTATTTTTTACTGGAAAACCCCTTTAAGACCCCACAAGCTCCCACTGCCCCCTCATACTGAAGCCCACCAGCAGTCCTGTACTCCATCTTATTACTTATGAACCCACAATCTCTTGCTGCCCCCTCATACTGATGCCCACTAGCAGTCCTGTACACGGTCTTATTACTTTAGAACCCACAAGCTACCGTTGTGCCTCATGCTTAAGCCCACCATCAGTCCTGTACTCGGTCTTATTAGCAGTCATCCTTTGCTTTCCTCCACAAAGAGTAATGTATAATTAGGACACTGTAGAATGAATCTACATATTAATCTCCGTTTCTCTTTGGCTCGGACAGATCGTTGCTCCCAACTGTGGGAATTCGTACATCACACACATCCACTGCGTTCTGTAGAACTCCTGATTGGTCAACAAGGATTACATTAATTTCTATTGTCTCTCAGGATTTGAGTTCTCTTTCTTCTTGAGGGTCTTCCTAAATATCTTCACGTAACTCTTCTCCTTGGTCAACCTCTGGATTCTTGGCATCAATGGTGGACGTTTCTTTTACCCTACAAAAGACAACACCAATTATTTTTTCTTTTAACCTAATTTCTAAAGCCATAAAGATCAGGATGTTCCGTCATGTTGTCTGGTTCTGTATACAGGAGACGTCCGTCTACCGATCAGCTGCTCTTATTGATGGCCACAAGTCCTATGATAGTCAGGGGGCACAGAGGTAACTCCCTGGTCATCGGGGACTGAGAACAGGAGCTCACCAAGGACTGTATATACCGGGTAATACTGAGTGCTGCAGGAATCATACAGTCACCGGGACGCTGTGGGAATGGACTCTACATGGTGTAGTGGTAATAGTAATAACCTTTATAAACTGGTACCAACATGATCCATAATACCCGACACTCAGGACAAAATAGCATCTCACAGTGATGGACCTGACCCTAAAAGCTTACAATCTAAAGGAGGAGGTGATGTGGACTCTACAAGCACTCACTACACAGGGATTCAACATAAAGCTCAGTTCATGGTCAGCTCAGTAATCCCCTAACTGGAGGAGTTGTGGCCCCCCACTATAGACCCCCAGAAACGTCAGACAGTATCCCACTATAGAATCAGTGATGTCAATGTAGAGATGTGACCGGTCAGTGACGGCCTCCTCACCCGCTGTCACCTCCATCACTCATCACACCGCCCACCATTTACTATATAATAACTCTGATAAAGTAATAGAATAACTTACGATTTCCTGAAGATTCCCAGAAATGTCTTTCTTTCTTCTGAAACAGAAGGAGATGATTTAGTAGGAATTAAACATGAAGGTTATAATGTGACATAAGAATATTCCAGAAGCTGCTGCCGCTGATAATTACTGGGCTGCGGGGGGATTTTGCTCCTTATGACCTGATCCCCACAGATAAATCCCCCATAAGACATCCCACCCGTCTCCCTGTAATGTCCCCATTATACAGCACTGACATTCTGGGATTATATAGTCCTTACATCCTCGGGGACGGACGTCTCGCTGCGCTGTAGTGTGAGGCTGGAAATATCATCAAGCAGTAATCTCATATACTGCCAGTAAGATTATATAACAATTGTGTCCCCCTTTAGTGACAGATTCACTGATACATTATGGTCTGTTCACAAAGCTGTATTTTCAGACCGTGTGCGGTCCGTGTATTTCAGGCTCAGCACACGGCTCCATTACAGATCATGAGGCTGCTCACACGAATTTTTCACAAGGATGAAAAAGAAAAAGAAAAAAAGGAAAAAAGGAAAAAAATGCTGCCCTGTCCTATTTTCCTCTGTTTTTATAGATAATAGGATATTCAATGTGCAGGAACCTTGGAGACAGACAGGTGTCTGTGTGCCGTCCAATATGAGTTGTACATGGACTTCTTGGGCACATCCCACTTACATCCGTGTGGACTCGGCCGCTCTAACATATGCACGCATGTGAAGCGAAATCTCAAATCACCCACCTGATCTGTCCTAACGCACTCCAGAGCTCTACAATACTTATACAAGTAAACGCTGCCATCACCCGTTTCTGGGACCCGAATTATGAACACGATCTTTGGAGTATAAGGTTCGTTTTTAAAAGTGATGAGGCTTGAACTGATAAATTGCAGATTTATTCTAGAAAAGGTCTAGCAGTGAAAATCTATGATATGTACAAAGATACACAAAAAATATCGGTCCAAAGGTTCTGATTTTGGCGAATTTCCTAGAACAAGGAACAACCCATATACCGTAATATCGCTCTGTGGATTGCCAATTGGGACCTGTGGGGTCCCACATTATAAAGGGCCCCTCAGAACACTCCTCACAGCCCCCTCTGAGGTCATACAGGGAAGGGAGAGTTGGATTTGTAGGAACTCGGAAAAATCATAATTCCCTAGTTTCAGTCATATCTCTATACAAGGTTATCTGGTCGGGCATATAGGCTGGCATATTTTAATCATGATTTTACCTACAGAGTCACACACGGTTGGGCTCATATCCATATTTTCCCAGATATGCAGTTCTGGGTCTTCTAGGCCTTGGATCTCAAAGAGTGTAGATGAGTTTTATTCAGCTGTGCCGCCTGATTCTGAAAATATGATTCATATCGGGCTGGGACCGTTATACGCCCAAATATCCTTTATTAAAAGATTCCCTTCTGATGTGAGCCCGGCACCAGGAGGTCTGCGTGAACCATCCAAGGTGGGAATTCCACACCAGAGGGATCACTTTAGCATCTCCTTGTCAGTAGTCAGTTTACGGCCAGTGGGGCAAGGGGTTTACTGCCCTCTTGTACATCAATGGCTTGTAATATACAAGGGAGGAAGGTGGGATTAGAGCATTGCAACTTCCCCAGCTTTTCGAGGGCCGGACAAATGCTAGCTACTACATGCCATGGAAGCTGATATAGGCCCAAGGCTGACACACAAAATGTCTGAGAGGCTACAGCCTCCATATCACAATATATATCTACCCATCTCAAATCTATCTACCTGTCTAATTAGCCATCTATCTCATATCATCAGATAGGCAATGGTGGTTGATCTAATTTTAGATCACTTCTAAAGCTCATCCCTGTCGCCTAGTAAGGGGGAAATGCAAGGGGAAAAGATATCAGCACACCTTTCCTAGTGCCCTGAGTGGCAGCTGACTGATACTGGACAGCTGGGGAGGACACTTTCTTCATCTCATTATATAACAAGTGTAAATGTAAAAACAAAAATCAATGTATTTCAATTGCCACAATGTAACGCATATTATATACATCGCACACATAATACGCAATTCCAATATGCTTGTCTGAATGAGCCCGAAGTACCGACTTAACAAATATGCTCATATAACGAATATGTTCATATAAATAAAGAGTAAATATGTATACAAGAAAGATTGCTAGACATTAAAAGCAAAAATAGAATAAATGTTCACCACTACTGAGAGTAATATGAAAAGGAAAAACCAAAAGAAAAGGTACACAGATCAAAACCGAGTATTTTATCCCAAGAGGCCCACAGACCTGCAGCTGTCAACATATCCCAAATAGAGCAATATGATCGAGGTTGGTGACTCTTGTCAAGGTATTTTGGCCAAGGTGCCCAGGAAGAATATATGGAGGTTTTAGTAACAAATCTATGAGTAAAACTCCTTCAAGTGATATGTAACTGTAAAAAAAATTTAAAAAAATTAAAAAACGATAACGTCGCTAAGGGAAGCTGCCTCAGAGGATCTCTGTTTTTTTAGCTTTGGCCAGACGAGATGCGAGAAAAATGTGGGAGATGATGACTGAATACAAAGATGGGAGCTTCTCTGCATACAGAAAGCAAAGAGCCAGCGCCGGGTCGGGCCACAACACAATGTGTTAGAGTAAAGTTGAAGAACGAATGACTGGGCAGGACCAAAACATGTGGAAATAAGTACCCTGAAGTCCACAACCTCTCCAACATGATTCAGGGATAGAGTTAATCATTTTGGCCAGTCTCGCAGGGGTTCGGTACCAGAGTAAGGATATTTTCTGAGAAAACCATGCGAGACCTTTTTAATCCAAGTGAGAGCCTTGGATGGAACATATACGACCAAAATACGTGCTGACGCATATATGCTGGGCAAAAAGATAGTTCTGGAACTATCTTTTGGCCAATATACACCTGTGGGTCCCATAGACTCCTATAGGAGCAGGGGTAAAATGGAGGGTGAGGCATTATAGCAGCGCCCAACAGTAAGACAAGCTTTCAGGTGCCACTATGTAGGCATTAGATGTAAAATCAGAGGATTTAAGTCAAGCAAAGGTTCTCCAGGGTGAAACTTATTTTCTCGCTAAAAACCACACTTACAGTTGTGTGAATGGACGAGAAAACGCTAATTACCCTGGTGGAAAATAGCCCTTTCATGCGATTTTAAGGCACCGGCGAGAAAATATAAAAATGCCTACGCCTGTGTGAAAGAGCCCGTAGCTAGAGCGGAAAATCTAATCCTGCATCTGAGCATCCCCAAATAAATTTGTTAAGAATTGCCTGGAGTTTCGCAGAGAAGTTCAGAATAAGAATTTCTTTGGCTCTAAAAATATATAGAATATCTGGCAAGTTCATCATTATAACTTTGGCTATTCTTCCTCTTCAGTAAATAAAAGTTTTTTTAAAATTGTTTCAAATTTGAGGGATGTGATTAAGTATAGGATGTAATTTCTTGAGAATGTAAGGGATCGAAGGCTTGTTAACTGAATGGATTGGTCACTGCAAACGAATAGGAAGGAATTAATTATATGTAGCCTAGTTTTAATATTGATCCAGACACCTAATAATTGAGATTGTGTTATTTATCTTGCAATATGAAATTTTTCCAAAATCGGAAAGTAAAGACTGTGCCAGCCTTAAAAGAAACAGGGTCTGTCAGCGACAAATCATCATCGGTGTAGAGCCCTATTTCATGTTCCTAAAGTCCTATTTTTTATTCCCTTAATGTCTATTTCTAATCTGTTTGGCTAAAGGTTCCATAAGAAGTGCAAGGATAAAGGGCGAAAGATGATATACGTGTCGGATACAGTTTGAAATTATAAATAGGGAGGAAATACATGCAGGTGAAAACCCGTGCAGAAGGCATGGAGTACAAGGACAAAATTGTGTATTTAAAGGGGTTGTCCCGCGCCAAAAGTTTTTTTGTTTTTTTTTCAATAGCCCCCCCCATTCGGCGCGAGACAAACCCGATGCAGGGGTTAAAAAAAAAAACTGATAGTACTTACCCGAATCCCCGCGCTCCGGTGACTTCTTACTTACCTTGCTAAGATGGCCGCCGGGATCTTCACCCACGGTGGACCGCAGGTCTTCTCCCATGGTGCACCGTGGGCTCTGTGCGTTCCATTGCCGATTCCAGCCTCCTGATTGGCTGGAATCGGCACACGTGACGGGGCGGAGCTACAAGGAGCAGCTCTCCAGCACGAGCGGCCCCATTCAGAAGGGAGAAGACTGGACTGCGCAAGCGCGTCTAATCGGGAGATTAGACGCTGAAATTAGACGGCACCATGGAGACGGGGACGCCAGCAATGGAGCAGGTAAGTGAATAACTTCTGTATGGCTCATATTTAATGCACGATGTATATTACAAAGTGCATTAATATGGCCATACAGAAGTGTATAACCCCACTTGCTTTCGCGGGACAACCCCTTTAATGGGTCCAGGAAGCCAAATTAATAGCCCCAATGCATCCAAAAATAGGAATAGGCAGGTATCCGACTTCAGCAGTTCTAATGAGATTCAGGACCAGCGAGTTCTGTCAGGAGCAGCTTGACTCAGTGTAATAAATCCCACATGCGTGCGTTTGTTTAACGCAAATGTCAATGGGACTTTGTAATGTTAAAAATGCATTGCACAAAAATCACAAAGCACAAACTTGTGAAGTGTTTTTAACATGAAAGTCCCATTGACATTCACGTTAAAAAGCGGCATTTAAAAAAACGCAAGTGTGTAGGAGCTCTAAGAAATCCCACTTGGTCTGCAGCAACCAACACTGGAACAACAGTAAACAGTGTATTACTAAGGATTTTACAATAAATTTTAACATCTAAATTCAGTAAGGAAACAGGGTGAAAATTAGCTGGAATGTGGTTTTCTTGGCAGTTTTTGTTTTGGTGGTGGGGGTAACTATAAGGGCTTCCAACACCTCTTGTCATTGCCATATTGAATACTGAGACTAAGTAGGGGGCTAGGAGGGTGGAATATTTTTTAGAATACTCATTGGAAAAGCCACCTGGGCCCGAAGATGGAAAGGATTAACATTTTAGTGGCCCCTTGGACTTCAGATAAGGAAATCAGTGTAAAACAGAGGCTAATTGGTCAGGTGACAGACAAGGAAGACTAATACTCTGAAGGAAACTGGAAATTTCCTTTGGTCTGGTGGGTACTTATTTGTATCTTCTCTTTAGTTATAATTTGTATCTTCTCTTAAGTCATAAAGAGAAAAGTAATGCAAAGTAAATGCGCTAGCAATTTCATAGCTATGAGTAATTTTATGTCCATTGTAATCTAGAAGGAACTTAACCCTTCCTCAGTTTTAATATTCTTTGTTTGCCCAATAATGCTCCAGCACAGTCATGAGCAGAAAATTGCATGTGCATTTTTTGGACAGGGATATCGTATTTTATAGCTAAAAAGCTTTGAAGCCTGACCCGCAATGTAACTAGCTCTTCTGTTCTTTGGGATGCAGGATTAGATGTATTTAAAGAGCTAATAATGTTGATCTGAGAGGTCAGGAGGGTTAGTTCCTCCTCACTTTTTCTTTTAGCCCCAGAGCAGAATTTTATGAACAGGCCTCTCATATATGCTTCATGGGCATTCCAAACTGAAAAACATTGGGGGCTGATGTGGGGTTAATAGTAAAACAACATTTCTAATCCTGTTTTCAATGTAAATTCACATTCTGGATGTGAAAGAATATATCCATTAAGTCTCCGTGTGAAGGAAGGAGAACGTGGAAATTTTTCATGTACTGAAAAAGATATTGCGAAGTTGTCTGACAAGGTAATGGTTCCAATCTGTGTCCATATAATCTATCCTTGTCCCCTGGCATCCAGGAAAAACAGGACAATTCTCAAGTCAGAAAAATATGGTGAAGATAACAAGGTGCAATCCCTCTCAGAGCCATGAAGACAGCGCCAGACATCGTACAGGGGTTTACTATGCAAAAGCAGAATGGGGAGGATGATCTAGATTTGTAAGAGGAGTCCAAAGATGGATCCATGACAGAGTTGAACTCTCCTCCAGTATCAGAGTGTTTTAAAATTTTAGCTGCTTCCTTCATCACTTATGTAGAAAATCTAGCTTGCAGTTTGTGGGAAAAATATAGATTTACTAAAGTAAAAGGGATATTATTGACCTCGCAAACTAGAATCATAAAACAACCCAAAGGGTCCAGTTTTCTTTTTTTTATTAAGCACTTTGATATCAATGTAACATCAGATAGAAATGGTTTCGTCATTTCTTCTGTCTATTCTGTGTTTGCACAATGCAAATCAGACCAAGTTGATGAGTGCTTCCTACATAAGTATGCAGGTGCACAGATGTGACATACAACAGAAGTAAATACGAGGCAAACACTGAATATTTGGATTTTAAATTGTGTAACTGATATATTTACTGCGCATATAACAATAAAAAAGGCTCTTACACACATCTCCATCAAAGTGTGTGACCCATCTGCCAGTGAAAACGTGACACCTTATAGATAGAACCCTGCATTAAACAGACTCACTTTTTTTGTCAAATTCAAAGAAAGTGGGATCCAGCTATAATAAGTGGGGTGTTGCTGCCTCATGTTTGCTTCTACAGGTGTACATAGTTTAGGTCTACCACCCCCTGTATGTTGGAAATACTAAAGAACTTGGTCTATGTAGCAGTGTGCAGGTGGCAGAGGGGCTGCCTCCTTTTTGGCTGTGCATCCTATCCAGCCATCTGTCTCAAAGCCTTTTCATTAGAGTAACACATAGTTGGATCCCACTTTCCCTGAGTTTATTTGGAGGCTTAGGCCAAAGAGAGAAATATCATGGACCAGGCCTTCACATCACATGACATGGATGTGATCACAGCGGTTGACTTACTTCTACTCATTCATCCTGCACTCGTTACAAGATGGAGCATAAATCACCCTCAGCCCTAGGCACCCCACAGAATACTGCATGCCACCGCTGACTGTTTTACTGTAAGGCAGGTCAGCCACCTAAACATTAGTAACATGTCGGGGTACGGACACTCACTGCACTCCAGTGGTAAAAATGATCACACTTATTGGGGGCCTATAGGGTGAAAAGACATATAACTTAATAAAGTTTAAGACTTTACAGCAAAAGTAGCAACGCTTATAAAATACAAAAAGATAATATAAAACATGAAAAAAAAAAAACAGTACACACAATTACAAAAATAAAAAAGGGAATAAAAGCAGGATCCCATACCTTACAAATCTGGGCACAAGGGGGCACGCTGGGTTCTGTAGGTACAGTCTTCTTGAGTTTGACGCTGATCTTTGTTATATGCTGTACTTTGAACATGTCCAAGCCATACCCCCATAACTCTACTTCTGACCATGTGATAGGAGCGGGCTGAGTACATGCGGGATCGCACACTTACATACACAATTCTGACTTTGGCCCTATTTCCCTATAAGTAGCTCTGAGGCAGAAGTCATGACTGCTAGGTTTCGAAGCAAAAACGTATAAATCTCAGCATGAGGGTGCTTTCACACGAGCGCATAAACGGCGCGTTTTTGCGCCCAATCGTATAAACGTGACCATCTGAGGCATTGGTTTCCAATGTATTCGTTCGCACGGGCGAATTTACGGCGCGTAAAAACGGCAACCCGAAAAAAAAACGGAACATATGCGACCGAAATACGCGCCAACGTATATTCGATGGCCGAAAAGATAGTTTGCAAAGTAGGAAAAAACGATAATACGCTTTCTAGCTCTAGTCATGATCGCCGAAAAACGTTCTTTTCGGCGATTAAACGCTGCGCACGTGCGAACGTAAATACGCCTACGCTCGTGTGACCGTGCCCTTAAACATGGATGTCATCTTACTTGGCTGAGCAGATATCATGTTTTGGTGGTCCCTAGGGTCCTATGAGCCTGACACCTGGACCATAAGAAACAGCTAGATTCCCCGAGCAGCACAACCATATAAATGATGTTACCCAGAAAATGGCTTATGTGAGAGAAGTCTTCCATATTTCTTTGGTATTGGAAACACCTTGATGTCACCTGTGAGACTGATGCCGGTGTGACGGCCCTCGAGCCATCCGAGATTCATCAGTTACTTCAGAATCCTTTTCTGCCTCACAGGAGATATCTACGTAATCACTGGGAATACCATCACTGAACTGGATGATTGTGCATCCCAAAACGATAGAAATAGCTTTAGGCCGAGCTCTCACAAGCATGTGGTAAAACGCTGTGTGTATGAGGCAGCGTTTTACCGCTGTGTGAGCCGGCCTATCACCGCATATGGCAGCAATTTTTGGCTGGGCATAACACCATATCCCACAATTTAGTCATGCATTTTTTTTACACATTTCCCACTGCCGCTTAGTAACATTGTGTGTAAACACCGCACATACGAAATGTAATTGAATATGTACAGCGTCTATTAGGCGCCCATAGAGAATAATAGGACTCTGTTGCAGGTAATGTGGTAAAAAAACAACATGCTCGCCATAACTGGAATCTGAACATTTCCATAGAAAATATGGTTACAGTGTTTATCCATAACAAGGTGGGCCTGTTTAGTATGGGGTCCCATCTATAAAAGGTCTCCTTGTCACAGGAAGATGCTGGAGATGTACGCCTGGTATCTCACATTGTATATGTGCATTAAATATAATAGTAATACGGTATAAAATCAATATATTGAATGTCTGCAGCTGCCTCACGTTTGCTTCTACACGGTGGTGTAACTATAGGGGTTGTAATTGTCACGGGGCTCACAAGCTTTGGGAGTTCCCGCCGCCACACTGTATTATTTAACATACAAGTAGTTGATAGCGGGAAAGCAGGGGTTTCTGGATCGCCAATCAGAAACAGGGAGTGTGTCACTTCTGACAACCTTACATACCTGGTTAGGGCAGACCTCTTATCTGCAGCGTAACGGGCTGCTAATTTACTACTAGAATCTATGGCTGGGTGTGATTGGTGCTGGACGATAGAGGAGGGGCCATAGCTTTCAGGTAGAGATCAGCGATCTTCATCTGCCCTGCACCCCTCTGCTGTGCCGCCTGGGTCGGTGATTGTGTGGTGCCGGCCCAATGCCCATCACAGTAAGGATGACAGCATCTCCTCCTGCAGTCCCTCAGACTTAGGCCCAATGTCCATGGGCGGATTTGTTTTGTGGAACCCGTGTAGAAGATCCGCAATTAAAGTAGCCCATAGGGAAGCATGGGTCATCCACACCTGAATTAAAGGAGATGTCCCGCGCCGAAACGGGTTTTTTTTTTTTTTAACCCCCCCCCCCGTTCGGCGCGAGACAACCCCGATGCAGGGGTTAAAAAAACCACCCGCACAGCGCTTACCTGAATCCCGGCGGTCCGGCGTCTTCATACTCACCTGCTGAAGATGGCCGCCGGGATCTTCTACCTTCGTGGACCGCAGCTCTTCTGTGCGGTCCACTGCCGATTCCAGCCTCCTGATTGGCTGGAATCGGCACGTGACGGGGCGGAGCTACACGGAGCCGCTCTCTGGCACGAGCGGCTCCATAGAAGACTGCTGAAGACCCGGACTGCGCAAGCGCGGCTAATTTGGCCATCGGAGGCCAAAAATTAGTCGGCTCCATGGAGACGAGGACGCTAGCAACGGAGCAGGTAAGTATAAAACTTTTTATAACTTCTGTATGGCTCATAATTAATGCACAATGTACATTACAAAGTGCATTATTATGGCCATACAGAAGTGTATAGACCCACTTGCTGCCTCGGGACATCTCCTTTAAAGCCTGCAGATTAGTTTTGCGGATATTTTGGGCCGGAAAACAAAATGCAGCATGCTTCATTTCAATGCAGCTGCCACACGGGTGGCTTCCAGTGAAGCCAGTAAAAGGCGTCTGATCCCCGGCCCGTCCGCAGCTGAAATAACAGACAGCCCGCAGATCCCGCAGGAAAGCAGGAGTTTAAAAAAAACAAAAAACTGGAGTCTGCATGTGCACCAGCTGGTACTTCTGCACACATCTGTAGTACAGAAAAAAAGACGACCCGGATAGGTATGTGCGTTCGCCAGCAAGGTCGGATTCCACTGTGGGCTCCTGCATGCGGAATCTGACCCGTCCGTAGACATTAGGCCTCACTTCCATTATGTAGTAGGACTACTTCTCCCCTCTATAGAGGCAATGGAGCACTGACAGGAGGAGCAGCCCAGTTACTCTCTGGTTCTCGGCTCATCAGTACAGCTGCTCACAGAGGAGAGCACATGGAGCTGTAAGGCAGTATTGTGTCAACTGAAGTCTAACATCTGTTCTGGTGCAGGAGGGGGGCATCAGGGTGGTGGGAATGGTAGAACCAGTAGTTTGTATGGATCTGTAACCTGAATGTGAGGGGTTATCACCAAGAAGTTTATTGCTGCTACAAGAATTCAGGACATTTAACCCCTACACTGCCTCCCTGCAGCTAATGTAACAGTAATCTCATCAGGAAGGCAGTGTAAGGGCGCTTATAGACGGAACGATTATTGTACAAAAAACATTCAAACAAGCGGAAGTGAGCGATGATTGTTCAGTCTGACTGCGAGCCAACAAGCGGACAACAAATTATAATCTTCCGCATTTTGCTTGACGTCCATTTTATGCAGGTATGATAATCATTGTTGTCTGGTTCACTTACTGTTTCCCATTCACTTATACAGCAGATACATTGTTTCTCATTTGAACGAGCCAAGGATGTGTCAGCCTGTATAAACAGGCTGCAGAATGATATAATTTGCTTGATCAAATGATAAATTGGCTCATCTAAAAGGGCCTAAGGGTTAAATCTCCAGACTTGTTCCTGCAGCAAAGAAAGGTTAGTGATAGAGCAGTCAGAGAATGGTCAGAAGAAGCCTTTAACCACTTGGTGTCCCATGACCTACTATTACCTCATGAGAACAATACCATTCTTTCAATTTGACCTAATAGTATGTGATGATGACACACACATGCCCCACAATCACTATGAGGGCTTATTCAGATGTGTGTGTATCAGCCGAGTTTTCACGCCCCGACGATATATGCTGTCCCTCTCTGCAGAAGGAAGGGCCGGGAGCAGTGCACTGAGCTTCCGCCTCTCGCCACTATTTGCAATGGGAGGGGGCGAGGATTAGCTCCACCCCCTGTCCCGCACCTCCCATCACAAACAGTGAAGAGGGGCGGAGATGGGCCGGGAGCTCAGTGCACAGCCTCCTCCTCCTCCTGCAGAGAGGGACAGCGTATATCGGCTGGGCGTGAAAACCTGGCTGATATACACAAGTCGGAATAAGCCCTGAGACAGCAGCTGTAATTGATAGCCTAGTTAGAGATAACGCTAATCCTGGCATTTCAACCGTAAGGCTGGGTTTACACAGGACGGATTTGCTGCGGTTTTGCCGCGGTTTGCCGTTGCATATCCGCACTGCGGCAAAACCGCTGCGTTTGCAGAGCAATGCAGCACAAATGTGTTTGGGCAAAAAACTGTTCTCACAGGACGGATGTTTTCCGCAGAGCCGCAGTGCGGAAATGCAACTGCGGCGCGGTTTTTCAAGACGCAGCATGTCCATTCTTCTGTCTTTTCCGCAGCGCTTTTTTGTCCATAGACTTCTATGGACGCTGCAAAATCCGCTGCAAAAAGTAATAAAGTGCTGCAGAAAAAAACGCGGATTTTTCCGCAAGAAAATCCGCAACACAAAATTAACCTTTGAAGCGGTTTTGCCGCAGAAGCAGTTCTTCTGCAGCAAAACCGCAGCAAATCCACCCTGTGTGAACCCAGCCTAAGGCTTCTTTCCCACGAGCGCATATCGGCTGTCCGTTTTCACAGGTGGCTGATATATGCTGTGATCTGATGCACTGAAATCCAATGCATCAGATCACATGGGCGTATTTCTGAGACGTAAAAATGCCCTGCCAGCCCAAACTAACGCCAAGCGTTTTTACTTCGAGCCCAAAAGATAGTCCTGGAACTATCTTTTAGGCTGGGAATACGTCGGCAGCTGCATGGGCTCCTAAGGGAACCCATGGCAGCGGCCGTAGGTGGGAGGGAGTTTAGCAGTGTGTGCTCCCCTATGCAGGTTCACCTCTCATCCCTTCCCACTCGTTCTGTGCAATAGGAGGGGGCGGAGCTAAGCGACCGCCCCCCCCACCCCTTGTCCATAGCCATCAATGGGAGGAGGTGGAGGAGGGCTGCACTTAGCTCCACCCCATCCCACTCCCTCCCATTGCACAGAACGAGGGGGGAGGAACGAGAGGTGAGCCTGTGATGGGGAGGTAGGGGATGTAGACAATGGCCTGGTGAGCTTGATGCCTTTGCGCCGGCCTCACCAGGCCATATGAAGAGCGCACAAATGTTTGATTTCTGTGCTCATTTACTAGGTGTTCCTTTGCCACCATAACGTATATCAGCTGTCTGTTTTCACACTCATGTGAAAGAAGCCTTAGGGCTCCTGTCCACGGGCGTTGCGAAATCCCGTGGTGAATCTCCGCCACGGGAGCCACCGCCAGAAGAGTCTCAGCGGTGAGCCTATGTGACAGATAGGCTCACCACGGAGAATCACGTGGACAGGGGGTGTGCATAATCCCATTGGGGGAATGCAATTAAAAAACGCCCGTGACTCAGTGAATGAAATCACCTGGTGAGTTGATTTTTTTTGGGAGGGGGGGGGGGGGAGTCATGATGTTAGTTAGGTCCTATTTTTGGGGGAGGCCTTATGTTTCAAGCCTCCCCCGAAAACCCGGTGGGTCTTACTATTGGGGTAGTACCTACTTTTGGGAAAGCACGGTATATCCTGCATGGTAAACACTGTAAATTAACAAAAACACAGCTAAAATGTATGTAATGTACCTGTATTGTCTTTCTCTATTGGCTGTGGGGGTGGGGTTGTCTTGTTTATAAACATGTGTTGCAGTGTATGTCATACTGACGTGACAAAGACCACTGCTGTCTGTGGTCGAAACGTCTATTTGGGCATAATAAAGTTTTTTTGCATAAAAGAATTCCTCCAGCTGCTGCTCCACTTTTGCATTGTTTGGTCGTACAGACTCCATGGAGAGGCAACATTAGGAGTCAGTGTTCACTTAATATCTATTCCTCCAGCAGCTGCTTACTACAGGTTTATTGCTAATACAGGGTTCTAAAAAATGCTCCCCACCAGTGATTGTACGGTACGGACAGCAGGTGCCCTCTGGTACAAGATGCTCTAGTATGATAATAACCCTGATATTCTGCAGTCCTCAGCTCACACATCTGTATTATCCAATACCTCAAGTTAGTAGGCAATTTGCTTAGAAATCTACTATTAAGGATCCTGTCGCTCACCTAAGGGGTCCGGTACTTCTCTCTATGGTACACTCACCTATGTGGAGGGGTCTGGCACTTCTCTCTATGGGACACTCACCTATGTGGAGGGGTCCGGTACTTCTCTCTATAGGACACTCACCTATGTGGAGGGGTCCGGTACTTCTCTCTATAGGACACTCACCTATGTGGAGGGGTCCGGTACTTCTCTCTATAGGACACTCACCTATGTGGAGGGTCCGGTACTTCTCTCTATGGGACACTCACCTATGTGGAGGGGTCCGGTACTTCTCTCTATGGGACACTCACCTATGTGGAGGGGTCCGGTACTTCTCTCTATAGGACACTCACCTATGTGAAGGGTCCGGTACTTCTCTCTATAGGACACTCACCTATGTGGAGGGGTCCGGTATTTCTCTCTATAGCACACTCACCCGTGTGGAGGGGTCTGGCACTTCTCTCTATGGGACACCCACCTATGTGAAGGGGTCTGGTACTTCTCTCTATTGGACACTCACCTATGTGGAGGGGTCCGGTACTTCTCTCTATGGGACACCCACCTATGTGAAGGGGTCCGGTACTTCTCTCTATGGGACACTCACCTATGTGGAGGGGTCCGGTACTTCTCTCTATAGGACACTCACCTATGTGGAGGGGTCCGGTACTTCTCTCTATAGGACACTCACCTATGTGGAGGGGTCTGGTATTTCTCTCTATAGCACACTCACCCGTGTGGAGGGGTCTGGCACTTCTCTCTATGGGACACCCACCTATGTGAAGGGGTCTGGTACTTCTCTCTATAGGACACTCACCTATGTGGAGGGGTCCGGTACTTCTCTCTATGGGACACCCACCTATGTGAAGGGGTCCGGTACTTCTCTCTATGGGACACTCACCTATGTGGAGGGGTCCGGTACTTCTCTCTATGGGACACTCACCTATGTGAAGGGGTCTGGTACTTCTCTCTATGGGACACTCACCTACTTAGAGGGGTACAGTACTACTCTCTATAGGACACTCATCTATGTGGAGGGGTCCGGTACTTCTCTCTATGGGACACTCACCTATGTGAAGGGGTCTGGTACTTCTCTCTATGGGACACTCACCTATGTGGAGGGGTGTGGTACTTCTCTCTATGGGACACTCACCTATGTGAAGGGATCCAGTACTTCTCTCTATAGGACACTCATTTATGTGAAGGGGTCCGGTACTTCTCTCTATGGGACACTCACCTATGTGGAGGGTCCGGTACTTCTCTCTATGGGACACTCACCTATGTGGAGGGTCTGGTACTTCTCTCTATGGGACACTCACCTATGAAGAGGGGTCCGGTACTTGTCTCTATTGGACTCTCCAGGCTCGGATGCTCCACTCTGCAGATGATTTCTGATCCTTGGTCTGCACTTATTATTGGGGTAAAAGACAATGATGCTTCATAGGAGTAAGTGTGATCGTTCGGTTTCTCCTTATGTGAGATCTTGTTAGTTCTCTCCTTTGATGGCTCTATGGGCCGAGCAGTCACATCTCCGTTTTTCCTTATGAACCAGAGAACAGATAGAAGATCAGGGAAACATCTGGATATCTCACAGGTCAGATTGGCTTTTGTATCATCTTCCAGCGTGGGGACGCTGATCGGGCTTATGTTTGGTTTCCAGGGCAGATCTGTAATATATGAGGACTAAAATTAGTTATTTACAATAGACTCTATATACACACACACACATATATATATATACACACAACACAGCCTCTCTCTCTCTGTATATGTATGTATGTGTGTGTGTATATGTATATACGTATGTATGTGTGTGTGTATATGTATATATGTATGTATGTGTGTGTATATGTATGTGTGTGTATATGTATATATGTATGTGTGTGTGTGTGTGTATATATATATATGTGTATATATATATATATATATATATGTGTGTGTATATATATATATATATATATATGTGTGTGTGTGTGTGTGTGTGTGTGTCGGTGTCCGCAGGTAGCTGACAGCATGGAGCTGTCATCCCCGGCTGTTCGGACTCCCCCCCGGCATTGCGATCGGCGCTATGCAATGGATAGCGCCAATCGCAAAAAAAGTAAATAAAAGTACACAAAAGTTAAAGATTCAGCTGCTCTGATGGATCGCATCCATCGGAGCAGCTGAAATTACTCACCGAGGTCCGGCACGCTGCTCCCCGCTCTCCTGCCGCTCCGGGGCCCGAAGCCGCCAGGCGGCATTACGTCAGCCGCATGCGCAGAAGGCCCAGCGGCGCGGGAGATTTAAAATCTCCTGGCTCCCAGCTCCTGTAGGTAGCCGGGAGGCAGGAGACGTCAGCGGGGACTGCGGTGAGCGGTCCCCGGTACCGCGATCATCGTTATCCAATGGATATCAGCGATCGCGAAAAAGTTAAAAAAAAGTTTTAAAAAAGTCAGTTTAACCTCCCCTCATGGATCGGATCCATGAGGGGAGGTGAAAATACTCACCCCCAGTCCTCAGCGGTGTCCCGATGTCCCGGGACCCGAATCCCCGTCTGCGCATGCGCGCCCGATGATTGACATCGGGCGCGTGCACAGACGGGCTCGAGCCCCGGGGAATTTAAAATCCCTGTGCTCCTGGCTGTCATGTGTAGCTAGGAGCAGAGAGATTATACCGGGGACATGATCACTGTCATCCAATGGATGACAGTGATCATGTAAAGTGAAAACAAAGTGTAAAAAAGTAAAAAAAAAAAAAGTTAAAAAAAGTTTTTAAAAGTTTAAAAAGCGTACGTTTCATCTCCTCTCATGGATCATATCTGTGAGGGAGGATGAAAGTACGTACCTAAGGCCCCCAGATTTATCCGCGGACCTTACCACAGCTTCTGCACACGCGCCCGTCGCCAGAATGGCGGGCGCATGCGCAAAAGCTGTGGATTGCCAGGATAATTTAAATTCTCCCTGCTCCTGGCTACAAAACGTAGCCAAGAGCATGGAGATTTAATGGGGGTCCGCGGTGAGCGGTTCCTGGTCACGTGTTCGCCATTATCCAATAATGGCGATCACGTAAAAGTAAAAAAAAAAATTTGAAGTTTCATCTCCCCTCACTGATGCGATCGGTGAGAGGAGAAGAAACTTTTTACCGGAGGCCTGCGTATTTGAACCCCGACGCGATCTTCCTCCGTGGACCTTCCCAAATTCTGCACATGTGATTGCCGGCAAAAAGCCGGACACATGCGCAGGAGTCAGGGAGCCCAGGAAATTTAAAATCTCCTTGCTCCCAGCGACCAACGGTCACAGAGAGCCTGGAGCAGCGACGGGTGGCCTCGTTGAACGGTCCTCGGTCACGTGATAAAAAGGTAGCGATCTACCTTTGGCCGGTCTCACATGACCGCATAGGAATTACGGATTCTGCATGCGTCTGATCCACGGTATTACGCAGATCAATCGCATTGGATTACACAATTCCGCTCACATTAGCGGGTCGGAATTGCGTAATCCACTCGCAGAAAAGAGAACGCAGCATGTTCTATTTTACTGCGGATATTTGCAACGTAGAGCCCATTGTGCTCCATGGTCGTGGATATACCCGCAGCCCATACGCAACTACGTTGTATACGGGCTGCGGGTACCCCCGTCATCGCTAAGTGACGGTGCGGGAAATACAAAAAAAGGTGTACTGTGCATGACCGCCTGTGTGAGTAGGCAGTTATGCGCAGTACATTACGCGGCCGTACGCAGGGTCACAGCCGGGCTCACAGATGGGATCCGCTGTGGGCCTCCGCAAGCGGATTCCGCCTGCACCCGCGTGAGCCCGGCGTTATTCAGACTGCTACCTGTGATACGTATTTTACAAGAAGCCCCAGGAACGCTCGCCTTCATGCAGTTCCAGGAGCACCTTGTTGAGCGCCTTCTGTGTGAGACCGCCGCACCTCATCAAGCTTACGGAGACTCACGGAACGCCACTTTTTACACCCCATACCCACCACTGAGGTCACGAAATACCCCCAAAAAGCATGAGAGGAGGGGGGGGGATACCCGGTTTTATTGCCCCATGGGCCCATTCCAACCAGCCTCCGTAATTACCCCTGTCTTCGGAAATACTACACAGTTCACATTTTTACTTTTATCTAAGATTTGCGAACGCCAAAAAGGGCGTGGAGGGGGGGGGGAATTTTTAGGGAGTCAATCTTTATTCTGTACAAATAAGCAATGGGGCCTGGAATTTATTCAGTTGTGCCCTAAAATCCAACAGGTGTTCCGTACTTTATAGGCCTTGCCATGCGTCCTGTAAGTAGATTAGGGCCACAATGGGTATGTTTCTGAACTCGGGACAAACGGGGGTATCCATTTTGGGGTGAACGTCTTCATTCCTATGTGCACTGTACAAAAAAAATGTTTTTAAATTGAAAAAATTGCCAAAAAAATTGAAAATCGTAACTTTTTCCTTCTGCTTTGCTTAGATTCATTCAAATACTGTGGGGTCAAAATACGCAGTACACCCCTAGATGAATTCGTTAAGGGGTCTAGTTTTCAAAATGGGGTCATTTGAGGGGGTTCTTTATAGTTTTGGCCGCTCAATGGCTCTATAAGTGGGCAATGGGGCCTGAAATTTATTCAGTGGTACCCTGAAATCCAACGGGTATTCCTTTCATTGTAGGCCTAGCCATGGGTCCTGTAAGTCTATTAGGGCCACAGTGGGTATGTTTCTGAACACGGGACAAACAGGGGTATCCATTTTGGGGTGAAAGCCTTCATTTATATGTGTGCTGTACAAGAAAAACTGTTTTTAAATTGACACAATAGCCCAAAAAATGAAAAACCTATTTTTTTCCTTTTGCTTTGCTTGAATTTATTCAAAAACTGTGGGGTCAAAATATGCAGTACATCCCTAGATAAATTCGTTAAGGGGTCTAGTTTTCAAAATGGGGTCATTTGTTGGGGTTCTATATGGTTTTGGGCGCTCAAGAACTCTACAAGTGGGCAATGGGGCCTATAAGGACTTCAAGCAAAATCTATGTTCTGAAAGCCACCGATTACTCCTTTCATTTTGGGCCCCGTTGTGCATGCGGACATATGATTAGGGCCACAATGGGTATATTTCTGAAAACAGCACAAACAGGGGTATCCATTTTGGGATGCAAGTCTTCCTTCATATGTGTGCTGTACAAAAAAAGCTGTTTTTAAAATGACAGAATGGCCAAATAAACAAAAATCCAAATTTTTTCCTTTTGCTTTGCTTGAATTTATTCAAAAACTGTGGGGTCAAAATACGCAGTACACCCCTAGATAAATTCGTTAAGGAGTCTAGTTTTCAAACTGGGGTCATTTGTGGGGGTTCTCTATGGTTTTGGGCGCTCAAGAACTCTATAAGTGGGCAATGGGGCCTAAAAGGACTTCAAGCAAAATTTGTGTTCCGAAAGCCACCGGTCGCTCCTTTCATTTTGGGCTCCGTTGTGTATCCAGACATAAGGTTAGGGCCACAATGGGTATGTCTCTGAACACGGGACAAACAGGGGTATCCATTTTTGGGTGCAAGTCTTCCTTCATATGTGTGCTGTACAAAAAAAGCTGTTTTTAAAATGACATAATTGCCGAAAAAACGAAAATCACAATTTTTTCCTTTTGCTTGGTTTGAATTCATTCAAAAACTGTGGGGTCAAAATATGCAGTACACCCCTAGATAAATTCCTTAAGGGGTCTAGTTTTCAAAAGGGTGTCATTTGTGGGGGTTTTCTATGGTTTTGGGCGCTCAAGAACTCTACATGTGTGCTATGGGGCCTAAAAGGACTTCAAGCAAAATTTCTGTTTTGAAAGACACTGACTACTCCTTTCATTTTGGGCCCCGTTGTGGATATTACAATAGGGCCACAATGGGTATATTTCTGAACACGGGAGAAATAGGGGTATCCATTTTGGGGTGTAAATCCTGGTTTTCATGTAAACTATAGGAAAAAATATGTCTTTAAAATGACAGATTTGCAAAAATATGAAATTTTACTTTTTCTCCTCTAAATTGAATTAATTTCTGAAAAAAAACTGTGGGGTCAAAATACTCATGACACCCTTCAGTGAATACACTAAGGGGTGTAGTTTTTAAAATGAGGTCATTTGGGGGGGGGTATCTATTATTCTGACACTCATGAGCCTTTCCAATCTTGGCTTGGTATAGGAAAACAAAGTGTTCCTCAAAATGCTAAAAAGTAATGTTAAATTTGTACGTCTCCTAAATGGTTAAAAAAAACCAAAAGTTTTTCCAATGTGCGCCCAAAATAAAGTAAACGGGTGGAAATATAAATCTTAGCAAAAATGTCTATATTATGTTTGCACATATTTAAGATATTGCAGTTGGAAATGTGAAAAAATGACGATTTTTTCAAAATTTTCCCAATTTTGGCGCTTTTAATAAATAAACACAATTTCCATCGGTCTATTTTTTCCGCCTAAATGAAGCACAACATGTGGCGAAAAAACAATGTCAGAATCGCTTGGATATGCTAAACCTTTCTGGTGTTTTTCCATGTTAAAGTGATACATGTCAGATTTGCAAAATTTGGCCTGGTCATTAAGGCGCAAACAGGCTTGGTCACTAAGGGGTTAAAAGCCCCTCTGTGTCCAACAGATGCCTCAGATGGATGCCACCTGTCAGGATAGGCCCTCATGACGGGAATAAAAAAAGATACTTTTTACTTGATGGCTATGATGGAGGCCATCGCTCAGTCATCCATTGACGCTCATGCTAAAAAAAAGTATAAGTTTGATGTAAATGTTTTTTTACTGAATGGCACAAGAACATTTTACATTTTTGTATAATAGGAAACTGTAGTCCTTAACTGAATTCTGAGTAATACTGGACTCCTCTGTAGACAGAACAGTTTTACCTCTGATACTCAGTGATCTGGTCTCCGGTGTCTCCATAGTCTTGTGTTTCCACTCTACAATCACTTTCATCTGTGGATCTTTGAATGCATGTTCAGGAACCGGGACAGCGCTGGTGACGTCATATGTGAGGTGATTATCTTGTGTTGTGACGGTTCGCTCCTGTGATAATATGTATTCACCAGATGTATCTTCCAAGTGCCAGGAGATTTCTATATCTTTAGGGTAAAACTTCTGTAGATTCAGAGTGAACTGAACACGAGATGATTCTGCCATAGTGACCTCTATGGGCGTCAACATCTGGGGTGCAGCTGGAAGAGAAGAAGCAGCAGTTTGGTCCAGTGTCTATACTGAGTAATGTGCTGTATTATGACTATTCATACTCAGTCCTAGAACTGGAAATTAGGCTAATTTAATGTGGACGAGTGTCATATCAGGCCGTGAGGCAAGCTTTCGCGCTTGCCAATTTGCAATGTACCCACGGTTGCGAGGCATTTTTGTGTTAAAGTCCTACATCACTTCATGGAAGCCTTGCATTGCATCACACATGCGATGCTTTCCCGGCTCCATTAAAAACAGTGGGCAAGGCGTTTGAGAGAACGCTCAAAGATTGGACATCACAAGATTTTTCCGCGCCTTGTGTTGCAGGGGAAAAAATAAAACACATATGTGTATGATCCAATTCAAAAGATTAGGGTTAATATTTGTGCGTCTTGCAATGCACAAATCTCGCGTTTCCCGGCCCGCGTGAAAGCGGCCTTATAGTAAGAGATTCTGTGACCACGGAAAACCCCTGTAAGCTACTGTAACCTCTGTTAGCTTAAGAGACAGATTCATAATATGTTGTTTACATCTTTCTACTCACTGGCCTTCTTCCGCAGTAATCCAACAATCAGCCCCAGAAGCATACAGAGCAAGGACTGATGTCCCTCTGATCTGCCGCTTCCAAGTCCCCTTTTCAGAAGTTCAAGATGGCGGATGCAAACCTCAGACAACCATATCTCCATAGTGTATTGGTAGGCTAGCATGGGCGTAACTATAGAGGATGCAGGGGATGCGGTTGCACCCAGGCCCAGGAGCATTAGGGTGCCCATAAGGCCTAACTTCTCCATATAGTAAGCCTAGTAGTATGAATAAAGCTTTATAGTTGGGGGCCCGGTTACAGCTTTTGCATTGGGGGCCAGAAGCTTCAAGTTACGCCTCTGTAGGCTAGTAATGCACTATACCTGCCCTCAGATTAGCCAGCATTGCTCATGTGGTCAGCACTGGCCAATCAGAAAGCAGTGAACTATGTGCCTTACAAAGCTAAAAAATTACTGTAGCCACCCTGGATGACTGCAAGCAGGATCCCGAAGAGGCAGAGAGTTTGGAGATTGGCAGAGAAGAACAGCAGCAGGTAATATATCCTATCATATCTCGGGAAAGAATTTTGTCCTGAAACGGAAGGGTTCTTCTGAACATTTATTTGCGCAACAATCGGACCATGTAAAACAAACAAAAAACAAAAAAAGAACCACAATTTTTATGTTGGGGTAAAGCAGAGGTTACAAACAATTGGAGTGGCACTAATGAGAATCTATGGTAAGTAGCAGGAAGCGTATTTCTCCAACTTGGTTGGATCTTACTGGTTTCCACTCATTTGTGTTTTATGTAAATACATCAACAGCGGTAAAGACTTTTGGTCTTGTTCCACTAACAAAAACACATCTCCCCTTTTTTAATTGCTCTAGCTTATTACATACACCGCATGTAAATTACAACATGTGGGCTGTGGCATCAGACCCTTACGGAAATATATTAGTTAACATTTGATGCTATACATGGAGCGAGCCGCAATATGTCGGCAGCTTCACCACATTTTAATATGGTCCACAAAGGTGATCTAACCACATTTAATCTAATAGGTATAGAACAAGTGTGCAGACCATCCAGGGCGGGGATTGGGGGAAGAAATTGGGGAACAGTGAAGTCTATTGAATACTGGTTTTATATAGCCGATGTCCTGCAGGCATGAATTTTTGGTCTGATTTGATGTGTATATATACTAGTTCTATGGTGATACGGAGTTATGGGTGTATACTATGAAATCATTACTGTAGTGTATGTTATGTGCATTAAGGGTTAATGACACTGATCACATGACTCAGTACAAGGCACTTTTACACATAATGATAATCGCTCAAAAATTCTTCAAACGAGCGAAAGTGAGCAATAATTGTTCAGTGTGAAGTAAAACTATCGCTCACCTGCCATTAGCGGTTGCTTAGGCCACCTGCACACGGGCAGGTCGGATTCCACATACGGAATCCAGCCCTGGCAGCAGTGGCGTCCTTGCGTACCTGATTTCTTTTTCTCTTCTCTGTATTGCGGATGGTCTGTACAGCAAGCCGTGGGACAAACGCAGTACATTTTATTTTAATAACTCCCGCCTTTCCCGCATCAATTGCGGAAAGGCCACTTCCATTGACTAAAATGGAAGCCGTCCGCGCGGAATTCGCGCAAAATCGGAGCATGCTGCAATTTTTTCATCCGCGGGCGGAAACCGCAATTTGTTTCCGCTCATGTGCATCAAGTATCACTTTTCCATAGGATGCTATTGGTGGTATTTGCTGCGGAACCAGGAGGCACATGCCCGCTCCAGATTCCGCAATGCAAATCTGCCCGTGTGCAGGCAGCCTAAATCTTACATTTTCAGTCAGCTTAAACAACCTCATTAGCACTCGCGGCCTTCTTGTGCTGTGTGAAAGCTCCCCGTACAGTGCTTCCCACAGGAAGTGCTAAGCGGGGAGTGAGAAACGGACGAGAAACCAGCAGGACTTTCAGTTTGAAAGCACTGCACGAGCGTCAACGACCTTATGATTTTAACAAGGCGGCACCCTCTACATCTAGAGGAAAGGTGGTTTCAACATAACATAGACGGGGGTTCTTTACTGTAAGAGCGGTGAGTCTATGGAACTCTCTTGCCTGAGGATGTGGTAATGGCAAACTCACTCAGCTGACCGTATCTGCGCACATACTTGAGCCTGCAAAACGTAGTAAAAAAAAAGCACTCATTTCAATGGATTCGTTCACATGCGCAATTCCGTCACACAAAATAAATACGCATCGTGTTTTATTTTCCTGCACAGGGAAATAGAACGAACTACGCTAATAGGCCATTTCAATAGCTGGGACCATGGTTACGTGTTTTTTGCTCATGCAAATGCACATGATTTGCGCACACAAAAAGTACAGTAAAAAGTGCAGACGCACAAAAACGCAATGTCCAGTGCACATGCGCACAAAAATGTGCATATGCCATGCAAATTCGGCATAAAAAGTACAAAAAAGGGCTGCAACGACTTTCTTGTGCTTTACAATATCACATGTTATATCCCAATTACTCAGAAGGGTCGGTGATCGGGGATTATTCAAATTACCAGATTGGAAATTGGGGATTGGGGATTTTCTTTCCCTAAAATAAGGATAACCGGCTTTAACCTCATGGGGATTTTTGCCTTCCTCTGGATCAACATTGGGGCTGAACTGGATGGACATAGTTTTTTTTTTTCAACCTTACATCCCGTACTATGTTACTATGTGGGACTGATAACATGAATCCATGTTACCCTTACCAATGGAGTGATGTAGTTACATACTCACACACACTCACCGGTGACTTGTAGCCTCCCTGTGCTTCTCTCTATGGGTTTCTCCAGGGTAGGATGATCCACCACACATATATATTCCTCCCCCTGATGTGTCCCCAGTGCGGGGGTGATGGACAGACGGGCGGTACAGCTGTAGGTGTTATCGGCCGCTCTCATGGATGTCACACTCTGGTTAGCAGCACCGTCAGCTTCTTCATACATCTTACATTCATCACCTCTCCGCCATTTCACAATGATTGCACCTGGGAAGTACCCCGAGATATCACACTGCAGGACGGCCGGGACACCGTGAACTAGACGGGGAATCTGAATCTCTCCTACAACTGGACGCCATCTGTAATCTACAGAACAGGAGATGGAAATGTTTTGTAATTTTAAACCAATTCTGCCAAAGAAAAAATAACCCCCCGCATAATTACAGAGGTATATAAAGGTGTCAGCATGTGGTGTATAACAGCAGCTCATATTTCATATACATAGAAGACAGTAAAAAGGCTTCACCCGCCATGAAACCCAATTTCTGCCTCATCCTGCTGTAAAAATAATAGGTTGATTACTTGGTATGAACATCGGACTGCCCAAATCATCCGCACTGTGCCATCGATCACCCAATCACCAAGCAAATGTTTGTTCATCCGACAATCATATATTTTATGTAACATAAAAATCATCATTATCACCAGCGCATCGGCCATCAATGTTGAATCTCTATGGGGATGAAAAATTGTATGATCGATTGTTCCCTAATTTCTTTGATCGCCACTTGTCTACAAGAACATTAAGGAATATAATATATGTACACTAAAATGTCACCAAAGTAGACCACAAGTCTTCATGCAAGAGAGTCTCCTGTGTTTTGTTTGCACTCTTCTCTTACTGTATAACAGTATCAGGAGGCAGCGAGGAGGTAACATCCCGCTCCTCACCTGAATCTCTGATAGACAGCTCCCTGGATTCTGGGCTCTCCATATACAACAGTATTAGAGGTCAGCGAGGAGGTAACATCCCGCTCCTCACCTGAATCTCTGATAGACAGCTCCCTGGATTCTGGGCTCTCCGTATATAACAGTATTAGGGGTCAGCGAGGAGGTAACATCCCGCTCCTCACCTGAATCTCTGATAGACAGCTCCCTGGATTCCAGGCTCTCCATATATAACAGTATTAGAGGTCAGCGAGGAGGTAACATCCTGCTCCTCACCTGAATCTCTGATAGACAGCTCCCTGGATTCCAGGCTCTCAATATATAACAGTATTAGGGGTCAGCGAGGAGGTAATATCCTGCTCCTCACCTGAATCTCTGATAGACAGCTCCCTGGATTCCGGGCTCTCCATATATAACAGTATTAGAGGTCAGCGAGGAGGTAACATCCCGCTCCTCACCTGAATCTCTGATAGACAGCTCCCTGGATTCCGGGCTCTCCATATATAACAGTATTAGAGGTCAGCGAGGAGGTAACATCCCGCTCCTCACCTGAATCTCTGATAGACAGCTCCCTGGATTCCAGGCTCTCCATATATAACAGTATTAGGGGTCAGCGAGGAGGTAACATCCTGCTCCTCACCTGAATCTCTGATAGACAGCTCCCTGGATTCCAGGCTCTCCTTATATAACAGTATTAGAGGTCAGCGAGGAGGTAACATCCTGCTCCTCACCTGAATCTATGATAGAGAGCTCCCTGGATTCCGGGCTCTCCATATATAACAGTATTAGAGGTCAGCGAGGAGGTAACATCCTGCTCCTTACCTGAATCTATGATAGAGAGCTCCCTGGATTTTGGGCTCTCCATATATAACAGTATTAGAGGTCAGCGAGGAGGTAACATCCTGCTCCTCACCTGAATCTCTGATAGACAGCTCCCTGGATTCCAGGCTCTCCTTATATAACAGTATTAGAGGTCAGCGAGGAGGTAACATCCTGCTCCTCACCTGAATCTATGATAGAGAGCTCCCTGGATTCCGGGCTCTCCATATATAACAGTATTAGAGGTCAGCGAGGAGGTAACATCCCGCTCCTCACCTGAATCTCTGATAGACAGCTCCCTGGATTCCGGGCCCTCCATATATAACAATATTAGAGGTCAGCGAGGAGGTAACATCCCGCTCCTCACCTGAATCTCTGATAGACAGCTCCCTGGATTCCGGGCCCTCCATATATAACAATATTAGAGGTCAGAGAGCTGGTAACATCCCGCTCCTTACCTGAATCTATGATAGAGAGCTCCCTGGATTTTGGGCTCTCCATATATAACAGTATTAGAGGTCAGCGAGGAGGTAACATCCCGCTCCTCATCCGAATCTCTGATAGACAGCTTCCTGGATTCCGGGCTCCCCATATATAACAGTATTAGAGGTCAGCGAGGAGGTAACATCCCGCTCCTCACCTGAATCTCTGATAGACAGCTCCCTGGATTCCGGGCTCTCCATATATAACAGTATTAGAGGTCAGCAAGGAGGTAACATCCCACTCCTCACCTGAATCTCTGATAGACAGTTCCCTGGATTCCGGGCTCTCCATATATAACAGTATTAGAGGTCAGCGAGGAGGTAACATCCCGCTCCTCACCTGAATCTCTGATTGACAGCTCCCTGGATTCCGGGCTCTCCATATATAACAGTATTAGAGGTCAGCGAGGAGGTAACATCCCGCTCCTCACCTGAATCTCTGATAGACAGCTCCCTGGATTCCGGGCTCTCCATATATAACAGTATTAGGGGTCAGCGAGGAGGTAACATCCCGCTCCTCACCTGAATCTCTGATAGACAGCTCCCTGGATTCCGGGCCCTCCATATATAACAATATTAGTGGTCAGAGAGCTGGTAACATCCCGCTCCTTACCTGAATCTATGATAGAGAGCTCCCTGGATTTTGGGCTCTCCATATATAACAGTATTAGAGGTCAGCGAGGAGGTAACATCCCGCTCCTCATCCGAATCTCTGATAGACAGCTTCCTGGATTCCGGGCTCCCCATATATAACAGTATTAGAGGTCAGCGAGGAGGTAACATCCCGCTCCTCACCTGAATCTCTGATAGACAGCTCCCTGGATTCCGGGCTCTCCATATATAACAGTATTAGAGGTCAGCAAGGAGGTAACATCCCACTCCTCACCTGAATCTCTGATAGACAGTTCCCTGGATTCCGGGCTCTCCATATATAACAGTATTAGAGGTCAGCGAGGAGGTAACATCCCGCTCCTCACCTGAATCTCTGATTGACAGCTCCCTGGATTCCGGGCTCTCCATATATAACAGTATTAGAGGTCAGCGAGGAGGTAACATCCCGCTCCTCACCTGAATCTCTGATAGACAGCTCCCTGGATTCCGGGCTCTCCATATATAACAGTATTAGGGGTCAGCGAGGAGGTAACATCCCGCTCCTCACCTGAATCTCTGATAGACAGCTCCCTGGATTCCGGGCTCTCCATATATAACAGTATTAGAGGTCAGCAAGGAGGTAACATCCCACTCCTCACCTGAATCTCTGATAGACAGTTCCCTGGATTCCGGGCTCTCCATATATAACAGTATTAGAGGTCAGCGAGGAGGTAACATCCCGCTCCTCACCTGAATCTCTGATTGACAGCTCCCTGGATTCCGGGCTCTCCATATATAACAGTATTAGAGGTCAGCGAGGAGGTAACATCCCGCTCCTCACCTGAATCTCTGATAGACAGCTCCCTGGATTCCGGGCTCTCCATATATAACAGTATTAGGGGTCAGCGAGGAGGTAACATCCCGCACCTCACCTGAATCTCTGATAGACAGCTCCCTGGATTCTGGGCTCTCCATATATAACAGTATTAGGGGTCAGCTAGGAGGTAACATCCCGCTCCTCACCTGAATCTCTGATAGACAGCTCCCTGAATTCTGGGCTCTCCATATATAACAGTATTAGGGGTCAGCGAGGAGGTAACATCCCGCTCCTCACCTGAATCTCTGATAGACAGCTCCCTGGATTCTGGGCACTCCATATATAACAGTATTAGAGGTCAGCGAGGAGGTAACATCCTGCTCCTCACCTGAATCTCTGATAGACAGCTCCCTGATTCCAGGCTCTCCATATATAACAGTATTAGGGGTCAGCGAGGAGGTAACATCCCGCTCCTCACCTGAATCTCTGATAGACAGCTCCCTGGATTCCGGGCTCTCCATAGATTCATGTTCCCAGGTCACTCGTACTGTGAATCCTGGATCCTTGTGACGATCCTCAGGGATTCGGACCTCACTGGAGACGCTGTAGGTTCTGTCAGGATTATCGGCCAATGATTCAGTGGATGATATGATGTCTTCTGTTCCTCCCACTCCGCACCTCCATGTAATCCTGATGCTTTTAGGATAAAAGTTCTCCAAGTTGAGCAAATACTTCATCTCCCCAGAGATAAACAGACTTCTCATCACCGGCTGGGATAGCCTGGTCTTTGCTGAAATGTGAAGGACAGAATAAGGTGAACATCTCCCTGTAAGTCAGCAACACCTTTTACAGACTTAGGCCTCATGTCCACGGGGAAAATCAGGCCCGCTACGGATTCTCCATGGAGAATCCGTAGCGGGTCCCTCCTGCCCTGCGGACATGAGCGCTGAAAATTGCCTTCACGGCGGCTTCACCTTCTCTCTGTCGCGGCCGGATCTTCTTTCTTCGGCCCGGCGGATGCGCAGGGCACGTCGGTTGCGTGCCCCGCGCATGCGCCGTCCCGAAGAAAAAAGATCCGGCCGCAACGGAGAGAAGATGGAGGCGCGGCGAAGGGAAGATCCGGAGCGGGTGAGTAAATTCCTATTTTGGTCTCCCAATAGAAGCCTGCGGGAGCCGTCCTCGCGGGAGACCCGCGCGAAAATGGAGCATGGTCCAGATTTTTTCATGCTCCGTTTTTAAAAAAAATCATTTTTATTGACCATCCGCGGGTATTTATCTACCCGCGGGTGGTCAATGCATCCCTATGGGATGCGGATCCGCGGGCAGGAGAGGAGTTAAATCCGCTGCGGATTTTAATTCTTCTTTTGCCCGTGGACATGAGGCCTAAACAATTGTATCTCATTGATGACAACGGATTGAGAATTTTGCTCACTGAACATCCACAGCCGATCACATTCAAAGGTCCTTTTATACAGCATAATTATACTGCGAATAATCGTTCAGTCGAGTGTTTATGCTCAATAATCGTTAAATGAAAACACGAATGATCAGGATATATCAGATTCTCACTGATCGGATCTTTCATGCTGAACTAATCATTTGTCAGTGGCAAGTCCCTTCTTATCAACAAGTGTTGTAATGATTTGCTGACTAGAAAGTGGCAGAAGGTTTCCAGTAAATGACCGAAACTACGACTAAAGGTACCGTTATTGGCCAATATTCAGTGTAAATGCATGTCACGTGAACAATATACGGTCGCTACTTCATTCGCCGCAGGTTCGTGCCAATTTATTTTGCAGTGTAAAAAGGTCTTTACAGCTTGTCAAAAATCCATTGAGATTAGTGATAGTAGCCAGCAGACACAAGCACTCAAAATAGGCAGAATTCTGTGTGACTTTGTTACATGCCTCCCTTCCTACCTGTATAAGGTGAAAGTGAAAGAAAAAGGAAAATGGCTCTAGGAGCACAACTCCAAAGAATGGTGATGGTGCAATGTGAAAATATGTTTTATTAAATGAGTATAAGCAGCAGAAAACGTGTTTCGAGGATAGACCTCTTCTTCAGTAAATGCTGGGGCATAACATGCTACAGTACATAGAAGAGCTTATAAACTCAACCCTCATACACTTCCCAATGCTTTACTGAGGCCTATGGCTAGAAGTGTATTAAGTCTGAAAATCCATTACATTTCCCCTTTTCTTCAATTTCTGGAACCTGCTTGTTTCAACTTCGCTAGTATGTTCGATGATTGTGACACTAACATCTCTAAAGGTTTTGTTGTGAAATGTGGCCGATTGTCTAGAAACACAAAGGCCTCATGTCCGCGGCATAAATGGATTAACAAAATCCAGGCGGGTATCCCACGCGTGCGATCCGTGCCCATAAGGAATCATTGGGCACTCGCAGGTAATACCGGATGTCATTTTTCCCTGGCATGCGAATGCATGCGCGGGAAAACAACTGCAGCATGCTCCATTTCTGTTTGGTTTTCCCGCATGGACAACTCCTGCGGCTTCCACTAAAGCCAATGGAAGCTGTCCGGATCTGCAGCATCTGTGCCGCGGACCGTGGGAAAGCAGGAGTTTAAGAAAAGACGGGACGGCACATGCGGGCGGCACGCCACTGGCGTCCCGAGCGCATTCACCATGCAGAAGAAAGAAGATCCGGCAGTGATAGAGAAGAGCCCCGCAGCATCCGGACAGGTGAGTATAATGTATTTTCTGGCCTCATGTCTGCGGGCCCAGTGGAATCCGCTGCAGGATTGTGCACAGGTAAACCACGTGGGCCCGTGGACATGAGGCCTATGTTTCAGAAGACAGTTTTGCACATTAGATCTGTGTTTATTGATACGGCAATGTAATGGCTGTGTAGTGCAACCCATGTATTGGAGATGACATGCGCACTCCAGTACGTATATGGCATAGCTGGTGGAACAATTGAATACGTTTTTTTTTTATGGGAAATGTGGAATCGGAAAATGTACTGGAAAAAAAAACTAGTACATCGGTTTCTGATGCTTGTGCAGCACTTACATCTCTATAAGCCACAGCGAAAACACCCGGTGACTGATGGGTGTAATTGTTCCTGGTAATGGTTTCTTGCTTTTGATATTACTGGGAGCGAGAATATTTTTGAGGGTGTCAGCCCTCCTAAAAGTAATGTGAGGTTTAAGAGGGATGGTCTTATTCAAAAATGGGGTCTAACAAAATATACCAATATTTTTTAAGTGGGGAGCGAATGAGTGAATGACATGAGTTATATGTATTTACTAGCTTACCCGTCGCGCGTTGCTGCGAAGACAGACAGACATACATTCGTTTTTATATATCTAGATAACAACCAATCACAGCGCAGCTTTTTTAGGTTATCTTAGTGGTATAATATATAACCAATCACAGCGCAGCTTATATGCTACCTCAGCAGTATAAAATATAACAACCAATCACAGTGCAGCTTTCATGTTACGTCAGCAGTAAGATAAATAACAACCAATCACAGCGCAACTTTTATTCTTCCACAGCAATATAAAAAATAGCAACGAATCACAGCGCAGCATTCATTTTACCTCAGTGGTATAATATATAGCAACTAGGGATGAGCGAACGTGTCCGTTACGGACACATCCGCACCCGGACACCGGCTTTGCCGAACACTGCAGTGTTCGCGCGTAAGTGTCCGGGTGCCGCCGGGGGGCGGGGAGATGCGCGGCGGCGCGGGCGGCAGTAGCGGGGAACAGGGGGGAGCCCTCTCTCTCTCCCTCTCCCCCCCACTCCCCGCCGCACCCCCCCCGCGCTGCCACGGCGGCCCCCGAACTTTTTCGCCCGAACACTGAAGTGTTCGCAAAGTTCGGTGTTCGGGCGAAAAGGGGCGGAGCCGAACGTGTTCGCTCATCTCTAATAGCAACCAATCACAGCACATCTTTTATTTTACCTCAGCATTCTCAATATCCAGGAATTGTCTTGTGATACGTTCGGCGGATGCATCATTTTGTAGTTGAACACTCATCCCGTTGCTCGTAATGCTTTTTGCTTTTGTGCTTGAGATGGAAATCAAACGATCTTTGTCTGGGGGGGCATAACTGTCGACGACGCTCGCACGCGCGCGCGCCACCTATCGTAGGATAGTTGTACTATGCCAGTAATCTTCCCAGGAGTGTACTCAACAACTTCCCATTAACTTTTCCTATTTATGACATAATCAATGCTCGTGCCAAATTTCAAGTTTCTATTACATCGGGAAGCGAGAAAATTCGATTCCGTACGTAAAATTTGGACGCCAATTGTTTTGCGCTTAAAATTGAATAATGGAGTTGGGACCCATTAGCTTTTCCTATTTATGACATAATCAATGCTCGTGCCAAATTTCAAGTTTCTATGACATTGGGAAGCGAGAAAATTAGATTCCGTACGTAAAATTTGGACGCCAATTCTTTGGCGCCTAGAATTGAATAATGGAGTTGGGACCCATTAGCATTTCCTATTTGTGACATAATCAATGCGCGTGCCAAATTTCGAGTTTCTATGACATTGGGAAGCGAGAACATTAGATTCCGTACGTAAAATTTGGATGCTAATTCTTTTGTGCATAGAATTGAATAATCGAGTTGGGACCCATTAGCGTTTCCTATTTGTGACATATTCAATGCCCATGCCAAATTTCAAGTTTCTATGTGAGAAAATTACATTCCGTACGCAAAATTTGGACGCTAACTCTTTTGCGCATAGAATTGAATAATCGAGTTGGGACCCATTAGCTTTTCCTATTTATGGCATAATCAATGCTCGTGCCAAATTTCAAGTTTCTATGACATTGGGAAGCGAGAAAATTAGATTCCGTACGTAAAATTTGGACGCTAATTCTTTTGCGCATAGAATTGAATAATCGAGTTGGGACCCATTAACTTTTCCTATTTATGACATAATCAATGCTCGTGCCAAATTTTAAGTTTCTATGACACTGGGAAGCGAGAAAATTAGATTTCGTACGTAAAATTTGGACGCTAATTCTTTTGCGCATAGAATTGAATAATCAAGTTGGGACCCATTAGCTTTTCCTATTTATGACATAATCAATGCTCGTGCCTAATTTCACGTTTCTATGACACCGGAAAGTGAGAAAATTACATTCTGTACGTAAAATTTGGACGCTAATTCTTTGGCGCTTAGAATTCAATAATCGAGTTGGGACCCATTAGCTTTTCCTATTTATGACATAATCAAGCTCAGAATCATTGCAAAGGCCACAATTATTCCTTCAATTACAAAAATGAGAAAAAAATCAAACAATTCCCATGATGCAACAGTATGCAACCTTCTATAGTAGATTAAACTCACAGGTGCAACTGATGAACAAGCCACTCACATAATTATCAATTAGGGGAGGGGACCTGCTTGGTATTATAATTGCCCAGCACTAGTCAGCATGGTGTAAGGGTGCTAATACACAATAGCTATTTTAGAGGCTGTGGCAAAGTGGGCACAGATCCCCTTTTAGTGGACATGTCCAGTTGCCCAGACATTTTGGAGAAGGGTGTTCCACCTCATTAGCTCAATAATGTGGTGCTCCTTTGGACTAGACCCTTTCTTTTGCTTTTTAGAGAACCACCTGCTAGAGTTTCTAATGCTTTCCTTAAATTATTGGTGCCAAGCTCATTTTTACCAAGGGCCACATCAGCCTTGTGGTTGGCTTTAAAGGGCTGATTGTAATTCTATGACTGTCTAGTAACAGTCACCAAACACAACAAAGTGTCAGCTCTACATACATAATATGCTTTATTTCCTTCATAGACAGGATTCGCGTAGCACAGAAGACTCGTTTCTACCGACAAGCAGCCTTGATCACATCTTTTTACATTATATAGTATGTTACCCCCTACATTGGGGGCTCCAGTAGTAATAGTGCCCCCCACAGTGGTCCGAATAGTGATAGTGACCCCCTCCACTCCCACCCCCCACAGTGGCCACAGTAGTATTAGCAGTAGTAGTGCCCCCCACAGTGGCCCCAGCAGTAATAGTGCCCTCCCACAGTGGCCCCAGCAGTAATAGTGCCCCCCCCACAGTGGCCCCAATAGTAATAGTACCCCCCCATAGTGGCTACAGTAGTAAGTGTCCCCTATAATGGTGGCCCCAAGTAGTAATAGTGCCCCCCACAGTGGACTTGGTAGTAATAGTACCCCCCACAGTGCCCCCAGGAGTAATAGTGCCCCCCATAGTGGGCACAGTAGTAATAGTTCCCTATAATGGTGGCCCCAGTAGTAATAGTGTCCCCAAAAGTGGCCCCGATAGTAATAGTGCGCCCTCCCCCACAGTGGCCCCAGTAGAAGTGGAAAAAAAGAACAAAGACAAAAAATTCAGAAGGAAAGTGGATGAGCAAGAGACACACTAATCACAAACTAAAATGTTTTTACACAAATACACAGAGCATGGGAAGCAAACAAGGAGAATTGGGGCTCCTAGCACAGGAAAAGAAATATGATGTCATAGGCATCATGGAAACTTAGTTGAATGATACACATGATTGAAATACAAGGCTTGAAGAATATAACTTATTTATAAGAAACAGACCAAAAAAAGGGAGGAGGTATTGTGTTGTATGGTAGGAAAACATTTACCTCCACAGAGATACTAGCATCAGAACATGGGAGTTCTGTAAAAACTGTTTGTGTAAGAATACAAGGTGAGAACAACAGAAAGGACACTATTGTAGGCATTTACTATAGGCCGCCTGGACTAGCAGAAGATCTGGATGAACTCTTTCTACATCAGATGGCCAAGCTCTCAAAAAAGCACGACATAGTGATTATGGGAGATTTTAACTACCCAGACATTTGTTGGGAATCTCTCTCAGGTAAAAGTAATGGATCCAACAAATTCTTATTCACTCTTGCTGACAACTTTATCTTCCAAAAGGTTGAAGAAAAAACAAGGGGATCTGCTATCTTGGATGTAATTCTTACCAACAGGGAGGGAATGGTTGAGGAAGTAAGGGTGGCTGGGAGCTTAGGGGGTAGTGATCATGCTATCCTTGAATTTTGGATAAAAAAAAAGAGGAAGACCTGAGAAAACTCAGACCTCAAGGTTGGCAGATTTTAATGAACTCAGAGGGTAAGAAGAATCCAATGGCTGGATGTTCTTAAGGACAGAAATGTCCAACAAGGTTGGGAAATATTGCGAAATGAGATTCTCAAAGCACAAATTGGTAACAATCCCTAAAAGAAGGAAGAATGGGTAGCATTTAAAGAAACCAGGATGGATGAACACAGAACTTTCACACAGTTAAAAACAAAGAAAAATATGTTTATCAAATGGAAAGAGGGGGGAATATCTAAAGTAGAATATAATGCGGTCTACAGAAACTGTAGGGCAAGTGTCAAAAAAGCTAAAGCAAATAATGAATTGAGGCTTGCAACAGGAGCCAAAAGCAATAAAAAAATATTTGGGGGAATGTCAAAACCTAAAGAAAAGTCAAAGATGCCATTGGATGCTTAGAAGATGAAAATAGTGAATTAGTTAAGAATAGAGATGAGCGAACGTACTCGTCCGAGCTTGATGCTCGTTCGAGTATTAGCGTGTTCGGGATGCTCGTTGTTCGAAACGAGCACTACGCGATGTTCGAGTTACTTTCACTTTCATCTCTGAGATGTTAGCGCGCTTTTCAGGCCAATAGAAAGACAGGGAAGGCATTACAACTTCCCCCTGCGACGTTCAAGCCCTATACCACCCCCCTGCAGTGAGTGGCTGGCGAGATCAGGTGTCACCCGAGTATATAAATCGGCCCCTTCCGCGGCTCGCCACAGATGCATTCTGACATAGCTCAGGGAAAGTGCTGCTGATGCTGGAGCTGCTATAGGGAGAGTGTTAGGAGTGATTTTAGGCTTCGAGAACCCCAACGGTCCTTCTTAGGGCCACATCTGACCGTGTGCAGTACTGTTGAGGCTGCTTTTTGCAGTGTTGCACATTTTTTTTTTGTATATCGGCCGTGCAGAGCATTGCGTCCAGAGCATTGCGTCCTGCAGTAATTTTACATAGTCCAGGGACAGTAGTGGTGAGGCAGGGACAGTGAAAGACATATACTTACTGTTTATATAGGCAGTTGGCTTTTCAAAAAAAATTTGGGAAAAAAAATCTATTTGGGCTGCCTGTGACCGTCCTCAGTGTACTGCGTCTCTGCTGGGGGTAGTTGTCCTAATTCATACGCAGCCAGCTAAGTGTTACAGCAGGCTTGCGCAAAATTATTTCCTGGCTCTGTGTTGGCTGTTACATCACCGCTGTATTCCTGTCCAGAGTGAAACAGTCTGCAGTAATTTTACATAGTCCAGGGCCAGTAGTGGTGGTGAGGCAGGGACAGTGAAAGACATATACAGTCTATATAGGCAGTGGGCTTTTCCAAAACAATTTGGGGAAAAAAATCTATTTGGGCTGCCTGTGACCGTCCTCAGTGTACTGCGTCTCTGCTGGGGGTAGTTGTCCTAATTCATACGCAGCCAGCTAAGTGTTACAGCAGGCTTGCACAAAATTCTTTCCTGGCTCTGTGTTGCCTGTTACATCACCGCTGTCATCCTGTCCAGAGTGAAACAGTCTGCAGTAATTTTACATAGTCCAGGGCCAGTAGTGGTGGTGAGGCAGGGACAGTGAAAGACATATACAGTCTATATAGGCAGTGGGCTTTTCCAAAACAATTTGGGGAAAAAAAATCTATTTGGGCTGCCTGTGACCGTCCCCAGTGTACTGCGTCTCTGCTGGCTGTAGTTGTCCTAATTCATACGCAGCCAGCTAAGTGTTACAGCAGGCTTGCGCAAAATTCTTTCCTGGCTCTGCTGTGCGTTCCGTAAGCGAAGTCAGCCTCCAACCACAGGCCAATAAGCGACACATTTAATTACTGCGCTCTGTTTCTGCACTACTGGTAATACAGCATGCTGAGGGGTAGGGGAAGGCCTAGAGGACGTGGACGCGGGCGAGGACGCGGAGGCCCAAGTCAGGGTGTGGGCACAGGCCGAGCTCCTGATCCAGGTGTATCGCAGCCGACTGCTGCGGGATTAGGAGAGAGGCACGTTTCTGGCGTCCCCACATTCATCTCACAATTAATGGGTCCACGCGGTAGACCTTTATTAGAAAATGAGCAGTGTGAGCAGGTGTGATACGTATTCTGTAGAAAACCCCAAATTTTAATGGTATCATACGGCAAATAGTGAATGATTAAGGACCGATTGTGATACGTTTGAGACATGATTGATTGAGAGATTGTGTCAAAAGGTGTAGGTAGAAGGTAATCAATAACTACTTGCTGTATGCTTTTACCTATCTGTAATCTACTATTTTAACTTGCTTGAAGTATTCTACAGAAGCTCTGGACATATATGGTCTAGTGAAAACCAGTTACAGTGACTCATAGTTACGGGATGTTGCACAGTAATATTGTCCAGATATGGATATCTTCATAGAGAAACTATGCAGTAGTATATATATTGCCAAAACACGCGTAACGCTTTATTTACCTAAGAATGACGTGTTTTATCAAACTGCGCAGACGCAGATATGCCACGTAATGTAAGAATAGTATAAATAAGACTGATTTCCAGGGAGGAGTTTGGGACTCGTTGTTGTGGCCGGTAGACGTATCGGCGTATTCCCGGATTCCTCCTACCAATCGTACCTGGAGATCCCCCGATTGCGGAGTGATGCTACAATATCCAGTGATGTATTGATGCTTATCTTTGTTACCCATGTGATCTCAATGCCTATATGTTAATTAACTGTTTCACTTACATTCATATACTAAAGAGTGAATAAACTCGTGTTTTATATTTGTTTTACCTCAGACTGTGTGCTTAGCTTGTATGTTAATGAGGTCAAAAAATTGCTAAAAATCTTGAGCAGGTAAGACATAAATTGGCGTAGTCTGGCAGGATATATATATATTGTTGTCTTTGGTAAGGTTATCTTACTGTATAATTTGGTATTGTGACAGTGCTTCTCAGTGCACAGGGGGCTGCTGTCACCATATTAGATTTTTGGCCCATTGCCAAGGGGTTCAAATGGTTATAACTTTGCTTTGATAAGTGATAGAGTAATAATAGTAAATACACATTGATAGTCGCAGTAACTAGTCCTTGTTGAACCCATTGGCATACTGCCAAAATTTTGAGTTCTGTAACTTTGAAGCAGGACTTGGGAGATTGGTGCCAGTTTGCAGAGTGGTGTCTCGCAGTAAGGGGGACCTCTGTGCAAAATTTCGCCAATTGGCACGTTGCCAAAATTTTGTGAGTTCTGTAGCTTTAAGACAGAACTCGGGAAATTGGTGCCAGTTTGCAGGGTGGTGTCTCACAATAAGGGGGACCTCTGTGCAAAATTTCACCAATTGGCATTTTGCCAATAAGACAACAATATGTTTACAAAAAGAACAAAAAAGGTTAAATCTGAACAGAAAATAGACATCCCCAGCTGGTCCGAGGGTCCCTATGATATATTAGCTCAGGAGTTGATGCATAGTGGGCTTGCAGAATCATGGGATAGTAAGCTAAAAGATTCAGAGCCCCTCGATGTTGTTAAGGTACTCGAGGAGACCCCTGCCAAGGCAGGTGATGCAGTTCAGATGGGTAGGAGAAATTGGGTATTGGCCTCAGCCTATAGGAATATCCATAAAAAGAAGTCCCAACTAATAAGAAAACTTAATCAGGCGGAACAAAAGTTAGCAGAATCTGAAGTGAAAAAATTGATGTTGGAATGTAACCAAAGGCTGATAAAGGAAAAAATAGAACATTATCAGAATATTGCAGAAAAGGCTGTTGTAAAAGTTGCTCAGAATAAATATAAGGGACGTAAAGGTAAAGTTGATAAGCGAAAGGTATCGAAAGCTATAGCTTCTGCTTCTGTGAACTGGGACCCAGATAAGTGGGATGGAGACTTATGGGATTCCTCATCTTCTTCGGGGGAGGAGGACTGGCATAAGGGGGATTGGGAAGACCCACCCAATCCAATAATTGATCCACCCGCTTTAAAACGTGCCCAGCCCATTAGCAGAAGGAAGGAAACTACTGAATATGGACCCGATACCCAGCCTATCCTAGGTCATGATGGGCAAAGGTTGCCCAGGTATGACGATCAGGGAAACTATATGTACGATGCCGATGGGAGACTGTTGGTGCAAGAAGAATTGGTGCCACATAGGCGCACCAGGCTTACCCTAGAGGATTTTTCTCAGTCAGAAGTTGATGATATACTGAGTAGATTTAGGCAAAAGCCTGGGGAATCTGACATACCATGGTTGGTCCGTCTATTCGAGCACGGGGCGACTGGGGTAATGTTGGATCCAAAAGATGCAATGAGATTTATTACTCTAACTAGAGATCCAGTAATCAGTAGAAATTTTAGAGAATACTTTCCTAATCATCAAGGAGAAAGTGCTATTTCCCTGTTTAATATAGTAACCAATGGGTTTCTTAATAAGTTCCCGACAGAAGTAGACATTCCAATCAATGACAAACCTTGGTACACTATCAGGGATGGCATTGAAAGGTTGAAAGAGGAAGCTATGAGGGTCTCATTAATTATCATCGAGCATATGGAAGATTATTTGGAGACTCGGCTGACAGCAGGAATTAGAAATCGTTTAACTAAGACTGCACCTCCGGCTTATAAAGCCGTGATGATGACCCTACTTCTATCCATGACTAATGAGCCAATGTCTGCGGTCGTGGCTAGAATGCGGGAATTGCAAGATATGGGAAACTGGGATAGAGAGGAAAAACGAACAGATCGTGATAGGTCTAGGAATCCTAGTTCCCAGGGGACTGGTGATTCAGGAGTGCCAAGGGTATCTCGTAGAGATATGTTTCAGGCTCTCCTGAAAGCTGGAGTCTCCAAGGACGCCATTGATGGAAAAGATACAGGTGATTTGTGGCGTCTTTATAAACAGAAGGTATTATCCAACAAAAAGGTGGATAAAAGGGAAGATTCAGTGGCCCCAAAAACTTCTAAAAAGAGAGAGAAGCAGGTCATTAATTCAGAACCTAAGAAATTAGAATGGGAGGACTTTCAAAAGATCTATCCATGGAAGGAGATGGCTGCAATGGTAGCTACCCAAGTGCAGGACCATTTGAAGCCATCTGCTCCGCTCCTGGAGGAATCAGATTCTGATTCCGCATAGGTAGCAAGCCAAGCCCCTGTCTGGGTTAGGCGGGATGACAGACCCTACGTCCCGCTAGCCATACATTGGAAAGGGGGTAATGTCCAAAGGGTCCCAGCTTTAGTAGATACAGGGGCGGAGGCTACTCTGATTTATGGAAATCCCAAAAAGTTTAAAGGTCCAAAAGTTAATATTTCAGGGTTGGGAGGAAAAGTTACCGAAGGAGTACAGACACAGGTAACTTTGAAACTGGGCAATTTGCCCTTACGTAAATACACAGTGTTAGTAGTACCTATTCCGGAATATATAATTGGCATAGATATTCTGAAAGGATTGACACTACACCTGGAAGATGGTAAGTTTGCCTTTGGCGTAAGGAAAATAGGGATAAAAGCTTGTTCAGTTACGGTAGGAAAGGTCAAAATGCCACCCGTACATATCCCTCCTGCAGGAAAACTGGTTGCTATGAAGCAATACAGAATTCCTGGAGGTCACAAGGAAATAGGAGAAACCATTAGGATTTGGTCGATGCTGGGGTTGTGAGGCCTGCAACCACAGCATGGAACAATCCGGTATGGCCTGTGAAGAAGAGTGATGGGTCTTGGAGGATGACTGTCGATTACAGGGAGTTGAATAAACAAACACCTCCCTTGACGGCAGCTGTCCCAGACACCATTACAATTGTGGAGCAGATCCAAAGTCACAGTGGACAAAGGTACGCTGTGATTGATATCGCACAAGCCTTCTTCACCATTCCAATAGAAGAAAAGGCACAAGATCAGTTTGCCTTTACGTGGCAAGGGCGTCAATATACGTTCACTCGATTGCCACAAGGTTGGATACATAGTCCAACCATCTGTCACCGGACGGTGGCAGAACATTTGGATGAGTTTGATGTACCATCAGAAATGCAGTTTTCGCATTATATCGATGATATAATGATTCAGGGACCGGATGAACAATCTGTAAAGAAACAATTGGACGGATTGTTACATCATCTGTGAGAAAAAGGATGGGAAATAAATGATAGCAAGGTGCAGGGCCCCTCTCAGACGGTGAAATTCTTAGGAATTCAATGGAATAAGGGCCATAGGGAGATTCTCCCTAAGGCAAGGCAGAAAATCTTAAATTTGCCCACTCCAAAAGACAAGAAGGAAACACAATCCTACATAGGATTGTTTGGATTCTGGAGACAACACATTCCGCATCTGGGGCAGCTTCTTGCTCCTCTTTACAAGGTGACTCGCAAGAAGTACGAGTTCACGTGGGGAGAGGAACAACAGGTTGCATTTGAGGCAGTAAAAGAAGCCATACAACAGGCCGTAGATTTATGGCCTTTACAAGATGGTGAGATAGAACTTCATGTATCAGTTCAGCATATGTATGCAAACTGGTCATTGTGGCAGAAGCAAGGGGGCAAAAGAGTGCCACTGGGCTTCTGGAATCGAAAATTACCAGATGCAGGAGAAAAATACACTCCACTGGAGCAACAGCTGTTGGCATGTTATTGGGCCCTGGTGGATACTGAACAATTGACAACAGGACACATAGTCCTTCTGAGGCCACAAATACCCATCATGAGCTGGGTATTATCTAATCCAAAGTCCAATCGGATAGGACATGCCCAGGAGCAGAGTATCATTAAGTGGAAATGGTACATCTCAGAAAGAGCGAAAAAAGGTTAAGGGGGGATAGCTGCCCTGCATGAAAAGATAGCTGATATCCCTCCAGATGGTCAGGTTACACCAGTAGCACAAATGGAGGAATCCCCAGTAAAGTGGGGAATACCTTACTCTGAGTTGACAGACTCCCAAAAAGAGCATGCTTGGTTCACGGATGGTTCGGCCAAGTATATCAGTGGAAGGCGTAGATGGAAAAGTGTAGCCTTTAATCCAAAATTAGACAAGACGTTGGTCATGGAAGGAGAAGGTAAGAGTAGTCAATATGCAGAACTTTGTGCAGTATTCTTAGCTCTGAAGCAGGAACAAGGGCAAGAATGTCATTTGTATACGGACTCATGGTCAGTTGCCAATGGTTTGGCCACTTGGATCATGGGATGGAAGAAGAACGACTGGAACATTCATGGTAAGGAATTGTGGGGGAAAGAGCTTTGGCAAGATATAGAGGAATTCATTAGAAGTACCAAAAGTACTGTGTTTCATGTTGATGCTCATGTCCCTCTTGACTCATTGGAACGTTTATTTAATTCTCAAGCAGATGCGGCAGCATCGATCTCTGTTGCCGTACAAGAACCTGACAAGGAAAAGGAAGCATGGCTTCAAGGTACAGCTGTTTGGGCTCACCAAAAAAAGTGGACACTTGGGAGAGAAGGCCACTTACAGGTGGGCACAAGAAAGAGGTATCCCATTGACAGTGGACATGATCAAACAAGTAATCGCGCAATGTCCAGTATGTCAACATGTTCAAAAACGAGAAGTGCCTCATACAGTAATGGGACACATAGGGAGAGGCCAGTTGCCAGCGCAGATTTGGCAGATGGATTTTGTAGGACCCCTTCCTGAGAGCAGAGGATGTAAGTATATTTGTACAGCAGTAGATACATTCTCAGGTCTGATGGTGGGATTCCCGTGTAAAACAGCAACCCAATGGAGTACTTTACGTACTCTGGAAATTATTACCCAGTATTATGGGACTCCCCTGCAGATCCAGACAGACAATGGTTCACATTTTACCGGTAATCAGGTAAAAGAGTATGCCAGTAAAAACAACATAGAGTGGGTATATCATATGCCCTACTATTCACAGGCCGCGGGCCTGGTGGAACGAATGAATGGGTTATTAAAATCTACCCTAAAGAAGCTCACTGAGACCGACAAATATGGTCAATGGAGAGATAATCTGACTGCTGCTTTACAGATTATCAACAACAGGCCCATCACTGATTCTATGACACCCTTAATGCGCATGCTAACACCCAATCTCAGTATAGATGTAGCTAAGGTAGAGACAATCTTGTACTGGAAAATTAATCCAGATGCGCAGGCACCTTATAGAGCCACTCCTGCCGCTGCAGGGTTGGATCTATACGCTCTTGATACGGTGATGATAGCCCCAGGAAAGGTGAGTACTATTCCCACAGGGCTAGGATGCAAGATCCTGGAGAATCACTTCGGGCAGATAGCTACTAGATCAAGTTTTGCTCTGAGAGGTGCAGTAGTCCTAGGGGGAGTCATAGATGCAGATTATCAGGGGGAAATTAAAGTAATCATGATAAATTTAGGAACAGATCCTCTGATAATAGGAAAAAAGGAGCGCATGGCACAGCTACTATTGATACCAGTGTATCTGACACAAGTGGAAGAAGGGGCGGCTCCCACTGAACTTACAGTAAGAGGAGATAAAGGCTTTGGCTCAACTAATGTTACTAATGTAGGGGCCAAAATATGGGTTCAGAATCACCAAGGACCGCCCTCCCCGGCAGAGGTTATTGCTGTGGGGAAAGATCGAACTTTGCTCATTATGCGACCTGGAGTAGAGAAATGGGAATATGTCCCACAAGAAAAGTGCTATTTGCGGGAATAATGCTTGTTTCCTTGCTTTCTCTAGAATCATATAATCGCTCTTGGAATCCTTGGCATCGTGTGTTCGGTGTTCGCAGTAGGTGATGCGTGGACGCCAGGGATCCGTGTTAATAACACTTTTGAGAATGAAGCAACTTGGGGTTGGAAGAATGCCACTCTTCAGCGACAACAGGACAATTATACCTGTGAGGCGAATCATGGCTGTCGTTTTCTTAACATTAGTTTTAATGGCACCTTCTGGAATGGGATTCCTGATAGTACGGGGTATCGACCCACTTACGCGCTGCACAATGAAACAGGACAAGTAATAATCAAGTCACAAGTAAATGTGTCATGTTGCAATCGACCAGAGGTCTTCCCGTATTTATCACGAACGGAGCAAATTAAATTCATCTTGAACTGCACCCATGCCGGTTACAGTCACACCTTTGAACTAAATGTTACCGCTGTAATTACTTGCACAAATGCATCCACGATAGACGGTCGGGCGGGTTGGGGACAGTTCCTTGTGTTTGTAAATTTGAATGCTTCCAAAATAGATCCTGGACATATAAAAAGGGTTCCATCCACCTGTCGCCAGGTGGGACAAGACGCTCAAAAGACTGTTATACAAGCCTCTGTACAGTTTCCACCCTCAAGGACTTGTTCTACCAAGCGTTCCCGTCGAGCTTGGTATGATACCTTACTCGGAGGCTACGGAGCGCTTTCTGGGACTATTAATGGTTTTGATATAGAGACTTTAGCTAATCGAATGCATAACGCGGGAAGTGGTATTAAAGATGTGCTCACATTGCAGTCTAACTGGATGCCCACTATATGGCAGCCCTTTAGTATGCAAGCGGATGTGGACACAATAATGCTTGATTTGCAAGATGCATCAAATAGGTTTTCATATGAAGTAAATTCTAACATATCTAATTATGTTAATTGGTCAATATGTACCTTGTAGACTATTTATCAGCAACAACAAAAGAGCACACTTCAAACTATGCTCATGACTGGCAATGAGCAGGTGTGGAGGACCGTGTTCAATCAGACTATAACTGAGACTGATTGGATACAGTTGGAGGCGCAGAAAATGGTTTGCAATGATACATTATGTAAAGGGACCATATTCATATACAATGTTACTAAAAAGAGTGTGATGTGTAAGTTTGTAGTTCTCCCCTTACTTATAGGTGTTCCGGAAGATATGCATTTCTGGGTACCTAGATTTAACGGAATTTACATTGATGACCAAAATAGAACTCATGATTTATCATTGTGTGATGATACATTAGAAGGGACCATATGCAAGGTCCAATCGGCTGTTTATGAACCATGTCTATTACAAAATACAATCAATGTATGTGAATGGACTGTGCTGCCACTCACTTTTAAAATGATGGTTGAAATAGCCCCACAGGAGGTATGTTTGGCAACCAATCATCCTGTTGTACCTGGAATGGTTGTCCCGTTTTCAGGATGTTTGCGAAACATATCAGCACTTGTTTGGGAAAATGAGACCTTTGTGTTATTACCCGAACAAGAGAAGACAGTGGCTGTCAATTGGCAACCACTGCCTTTAAATGTGTCAAATTGGGATCTAAATTTGACTAAATTCAAAAAGTTGTTAGAAGACACAGAAGAAGTACAGCAACATATTAAATTGCTTATTAAATCTTTGGCAACGCATATTGTAAGTACTACTGTAATAGCTGGCAAAATTGTAAAGATGGGATCGGCTATTGCTGATGCCACGTCACACCATTGGTATGACATCTTTATGGGATATTCATCATCTGCACAAACCACTCTTAATTGGCTAATACATCCTGTTTTGGCATTGGCCATAGTTGTAATACTTTTATCGCTATGGAATTGTTTCATGGCACATAAGGTATTCTGTAGAAAACCCCAAATTTTAATGGTATCATACGGCAAATAGTGAATGATTAAGGACCGATTGTGATACGTTTGAGACATGATTGATTGAGAGATTGTGTCAAAAGGTGTAGGTAGAAGGTAATCAATAACTACTTGCTGTATGCTTTTACCTATCTGTAATCTACTATTTTAACTTGCTTGAAGTATTCTACAGAAGCTCTGGACATATATGGTCTAGTGAAAACCAGTTACAGTGACTCATAGTTACGGGATGTTGCACAGTAATATTGTCCAGATATGGATATCTTCATAGAGAAACTATGCAGTAGTATATATATTGCCAAAACACGCGTAACGCTTTATTTACCTAAGAATGACGTGTTTTATCAAACTGCGCAGACGCAGATATGCCACGTAATGTAAGAATAGTATAAATAAGACTGATTTCCAGGGAGGAGTTTGGGACTCGTTGTTGTGGCCGGTAGACGTATCGGCGTATTCCCGGATTCCTCCTACCAATCGTACCTGGAGATCCCCCGATTGCGGAGTGATGCTACAATATCCAGTGATGTATTGATGCTTATCTTTGTTACCCATGTGATCTCAATGCCTATATGTTAATTAACTGTTTCACTTACATTCATATACTAAAGAGTGAATAAACTCGTGTTTTATATTTGTTTTACCTCAGACTGTGTGCTTAGCTTGTATGTTAATGAGGTCAAAAAATTGCTAAAAATCTTGAGCAGGTAAGACAGCAGGTCCTGTCGTGGATGGCAGAAAGTGCATCCAGCAATCTATCGACCACCCAGAGTTCTACGCCGTCCACTGCTGCAACTCTGAATCCTCTGGCTGCTGCTCCTCCTTCCTCCCAGCCTCCTCACTCCATTACAATGACACATTCTGAGGAGCAGGCAGACTCCCAGGAACTGTTCTCGGGCCCCTGCCTAGAATGGGCAGCAATGGTTCTGAATCCTCTCCCACCGGAGGAGTTTGTCGTGACCGATGACCAACCTTTGGAAAGTTCCCGGGGTCTGGGGGATGAGGCTGGGGACTTCCGGCAACTGTCTCAAGAGCTTTTTAGTGGGTGAGGAGGACGATGACGATGAGACACTGTTGTCTATCACTCAGGTATTAGTAATTGGAGTAAGTCCGAGGGAGGAGCGCACAGAGGATTCGGAGGAAGAGCAGCAGGACGATGAGGTGACTGACCCCACCTGGTTTGCTAAGCCTACTGAGGACAGGTCTTCAGAGGGGGAGGCAAGTGCAGCAGCAGGGCAGGTTGGAAGAGGCAGTGCGGTGGCCAGGGGTAGAGGCAGGGCCAGACCGAATAATCCACCAACTGTTTCCCAAAGCGCCCCCTCGCACCATGCCACCCCGCAGAGGCCAAGGTGCTCTAAGGTGTGGCAGTTTTTCCACAGAGACGCCTGACGACCGACGAACAGTGGTGTGCAACCTTTGTCGTGCCAAGATCAGCTGGGGAGCCACCACCACCAGCATGCGCAGACATATGATGGCCAAGCACCCTACAAGGTGGGACGAAGGCCGTTCACCGCCTCCGGTTTGCACCACTGCCTCTCCCCCTGTGCCCCAACCTGCCGAGATCCAACCCCCCTCTGAGGACACAGGCACTACCGTCTCCTGGCCTGCACCCACACCCTCACCTCCACTGTCCTCGGCCCCATCCAGCAATGTCTCTCAGCGCAGCGTCCAGACGTCGCTAGCGCAACTGTTTGAGCGCAAGGGCAAGTACGCCGCCACGCACCCGCACGCTCAAGCGTTAAACGTGCACATTGCCAAATTGATCAGCCTGGAGATGCTGCCGTACAGGGTTGTGGAAACAGAGGCTTTCAAAAGCATGATGGCGGCGGCGGCGGCCCCGCGCTACTTGGTTCCCAGTCGCCACTGCTTTTCCCAATGTGCCGTCCCAGCCCTGCACGACCACGTCTCCCGCAACATTGTACGCGCCCTCACCAACGCGGTTACTGCCAAGGTCCACTTAACAACGGACACGTGGACAAGCACAGGTGGGCAGGGCCACTATATCTCCCTGACGGCACATTGGGTGAATTAAGTGGAGGCTGGGACTGAGTCAGAGCCTGGGACCGCTCACGTCCTACCCACCTCCAGAACTGCGGGCCCCAGCTCGGTGCTGGTATCTGCGGCGGTGTATGCTTCCTCCACTAAACCACCCTCCTCCTCCTCCTCCTTCAACGCAACCTCTGTCTCGCAATCAAGATGTGTCAGCAGCAGCAGCACGTCGCCAGCAGTCGGTGTCGCGCGGCGTGGCAGCACAGCGGTGGGCAAGCTTCAGCAGGCCATGCTGAAACTACTCAGCTTAGGAGAGAAGAGGCACACGGCCCACGAACTGCTGCAGGGTCTGACAGAGCAGACCGACCACTGGCTTTTGCCGCTGAGCCTCCAACCGGGCATGGTCGTGTGTGACAACGGCCGTAACCTGGTGGGGGCTCCGCAGCTCGGCAGCCTCACGCACGTGCCATGCCTGGCCCATGTCTTTAATTTGGTGGTTCAGCGCTTTCTGAAAAGCTACCCACACTTGTCAGACCTGCTCGGATAGGTGCGCCGGGTCAGCGCACATTTCCGCAAGTCCAAGACGGACGCTGCCACCCTGCGCACCCTGCAACATCGGTTTAATCTGCCAGTGCACCGACTGCTGTGCGACATGCCCACACGGTGGAACTCTACGCTCCACATGTTGGCCAGGCTCTATGAGCAGCGTAGAGCTATAGTGGAATACCAACTCCAACATGGGCGGCGTAGTGGGAGTCAGCCTCCTCAATTCTTTACAGAAGAGTGGGCCTGGTTGGCAGCCATCTGCCAGGTCCTTGGAAACTTTGAGGAGTCTACCCAGATGGTGAGCGGGGATGCTGCAATCATTAGCGTCACCATTCCTCTGCTATGCCTCTTGAGAAGTTCCCTGCAAAGCATAAAGGCAGACGCTTTGCACTCGGGAACGGAGGCGGGTGAAGATAGTATGTCACTGGATAGTCAGAGCACCCTCCTGTCTATATCTCAGCGCGTTGATGAGGAGGAGGGGGAGGAGCATGAGGAGGAGGGGAAAGAGACAGCTTGGCCCACTGCTGAGGGTACCCATGCTGCTTGCCTGTCATCCTTTCAGCGTATATGGCCTGAGGAGGAGGATCCTGAAAGTGATCTTCCTAGTGAGGACAGCCATGTGTTGCGTACAGGTACCCTGGCACACATGGCTGACTTCATGTTAGGATGCCTTTCTCGAGACTCTCGCGTTACACGCATTTTGGCCACTACGGATTACTGGGTGTCCACACTGCTCAACCCACGGTATAAGGAGAACCTTTCCACTCTCATACCCGAAGTGGAAAGGGGTTCGAGAGTGATGCTATACCACAGGACCCTGGCGGACAAACTGATGGTAACATTCCCATCCGACAGTGCTAGTGGCAGAAAGCGCAGTTCCGAGGGCCAGGTAGCAGGGGAGGCGCGGAGATCAGGCAGCATGTACAGCGTAGGCAGGGGAACAGTCTGCAAGGCCTTTGCCAGCTTTATGGCTCCCCAGCAAGACTGTGTCACCGCTACCCAGTCAAGGCTGAGGCGGCGGGAGCACTGTAAAAGGATGGTGAGGGAGTACGTAGCCGATCGCACGACCGTCCTCGGTGACGCCTCTGCCCCCTACAACTACTGGGTGTCGAAGCTGGACACGTGGCCTGAACTCGCGCTGTATGCCCTGCAGGTGCTTGCTTGTCCTGCGGCTAGCGTCTTGTCAGAGAGGGTGTTTAGTGCGGCTGGGGGAATCATCACGGATAAGCGTACCCGCCTGCCAACCGACAGTGCCGACAGGCTTACACTCATCAAGATGAACAAAGCCTGGATTTCCCCAGACTTCTCTTCTCCACCAGCGGACAGCAGCAATACCTAAACAATACGTAGGCTGCACCCGCGGATGGAAGCATCGTTCTCTATCACAATCAAAAACAGGGACCTTTTAGCTTCATCAATCTGTGTATTATATTCATCCTCCTCCTCCTGCTCCCCCTCCTGAAACCTCACGTAATCACGCCGAACGGGCAATTTTTCTTAGGCCCACAAGGCTCAGTCATATAATTTTTGTAAACAATGTTTATACGTTTCAATGCTCATTAAAGAGTTGAAACTTGCATCTGAACCAATTTTTATTTTAACTGGGCTGCCTACAGGCCTAGTTACAAATTAAGCCACATTAACCAAGCGAATAATGGGTTTCACCTGCCCTCTTGGTTGGGCATGGGCAATTTTTCTCAGGTACATTAGTACACCAATTTTTTGGGGCCCTCGCCTACAGTGTAATCCTATTAATTTTTAGCCCACCTGCATTAAACCTGACATTACCTCAGCTGTGCTGGGCACTGCAATGGGATATATTTATGTACCGCCGGTGGGTTCCAGGGAGCCACCCATGCTGTCGGTCCACACGGAGTTGTAACTGCATGTGTCACTTCTAAAGAACCCCAGTCTGACTGGGGCATGCAGTGTGGGCCCAAGCCCACCTGCATTAAACCTGACGTTAGCTTTGCTGTCCAGGGCACTGCAATGGGATATATTTATGTACCGCCGGTGGGTTCCAGGGAGCCACCCATGCTGTCGGTCCACACGGAGTTGTAACTGTATGTGTCCACTTCTAAAGAAGCCCAGTCTGACTGGGGCATGCAGTGTGGGCCCAAGCCCACCTGCATTAAACATCACATTACCTCAGCTGTGCTGGGCACTGCAATGGGATATATTTATGTACCGCTTGTGGCTTCCTGGCACCCACCCATGCTGTCGGTCCACACAGAGTTGTAACCATGTGTCCACTTCTAAAGAACCCCAGTCTGACTGGGACATGCAGTGTGGGCCGAAGCCCACCTGCATTTAATCTGACGTTAGCTCTGCTGTCCAGGGCACTGCAATGGGATACATTTATGTACAGCCGGTGGGTTCCAGGGAGCCACCCATGCTGTGAGTGCACACGGAATTCCATTGCGGAGTTGTACCTGCCTGTGACTATTTATAAAAAAACGCGGTCTGACTGGGGCATGCAGACACCTTGACAGAATGAATAGTATGTGGCACATAGGTTCCCCATTGCTATGCCCACGTGTGCAGCTCCTGATGGCGGTGGCACAGGATTATATTTCTCATTGCTTCTGTACAGCATTGTGGGCTATCGCCCTGCCCCTTTTAAAGAGGGTCGCTGCCTAGCCGTGCCAACCCTCTGCAGTGTGTGCCTGCGGTTCCTCCTCATGGCAGACGCACTTATAAATAGACATGAGGGTGGTGTGGCATGAGGGCAGCTGAAGGCTGCGCAGGGACACTTTGGTGTGCGCTGTGGACACTGGGTCGTGCGGGGGGTGTTGGGCAGCATGTAACCCAGGAGAAGTGGCAGCGGAGTGTCATGCAGGCAGTGATTGTGCTTTGTTGGAGGTAGTGTGGTGCTTAGCTAAGGTATGCATTGCTAATGAGTGCTTTTCAGAAGTAAAAATTGTTGGGAGCGGGGGCCCACTCTTGCCGCTATTGTGGCTTAATAGTGGGACCTAGTAACTTGAGATGCAGCCCAACATGTAGCCCCTCGCCTGCCCTATCCGTTGCTGTGACGTTCCCATCACTTTCTTGAATTGCCCGGATTTTCACAAATGGAATCCTTAGCGAGCATCGGCGATATACAAAAATGCTCGGGTCGCCCATTGACTTCAATGGGGTTCGTTATTCGAAACGAACCCTCGAGCATCGCGATAATTTCGTCCCGAGTAACGAGCACCGGAGCATTTTGGTGCTCGCTCATCTCTAGTTAAGAATGATGTTGAGAAGGCCAAACTTTTAAATTCCTATTTTGTATCTGTTTTCTCTGAGAAAGTAGATAGAACATCAACTGATCTTCCCTATGCTATTGGGGGAATAAAAGAATGCAGGCTATCTATAAGCAGAGAGATGGCGAGGGAATACATAGCTAACGTAAATGAATTCAAGTCTCAAGGTTCAGATGAATTACATCCTAGGATACTAAAGGAAGCAGCTGAGGTAATTGCTGAACCACTGGCCATAGTCTTTGAAAATTCCTGGAGAATAGGAGAGGTCTCAAAAGATTGGAAAAGGGCAAATGTTGTCCCTATCTTCAAAAAAGGGAAGAAGCTGGATCCAGGAAACTACAGGCCTGTGAGCCTGACTTCTATATCGGGAAAGATCTTTGAACAAATTATTAAACAGCATTTATGCAAGTACTTGGATAAAAATGGAGTAATTAACCAGAGCCAGCATGGGTTTGTGACAAGCAAGTCATGCCAGACAAACCTTTTTTCCTTCTATGACCAAATCACTGACTGTGTTAATCAGAGAAATACGGTGGATATAGTATATCTTGACTTTAGTAAAGCACTTGACAAAGTATCTCATACCATACTTATTGAAAAAATGACCAAATATGGAATTGACAAGGTAACTGTTAGGTGGATTCACAACTGGCTAAGTGATCGTACTCAAAGAGTGGTCATAAATGGCTGCACATCCAAGTGAAAGAATGTATCAAGTGGGGTAACACAAGGCTGCCCATGGCCTAGTGTTGTTCAACATTTTTATAAGTGATTTGGAGGAGGGAATTGATAGAAAACTGATCAAATTTGCCAATGACACAAAGCGAAGAGAGAGAGTATTCAAAAAGATCTAGAAAAGCTTGAACAGTGGGCGCCTACTAACAGAATAATATTTAACTAGGAGAAATGCAAAGTCCTACATTTGGGCAATAAAAATGAAAAAAGCACATACAGAATGGGAGGAATTGGGCTAAGCAGCAGCACATGTGAAAAAGACTTGAGTATATTAATGGATCATAGAGTGAACATGAGTCAACAATGTGATGCAGCAGCCAAAAAGGCAAGCACAATTCTGGGATGTATTAAGTGTAGTCTAGATTACGTGAGGTAATTATTCCTCTCTATTATTCCTTAGTCAGACGTCATCTGGAATACTGTGTCTAGTTCTGGGCACCCCACTTTAAAAAAGACAGACAAATTCTTACATAATTTGGAGTATTTACAGATCGAAATCGCAGACACGGTGTCTTCCATATCCAAAATAGAGGAGGAGCTGCGATCACTTACCTCTGATGATGAATGCACTGAGCATGCCGGTAAGGTACATGCGGCAGTTAAAAAATTAAAAAATGAAGTGGAAACGATTAAAAGAAATAAATGGGCGTGTGATGCGGATGACTACCGCCTGGGGCGTCAGCAGTCGCAAGGACTACCAAGGAACCATAAACAGAACAGGAGGAAACAGCGGCGTAAAAATACCAATTTTGGATGGTCATCTGTGGGTTCAGAGTCAGCGAGGAATACACACAGGGGACTGCGTCTGGTGACTCTTTTTTAGTGGCCCGACCACCGACATTACTGCCCGATCGAACACCCCCAAGAGAATAGGTGGTAGGAAGCACCATAGGTCGTGGAAGATGCACCCAGAGAGTGCTAACACGGTTGGGTGCAAGGATGGGGACTCAATGAACTCATCAGTGGTAAACATTTCATCTAAAGCCTTGTCTGATTTCCAGATAAGTGTCCTTTTTTAAGGGCTTGTCCTTTTGCCCTGTTTCCAGAGTCGATTGGTTTAGACTTGATATCGATTGCAGATCTTTTTTTTAGAAAACTGAAGTTAAAAACCTTCTTTGCCAATCGCACATCTGAAGTGACTGCTGGTGTTGCGCAGTCCAACCTCCGTGATGTTTTTACATCGGTGGGTGTTGGACTGCGCAAAGCCAGTAAATTCCAGCCACAAGAGGCTGATTATACAGTGCAAACATATTCCAATTTGGTAGCACGTGATGTATCCAGACTGCGAGCTCAGGATTACAGACTCAGGCGCAAACTTAATCTAAGTAAGAAGGAATGGGCCATGGTGAATTAGCTCAGTGCGAATTAGAGCATCACTATCCGCATGGCTGATAAGGGAGGAGCCATTGTGGTGCTCAACACTGAGTATTATCACCAGGAGATCGTGTCCCAGTTGGCGGATGAGTCTGTATATGAGCCTCTGTTAGGCAATCCCTCTTCCAAATATCATAATGAGTTGAAGGAAGTCCTTGATGATGCGCTACTGGTTTGACATGTGAGGAGTATGGTGTCCTCTGTCTGGTGATGCGCAGTGTACAACTGCCTCTAGGGTATGTTAAATATGTTTGATCCCTCATGCTTATGGGTGGGCCCTTTTAACTAATTGTATGTTGATTGGTCTTTTATTTCATTGGGTGTGTATTTATACTGGTGTTGGTGCTCTTGGACATTAGTGACTTGTAAAAGGCTGTAGAAAACAGCTGAAACGTTGTCTCTTCTTATGTGCAACTAATAAAGGATATGGCACTTTTTATGGATTTGTGAGTATTCTACCTTCTTGACACCCTGGATGCGGTTTGAATCTTGAAAAATATATGTTGGATTTATGGACTATGGATCTGGGTCCAATCTAAACCTGCATCGCATATGTGATTATTAAAGCTTCCCCTTGAAATTGAGGTACGTCTGGGTGCTGCTGTCAGCTATTATTGTCTACTTTAAAAAAAGACATCAACAAACTGGAGCAAGTTTAGAGAAGAGTTACCAAGATGGTGAGCGGTCTGCAAATCATGTCCTATGAGGAACTTGGAATGTTTAGCTTGCAAAAACGAAGACTGAGAGGAGACTTAATAGCTGTCTACAAATATCTGGAGGATTGTCACACTGCAGAGGGATCAGCCCTATTCTTATCTGTACAAGGAACGACCAGGAGCAATGGGATGAAACTGAACGGGAGGAGACACAAATTAGATATTAGAAAAAAACTTTTTGACAGTGAGGGTTATCAATGAGTGGAACAGGTTACCACAGGAAGTGGTGCGTTCTCTTTCAATGGAAGTGTTCAAACAAAGGCTGGACAAATCTGTCTGGGAGGATTTAGTGAATCCTACACTGAGCAGGGAGTTGGACCTGATGACCCGGGAGGTCCCTTCCAACTCTACCATTCTATGATTCTAGTAGTAATATTGCCCCCAATAGTGGCCCCAGTAGTAATAGTGCCCCCCACAGTGGCCCCAGTAGTAAGTGACCTCCATTGTAGTCCCAGTAATAATAGTGACCCCCATAGTGGCCACAATAGTAAATGTTCCCAGCAGTAGAAATGACCCCCACCAACTGTGGATCCAGTAGTAAAAGTTGCCTTCTAGTAAGCTTAAAATCTTAATACCTTTGAAGTAAATCTGGCATTGTCATAATCGTACTTACTTATAGAATAAAAATTAACATGTCAATTGTGCAGCACCATGTATGCCGAAAAACCAAGCCTTCTAAATATGATGCAATTTTTATTTTTCCATTCCACCCCACTAAGACATTTTTAAGTGTTTTTCAATACATTATATGGTATATTAAGTGGTAGCATTAAAAAGTACAACTCATCCTACAAAAACAAGCTCTCATACAGCTTTGTCAACGGAAAAATACTGGGCAATTTTTTCACTAGGAAACCCAAACATTTCTCAATAATTGTGTAACTTCTGTCTGGTTCCCTATAAAAAAGAGGATTTTTACTCACCGTAAAATCTCTTTCTCGTCTCGTCATTGGGGGACACAGCAAGACCGTGGGATATAGCTACTGCCACTAGAAGGTGACACTAAGCACAAAAGTGTTAGCGCCGTCCACTGGCTAGATTCTCTTGTGCCGACACCAGGCTAATCAGTTTGTATGCCAGCAGTGGGAGCAGCCAGGTGAGAAAGGAAAAACTACAACAGTTAGCAATATGACGCAAAGGTTATAACTGTAACCAAAACACAGCACCATGTGCAACTTACAGCACGGTAGTCCTGGTCATATAAACTAGGGGTGGATGCTGTGTTTCCCAATGACGAGATGAGAAAGATTTACAGTGAGTAAAAAAAATCCTCTTTTCTCGTGCGCGTCATTGGGGGACACAGCAAAGACCATGGGACATTCCAAGGCAGTCCCCGAGGATGGTAAAAGGAAAATCATAACTGCATGCGGTCAGTTTACAGCCGTCTGTAAAACCTTCCGACCTAGCAAAGAGTCGGCTGACGCAAAAGGGTGAATTTGGTAGAACTTAGAGCAAGTGTGTAGGGATAACCAGGTAGCCGCCCTACACACTTGCAAAGTGGAGGCCACATTGTAGACCACCCATGAGGCCCCCACTGGCCTGGCCGACTGTGCCGTCAGCCGAAACGGTGGTGTCTTACCCTTAGCCCAGTAGGCCTCAACCACCGACGAGCAGATCCAGCGTGATATGGTAACCTTGAAAGCCGTGAAACCACGTCTTGGACCTTCTGGTATCACGAATAAAGAACCAGCGCATCAGAATGATGAAGTCTGTTTCAAATAGATCTTCAGTGCTCGCACTAGGTCTAAGGTGTGCAGAGCCTGTCCTCTTGGGTGGACTGCAGCTGGACAGAACAATGGCAGTACAATGTCCTCATTGATATGAAAGCCGACACCACACTGGGGAGGAAAGAAGGAACCGGACGCAATACAACCCTAGCCTTGTGGAACACCATAAAGGGTGGCTTCGCTGACAGTGCCGCAATCTCAGAGACCCTTCAGAGGGAAGTAACCGCCACCAAGAAGGCTACCTTCCAGGACAATAACTACCATCGTACCTCTGCTAAAGGTTCGAACAGATGAGCCTGTAGGGCATACAGGACCAGGTTTAAATACCAAGGTGGTACGGGGGAACGAAACGAGGGTGCGGTGTGAGCGACTCCCTGCAGAAAGGTGTGCACAGCTGACCTGGATGCCAAGGGGCGCTGGAAAAGGACAGACAAGGCAGAAATCTGTCCCTTGAGGGAACTGAGGCTGAGTCCCATGTCCAGCCCATCCTGGAGGAAGGACAGGAGGTGGGCCAAAGAAAAACGCATAGCGTGAAAATTCCTCTGCTCGCACCAAAGTATGAACCCTTTCCACATATGATGATACACCTTTTACATGGACAGCTTCCTAGCCCTAATCATCGTTTGGATGACCGGGTCCGAAAAGCCCTGTGCTTCCAAAACCACGGCCTCAACAGCCATGCCGTCAAATATATCATGGACAAACTTGGGTGGTAGAGGTGTCCTTGAGAGAGAAGATCTTCTTGCAGAGGAAAGCGCCAGGGAGGGCCTGCCAGTAGATTGATGAGCTCAGTGTACCACGCCTGCCACGGACAGTCTGGAACTATGAGAATCACTTGGAGCCCTTCCTTCCTGATTCTCCAGAGTAGCCGGGGAATGAGAGGCACCGGAAGAAACAAATAAGGGAAATGGAATCCCGTCCATGGAGCCGTCAGATTCTGATTGAAGCGAGACTCCATCAGATCGACGTCTGGCTGACCTGATCTCCGACATACAGCCTAAAAAACCTCAGGATGCAGCTTCCAATCCCCTGAATCTACCGACTCCCTGCTGAGAAAGTCGATTACCCAATTCTCTACTCCTGGAATGAAGACTGACGAGAGCGCACTGAGATGACCATCGGCCCATGACAGAATCCTCTCCACCTATGCCATGATCCTTCTGCTGCAGGTTCGGCCCTGATGGTTTATGAGCAATGCAATCACATTGTTTGACTGGACCCGCATTGGACTTCCCATCAGCTGAAGCGCAAAGCACTGCAGAGCCCGGAGAATTGCCCGCAGCTCCAATGTGTTGATTTGGAGACCAGATTCTTTCCTGGACCATGTCCCCTGCGCCAGTAGGCCCTGTAGTGTACACCACCAGCCTGTCAAACTGGCGTTCGTGGTGAGGATTTTTACCACCGTAGGGGCAGGAAGGATTTGCCGTGTTGATTGCGTGGAGAGCCTAACCTCCATTGGAGGGAGTGCTGCATCCTTGGTGGAACCCTTATCTTCCGATCGAGGGAGCGCACTGACCTGTCCCATCTCGACAGTATAGTCCAATGCAGGGGATGGGCATGGAATTGGGTGAAAGGAATCGCCTCGAAGGAAGAGACCATCAGACCCAGAACTCTCATGCCATGCCAAATCGACACCGGGTGTCGGGACAGCAGGAACCGCACCTGCTCCTGGAGAAGTTGGCGTTTTGCTGCAGAGAGGACCACTTGGCCCTGCAAAGTGTCGAAACACATCCCCAAATATTCCATGCATTGTGACGGTACGAGCAAAGACTTCCAGTGGTTGATGACTCATCCAAATCTGGTCAATGTGTCCATTGTGATGCGCAGGCTCTCCAGGTTGTCCTGCCGGGTTGAGTCCTTCACCATCATGTTGTCCAGATATGAGATGACGACAATCCCCCTGGAATGGAGAATAGCCATCAGTGCTGCAAGGACCTTCATAAAGACCCTGGGAGCCGTCGCCAGTCCGAACAGCAAACTGAGTATGATCCGCCTGAACCATGAATTGAAGAAAGCGCTGGTGCACTGGGCGAATGGGAACATGCAAATATGTGTCTCTGATGTCTATTGAATAGAGGAACGCCCCTGGTTCCATGAACGCAATGACTGCCCGCATCGATTCCATGCGAAAATGTTGCACTCTCACAAAACTATTAAGCCTCTTCAGATCCAGAACTAGCAGAAAAGACCCGTTTTTCTTGAAAACCACAAAAAGGTTGGAGTAAAAACCTGTGAAACCCTGAGTGCGTGGAACCCGCACAATTACAGCTTGGGTATAGAGGCCGTGGATGGCTTGAAGGAAGGTACCAGCCCTCCCTGGATCCTTCGAGATTCTGGAGCGGAAAATGCGATCGTGTGGACGGGCCATTGGATACGACCTCCCGCACCCAGGTGTCCTAGACCTGAGCCTGCCAGATATCGCTGAATTGGGAAAGCAGTACCCCCACCCTGTTTCTGGGGTTCTTAGTGGACTGAGAACCTGACTGCCAGGTTGGCCTTGGCTTGAACGATGGTCCTTTCTTTTGTTCCTGCTCCTGAGGGGCCTTCCTGCCTTCCAAACTGTGAGGGCTCGGTCGGCAAAAGGCACAAAAACGCCTACGCTGTGAGGCCGTTGATTGCTTGGAGCGATTCTGCGGTAGATGAGAACTCTTCCAAAATTATCTCAACCAGACTGGCGCCGAAAAGGCGAGAATCTACAAAGGGAATGCTGGTCAGTATTCCACTTGGAGGAAGCATCAGCATCCCAAGACTTTAACCATAGAATCTGGCGAGTCGTCACCGAGGCAGGGGAAGCTCGCGCCACAAGCTTGGCCACATCCACGGAAGCTTCACAGAGAAACATGCCCGCCTGTTCAATCTACTGCGCCATATCCCCCAGATCTCCTGGAGAAGCTACCGAGAGAATTCTCCCATGTAACTGCTTCGCCCAATCCGTGATGGCCTTACTAACCCAGGACGAGGTGAATACAGGCCTGAGGGTTAAACCGGCTGACTCAAACACGGACTTCGCCAAAGACTGCAGCTTCCGATCTCTGGAGTCCCTGAGAGAAGAGCTTACACATACGCACCATCAGAACAGACAGGGGGGAAACGGAGAGGGGGTAGGGGGAACATACTCACCTCTGTCCTCAAATCAGACTCCTGGAGGATGGCGGCTCCCCTGTTCCAGAAGAGCCTTCCCCTTAACATCGCCTACCCCCAAGGGGAGGGGATGCAGACCCTCAAAAAAATATAGGGGGTTGTAGCTGGCGAGCCACATGCAGGAACCCTGGATGTGCCTCCTTTATTCTGAGAGGGGTCGGGCAGACAACAGTCGGAACAACTCCTAAACTGTTTTCCCTCCTCGGTTTGGGTTAATGTGGAGAGACCTGCCTCCCCGTTAGTCTGGGCCCATCCATCAAGCCCTGACGGATGAGACCGTCCTCCTTCTATGGACACTAAGCTAAAAACTGATTAGCCTGGTGTCGGCAGGAGGGAATTTAGCCAGTGGGCGGAGCTAACATTTTTGTGCTTAGGCAGTAGGTATATCCCACGGTCTTGCTGTGTCCCCCAATGACAAGAGCGAGCAAGTGACATTTTCCTAATATGTAGTCAAGAGGGCATGCCGACAGTGGCCCTGTCAGTAGCCAAGCACTTATATTCAAATCTGCATATTAATGGAGATGCTAATGTAATATTGGTAATGGCAGCAACCTCCTGTTATATTGCATCTTTGAGCGTCTATTGCTCATGGCTTATTGTGTGCCGAGTCAAAGCACCTCCGGTTGTCTTATTTTTTTTTCAGTAATCTGTAAATCCAAAATCTCATTCTGTCAACTTTTTTCACTGTACTTATTGTAAAATTCCCTTTGCCATTATTAAATGAACCAATTTGCCAGTATTCACAAACCATAAACACACACTGCTCCACTGAATACAGGATTGTGGCACATCGAGTCAAAGGCCTGTTTCACTGTCATGGCTACAGTATTCCACTTCATGGAGAATGTGTGATGGTTGAATAGACATTGGGTGAGATTTATGAAACTGACAAACAAAAATTGTCTTTGTTGCCCATAGCAACCAATCACAGTAGAGCTTTCATTCCCCATTGTGCTCTTGAAAATGAAAGCAGCTCTGTGATTGGTTGCTATGTGCAACAAAGTTTATCCTTTAGATATTTTTCAAAAATCTGCTTTATTATCTTCAGTCATGTAAGTTTTCGTGGGGAACCAAACAAAAATTCCAAGTTTGACGAATGTTTGGGTTTCCTTGCAAGAGATTCACACTGTGAAAGTTATGAATTTCTAAAAGCAGGGAGGAGAAAAAAATGTCTGTGTCCTCAAGGAGTTAAAAGGGCTATCCACCTAAAAGTACTGTTTTTTGAACAAGAAACTGATAATTATAGCAGTAAAGGCTCTTTTACACAGAACTATCATCCTTCCAAAAACTGGTTAAACAAGCAACTATGAACAATAATCGTTTAGTGTAAACAGAGCCACCAACATAACCAGTACCAGTGTACGTATCAACACCTAATCACTAGTGTACTAGATAAAGCCTAGTCAGAAAGGTTGCACATTTAAAATATTTCGGACTTAAGCTACGATTACATAAAACGGTTATTATTTTATCCATTTAGTTACACTACAGAACACTAATGCCTCAAAAGTGATTTAATACTGTGGACAACCTTTGCTATATTTGTGGGGAAGTGACATTTGCCAACCAGAAAGGAAAGTATCACTTCTCAAGTGAAGAAGGCATATCATCTTTACATCGGATGCAAGATTGGCGACCAAGAAAAGCCTTGGGCCCCATATATATGCTGTGCTACATGTACAACACAGCTTTCACAGTGCTTGAATGGCAACAGACATCAATGCTGTTTGCAGTCCCCATGGTGTGGAGAGAGCCAAGCAACCACACAAATGACTGTTACTTCGGCTTGGTTCCTTCCCTTTCCGCAGGATAACAAAGCAAAAGAAGTTGAGAACACTCTACCCCAGCATTCCATCTGCATCAAGGCCAGTTCCACATTGTGAAGGACTTCCTATTTCAGAACCCCAGCAGAATATTTTCTTAATTCAACTGATGAGAACGAAGGTGAGCCGACCTGTTGTTCTCCTAGTCTGTCAGCATGCAGTGATCCAGATTTTCACTGTGGCGCATCATCAACGCCACAGAATAACACAGGAAGAACTAAATGACCTGGTTCGTGATTTGGACTTATCCAAGAACAAGGCAGAATTGCTAGGTTCAAGACTCCAACAATGGAATCTTCTAGAAGATGTAACAATTACTTCATATTGAAAGCGGTACCAGCAGTTTGAGCCTTTCTTTAGAAAGGAAGGTAATCTGGTATTTTGTTCTGATATTGAAGGCCTCATGAATGCCTTAGAAATCACTCATGACCCACAAGAATGGAGACTATTTGTAGACTCTTCGAAACTGAGTCTTAGGCCTCTATCACACGGGCGACAATGCTACAATGCGCTGCTACAATGCTACAAATCGCATTTATGTGAAGCCTATGCTTTGCGATGGATTAATTCACACATCTGATGTTTTGTAGAGTGCGACACCCCTACACAAAAACCTCACGAGTCCGGTGAGATGCACGCGACTCGTGAGGTTTTGTAGCCCATGTTTCCCTATCGAGCCTTCCTCCATGTTGCATCACACGAAAATGCGATTTTCATGCAGTGCAATGTGACTTTGACAGTGGGAAATCCTCCTGTAAAATCTATAACCTAAGCCCTGGTTGCGGGAAAAAATTTTAAAAAACAGTATCACCTTAGAAGCGCTGTCAGCTCAGCCACATCTTCTCCCCGGCACTATTCTCCTTCATCTCTTCTGGCCGGGGATTGAAAAATCCCCACCTCATGGAAGTGCTGGCTGTGATTGGCTGACTCTTAGCAAATCACAGCTGTATAGAGCATGCCACAATTTTGTAGTCTCGCAATGTAGTAGACTGCAAAACATTGCTCGTGTGGACGAACCCATAGGAAAGCATGGGCTCTACATACATGCGATTTGTAGCACTGTCACATCGCTACGAAATCGCGGGACAAAAACCACCTGTGTGGATACAGCCTTAAGGCTGCGCTTTTGCACAATGGAAATAGTCTTGCATCTATTCCAGCGCATGTTGTCCACATGAAAGATGTACGATAACCTAAAGCAGCTACTGAATTCCATTGAGTATATCAAGTACAGCTGGCACCTATGTGGTGATTTGAAGGTAGTTGCCCTTTTAATGGGACTGCAGTGGGGATATACAAAATACATGTGTTTCTTATGTGAGTGGGATAGCCGAGCAAGGGAATTCCACTACTTGTGGAAGCAGTGACTCGCAGACAAAATGTAACTGTTGGAGAGAAGAATATCCAGCACCCAGTTCTGGTCGAGGCTCACAAAATCCGGCTACCACCCCTTCACATCAAACTAGGTCTGATGAAGCACTTTGTGAAAACCATGGACCGGACTTCACTAGCTTTCCGATACCGTCATGAAAAATTCCCTTGACTAAGCAAGGCAAAGATTAAAGAGGGAGTTTTTGTGGGTCCTCAGATTCTAGAGCCCTTCAAAGATAACTGGTCCAACAACTTGCTGCAGGGTGATGCGAAACAAGCATGGAATGCTTTTCACCTAGTGTCTACAAACTTTCTTGGGAATGTTAGGGCAGAAAACTACAAGAGACTAGTACAAGACATGCTGATGCAGTATCAGAAACTTGGCTGCAATATGTCTCTAAAGATCCATTTCCTTCATTCCCATCTGGATTTCCTTCCAGACACCTGTGGTATGGTTAGTGATAAACATGGCGAACATTTTCATCAAGATATCGCAACAATGGAACAAAGATACCAGGGAAAATGGTCCGCTACCATGCTGGCTGACTACTGCTGGACACTCCACTTATTAGCTGGCTGACTACTGCTGAACACTTCACTACAATGCTGGCTGACTACTGCTGGACACTCCACTACCATGCTGGCTGGCTGACTACTGCTGGACACTCCACTACCCTGCTGGCTGACTACTGCTGGACACTCCACTACCATGCTGGCTGACTGCTGCTGGACACTCCACTACCATGCTGGCTGACTACTGCTGGACACTCCACTACCATGCTGGCTGAATACTGCTGGACACTCCACTACCATGCTGGCTGACTACTGCTGGACACTCCACTACCATGCTGGCAGTGTACTGCCGGACACTCCACTACCATGCTGGCTGACTGCTGCTGGACACTCCACTACCATGCTGGCTGACTACTGCTGGACACTCCACTACCATGCTGGCTGACTACTGCTGGACACTCCACTACCATGCTGGCAGTGTACTGCTGGACACTCCACTACCATGCTGGCTGACTACTGCTGGACACTCCACTACCATGCTGGCAGTGTACTGCTGGACACTCCACTACCATGCTGGCTGACTACTGCTGGACACTCCACTACCATGCTGGCAGTGTACTGCTGGACACTCCACTACCATGCTGGCTGACTACTGCTGGACACTCCACTACCATGCTGGCAGTGTACTGCTGGACACTCCACTACCATGCTGGCTGACTACTGCTGGACACTCCACTACCATGCTGGCTGACTACTGTTGGACACTCCACTACCATGCTGGCCGTCTACTGCTGGACACTCCACTACCATGCTGGCTGACTACTGCTGGACACTCCACTACCATGCTGGCTGACTACTGCTGGACACTCCACAGAGATACTCCCGAAACACAGAAATCTAAGACGTAGTCTATGACTTGATTTTTTACGTATTAACTATTGGCCTATTACTACTGACATGCATTTCACAATGTAAACATTTATTGCAGATTACAAAAAAAAATAGAGCCAATTTTGCATTTTGATTGTCATATTCATGTTGGGCACATAACAATTTACAAGAAATGACTAACTTATTTCAGTAACATGACTTTTGTAAAAATGTGTTGACCAGTGAATTCTCTGTCCTCAGTGTCAAGTGAGTCTTGAACTGAACAACTTATTAGTTGCAGTTCAGCCGGTTGTCAGTGGCATGCTGCTGCTGCTATAGTAGTTAGGCAATATACCCTTTGCAACCAAACTGACAGTTCACATCAAAGCTCTACTGTCTCTGTGCTAGCCGGGGTTATGCAGATCATTCTCTGTCTCCATCATTCTCTAAGATTTTCATAAAAGGTAATTGCTTAGCAGAAAAGTATGTGCACCCGTCCATGTAATAAGCCTGTGTCACATGAATGTATTTGCACAGTGAATAGATACCATTGTTTTCAACGGTTACATTCACATGTGTGTATTATGAGCGTGCATTTCATTTGCGCAAAAAACATGCAGTATGCTTTATTTTCCTGCGCATTTGCCCACGAAAATATCACATATGGAACTGATCAAGTATATTGCCTATTTCAATGAATGGGAGCACGTTGCGTATTTCTTCGCACATGCAAATGTGCACGATTTGCGCATGTAACAAATACAGTAAAACACGCACTTGCACGTGCAAATATGCAGCGCCCATGAACCTATGCTCGTGTGACACTGTCCTCAGGTCACATATGCTTTTTTTTTTGGTTTATACAGTATATCAGAGCTCCAGGATATCTTACCATAAATGGTCTTGCAGTGAAACATCTTCTCGTCATTATGCTGATTGCTGACACTTCTACAGATGAAGGTCACATCTTTGTGTCTTTCCATACATGGTATGAAGCGCAGTGATGTTACGTACTGACGTCCCTCCCGTTGTGATCTGATCACATAGGATGTATCCAGTAAACCCTCTTCTTCATGTCCTCTCATCTGGGACGTCTGGATCTCCTGGACCTGTCCAGCTCTTCTCATCAGCCACGTCACACTCAGGTCCTCGGGGCAGTGGTCCACTGTGCAGTACAGGGTGGCTTCTTCTCCATCAATCAGCTTAGGAGGACCCTCAATGTCTCTCAGTGTGAACGGTCCATTAGCTGTCAGAATGGTATAAACTGATCAGACATTACATGTATAATATCATGAAGCCGCAGTGTGGATTTTTATCTGATATATAGTCACATGGACTCATCAGAAGGTTCTCCTAATCTCTCTACATTACCTTTCCTCTTCCGTTTTAGTTTCCACCACAGAGCAGCAATGATGATAATCATCAGTATGGGCACAATGATACAAGCAGCGATGGTCCCGGACGAGGACTTTACTGTGGAAATAAAAGATGATAAAGAATTAGAGAGACCGTGGACGACTTTGTAGTCACTATTAACTGTTTCTCAGCTGTTGCTGCTGTCATCTCCTCAGTGTAATATTTATGTTTTTTATAAAGAGGTTAACCCCTTTATATAAAAAATGGCGAACACATGCGCAAAAGCCACGGATTGTCGGGGTAATTTAAAATCTCCCTCCTCCTGGCTACCAAACATAGCCGAGAGCCTGGAGATTTCACGGATCGCCGCAATATGCGGTCCTTGGTCACGTGATTGCTGTTATCAAATCAATGACGGAGATCACTTAAAAGTGAAAAAAAGTTAGTTTCACCTCCTGTCACAAATCCGATCCATGAGGGAAGGTGATATTACTTACCTATGAACTCTAGTGATGTCTCCCAATGGGATCTTTATTCGTGGACCTCTCTAGCTTCGGCACATGTGCCCGTCGGCAAAATGTCGAGCACCAGATCAGAAGCTGGGGAGGGCCCGGGAAATTTAAAATCTCCTTGCTCCTGGCTACTAAAGGTAGCCAAGAGCCTGAAGCAGAGACAGAGGGCTTCGGTAAGCGGTCCACGGTCACATGATCACTGTTATCCAATGGATAATGCTGATCACGTAAAAGTTAAGACAGTTGAAATTTAATGCACCGTTTGGGCACTGTTATGCATACAGACAGAAGTTTAGGGCCACAATGGGTATGATTATGAACATGATACAAAAAGGGGGATCCATTTTGGGGTGCGAGTCTTCATTCATATGTGTGCTCCACAAAAAAAAACTGTTTTTAAAATGACATAATTGCCAAAAAAATGAAAATCGCATTTTTTCTTTTTGCTTTGCTCAAGTTAATTCAAAAACTGTCAGGTCGAAATACACAGTACAACCCTAGATGAATTCATTAAGTGGTCAAGTTTTCAAAATGGGGTCATTTGTGGGGGTTCTCCGTCATTTTGGCCGCTCAAGTGTGCAATGGGACCTAAAACACCTTCAAGCAAAATGTCTGTTCTGTCTGTCCTTTCGGTTTGGGCCCCGTTGTGCATACAGACATAAGATTAGGGCCATAATGGGTATGTGTCTGAACACGGGACAGACAGGGGTATCCATTGTGGGGTGCAAATCCTCATTTTATGTTAACTATAGAAAAAAATGTCTTTAAAATGACATATTTGCAAAAATGTAAATTAAAAAGAAGCTGTGCTGTCAAAATACTCATGACCCCCCTCAGTGAATATATTAAGATGTGTATTTTTTAAAGTGGGGTCATTTGAGGGGGTATCTATCATTCTATGCGCCTTTGCAATCTTGGCTTGGTGTAGGAATTCACTGCTCAGTCACATGGCCATTTTGACGCACAAATTTCTAAACGCTTAACTGATGCGTTTAAAAATTTGCGTGACCTAAGCGGGCGTCACGGCGGAAAAAACGCTGCTAGCAGCGTTTATCAGCTCAAAAGGGCTCTGTCACACGGGCGTTTCCCGCTATCCCCTGCTGCGGCTGTGACAGCTGTGGCAGAGGATTTCTTCATCTCCGCGGGGAGTCCCATTGTCACTGGACACTGGCAGCATTGTCACAGTGTCCAGTGACAATGGGACTCCCCGCAGAGAGGAAGAAATCCCCTGCCACAGCTGTCACAGCTGTGGCAGAGGAGCGGGATTTTCTCCTATTGAATTCAAAGCATCCAGGGGTTTCACACAGATAGACCACTGGTTTGCCGAAGTTACATGCGTTCTGCATGTTAAAATTCGCACATGTGACCTCTGCTATTGAAAAGCATTGGTTCTATCTAGTGCAAATTTTTTGACGTGCAGCAAAATGCACGTTAAAAACACCCGTGTGACTGAGCCATCAAAGTGTTCCTCAAAATGTTAATAATCATTGTTAAATTTGTACGTCTCTTAAATGCTTATAAAAAAAAACTAAAGTTTTTCAAATGTGCATCCAGAATAAAGTAGACAGATGTTTGCAAATATTTAAGATATGTGAAAAAACATTTTTTTTTTTCAAAATCTTGCCAATTTTGGCACTTTTAAAAAATATATACAATTTCTATTGGTCTATTTGTACCGCCTAAATGAAGAACAATATGTTGCAAAAAGAACTATGTCAGAGTTACTTGGATATTCAAAGCCTTTACATAATTATTCCATGCTGGGGCTCAGTCAGACAGGCGTTTTTTATGTGTTTATTCGTGCATAAAAAAGATTGCAGTTCGTGCGTTAAAAAAACATGTGACCACGTCCATTGCCACCCATATGTTCTATCTTTCGTAGGTGCGAATTTTATGCGCATGTAAGAATCAGACATGTGACTGCTGCCATTAAAAAGGATTGGTTCTATTTAGATGCGAATCGCAAACGCAAAAAACATGCGCAGCAAAAAACGCCCTTCTGACTGAGCCCTTAAAGTGAAGAAAGTAATGAGCACCATCGTGTATGCTACTACTTGAACGAGCATCAAGCTCGGACGAGCATGCTCGCTCATCTCTAATTATTAATAATAATAAACTGTAAATTAATATACACACATTAAATCCGTTCTGGTATACATACCCATGGGTATTCTGGCGTTTAGTTGCATAATAGAGATGAGCGAGCACCCAAATGCTCGGGTTTGCGTTATTCGAGTCGAGCTTTTCGTAAAATTCGAGAGCTCTACTCGAGTAACGAATTCCATTGACTGCAATGGGGGACTCGAGCATTTTTGTATGTGGAACGCAGGGTCCCAAGCTTTTTTTTTTTTTCATGGTTCATCCGTCCATGTGTCTGTCTGTCTGTCTGTCTCTCTCTCTCTCTCTTCCCCTTCCTACCAGACGAAAAATTTTCGAATGACGCACGCTGCGTCACGGTGGGGAGGGGCCAAAACAGGCACATCACAGTGGGGAGGAGCCTAAAGCTGAGGCGGGGTCGAACACGATTTGATGCTCATTCGAGTAACGAGCACCATCGAGTACGCTAATACTCGAACGAGCAGCAAGCTAGCCAGAGTACGTTCGCTCAACTATATTGCATAATCCAAAGGGCTTCCTGTTTATAAAGCATTTTTTAAATTTATTTTCTGTCTCCTATTATCGGTCACAACTTTTATTCCGTACCACCAAAAAGTATCGATGTTATTCTTATGTACTTCCACAAAGTGTTTTACAGCTCTTGAATGTCCCGATAAAGAATTTTTCATACCTCTGACATGCTCTGTAATCCTCGTTCTTACTTTTCGTGAGGTACATCCCACGTACTGAATGTTGCAACTAGTGCACTCAATTATGTAGATCACATTAACTAATTTGCAGTTTATGAAACTTTCAATTTTATACTGTTTTTCATTTTTATTTTTGGAAAAAGTGTCTTTTTTATAGTTAAGTTGCAAACACTGGATCTTGTGTTGTCACAGAGATGAGTGAGCACAGTCGTCCGAGCTTGATGCTCGTTCGAGCATTAGGGTGCTCGAGATGCTCGTTACTCCAGACGAGCACCACGCGGCACTCAAGTCAATTGCATTTCCTTCCCGGCATGTTTAGCGCCATTTTCTAGCCAATAGACATGCAGGGAAGGCATTACAACTTCCTCCTGTGACGTGCCAGCCCTATCCCGCCCCCTAGCAGTGAGTGGCTGACGAGATCAAGTGACTGCCGAGTACTTAAAGCGGTCCCGCCCGCGGCTCGCCTCAGACACACGCTGGTTAGGGAAAGTGCTGCTGCTCATTCAGGGATAGTGTTAGAGTAGGTCCTGTCCTCAAGAACCCCAACGGTCCTTCTTAGGGCTACATCTCACCGTGTGCATTATAGTTGTGGCTGGCTGGGAGCAGTAGTGCACCATTTTTTTTTTCATCTCGGGCTGTGCAGGCCATTTCATCTATAGCGTTCTCAGTCTGCAGTCTGTTATACAGAGTATAGGGAAAGAGCTGCGGCTGATATAGGGAAAGTGTTACAGTAGGATCCTGTCTTCAAAAACCCCAAAGCTCCTTCGTTGGGCTACATCTGACTGTGTGCATTTTAGTTGTGGCCTGCTGGGAGTAGTAGTGCATCCAGTAATAGCGTTCTCAGGCTGCAGTGCTGTACAACCAGCTCTCACCGTGAAACTGCACTCTAACATTTCCTAGCCAGCTGCAAACGACTTCATTTATACCGTTCTCTGTCTGCAGTGCATTAGACAGCGTGTTGGGGCCACAGCCACTTCTAGAGGGAAAGTTATATACACTATACAGTCTGTATCCTCCGTGCAAAAACCACAAAGCTCCTTCGTTGGGCTACATCTGACCATGTGCATTTTAGTTGTGGCTGGCTGTGAATTGTAGTGCATCCATTTTTGTATTACGCAGCTAGGCCTGTTCCCAGGCTTTCAGTAATAGTTTTTTCAGGCTGCAGTGCCGTACAACCAGCTCTCACCGTGAAACTGCACTCAAACATCTCCTAGCCTACTGCGAATGACTTCAGTTATAGCGTTCTGTGTCTGCAGTGCATTAGCCAGAGGTCTCATCACTAAACAGTACTGTAATATTTCCTGGGCCACTGCAAAGTATTTCAGCTCAGCTGCTGTGCAGAGCGTCTCACAATACCCTTTCCTTGGTGGGGTTGACTTGAGATAGCCGCAGTTACCAGCACTATCCACTAGCTTTAGAGTCTTCTCCCACTCCACCCAGCCTCTATTATCTACAAGTCTCTGCGAGCGGTAAATTACCCCTAAGTATCAGCGCAAGACAGCGGGTTACTTTTTTCAAGTCACAGCATAGAGCCTCCGGTATCTACAAGTCTCTGTGTGCGGTGAATTAAGCCACAGTTGTCAGTGCTGTACAGTGGGGTAATTTATTTGGGCCCTGCTCTATTCTTAATCCGCCATGATGAGGAGTAGGGGTAAGGGTTGAGGACGTTGACGCGGACGTCCAAGTGAGGGTGTGGGCACAGGCCGAGTTCCTGGTCGTGGTCAATCGGAGCCGGCTGCTGCGGGATTAGGAGAGAGGCAAGTTTCTCGGGTCCCCAGCTTCATATCACAATTTACGGCTCTGCGTGGTAGACCTTTATTGCAAACAGAACAGTGTGAGCAGGTCCTGTCGTGGATGGCAGAAAATGCGTCCAGCAATGTATCGACCACCCAGTCTTCTATGCAGTCCACTACTCCCGGCCTAGGGACTGCAACTCTGAATCCTCTGGCTGCTGCTCCTCCTTCCTCCCAGCCTCCTCACTCCATGAAAATGACATATTCTGATGAGCAGGCAGACTCCCAGGAACTGTTCTCAGGTTCCTGCCATGAGTGGGAAAAACTGGTTCCTCTCTTACCTGAGGAGTTTGTCGTGACCGATGCCCAACCGTTGGAAAGTTCCCGGGGTCCAGGTAATGAGGCTGGGAACTTCCGGCAACTGTCTCAAGAGCTTTTTGTGGGTGAGGATGATGATGAGACACAGTTGTCTGTCAGTGAGGTAGTAGTAAGGGCAGTAAGTCCGAGGGAGGAGCGCACAAAGGAGTCAGAGGAAGAGCAGCTGGACGATGAGGTGACTGACCCCACCTGGTTTGCTAAGCCAACTGAGGACAGGGCTTCAGAGGGGGAGGCAAGTGCAGCAGCAGGACAGGTTGGAAGAGGCAGTGGAGTGGCCAGGGGTAGAGGCAGGGCCAGAGCGAAGAATCCCCCAACTGTTTCCAAAAGCACCCCCTCGCGGCAAGCCTCCATGCAAAGGGCTAGGTGTTCAGAGGTGTGGATGTTTTTTAGTGAGAGCGCAGATGACCGACGAACAGTGGTGTGCAACCTTTGTCGCACCAAGATCAGCCGGGGAGCCACCACTACCAGCCTCACCACCACCAGCATGCGCAGGCATATGATGGCCAAGCACCCCCCAAGGGAGGCGAAGGCCATTCACCGCCTCCGGGTCACACCACTGCCTCTTCCCGTGCCCCAACCTGCCACACAGATCCAATCCCCCTCCCAGGACACAGGCACGAGCGCCTCCCGGCCTGCACCCACACCCTCACCTTCAGCATCCTGCACTCCATCCAGCAATGTCTCTCAGCGCAACATTCAGCTGTCGCTAACACAAGCGTTGGAGCGAAAGCTGAAATACGCCGCCACACAACCCGCATGCACAAGCTTTAAACGTGCACATTGCCAAATTAATCAGCCTGGAGATGCTGCCGTACAGGCTTGTGGAAACGGAGGCTTTCAAAAACATGACGGGGGTGGCGATCCCACGCTACTCGGTACCTAGTCGCCACTATTTTTCCCGGTGTGTCGTCCCAGCCCTACACCAGCACATCTCCCGCAACATAAATCGTGCCCTCATCAACGCGGTTACTGGGAAGGTCCACTTAGCCATGGACATGTGGACAAGTACTGGCGAGCAGGGCCACTATATCTCGCTGACGGCACATTGGGTGAATTTAGTGGAGGCTGGGACCGAGTCAGAGCCTGGGACCGCTCACGTCCTACCCACACCCAGAATAGCGGGTCCTACCTCAGTGCTGGTATCTGCGGCGTTTTATGCCACCTTGTCCAAACCCTCCTCCTCCGCCACCTCTACCTCTCAATTAAGAAGTGTGAGCACATCGCCAGCAGTCTGTAGCGCCCAGTGCGGCAGCACAGCGGTGGGCAAGCATCAGCAAGCCATGCTGAAACGAATCACCTTAGGTGACAAGAGGCACACGGCCCCCGAGCTGTTGCAGGGTCTGACAGAGCAGACCGACCTCTGGCTTTTGCCACTGAGCCTCCAACCAGGCATGGTCGTGTGTGACAACGGCCGTAACCTGATGGCAGCTCTGCAGCTTGGCAGCCTCACACGTGCCATGCCTGGCCCACGTCTTCAATCTGGTGGTTCAGCGGTTTCTGAAGAACTACCCCCATTTGTCTGACCTGCTCGGCAAGGTGCGCCGCGTCTGCGCACATTTCCGCAAGTCCACCATGGACGCTGCCACCCTGTGGAACCTTCAACATCGGTTTCAGCTGCCAGAGCACCGACTGCTGTGCTACGTGCCCACACGCTGAAATTCTATGCTGCACATGTTCGCCAGGCTGTATGAGCAGCGTAGAGCAATAGTGGAATACCAGCTGCAACATGGGCGGCGTAGTGGTGAGTCAGCCTCCCCAATTCTTTACTGAGGAGTGGGCCTGGATGGCAGATATCTGCCAGGTCCTCGGAAACTTTGAGGAGTCTACCCAGATGGTGAGCGGCGATGCTGCAATCATTAGTGTTACCATCCCGCTGCTTTGCCTGCTGAGAAGTTCACTGCAAAACATAAAGGCTGACACTTTGCGGTTGGAACAGGAGACGGGGATGACAGTATGTCGCTTGATAGCCAGACCACCCTCATGTCTATAGCTCAGCGCGTTTTGGAGGAGGAGGAGGGAGAGGAGCAGGAGGAGGAGGGGGAAGAGACAGCTGGGCACACTGCAGAGGGTACCCATGCTGCTTGCCTCTCATCTGTTCATCGTGTATAGGCTGTAGAGGAGGAGGATCCTGAAAGTCATCTTCCTAGTGAGGACAGCGATGTGTTGTGTACTGGTACCCTGGCACACATGGCTGACTTCATGTTAGGCTGCCGTTCTTGTGACCCTCGCGTTAGATGCATTCTGGCCAACACGGATTACTGGGTGTACACCCTTCTCGACCCATGGTATAAGGAGAACCTTTCCACTCTCATTCCCGAGAGAGGCACCGGGATTAGGCAGCATGTCCATTGCAGGCAGGGGAACAGTCTCCAAGGCATTTGCCAGCTTTATGGCTCACCAGCAAGACTGTGTCACCACTCCCCAGTCAAGGCCGATTCGAAGGGAGCACTGTAAAAAGATGGTGAGGGAGTACGTAACCGATCGTACCACCATCCTCTGTGATGTCTCTGCTCCATACAACTATTGGGTGTCAAAGCTGGACATGTGGCACGAACTTGCGCTGTACGCCCTGGAGGTGCTGGCCTGCCCTGTCGCTAGCGTCTTGTCAGAGAGGGTGTTTAGTGCAGCTGTGGGAATCATCACAGATAAGCATACCCGCCTGTCAACTGCCAGTGCCGACATGCTTACACTCATAAAGATGAACAAAGGCTAGATTTCCCCAGACTTCTCTTCTCCACCGGCGGAGAGCAGTGGAACCTTATGATTCTTTTCGCTGCAATCGGAGAAAAAAGCATTCTCTATCACCGGAAAAAAGGGGGAATTAGCTTTATCAATCACTCTCAGATATTATTACTCCTTCTCCTTCTACTCCTCCTCCTAAAACAGCATGTCATCACGCTGAACTGCCAATTTTTCTGTGGCCCAAAAGGCTCTGTTTATAATTTTTTAAAAAATTTTTCAAAGTTTCAAAAGTATTGATACTTTAACAGAAACTAATTTTTTTCACAGGGCTGCCTGCAGGTTCTGTTACAAGTTAAGCAACAGCGAGCTGTATCTTTAAAAAATGTTTATGGGTTTCACCTGCCCTCGCGGTTGAGCAATTTTTCAGTGGTACTCATGTACTCTTAGTACACCAAATTTTCTAGCTCTCGCCTATACTGTTATCTAACTAATTTTTCCGGCCTGTGCCTACGCTCATGGTATACCAATGTTACATGGGTCTGCCTATACTTCTGCTACAGAAATGTTACAGGGGTCTGCCTATACTTTTTCTACAGGAATGTTACTGGGGTCTGCCTATACTTTTGCGACTGAAATGTTACTGGGGCCCACCTATACTTTTGCTACAGAAATGTTACTGGGGTCTGCCTATACTTCTGCTACAGAAATGCTACTGGGGTCTGCCTATACCTTTGCTACAGGAATGTTACAGGGGTCTGCCTATTCTTTTGCTACAGGAATGTTACTGGGGTTTGCCTATATTGTGGGTGCACTAAGACTTCCCATCGCGGTGTTTTATCTATCTGTCACAAATACACTGACTGACTAGGGCACAAATGTGGTCCGAGGACGAAGTCCTTGGCGGGATAAAACTCTGCCATGTTTGGGCCCTCTGATTTCTTCCTGTGTAATACCATCTTTGTGCACCGACAGCATAGGCAAGCCCAAGGAACTCAAAGACTTTCCATTGCGGTGTTGAGCTATCTAACACCTACACAGAATGAATTGTGTGGGGACACATGGATTTCCTATTGCTGTGTAACTCGTGGCACCTTGGGTCACGCAAGGTAGAGACTGGGACTGAGCCTGACCCAGGGCCTGCTCACATACTTCCCACACAGACTATTGCGAGTCCTACCTCGGTCATGGTTTCTTGGCCTTGTTATGCCACCTCCTCCTCCAGCTTGGGGTCAGGGGATTAGCCCTGGGCAACATGTATTAGCTCTCGTGTTACCACAGTTATCTGAGACACCGGTTTGGGCAAAACAAAAGGAGCGTTACTGATTTAATGAGACGTTCACAGGTGTACTAGCATCGGAGTCCGGTTTATGCCCATGATTGCTGAGGGTGTGGGCAGAGGACGAAGTCCTGGGGGAGATGCAACTGCGCAGGGTTTGGCCCGTGGAACTTCTTTCTGGTTCATGCAGTCTTTGGAGCGATGAAAGCAACCGTAACTGATTGAATGAGACGTTCACAGCTGTACTAGCATCGGAGTCTGCTTTATGCCCACGATTGCTGAGGGTGTGGGCAAAGGACGAAGTCCTGGGGAAAATGCAACTGCGCCGGGTTTGGCCCGTGGAACTTCTTACTGGTTCATGTAGTCTTTGGCGCGATGAAAGCAACCGCAACTGATTTATTGAGACGTTCACAGCTGTACTAGCATCGGAGTCCGCTTTATGCCAACGATTGCTGAGGGTGTGTGCAGAGGCCGAGGTCCTCGGCAGAGTGAAAGTCTGCCATGTTTGGGCACTGTAATTGCTTCATGTTTAATACTTTCCTTGGTTTTCATGGGCTCGCCTATGCTGTGGGTTCCCAAAGATTTCCCATTGCTGTGTTTTAGCTATCTGGCACAAATACACTGGATGACTTGGGTAGGACACAGACGACTTTCCTAGTGTTGTGTTCAGCTATGTGACACCTTCACAGAATGAATTGTGTGGGGACACATGGATTTCCCATAGCTATGTAACTCACGCCACCTCGAGTCACACAAGATGGAGGCTGGGACCGAGCCTGACCGAGGGCCCGCTCACGTCCTTCCCACGCAGAGTATTGTAGGTCCTACCTCGGCCATGGTTTCTCGGGCTTATTATGCCTCCTCCTCCTGATTGGGGTCTGGGGATCTGCGTTGGTCGGCATGTATTATCTCTCGTGCTACAAATTACCCCAGTTATCCGAGATACAGGATTGGAGTATTCACAGGAAGCGTTAGTGATTTCATGAGACTTTCACAGGGTCACTGTATACCTGTGGTCGCTACTTTTGCGACACCTCCTGCTTCAAACCAATCTTTGGTGTTAGTATGTGCTGCTGCATTGTGGAGATGTGTAGAAGTGCTGGCACCTGAGTCCCCTTTGTGCCCACGTTTGCGGCTCCTGACAATTTTGTGACAGAGGTGTCACGGGATTGGAATGATGATCGTATGTATTGACAATCTATCATCAATTCTCAACACATTGTGGGCTATTGCCCACACTTTCAAAAGAGGGTCACGCCAACCCTCTGCAGTGTGTGACTCCGGTTCCTCCTCATCGCAGACGCACTTAGAAATAGACATGAGGGTGGTGTAGCTATAAAGCGAGCGTGGGGCATGAGGGCAGCTGAACGCTGCGCAGGGAAACTTTTGTGTGCGCTGTGGACACAGGGTCGTGCTGGGGGGTTGGGCAGCATGTAACCCAGGAGAAGAGGCAGCGGTGTCACCCACAGGCAGTGATTGTCCTTGGTTGCAGGTAGTGTGGTGCTTAGCTAAGGTGTGCCTTGCTAATGAGGGTTTGTCCGAAGTAAAAATTGTTAGGGGGGTGATGCCAGACTCTTGCCCCCATGTAGGCTTAATAGTAGGACCAGGGAGCCTCAGATGCAGCCATGCATGCTGCCCTTGCCTTTCCCTATCCGTTTCTGTGGTGTTTCCATGACTTTCTGATGTTTTCCAGTGTTCCACAAGTCATGACCTATGCGGAGCATCGGTCCCATACAAAAATGCTCGAGTCGCCCATTGACTTCAATGGGGTTCGTTACTCGAAACGAGCTCTCGAGCATCGCGAAAAGTTCGACTCGAGCAACGAGCACCCGAGCATTTTGGTGCTTGCTCATCTCTAGTTGTCACACTTAAAGAAACCCGTCTATTTGAGCCATTGGGTATTTGCATTTTTTTAATAAACATGCTAGGGGAAGGCATATTTCTCAAACTTTTCCTTCTTCTGGCAACAAACGATACTCCTTCCTTCAAAGTTTCACATACAGTATATACCGGCGTATAAGACGACTTTTGAACCCCGAAAAATCTGCTCTGAAGTCGGGGGTCGTCTTATACGCCGGTAATACAAAAAAAAAGTGTCAAAAAAAAAAATCATTACTCACCTCCCCCGGCATTCTGTCGCGCTCCGGCAGGCTGTCGCTCCCTCCTGGTCCCCGGCAGAGCATTGCTTTCTGAATGCGGGGCTTGAAATCCCCGCCTCCAGAAAGCTAATACACACGCCGTCAGCCAGTTACAGCCATTCAATGACATCATTGAATGGCTGTGATTGGCTGAAGGCGCACGTGTGTTAGCAATCAAACCCATTCAATGATGTCATTGAATAGTGTGATTGGCTGAAGCCACGTGTGTTTTAGCCAATCACAGCCATTCAATGATGTCATTGAATGGCTGTAACTGGCTGACGGCGTGTGTATTAGCTTTCTGGAGGCGGGGATTTCAAGCCCCGCATTCAGAAAGCAATGCTCTACCGGGGACCAGGAGGGAGCGACAGCCTGCAGCTGCGCCGCAGAACGCTGGGGGAGGTGAGTAATGATTTTTTTTTTCTCCACTGTATTACCGGCGTATAAGGTGAAAGTTGGGGGGTCGTCTTATACGCCCTGTCGCCTTATACGCCGGTATATACCGTAAATCATTATTTTGTTTTAGTAAAACAATTTTTTGATACTATAAAACTCATCACTGAATGGAGTAGAAATTACCAACTTTCCTTTTGTTGTATTTTTTATTTTTGTTAGAGTCACCCAAAAGATTCTCTCTAGAATACTTATTGATTTTGCTACAGGCTCTATTCAATGTGGATCGTTTATAACCCCGTTTGGATAATCTCCCACAGATTCTTCATATCCCCAAATGTCTCTTCTGAAGAACATGCTCTTTTTGTTCTAACTAACCCCCCCAAACAGGATAGAGTCTAAAGTGTGTGGAGAATGACTGCTATTGGCAGGTAGAATGGTGTTACCTGTAGAGGATTTTCTGTGTAATTTTGTACATATTGTTTCAGTTTTTACATCTCCATACAGTACGAGGTCCAAGAGAGATACCTCGTTTTCATGGAAAGAACATGTAAAATTTAGTTTGTACTCATTGTTATTAATGTACTCATCAAATTTGTGTACCATACTAGAAATTACATCCTCCTCTGCATCTCTCTTGTTCCAAATAATCAAAATATATGAGCCTTGTGTGGTGCAGAGTCTAAGGTCTCACTCACAACCTGAAGATTGCAAGTTCAAATCCCGAATGGTTCAGGTAGCTGGCTCATGGTCGACTCAGCGGTCCATCCTCCTAAGGCCACTAAAATAAAACAATCTGTATGATAAACTCTTTTAATTCCAAAGAATAATTACTGTAGTTAATCAGATGATGTTTAACCATTGAGTGGACAGTACTATATTCTCGGTGCCTCTATAGTAGACACCTTGAGTCTATCAGGGTTCTCACCTCTCTATCCAAGCTGAGAGCTGTCGCTCTCCCTTTTATGTGTGTCTGAGTTTTTTGTTTTTTCTCTGTCTTGTCGCTGAACATTGCGGTTTCCCTTACATTTGGATACCCCACCACAGCTGTCTAGCTCTAGTGTGTATGTTTTTAGTAGATTCTAATAAAGAGTATCAAAAGTGATCTTTTAACAAGTCTAATCTGTGAAGGTCTATATGGATTTAGATTTACTGGTAAGAAGTTTCATATACAGAATATCATCATGTTTATTATATATATTAACAAATAATAATGAAATATCTGCTATATATAGCTATACATATATACTGGTTGGTGCCTGCTTATGGGAACAGAGCACGTTCCATTTCAATGTTCTATTCAGCTCTCCAAGGGTTAACACACAGGTTGTTTTTAATTGAGGTGAACAACGGTTTGCTTGTGAACCCAAAATGCGTTCTCTGTAAACCTGTTTATTTTTATGGCACAGATGATCCAATAAGGATAGAAGCACTTTTCCTGCTTACCAAGTTCCCATTATCTGGATGTATTGAATTGATGCTTGCAACAGAGGCCAAAAGCTATAAAAAAGGATTTTGGGGGCATGTCAAAACAATAGAAAAGTCAAAGATGCTATTGGATGCTTACAGGATGAAAATGGTGAATTGGTTAAAAATGATGTTGAAACTTTTAAATTCCTATTTTTTTATCTGTTTTCTCTCAGAAAGTAGATGGAACATCAACTGATCTTCCCTGTGGTATTGGGGGAATAAAAGAATGCAGGCTATCTATAAGCAGAAAGATGGTGAGGGAACACTTAGCTAACTTAAATGAATTCAAGTATCAAGGTCCAGATTAATTACATCCTAGGAGACTAAAGGAAGTAGTGGAGATAATTGCTGAGCCACTCGCCATAATCTTTGAAAATTCCTGGAAAACAGGAAAAGTCACAGAAGATTGGTAAAGGGCAAATGTTGTCCCTATCTTCAAAAAAGGGAAGAAGGTGGATCCAGGAAAGTGATTTACCACAAGGCTCTGTCCTAGGCCCAATGTTGTTCAACCTTTTTTATAAATGATCTGGAGGAGGGAATCGATGGAAAACTGATCAAATTTGCCAACGACACAAAGTTAGGAGGGATAGCTAACACTAGCGAAGAGAGAGAGTATTCAAAAAGATCTAGAAAAGCTTGAACAATGGGCGGCGACTAACAGAATGGTATTTAAGAAGGAGGAATGCAAAGTCCTACATCTGGGCAAGAAAAATGAAAAAAGCACATACAGAATGGGAGGAATTGAGCTAAGCAGCAGCACATGGGAAAAGACTTGGGTATACTAATAGATCATAGACTGAACATGAGTCAACAATGTGATGCAGCAGCCAAAAAGGCAAACACAATTCTGTGATGTATTAAGACAAGCATAGAGTCTAGATCACGTGAGGTCATTATCCCCCTCTACTCTCCCTTAGTCAGACCTAATCTGGAATACTGTGTCCAGTTCTGGGCACCCCACTTTAAAAAAGACGTAGACAAACTGGAGCAAGTTCAGAGAGGAGTTACCAAGAATGTGAATGGTGTGCAAATCATGTCCTATGAGGAACCGTTAAAGGATCTGGGAATGTTTAGCTTGCAAAATCGAAGGCTGAGAGCAGACTTAATAGCTGTATACAAATATTTGAAAGGCTGTCGCAGAGAAGAGAGATCAGTCCTATTCGGATTTGCACAAGGAAAGACCAGAAGCAATAAATTTTCTGACAGTGAGGTTGATCAATGACTGGAACAGGTTACCATGGGAACTGGTGAGTTCTCCACTGGAAGTCTTCAAACAAAAGCTGAACAAATATCTGTCTGGGATAATTTAGTGAATCCTGCACTGAGCAGGGGTTTGGACCAAATGACCATTCTATTCCATTCTATGATTCTATGTTGTGGTGGATCTGGCACTTGGGGGGGGGGGAGCCTTGGGTGTAGTAGCCACAGTTCTGGAGAGTAATCAGGGACGAGCCAGAAGTCAGCTACGGGAGGTCTTATTTTGCAGTACATGGGAATGAGATGGGTAACATAGTCAGATAGAAAGCCAGAAGTCAGCAACGGGATGTCTCCGTTTGCAGTACAGAGGGATGAGATGGGTAACGTAGTCAGATGGAAAGCCAGACGTCGGTATCAGGAGGTTTTGTCACAATAGCAGAGGAGCAGGTAGAAGTGTAGCTGATCAGTGCTGTGGAGCAGAATAGTCACGCACTGAGGGAGTGGCAGGACTAGGCTCTTATAGGAAGTGTAATCAAGAACAGAGGTGGGGTCAGGACAGAGAGGCAGGAACTAGATCAGGAGCAAGGAACCAGAAACAAGGATTCAGCAAGGGAGCTTATCCAGAGAGCTGAATAGCTCAGCATGAAGAGGTGCCGGCTGGTATACCAGAGATCCCACGTTTGATCCCTGACAAATGTGCTGTATATCAAAACCGCAGATAGGTGAGCAGATATTACTGCATTAATTGAGCCCTCGTTTTCTTCTTCCCTATGTCACCTGAGATACTGACATCAACCCCTTCTTCGCCTTTGACTACATTGGGGTGTGATATTCTTTTCACTGATCTAGACCGCCAGAGTGGTAGATATGAATTCCCCGCTCATGAAATACCAAGGCTTAGAGGGAACTTTAGTTCACACTTGGGAAATGTGTTACAGAACTTTCTGTGACTTTCCTATTAGTCTGAAGTCGTCAGAAAGCCATGCATCCATGATCATTGCTAAACATGTAGCCAAGACAACACCATTATGGCACAAGAAACTGATTTTCAGATGAATAAATCTCTGCAACAGATGTGTGAGTGCACGCAGAGCGGGTCCGCACTGGACAAGAGAGTCTCTATTTATTAGAGGTTCATCTGGCTACACTTTTATCCACTAACAGGTGACTATTGTACTAGAAAATGAGGTTGTCTGAAATAATTCTTCCCAACAACTGGTGAAGAAGGTCTCATTCCCTCAGATGTCCTTCTGACATTACCAGTGATTGCTTTTCATAACCATATGTATATACATAGACATTAATAACAAGTTACCTTCATACAACATGACCAGCTGGAAGTCTTCCTGGAGAGGTTCCTGTAGATACTTATGTTGGATCCTACATGAGAAGATCCTCCCTCTGTCCTCCTCGGTGGGGGTTATGGTCGTGGTGCTGTCCACACTGTAGCTTCCATCTGAGTTCCTCTGGGGTTTATCTTCAGTGACATCTCTCAGCATCTCTCTGCCCCTGAACCATTTAATACCGATGTCCACAGGGTAGAATCCAGTGGCAGAGCAGCGCAGGACACTCTCTTCATTCAGTACAACCGTCTTACCTGTAATGGTCACTTGCGGGGGAGCTGATAAACACATGAACACAATTATTATTTTTACATATATACAATATTTGAGGTATATTATGTGACTGGGATAATTGACATAAAAAAGCACATTTTCTTGCATTGCTGCACTTGAGATTTTCATGCACATGATAACAGCGCATGAAAATGGAGCAAAAACGCATTGCATGAAACTCACATATACATGCAAGCACGGTGCATTCCTTTTTTTTTTGCTCCAATAGGTAAGAATGGTCAAGTCTTAAGCCCTTAACAATTGCCCATATGGATTTTGACAACGGCTGTTAGGGAGCTTTATTCTGATGTGCTGTCTTTTGACGGTGGCTGCATCAGAAGCCTGAACGCTTCTCCTGTGCCAAGGAGAGCGGGTGCTCAGCTGTTGGATACCAGCCTGCACCTGGTCAAACAGCAGGGGAGACAGAAACCTGAGATCCCTGGTATTTAACCCTTTACATGCCACGGTCAGAGCGACACGCGACATGTAAAATGTTGACAGAGGGAGGGGGCTCCCTCTTTCACCCACTGGGTCCCCACAATGTGATCACAGGGTCCCGATGGGTTGCTATGGCAGCCACAGACTTGAATATGGCCTCCGGGTCTGCCAGCTATGATGGTCTATAAGGCTTAGCTACTGGCTGAGCTTTATAAGCATTGTAATACTAATATAATGCTATATTGAAGTAAGATAGTGTAGTAGAAGAATGATAAAAGATGGCGATAATCGAGTCCCCTACTGGGACAAAAATAGGTTAAAGTCTAATAAAAAAAACATAGTAGAATAAAAAATATCAAAACCCACCTTTCCCTCTTTACTATGCAAAAGAAAAAAATCAGAAGCGTGGTATTGTTGCATTCATAATGACACAGAGAAAATAGTACATTATTTAAGCTACACAGTGCAAGTCATGAAAAGAAAGAAAAACAAACCTGGAAAAAACAGGCAATTTAGCCTATCGTGCCTTAAAAAAACAGAATAGAAAGTGATCAAAACGTCACATGGATCAACAAATGCTACGATTAAAAGTTACAACTAAGGCCTCAGTCAGACGGGCTTTTTTATTAGCGCATGTATTGAATGACAGCTGAGAGTTTGCTCTGATTGGTCACAGTGCTCAGCCAATCAGAGGCAGCGCTTTCAGCAGGCGGGGATTTTAAATCCCCACCTGCTGAAAGCACTTCAGAGCAGAGCAGGGAGAAGACTCGGCTGGATGCACATGAGCTCCAGTAGCTGCGGAGAGGGGAGTGTATATATATTTTTTTTTTATTTTTTACACAAGCTAGGGATGATTTTCAGGGAAGGGCTTATATTTAAAGCCTTTCCCCAAAAATCACTGCAGGGCTTGCCGGCAGCTGATTGCGTTCAATGGGATAGCACTGCGGTCCTCTGCCACAGCAGTCACAGCCATGGCAGAGGATCGCAATCTTCTCTGTATGTCAATGGGGCCGCCGCTGCTGCCGCTGGCCCCATTGACTAAAGGTGGCACCCCTGGATGTGACAGAATCCAGGGGTTTCACATCCAAGGAATCCCCTGCTGCAGCTGTCACAGCCACAGCAGGGAATTGCAGGCAGTGCACTTTATGTGCGCATAAACGATTTGGTCACGCAAATTTTTTTTCGGCATGCGTTTTTGCGCATTTAAATTTGCACATAAAAATGCCTGTCTGCCTGAGCCCTTATCCTGCAAAAAATAAATAAATTAAAAAAATAGAAAAAACTTTCATAGCACCAATGAGAAAAAAAACCAACGAAAACATCTTTGGTACTGATATAATCGTACTGGCCTGCAGAATTAATTTAACATATTATATTATTTTATAAAATGCCAGCATTGCAGATTTTGTTAATGTTGCCTCTAGAAAAAAATGGAATATAAAGCAATCAAAATGTTATAAGTCACCAAAAATGGAATAAATAAAGACCAGAGTTGGTCCCACAAAAACCAAGCCCCCCATAGAGCCCAGTTGATGAAAAAATAAAAATGCTATGGCTCTTGGAATGCAGTGACACAAACGCAAAGAAAAAAAATGTTTGTGCAGAAAAATAGCGAAACATAAAAAAACTGTATAACCTTGGTGTCACCGAAATCATCCTGGCCAGCAGAATATTATCGCGAGACGAGTACAAATTTATTTATAATCGAAATCCAGAAATTCCCTTTTTTTATTTTTTGCCGAAGGTGCACAGAAACACCCTGGAGCCACCAGGGCGACCGATTATCTCCGGCAGAGATTCTATAACAAGTCCCCTTTCGGAATATATCGATAAGCACCTCCAAAGATATGTTATTCAGTTGCCATCATATATAAAAGATACAGGACACGTTTTATCCCTTTTAAAAACTGTAAATTGGAAAGCGACATCGATATGGTGTACACTTGATGTATGCTCCTTGTACTCAAACATCTTACATGATTTGGGTTTAAAAGCAATCTCTCATTTTTTAGAAAATGCCCCCCTTATGCCACTAAAACAAAAAATTGTTTTGATAGAAGCTATTCGTTTTATTCTGAAAAATAATGATTTTACTTATAATGAGGTGTGGGCATGTCGCACAGCATCCGGTGCTCTGGCAGATTAAACAGATGTTGCAGGTTCCTCAGGGTGGCAGCGTCCGTGGTGGACTTGCGGAAATGTGCGCAGACGCGGCGCACCTTGCTGAGGAGGTCTGAGAAGTGCGGGTAGTTTTTCAGAAACCGCTGAACCACCAGATTGAAGACGTGGGCCAGGCATGGCACGTGTGTGAGGCTGCCGAGCTGCAGAGCCACCACCAGGTTATGGCCGTTGTCACACACGACCATGCCCGGTTGGAGGCTCAGCGGCAAAAGCCAGAGGTTGGTCTGCTCAGTCAGACCCTGCAACAGCTCGGGGGCCGTGTGGCTCTTGTCACCTAGGCTGACTAGTTTCAGCATGGCCTGCTGACCCTTACCCACCGCTGTGCTGCCGCGCCACACTCACTGCTGGCGACGTGCTGCTCACATTTCTTAATTGAGAGTTAGAGGTTGCGTAGGAGGAGTGGGAGGGTTTAGAGGAGGTGGCATAGACTGCCGCAGATACCAGAACCGAGGAAGGACCCGCTATTCTGGGTGTGGGTAGGACGTGTGCAGTCCCAGGCTCTGACTCGGTCCCAGCCTCCACTAAATTCACCCCATGTGGTGGCATATTTGCGTTTGCGCTCCAACGCTTGTGCTAGCGACAGCTGGACGCTGCGCTGTGAGACATTGCTGGATGGGGTCGAGGACAGCGGAGGTGAGGGTGTGGGTGCAGGCGCTCGTGCCTGTGTCCTGAGAGGGGGGTTGGATCTGAGTGGCAGGTTGTGGCACAGGAGGAGAGGCAGTGGTGCGACCCGGAGGTGGTGAACGGCCTTCGTCCCACCTTGTGGGGTGCTTGGCCATCATATGCCTGCGCATGCTGGTGGTGGTGAGGCTGGTACTGGTGGCTCTCCAGCTGATCTTGGCGCGACACAGGTTGCACACCACTGTGCGTCGGACGTCCGTGCTCTCACTGAAAAACATCCACACCTTTGAAGACCTAGGCCTCTGCAGGGTGGCTTGGCGCGAGGGGGTGCTTTGGGAAACAGTTGGGTGAGTCTTCGCTCTGGCCCTGCCTCTACCCCTGCCCACCCCACTGCCTCTTCCAACCTGCCCTGCTGCTGCACTTGCCTCCCCCTCTGAAGACCTGTCCTCAGTTGGTTTAGCGAACCAGGTGGGGTCAGTCATCTCATCGTCCAGTGGCTCTTCCTCCGAATCCTCTGTGTGCTCCTCCCTCGGACTTACTGCCCTTACTACTACCTCACAGATAGACAACTGTGTCTCATCATCATCGTCCTCCTCACCCACTGAAAGCTCTTGAGACAGTTGCCGTAAGTCCCCAGCCTCATCACCCAGACCCCGGGAACTTTCCAAAGGTTGGGCATCGGTCACGACAAACTCCTCAGGTGAGAGAGGAACCATTTTTTCCCAATCAAGGCAGGGACCCGAGAACAGTTCCTGGGAGTCTGTCTGCTCATCAGTATGTGTCATTTTCATGGAGTGAGGAGGCTTGGAGGAAGGAGGAGCAGCAGCGAGAGGATTCAGAGTTGCAGCAGTGGACGGTGTAGAAGACTGGGTGGTCGATAAATTGCTGGATGCATTTTCTGCCATCCACGACAGGACCTGCTCACACTGCTCTGTTTGTAATAAAGGTCTACCACGTGGACCCAAAAATTCTGATATGAAGCTGGGGACCCCAGAAACTTGCCACTCTCCTAATGCCGCAGCAGCCGGCTGCGATTCACCTGGACCAGGAACTTGGCCTGTGCCCACACCCTCACTTGGACCTCCGCGTCCTCGCCCGCGTCCACGTCCACTAGCCTTACCCCTCCGCATGGTATATTACGAATAGAGCAGACACAGAGCGGTGTGAATAATTATGGAATTATTGGCGTACGCTTTCACACTGACAGCGGTTATATAACGCTAACTCCAGGCAGAAGCAAAGAATAAGGACGGCTGCAAATAGGCCTAGCCGTGCAATAGTGATTCACTACAACTCCCAGCAGCCAGGCAGTAAGATGCACACGGTCACAGGTAGCCCAACGAAGGAGCTTTTATTTAAATTTTTTTTAAAAACAATACAGGCTATATAGCGTGTACTGTATATGACTTTCCCACTATCAGTGGCTGTCGCCGTACACTGTGCATGAAGTTGACGGCAGACACAGAGCGGTGTGAATAATTATGGAATTATTGGCGTACACTTTCACGCTGACAGCGTTTATGTAACGCTAACTCCAGGCAGAAACAAAGAATAAGGAAGGCTGCAAACAGGCCTAGCCGTGCAATAGTGATTCACTACAACTCCCACCATACACCCAGTAAATTTCAGACGGTCAGGGGTAGCCCAACGAAGGAGATTTTATAAAAAAAAATTTTGAAAAACAATACAGCCTATATAGCATGTATATGACTTTCCCTCTATCAGTGGCTGTGGCCGTACGCTGTGCGTGAAGTTGAAGGCAGACACAGAGCGGTGTAAAAAATTATGGAATTATTGGCGTCCAGTTGGAGGCTGACAGCGGTTATGTAACGTGAATCAATACCAGTCAGCTGCTGCAAAAGCTAATAAAGTCTTGGGGTGCAATAAATGAGGTATAGGGGCGAGGGACGAGAACATTATCCTCCCACTATATAAGGCACTTGTCAGGCCCCATATGGAATAGTGTACAGTTCTGGTCACCGGTGCTCAGGAAAGATGTTACAGTGCTTGAGGGGGTTCAAAGAAGGGCAACTAAACTAATACATAGAATGAGAGGACTGGAATACCCAGAGAGGCTATCCAAATTGGGATTATTTACCCTGGAAAAAAGATGACTAAGGGGTGATCAAATAACTATGTATATATACATGAGGGGACAATACAAGGATCTCTCCCATGATCTGTTTATACCCAGGACAGCAACGGTAATGAGAGGGCATCCGCTATGTCTAAAAGAAAGCAGGTTTCATCACCAATACAGAAAAGGGTTCTTTACTGTAAGAGCAGTGAGACTGTGGAACTCTCTGCCTGAGGATGTGGTGATGGCAAAATCCATAGATGAGTTTAAAAGGGGACTAGATGTCTTTCTAGAGGGGAAGGATATTACAGGATATAAATCTTAGGTTAATTGTTAATCCGGGTATACAGGCAGGTAGGAACTATTAGGGGTTGATCCAGGGAACAGTCTGATTGCATTTAGGGAGTCGGGAAGGAATTTTCCCCCAAAAGGGCTAATTGGCTCCTGCTCTTGGGGTTTTTTCCTTCCTCTAGATCAACAACATAAGAGGATAAACAGGCTGGACTAGATGGACATTGTCTTCACTCGGCCTTACATACTATGTTACTATGTAGAGATGAGTGAACGTACTCGGATAGGCACTACTCGTCCGAGTAATGTGCCTTATCCGAGTACCGCTGTGTTCGTGCTGAAAGATTCGGGGAGCGCCGCTGCTGACAGGTGAGTCGCAGCGGGGAGCGGGGCAGAGCGGCCGGGAGAGAAGGAGAGAAAGATCTCCCCTCCGTTCCTCCCCGCTCTCCCCTGCAGCTCCCCGCTCCGCAGCGCGTCCCGAATCTTTCAGCACGAGTACAGCGGTACTCGGATAAAGCACATTACTCGGACGAGTAGTGCCTATCCGAGTACGTTCGCTCATCTCTATTACTATGTCATTACTCAAGTCTGAGTCGAGTGGAGCTCTAGTGTTCTCCTATTGGCCGAGAGTCAACCTCCCTCGAGTGGGGAGGGATGGAGGATGACCTTGGCGACTGGTTGTTATTTGTCTAGACAATTCACTTACACTTGCGGCAGTGTGGTGAGGAGTTGTGTGCCGGTCTATATAGTGAATTAGCTAAATGTATTTTTTTGTTTACACACTTATTTTCTTGCCTTCAGATCATGTCTGTATCTGCTATTTCCCATCATAAGTGCCTAAATAGTCCTGATTCCTTTTGCTATATCTGTGGCAGTTTCACCATTCCCAGTCAAAAGGCGAACATCAGTGCATTTGTCAAACAGGCCTATTTTGCATATTTCAAGTTAAACTTGGTGATCAAGATAAGTCTTGGGCCCCTCACAGGCTGTGTAAGCAGTGTGTTTACGGATGTGGATGAAGGGAACACGTGATAAGTTGCCATTTGAGATCATTCCAGTGACTGTTATTTTGGTATAATGAAAACCTCAGGATATAACAAGAAACATAAATGTAACCAGAGTATCCTAGTCTACCATCAGCTCTACGCTCAGTGCCTCATTCAGCTGGAATGCCAGGGCCAGTTTTTGTTGGACTAGCCTCTCTTGAAGAACACGATTATCGTGGAGAACTAAATGTCAGCAATGATGAAGATTTTGAAATTGAAGATGACTTCGTTCATAAAGGGATTTGATCAGCCTGAGCTGAATGATTTGGCGCGAGATTTTGGGCCTATCACAAAAGGCTTCAGAACTCCTAGCATCAAGACTGCATGAGAAAAACGTGCTTGAAAAAGGAGTGAGGTAATCCTACTTTCCATCCAGAGAAATTGCATTTCTGTAATACTTTAGAAGTGACAGTGGCTTTGTGTATTGCCATAACATACATGGTTTAACCCTTTCCAATCCACTGTCTGACGTCTGAAGACATTATGATTTACGGCTGTACAGCTCCGATGTTGGAAGACATCCGTCGGGGTTCTCTTACTGTATATTGCCAGTCTCTCTGCTGTCGGAGCCTATCCAGCATGTCACCTCATGCAGTACTGGCTTTAGCGCCGTTGTATAATGGCAGAAAAAGAGTTAGCCCCCTAGGAAAACCAAATCACAGTGGTATATTTATTCTATATAACTTTCAACTTGAAGCCCTTCACAGATATAGAATTTAAAATAGAAACCTTTTATTTAAATTTATTAAAATCAGGAGCCAACATATAATGACAGGATAGAACCAGGGAGAAGAAAAGTAGGGATGGGGGGGTAGGAAGACAGCCAAGGACAAGGAAAGTGTGACCGTGGGAGGATTACGTATCGTATCGCTCAACCCACTCGTCTCTTCACTTATGTGGGCTATTCTCTACGTGATTACCAGATGTTGGCAGTCTCGCGATAATAAAGCGTATTGCTTCACTTTGAGCCTAGTCCACTTAGTGTCCGTAGTTTGATTAGATGTGCGATAATACTTAAATCGTACTGTCTTTGTTGGTTGTTTATAGAGTTAGATCTCTCTCTCCATTAACCCTTATAGTTTTTATTCTTGTTTGATCGATGCTCGTATTTTATTCGTGCTCGACACGTTTCCCTGTCGGAATCACGGACAGTTCTTCAGGAGCTGGGCATGGATACTGCCCCAAAGTAGGAGAATAGGAGATATAGTTTTCTTGTCTGTCACTGTTAGGTACACAATGACAGAAACATCTATGGTAATCTATCTGTTAGTCATAGACACCACTCTGTTCTAGCATTCGTACAGGTAAGATCCCAAGATGCAATTCTTCAGCAAGAATACCTTTATTAAATACTCATTGGCACTCGTTTGTAATACTGCTCAGACTTATCTATAACACGATATCTTGAAATGTCAGCTTTTTGACTACTAAGAGCCCTCAGTTACAATTAGAGAATTTTAATATAAGGTCCTTGTTTTTAGGACAGAAAAAATGAATGGTCGAGATCCTCAATGCGATATCAAGGGTCTGGTTACGCTTATATAAGCAGACAGATTTAGTATCTCTTGTCCAGATGCAGCTGCCACAGATGATTAGTAATATCAAACTGCTGGCGTTTTAGGATATCCTAATATAAAGTACTCGTTAGGTATTCTGGACGTCAGGATAGCCAGGATACTCAATGCTGTATCAGGGGTCTAAGTACACTAGTATGATTGTGTCAGAGGCCCCAGATATAAGGAGAGGAGTTCAGTTTTTTTCTGTCTAGATATGGTCGCAATAGTTGTTTGTTGATGCCCATAGATACTTGGCATCCTTATACCATTCAAGCACCCAAAATCACAAAAAGAGAAAAAAGAAGAATGATTGGAGGGGACAAATACCCCGACCATTCAAGAAATCCTATCAGTAACTGTCCAATGGCAAATTGCTTTTTACGCTAATATAAAGATAGTAAAGAAAAGTCTTGTATCCACGAGAAGAAACTCGCTGTAGCTGTCAAGGAGTTTTTCCTAAATAGGAGATAGCCAGAGCAGCTAGAAGTCATAGATGAGAGTGGTTGCTGATAGTGCCTGCGGCTCCAATGGTGAGCGGCAGATATCTGAGTTCAAGGTGTCCGGGTCTAGTATTTAAAGCCCTTGTCTCCACCCAGGAGTGGCTATCAATGCTGCTAATCAGATGACTCTGGGGGTGGTGCTTCCCAGTAGGCCGAGTTCCTAGGTGGTTAGTGTCCCTTACTTTTTACACTGTCCACCAATGTCATCTGTATTGTGGGCGCTCGGTCCCGGGCGTTGAACATATCGATATTCTGTCCCTCGATCTCCTACAGCACCTACAGGGGGAAGGATAGTTATTCCCGGATCGGTTACTTCTGCGTTCCACTGTGGAAAGCAAGCATCCGTCGTGATGACATCATCACCCCCGTTTGACTCGTGCTGTTTGAAGGACACGTAGGGCTTCCGTGTCCCAGGCTGGAACGCATCGTGTGCGTCCACCGGCTTCTATTAGTCAGCTAATCGCGCTGAGTGGTCGCCTTATGCAGCGCAGTACAGCCTACATCTAGTGCCCTGACGTCATCCCGTTTTATCCTTTGTTATTCATAGCTCTGGGAGATTTGGATTGTGCCTTTTCTCATTTGCATACTGAGATGCATAGCTTCAGTCATGAGATACCGAGTATATTGGTCAAAGTGAGAAAAACCTAGGAGAAGTATAACCCCACTCCTCTTTATTATAATAACCGATAGTGTCATTATTCCCAGATGTTTATTTTATCTTTTGTGGGCGGAATAAAGGAATCGGGAATCCTCCATTTTACCAAGAGGTAACTATTTTTGGACATTTAGTCTATTCGGTATCTTCCATATTATCCGATATTTCTGCATTCTGGCTTTAGCAAGACACCTATTAATAATGATGGGGCTCACAAAGTATTATATGTTAGCCTGATATATGGTTTAAAGAAAATAGTACAGATGTACAGGCGTTTTTATGCGATACATGTTATAGATAGTGTATGTCCTAATACATACGTTATTTCCCATGGTTCATCAGTGGGATAGGGGATAAAGAGAATAATCGACCAATATGATGCACATTTTCTGAGAAAAGCAGAATATAAATGTATGTATAAAATGGTCAGAATGACCATTTCTATGAGTTGCTACTATCAGTTATGCCTCGAACCATGGTTATTAGAGGATTTTCTATTCATTCTGTCCCAGATGTAATTCTACAGGAAACAGTTGAAATTGAAAATTGCATTAATGCCTTTAGATGTTACTATGTCCAAACGGAAAATCAGGAAGCTTCATGCCTGGAATCATGATTATGAAAAGAGGATTTTCTTATTCTATCCTGTCCTAGATGTAACTCTACAGGAAACAATTGAAATTTAAGGTTGCACTAACACCTAAGGGTGTTACTGTGTCCAGATGGAAGATCCAAGAAGCTTCTTTCTGTAACAATTTTTTATTAACATGGCCTCTCCTTGCATTGACCCGTAATACTTCAATACTTCAAATTTTAGGGTGTTACAATCTTCTTTATGCGTATTTCGTATGTGATCTGCCAATGGTGTGGATTGTCTACATCGGATAATTCCTATATGTCCCAATATTCGCCGACGGAACTGTTGTACGGTCTTCCCAACGTAGTTTAAGGGACATGTGCACGAGGCCATATAAACGATATTTTTTGTTCGACAATTAATAAAATCTCTATTGTCGTATATTTTGTTTGTACTCGCGCTTTGAAATGTTTGACTCCTCAAAATGAAGGGACATGCTGCACAGTCATGGCAGCAATATGTTCCCACGGGTTTTTTAGAACTTAGCCAGTTGTCCTGTGTTGGAGATGGTGCAAGATGACTTTTCACCAAATGATCCTTTAAATAATGGCCACGCCGGAAAGTAATCGTTGGTCGTGCTGGAATTATATCTCCTAGGTCGGGGTCATTTGTTAGGATGCTCCAATAGTGTTCCAGGATTTGTTTCACTTGTTTGCTTCCAGTGTCATATGTCCCAATTATTCGTGAAGTTTTTCATGGTTCCCGTTGTCTGGGGACTAGTAGATTATCTCTTTGTTGTTCCTCTGCGTATTTGTAGGCTTTATCTATGATATCCGCGGGATAATCTCTATTCTGGAATCATTGTTTTAACTTAAGGCTTTCCTGCTTGAATTCTTGTTTCTCAGAGCAATTCCTTTTTAGTCTTAAAAATTGCCCTTTTGGGATCCCTTGTTTCAGGGCCAGCAGATGGTAGCTGTCCCATTTTAACAGCTGTTGGTTGCCGTAGTTTTACGAAATAGGGTTGAAGCAATAGATCCATCATCTTTTTTAGTGATGAGAAGATCCAAGAAGGCCACTGATTTACTGTTTACTTCAGATGTTACTCGTAAATTTAGCGTGTTAGTGTTCAGTATGTGGACGAAATTCTTGAAAGAATCTTCTGTCCCTTTCCAGAGAATCAGGATATCGTCTATATACCTTAGCCATAAGACGATATTTTCTGCCCACTCTTCATTATTGTATTTGTACTTTTCCTCCCACCAGCCCAGGTATAAATTGGTGTACGATGGGGCACAAGATGTCCCCATTGCCGTCCCCCTGAGCTGGTGGAAGTACTTCGTATCGAATAAAAAGAAGTTGTGGGACAGAATGAACTGTAAAAATCCAGAACACATTGATTGTGTAGGGCAAAATGAGAGCCCCTTTGTTGCAGGAAGAAACTGGTAGCTTTAATTCCTCCCTCGTGAGGAATTGAACTATATAAGGATTCGATGTCTAATGTACCCAGTAGTGTATCTGGACTCTCAGAGATGCCCTCTAAGAGTCTTAGAACATCCATCGTGTCACGTACAAATGATCTTAGTGACTTTACGAAGGGTCTTAGTATCTGGTCTACGTAGATACTCATATTCTGGGTTAAGTTATCGACACCTGAGACTATTGGCCTGCCACGAAGAGGGTTGGTTCCTTTATGAACTTTTGGTAACACGTAGAAGGTTGCTGTTGTAGGGTGAGATGAAAATATAAATTCAAATTCTTTATTACTAATACAGCCTATTTCCAGGGCTTTACCAAGGAGCTCTCGCATATTCCTCTGGAACTGGATGGTTGGATCGAATGTGAGTGTCTTATAGGTTGACGTGTCACCTAGTAGTTGGTGGCACATTTCCTTATATTGATCTCTTGTCATAATGACTATATTCCCACCTTTATCGGCGGGCTTTATCACAAGTCGATCGTTGGTTTTTAATCGTTCCAGCGCTTTGCTCTCTAGTCGCGTTAAGTTCGAATATGTTTGCTGTGATTTCATTTGTTTGAGGTCGTTAGTGACCAAGTGTTCGAATATGTCCAACTCTGGGCAGGGACATGCAGGTGGATTCGATGTGTTAGTTGGCTTCAGATCCGTGTGAGGACCTGAGCCTAAACAACTATTGCGACCATATCTAGACAGAGAAACTGAACTCCTCTGCTTATATCTGGGGCCTCTGACACAATCATACTAGTGTACTTAGACCCCTGATACAGCATTGAGTATCCTGGCTATCCTGACGTCCAGAATACCTAACGAGTACTTTATATTAGGATATCCTAAAACGCCAGCAATTTTATATTACTAATCATGTGTGGCGGCTGCATCTGGACAAGAGATACTAAATCTGTCTGCTTATATAAGCGTAACCAGACCCTTGATATCGCATTGAGGATCTCGACCATTAATTTTTTCTGTCCTAAAAACAAGGAGCTTATATTACGATATCTTGAAATGTCAGCTTTTTGACTACTAAGAGCCCTCAGTTACAATTAGAGAATTTTGTTATAGATAAGTCTGAGCAGTATTACAAACGAGTGCCAATGAGTATTTAATAAAGGTATTCTTGCTGAAGAATTGCATCTTGGGATCTTACCTGTACGAATGCTAGAACAGAGTGGTGTCTATGACTAACAGATAGATTACCATAGATGTTTCTGTCATTGTGTACCTAACAGTGACAGACAAGAAAACTATATCTCCTATTCTCCTACTTTGGGGCAGTATCCATACCCAGCTCCTGAAGAACTGTCCGTGATTCCGACAGGGAAACGTGTCGAGCACGAATAAAATACGAGCATCGATCAAACAAGAATAAAAACTATAAGGGTTAATGGAGATAGAGATCTAACTCTATAAACAACCAACAAAGGCAGTACAATTTAAATATTATCGCACATCTAATCAGACTACGGACACTAAGTGGACTAGGCTCAAAGTGAAGCAATACGCTTTATTATCGCGAGACTGCCAACATCTGGTAATCACGTAGAGAATAGCCCACATAAGTGAAGAGACGAGTGGGTTGAGCGATACGATATGTAATCCTCCCACGGTCACACTTACCTTGTCCTTGGCTGTCCCCCCCCCCCCCCCCCCATCCCTACTTTTCTTCTCCCTGGTTCTATCCTGTCATTATATGTTGGCTCCTGATTTTAATAAATTTAAATTAAAGGTTTCTATTTTAAATTCTATATCTGTAAAGGGCACCTAGGAAAACCAGGATACAAATTGGCTTGAAAAGGGTTAATGGAGGAATTGGGAAATCCAATCTATAGCTCAACTTAATTGCGACTGTTCATCGATAGCTCAATGGAAATTTATTTGGTGCAGTCCCAACAGGACATTTAATTTCTCGTTGTGAAGAAGATGGAGACATAAGGAAATAAGTGAGCAAAGAATCACACTGAAATTGTCCAGAAACTCTTGGAGAGCTACAAAATGCTTCAGGTAATTCTTTGATTTTCCATTGCATGTCCATTTTTGTATGGTTTTTGAGAAAAAATGCAGGGTATCCTGTATTCTCAAAAGTTGATGTGATAAGGAAAACTGGGGTCATTTTTGGATTCAGAAGCCAAAAGTTAGTAATATACAAGTGTAAGATCTAAGTCAACGAAAATTGTGTCTCCCAGTGTAATCCACTTACCTCCAATGTCCAACCTGATCTTCTTCTCCTTCCTGTCTGACCTGTAGATCACTGAACACTTGTACATCCCACCATCAGGTATTTGTATATTGGAAATAGTCATGTTAGCGATCCCGATTCTTAATGCTTCGGTGCTCAGGGAATATCTAGAAGACGTTCCCCTCACAGTTTCATTATATTTCAGGATTTCCTTATCTTGAAACAGCCAGAATATCATTAGATGTGTGAGATCTACAGGAGGATTGTCCACTGTGAACTTGCAGGGAACCAGAGCATCAGATCCCACCCTGGCGGTGTGTACAGATGGTCCAGTCAGGACAAGTGGTGACACTGCAGACAATAACATGTATATAGTCATTATGTAATCACAGTCTATTGATGAAGTGTACTGATGTTCAGGATACTGAGGTGTATGGAATATCTATGTAATACAGGTCTCCTGCATTATTCAGGACTGGCTTTCAGCCCCTGGTTGCGAAGAGCAATGTTCCCATTCAATAAAGCAAGAGAATAGGACTACAAACTGGCAGTGGAGAAGGTGCAACACTCCAGGTTAAAGCATGTAGGAAGTGACCAAAGGTGTGGAAAACTTCTCCTTTTATTTAATAAAGTGCATGATCAGCATAAGAAAACGCGTTTCGGGGATAACGCCTTCATCAGTTCAGCTGGTGTTTAAAATATACAAGCAATTGTTGGGTCCCAAAAAGGGTTAATAATGAGATTATGTTTGCCTGTGTAGTGAGGGTCAGCCAGGGCAGGAGCAGGAGAAGTAAGTGACTACATTTTAGGAGGTCCACATCACTGTGACCTCACATGCACCGTAGACACAAAACAACATCTCCATCATCATGTACAAATTCATATGTACATGGCACTGCAAGCCCCAAAGTGCCCTGTCACATCATGCATCATTTTACACATCGCAGCCAACTAATTACCTATGACTAATTACCGGCTCCACCAGTCAGTAAATGTCAGTCATAGTCACTGTCCTTATAGTGTAAACACTATCACACTCATGCAGAATAGCCACACCATGTAGAAGGGGCAACCGACCACCATATATAATCCATAACTGCAACCAAATGGTTCCCCAGAGATGCTCCAGGCAATCCACCTTAACTTGTTCTCAGTAAGGGCCCTGCACACTTTTAATGCGAATGTCAATAGGACTTTCTAATGTTAGAAACGCATTGCGCAAAATCGCAAAACACAAACTTATGATGCGTTGTTAAGATTAGAAAGTCCCATTGACATTTGTGTTAAAAACATGCACGTGTGGGAGCCCTAAGAGAAAGCAAGTAATCTTGTAGATACGATACCTTTTAATGGATGACTGTTTTGTTAACCATTAACCCCTTGAGTGGCAGGTTTCTTACCCCCCTGCCGTGCCCATCAGGGCAGGTTTTTTAAATGGGCCAATCATTTAATTTCAACTAATTTTGCAGTCGCGTTCCAAGAGCCATAACTTTTTCATTTTTTCATTGACACGGCCATATGAGGGCTTGTTTTTTGCTGGAGAAGTTGTGCTTTTTGATGGCATCATTTTTGGGTATATATAATGTATTGCAGAACTTTTGTGAAAAAATTTGTAGGGAGATTAGGGAAAAAAGTAATACAAGTTTAAATCACCCTCCTTTTGCCATATCTATAATAAAAAAATCTAAATCATAAAAGAAAAATACATATTTGGTATCGCCGCGTCCATAAATGTCTGATCTATCAAAATAGTGCATTATTTACCCCCCACGGTGAACATAGTCCGAAAAAAAAAAAAGAACGCCAGAAATGCACTTTTTCAGTCACCCTGTCTCCCAGAAAAAAATGCAATAAAAAGCGATCGAAAAGTCGTATGTATTCCAAAATGGTACCAACTACAGGATGTCACGCAAAAAATGAGCCCTTGCTCAAGTACGTCGATGGAGAAATAAAAAAGTTATTGTGCACAGAAGATGCAGCAGAAAATAATTTTAAAAAATTAAATGTCTTTGAAAAAAAATACAAGTGCTATAGTAAAAAAAAAGTATACAAGTTTGGTATCGTAGTAATTGTACCGACCACTGGCGTACATATAGGGGGTGCTGGGGGTGCGGTAGCAACCCGCCCCTGAGCCCCTGTGGGCCCACGGGGCTTACTGTGCAGTCAGTCAGGCGGCACTGACTGACTGCACTTACTTTCACTATGGTCTCTGCGCAGGCAGGCAGCCTCTCCTGCACATCGGTGCTTCCTCCCAGGACCTCCGCTCAGACCCCTCCCCCATCTGGTTCTCCAGCACAGAGATCATCAGAGGGGAGGAGTCTGAGCGGAGGTCCTGGGAGGAAGCACCGATGTGCAGGAGAGGCTGCCTGCCTGCGCAGAGACCATAGTGAAAGTAAGTGCAGTCAGTGAGAGGGAACGTCCTCGGTATGATTAAGAGGGGGGAGGGGGGTGAGTGAGGGGTGTTCTGTGTGTGATGGTGAGTGGGGGAAACGAGGGGTGTTCTGTGTGATAGGGAGTGGGGGTGAGTGAGGGGGGTTCTGTGTGTGATGGGGAGTGGGGGTGAGTGAGGGGTGTTCTGTGTAATGGGGAGTGGGGGTGAGTGAGGGGTGTTCTGTGTGATGGGGAGTGGGGGGGGACGAGGGGTGTTCTGTGTGATGGGGAGTGGGGGTGAGTGAGGGGTGTTCTGTGTGATGGGGAGTGGGGGTGAGTGAGGGGTGTTCTGTGTGATGGGGAGTGGGGGGGGACGAGGGGTGTTCTGTGTGATGGGGAGTGGGGGTGAGTGAGGGGTGTTCTGTGTGATGGGGAGTGGGGGTGAGTGAGGGGGGTTCTGTGTGATGGGGAGTGGGGGTGAGTGAGGGGGGTTCTGTGTGATGGGGAGTGGGGGTGAGTGAGGGGGGTTCTGCGAGCCGGCACCTGACTTCACTATTAGAGGTATGCTAGAACCGAGCCGCTGTATTGGTGACTAAGGGCTCAATGCCACAGCCGTAAGCCTACAACACTGTGGGGGACCACCAGCATCTCACACATTTCCCAGCCATGCACGCTGCCGGCAGGGACCACATATGGCCTTGTGTAGCACTGCACATGCACAGGGGGATTCTTTTTTTAATTCCCCACTCTGTTTAGAGTGACAATGCGTATGGAAACAATGCAATGTGTATGGGCAGCGTATCATACAAGTGTACAGGGCTCACGTTACTTGGTATGCAGAGAAAGAGAGCATGCTGGGATTACCACGTGTGCATAATACGTGGTGAAAACCTGGTCGTGGACATGAGCCCTAACATGTTATAAAAGTTAGCTCATGCTGTCTCCAATGTATGTGTGCCTGTATTATGTATGTGTATATATAATTATTTTTTTCTTTCTTGGGGAAGCGAAGCGTGCCTTGAGGCTTGTGTTCTGGATGTTTTAAAAATCTAAAACCCCTGATTACTAATGATTCATTGATGGGTCATTAAAAAAAACAGTAATGTAGCTAAAAGTGATATACAAGGAGTAGCTGTGAAAAGGAGTGGTGGGTGGACGGGTCTGGAAGGGGGCCCCAAGCTAAACTTTTGCACCCGGGCCCATGAGCCTCTAGCTACGCCCCTGGTACCGACCCATAGAATAAAGTTATCAGGTCATTTTTGTTGCAGTTTGTGTGCCGTAGAAAGAAAATGCACTGAAGGATGGTGGAATGTTATTTTTCTTTCATTTTACTCCACTTAGATTTTTGTAAAAGTTTTTCAGTACTTTATACGGTTCTTTAAATGGCATCATTGAAAAATATAACTCATTCCGCAAAAAAAAAGCCCTCATGCAGTGCTGTCGATGTATAAATAAAGGAGTTATGATTTTTTAAACAGGGGGAGGAAAAAAAGAAATGGGGAAAGAAGAAAAAAAGGGACCGTGTCATTAAGGGGTTAAATAACGCACTAACTTCCTTCTCTGGGTCATTACGATGCAGGGATACCACATGTGTAATTTTATTTTTAATTTTTCACAAAGTAAAGGGAGACAAGTGTTTTTAATTTAATTTTATTTTTTTTAATAATTTTTTTACTTTTTTTTTTTTTTGTCCCTTTAGGGGACTTCCACAGAGACCCATCAGGACTCCCTTATCACATTCTGGGGGGGTCCCATGGTGACAGCCCTTTACATGCTGCAGTCACATAGACTGCAGCATGTAAAGGGTTAACACAGCAGAGATCAGAGGTTTTCTCTAATCTCTGCTGTAAGAGCTGGTACCTAGCTGTCCTCTGACAGCCAAGCACCAGCTCTCCCTGCAACAGAGACCATCGGCTTGCTTCTGACAAGCCGATGGTCTCTATAGCAACCTGTAAACAAAGCAGGACATTAGAAGCAGGAGATTGCCGGCATATCGGCAATATCTTCCTGCTTCTCAATGTCCTGCTTTGTTCTCTGTGTGGCTCTGTGCAGGCAGAGCACACTGTCACAGCTTGTGGCATTGTGCTCTGCAGCTCCCATAGTGATACATAGCCCGGAAATCTTCCGGGCTATAATCGCTATGAGCAGTGGAGCTTGTCCCGGAAAATTTCCGGGCGTGCCACTCCGGGGGTTAAAAGATATGATATCTACAAGACTACTTTGTTTCTCTTACTGAGAATAATCACATTTTGCTGCACCGCCAACGGGACACCAAACAAGGCACAAAGATTACAAAACACTTGCAGCATATTGGCAACAAACCGAGAAATCAGTTAGCTCAAAATAAAAACAGTAAAGTGAACTCCCCATAGGTAAACATTTAAAAATGGAAGAAAACATTAAACTGAATACCCAATGAACTAAAAATCATAAGATGAAGAGGCAACAAGCGAAATGTGGATTGAACATTGGCTTTAGCAAGAAAACACACCCACACCACAAATCCGTACCAAAGACACCACCTGAGCAAACTACAAACCTCTCAAGATAATGATTAATCAACTACATCATTCAAAGAGCTACCAAAGGGGAAGGACAGGTGATGAATCAACCTAAAGCAGCCTGGCTCCCTTTTTGGCACAACCCCGAATGTAAGCAAATGAAAATCCACAAAAGAACCCCAATTCCTATCCAAAGCAGCTCCTTTTCAGTCTTCTGCTCAACCACAAATGGATCAACATTGACAGAGGACAGATTATTGACCCACCTACACCCCACTCCAGATAAGGAGGGAACATGAAAACCCAACACAAAACCTTCACTGAGAAACACCGCCGCCATCTGATGATTTGGATACTTGTCTATCATGGCTGCATGATCACGAGACTTATGGAGTCTAAGCTCTTAGCTGCTTTTTTAAAACATCTAGCCATGGAATGGCTACCGCCACGAAAGGCACATGCGTACTTGTACTTACAAGGGTTTGGCCATTACCACCCAACCACCTGCACGGTCACTGACTTGAGATTCCTAGGGGCAGATCACGCTCACTGTTGTGGAGACTGTACTTTGATCCTCATTTCCTCTCTGTGCTGATTGTGGTTATCTTTCCTTTGAATTCCACACTAATATACTTGTTAAATCCAGCAGCAATGCTCGGCATTTACTCACTCGTCTACTTCCCGACGACTCCTCCCTTACTTCCTGTCATTTCCTGCACTTCTAACAACTCCTCCCCCTCAACCAATAAGGGTAAATTAGTGACAAACAGCCAATCCGAAGCAAGCTGTTGCCAGGCAGAATAGCTGTAACCCATGCATTTAGGGGAAAGAAAGGGCCTCTGGCCTGTACGATACCTTTATCTCTCTTGAGGAGTTCATAGACAGGTATTCACACTATGGAGTGCATGACTACCCTCCCGGTCACTACAGTATTGCTGTGGGACACCAACTCTAAGGTACTACACCTGCAACCAATAATTAAACGTTCGAGAAATGGTACAGCGCCCATCCTCCTCAGACTTGTCATCCTTCCTATCCAGGCTGTGAACAAACTCCTTAGATGCTGGAAGCAATAATAACAAGTTGATATGTTAATTGCACCAAATCTTTGCTTTAGAAGCTGCTAGGCAATGAAAGCTCAATGGAGAAATATCACAAGACATCACTTATAAAGATAAAGTCTCTGCTACACCCCAAGGCCTGGGAATGCCCTGAGCTAATGCTGAATATTCCCTTTCGTAATCAATCACTCTGAAACTCAAGGATCATCAGAAAGCCACGTATAAGCCACATCTCCACTACTGGGGAGCAGAAAAGGCCAGGGAAATGTAGAGGATAACAGTGAATTAGACTGCCAAACAGACAAGAATTGAGATAGTGAAGATAACACAGCAGCCGCATCTGAAGTAGTTCATCCCTCAGACTATTGACCATTAGATCCGCTGGAGGAATCAAGACCTGCTAACCAGAAGAGATGCAGCTGGTAATGTCTACAATCCACCAAATGCTGGAAGAAGTGGTGTACCAGCGTTGACTCCCACTGTCCAGGGAATAGGAGGAATCGAAGGCTCAGGACCAGTTGCAGCAGCAAAGAAGAGGCAACTGCGAAATGCACCTACGCCCATGGGAACTGACCCTTAGGCACAGAATGTGTATGCCAGTTTTTAGAAAAACTATTATTCTGCATACTGCAAAAAGGTTTGACACTGTTTTAGTCAGTAGAGCAGTGTGATTGTTCCCAGCAAGAGAAACCAAGTAATGTAGTTACAAGAAACTTGTAATTATCCATAAAAGTTAATCATTAAAAGATATCATAGTTACAAGATTACTTGGTTTGTCTTGCTGGGAACAATCACATTCTGCACAGTGCTGCACTATATGCCATTATGGACCTAAGATAAAGCCCAAGAGAATAACATGAAGCATTTTACCTTACATTCACTTACTGCAGCATAAACATGGAGTTTAGGTTGTAGGTGGTAATTTTTTGTTTCATTTTGACGGCATCCTCCTCACTCAGTTCACTTGTAGGCTATAATTCGCCTGACATTTTTGGGCTTGAACCTACACAAATTTGGAACACATTCCTTTTGTATTGGTGTAGCAGTGCCGGCAGGCCTCCCAAAGTCAGATGTGATGAGGATTGGGAGATGGCGATCGGTTTATCAGGCCAAGACTGTTGCTTGAATTTGCACAACCTAACATTTTATTTGTAGGTTCTTTTCGCCCAGTGGTTTTCTTTCTGGGCCATTCATATATATTTTAGGTGGCACAATATGCTGAGTTCAGGCCTGTTGGCAAAAAGTTGGCAGAATAGTGAATGTGCATTGGTGTGGCATCTTCAGGCTGCAATGGACCGAGTTCCTCCTGTAATTCACCAACATCAGCAAGCAGTAATAAGCCCGGTTGTCCTGGTCATTCACGCAAGCAGAAATTATCTCTACTCCCTGTAGATAGCTGAGTTCCTGACACTAAGGAGGCCTAATTTGGAGTTTCCCTGGGTTCTTTCGGGAAGTCATTATGGTCTGGTCTGAGATAGTCCCCAGGTAGTTTTGCAACACCCCAACATGAAAAGCTGGGAGGGTTAAGTGCTGCTGTGTCACGGTGACACTTAACAGGCTCTGGTCCCGGAGGATAACACGCTGCCATGGCCAGCGTAGATTGCAGGCCAGCTTCGACACTCCTTTGGCAGGGAGTGCCAATAAAGGGGATGAGGGGGTTGTAGTAGATATCACTCGTGATGTCACCATTCCCACACATCAATATTCTATGCAGCGGAGTAATAAACACAGACATGTGTGCAGTGCCTCGGGTCCCTAGAAATGGTTAGGGCCCGGTATAACTTTTACTTGTAGAAATAAACTTGGTATAACAGGCAATACAGGTACAATTCACTTTCAGTAGTTACAGGTTAAAGCTCAGAGGTAGGAAGGATACACAGGATTAATTTGACCCTACAGTCCACGTTATCTGTATATCACCGGTCCTGGATTGGGGGCACTCCGGAGGAGGAATTGGGTAGGGGTCATTTCGCAAACACTCTGGCAAGCAATTACTCAGGAAGGCTTAGCCATTATACACCTCGTACAGCCGATGCGCATGTGTCTCAATAAGTACCTCTGTGCAATGATCCTAATTACAAATGGCCACACAGGAAAAGCCTGCAGTGTGAACAGGTACCTGCTTCCAGAAACTGGGGTGGTGCTTCCATGCGACTCTGTGTTAGCACTCAAGATGAAGAAGACCACAGCTGAGGAGATGGCAGGGATAAATAAAGATCTCTGTCACGGCAGCTCTAACATCTCCTCCCCTGGGGGTAGCTCGGGATCCATCCAAATCACTGCTGGGGGAGGTCACAGGGAACATGCAACCGGAGGTTACCTTAACTCTTCTTGTCACTCGTGATGCCACCGTTCCATCCTCTGTGATGAAACTGGTTGCTGAAAATAACTTTGTCCACACAGGGATAACTTTCTGGACAAACCGGGAAGGGTCAGTAATGTCCATTTACTCTAAATTGTCAACGGTTTAACAGCAGAATTGGCACATAAACAATGGAAGGAGGTGGTGTGACAGGAACGATACTTGGGGTATCCACAGGCTAGTTATCTGTGAGATCCTTCTCCTGTCAACTCTTTCTCTCTCCAGCTCTCTACTGGTCCACACTCACGCTTCCTGTGCCATCCTTTTGCCAGGCAATGATCCCTCTCTCCACTCTGTATTTAGTCATAGCACCGGTACATTCCAGGCCACACAACAGGGAATTGCTCAGCCTCATCCATGCTTCTACACACAGATCGATGAGACAGCGTCAGTGTGTGGGCTGACTCTTAGCCAAGTGCATTAACCCATTCAGTGCTGCAAAGGTGCAATATACATCATATGCATATACATAGAAGACGCTGACACTACCATTGCACAAGACAAACACAGTCAACACTATGGAGGGGCCCCACTAATTCTGGGCCAATACAGTCTCCCCTACTTAGTATAAGTCGACCCCAGCGCCTCTTAACTCTTCTTGTCACTCGTGACGCCACCATTCCGTCCTCTGTGGTGAAACTGGTTGCTGAAAATAACTTAGTCCACACAAAGGGATTACTTTCTGGACAAACTAGGAAGGGTCAGTAATGTCCATTTACTCTAACTTGTCAACTGCAGAATTGGCACATATACAAGGAAAGGAAGTGGTGTGACAGGGAGGATACTCGAGGTAATCTGGACAATTCACAGACTAGTTATCTGTGAGATCCCACTTTCAGAGACACTCTCTCTCTCCAGCTCTCTACTGGTCCACACTCACGCTTCCTGTGCCATCCTTTTACCAGGCAACGATCCCTCTCTCTACTCGGTACTTAGTGGTAGCACTGGTACATCCCAGGTGAAATAATCCCAGGCCACACAACAGGGAATTGCTCAGCCTTATCCATGCTTTCACACACAGAACGATGAGAGAGTGTCTGTATGTGGGCTGACTCATTCAAGGGCAACCAACTCCAAACTCTCTTTTGCAAGGGTCTTCTTATACAATACGGTACATTTCTCAGACATAACCCAGACATTAACCCATTAAGTGCTGCAGAGGTGCAATACACATCAAATACATACACATAGAAGATGCTGACAATACCATTGCCCAAGGCAAACACAGTCAACACTATAGAGAGGCCCTGCTAACTCTAGGCCACTACATATGTATTAGAGGAATACAGTAATGGTACGACAGTTTATTGGAGGGTGGAAACCCCATTTTGATTTACCCAAATGGTGCCTATTTAAATGGCACATGCTTGGGCATATTTCTATCAGGCCTTCGATGTGGTGTGGAGCAAGCCCTGTTTTATGCAGGGTAGGATCGTAGTGCCATTAAGGGTTTACATAGCCTTCTTTGTGGTGGTGTGTGGTAAGAAATGGGGAAGTTTGAGCGACAGATTTGCCCGGGGTCTACCCTTCCAAGAAAATGGAGGTTTACACAATAAAAAGTAGGTAAATGTTCAATTTAAGTTAATAAATGCCATGACCGACTCCCATCCAGCAAAAGAAGAATGGTTGTTGTGTGATTATTTGGGTTACAGGCCCAGTTATCTAATGGTAAATTAAGGGGTTAAGTTGGTGCTGATATCCCATCAGTCAAAAGTTTCAGAAAAGAGAGCACACCAGATGTAGGAAGATGTGCAGACAGCTGGTTAGGGGAATAATTTCACTACAGCCTTATTACTAGGCCAAAGGAAAGAGAAAGGAGTCACTTAAGACATTGCATTGTATGAGCAATTGAGCATGTCTTTAACTAGCTTCACACAGGTGAGAAAATCAGTGGATTAAACAGCGTCACACCCTCAAATTCAGGTCATGGGATTGCAGTGTGGGTTGCAGGTCGGAAGTCACAAAATATCCACCACAATAACCTGAGACTTGCGCTGTGGTCCCATTGACCTGAACGTGAGTGCAATGTTTCAGGGTTACTCAGTGATACTTAGTCGTACAATCCCTGTAGGCTCCTTCACAGGTCAGGTATGCAGCGGGCACAGAGATGATCCCCCCTGGCTCTGCTGAGGACCGGTTCTTCTCCAGTACAAATCACACATTACTCTGAAGGTACTGCTTCCAGAACCGGCCCGCATGCAGCCTGCCTTCCCCTTTATAACTGCACCTCACTGATTGCAATGTGGGGTTTCCACCCCTAACTCATTCTTAACTGGGGGGCCACCAGCCTGAATAAATACTATATACATGAAAACAGCATTTAAATAAATGAACCCCTGTATTTATCAGTCCTTACAAGCTGACAGGTTCAGAGAAGACACAAACCCATCACATTCATCTTATCATGTGCCCTCAGTATATTGGGTGATGCAGAAAGCCACCCCAACATGCCGCTGTCAGGGAGGAGCATGATCCGTCCAGAAGTAAATCAGCGAGTTCTGCTCTGGGAGCCTCCATGTGAGTAAAGAGAAGGAACTGCACTGACCTGAGTGATAGAGGAGCAGGAAGCACAGGAATCCCTCTATGGTGTCCATTCTAGACAATTCGTCTGTTCTGCAGGTCCTTTCTCTGCAGGATGTAGATCTTGCAGGACTTGGTCACCTGAAGGTAATCCCTGATCCCTGGGATCCTCTGACTGGTCTCTAAGAGAAGACAAAGTTTCGTCCAAAGTCTCTGATCACAAAGTACATATATCCTGTGTAGCGGACGGCAAGTCTGAGGAAGCTTTCACTTTCAATACTGGATCATTTCCAAGTGTGTACAATCAGAATATGCTGTAATGTCCTGAAGGTAGGGTGAACACCCACTGTTGTTCTTGCGCGTTTTTTTCACGCGATTGTCAGTGGGGCTTTCTAATGTTAAAAACGCATCGCACAAAAATTGCAAAGTACAAACTTGCGATGCGTTTTTAACATTAGAAAGTCCCATTGCAGCGATATTGCATGAAAAAAACACGCAAGAAAAACACTTGTGGGTGTTCACCCTAAATGTGACCTTTCTAGAAGTTTCTAGAATGTGCCTAGAGTGATCTATGCGTGTCTTGTGCCTATGCATTGTCAGCGTCTCCTTTGTGAGTGAATTTGATGTGTATTGCACCTCTGCAGCACTGAATGAGTTACTGTCTGTGTTATGGCTGGAAAATGTATCTTGTTGTGTATTATGTGACCTTGTTTGATATATGTGTTTGCAAGGTGCTGAGTTGAGTCAAGTTGGAGAGAGTAAGGAGACCTTTTGGTGATTAGGAGAAACCGTGGAGAACCCGCCATGCAGCACTGAGTGCCGCTTTCCTAAGCGGAGAGAGAGAGAGAGAGACGGAGGGAGAGACGGAGGGAGAGAGAGAGACACACAGAGACACAGAGAGAGAGAGACAGAGAGAGAGACAGAGAGAGAGACAGAGAGAGAGACACAGAGAGAGAGACACAGAGAGAGAGAGAGAGAGACAGAGAGAGAGACACACAGAGAGAGAGAGAGAGAGACAGAGAGAGAGACAGAGAGTGAGAGAGAGAGACAGAGAGAGAGAGAGAGACACACACAGAGAGAGAGAGACACAGAGAGAGAGACAGAGAGACATTTTGCCGGGAACCGGATCACACAGATGACTGAACTGCGGATTGTCTGGAACAACCCGACAAAACATCCCTGTTGCACCACTAATTTGCCTGAACCAGTGTCCTGATGGTGGATGTGCTCTGCATTTGGCTATAACTGAAAACTTCAAGTAAATAAGCTTGACCGACCATTCCCGATTTAGCTCTGAAACATTAACTGTATGTGGACTCTTTATTCACACCTGTTGGACTCACCGCAGATAACAGAACGGTGGTGTCACCGGTGACAAGGACTTAAAGGGGTGGTCTCGCGAAACCAAGTGGGGTTATACACTTCCGTATGGCCATATTAATGCACTTTGTAATGTACATTGTGCATTAAATATGAGCCATACAGAAGTTATTCCACTTACCTGCTCCGTTGCTAGCGTCCTCGTCTCCATGGTTCCGTCTAAATTCGCTGGCAGCTTGCTTTTTTAGACGCGCTTGCGCAGTCCGGTCTTCTCCATTCAGCACGAGCCGCTTCAGTGTGCTCCCCGCTACAGCTCTTCTGCGCATGCGCAGACGAGCTGTCACTGCTCGGGAGCGCGCTGAAGCGGCCATTCTGCACCATCCTCTGTTAGAGGAAGGTGCAGAAACTGGAGCTGCCCAGCGGAGAAGACCAGCCCAGCCCAGCAGCCCCGAGAAGCCTCCCAGGTAAGTGATGGGTCGGGGGGGGCTGCCGCTGCGCCGGGCTGCGCCGGGGGGGGGCTGCCGCTGCGCCGGGCTGCGCCGGGGGGGCTGTCGCTAGGCCGGGGGGGCTGCCGCTGCGCCGGGCTGCGCCGGGGGGGCTGTCGCTGCGCCGGGGGAGCTAGCGCTAGGCCGGGGGGGGCTGTCGCTGCGCCGGGGGAGCTAGCGCTAGGCCGGGGGGGCTGTCGCTGCGCCGGGGGAGCTAGCGCTAGGCCGGGGGGGCTGTCGCTAGGCCGGGGGGGCTAGCGCTAGGCCGGGGGAGCTAGCGCTAGGCCGGGGGGGCTGTCGCTGCGCCGGGGGAGCTAGCGCTAGGCCGGGGGGGCTGTCGCTGCGATGGGGGGGGCTGTCGCTAGGCCGGGGGGGCTGTCGCTAGGCCGGGGGAGCTAGCGCTAGGCCGGGGGGGCTGTCGCTGCGCCAGGGGAGCTAGCGCTAGGCCGGGGGGGCTGTCGCTGCGCCGGGGGAGCTAGCGCTAGGCCGGGGGGGCTGTCGCTGCGATGGGGGGGGCTGTCGCTAGGCCGGGGGGGCTGTCGCTGCGCCGGGGGAACTAGCGCTGGGGAGCCGGGGGCTAGCGCCGGTTACCTGCTGTCTGGTCGGCGGCTGCGGGGCGTCTGGTCGGCGGCTGCGATGCGTCCGGTTGCCATGGAGACACAGCTGGCGGCGTCTCGGGAGCGCGCACGTCGGGCTGCAGCGAGCGACGGGGAAAGAGCCGGCGGCCATCTTGAGGAAACTTTTATAACTTGCTGAAACGCTGGAACGGTAAGTACGAACCAGCTAGAAATGTCATTTACAGGGGGGCTTAGTAATGTGTGTTTAATGGGGGGGACTGGGCAAAAAAAAAAATTAACTGCTTCCTCGAGACATCTCCTTTAAGGTAAACCACTGGTTGGGTTACCTTTTGAAAGGCCTGCTCTTGGTTTCTAGGGACAGGTCCTGTGCTACCCTCAGGGTGGGAGATGGTAGAGCCCCGTGACAAGGCCCAAACTCTACCCCGCTCCTCGGACGCTGCAATACTATGCAGAGATTGTGTGTTCAGGAGTGATAGCTCACATATAATACTATATCAGGGGGAAACTGGCTCTGATTGCAGAGATCCTGCAGCTGTCGCGAGTCTTACAGGCAATGCTCCCTGGGAAAAGATAAAGGGAATCTGTGGTCATGTTTGATCCCCATAAATGACATTATGAGACTGAAATGTGACACAGGGAGCCTGGGAAGTTGTGTTTTATACTCACTGATTCCCCCATTCCAGCGCTATGAAAGACAGCTCAACGGGCTTCCCGTGCCTTCATGTTTGAGCCCCATAATGTAGTTTATGGGGCTCAAACATGACGACAGGTTCCCATTAAATTGGTATTCCAGTTATAGGTCATTTTTTCAAATTTTCACCCATCCACTGGATGGGTGAAATTTGATAGATTAGTGGGGTCCGACCACTGGGACCTCCACTGATCCCAAGAATGGGTGACTTGTGCCCTCCCTAGTTCACAGTTCAAGATGGATTATCCCCTTTCTGTAGTGTAGTGAGCACACCTCCCAACTTTTGATCAATGAAGTGAGGGACAACTTTAAATTGTTAGGACAGGTTACGCCCATTTATGCTAAGCCACACCCTCTGTATCCAGCAAAACTGTCCTTCAGTGACCCTCTCACAGTGATAGTGTCAAGATCTTGGACTGTCTTACCAAATCTGAGATGGCTGGGACACATACATAAGTAGTGCAGTGTGGTACACTAGCAATCCAAGGATTGCTCTTCAAGTCCACCCGAGGAACAAGAAAATAGGTAAATAGAGCTTAAAGGGGTTGTCTCGCGGCAGCAAGTGGGGTTAAGTACTTCTGTATGGCCATATTAATGCACTTTGTAATATACATCGTGCATTAAATATGAGCCATACAGAAGATATTCACTTACCTGCTCCGTTGCTGGCGTCCCCGTCTCCATGGCTCCGTCTAATTTCGGTGTCTTCTTGCTTTTTTAGACGCGCTTGCGCAGATGGGTCTTCTCCCTTCGGCTCGGCTCGTCAGCATCGGCGTTTTGGCTCCGCCCCTTGTGCGCGTCATCGTGAAGCTCCGCCCCCGTCACATGTGCCGATTCCAGCCTCCTGATTGGCTGGAATCGGCACATGTGATGGGGGCGGAGCTACGCGATGACGTGTACAAGGGTGCGGAGCCAAAACGCCGATGCTGACGAGCCGAGCCGAAGGGAGAAGACCCATCTGCGCAAGCGCGTCTAAAAAAGCAAGAAGACACCGAAATTAGACGGAGCCATGGAGACGGGGACGCCAGCAACGGAGCAGGTAAGTGAATATCTTCTGTATGGCTCATATTTAATGCACGATGTATATTACAAAGTGCATTAATATAGAAAAGGGCCGGAATGTGCCGCGAGGGGCATATACGTGTAGGCCCTGCATGACAGGGTTTGCCGGGAACAAGAAAGTTAGGATAGGGTTAACTGTAAAGGTGAGGGGAGTGACTGTTAGGAAGGAGTTAAAAGGGATTGGGTAGTGAGTAAAGAGGGGGGGGGGAGTTGCAGGGGGGGGTTAGTTATAAAAAGGGGCATTTGGGCGGGAGCGCCATCTTTTGAAAGTTTCAGAGAGAGAGAAACGTTTCAGAGAGAAAGAGAGAGTGAGAAAGAAAAGTAGGAGCCGGTAGAGAAGTTTTTATCGGCAGCGGAGCGGAGCTAGTGTTTGCGGAGGACCCAGCAGGGAAGAGCGGTAGCGGAGTGAGCGCCGAGTGCAGAGAAGAAAACAGGTTACCGGGATGTCAGCGGTGGAAGCGGCGTTAGCGATCCTCCGGGCAGCGGCGGTGAATCATCCCCCGGGGTGGCTGCAGGCTCAGATGACAGGAGCGGAGAGAGGTGAGCCGGCAGCAGGGAGCGGAGACGGAGCCCCGGCAAGGCGCGCGCGTGCGCGCAGGACACGTCCTCCGGCTAGGTTGATAGCCGAGGAGGCGGAGCCCAGGACCCGGCGCAGGGTTAGGAGCCCCTCCGGGGACCCTCTGGCCGGTCGCTCATCACCCACAGCCAGGGTGGCTGGGGACAGACCGGCCAGGAGGAATCCGAGACAACGCCCGGGTCCAACGGCCGGCCGCAGGTCTCGCTCTCCTCGGGGGGCGGGGCTTGCCCGGCCAGACGCCATCTTAGACGGACAGGACACGGTTACCCCCCAGGGTGAAGTGCCGGCCCGGGGGGGGGCCAGACAGCGAGAGAGAGGTCGAAGCGCGGTAGGAGCCGTGCGTCGCTTTGAAAATCCGCCCAGGGCAACGGGGAGCTCGTCCGAGCGCCCCCAGGTTTCGGACGTGGAGCAGGGAGCAGGATCGTCTCACCAGCAGGAAGATCCGCCGAGGGCTACGGGGAGCTTGTCGGAGCGCCCCAGGGATCTATTTCCAGGAGTGCATTGCGAGGTGGCAGGAGGTAGTCGGCAGGTCAGGTCGGCTATTTTTGTGCCACTACCAGACGGGCGCCAAGTGGGCCCAGAGCAGTTAAACGATCCGGAGCAACGAGAGAGCCTTTTTCCCTACCAGCGGGACGAGCCGGCGGCTGGCGCAAGTCGGGCGCAGGAACGACGACCGGATCCGCGGATGACGGCTGATGGGATCACAGCGCCCATGCGGCCCGGTGAGCATGAATGTTTGACTCAATGCTATAATTTTGATGATGTTAATTTGCCTAGAGGGAGCGGGGAGTTTATGTTAGGGGGGAGCGGGGGAAGTGCAGGTGGAGGTCAGCGGGAAGTTGAATTACGCTCGTTGTTAGGTAATATGCGGGAGATGTTGGTCCGCTGTGAGCAGGGCCTGGGTTTGGGGACTCAGACAGTTGCATCGCCAGTGGCGGCGTGGTTGTCTGCAGGGTCAAGAGGCGTTTCACAAGGAAGTGGCGCGGTAGGTGGGAGCCAAGGGGTGACTACAGGATCCGCGGTGTCGGGGGTGACGGTAGGAATTCAGACGGAGAAAGATGGGGACGCGATCCGACTAGACGATAAGGCCAGGGGTGAAGTCTATGTCTGTTTTGAGGGGCCCCTAGGGGCCCATCTAAAGAAGGAGGTTCGCGAAAAAATCTGGAGAGATGAATATGTAGAGATTTTTTCCCTCTTACCTTTGGAAAAGTTTAACTTGGACAAAGGGAAAAGGACTGATTCTAAGAAGGAGGACGAAGAAAAGAAACGGTGGCGGTTGATTCCGCAAACGTTTCAAAACTGGTTGCAAGCTTTTGCGATTTTGGCAAGTGTTATAGGCGAAAAAGCCCCGGAGAATTGTTCGGGGCTTTTTTGTTATCTGGATGCGATAGCGGAAGCGTATCGCACGTATGGCGGGCAGACATGGCTTCGTTATGACGAACAGTTTCGTCAACGAAAGGCGGTCAGGCCAAGCATACGGTGGGATAATAAAGACATTGGTCTTTGGTTAAGGGTGATGGCCCCGGTCAGGTACGGGCATCCTTTTCAAGGGGGGGCCGGCGGGGCCGGCGTTGGATCAGGGGGAGGAACGGGACAGCAGATGGGCCAACAAAATGTTAAGAAGCCCGGCGTGTGTTGGGCATTTAATGAGGGGAGATGTAAGTTTGGGGCCACCTGTCGATTTAAGCACGTCTGCTCAGTTTGCGACGGAGTGTCGCACGGAGCAACACGTTGTTTTAAAAGAGACAAGGCCAGAAGTGCCGGTAGTGGTGGAAAAAGGGATGACGCCGGTGATGCTACAAAGGATGGCCCCTTATCTAAGTAGATATGGGAACCTGGAGAAAAGTTCTTTATTGTTTGATGGTTTTGATGTTGGTTTTTGTATTCCCCCTCCGGGGCATGTAGTTCCGGTTACGTTAAGGAACCTGAAGTCAGCATTGTTGCACAGGGAGGTGGTAAAGGAAAAGTTGGAGAAAGAGGTACGATTAGGGAGAATGGCGGGCCCCTTTTTAGCTCCACCATGGGATGATTTGATTGTATCACCGCTGGGGGTGGTGCCGAAAAAAGAGCCGAACAAGTTTCGGCTTATTCAGCACCTATCCTATCCAAAAGGGGCGTCGGTCAATGATGGGATTGACCCCGAGCTGTGTTCGGTGGATTATACCTCATTTGACACAGCGGTTAAGTGGGTTCAAAAGTTTGGTAAGGGAGCTTTGTTGGCCAAGACCGATATCGAATCGGCTTTTCGTTTGCTGCCGGTTCATCCGGAAAGTTGCAAATTGCTAGGGTGTTTTTGGGAAGGGCAGTATTACGTTGACAGATGCTTGCCCATGGGTTGTTCTATTTCTTGTGCGTATTTTGAGATGTTCAGCACATTTTTGGAATGGGTGATGCATGAGGTGTCAGGGGCGCATTCTATTATCCATTATTTGGATGATTTTTTATGCATTGGCGAGGCAGATTCGCCCATGTGTGGCAATTTGTTAGCAACGGTTCAATGGGTGGCCAATCATTTTGGCGTCCCATTGGCCCCTAAAAAGACGGAAGGGCCAACAAAATCTTTAAGTTTCCTAGGGATTACAATTGATACCGAGGCAATGGAATTTAGGTTACCAACGGAAAAGGTAGAGGTCTTAAGGGAGGAATTGCAGAAGGCAAAGGCGGGGAAAAAGATTACATTGCAGCGGTTGCAGTCATTGTTAGGAAAGTTAAACTTTGCTGGAAGAATTATGCCCATGGGAAGAATATTTGGTAGAAGAATGGCACGAGCGACCGCAGGAGTTAAAAAGCCTCACCATTTTATAAGGGTGTCAAAGAGTTTGAAGGCTGATTTGGAGGTTTGGTTGTCCTTTCTGGAGAAGTACAACGGGAGGACCATGGTGATTGAGGAAGTGGTCGATAGTGCAGTATGTGAGTTGTTCACTGATGCAGCGGGAAGCGCCGGTTTTGGCGCATTTTTCAGGGGTCAGTGGTGTGCGGAAGCTTGGCCAGAGGAGTGGGTGACAGCGGGTTTAACAAAAAACCTAACGTTGCTTGAGTTGTTTCCGATTGTGGCTGCGGTAGTTATTTGGGGTGAATTTTTCAGAAACAAAAAAGTGATTTTTGGTTGCGATAACCTGGGAGTAGTGCAGGCTATTAATAAGGGATCGGCGTCTTCGGCGCCGGTTATTGATTTGTTGCGGCAATTAGTTCTGTCAGGGTTAACATTGAACGCTTGGTTTGTGGCTGAACACGTTCCTGGGGTAAAAAACTGCATAGCTGACTCACTCTCTCGCTTTCAGTGGGAGCGCTTTCGGACCCTGGTGCCAGAGGCGGATACGGAAGGACGACTGTGCCCTCCAGAACTTTGGCGATTGGTCGACGTGCGGCGGAGCACCTGATCAGGGGGTCGCTGGCGGCCGGCACATTGAAAGCTTATGAGGCAGCTTGGGGAGAATGGATGCAGTGGACTGAAAATATAGGGGAGGTATATTCTGAGGAGGACCAGGTAGGGGCTTTGTTGTTATTGATAAGTGAGGCGCATGGAGCTAATTGGTCGGTGGCCAAGATCGACAGATTAATGGCGGGTTTAGCATTTGGCTTCAAACTTAGGGGTACGGAGGATATTACAAAGCGTTTTATTATATCCCAGACGTTAAAGGGTTTCAAGAAAGGGAGGAGGGTGAAGGATAGGAGGAGGCCAATTTCTTTTTCGATGTTAGAAAGGATTGGTAGGATATTGGAAGACGTTTGTTTGGATGATTCCGAAGTTGCGCTATTTCAATCGGTTTTTTCGTTTGCATTTTTTGGGGCGTTTCGTATTAGCGAGCTGGTGTCACCTAGTAAAACGACAGCTGGCGGTTTACAAAGGACAGACGTCAGTTTGAGGGAAGATAATGTTGTTATTTGGCTGACACACTCAAAGACAGATCAGATGCGGAAAGGGAAGAGGATTGTATTGGGTAGAGTGTCGGGTGCTAGGATGTGCCCCGTAACGTGTTTCACTAACCTGATAGAAAAAGTGCCGGGTGACCAGGGTCCTTTATTCCAGCATAAGGACGGGTCTTTTGTATCTAAGTTTCAATTTGGCGCAATGCTGGGCAAAGCGTTGCAAGAATTGGGTATGGAGCGGATGGGATTTTCTTCGCATTCGTTCCGAATAGGGGCAGCTACGGAGGCATACGAGCGAGGCCTGAGCCCGGGAGTGTTACAAAAAATTGGCAGATGGAGATCCAATAGATACCGGCTGTACGTCAGACCGGAAGGATGGTTTGGAAATGTATAATACGCATAGATATAGTTTAAAAGTAAAAAAAAAAAAAAAAAATACGCATAGATATAGTTTAAAAGTAAAAAAAAAAAAAAAAAAAAAAATAAACCTATGTTATGAATTGCATTATGATGATAATACGTAAAGTTATCCTGCTTAACCCCCCCCCATTTTGTTTTCCCTCTTTTTGTTCCTTTTTTCATTGTGTTTCTTGACAGAGGGAAGCCCGGCGCTCGTGTGGATATTAGGGCATTCTTTTGTGTTTTGGGCAGCTGAGCGGGCACAGGTTAGACCAGAAGGAAGACAGCTGGGATTTTCCAGAAGGGAAGCCATAATTCGCTGGATGGGTACTCGGGGTATGATGTGGGGAAGGGTCATACCAGAAATCACGTCCTATGCAGAGCTTGATAGGGCTCCAGACGTTCTGGTATTACATGTAGGGGGTAATGATCTTGGGGGGCGTCCAGCCAGAGAGGTCAGGCGGGACATCCAACATGACTTTCTGCGGCTCCGTAGGGCATTCCCAGCCATGGTAATTGTATGGTCCGAAATTTTGCCCAGAAAGTCATGGAGGATGGTCAGATCAGTTCTAAAAATTAATAAAGCAAGAATAAAAATAAATAGACACATTTCAGCTTTTGTTGTTAGAAATGGAGGGGTAAAAGTTAGGCATGAGATTTTGGAAGGTGGGGTAGGGGGGTATTGGTTAGATGACGGCGTACATTTAAATGACGTCGGCTTGGATATGTGGTCATTGCGCATACAAGAAGGGATAGAAAGGGCGTTGATGGTATGGAGGGCGGCGCAGACTTAGGGGGTAAGTCGTGCTGGCTGTGGCAGTCGGGGGGGGGGTCCTTGGAGGCAGTTTATATTGGGTGGAAGGAGTTACGGTGGGGACGGCCTCACCTGGAGTGATTATCACCCTAATGGTTTTGGTTGGGTCTGGCGCGGTGGTAGCAGGCCAGGGAAGGGGTCCCGGGTGGCCTACAATTTTATATGTTGATTGCCTCCCAGAGGGGGTTTTTTGGGCATCCGAGCCGGGTGACGGTTGGAGGCCAGGTACAGTTTTGTTTCATGGATTATTATACGCCAGACCCTTATTATTATTATTATTATTATTATATTGGATGGGACTCCAAGGGCCTCCTTTCCCGTATAGTTTAATGGATACGGTGTTTATTTTTGTGTATGTTTAATAAAGGCTGCTGTGGCCAAAATATTCCAATTAAGAAGTGGTTCGGAGATTTATTAACAAAAAAGAGGTATGGATTTATTTAATAATGGGTGAGTCGGCCATACCCTGGTCAAGCCATACAGAAGTACTTAACCCCACTTGCTTTCGCGAGACAACCCCTTTAAATTGAAAAAAAATTCTTCCCTACAAAACTCCCTTCTTACAATAAATAAATAATAATACACACATTAGGTATTGCAGTGTTCATAAAGACCTGCCCTATAAAAATATCATGTCCATTAGGCCGGGCTCACACGGCCGTATGTGTAATTGCTGTGTAAGTCACTCAGCATTTTACTGCTGTGGAGCCGGGGGTGCCCCGGCCTATCACTGCCTATGGGACCGATATTGTACTGCACATGACAGCATATCTCACGCACGCTGTTATGCGTAGTTTTCCTCTTTTTCTTTTACATTTCCTGCGCTGTCTCTACGCATAAACACAATGCCCATATGCAATGTAGTTATGTATGGATGGCGTTGATTACGTGCCCGTGGAGAACAATGGGCTTTCTTGCACCCAATACACTGCAAAGTAGAACTTACTAGATTCTTTTTTGCGCTTGCAATTCCCATATGCCAGTTTGTTGATTGCCTGAGAATTACCGCATATCGAGTGCGTAATGGGGGGTAAACTTACGGTCGTGTGAGCCCAGCTTTTCACGGCACGGGGAATGGTGGAACAAAGAATGCCAGAACTGCTTCTCATTCACCTAAGATATCATATTATTTACAGTACTGTAGAAAAAAACTGCCAGAATTGCAGCTTTTCGGTCATCTGGATGCCAAGAAACACAAAAAGTGATCAAAATGTCACATGAAGCCTAATATGGTACCAACAGAAACTACAACTCGTCCGACAGCAGCCAATAATCATGTGTCCATCAGCTGCTGCAGTCAGTGTTGTCACATAGCGAGGGGAAGGCTTAGATTGTGGAGTGACTGGTGCCCAACTTTCCAGGACTCTGCACGTCAACCAGACAGGCGACTATCACCTTCTGCCACAACTCTACAGCAATCAGTCTAGCTATGTGCCCAATATAGCTGAGATTGCAAGCTTGAAGTCGTCAGAATGCCTACCTGAGCCGAGTTACCAGGAATTAGCATTAAATCTCAGGCCCAGGCTAGTAGATTAGGGTTATTTAGCTTATTTAGCATATATATGCAGAAGCTTGTGGTATATACCTCAGGGATAATAGGGTCATTTAAATTGAGTGACATTCTGACATGCTATATTTGAAGTCAGTTATCCTGAGGGGCTACCTCTGAGGAATCCATCACCGAGCTATAATCGTACCTTCGTCCGCATCTGCAGACTATTGCAGTTATCAATCCTGCAGAAGTGGTTCGTTGTTGCGATATTTACAGATGACCTATATTACGGTTAGCCCACGTTGTTGTACATTTTAAGATGTCAGATGTACACTTCGGACACATATGACACGCAAACCTTAGTTATTTAGGTTCTACATATATATAACTCTAGGGCTCCTGATGAGTCGCTAGCGCGACAGAAACGCATCGAGCCTGTTAAGCCTACCGAGCCTATTGAGCCTATAGGGCCTATTAATGAGTTGAAAATATCTATACGATAAACACAAAGGAATTGTGAATTAACAAAGAATCGGTTTAGTTACGCACTATTACATATTGGGGCAGAACACGAAAACTGGGAATATTATTATATGAGGGGTTTCTGCTCTTAGACTATATACCAGTCACCTGGTTAAAGAGGGCATGATACATATGACCCCAGGTATTCTATGAACCTCAGATATACGGGTGAAATGAGACTGCATGTGCCTAACAAAACAAGATCATCTGTATTGAACTATTAAAGAGTTAATAAAACTTTTTGTTCTTATGAGGCCTTCCCAAAGCAACAAAAGCTTTTCTTTTTAAGTGGTTATAAATAAAAGTTAAATTTTAAATAATAAGGAGCTTAGTCTGTGAAAAACGAGTTATACTACTGGTTCCCCTGCAACTGTGAAACCCGACTCCCTAATGGCAATCAGACTGTTCCCTGGATCAACCCCTAATAGTTCCTACCTGCCTGTATACCCGGATTAACAATTAACCTTAGATTTATAGCCTATAATATCCTTCCTCTCCAGAAAGACATCAAGGCCCCTTTTAAACTCCTCTATGGATTTTGCCATCACCACATCCTCAGGCAGAGAGTTCCACAGTCTAACTGCTCTTACAGTAAAGAACCACCTTCTGTGTTGGTGATGAAACCTGCTTTCCTCTAGACGTAGCGGATGCCCTCTTGTTACCGTCGCAGTCCTGGGTATAAACAGATCATGGGAGAGATCCTTGTATCGTCCCCTCATGTATTTATACATAGTTATTTGATCACCCCTTAGCCATCTTTTTTCTAGAGTAAATAATCCCAATTTGGATAGCCTCTCTGGGTATTCCAGTCCCGTCATTCTGTTTATTAGTTTAGTTGCTCTTCTTTGAACCCCCTCCAGTACTGTAACATCTTTCCTGAGCACCGGTGACCAGAATTGTACGCAGTATTCCATGTGAGGTCTGACAAGTGCCTTATATAATGGAAGGATAATGTTCTCATCTTTCGCCCCTATACCTCTTTTAATGCACCCCAAGACTTTATTTGCCTTTGTAGCAGCTGACTGGCATTGCTTACTCCAGTTTAGTCTACAATCCACTAGTACCCCCAGGTCTTTTTCCATATCACTTTTCCCTAGCAGTACCCCATTAAGCGAATATTGGTGACATCTGTTTCTCCTGCCCATGTGCATAACCTTACATTTTTCAACATTGAACTTCATTTGCCATTTTTCTGCCCAAGCCCCCAGCTTATCCAGGTCCGTTTGTGGCCGCACATTGTCCTCCGTTGGATTGATTATATTGTATAATTTTGTGTCATCTGCAAATATTGATATGTTACTGTGCAGTCCCTCTATCAGGTCATTGATAAATATATATAGTACAGAATGGGGCCTAATACTGAACCCTGTGGCACCCCACTAGCAACTGTGGCCCAATCAGAGTACGAACCATTTATTACCACCCTCTGTTTTCTATCATTGAGCCAATTCTTTACCCAATTACACACGTTTTCACCCAATCCGAGCTGTCTCATTTTGTATATTAGCCTATTATGAGGCACGGTGTCAAATGCTTTAGAGAAGTCCAGATATACGAGATCAATAGACTCTCCCTGGTCCAGCCTAGAGCTTACTTCATTGTAGAAACTGATCATATTTGTCTGACATGGACCACCCTTCATGAACCCATGCTGGTGAGGAGTTATTCCCTTGTTCTCCTTGAGGTACTCATCGACGGCGTCTCTCAGAAACCCCTCAAAAATTTTTCCCGTTACTGAAGTGAGACTTACTGGCCTGTAGTTACCAGGCTCACTTTTGCTCCCCTTTTTGTAAATTGGAACCACGTTGGCAATGCGCTAATCCAATGGTACAACACCGGTCTTGATAGTGTCTAGAAATATTAGATATAGCGGCCTAGCTAACTCATCACTTAGTTCCCTTAGTACCCTTGGGTATATTCCATCTGGGCCTGGCGATTTATCGATTTTAATCTTCTTTAATCGCTTCCGCACTTCCTCTTGCGTTAGGTATGACATATTTTGTGAGGGGTACATTTTATTCCCCTGCATCTCGTGTGGCATTTCCTTTTCGTTTGTGAATACGGTTGAAAAGAAACTATTTAATAGATTTGCCTTCCCTCCATCATCTTCAATGATTTCTCCTGCATCATTTGTTAAAGGGCCAGTGCTCTCCCTGCAGATCCTTTTGCTGTTAATATAGTTGAAGAATAGTTTCGGGTTGTTTTTGCTCTCTTTGGCGATCAGTCTTTCTGCCTCCTCCATGGCAATTTTGATCCTATCTTTGCATATTTTGTTTTTTTCCCTGTACGATTTTAGCGCTTCTTCGCTGCCTTCTTGCTTTAGTAGTTTGAACGCTTTCTTTTTTTCGTTTATTGCCCCCCTTACTGTCTTGTCGAGCCACATTGGTTTCCTTTTAGTTGAGATTCTTTTATTTTTAAAGGGAATGGGCTGCTCACATGAGGTGATTAGGATCCTTTTAAACTTTTCCCATTTGTCCTCTGTACTGATATTTTTGAGGATGTTGTCCCATTTAATGTTACCAATAGTGGTTCTAAGCTGATCAAATTTTGCTTTACCAAAGTTTAGTTTGCTTGTCGCTCCCTGATAAGGCTTCTTATTGAATGACAGCTGGAAGTTGATTATAATGTGGTCACTGTTCCCCAAGTGCCCCTCAACCTCTACCCCCTTTATTCGGTCCGGTTTGTTAGTTAGTACTAGGTCCAGAATGTCCCTCCCTCTAGTTGGTTCCTGCACAAGTTGGTTCAGGTAATTATCTTTAATTACTCTCAAGAAATTATCACCCTTGTGAGATTTGCAGGTTTCGTTCTCCCATATTATATCTGGATAATTAAAGTCCCCCATGATAATTACTTCATTACGGTTTGACACCTCTTCTATCTGCCTTAATAGTAAGTTTTCAGTTTCTTCTGTTGCTTTTGGTGGTCTATAGAAAACCCCTATCAAGATTTTGTTATTTTTTTCTCCCTGTATTTCTACCCACAGAGATTCCACCTGTTCTTCTCCTACTCCTATATCCTCCCGTAGTCTCGGCTTTAAGTACGATTTGACGTACAGACATACCCCTCCCCCTTTCTGGTTCCTTCGGTCTCTTCTGAAGAGATTGTAACCCTGAAAATTCTACGCCCAATCACACTTCTCATCAAGCCCTGTTTCCGTTATTCGGACTATATCATAATTTTCATCAGTCATTCTTGCTTCAAGCTCACCCACTTTCTAATCAGACTTCTTGCATTCGTGGTCATACAATTTATATAGTTTTTTTTGTTCTTTAAATTTGTTTTGTTGCTATTCGTACTTATGGCTGATCTAACAGTTCTAACTGTACTAACCCCATCCCCTGCTCGACCCCCATTCCCCTTGCTTAGACCCGGGTCGCTAGCTACACTGGCTACCCCACTATTTCTCATTTTGCCCTCCCCCCAGTCCCTAGCTTAAACACTCCTCCAGCCTTCTAGCCTTCTTCTCACCCAGAACAGCTGCACCCTCCTCATTAAGATGCAGCCCGTCCCTACTGTAGAGCCTGTAGCTGACAGCAAAGTCAGCCCAGTTCTCCAGGAACCCAAATCCCTCCTTCTTACACCAACTTCGAAGCCACTTGTTTACCTCCCTAAGATCCTGCTGCCTTTCTAGTGTGGCTTTAGGTGCAGGTAGTATTTCCGAGAAAACTACCCTGGAGGTCCTCACCGTAAGCTTGGACCCTAGATCCCTGAAATCATTTTTGAGGGCCCTCCATCTACCTCTAATTTGTTCATTGGTGCCAACGTGCACCAGGACCGCTGGATCCTCACCAGCCCCTCCCAGTAATCTGTCAATCCGATCCGCGATGTGTCGAACTCGAGCACCAGGAAGACAACACACAGTTTGACGATCCCGGTCTTTATGGCAGATTGCCCTCTCTGTCCCCCTTATAATTGAGTCCCCCACCACTAGGACCTGTCTATCCTGCCCTGTGCTCCCCGTCCCCGTCTCACTGGAGCAGTCATCTCCCTGGCATTCAGGGGGCATGTCGTGCTGGCTCTGTGAACGAGGCCTTACTATACAATTACAATCGGCCCTTTAAAGACAACTATAAGACTGATGTGGCCCTTGGTGAAAATGAATATGACACCCCTAATGTATGTAATCTAAACTCTGACTTCTGGATGTGAAGGAGAACTGAACTGAATTGGACGCTTTTGTCAGTTATCTTCTAATAAATGAAAGTTCTCCTGTTTCCCTGTTCCCCTCATCTCATGGAGATCCTTTCCCCTAGTAACATCTGCACTGAGCTTCACTACACCGCTCTCCAAGGACAGGGACAACTGCGGAAAATCCCTGCCTCCAAAACGCTGCCTCTGATTGGCAGTGCTCAATGAACCAATCACAACCGTTCATTGAGCTACGGCCCTCAGCCAATCAGAGGCAGCGCTTCCTGGAGGCAGGGATTTTTCCAGTCCCTGGCCAGAAGACATGCCTAAAGAAATCTGTCAGGGACCGGGGAGAAGACAAAGCGGAGCCGGACAGCGCTTCTTAGGTGATATGTGTTATTTTTGTTTTGTTTTGTTTTTTTTAAGCAGTTAGGGATTATTTAAGGGCTTTTACAGTAAGATTTCCTACTGCAAAAGTTGCATCACACCACAAAAAAAAACATAGGAAAGCATGGGCAATACATACATGCAATTTGTAGCACTGTCGCCCCGTGTGAAACAGGCCTAAGGCAGTATACCTGCAGTTTGGATGGGATGTTCATCCGTATTATGGCTACATATACTTTTTTTGTTTTCACCTGGGTGAAACTGGACTAAAACGAAAGTCATGGTATGTTTAAGGGGTTTTCCAGACAAATACTATTGAATATGTATCCTCAGGATATCATCAATAGTTGATTAGACGGTTCTGCTGTTTGTAGCTGCAGGCACAGCTCTCATTGAAACCAATGGGAACTGCCCCTACAATTACAAGAGCCAGGTACTATGCAGGTGTCAGAGTAGCGACATCTGCTCCAGTCTTTGTGTGTCGCAGCGCTGACAGTAGGGTCCAAGTAGCGGACCCTGGCCGATCAACTATTGATGACCTATCCTGAGGATAGGTCATCAATAGTATTTCCATGGAAAACCCCTTTAGCAACATAAAAAAACAGCAATAACAAAAATCAAAGTTCCACCCTTTTCAATCTAGGTGTATTTATACAGTGTGTCCTTCATAACAAGGCAAATAGTGCTTCTGGATGTGGCTCCTTGGCGCTGTATCACTTCCTACTTTATCACTGTTATCAGCTTGCATTAGTGTACAAATACATTTATGACTCTTGGCCCTGAAAGCCTTACAGGTACAGAGTCCACTAACTGGTTATGTGAGTATTTAACCCCTTGCTCATGTATAGCAGGTCTTTTCCCCATAGTATAATGTATTGGGCCAGTGCCGGAGATGCTCCAATGTTGTTTTTAGTAAGGTGAGGTGTCCCATGGACGGGGAGTATTTCTACCATCTTACAATCTGGGTGATCAGAATGTCTATAAGTTGTCTTATTACTCCCTAACCTCAGGACCCCCGCACCTCTTCTAGTTCACTCTCATCATTCCTACTGCGGGTAAACCAATCCAAAATGCAAAAGCAGTGTATTTGTTTTACAAGGTTTTAGTTTTTTCCAAAAAGGAGTCTATTATCAAGGAAGTAACTCCAGAGGACCTAAGAAATTGAAGGGCAGATATATATCAGACATCACTATGGTTGCAATTGAATCAGTTTTGCAAGTCTCTTTGTTGTCACTTTTGCAGGAACTAGCCCCTAGGGGTGAAAAGGAGGAGTACCACCTGATAAGAAGGGAATCTAAGGAAAGGTAAACACCTGTGTCTCCCCCGCACACTCTACTCGATTATGTTACACCTGAGCCATGAGTAAGCCCATCAGTCCAAGGCGGTAATGTGTGATATAGTGGCTTCTGCTTGGCTTGCATAGGGCTCAACATTGTGGCAACCAGATTTGTACAGGAATGCACCCATCACAACCCAGGCCAATTGATGAAAGTACCTCCTTGTCGTTGCTACAAGACCAGACCATCTGTTTCAGCGACTGCATACAGCTACCAGTGGTAGGTGTTTTGGAGTTCGTGTTGGTTTGCTTAGAACTCTTCTCACGTCATCTAGAGGCGTGGTTTGTAAAATAAAATAAAAATGCCAATACCAAGACTACAGCTAGGAAACTGTTGAATTAAATAATTTGTGTATATGGTGTACCAGAAGTCATAGAAAATAATAGAGGTACGCATTTTATTAGTCCCTCTCCTCCGTCAGAACCACGCCTAATCATAAGACTAAGTTGAGTCCCCATGATGTTTTGTTTGTTAGGGCCCCTGTAACAGGCCTATACTTTTGCTAGTCCCAGTATAAGGATCTCACTTCCCATGTGAGTGCTTTAGATCAGGAGTTACTTCACTAACAGCAGTGTAAATTACACCCTTATAACCTCTGCAAACTGACCATCTGAGTCCCGAGAGCTAACACAGTTAGCGTAGAGACCCTGCCAACCAGGCGACAGTAGGGGACCACAAACAAGACTACTGCCCTGCTGTGGGCACACTTCTGGAAGCTGGTGACTCAACACATGGCTGAAGCTTGAGGATCTGCATGGGTAGAAGATGTAGATCTTCAGCCCTACTCTAGTCACTCCGGAGGCTGACTAGTCTACGTACGACAGAAAAATGAGGAATGTCTTCCTATTATGTCATCTACAATGCAAACAAAGAAGGGTGAAAGCAACTGGGTGTGATGTATGTATAAAGGACACGCACTCAAGGCAGGTAAACATGGAAACATTAGCGAATCATACATGTTATCAATGTGGGTAACAACATAACATGGTAGGAGCCATGTCACCATTTGTGTTACCACATCATGGTCTGTCATAAATCGTAAGTCCTGAACATACAGTCTTCAAGAAAGTTGTGGATCATTGGCCAAGGCCAAATGGTAAGCCTCAGGTAGTATCTATGGGCATGGGTAAAAGGATGGTATATTTACCCACTCATATTATGAATGGGGGATTAGTTAGTGAAACCTACAGACTGTCTAAATTATAAAATGTTCACAGTATTGGAGCTGGGTAATCAAACTAATGCAATTCGAGCTTGATTAATTGCCGTTACTAACCACTTCACAAAAGTGCTATATTACCTTACAGTTGCCCAGGGTGGACTGTGTCAAATAGGACCAACCTATTGTCATTATATAGGTTCCGGAGAATATACAGGTATGTACATATGGGCAGACAAGTAAAGTATTCCACAACTAACAAGACACACTTCTCCGAACGGTTATCAAAATTAATTTTAGAGGAATGTAATGTGTTGTGATTGTATATTCCTTGTCCTGCATTTTGCCTTGTTGTAGGAAGGGATAATGCAGAAGATAGGGACAGGTGGTGGTATGGGGATGCATCCTTGCGGAAGGTGACAGTTAGGGTTTCCTGTAGATGTTTGGGAAAGACTATTAAAACGATGAAAAAGCTACAATTGAAGCACTAGAAGCCAACTCAGGTGTACCCAAGGGAATTGTAACAGGAAAACAGAGTAAGACTTTATTAAACATTCCTGACAGACATGAAGGAACAGAGAGCATCTGCTGTCTTACATGTTTCAGGCAAGCATGCTGCCCTTACTCACATGTTCCTTGATGTTTATGATTTTTTTTTAACTTCGTTTATTGGCAAATTATAATCAGATATTACATACAATTATTTGCAAATTTACTTAGTTTACATCGTAGATCATAACAAAATATCAAAATTGTATCGTTTTATTAATTTTTAACATTGAACATGCAGAACTTGTAATAAAGTAAAAATACATTCCCATACATTTGGTTTATTGTGTCTTATTCCCTTTTCCTCACCTGCCTGGATTAGATTTATTCGGCTTGTAATGTTATGTGCGATCCTGTCTATAATCCCCACACCTTTTCATATTTATTAGGACATCCCTTATGTTGGTAGATTACTTTTTCGTATGGTATTATTGTATCCACTAGTCTCATCCAGCATGTAACCGAGGGCGATCTAGTTGCCATCCATCTCGTGGCCACTACCTTCCGGGCCAGAAATAGTGCCTCCCCGATAAATATTTTATCATAGTGGCTCCAAGTTTCTTCGTCTAGCAGTCCGAATATTGCTACTTTGGGATTTAATGTCAAGGGGACTGACAGAAGTGTAGCTAGGAAGATGAAGACCTCTTCCCAGAATTTATTTACATGGTGGCATTCCCACATTAAATGCCAAAAATCTGCATTTGCTTGGTGGCATCTATGGCAAGTAGTTGTACTGGTTCTGCCCATTTTATTCAGACGGACTGGTGTATGATATATAGTTATATTAATTTATTGTTGATTGCGGGTGATACCAGTAAGTGTGATTCAATTGCCTCCTGCCACTCCTCTACTGTCAGTGTGGGTATATTAACTTCCCATCTATCATATATTGTCAATGGGTCGTGGTCCATCTTGGCTGATAATAAATGTGTGTATAGTTGTGATATCAGTCCTCTCGGTCCTTGTGTTTTTAGGATTCCCATTATTGGGTATTTGGAAATTTTCACAGAGTCTGGTGGGAATTGGGCATTTAGAGTGTGTCTTAATTGGAAATATCTGAAAAGTTGCGGCCTAGTTCCTTGCAGTTTTTCTTGTAATTGTGTATAAGATAACATTGTATTGTCTTCATATATATCCTCTAATGTCCGTATCCCTATAGCAATCCAGTATCCGACATCTTGCATTGCTTGTAATGATACCAATATTCGGTTATTCCACAGAGGAGTGTCCGTCATTGTATCAGTGTAGTGCTGGACTTCTTTGGTTGCTCGCCATATTGATAAGGCCAGTCTATGTATAGGTAGGAGTTTAGATGGTTTAGTGTGTTCTGGATGTTCCAGAAACCCTATCAGGTTTTGCCCAGCCACCTGGTCTGCCAAATATTTTTCAGTTGATGGCATTTTCTTTTCTAAGAACCAGGAACGAAGATTTCTCAATTGTCCTGCAAGATAATATAATTTGACATCTGGTAGTGCCATTCCGGCCTGTCTTTTGGATCTTTGCAGGGTGGTGAGCTTTAGTTTGGATCTGGAGTTTTCCCATATAAATCGGATAATTAAGGAGTTTAGCATTTTAAAGTATTTCTCTGGGACTTTAACTGGTGTATGCTGTAAAGAGTATAAACATTTTGGTTGTATTACCATTTTAATTAAGTTTATGCATCCGGCTACTGAAAGAGGTAGTCCGGACCAGCTCTTAATCTTGGTGTTTATTGAATCGTATAGAGGATCTATGTTTTCAGCTATAGTATTTTCATAGTCTTGTACTATATTTACTCCAAGGTATCTAAATTGAGTTACCTCCATTAGTCCACTGGTATGTACACTCGGGATCTCTACCGATTCCTTTTTTGTGTGCATTATTGCTGACTTGGACCAGTTTATGTATAGTCCAGAGAATCCGTCTATTATTTCCAGAGCTCGTGGAAAGGAGCACTCGGGGTCACGAAGATATAGGATCATATCATCCGCATATAGTCCAACTTTATTTTCCTCATTTCGCCATTGCACTCCTGTCACTTCGGGATTACTTCTTAATCTGATGGCTAGTGCCTCTATTGCTATGGCAAATAGGGTCGGTGATAGGGGGCACCCTTGACGCATTCCTCTCGACAATGCGAATCCCTCCGATGGTATACCATTAACCACTACATTGGCCATGGGCGATTGGTATATCAGTCTGACCCATTTCATGAATTGCGGTCCGAATCCAAAACGGGTCAGACAAGCTTCCAGAAAATTCCACTCTAAGGAGTCGAACGCTTTTTTTGTGTCTAGTGAGGCTATTGCCCAGGGTTTGTCGTACTTTCTGCCTAGTTGTGTTATTATTTGAGTCCTACGTATATTGATTGTGGTCGATCTCCCTGGCATAAAACCTGTTTGATCATTGTGAACTATAGAAAGAACCACTACATTTAGCCTGGTGGCCAATGCTTTAGTTAGTATTTTATAGTCCACATTGAGCAGCGATATTGGTCTGTATGAGTCGCATTCTTGTGGATCTTTCTCTGGCTTTAGTAGTACTATTATGGATGCATCATAGAAGGAGGGTGGAAGAGAGTTTTCCCTGTTCCCGTATTTCAGGGCTTCATATAGTAGTGGGGCTAATTGTTCTATGTACTTGAGGTATACTTCCAGGGGAAGACCATCCGGACCTGGGGACTCATTTATTGCCATCTCCTGTATCGCTTGTTGGATTTCTTCTATTGTGATTGGTGCTTCTAATAATTCTACTTGTTCTGATGAGAGGGTTGGAAATGTTAAGTCTTCTAAGTACCCTAAATTGTCAAGTACTGATTTATTATTTGAGGAGGTGTATAGATTAGTATAGTATTCTCTAAATCTGTTTACTATAGATTGGGCCTCTGTAAGTAATTGGCCATCAGTTGTTTTGATCTTGAGCACTGAGTTTGATTGTCCATTTTGTCTGATTAGGTTGCCTAAGAGGTGGCTGGACTGATTTCCTAATTCAAAGAAATATTGTTTTGTGAAGAAGAGTTTCCTTCTGGTTTTTATGTGTAGTTGATGTTTGTAGAGGCGGACTAGCCCTAGGCACTGCATCTTGTTGGTGTCTGTGGGGTTTGTTATATATTTTTGCTCTGCTTCAGCCATCTGCTGTTCTAATTGGAGGTCGTCTTGTGAGGTTGTTCTTTTGATGTAAGATATAGTAGACCTGAAGCATCCCCTGAGATAAGCTTTCATAGTGTCCCATTTTAATGTCTCACGTGTTTCCTGTTCATGTATCTGTATAAACATGTATATTTGGTCTGGTATTCGGTCATGTGCTCCTATTAGTTTTAACCGAAAGGGGTTAAGCTTCCAATTTGGGACAAAGTATTGTCCTGGAAACTGCAAGGTGAGCTGAATTGAGCTGTGGTCCGATATCCCCCTGGCACCATTTGTTATTGAAATTAGATATGGGCTAAGCGTTGAAGACCCAAAAATGTAGTCTATGCGGGAAAGTGATCCTCTACCAGGGAAGTGGCACGTGTACTCTTGTCTATCTGGGTGTTTGAATCTTCACAAGTCGACCCATCCCACTCCCCCAAATATCTGTTTCATTGGAGAGTTTTGTGTATTGGCCAGTGTTTGTTGGGTGTTAAGCCTGTATTTTATGGGGTCCATAACCTGGTTGAAGTCTCCCATGCATATGACTTCTGCTAATGGGTATTGATGTGCGAATACAATTGCTGCTTGTAATACATGTACATTGTCGTGTGGGGGGTGATAGACACGCAGAATGACATATTGTTTAGCATTGATTTCTGCGTACACAAAAATAAACCGTCCCTCTGGGTCCCTACGGGTGTTTATCGGGTTCCATCGCAAAGTATGGTGAACCAAAAGAGAAACACCCCTAGAGTATGAGGTATGAAAAGAATGGCAAGACCACTGGATCCAGGCTTTTTAGAGATAATCTATCCTGTCTGGAACCAGATGTGTCTCCTGCAATCCTATAATATGTGGGGTAAATTGTCTGATGTGTGAGAACACTGCTGCTCTCTTGGCTGGGGTTCCCATTCCTCGCACATTCCACGTCATACATTTTAACGACCTTTGTGTTTGTTAGTTTGTATAATAGGATGTTCTTTTTTACGGCTTTTCCCTTCCATCAGAAGTAGTAACATCTTTCTAGTGGCAGTTGGGAATTGTATATACCAAAACATGCTGTTAACCTTCATAACTAAACAAAACAGCTTATACAGCTAACTGTGTATTTCAAAGGAAAATATCCGTAGATTACTTAACCTTTTACCATTTCCTCCTCTCCTACTTACTTTATGGTATTAAACATTTCTTGTAGGCACCCCATGTTCACAAGTGAGGAGTGGGGAAGGGACCAGTCAACGCATTTCTCCTCCGTGATTCTCCATACACAATCTGATCGTATAAATTAAGACCGGCCACCTCCTCCCTCCCCCCAAGGAGTTTACTTCTTAATTCTATACGACATTTTGAAGAAATATGTATTCCTCTTCCTATGATATCAACATGTTATCTATCTTCTTTTCTCCTCCCTGTTTATTAACAACAATACTGCCTATTCTTAGACTTTCTATAGTGTGTCTTCTTGCTTTAGTATAATTTTAAAATCTTATCTGTTAGTTAGTCTCTCCTCTGTTCTTTACGCCGGATGCATCTGCAGCCACTCTCCGGCTTCTTCTGGTGAATGCAGGAACACCACCTTCCCTTCTGAGATGATTCGTAGTTTTGCCGGATACGCCATAGAGTATGGGATTCCTCGTTGTTTGAATCGTTTTTTAATTTCGATGAAAGTGGCTCGCTGTTTCTGCAGTTCTGCTGAGAAGTTCAGGAATATTGAGATTACCGCATTATTATATGTGATAGGGCTTTTTAAACGTGCTTGTCGTAGAGCTATGTCTCTATCTCGGCAATTAAGGAGGCGCGCCAGCAGTGGTCTTGGTGGTGCTCCAGGTACGGGTGGCCTCATTGGCACTCTGTGAGCCCTCTCCACCGCAAATACAGGTGTGAATACGTCTTCTCCGAGTGTTGTTTTCAGCCATTGCTGCAGGAAGAGTTCTGGCATTGATCCTTCAGTTGTTTCCGGTAGCCCAATGATGCGGATGTTATTCCGCCGCATGCGGTTTTCCAAATCATCTGTTTTAGAGTGACACTGCTCTGCTTTTTGTAGTGCCGTTTGTATTTTGGCTGGAAGCGGCTGTACTTTATCCTCTGCTGCAGATACTCTCTCCTCCATTTCATGTAGCCACCCTCTTACGTTCTGCAGATCTTGGCGGAGCAGATTAACGTCAATCTTAATCTCTTCAATTTTCTGTTTTACAAGTGTTAATGGCTTCTAACACCTGGCGGAGTGCCGGTTCGGGTTCGGGTTCCGAGTCTGCGTCAGCATGTTTAGCTTTAATTGGTGTTGATTTAACTGGTCTTGGTGTTGTTTCAGAGGTGTCAGCTCTTGCAAAGTCTTTTAATTTGTCCATTGCCGATGCGTTTTTGGTGCGTGTACTCATGTTTGTAGGCGGTTATTTGTGCAGTATAGTTTTAAATAAGTGTCTTTCTATGGAGAGATCTCCAGTATCCAGCAGAGTATTGTATATATAAGTATATAAATCGTTTCTTTGTTACTGTTAGGTTATTCTTCTTTTTTACACCTCTATAACCTTACTTGTTTTTCTTATGTTATTGTTCTCTGTGTTCTGCGAGTTGTTCTATGTTGTTTAGATGGCACTGTGATATAGGTTTTCAGCCTGGTCAGCTTTTGTTGTTTGTTGGGTCTTCCACTAGGTGGCGCTTCGTGAGCAGCTATAGACTTTATTAGCTTATTTTAGTTTCTTCAGATGTATATACTGTCCCAATCATTTACTTATATATTGTGGGCATGGAGGTTTTGGCCATTTTTTCCTCTGTATCAGTTCTTTTAATATGTGGGGGGAGCAGGGTGTGGATATGCAGGTGTATATGTGCCGAGTCGCCGCCTCTCCCACTTTTCCCGCGCTCCACACCCTCCAAGATGGCGGCCCTTCGTGGCGTGGTCTGCCTTATCAATGGCGGCTGGTCTCTGTGCCCTGTATCTATGTGCAGGTGGCGTTCTGGCCATCTGTGTCGCCTGCGTCTCTCCTGCACTCTCGCGAGTCACAGCGCAGGGTCCCCCGCCTCTCCAGCTCACCTCTCTCATCACCGCCGGCGGTCTGGTCTCACGCCCAGGAGGCTGTTCGGCTTCTCCCTCTGCCGTTACTGCTGTTAGTGGGTCGCTTCTCCGGTCTGCACCAGGGGAGGTAACCTCACGGATCTGTCCGGTTGCCGCTGCTTGCTCTCCACCGCGGCTCAGCGCGAGCTCCTCCGGTCCAGGGTAAGTTTGGTTTCACTTCCCTGCTCACCCCCTTCCCTCCGCAGTCGGTTTCAGGGTGTTGCAGGAAGCCTTAGACGTCTCAGGGTCACTTTCCTTGATGGGTTTTAGTCTTTTCAGGGTATTTTTCAGGATGTTTTAGGGGTGCCTATGCGGGAGCTCCGGTCACTCACATCTGCTCATGCCGCTCGTTGGCCACGCCCCCTTGATGTTTATGATTAACACATACATCATAATAAACAGTCCATGGGGTGCTTGAAACAAAAACACATGACACCAGCAGCAAAATACAATTACAAGGAAACAGAATTAAAATAACTAATAGCAGGAAAAATCTCCTTTATGAAGCAAAAAGAAAGGGGATGAAACGGCCGATTCCTTTTTCTTTTCTGCCAGCATGTTCAATATCAAATAAGGTCTTCAATAAAATTGTAACCCTCTTAATTTCATAATCTTTAATCCTCTGTGTCCAAATAAGTACATATGGGTAAAAGCTGGGCCTATTTATCAAGGTAATGGGAATAGACCCCACAACATCTTTTAAGATCATTATCATTAACCAAAAAAGTAACTCCCATAATTTGTTTCCTTCTTTGTATGAAAAAATGCAGAAAATGGTTTCTATCTCCATCACTACTAGAAATATGTTTCTGGAACTGCTGGAGAATATAGCAGAATGTGAACAGCTACATAAAGCTCAGCCACAGCTCAGGGGGAAATTAGCTCAAGTATGCTCCTAGTGGGGGAGTGTAAAAATAATGTTAAGGCTGCATGTTGTACTAAGAGTGAACTAAAGGGAGGTATTGCTAGTGAAGTGTCTTGTGAAGCTAAGGTAGTTACTAGTAGCAATTAATTGTCTGTGGGGAATTCAGTTAATAAATGGCTACTAAAGTTGCATGGTTGAAGACAGAAGCTGAAGTCATATTAAAGGAGAATGAGCACCTCAAAAGATTAGCTAAAGGATGAAGCTGAGCATAGATTATGTCTGGAAGTGCAAGCTGCACAGTGTGAACAGGATTTTCAGAAAATGCAAATAAAAGTCCAACAGTTAGAGATGAGTTGCAAATCAGAAGGAGTCTACAGATTTGCATAAACAAATTGCAGAGTTTAAAATACAGCTAGCTAAGAGAAATGGAGTATCAGATGTGTGAACTCAAAGAAAACCTGGAAACGTAGAAAGCTGCTTGCAGTCAGGCAGAGATGCACACAATGGTTTTGGAAGATATACTGGACTTAAAGGAAGCCCAGGAAGTACTCCATTAGCAAGTGGTGACCCAGCTACAGAGAAGCTTGGATGAGGAAGCTGAAGTTTACGAAACCCAGATCCAGAAGCTGACTTAACAGCTAGAGAAAACTGAAAAGGTAAAAGAAACCTTGGAAAAGGACAAATACGCTTTGGAAAGGAAGTGTAGTAGACTGACCCATGAGGTGAAAGTGCTATTGGAAGACAAGAGTGACTCAAGAAAAACATGGTAAAGACGCAGCTTTAAGAGCTACAAGTAAAAATCACTTAAGCCAACTGAGTACAGGAAGAGCTGTCTGAGAAGCTGAACAGACTGCAGGTGAATAGGAAGCTCAGAGTGAAGAGTCTCAAAGGCTGGTGAGAGTAGAGACGTGACAGAGGTTTGGCCTTAGTGCACACCTGGAGAGAATGGAAGAGAAGAGAAATGTGCTCCTCGAGCAGTTAGGCGAAGATGCTGAAACAAAGAAAAACCTGTCAAAGCAGATTTCAACACTTCAGGCTCAGGTGTCAGATATGGAAAAGAAAAAAGAGAAAACAGCATGCTTGAATTTTGTTGAATAACAGAAAGGGAAAATTCAAAGAGAATTAGAAGTGATAATTCAATGGTATGAAGAAAAAGCAGCTGCTTATGATAAACTTGAGAAGTTTAAAATGAGACTTCAGCAGGAATTAGAAGATATGATCACCAACATCAGATATTGTTCAAACTGGGGAAGAACCAGAAGACATGTGAACAGGGGCTTACTGAAGAGAGAATCAGGTCTGTGAGATATATCAATAAATGTGAGCATGCTGAGGAAAGGGCTCATAAGAAAAAAAATGAAGACACACCGTGAAAGTGGTGTCAGGGAAAAGGGTTGTGTTTCCAAGGTTCACCAAGAACTTATGCGTAAAGATGAAACACTGGGAATTGAATAGTCGTGTTGCTGAAAGGAAGGTTCAGAGACTAGAGACATCTAAAACCCAGTTCATAGAGCAGAAAAAAGAAAAGATCTTGTTAAAGAATCTTAAAAATAAGATACAAGCAGTAAAACGTACTAAATTGTGCTTAGAAGGTGACCTGGGCGCTACAGGTGAACAGTTTGTGAAAATGGGTAAAAAAGTATTGATGGAAAAGATCACCTCTGTAAACAATAGTAAAGACATAGAAAAGGCAGAATGTGAGGCTGCTGAAGCTGAGAAGTTCACTAAAGAAGCAGAGACAGGAAAAAAGGACTCAGAAGTTGCAAAGGAAGAAAACAATGTAAAAGAAGCTGCAGCGAGTAACAAAACAGAGTCAGTAGAGGCAGACTCCACATAATGACCTGTAGAGAAGCAGCTGAAGAACCAACATCAGTTCAGGAATGAGAAAGAAGAGATGCAGGGTCCAGAGATAGCAGCTAGGAAAATAACAGATATAGAACAGAAAGAAAACTTCAGTGATAGTCCAACACATGGAGATCCCAGAGTCTGGAGTTTTGACCCGGATGGGTAAAAAAAGCTTTAAGGATACATGCAAAACAAAATAATCAGATCGTGTCTGAAATATATCAGAATCGCTTGGGTTTAGATCTGTTAGCATCTGAATGAGGTGTATGTGGTAAGTTTAATCTTCCAAATTGCTGTCTCCAGCTTGATGATTAAGGGGAAGTCATTGGAAGAAATTACAGATAGGATGCAAAAGTTAGCCAGACCAACAAAAATGCATGATGTTATAGTGAGATTTTGGAACTCTCAGGATTCTTCCTCAGGTTTTAATGGAACAAATCTAACAATGTATTTAATAAATAACATACACATGCTTATATGGGAAGGCATGAACATGATGACCTTAATTTGCACTAGATAAATGCCAGAAAAGAGGATAAGGGGGTACAGACATGTTGGGATCAATAGAATTTAGATAAATAGCAGGAAGGAATGACCATAAACAGTAAATAATTAGTCCAGTTACAGGGAATCTGAATGCTCTCTTTCAGACCTGCAAACAAGGCAGATGGATTTGTTCCATTATTTCCTGAAGAAGGACCCTGTGCGGTCCGAAAGCTTGCTGTAACATCATGTATTTTTGTTAGCCATTAAAAGCTATCATATCTACAATCACATTTTACTCTACTGGCTAACATGGAACCAAACCCTTTTTTGGGTATGTGGTAGGAATTTGGTAGCTGAGATTTGGATATAAAAGAGTAAATGCAAGAAAGATGGTGGGTGTTATATGCCTATTTTAGGGCAGGACATGAGACAGCAATTGCAGGGTTAAAGAGTTACTGCACCTTTGTAATACAGTAGTGTAATATAACCAGTTTGTTTTTAGATAACGAAGGAATGTCTGTGTGGATTGTATAGGAGAGTATGTTGCCTTTAGTCCGGGGTCCAGTCTTAGGCTTCTTTTACATGAGCACATATTGGCCAGTGTTTTCACGGCCGGCCAATATACGCTTCCATCTGGGGCGTTGAAGCTCATAAACGGGTGCACAAATCTAACTTTGGTGCGCCCATTCACACGGCATGGGACCCTATGCATATACACAGAGCTCACCATGCAGTTGCCCATTTCCCCTCCCTATCACAGGCTCACCTCTCGTCTCCTCCCCGCTCGTTCTTTGCAAGAGGTGGGGGCGGACCTAAGTGGTGGCCCGACCCATCTCCTCCTGTTGATGGCTATGGACAAGGGGAAGGGAGAGGGTGTTAGCTTAGCCCCGCCCCTTGCCCATAGCCATCATTGGCAGGAGATGGATCAGGCCACTGCTTAGCTCTGCCCCCACCTCCTTACATTGTACATAACGAGCGGGGAGGAGACAAGAGGTGAGCCTGCGGGGGGACGAGAGCAGAGGGAGGGAGTTTAGCAGCCACGCTGCTAAACTCCGTATTCCGGCCCAAAAGATAGTTCCAGGACTATCATTTGGGCCCAACATAAAAACACACGGCGCTATATTGGGCTGGCTGGGTGCTTTTACGTCTCAGTAATACGCCCATGTGATCTGATGCATGGGAATCCAATGCATCAGATCACAGCGCATATTGGCTGGCCATGAAAAAGGCCAGACGATATGCGTTCATGTGAAAGAAGCCTTAGGAAGTGATTCCATGGGACACAAATATATCAATGTATATTAAAGAAGCTATAATTCCTGAAGAATAATTTATTAACCCATTAAGAACCAGGCTCGGTAAATATACAGCGCCTGGTCCTGGGCTTAAAACTCTGCCGATAGTAAAATTACGGCTGGGCTTTAAGCCTCCTGCTCTCTGCAATCAATCAGAGGCAGAACGGGTTATAAGCTGTTAGTGACAGCTGATAACCCGGAGGAGAAGGCAGGAGGGGTATTTAACCCTTCCTGCCTTTTCGTTCCCCGAGTACACAGCGCCCAATGAGCACTGTGTACTAGAAAGTTAAAGTAAAGTGTAACTTTCCCTATGGGATCCGGGGGTCATGTGACCGCTGGGGTTCCCTGCTACACCAGAGCTGGAGGGTCATACTAGACCCTGGCCAGCTCTGCCAGTGACTAATGTCACTACAAGGGATGTTTTCCCCTGTAACTGTGGCTCCCATCAATGCCCCAGCTACAGTAGAAAAGTGTCAAATAAAAAAACGAATGTCCCCCAGAGGTCTTACATGACGTCATGGGGACATAGTAAAAAACATCATTCCATACATCAGTAAAACAAAATTACAGTTTAAAACAACAATACATACATAAGAAAGAAAATAACATGAAGCCGACGCCAACAAAAACCATCGCTGTATGTGCCCTGTAGACCAAAACCATACATACTATATATCAAAACATCTGAAACAAATAGAGGACCCCTTTCCCATACTTTATTTTAGCATAAATATACAACATAAAAAAAAAAATAACTGTATTTTTTTTTTTTTGCATTTTACCCCCAATAAAACTAAAAAATGGGGAAAAAAGTCAGTGAAAAAGATATTTTAAAAATGGCCCTATATATCACAGAAAAAAAAAGTAGTAAAAATAATTTTGGTAGCTAAAGGAAACAAAATAGGACAGTAAAACCGCCACATGGGTAAAATCCCTAAAAAGTGTCTGGTCCTCAAGGTACAAAACAGCTTGGTCCTTAAGGGGTTAAGCAGTTCAGCGAGACTTAGGCCTCATATCCACGGGGAAAATCAGGCCCGCTCCGGATTCTCCATGGAGAATCTGCAGCGGGTCCCTCCTGCCCCGCGGACATGAGGGCTGAAAATGATAAATAAGAATAAACTTACCTCCCGCCCGCTCCGGATCCTTCCTTCGCTGCGGCGTCATCTTCTCTGCGTCGCGGCCGGATCTTCTTTCTTCAGCCCGGCGGACGCGCAGGATGACGTCGGTGACGTGCCCCGCGCATGCGCCGGCCCGAAGAAAAAAAATCCGGCCGCGACGGAGAGAAGATGGCGCCGCGGCGAAGAGAAGAAACAGAGCGGGTGAGTAAATTCCGATTTTTGTCTCCCGCGGATCCGGACGGCTTCCATAGGCTTCAATAGAAGCCCGCGGGAGACCAGCACGAAAATGGAGCATGGTCCAGATTTTTTCATGCTCCATTTTTTTTTAAATCCCTTTAATTGACCATCCGCGGGTATTTATCTACCCGCGGGTGGTCAATGCATCCCTATGGGGTGCGGATCCGCGTGCGGGAGAAGAGTTAAAATCTGCTGCGGATTTTAATTCTTCTTTTGCCCGTGGACATGAGGCCTTAGAGATGTGCACGCAGATCACCCACAGGAGATTTACATCAGCTGGAGTAAAATAATTCTTTATTACAATGATACATTTAATATAATGCTCTTTTATTAGGAGTGTGACACGATAATGACATTGATGTGGTGACTTCTAGTAATGCCATGGAGGAGGTCATAAGAGGACAGCGAGGCTCCGGGACAGAGACATCCAGGACTTCACATCCACTATGTAGAACCTGTATTCTCTCCATTATCAGATGTTGTAAATCGGCGGAGGCCAAGTCATCCTCATAGTGCAGTTCTAGACTCTTTCTACACACAGACTGCCTTCTATGGTCAGTAACCAATTGACTTGGCTGTATGTTATATTCTGTGAGTCATTGTATTACCTTACAATAAGGCTAGTTTCACAAATCGCAGCAAAATCATATCTTTGTTCCCGTGATTTTTAAATGCCAAAGCTGATTTTCTCACAAAAATATTGCTTCAGCTTGCAATTTTCTAGTGCAATTTTGCAGCGGTTTTTAGTGCGAAAGTCAATAGGACTTTCTAATGTTAAAAATGCATTGCATGAACATCGCAAGTTCGTGCTTTGAGATAAAAAGGAGGCCCCATAGGCAAACATGCGAGATTTAAAAAAAAAAAATGCAGAAAGATAGGACATGCTGTAATTTTCTTTTCTTGCAACATCGCATAAGTGAAAACATTGCAAATGTGAAAGAAACCATTGAAAATCATTGGTTTTAGAATTCTGCATTTTTACTCACTCTCACATTGCACAATTTAATAGCCCGTGTGAAACATACTAAGCGCGCTTTCACACAACAGTTTTTATGTTCAGTCTTGTGTGAGCCAAAACCATGAGTGGGTCCAAAATATGGAAGAACTGCAAATCTTTCCAATATACTTTCTCTCCACTCCTGGTTTTGGCTCACAAAAAACTGAACATAAAAACTGTCGTGTGAAAGCGTCCTAAATCTGGACACCTACTGGCGATATTTTCTTTCTTGCGCTGCGAGAGCAGATGAAAACACTCGCCTCGCAGTGCAAGAAAGCACTAGACTAGCTATTCATGATTTAATAGCTAAGCACTATCTGTAATTGGCTGAGCGCTCAGCCAATAGCTAAGCACTAGCTGTTATTGGCTAAGCGCTCAGCCAATCAGCACAGCCCTTTCAGGAGGCTGAAAGTGCTGGATAGCAGTGTCGGGGACCCAGCCGGAGGACGTGTGTGAGCCGCGGATAGGTGAGTAATTTTTGTTTTTACTTTTTTTACCACTTATTGATGATTTTCAGGGAAGGGCTTATACTTCAAGCCCTTCCCCGAAAATCATACTGCAGGGTTTGCCAAAAATCACTGTTTTCAATGGGACCGGCAGCTGCGCCGATCCCATTGAAAGCAATGGGATAGCATGCCGCACTTCTGCCACAGCTGTCACAGCTGTGACAGCAGTGGCAGAAGTCCACGGTATTCTCCATATATTTTTAAAGGGGCTAGCGCTGGGGTCATGCTTGGTATCACTGTGTAGATAAAATCATGCCAGGCATAAATTCCCAATCAGAGGATCTCTTGCAGAGATATGGTTAAAATGGGGAATTAAGAAATGCCATAGCTGAAGCCACAGTGCTGTAAGGGGAGGCAGGCAAGACAGGGTTAATGGAGAGGGAAGAGTTAATATAAGGGGAAGGATATGGAAAGAGGGGTGTAAGGGGGAGAATGGGTAGAATGCACGATAATGAACGAGCCTGTGCCTGAGGAGACCATTACAGAAGACAGAAGAAGGACGTGCAGCAGGGACGGAGAAGAGTGAAGACAGAAGACCTGTGGACTTATCTGGGAATAGAAGCCCTTCTGGAGAGAATCTGAGCAGCAGTGGAAGAGAGAGGACTTTAGGGGCTGGAGAATATGTCGGGAGCAGCACTGGGAACAGCGGAGATGGAGCCAACAGCCGAAACTGTGAGAAAAACGGCCACGGAGGGTGTGTGTGCCGGTGAGGCTTAACCCTGAGAATGTGCCAAGGTCGCATAGGGAGCCCATCACCAGTCCCTCCAGGCAGGCTTCCTCCTGGAGCACCGCTAAGGGGAGGAAGTAGGCCTGAGATGAATCCCGCTCAGTGACGAGGCTTCCGTTACTAGGCCCTGTGCTGAAAGGGGGCAGGGCCTAGTACCAAACAAAGGACACAGAATGGAGAGAGAACAGGGGGCTGCACACCTGGCAATAAACCAATCGGGGAACAGCTCCACCACGACCATAGCTCTAGAGGACATGGATGGGCGAGGGACCAAGCGTCTGAGACCAAGCTCCGTGCTGTGAGGAGGGTGGGGTTTAGGACTGGACTGATAACAGAGAGTGGAAGAAGAGCTGTGGGCTTCTTACCTGGTGAGGAACTGGTCAGGGAGCAGCCCTGCAGTGGTTACAGCGCGGAGAGGCTCAGAGGAAGGAGGGAGATAGCGAGTGGAAGACATGGAGATCGGGTGAAAGAATCCTGAGGATGGTGGTCGGCTGGCCCTGTGGGGAGCAGAAGAGCTCTGGCGACAAGGAGTCTGGAGGCGACTGTGGAAGTAGAGGAGTGGTTACCGTCTAGAAAGGGATCCTTTGGGTAAGAGGAGAAGCTTCGCTGAGGAGATGGACCAGCTGGAAGAAATACCAGTGGTTGGTGGGTGCACAGCCCCTATGCAGCCCGGTGAGAACACATCAATGGCTTGTTTGTCTAATTTAGCCAGATGAGTAGTGCCTGCAGGGGCTAGTTTAGGGGGGGGGGCGCTGGGCAAGGATGCGTCTGTGGGCACACACAACGGGGAGAGAGATTTTGGAATTTAGTGGGATGTATGTGGGAGTTTTTGCAGAGACAGGAGGCAGGGGTTACTCCATTGTCTGTTTTGGCATGGACCACACCATCAAGAGTGTCATCTAGCAGAGAGAGCGTTCTGTGTGGAAGCTCGGCTGGGGTGACTGGCGTAGAACAGGTGGTGCATGTAGCAGGAGTAGCGGTCACAGTGAAGGCCGAGAAGGATGGGAATGGAGTACATTTGGACGACAGCGCAAGAGGGGAGGCATATGTGTGCTTTGAGGGACCGCTAGGGGCTCACTTAAAGAAGGAGGTGAGGGAAAAAATATGGAGGGATGAATATGTCGAAATATTCTCTTTTCCCTTTAGAAAAATTGTATTTCGATAAAGGGAAGAAGACCGAATATAAAAAGGAAGAGAAGCATAGGTGGCGGTTAATTCTTCAGACATCTACAAATTGGCTGCAGGCATTCGCCATCTTAGCAAGTGTCATTGAGGAAAAGGCGTTGGAAAATTGTTCCGGCCTCTTCTGTTATCTAGACTTTATCGGTGAGGCATACAGTATACGGGTGCAGACCTGGCTATGCTATGATGAGCAGTTTAGGCAGCGGAAAGCGGTTTGTCCATCAATTAGATGGGACCAAAAGGACATTGGGTTGTGGCTCTTGGTGATGGCCCCTATACGATATGGGAAGCCCTTTCAGGGTGGAGCCGGGTTGTTGGACCCGGCTAGCAACTCCCAGGCCGGAGGACAACTCAGCCAGGGAGAAGGGGATAGGCCAGGTTTTTGTTGGCAATTCAACGAAGGCCAATGCAAATTTAGGGGGAGCTGCAGGTTTAAGCATGTCAGCACCCTCTGTAATGCAGCATTGCATGGAGCTGCAAAGTGCTTCAGAAAGGGAAAAGGAAGTTGCTGGAAAAAGGGATGATCCCAGTGAGGTTGGGAGAGATAGTGTCATTTGTAAATGGGTACCATGATTGGGAAAATGCCGAGCTGTTGCTTAGGGGCTGGTGGGATGATTTTTAAATCCTACCTCTAGAGCATATTGTTCCATTCTCGAGAAAGAATCTGCACTTGGAACTGAAGTGTCCGGCTGTCGTAACCGAAAAACTCGAAAAGGAGGTTCGTTTGGAACGCATGGCAGAACCATTTAAGGAGCCTCCTTTGCAGTATTTTATAGTGTCGCCACTGGGGGTTGTTCCAAAGAAAGAACCGAACAAATTTCGGTTGATCCATCACTTATCCTACCCAAAAGGGGAATCAGTGAATGATGGTATGGATTCTGAGCTTTGTTCGGTGGTGTATACCTCATTTGATGCCACGGTAGGAAGGGTGAGAAAATGTGGAAAGGGAGCTTTGTTGGCGAAGGCCGATATTGAATCGGCTTGTCGCTTATTAGCAGTGGTGCCAGAAATCATTCAGTTACTGGGTTGTTTTTGGAATGGAAAGTATTGTGCCTATGGGATGTTCAATCTTATGCACATATTTTGAATCCTTTAATTCCTCTTTGGAATGGGTAGTGAGGGATACCGTGGGAATACAGTCGGACATTCACTACCTTGATGATTTTCTGTGTGTGGAGCCCGGTGGATCATCAATATGCACAACACTGCTGAGGACACTCCAGTGGGTCAGCTAGCGATTCAGCGTGGCTTTGGCTACCGATAAGACGGAGGGACCCACAACACGTTTGAATTTTTTAGGAATTACCATAGACACGGTAGCAATGGAATTTCGATTGCCGGAGAACAAATTGCAGCAACTAAGGGCCCAGAGCGTTCAAGGACCTGGCCACGTTGCAGGGTCTACAGTCATTACTAGGAAAGCTGAATTTTGCTTGCCGAATAATGCCAATGGGCGTATATTCTGTAGGAGGCTGGCGTCAGCTACAGTAGAGTTCCATTCTCACCATCCTTTTATTCGGTTAGGAAAAGGCCACAAAGGCGATTTGGAGGTTTGGTTGGCGTTTTTGGAAAGGTATAATGGGATATCAGTGATGCTTGAGGAAGTAAGCGAAAATGCGGACTGGGAATTGTTCACGAACGCCGGAGGGAGCGTGGGTCTTGGGGCATATTTTCAGGGTCAATGGTGCGTGTTAGAGTGGCCGGTGGAGTGGAAGGAGACTAGTTTGGTTCGAAACTTAATGCTATTGGAGTTCTTTCTCATAGTTGTAGCGATTGCGCTGTGGGTTTATTTTAGCAATAAAAAATAAGGTTTCCCTGCAACAACATGGAGGTAGTTAAAGTCATCAATTCTTTGACGCCGTCCTCTCCCTCAGTGGTGAATTTGTTGTGCCACTTGGTTTTGGAGGCATTGTCATTGAACATGTGGGTTGTAGCTGTGCATGTTCCAGCGGTCAAGAATTCAATTGTGGATGCTCTCAATTTCAGAGGGAGTGATTCAGGATGTTAGCCCCAGGAGCAGAAGAGGAAGGGAAGATTTGCCCGTCTCGTCTTTGAAACGTGGTAAGCGAGCAGTGGGGCACCTGATTAAAGGATCACTGGCTTGGGGTAGAAGGGCTGTATTTGTAGCAGCATGGCGCGAGTGGGAGGAATGGTTGTCATGGTGTAGGACTATCAGATCAGGGGATAGATAGGGGCATTATTAAGTTGGTTAGGTGAAGGTTCAGCGGGGAGGGGATTTCAGTTGCATGGATAAACAGTTTTATGGCAGGAGTTGGCTTTGGGTGAAAATTGAGTAGAAGGGATATTACTAAGCATTTTCTTTAGTAAGGCAAGCGTTGAAGGGTTTTAGGAGGGGAAAAGTGGATACATAGAGGCTAGGGGTAGCACTAGAAACGATTTGTGAGGATGAATTTCAAAGATTTTTATTTAAGGTCTGTTATTGCAACACATGGATGGGCGTTTTTTGTCGAAATTCCAGTTTATAATTGTTTTTAAGAGATCTTTGGACTAGGCTGGTTTGGACAGTACAGGTTTTGGAATGCACTTATTTAGGGTAGGTGCACCCACAGAGGCGTCAGGCCGGGGAATGGAAGTGAAAGCGGTTAAGAGGATAGTTAGGTGGGAGTTTGGACCTTAAATTATAGATCACTGGAGATAAAACCATTGGACAGCCACTGATTGCTAGAACAGAGGACCCCTTACCCCTGTGTACTAGGGTGGCCAATGCATAAAACTCTATAGGTGATGCAGGAATAGCCAAGGAATAGTCACTTGGCTACCTACCTTTTTATATCCACAGGCTCTACTGATAAAATAGTTACTAACCTAGGTATATCTTCTGTGCCTCATCAAAGTTATTGTTGATTTTCCCTACGACATCTAGAACCGGCTGAACAATCGTAATATGTGCAGTACAGGCAAGAGGTGATAGCACTGGCGCCACCATTTGTGTAGAAAGACGCATCACACACCGGTCTAAATAAATTGTGCATCATCTACCAGCAACAAATGTATTAAGAGGTGCGGCACCTCCTTACACCAAATGAAAAACTACACTCGCTAGTAGCTGGGTTGTGTCTGTGCTATAATCTATGCCAGGTTTTGGAGTAGATTAAAGTAAATATAATTGGCCACGCCCCCTAAAGTCGGCCTGACCCTGTTTTTTTAAGAAGCAGGATGCAGTGTAGAAGCCCCAAAACAAACTTCTGGACATCAGAATTCTGCGGTTCTTAATTCTCCACTCCCAGCTGTCATCTGACAGCAGAGTGCCTGCAACCTGACCATGGGAGCCGCATGCTGTCCTTATTCTGACTTATACCGACTTCATTAAGCAGCAGACACAACATAGACTATTTTTTGTTTTGTTCCAAAAAGCCTCCAGGTACCATAGTAACCCAATGGCACCATAATCACGTTATCGTGGCCAGCCCCCTCCTCCTCCCCCCATGTCAGCCTCTTACATGCTGCGGTCTCAGAGGTTTCTCCACTCCCAGCTGTCATCAGACAGCAGAGTGCCTGCAACCCGACCATGGGAGACTCATGCAGGCCTTATTCTGACTTATACAGACTTCAATATGCAGCAGACACAAGATAGACAATTTTTTGTTTTGTTTGTTTTGTTCCAAAATGAAAAAATTAGAAAATCCATTATATTAACCCATTATTGTCGGGTAAATTTTAGGCCCTAATGACCAACCAAGTTTTCAGTCATTTCCATCCATCTTTGAATTCCTATAACCAAAATGTTTTCATTTTTCCACCCACGGCTGCATGGGGACCTGTTTCTAGCAGGACAAGTTGTATTTTTTAATGGCATAATTTTAGGTACATATAGTGCATTGTATAACTTATTATTATTGGGCGGAAAAAATCTTCACTGATTTGCAGGAATGCTGTCTTCCACTAGGTGGCACTGCAGAGGTATTTTTTTCCATCTTTCCTGCTTGCATATTTCCCAGATGAGCATGCATGGCCTTATAAGTCTCCTCACACGCCTAATAGGTGCTCTCCTTAAGGAAAGAGGAGACTCTTCCCAACCCACATCCAAGGCCACTCACTAGACAAGCCAAGAACCTACTGCATACTGATGAGGGGCAAGACTGATGAAACGGCTGTCTGTGTATGGTTTACTGGCTTTTGGGTTCCATTTCCCAGTCATTGTTATGATGACTTGTATAAAAAGTCTGACAGTGATTTGCAGGAATGCTGTGTTACAATAGGTGGTGCTGCGGAGGCACTGTTCCATGTTCCTTATTTACATTTGCCTATGAAGCCTCTAGTTGGTACTCAGAAGCCACCAGAAGCTATTGTAAAAGCCTCGCAAGTACTATAGCGACCCAATGGCACCGTAATCACGTTATCGGGGTAACATGGGAGCCCCCCATGTCAGCCTTTTACATGCTGTGGTGACAGAGGTTTCTCCACTCCCAGCTGTCACACAGCCGAGTGCCTGCAACCTGACAATGGGAGACTCATGCTGGCCTTATTCTGGTGTTCCTTAAAAAGGCGCATGCATCAAAATAAGATCACTTAGTGATCACTGTAGAAAGGTGTATTTGTGGCAAGTAAGTGGTTAAAGATATGTACCCTCACCTATGTGTAGAGATCCAGTGCCACCTTCTAGTAGGATGATCACTTTTGTGGAGAGGTCTGGAACTCCTCTCTATAGGACACTTACCTATGTAGCAAGGTATGGTATTTCTCTCTATAGAAAACTCACCTATATGGAGGGTACCGGTGCTTATCGCTAAAGGACACTCATCTATGTGGAGGGGTCCAGTGCTTCTCTCTATGAGGCAATCACCTATGTGGAGGAGTCCAGTGCTTCTTTCTATGGGGCACTCACCTATGTGGAGGGGTCCAGTGCTTCTCTCTATAGGACACTCACCTATGTGGAGGGGTCCAGTGCTTCTCTCTACAGGACACTCACCTATGTGGAGGGGTCCAGTACTTTCCTCTGTAGGATACTCACTTATGTGGAGGGGTCTGATACTTCTCTCTATAGGACACTTACCTATATGGAGGGGTCTTGTGCTTCTCTCTACAGGACATTCACCTATGGGGAGGGGTCCCATACTTCTAGCTGTAGGACACTCATCTATGTTGAAGGGTCTAGTGCTTTTCTCTATGGGACACTCACCTATGTGGAGGGGTCCAGTGCTTCTCTCTACAGGACACTCACCTATATGACGGGGTATGGTACTTCTCTCTATGGGACACTCATCTATGTGGAGGGGTCCGGTACTTCTCTCTATAGGAGATTCACCTATGTGGGGGGGTCCAGCACAAACCAGAGACTGGAGCTGCAGAAAGATCATTTGTATCTTCCCTGTGCATGCTGGGAAGAGCAAAGAATCGGTATAAGTGGGAAGATTGCCACGTCTAGCTGCTTGGAGGACATCGACAACCACCACTCTCCTTTTCTTCTTTACAACAGCACTTCTTTTTCTCCATTCAAGAGGTCTCTGTGTGCTTACTACACAGTTCTTTGTGGGTAGAGTTATTTCTTGCTGTACCTCTTTCTCCTCTGCTCTGTTATTGGTGGGTAGAGTAATTTCTTGCTGTACCTCTTGTTCCTCTGTTCTATTCTTTGTGAGTAGAGTCATTTCTAGCTGTACCCCTTTCTCCTCTGCTCTGTTTTTTGTGGGTAGAGTCATTTCTTGCTGTACCTCTTTATCCTTTTGCTCAGGAGCCAGTACCAGGTCCCTCTGCGTGAAAACCTCGTACCGGTTGCTGAGCAGTATGGGTGCTGGCTGACTCCTGATCCTCCTGCTTGTTTGGGTCACATGCTTCCATTCCTCTGATTCTGCAGATACACTGGACATTTCTTTTCCTTCAACATTTTGAAGACTTTCTTCTACTCTGTCAATGAAATCCTCACATTCCTTAATACGTTTCAATGTAGCTATTCTCTCCTGAAGACTATGCACCTTTTTCTCCAGTAGAGACACAAGCTTGCATTTCTGGTAGGTGAAGTTTAGCTTTTCCTCTGGTAGGTCTGTAAACATATAGCATAAGTTGCAGCTCACCAAATGGCTCCTCTCCTTTTCCATATCGTCAGATGATGTCCACTTCCAAACTTCTAAAAGTCAAGAATTGTAGGGAAAGTTTATAACCTGTAAAATAACCACTCACCATATTCTTTGAAAATTCTTGGAGAACAGGAGAAGTCCCAGAAGATTGGAAAAGGGCAAATGTTGTCTTCAAAAAAGGGATTTGGATCCAACTGGATTTGGACCTTAAACAATCCTATAGAAATTTGCATTTAAAAAATATGTTTGCTGGATGCCCTTCGTTTTGTATTGCGTAGTCTAACCTCCGTGGGAGTTTTTCCCAGGTAGGTGTTGGACTGCGCAATAAGAGTCAGTACCAGCCTCCTACTTCAAATCACTGTTTGGGGGCATACATCACTTTAGTGCAGAATGATATTTCTAAGTTTAGAATTCAGTCTAAATCGCATAAAAAAGAATTCCTTGCACTTAAGACCTTGTCCAATAATAAATCACTAGTTATGAAACCTGCGGACAAGGGTGGTCCCATTGTGGTGATGGACACTGCAGTACCGTAATGAAATCCTTGATCAGCTGAACAATGAGGGCATCTATGAAAGAATGAGGTTTGATCCTAAATCTAGGTTGCAGACACAATTAAGAATGATCCTTAATGATGTCCTTTTTCAGGGGGTGATTGATTCAGACCTGGTCAAATTTTTGGATGTATTGCACCGACCCTGTACAATTTACTCAAAATCTATAAGGATTTACAAAATCCACTAGGAAGTCCGATCGTTTCAGTATTTGACTCATTGTTCAGCAACGCAGCAAAATTTCTTGACAGAGTACTACGTTCGTTTGCGGACGAGGCGGCATCACATGTATGGGATACGAGTGATTTTTTTTTTGTAAGAATCAAGGATTTGAAGGTTGAGGACACAGCTCTATTAGCCTCCTTTGATGTTACATCTCTATATACCTCGATTGAACACCATAGAGGCTTGGAGGCGGTTGAGTTCTATATTATGAGGTTTGGCCTTCCTACTAAGTGCATTGGTTTTGCCCTGTTACTGCTTTGGTGAGTGTGTACTACGAGCAGTGGCAGGGCACAGCCATGGGTTCAAATGTCGCTCCGACATACGTGAACATACTTATGCAGAGATTTGAGGAGCAGTATGTATACCCTTCCATACATTGGCCAATGGTAAAGCTACGGCTGCATTACATAGATGATATTTTTCAAATTTGGGATGATACAGCTTCTGCGCTGCTTGAGTTTCAGAGGCAGTTGAATTCGGTTTATCCTAAACTCCAATTCACTCTGACATCCTCAGTTGAAAAGGTATAGTTTCTTGATGTATTGGTTAACAAGAAATCTGGTGGTTTGTCTACTGACCTACACGTGAAAAGTACTGATAGAAATAGCATCTTACAATACAACAGCAATCATCCGACCAGGATGATTCAATCTTTACCATGGGGTCAGCTGTTACGGGTCCGGAGGATCACGGATGATGCCCATATAGATGAGAGGTTGGAACAAATAAGACTGTGGAAAAGCTATGCATGACTATACATGACACTTTGTTAAAAACTAAAGATAAACATCCCACAAGAGCAAGAATCCCACTTGTTTCCACATATGGGGTAGTTAGTAATAAAATCTTGGGTATTACTAACAAACACTGCCCATTGTTGTTAAAGGGCTGTGGAAATGTTGCTGAATTCAAGGAGAGGCCAATTGTGGCATACAGAAGAGCTACGAACCTCAGAGATAGGTTGGTTAGACCGATGTTTACCCCTGAGGTCACTACTACACAAAACGTCTTTGCTCCTTTGAAAAGTGGTAATCATCCGTGTTACAATTACTCATGCTGTAGCAACATGATAAGGGGTGACACTGTTGGTCACCTCTTCTCGGGTGGGAAGTATAAAATCAAACATAGATATTCATGTACCTCTACTTACGTCGTCTATCTCATCACAAGACCCTGTGGTTTGGGGTACATGGGTTAGACGACCATGGAGGTGAGGTCGCGCATTATAAAACACAAAAGTACAATTCGTACTAATAATACTGCACTCCCCCTTCCTAAACATTTTTCTGAGAAAAAACATATGATTAGCCAATTATGGTATCGAGTAATTGACCATGTTCCTCCACTCATCAGGCATTACTTAAAAAAAAAAAAGGAATTAAATGGATCTACACTCTTGACACATTAACCCCTAAAGGTTTGAACATAGACTATCATTATATGCCATATATTTAGGATAGTTCTATCTATTGTTTTTCTCAGTATAATATATCCCTCGGCTTGTAATTATATTATTGGCTTGTTTTTAAATCACTTTTTTTTTTATTCATTAGATTTTTATTGGTTTAAAGTTGGTTTACAAAATCTCAAAACAGGACACCACATAGCAATTTTTTCTTTACAATAAAAAGAAACATGTATGTGATTTGATTAATTTCTGATTATATAACATACTTTTCATAAATCGAGTTTTGAATACATTCAATAACAGTATATTGTTGTGTTTATACATGTCTTTTTTCTTTGTTTAACATCAACTTTAACCCCTTGAGTGGCGGGTTTCCTACCACCCTGTCGTGCCCACCAGGGCACCTGCTCCTCTTGGTCCAGGGGCGGTAGAGCTGGTATTCAGATGGTGATTCAGTGCCCTGGGATAGTGGGATGCCCTGGATTATCCTGACTGGTTGTCGAAACTTTTCCTGCCAGTTCCTGTCACCTTGCTAGCCAAGCCACGCCCTCTTCCTGAATGGCCACTTTATTACAGACCCCAATCTAGTAGTGCCTTGGACCTTCTTTTGGCTTTCAGATCTGCAGCGTCTTGTGGCGTAGATTTCACTAGATGATGAATTCATTTTGCTGGAGAATATCATCCCATATGAACAGAAAGCTTCTTGAAGTTGCTGCAGATTAAATGTAGTTGCTGACCTACTCCGACTAGCTGGGAGGAAGGAATCATCGATTTAATGCGGCTTGCGCCAAATTCTGACCCCCCGCACCTCTTCCCCATCAGCAGGAGGCAGTGCTTTCAGGAGGTAGGGATTTTTCAATTCCCGGACAGAAGAGATGCTGAAGAGTGCCGCCGACCTGCAAGAAGACGCGCTGGGGAGGACAGCGCTTCTAAGGTTATGTATTATTTTTTTCTCCAGCTAGGGATAATTTTCATGTAGGGCTTATATTTCAACCCCTCAAAAAAAAATCATCGCCGCGGGGAGTCCCCTCATCAGTGGACACTGTGACAGCAGCCACAGGCTGTTCAGTGATGACGGGACTTCCCGCGGGGATGAAGGAATCACCTGCTACAGCAGTGGCAGAGAATCGCGATCATCTCCCATCACTTTCAATGGGGCTGGTGCTGCTGCCGGCCCCATTGGAAACGATGGGCAAGATTGCAAAAAGGATGTGCAACGGCCCACGGAACGTACCGTATTTTAGACAGCAGAAAGGCTTATTCCTTGTCACGTGACGCCAACGCTTCAATTTGGACTTTAACCCCTTGAGTGGCGGGTTTCCTACCACCCTGTCGTGCCCACCAGGGCAGGTTTTTTTTAAATGGTCTAATCATTGAATTTCAACTAATTTTGCAGTTGCGTCTCAAGTAGAGATGAGCGAACACCAAAATGTTCGGGTGTTCGTTATTCGAAACGAACTTCCCGCGATGTTCGAGGGTTCGTTTCGAATAACGAACCCCATTGAAGTCAATGGCCGACCAGAGCATTTTTGTATTTCGCCGATGCTCGCTAAGGTTTTCATGTGTGAAAATCTGGGCAATTCAAGAAAGTGATGGGAATGACACAGAAACGGATAGGGCAGGCGAGGGGCTACATGTTGGGCTGCATCTCAAGTTCACAGGTCCCACTATTAAGCCACAATACCGGCAAGAGTGGGCCCCCCTCCCAACAACTTTTACTTCTGAAAAGCCCTCATTAGCATGGCATACCTTTGCTAAGCACCACACTAGCTACAACAAAGCACAATCACTGCCTGGATGACACTCCGCTGCCACTTCTCCTGGGTTACATGCTGACCAACCGCCCCCCCTCCCCCCCACAGCGCACACCAAAGTGTCCCTGCGCAGCCTTCAGCTGCCCTCATGCCACACCACCCTCATGTCTATTTAGAAGTGCGTCTGCCATGAGGAGGAACCGCAGGCACACACTGCAGAGGGTTGGCACGGCTAGGCAGTGACCCTCTTTAAAAGGGGCGGGGCGATAGCCCACAATGCTGTACAGAAGCAATGAAAAATATAATCCTGTGCCACCGCCATCAGGAGCTGCACACGTGGGCATAGCAATGGGGAACCTATGTGCCACACACTATTCATTCTGTCAAGGTGTCTACATGCCCCAGTCAGACTGGTAATATGTACCTTAACAGTAACCGCGTTGGTGGTAATGTGGTGGTGACTGCGGACCTAGTAGCGCGGTTTTATTTTGTTGGTTTTCGGAATGTGGCCAGGATTCAGTGGGCCGTGGCGGGGGGATGGTGGGGGGGCTCTCTTGTAGTGTCGGTAAAGGTGAAATTCTTGGACTGCCACCAGACGAACCAATGCAAAGGCATTTGCCAAGAATGTTTTCCCTGTTGGAGGAGGAGGGGGATGTTTTTGAGGCACTACGTGTCCTCTCCACGTGTCCGTGGTTATATGCACCTTTACAGTAACCGCGTTGGTGGGAAATGGCCTCGCCGCCATCATGTCTTTGGGAAGCCTCTGTTTCCACACCCCAGAGACATACCATTAGCAGCGGTATAGGCAGAGCCCATAATTCGTAACATTTCAGCCGTAGCATTAGGACAGGCCCCACTAACATATCACTAGCAGCATTATAGGAGGAGCGCAGTCTTCGTTCCATGTCAGCAATAGTAGCACTCAAGACAGGCCCCAGGAACAATTCTGAAGCAGCAGTATAGTGGGAGCGCAGTCTTAGTTCCATTTCAGTAGCCTTAGTATAGCCAAGGCCCAAGTTACATTTATGTAGCTAAAGTGTAGGCCAACCCCACACACACTTCTGTACCATGAGTGCAGGCGAAGAACATACAAATTGCTATGATTACACTGTAGGTGAGGGCCCCAAAAAATTGGTGTACCAACAGTACTAATGTACCTCAGTAAAAATTGGCCATGCCCAACCAAGATGGCAGGTGAATCGCTTTGGTTAATGTGGCTTAAGTGGTAACTAGGCCTGGAGGCAGCCCAGTGTAACGAAAAATTGGTTCAAGTTAAAGTTCCAACGCTTTTAAGCGCATTGAAACTTATGAAAATTGTTCAGAAAAATTATTTGAGTGAGCCTTGTGGCCCTAAGAAAAATTGCCCGTTCAGCGTGATTACGTGAGGTTTCAGGAGGAGGAGCAGGAGGAGGAGGAGGAATATTAGACACAGATTGAGGAAGCAGAAATGTCCCCATTTTGAATGGTGAGAGAGAACGTAGCTTCCATCCGCGGGTGCAGCCTACGTATTGCTTACGTATCGCTGCTGTCCGCTGGTGGAGAACAGAAGTCTGGGGAAATCCAGGCTTTGTTCATCTTGATGAGTGTTAGCCTGTCGGCACTGTCGGTTGACAAGCGGCTACGCTTATCTGTGATGATTCCCCCAGCCGCACTAAACACCCTCTCCGACAAGACGCTAGCCGCAGGACAAGCAAGCACCTCCAGGGCATACAGCGCTAGTTCAGGCCACGTGTCCAGCTTCGACACCCAGTAGTTGTAGGTGGCAGAGGCGTCACGGAGGACGGTCGTGCGATCGGCTACGTACTCCCTCACCATCCTTTTACAGTGCTCCCGCCGACTCAGCCTTGACTGGGGAGCGGTGACACAGTCTTGGTGGGGAGCCATAAAGCTGTCCAGGCCCTTAAAGACTGTTGCACTGCCTGGGATGTACATGCTGCTCGATCTCCGCACCTCCCCTGCTACCTTGCCCTCGGTACTGCGCCTTCTGCTACTAGCGCTGTCGGCTGGGAATTTTACCATCAGCTTGTCCGCAAGGATCCTGTGGTATAGCAACACTCTCGAACCCCTTTCCTCTTCGGGAATGAGAGTGGGAAGGTTCTCCTTATAGCGTGGGTCGAGCAGTGTGTACACCCAGTAATCCGTTGTGGCCAGAATGCGTGCAACGCGAGGGTCACGAGAAAGGCATCCTAACATGAAGTCAGCCATGTGTGCCAGGGTACCTGTACGCAACACATGGCTGTCTTCACTAGGAAGATCACTTTCAGGATCCTCCTCCTCCTCCTCCTCCTCCTCCTCCTCCTCAGGCCATACACGCTGAAAGGATGACAGGCAATCAGCCGGTGTACCGTCAGCAGCGGGCCAAGCTGTCTCTTCCCCCTCCTCCTCATACTCCTCATGCTCCTCCTCCTCCACGTGCTGAGAAATAGACAGGAGGGTGCTCTGACTATCCAGCGACATACTGTCTTCCACAGCCCCCCGTTTCCGAGCGCAAAGCAGCTGCCTTTATGCTTTGCAGGGAATTTCTCAAGATGCATAGCAGAGGAATGGTGACGCTAATGATTGCAGCATCGCCGCTCACCACCTGGGTAGACTCCTCAAAATTACCAAGGACATGGCAGATGTCTGCCAACCAGGCCCACTCTTCTGAAAGGAATTGAGGAGGCTGACTCCCACTGCGCCGCCCATGTTGGAGTTGGTATTCGACTATAGCTCTACGCTGTTCATAGAGCCTGGCCAACATGTGGAGCGTAGAGTTCCACCGTGTGGGCACGTCGCACAGCAGTCGGTGCACTGGCAGCTTAAAGTGATGTTGCAGGGTGCGCAGGGTGGCAGCGTTTGTGTGGGACTTGCGGAAATGTGCGCAGAGCCGGCGCGCCTTTACGAGCAGGTCTGACAAGCGTGGGTAGCTTTTCAGAAAGCGCTGAACCACCAAATTAAAGACGTGGGCCAGGCATGGCACGTGCGTGAGGCTGCCGAGCTGCAGAGCCGCCACCAGGTTACGGCCGTTGTCACACACGACCATGCCCGGTTGGAGGCTCAGCGGCGCAAGCCAGCGGTCGGTCTGCTGTGTCAGACCCTGCAGCAGTTCGTGGGCCGTGTGCCTCTTATCGCCTAAGCTGAGTAGTTTCAGCACGGCCTGCTGACGCTTGCCCACCACTGTGCTGCCACACCGCGCGACACCGACTGCTGGCGACATGCTGCTGCTAACACATCTTGATTGCGAGACAGAGGAGGAGGAGGAGGAGGAGGGTGCTTTAGTGGAGGAAGCATACACCTCCGCAGATACCACCACCGAGCTGGGGCCCGCAATTCTGGGGGTGGGTAGGACGTGAGCGGTCCCAGGCTCTGACTCTGTCCCAGCCTCCACTAAATTTACCCAAGGTGCCGTCAGGGAGATGTAGTGGCCCTGCCCGCCTGTGCTTGTCCACGTGTCCGTTGTTAAGTGGACCGTGGCAGTAACCGCGTTGGTGAGGGCGCGTACAATGTTGCGGGAGACGTGGTCGTGCAGGGCTGGGACGGCACATCGGGAAAAGTAGTGGCGACTGGGAACTGAGTAGCGCGGGGCCGCCGCCTCCATGATACTTTTGAAGGACTCCGTTTCCACAACCCTATACGGCAGCATCTCAAGGCTGATGAATTTTGCTATGCGGACGGTTAACGTTTGAGCGTGCGGGTGCGTGGCGGCGTACTTGCGCTTGCGCTCCAACAGTTGCGCAAGCGACGGCTGGACGGTGCGCTGAACTACACTGCTGGATGGGGCCGAGGATAGCGGAGATGAGGGTGTGGGTGCAGGCCATGAGGCGGTAGTGCCTGTGTCCTGAGAGGGGGGTTGCATCTCAGTGGCAGGTTGGGGCACAGGGGGAGAGGCAGGGGTGCAAACCGGAGGGGCTGAACGGCCTTCGTCCCACCTTGTGGGGTGCTTGGCCATCATATGTCTGCGCATGGTGGTGGTGGTGAGGCTGTTGGTGTTGGCTCCCCGGCTGAGCTTTGCGCGACAAAGGTTGCACACCACTGCTCGTCGGTCGTCAGGCGTCTCTGTGAAAAACTGCCAGACCTTAGAGCACCTCGGCCTCTGCAGGGGGGCATGGCGCGAGGGTGCGCTTTGGGAAACAGTTGGTGGATTATTCGGTCTGGCCCTGCCTCTACCCCTGGCCACCGCACTGCCTCTTGCAACCTGCCCTGCTGATGCCCTTGACTCCCCCTCTGAAGACCTGTCCTCCTGAGTAAGCGTTGCACACCAGGTGGGGTCAGTCACCTCATCGTCCTGCTGCTCTTCCTCCGAATCCTCTGTGCGCTGCTCCCTCGGACTTACTGCCCTTACTACTACCTCACTGCAAGACAACTGTGTCTCATCGTCATCGTCCTCCTCACACACAGAAAGTTGTTGAGACAGTTGGCGGAAGTCCCCAGCCTCTTCCCCCGGACCCCGGGAACTTTCGAATGGTTGGGCATCAGTGACGATAAACTCCTCTGGTGGGAGAGGAACCGCTGCTGCCCAATCTAAGCAGGGGCCCGAGAACAGTTCCTGGGAGTGTTCCCGCTCCTGAGCAGGTGTCATTGTAGTGGAGTGAGGAGGCTGGGAGGAAGGAGGAGCAGCAGACAGAGGATTCGGATTTGCAGCAGTGGACGGCGCAGAACTGCAGGTTGACGATAGATTGCTCGAAGCACTTTCTGCCATCCAGGACAGGACCTGCTCACACTGCTCATTTTCTAATAACCGTCTCCCGCGTGGACCCATTAATTGGGCGATGAATGTGGGGACGCCAGAAACGTGCCTCTCTCCTAATCGCGCAGCAGTCGGCTGCAACACACCTGGATCAGGAGCTCGGCCTGTGCCCACACCCTGACTTGGCCCTCCGCGTCCTCGGCCGCGTCCACGTCCTCTAGGCCTACCCCTACCCCTCAGCATGCTGTATTACCAGTGATTTGATTTCACAGGTAGGAAATAAATTGGCGCAAGACTGCAGGCCAAATATAATTTTTTCCCTTTTTTGAAAAGGAAAGGCCCCACTGCCTCTAGTGAATGAATAATCTAAGTTTAATAACTGTGCTGTGGCCCTGCTAATGTGTCACAGAACGTGAGGGTAGCAGAGTTATTATAACTCTGGCAGAGCAGGTATTTTTTTCCCAATTAAGGAAAGCAAATGGCGAAGCCAGGAGTAAAACGTAGCTGGGTGCGTCTGATTTTTAAACGTTGCACACGCAGCCGACACGTACACACAGCCCTTAGGACGGACAGAGGCAGGACAAATAGAATTTTTTTCAGTTTTTTTCCACCAAAAGGCAGCACTGCGTATATTCAATGAACATGAGAAGTTTAATAACTGTGCTGTGGCCCTGCTAATGTGGCACAGAACTTGAGGGTAGCAGAGTTATTATAACTCTGGCAGAGCAGGTATTTCTTTTCCCAGTCAGGAACGAAAATGGCGAAGCATGCAGTAAACCCTAGCTGGGTGCGTCTGATTTTTAAACGTTGCACACGCAGCCGACACGTGTCCACCGCCCTTAGGACGGACAGAGGCAGGACAAATAGAATTTTTTTCAGTTTTTTTCCACCAAAAGGCAGCACTGCGTATATTCAATGAACATGAGAAGTTTAATAACTGTGCTGTGGCCCTGCTAATGTGTCACAGAACTTGAGGGTAGCAGAGTTATTATAACTCTGGCAGAGCAGGTATTTCTTTTCCCAGTCAGGAACGAAAATGGCGAAGCATGCAGTAAACCCTAGCTGGGTGCGTCTGATTTTTAAACGTTGTACACGCAGCTCACACGTGCCCACAGCCCTTAGGACGGACAGAGGCAGGTCAAATAGAATTTTTTTCACTTGTTTTACAAGCAAAAGGCAGCACTGCATATATTCAATGAATAATAACTGTGTTGTGGCCCTGCCTACACAATTCTTTCCCTGCAGTATCAATGGAGGGTGCAATGCTCTGCAGAGGCGATTTTGAGAAGAAAAAAAAATGCAGCACAGCTAACAGCAGCCAGCACAGTACTGCACACGGTTAAATATGGCCCTAGAAAGGACCGTTTACGTTCTTGAAGGCTACACTCACTCCTAACACTCTCCCTGCCTATGCAACACTTCTGTCCCTAATGCCGGGTGCAACGCTCTGCAGAGGCGATTTTGAGAAAAAAAAAAATTGCCACTGCTAACAGCAGCCAACACACAGCTATCAGTGGCCCTAATAAGGACCTTTGGGGGTCTTGAAGCCTACACTAACTACCAATTCTTTCCCTACAGCAGCTCCGGTACAAACAGCACTGTCCCTCATCTAACTCACAAGGCATCTGAGGTGAGCCGCGGGAGGGGCCGACTTTTATATTAGGCGGACACCTGATCTCGCCAGCCACTCACAGCAGGGGGGTGGTATAGGGCTGGAACAACACAGGAGGAAGTTGTAATGCCTTCCCTGTCTTTCAATTGGCCAGAATAGCGCACTAACGTCTCAGGGAAGGAAGTGAAAGTAACCCGAACACCGCATGGTGTTCGTTACGAATAACGAACATCCCGAACACCCTAATATCCGCACGGATATCAAGTTCGGACGAACACGTTCGCTCATCTCTAGTCTCAAGAGCCATAACTTTTTCATTTTTCCATTAACATGGCTATATAAGGGCTTGTTTTTTGCGGAACAAGTTGTGATTTTTTAAACAGGGGGGAGGAAAAAAAGAAATGGGGAAAAAAGAAAAAAAGGGGCCATGTCATTAAGGGGTTAAATAATGCATTAACTTCCTTCTCTGGGTCATTACGACGCACATGGATACCATGTGTGTGATTTTATTTTTACCAAGTAAAGGGAGACAAGTGTTTTTATAATTTTTTAACTTTTTTTTTTTTTCTACTTTTTTTTTTGTCCCTTTATGGGACTTCCACAGGGACTCATCCGGACCCCCTGATCACATTCCGGGGGTCCGATGGTGACAGCCCTTTACATGCTGCAGTGACAGCCCTTTACATGCTGCAGTCACATAGACTGCAGCATGTAAAGGGTTAACACAGCAGAGATCAGAGGTTTTCTCTGATCTCTGCTGTAAGAGCTAGTACCTAGCTGTCCTCTGACAGCCAAGCACTAGCTCTCCCTGCCACAGAGACCATCGGCTTGCTTCTGACAAGCCGATGGTCTCTATGGCAACCTATAAACAAAGCAGGAGACTTAGAAACAGGAGATTGCCGGCAGATCGGCAATATCTTCTGCTGGTTTTTCAAAGCCCTTGCTTTGTTCTCTGTGGGACTGTGCAGGCAGAGCACAGTGCCACAGATTGTGGCATTGTGCTCTGCAGCTCCCATAGTGATACATAGCCCGGAAATCTTCCGGGCTATATCGCTATGGGCAGTGGAGCTCGTCCTGGAAAATTTCCGGGCGTGCCACTCAAGGGGTTAAGGTGGTCTGATGAGATCTCGTTAGTAACATATTGATTTCTAATAGTAACATTGATTTCTAATAGTGTATTACAACTGAAAATTACAACAGTGTAACAATATATAACATGGCATCTACATATATATACCGTTTGTGTTATTTTAGAATAAATTTTCTCCACATGTCCCAAGTTTCTTCAAAATGTTTAGTATTTTTGCTGCGAAATGCTAGCCATTTTTCAAATATGTACTGCTCTTCCCTACGGTTACTGAATTCATCTATTTCTGGTGGTTTGGGATTTTTCCAATATTTTGCTATTATTGATTTTGCTGTAATTAGGGAGTGTGCTAATAAGTATTTTGTGTGTTTCGGGAATTTTTCAATTCCTATTAACAGTAAAGCCAATTTAGCTTTTCTGGGTATATGGCATTTTAGTATGTTTTGTAAAAGGTTAAACACCTTTTCCCAGAATTGTTTTAATTTTGCACATGACCAAAAGATGTATGATAATGTGCCCCTTTGTCCACACTCCCTCCAACAAAGGTCGTCTCCTAGATTTGATCTATTGAGCAGCAACGAGGGGGTATAATACCATCTCAGATGCACTTTTATTTGAGTTTCCAGTATGTTTAGAGCCTTGGTTGATTTTGACATTGTAGTGAATGTCTTGTTGGACCAAGAGTCTATGGGTATTTTCTCTTTTAGTTCAATTTCCCAACTTGACATGTATGTTTTCTTTGTCAGAACTACATAATTAGTTAGAATGTCATAAAAGGATCTTGTTTCAGATTTGCTCACAGGTGGGGTCATAGTGATCTTGTTAATGAGTGTGGAAGGAAGCAGTACTTTGTGAATGGGCGTTTCTTTGAAGGAGCCAATTCTAAAATACTTAAATATTTCATTTTGAGGAAGATTATATTTGAGACGCAGTTCGTCAAAGTTTTTGATTTCTTTTGAAGATATGAGGTCACTTATCCACTTTACACCTCCATTTTTCCAGCTGCGTAAGTCTAAGTTTGGTATGAAAAGGTTTAATATTTCAATAGGTAATGGAGGGTTTTTCAGTCCTCCCGATGGGTCTACTTTTTTTGAGAATTCTCTTCAGGCGTTCACTGAGGCTTGCGTGGTGGGGGGGATGTTTGTGAGATGTGGGTCCACGATGTTTGAAAAATTTAAGCTTTCTATAGATATTGCAAGTAGTATTGCTTGTCCAGAGATATCTTTCAGATAGTTCTTTTCTATATTGGGCCAGCCTACTATATTATTACTGGTGATTAGTTGCCTAGTTTGATTTAGTAAAATAGCTTTCTGGTACGCTTTTAGGTTGGGAATATACTAGTGCTAGTCGTGGTTTTTTCCCGTCCCATATAAAATTGTTCATCTGTTTCTGTAATTTGTTAATAGTGGAGTTGGTGATTGATAGCGGCAGGACTCTGAAATAATAGAGGATTAACGGGAGAATTTTTATTTTATAGGACATAATTTTGCCGAACCACGATAAATTTAATTTGGATAGGTGATAAATTTCCCTTTGGGTAGTATTTAGTAGTTTTGGATAGTTTTCATGTTCTATGTTTTTGATCGAAGTTGTCAAGGCTATCCCTAAATATGGTATACTGGTTTTTTTCCAATTCCGAACTAATTGCATTTTCTAAACCTTTGGAGACATTCAGACCAAGAATGAGCGATTTGTCCACATTCAGTTTATACAAAGAAACTTTATTGAAGTGTTCTAGCATCACACCGGCAGATCTCAGAGACCCCAATGGCTGGGACAACGTAAGAAATACGTCATCTGCAAAGAGTCCTATTTTGTACTGTCTGCAGTTTATCGGGACACCCCTTATATCAGGAGCTGTGCGTATTAGTTCCGCTAATGGTTCCACTGCCAAGACATATAGGATTGGTGATAGCAGACAGCCCTGCCTTGTACCATTTGTAATTATTAGAGGATCTGACAGATTACCATCCACCAGCACCCTTGCTGTGGGAGAGGAGTATAGAGCCCGGACGGCACGGATCATACCTTCTCCGAAAACAAATTTAGTGTTTCAAAGACATAGCCCCAATGGACCCGGTCGAATGCCTTTTCGGCATCTAAGGCCAGCATAATTGTTGGCATCTTGGATTTTTCTATTGAGTGTATCAAGTTTAAAAATTTTTGTTTGCAGTCCGAGGCCTGTCTCCCCCTCACAAACCCCATTTGGTTCGAATGTATTATGCCAGGAAGAATTTCTAACATTCTACGAGCAAGCGTTTTGGCATAAATTTTGACATCAGTGTTTAGTAATGATATGGGTCTGAAGTTTGCCGGGGTGTTTGGGTCTTTCCCTAGTTTAGGTAGCACTACAATTGTTGCTTGTAGCATCTCTTTGGGGAAGTTGCCTCTTTGCATGGCTGTGTTGGACATGTTGGTTATATGTGGTAGTAATGTTGTTATAAAAGATTTATAATATTCTGCCAAGTAACCATCAGGGCCTGGGGCTTTTTGGATCTTTTAGGATGACACCGTGTCAGCAATTTCGGAGGTGGATAGTGGGGTGTCAATAAGGTCCGCCTGGGATGGCTCCAGTGATGGTAAATTGATTGATCTTAGAAATGTTTGTATTGATTCGCTGTTCGGCTGTTTTAGTTGGGGTTCGTATAGATTACTGTAGTAAGAGCAAAAATTGTCAGCTATTTGTTTTGGATGCGCTATTTTTTGCTTTTTATCTTGGCGGTTCCAGAGGTACGGTATGTTGGCTTTTATAGTTTTCTTTTTTAATAGGTTGGCCATCCACTTTGAGGGTTTATTGATCGACGAATAAATGTTTGCGCGCTGGGCGTTTACTTCTTTATCGAAGTCCACTAATAATATTTTTTGTAGCTCCAATCTCAATTTATGTAGATCATCGTGCGCTTTTTTTTAATGGGGTTTGCTTTAGTTCGTTTTCTTTGAGACGTATCTGGGTAAGACTATCTTCTATTTTTTTTGTTTTCTCTTTTTTATATCTAGATCTCATTTTTATCAGGATTCCTCTCATTTACGCCTTGTGGGCATTCCATAATGTTATTGGGTCTATTTGTGGTGTGTCATTGAACTCAAAGAATTCCCGTAAAGCGGTTTGTATTTCTTCTCTATATTTTGGTATGTCCATTAGGTAGGTATTATTTCTCCATGTTTTATGTGAATGGTCAAGGCCTCCGAGATTGAGCGTTGTAATAATTGGAGCATGGTCAGACCATGTGGCCGTGCCAATTTCTATTTTCGAGACTGAAGTGAGGAGGTTTTTCTCCATCAAGCATAAATCTATGCGTAAAAAGGTTCTATGTCTCGATGAATAAAATGTATATTCTTTCGCGGAGGCATTGATGCAACGAAAAGTATTGTGTAGTGCATTTTTAAATATCCATTCCCCCAGGTGGCATTTCTTTTTGTATTTGGGTTTGTGGTGTCTAGATTCCTATCAGGGACTAGGTTGAAGTCTCCATTTATCAATATTGGGCCCTGCGCCACACGGTTTATTTTTTTTTATTAGTTTGTTTAGAAAGTTTATTTGTTTTGAGTTTGGTACGTATGTATTAACAATTGTTATTTTTCTGCACTTAAGGGAGCCAACCAGAATTATATAGCGCCCTTTTGGATCGCAAATTTGTTTGTCTATTATGAATGTAGCGTTATCCCTAAATGCTATCATAACTCCTGCATGCTTTTTTTGGGCACAGGCAAACACAGTCTGTGGAAATAATCTGTGAGACATTCTGACACTATCTGCCTCCAATAGGTGAGTCTCCTGCATACATACTACATCGGCGTTATGGGTAATCGCTTCCTTCCATGCGGAGCGTCTCTTGAATGGCGAATTCAAACCGTTGGTGTTGAGCGATAGAAACTTCACAGCCATATCAATGGTAAATGGAGATGAGATTGTAGACATGAGAGTTCCTGAAGTGTGTAGATGCCTGTGGAAACAAAACAACATAGAAATCGAACAAAATCCTCTTTTCGTGTTATTCTGCTGGGCAGAAGTATGGGGTTTGGATCATGGAGGATAACAAGCAATTTGAAAGGAACAAGGCAAGGTGGTACTTGCATATTCAGTGGGGGTGAAAGGTCCAGCTGTATTGGGCAGGCACTTCATTTAGTAGTGTTTCGTAATCAGCGGAGAGAGTTATTTGTTAGCCATTTCCGGGAGGAGGAATCACAGTTCATATTTTGCTAGCGGGTTTTTGTTCCGGAGTTTGCTTGTGGGGTGAGTGTTTCTTGGGGTGTTAGTCCCCAGGTTTTCAGGACTTCGACTGCTGATTTTGGGTCCTGGAGAATGTGATGTACTCAGTCTTTGGTGGCTATAATTTTTGTCGGGAATCCCCATTTGTAGGGAATATTTGCTTTTCTCAGTGCAGCTGTAATTTCTGTGAAGCTTCTTTTTGCTTCTAGCGTGGCTTGCGATAAGTCAATAAAGATGCGCAAATCAGAATATGGGCTCGGTAAAATTTGGATTTTTCTGATTGTGTTCATGAGAGTGTCTTTGGTGCGGAAGTAGTGGATTCTTGCAATTACGTCTCTGGGGATGTCATCTTAAAGAAACTTCGGACGCAGCAATCTGTGAGCTCTATCTATTTTTAGATCTTGATCTGGCATGTTAGGGAGGATAGTCTGCATGAATCGTGTGATGTAGTTTGAAATTTCTGCGTTTGGTATTTTCTCAGGTATTCCTCTTATTTTTATGTTATTGCGCCTGTTCCTGTCTTCTAAATCCGTTAGTTTCAGCTGTAGTTTGGTGACTTTCCTCCAGCTCATAGTGAGCGTCAATAAGCGAATTGTGCGAGTTGACCATTTCCTTTCCATTTTTCAGGTGATTATTAAACCTTGATGGCTGATATATACCTAAATTCTGCTCTATTAGTCTATTCTTCTCGGATAGTATATAAATAATTCTGGTTGATGGATGTCTACTCGACGCCTTTCCCCGCAGGTGTATAGCGGATCATCAGGAGTTTTTTTAGTTAGAGCATTTGTTGTTGATTTTGAAACGATTCTTTTTGTTTCTATTTGTTGCGACAAAATATTTTTTATTTTTTATATAAAAAAATTAGAGTCTTCAGTTTTTACTCTAAATGATGAAGAGGGATCGAACACAACCTCCAGTCACAATTAGTAGTAGACCCTATAGAATATGATTTAAATAAAGATGTCAAATGATGTAATTATGGAATATTGACCCGCAGGGTCTAGTCTGCATAAAGCTACTGAGGAAATTAGAAAAAATGCTAGAGTCAGACTGTGACATCTGAACTTGGCTAACTCATAAATGGTCCACATCAAAGTTTTTCCGTAGATTTAACGACGACATTTAGTGGACGCAGTATACCATAATCACACAGGAGTTGTGTTAATATGCTGTGTGGGTCAATACCCCAGGTTATAGTATACACGGTTCTCAGGTGAGATTTAAGCTCACTGTGTGATTATGCGTTGCCCAGTTTTGGTATCAAAGATTAAACCCAATTTTTTAGATAGCAGTGCATTATATTAATATATAGTACCGTTTAAGTAGCCATAGACAATCTACTGATGTTAACCTAACTGAATAGCTAGTGACTAGAGAATAGATAGAAAGATATTATAGAGACATAGCCTCCGGCAATGCCCTGACCTACCATCAAGGCCATCAAACAGTTCACTTGCTTCTTGCCAGGTCTCTTTCAACTTATTCTGCTGCTGTTTAAGCTCCTGGACTTGAGCTTCGTGTATTTTAGCTTCCACATATAAGCTCTTTTGTAGCTGGGATGCTTCATCCTGCCATTGCTTTCTCACTTCATCTTCAGCTTCCTGCCTAGCGTTCTCAGACACTGCCACCATAGCGTTGACGTTCTCCATCTCTGCTTGTACCTGTGACAGCTGGAGCTTCACCTGAGCTAGGTCTTCTTGCAATGCTTGGACAATCACACGATGTCCCTTTAAGTCCTCTGACTTTCTCTCAAGCTCATCCTGAAGCCTCTTCTGCTTCTGTTCCTCCATGTTCAGACTTGAACACAACTGTTTGTTAAGTCTTTCTAACACAACCTTCATTTCGAAGGCCTCATCCAGGGTGTGCTGCAAGGAGATCACTTTGGTTTCTTTTCACGAACCTCTGCTTCCGCCCGATCACGTTCTTCTGCATACTTAACAGAGATAGTTTTCTCCTCACTAAGCAACTCATTAAACTTTTTCTGTTTCTTCTTCAAGTTGGACACAAGCTCCTGTTGGTGACCAAGCCTCACAGTAACATCTTCTAACTCCTGCTGAAAACTTACTTTAACCTTCTCAAGTTTACCATAGGCGGCTGTTTTCTCTTCATACTGCTGCCTTGTAGCTTTTAATTCGCTTTGTACTTCTTTTTTCTGCTTTTCCACAGAATCCAAGCACACAGCACTCTTCTCCAGTCTATATTCCAGATCCACCACCTCAGCCTGAAGTGTTGCAATCTGCTCTGATGTGTTCCTCAAGCAGGTAGAGGAAGATGCAGAAGCTAAGAGAAACCTATTTTTCTTATCTTGCATTGTCTTCAGGTCTGCACTGAGACTAAGCCTCTGCTGCGTCTCTTCTTGCAGTAGCTTCTGGGAGTCTTCCCTGCAGCCTGCTCACCTGCTCAGACAATGCTGTCTGCACACTGTCACCTTCAGTTATTTTTATTTGTAGCTTTTGAAGCTGCATCTCTACTGTATTTCTCTTGCATTCAGACTCCTGCTTAGCCTGCAAAAGCACATTCAGCTTATGGGTAAGCTCAGTACACTTGCTTTCCACAGCCTGTTTGACCTCTTCCAAGGTTTCATTCATCTTTTCAGCTTGCTCTAACCACTGGGACAGTTCCCTCATAGCTAGCGCATCTACTACTAACGCCTGCCTGAGTTGATTACACTGACCCTTCAATAAAGTGATCTCTTCTCTAGCAGCAGAAAATAACTTTTCTTCTTCCTGCAGCTGAACTGAAGGGTCAGGACCGGAGAGGTTAATCTCTTTAACTCTAGGTGTGCCACACTGCACCTTTTCATGGTTACTATCTAGTCTAACCATGTCTGAGCAATTCCCCACACATGCATTTTTAGACTCCAATTTACATTGTGCAGATTTCACTTCATCATCATAAGCATTTCTACTAAACATGTGTTTATATTGTGCAGATTTCCCTGCAACAAAGACATTATGTACTACATACGACTTTGCATTATTAAGTTTTCCCCCATCATGCAAAAAAACACATCATAATGTTCCAGTCCATTTGGCCCCCTTTCATCAGTCCTCGGAGTGTTCTTCTCACTCCCCCGAGTTGATGTGTGGCACTGCAGCCGCTCCTCTGGGCACACAAGTGACAGTCCTTGAGCACTGTTCACACCTGCAGTTTTTGTATGAGACTGCAGTGAATCCTTTCCCTCCCACAGCTGAAAAAAATGGGGAAAGTCCGGGCCCAACACAAACTCCACTTGCAGACTCTCACATTTAGTCAAGTCCCATGTGACAGTGCCACATGGAGTCTCAAAGGTTAGACTCACCACTTTGTCAGTCTCTGGACCGAAATTTAAACTGTATAGCCGCATGCTTGCAGGTGCAGGTTAACTAAATCAAACACAGTGACTGTGCTCAGAGGCCCTCTACAGGCCACTCTTGCTACTGCACTAATCACAGGGTGAATACCCACTTGCGTTTTTTAACGCAATTGTCAATGGCACTTAGTAATGTTAAAAGCGCATCGCAAAGCACAAACTTGCAATGCTTTTTGAAAATTAGAAAGTCCCATTGACAATTGCATTAAAAACGTAGCGATATTGCATCATTAAAAAAACCGCAAGTGGGTGTTCGCCCTCAGGGCTTGTTTTTTGCGGGTCGAGATGTATTTTTCAATGGTACTATTTAATGTATCATATGAAGTACTGAAAAACATTTAAAAAATTTTAAGTGGAGTGACAGGGAAGAAAAAACGAAATTCTGCCACCTGTGGGTGCATTTTGGTCCTACGGCATACAGACTGCTACAAAAATGACAACACTTCAGTTTATAGGGCAGTACGATTACTACGATACTTTATTCATTTAGTTTTTTTAGAATCATAGAATGGTCACCCTCACTGTCTAATATCTAATTTGTGTCTCCTCCCTTTCAGTTTCATCCCATTGCTTTTAGTCTTTCCTTGTACAAATGAGAATAGGGCTGATCCCTCTGCACTGTGACAGCCCTTCAGATATTTGTAGAGCGCTATTAAGTCTCCTCTCAGTCTTCTTTTTTGCAAGCTAAACATTCCCAGATCCTTTAACTGTTCCTCATAGGACATGATTTGCAGACCACCCACCATCTGGGTAACTCTTCTTTGAACTTGCTCCAGTTTGTCAATGTCTTTTTTTAAAGTGGGGTGCCCAGAACTGGACACAGTATTCCAGATGAGGTCTGACTAAGGCAGAGTAGAGGGGGATAATGACCTTACGTGATCTAGACTCTATGCTTCTTCTAATACATCCCAGAATTGTGTTTTGGCTGCTGCATCACATTGTTGACTCATGTTCAGTCTATCATCTATTCGTGTACCCAAGTCTTTTTCCCATGTGCTGCTGCTTAGCCAAATTCCTCCCATTCTGTATGCGCTTTTTTCATTTTTCTTGCGCATATGTAGGACTTTGCATTCATCCTTGTTACCATTCTGTATTTTTGCTGGACTACTTTTATTTTTTTCAAAGATATTTAATTTTAAATTATTTTCTGATGCCATCTTCTGACAGCCATACCTTTCTGATGTTTCTGTCGACATAGTTGTGTGAGGGCTCATTTTTTTGCGGGATGTTGTGTAGCTTTTAGTAGCATTTTGGAGAGCATACAACATTTTAATCGCTTTTTATAACATTTTTTCTTGGAGGCGGGGTGACAAAAAAAGCGCAATTCTGGCATTCTTATTTTTTTCTGTCGACGATCACCGTGCGGGGTTAATAATGAGTTACTTTGGGTCCGGAGCTCGGCAGCCGTTACCTACCAGATAACCGCCGACACAGGAATCCACACCACTTACCGGCATGAGGAGGGAAGGAAGAAGAAAGGGAGACTTGCTGCTCACCACAGGCACTCCGCTTAGACTATACTTGACAGGTCCGAGCGCTGCCAGCACCTCACACCACTCCTTCAACATGGTGCTGGAACATTTCGTGGAGCGGGCGCCATCCTGCATGGAGGACTCGGGCACCCCACTTCAACGTTCAAAAGGACTTGCTGCCGACGAAGGAGATCCGGGGCACATGGGAAAGATGCCAAAGAGCAGGTATGCAGGAGACTTGAGGGACGCCGACACTCTGCTCTGCACACCCAACATGGTTGCCGGATCCCCACGAGGAGGGGGTGCTCTCCGGCAGCGGGGAGGCAGGCACCATGCCCCAATACCTGGACAGGCATACAGCGCTGATGGGAGACTCTCAACAGGCTGAGGGCTCATCCAGGTGCCGGCCACCAGGCGACAGGGGAACGGCTGACACCCCGCATAGCATCCACACTATGGCACCAGACCCTCATGGAGTTCAGGCACTCTCCAGTACAGGAGACTCGGGAACCCTGCTCCAGCCACAAGGGGACCAAAAGCAGACATGGGTCGATGAAGGGGACAGGGTCTTAAAACAAGGGGCACACCAATACCTCCAGGCCCCAGCAGTGACCTCCCATAAGGGCCACCCTGCCTCAATAACACCAAGGAATCTTCCTAGAACCAATGCCAGCAGCAGCCACAGCAGTCAGGAGGCAGCTTTGTATCTGCCACAAAACAGTATACTAAACGCAGGCAGACAAGAAAATGTAGAAGCCACAACTTCTACTCTGTCCATCACAACATCTTTAATGGGGATCCCTTGCACCAACCTGTCCGCCTCAGACACCAACACTCCAGCAACACCAACCCTGGGAGGACTCCCAGATTTTCTAAACCCCCCACTAGAGGATTCCTAGATGCTGCAGGCTCTATGGGTAATGATCTGCACCCTGCCCACCAAAACGGACCTCGAATCACAACTTAGGCGCATTGAAGAAAAACACGCAACCACAATCAATGTGGTCACCCAATCGGTGCAGGATCTAACAGGACGGGTTACTGCCCAGGAGCAGAATGTGGTGGCGCCAGATACGGACTTTTAACAATTGGCGCTTACGATTGAAAAACAGCAGAAACAAATCAGGCAACTAACTTTTCACCTAGACGATATCGAAAATAGAGGCCGCCGCAACAACCTCAAACTGAGGGGCCTCCCCGAAGATATCCCACCAGAAGACCTATATGACCACGTGACCACCATCTTTAACAAGCTGCTACAGCGCCCTGAAAATAGGGCGATTAAACTAGACAGAGTCCACCATTTGCAAGGCGGTAGAGCCCGGAACCCGAACCTCCCGAGAGACGTAATATGTCGGGTGCAGTTTTATAGACAGAAAGAAGAAGTACAGCATATGGCCTGGGAACAAGGCCCGATCAGATACAACGGAGCGGAGATAACCAACTTAACAGACGTGTCCAGATTGACTCAACAGCCGGAGACTGATTCGTCCCCTGCTAGACGCAGCACACAAGGCGGACGCAACCTATAGATGGGGACACCCCTTTTACTTGATCATTCAAAAACGCGGCCGCCTTTTTACGGTCCGATCTCCGGCGGACTAAGACGGGGCATTTAATTTCTTGGGAATACCACCGACTCCGGTCCCGGATTGGACCCTGCCCACGGAGATGGCCCCACCCAATGTGCAAAAACTGGACTCTCCACACCCCGATGGACGCACCCCAGTTAACGGTCAGCCTCAATGTATTGGATTGAAACCAAGATGAAGCACTGACCTTTCATCGGTTCTCAACACCCAGAATGCTACCCAGTTGCCATGGCTCAGGGTTTGCCTTACAAATTCAGGACTCTCTCTTGGCTCCTCCTGAGGCTCTCAAAACCTCTCTTCCCCTCCTATGGAGGAAGGGGGGGGGGAGACAGAACGGTAGTATACACCTTCTCTCCTTTCCTCCACGAACCTATCTGTTTTTCTTTTGTGGCCAGTGGGGTACTCTTGCCTCCAGGATCGCTGATTTCTTGACCAGAATGGCCACCACACGTGCAGAAACACTTCATAAAACGTGGTTTCTCTTTAAGACTGGCGCCTGCCAGCATTTATTCACAGCATAAACAAAATAGCGGACACAGAGTCCCAATATGCACTCCTTCATAGAATAAAGTCCATAAGTCAATATAAGCACACCCCACCCGGGTGTTGAGGTTAGGGTAGTCACCCTGACAACCTCTCAGCTAATACAAGTCTATGTAAGCACCCCACCTGGGTGTTTGAGGTTAGGGGCGTCACCCTGTCAACCTTTCGCCTTTTCAGGCCACCAGCCTGCAGCACCTCACTCAGCTGCGCTGGTTCTCACTCTGTCTCTCCTTGGTAGGAACTGGCCTTTTATCTCGTTCCTGCTCCACCCCCTGGTTAACCCTCGCAATAGAAGTCCTGTCTCTGGCCCTCTACAGGCCCTCCTGTGTACTGCACTACTACATACCCTCCCCCTTTGATATAGGCCGTAAGCCGTATCACCTTTTCTTCTTGGCCCTCCCGGGTCAAAGCTCCAGACTCGGGGGTTTCTTTCTAATTTAGGTACAATCCTTTCACCATCATCCTTGGAGCTAAGACAGTCCTCCATTCTAGTGCAGGACGGCTTGTGGAGACTTTCTAACTGAGCCTCCATTTTGAAGGTCTCTTCTAGCTCAAGAACCTTGTCTCTATATTCTTCCAGTTCCTCTTGTAGCTCATGCTCCAGCATGGTCTTGCTATGGATTACAGTCTCCACTTCATTTTTCAGTTTACTCAGGTTTATAATAATTATCTTTTCCTCACTTTGTAACAATTCTATTTCTTCTCTTAGTACAATGTTGTCATCGGTTAGAACCAATAGCATTCTTCGAAGTTCCTTTACCTCTGACTTTTGCTTAGCAGTGTGCAGCTCCCTGATGAGTGGGTCCTTGGAGCAAGCATCCCTGTGATAGGCTTCTCCCATTTGGACAAACTGTTTCTTCACTTTCTGGGTTTGCTTCTTTACGTCATTATTCTTTTGCTGCAGTTCCTCCAAGAGTTCTGCCGCCACTTGTGAAACCTTCTCAGATTCAGTAGCTTGCTTTCTGCCTTCTCCTTGGCCTCTTGTACTTCAGAGGTCTGTTTAGTCTGTATCTTTTGCTCAAGTCTCACCTTAACAACTTTTCTTTTGTTTACAAAAGTGATGTCTTTCTTCCAGACCGTCCAAGTCTTTATAAACTGTTCACCTGGAGTGCCCAGGTCACCTTCAACTAATTTGGTATATATCACCACCCGCGTCCTGCTTTTGTAGAATTGGCTCAGCCTCAGCCCCTGGGCTGCTTGGGCTCGTCTGCACCCTGGAGCGGAGGATGTGGAATGAACGGCCCCACTACCAACCTGCCATCCATTCCAAAAAAAAACAGGCCCGATACTTTTAAAGAACGGATCTCCAACAACTGCTTGCGGGAGACCACATTACACCCCTGGTTTCTTACGTCTCCGAGAGCGGGACGTGACCCTCCTCCAGTCCCCTGATGCATAATACTGGAACCTAGGGGCAACGTACAATTCTTCAGACCTGCCACTGGTTGTTGGACCACGCCCTTGCGGTCTCTTTGTACCAGAGTTCGCTTTCCAGCATCATTATCGGGACTCTTCCACAAGCCCTTCTCTTTTACTTGCTGTCTGAACTGGCTCCTAGACCGCACTAGTCTCTGAACCCTCTTTTCCGCAATATGACTCTGACTTCCAGAGCTTCACCTTTTTCACCTCTTTTAGGATTTCACCGTTGTGCTCTTCAACCGTGACCCCGCATGCCGGGTGCTCATACAGTTTCTCTTCCATCTCTGATATCATTTTCAGGGTGGGTGTTAAAGTTAACACTTCGGTCTCTTTCATACAGACCCTTTCTCCAGCGCGCTCACATTCAGTGACATATCTTGCAGACCTGATTTTCTCCTCTGTAAGCTGCTGTTCACATAGTTGCTGCGTCTTTCTTAGTCTGGACACAAGCTCCTTTTGGAGACCCAGCTTCACAGAAGCATCTTCTAACTCTTGCTGAAGATGTACTTTAACCTTCTCAAGCTTATCACAGGCAGCTGTCTTCTCTTCATACTGCTGCCTTGTAGCTTTTAACTCCTCTTGTACTTCCCTTTTCTGCTCTTCCACAGAATTCAAACACAAAGCACTCTTCTCCAGTCTATCTTCCAGATCCACCACCTCAGCCTGAAGTGTTGCAATCTGCTCTGATAGGTTTCTCTTAGCTTCTGCATCCTCCTCTACTTGCTTGAGGAGCACATTTTTCTCATCTTGCATAGTCTTCAGGCGTGCACTGAGACCAAGCCTCTGCTGCATCTCTTCTTGCAGTAATTTCTGGAACTCTTCACTCTGAGCTTCCAGCTTCACCTGCAGCCTGCTCACCTGCCTAGACAACGCTGTCTGCACACTGTCACCTTCAGTTATTTTTATTTGTAGCTCTTGAAGCTACATCTCTACTGTATTTTTCTTGCATTCATATGCACACTTGTCTTCCAACAACCCCTTCACCTTTTGGGTAAGCTCAAGACACTCACTTTTCAACGTTTCTTTCACTTTTTCAAGTTGCTTCAACTGCTTGGATAGTTTCCCCACAACTACAGCAGGACTCCTTTCCAGCTCCTGGACTTGGGTTCCATGTACTTCACTTTTCTCATCCAAGCTCATCTGTTGCTGGAACACCAGTCTCTCAAGCAGCACTTCCTGGTTTGCCTTGTCACCCAGTAAGTCTTTCAAGAACTCTGCTTGCTTTTCTGCCTGACTGCACGCAGATTTCTGTATTTCCAGCTATTCCTTGAGCTGACTTATCTGGCAGTCCAAGTCACCATTTTCCTTTGCCAACTGCATTTTCAACTCTGCAACCTGATTCTGCAAACCTGTAGTTTGATTACGTGCATCTGCAGAAGCTCTTTCTAACTCACAACACGCCATCTCCAACTCTTGGGTTTTCATTTGCAGTTACTTACAGACCTGTTCATACTGCACAGATTGGGCCTCCAGACATACTCTGCGATCAGCCTCCTCTCTGGCTATCTCTCTGAGGTCTTTTAAGCTCTGTTCACAGTGAACATTCTTCTGTTCCAGCAACACCCGGTGATCAGCTTCCTCCTTAGCCAATCTCTCAAAATGCTCCTTCTCCTTTAAGAGAGCTGCACTCTTTGCTTTCAGCTGCTCAACTTCTTGAAGAATACTTTCTTTTTCTTTTAGGAATTTATCTGTCTGCTTCTCTGCTAGGAGACTTTGCCTCTTGGCCTCTTCTCCAAGCAGACACAAGTTAGTCCTTTCTTTCTCAAGCTGTGCGTCAAGTCTTTCATTAGCAGTTTGACATGCTTCTTCCAGAAACTTTATATACGCTTGCATTGGTGCAAATCCCTCCTGAATTTGAACCAAGCATTCTCTTGCTGTCTCCCCCTGAGTCTCAGGATCTAGACTGACAACCTCACTAGCAACAGCCTTTTTCTCCCTTTTTTTCTTTTTTCCAGATTTAGTACAATCTATCCTTTCTCTTTCTGAAGGCATAGTACTACTCACTTCAGCAATTCTAGTACTACATCCCCTATCTTCACTATTCCTTCCCTCTCTCACTAGAGGTATACTTGCACAGGCTCCCACATGGGCGTTGGCTGCACTCATTGCACCCTGTTCACATACTGACTGCATTTGGGAAACATTGACACATATTAGGCACATAATACCTTCCACCCTCCCCCGCACATGACCTGCTGGGGTTAACGGACTTTTCTTGCCCCACCCGGTCAGCAACACAGTTCTTAGACCAACTTTCTTTAAATGTCCATTCACATTGGGCGGCTTCCATGGTGTCATCCTCCACCGAAAACCTTATGTCATGCAGAAATGTCCATCCTTTCTGTCAGTTCTTTGCAGTCCAGGCCACCTGAAACCCCAGCAGGGCTTTAGGTGGCCTCCAGCAACCGCCTCCATCTTTACTACTTAGTCCAGACTAAACAAAATAACGCAGTCAGTTCACCAACTTGCCTTGGTTGAGGTCCTCTGTTAGCTTGCAAGGCAACCGCAGCTTCGGCCTCCTGGCCCTTTGGACGCTGCACACCGAACAGCTGCACACCTGGCCTCCTGGCCCTTTAAACCGCAGACTCGGCCTCCTGGCCCTTTAAACCGCAGACTCGGCCTCCTGGCCATTTATGCGCCATTCTCGATCATGCCCGCATCCTCCACCATATGTGGCAAGGGGGGTACTCGTGCCTCCGGGATCGCTGATTTCTTGACCAGAATGGCCACCACACGTGCAGAAACACTTCATAAAACGTGGTTTCTCTTTAAGACTGGCGTCTGCCAGCATTTATTCACAGCATAAACAAAATAGCGGACACAGAGTCCCAATATGCACTCCTTCATAGAATAAAGTCCATAAGTCTATATAAGCACACCCCACCCGGGTGTTGAGGTTAGGGGAGTCACCCTGTCAACCTCTCAGCTAATACAAGTCTATGTAAGCACCCCACCTGGGTGTTTGAGGTTAGGGGCGTCACCCTGTCAACCTTTCGCCTTTTCAGGCCACCAGCCTGCAGCACCTCACTCAGCTGCGCTGGTTCTCACTCTGTCTCTCCTTGGTAGGAACTGGCCTTTTATCTCGTTCCTGCTCCACCCCCTGGTTAACCCTCGCAATAGAAGTCCTGTCTCTGGCCCTCTACAGGCCCTCCTGTGTACTGCACTACTACACTTTCTATCCCTTCTCCCCCTTTTTTTTTCCTCTTTCGGTCACTCTCCATACCCCCCTTCTCCTCTCCACCCATGGCAATTTCCGTTTTAGAGAACTAAGCAAGTTACGGCGAGATGGACCGACAATGTTTCTATAGACCAGACCTGAGAGACCCAAGCTTCTGGAGCCCCTTTGCCCCCCGGCCTTGTCATCTGTAGCGGTCTGCTTTTCCATGCTTTTCCACGTTTCCCCCAGTAGGGTATCAGAGGCCTCAGTTTTCACCCGTCTCTTTGCGAGGATGCAGGCTCTCAGATTGATATTGATATTGAAATATATAGTTCATTGTTTTTCTCGTCTACCCCCCTGTGAGTACATCCCTTTTGTTTCATAGTCCCCTTCTCTTCCCTCTCCTACTCCAGACCCTTCCACTTGACTCAACATCTGTTCTAACAACCCCTGGTCATTAGGCCACAGAACAGGGATAATGCCTCCAGATCCCTTAAACCTTTCTGCTGTCTCTCTTAACGCACCGGGCCTAAATGTCCCAAGAAGTCGTCCTCCATCGTCCGTCTCCTCTGGAAGATAAGGGCGCAGGTGGCCTTCATTCAGGAGACCAACTTCTGCGCAAGAACGGTGCCTAGACTTTCAGACACCAGGTTTCAGCACACCTACCACAGCATGAACCCAGATTCCAAGTCGAAGGGTGTATCGATCTTGGTTGCCAGCTCAATCCCATGGGAGCACTCGGCAACGAGATGCGACTCTGAGGGAAGAAGCCTCTTCGTCAAAGGTAAGCTCGCCAGCACTCCAGTCACCCTTGCCACTATGTATCTCCCCAACTCCAACCAGGTGACCTTTCTATAAAGGACCCTAGAGGACTTGGAGGAATTCAAAGAGGGCACCCTGTTACTAGGAGGAGATTTTACCATACCCTTTGACCTGCACGTGGACACCTCTAGGGAAAGTAGCTGTCTTACCTTAGCCGCACACCGGAGGATTAGGAAGACACTCCACACACACCAACTGATAGACATCTGCGGGGTCTTGCACCCTAACACTAGAGACTATACATACTTTTCTGCTCCCCACAACTCATACTCTAAGATAGACTACTTTTTGTTACACCACTCGACCGTCCACCTGGTGGTGTCCGCGGAAAAAGACAGTATCATATTATCTGACCACGCACTTTTATACTCTATCTCTGTCTCTCCCAACACTTCACGACAGAAGTTGGCACTGGCGACTCAACGAGTCCCTCATCCATGGGCAGGAGACGTCAGGGGAGATTCAAAGGGCCCTGGATGAATACTTTGAGAACAACTATACCTCAGATACCGACCCACTGAAAGCACTCGAACTACTACACAAACCTAACCAGGATAACACCAGCGGGGCGGAACTAGCACAACTAAGGGACCGGGTACGCTCGCTCTGTTTGGCACAGGCGAGGGGGACCCTTGCAAAGTGTAAACGTCACTTCTATGAGTTTGGTAACAAACCCAGTTGCACACTAGCCCGAGCCCTCCGCAAATCTAGAGCTAGAACTTATGTCCTCCACCTCCGGCCACACCTTGCACCTACCCCAACAGATAACAAGCATTTTGCGACTACTACCAAGCCCTCTATAACCTAACACCCCCGTTATTGGAACATAACAGGGCCACGCGGAAAGCTAAAATACTGGAATACCTCCGACAATCGAATATCCATATGTTCCCACAAGAGACGACAGAGGTAATGGAAGCACCAATTATTTAGGAATAACTGACTGCTGCTATAACAGAAACCCACACAGGAAAATCCCCAGGTCCAGATGGCCTTACTGTTTCATATTATAAAAAATATTTAGAGACCCTGACCCTGCACTTTTTACGAGCCTTTAACTCCCTCACCACAGGAAAAGAAATGCCCAGAGATACCCTAGCGGCCCATATCACGGTAATCCACAAAGAACGGAAAGACCTTTCGCAATGTCTGAGTTACCGCCCCATATCCTTACTAAATGTAGATTTGAAGTTGTTCGCAAAAGTACTGGCAAACAGGATCTCCCCTCTCTTGCAACGTACAATCCACAGGGACCAGGTTGGATTTGTTCCACTCAGGGAAGCAGGAGTCAATACGACAAAAGCTATAAATCTGATTCACTTGGCCAAAAAATCAGCCCTCTCTGTTTGCCTACTGTCCACAGACGCAGACAAAGCGTTCGACAGAGTAGATTGGGACTTCCTGTTTGCCACTATGTCCCATGTGGGGGCTCCAAAATGCTACAATGGCTCATAAGCCTTTATTCATCCCCCACAGCATCCATCAGAGTCAACGGTCAGATCTCATCCCCCTTCATCATCTCGAACGGTACAAGACAAGGCTGCCACCTGTCACCCTTAATCTTCATCCTCTGCTTGGAGCCGCTCTTGAATCATATCCGTTCAAACTCAAATGTGTCTGGAATTAAGCTAGCCGATACAGAGTACAAAATCGCAGCATATGCGGATGACCTCTTATTGTTCATAACCAACCCTCGACTCTCATTGCCGAACCTGTTATCCGAAATCAAACAGTATTACGAACTCTCAAACTTTAAAATTAATTACCACAAATCCACAGCCCTCAATATATCCCTCCCTCAATCCCTAGTTAACGAACTAAAGAGCTCATTCCCTTTCTCCTGGGCTGGAGGCCACATTCAACATCTGAGCATTAATCTTACCCCAGTGACCGGTGACTTGTACGCAGCCAATTACCCAACACTTCTGACTAAAATCAGGACAGACCTGAACTCATGGACGAAGGGCCTCTTCTCCTGGTTCATGAGATGCGCTATATTCAAAATGAACATCCTCCCCAGAGTGCTCTACATACTCCAGGCGCTCCCCATCCACGTACCCAGACAATTTTTTCACCACCTACTTTCTCTCAAGACCAAATTTGTCTGGGCAGATAAACCAACTCGCCTAGCCCGTAATACCCTGACAAGACCTAAAACAGTTCCTGGCGTCAGGTCGCCCCATCGGTAACACTGTGGCTCAACAAGATACAGGGGATTATGGAGAGTGAGGACCTCACGGCATCACTCAGAGGCACTCAGGAAAAGTTCTCTAAGATATGGTTCTACTGGCTTGAGTTCCAGAACTCGGCGGAATACCGGACGCTTCTGAACACCAGCTATTAGAGGTTATAGAGACCCCCCCCCCCCCTGTGTTTTTCCCCTCCGCACTGTTTCCTTATGTATTCCAATTAGTGATCAGCGAGCTTACTCGTTAAGGGCAATTGCTCGAGCGAGCATTGCCCTTAGCGAGTACCTGCCCGCTCGGGAGCAAAGATTCGGCTGCCGGCGGCGGGCAGGGAGCTGCGGGGAGGAACAGAGGGGAGAGATCTCTCTCCCTCTCTCCCCCCCCCCCCCCCCCGCTGACTGCCGCAACTCACCTGTCAGCCGCGCCGGCACCCACACCTTCTCTGCCGAGCGGGGAGATACTCGCTAAGGACAGTGCTCGATCGAACAATTGTCCTTAGCGAGTATGCTCGCTCATCTCTAATCCCAATGTGTTTCATGTTCTGTCATTGAAATGCTTTGCTCTCATATTATACAAGATAGATTCGGTTATAGCTCATGTTTTTGTGTTCAAGGATACTAGATTTTGCCGAGGTTCTTAGACTAGCCTAAATGCTATAATTGTTTATGTCTCATCTTAATCACCGGATAATTCCAGGCATCGAGTTAACGTTTACACTCAGTCAAGAACTGAACAGAGTTTTGAGCCAAGTAGAAGGTCTAAAGCTTAGTTTACTTTGTGTTCAAAACAAAATGTTGGTACATATGTTTCTTGCAATAATACGGTAATACTGTCTGAAATTTGTTCAAAAGTTAACTGTATATGAACTGAAAATCAGAAATAAAGAATTTAAAAAAATAAAATAAAATAATGCGTTACTTTGATAGATCTGACTTTTACGGACGCAGTGATATCAAATATGTTTTTTTGTTTTATAATTTAAATTTGTTTATTATAAAATATGGCAGAAGGTTTTTTTTTTTCACTTTTATTACTTTATTTTTAATAATTAGTAAAACCTTTTAAAACTAAACTTATTTTAATTTTTTATTATTATGGCTTGATAGGCACTCTGCAATGGCAGACCTGGGACCTTTCAGAAGGCCTGCCGCTGTCATGACAACCGGAAGGCAACCTCTGAACATCGGTCGGGGGATTTAAATGCTGCTATCAGAATTGACAATGGCATTTAAAAGGTTAACAGCTACGATGAGCGGCGCAGCTTATCAGAGCTGTTGCGGGCAGATGTCAGCTGTAAGAATTTCAACAGCCATCACGCGCATTGTATGGAGCAGGATTGACCCACAATCTCCCTTCATGCACACCACAAACCTGCAGGATGTAACTGTACACCCTACAGCATTAAAGGGTTAAATGCGGTGCAAAACAGCTGGTAATGCTATTTCTCTCTATGTAACTCGCAGCATACTAGTTTCTATGCCATTATCTTGCTGCCCTTTCATTAGCCCCGGCTTATTTGTGGGGTTAATGGATATCGACTCACACTCAGCTTTTGTACTGACACCCTGTGGTGACATGAGATGCTCCTTTAGTAGTTCCGGTTTATGCTTTGAGATATGTCCGGGTTGAACATGTGCGCTCACCGGCATTTCAAAGATGAAGCAGGTGTAAAAGCCAATCCAACACCATGATATCTAATTATTTGTTTCATGCGTTTCTATCAAGTGTCATGTGATTGTGATTTTACGCTTCTATTGGTGCACTCATGCCTTAGAAAGGTGGTGGGTTACAGATGCCATGAGTTAGAGCAGTGCAACACTCTTGAAACGCGTAGGAGTCTTGATCATTTGTGAAGTTTTATCTGGACTGATGTGGCTCAGAAAAAGGTTTAGATTTCTACATTCCGTTCCAAGAGATGATTTCTATAATGTAATTCTGCAGACAGATGAATATTTAGGTGTAGTTTACCTCTGATACTTAGTGATCTGATCCCCGGTACATCCATAGCCTCGTGTTTCCACACCACATTGATTCTCATATGTGGATCATTGAATGCATGTTCAGAAGTCCAGACAACGCTGGTGACGTCATATGTGAGCCCATCGTCTTGTGTTGTGACGGTTTGCTCAGGTGATAATATATATTTACCAGATGTATCTTCCCGGGGCCAGGAGATTTCTAGATATTTAGGGTAAAACTTCTGTAGGCTCAGAGAGAACTGAACACAAGATGAATCTGCCATAGTGATCTCTATGGGCGCCAACATCTGGGGTGCAGCTGGAAGAGAAGAAGCAGGAGTCTTAGACCAGATTCATACTAGTGAATGCATATTTGCCTGCACAATAACTGTTTTTAATGTACTTGTTGCGCACGAAAAAAAAACATGCACCGGCGCCATCAGTCATTGAAATGTCCAATTAGTTTAATGAGTTCAAGATCTATTCTTTCCCTGCATAAATAGAGCATGATGTGTTTTTTCTTTAACAGTGAAATTGTGCACACCACATTCGCGCTTGTGAATGAACCCATTGAAATCAATAGGCTTTATTTTCTACGTATTGTGTGCGGAAATTTTTCATGTGCAAATACGTCTGTGTGAATTCGGCCTTAATGTTAAATATTTCTTAATTTTTCTAGAGACAATATTTCAGTAATTGTAAGGATGATGGGAATGAGTGTTCAGTAAACCCTTGAGTAGCATTGCTCTTAAGTAAAGCTGTTTTTAACTAAAGTCGATGTATCAGGTCAGCGGCGGTCTCTCAAATAAAGTTGCATTCCTCAGATAAGGGTGCCGACCGCTCCATGACCCCGGGCGCCGCTCAGTGACCTGTGCGCAGCTGATGCCGGTCACTTTCTGCTTCTCCTGCATCAGCACGCGCCTACTCCTCCCTCTCCACAGTGCCGGCTGAACATTGTTGTGTCTGCCTGCCTCCTGACATAGTACAGCAGCTGAATCCCCAAAGTGCCGGCTGAACGCTGCCTGCCTCCTGAATCCCCACTGTACTGCAAAATGTAAGTACTGTACAGATGAGTACAGTAAAGAAACGTTTGCAAATAAATACTACAGTCCTATGTCAAAGCACAGATAAAACAGTGATAATCTTATTATAAAAGTAAAAAAACATTACAGGGCGTAATAACAAAAATAGCAAACTAACAGAAAAATTTGCCAAATACAAATCGCATGTGTATATATATATATATACACACACACACACACACACACACACTTACAAAACAGAAATATTTGCAAAAATAACAGAAAATAACAAATATTTGCAAGAAATAATAGTCAAACATATTCATATTTACAAAATTTTACAGAAACTGTACAGGAGTGAAAACCGGTCTGGCCGCATCCCCAATCTCACACATCCCATTTACACTACAAAATTTACATAATAAACCATATCACAACAAAAACAAGACAACCGACCCCATAATCCCGTCGTGCTGCATATTCCAACCTACTAAACAGAGAAAAAACACACATTAGTAAAACAAGAATATATATAATTTTTTTAATTTTTCTTTTAATTTTTAAATTTTTTATTTTTATTTTTTAATTTTTTATTTTATTTTATTTTATTTATGCCCCCCCTCCCCTCTAAACTACGCACACAATACCCTCTACCCATCCCCTGGTCCGCTGCCAATACCTGCCAATCATGCTTATGAACATATAGCTTTGTTTTTTTAAATACACAGAACGTATTACTAGCCCCCCACAAAAACTCATAATACCACCCATAAAGATACCACCCACGAAAACACATACCACCCATGAAACATGATACCACCCACGAAAAAAACAAACATATAATACCACCCACAAACCCATATAATGCATAATAATCCACAGCCTAAATATACAGAAAAATAAATAAATAACAAAAATATAACCATTACCTCCAGCCCTGGTTCGGGTCCCGTAAGCCTTTTATTCAACTTTTAACTTAAAACAAAACAAAAAGCTAGGGTGAAAGAATCCAGCCCCCCACCGGGAAACAGTTCTCCAGGCTAGGGAACCCCAAAGCAAAAACCCCTCCAAAGGAAGGCTGCTCGAAGCCTACCCAACCTTTCAAACTCCAGAGATTGCACTTTCACCAGGTCACCGAGAATATTCCTACTTACCTCGTCCTCGAGGATTTTATGCTGCGTCGATACTACACACCGTGCGCTCCACGTGTGATACCTAACCACTAGACTTACTAAAAATAAAGTGCAGCAGTTCCTGCCACCCAGATCTCTGAATGCTCCATAACACCACTCGGCGTAGGTAAGGTCAGCCAGCCGAGGCCAACCGATGGAAGCCCCTACCCTCTTGTATACCTCTATATTAAAGGGACAATGAAGCAAGAAGTGGTCCATGCTCTCCAGAGTGTTGCCACATGCCTCCCGGAGACAACCTCTGTCCTCGGTGTTCTTGTGCTTCAAATTGTCCCCCACATACAGCTTACCATGGAAGCAGCACCAGGTCAAGTCCCAATACTTTGAGGGGATTCTTACCAAATTTAAAAGAAACAAACCCACCCTCAAATCCCCACCTGGGCAGTCTCTGAGGGCCAATGGATTCTGAAAGTGGGTTACCAAGACCCTCTGGTCCAGCACACGCCTGGCCAGCGTCCTGACTTCCCCCACGGTCAGCCCCCATTGGCGTAAAACCTTCAGAGCCGATGCAACGCAAGCCGGAAGATGTCCGTGCGGTGTACGAAGTCCTTCACACGCCCTCCTGTCTCCCACTCCTGGAAGAACGGCCGAAACCATCCCTTACAGGAGGATACCCACGGAGGAGTACTCTCTTTCCAGAGGTTTTCAAAAAGGTATTCACGAGGAATACCACTGGGTTGACCATACCCAACCCGCCTAGTCTCCTCGTACGGTAAGTAACCTCCCTCTTGACTGGGTTCAACCTATTCCCCCATAACAGCTGGAAGAACAGGCTGTAGACCCGTGACCAAAGAGGTTCTGGCAAAATGCAGACACTTCCCAAGTACATTAACAAAGGGAGCAGGTAAGTCTTGATTAAGCAAACCCTTTCTCTCAGGGTCAAAGACCACCCTTTCCATTGATCCACCTTTTGAGCGGCATTCCTCAATCTGCCTTCCCAGTTTTTCTCGGGATAATTCCCTTGGTCGAAATCGATGCCTAAAATTTTAGCGGAATCTTGGGGTTCTGGGAGAGCGTCCGGAAGATCAAAAGCAGGATCTCCCCCTCCCAGACAGAGACTCTCACACTTCTCCCGATTGATCTTCGACCCGGAGACCTCCGAGTAGCGGACAACTTCCGACATCACCCGGACAACACCCCGCCTCCTCCTGAGAGGAGACAAACATAGTAACGTCGTCAGCGTACGCCACTGTCCTCAAGGCCAGGTCCGGGACCCCCGGGTCCATTCTCACCCCCGCCAACGGTCCCCCATCTACCCTTCTGAGGAAGGGATCGACAGCGAACACATAAAGCAAGGGGCTCAGAGGGCATCCCTGACGGACTCCAGACCCGACTACAAAAGGACGGTCTTAGCAAAAATGTCTAGATTATGTTTGCACATATTTGAGATATTACAGTTGGAAATGTGAAAAAAATGACGATTTTTTTCAAAATGTTCCCAATTTTGGCGCTTTTAATAAATAAACACAAATTCTATCGGTCTATTTTTTCTGCCTAAATGAAGTACAACATGTGGCGAAAAAACAATGTCAGAATCACTAGGATATGCAAAACCTTTCTGGTGTTTTTCCATGTTAAAGTGACACGTCAGATTTGCAAAATTTGGCCTGGTCATTAAGGCGCAAACAGGCTTGGTCACTAGAGGGTTAAGGGGCTCTATTGTGGTGGGCAGAATGATGGCTGACCAGACCGCTAAGAAAGCGGTTTACACCGGCCAACGTGACTAAAGCCCGAGGCGCGACACAATTCCACTAACCGGTTCAAGTTATACATTAAAATTTCGGACAAACCTTATAATAGAATTTATATTTTTTTCCAGCTAGCATCTGTGGGATTAAAAAAAATTAAACTTGAAAATGTGTTTTCACCCTGTTGCACTCTAAAAGCCCAAATACTATGTAAAATGCTAAAAAATGAAGCCCTATCTATCATAAAAACAGGTGCAATAACTGCTCTAATGCCGGTGTCACATGGGTGGAAGCGCAGTTACATGTTTATTTGCACGTGCAAATCGCGCACAGAAGACACACAATCACACTCCCATTCATTAAAAGGGCAATTAAAGGGGTTGTCCCGCCACCCCTTTAATTGCCCTGTAGAGTAAAAGCATCATACAATACAGCATTACACATAAAAATCCATATTCTGCTAACCTTTTTATTCCTTATTTTCTCCTTATCTGAAGAATTTTTTTAAAGATGGCGCAGCCTGGGTAGTTCCCGTGATGCACTGCTTTCTCCTCATGCTCAGCGTGTGGGCTCCCGATGACACCGGTCACATGACTGGAAGACCGGCGTCATTATGGGAGATGCACGCTGTGATGGGGAGAGCGATATCGGACTATGAGTGACAGCCAGATATCGCTCTCTCCGTCCATGTGAGTCCCCTGCGGGGAATCCCTTCACTGCTTTCAATTGAGTTGGCAGCCGCCCAGCCCCATTTCAAAGCAATGGGAGAGCAGTATGACCTCCTGCTAGAGCTGTGACAAATTACTGTCACGGTCCCCCTCCCACCTCACACACCAAATTACTGTGACAACTCCCCTTCCCTGGCGACCAGTCTGTGACAGCACCCCTAGAACACCCCCCAGCAACAAGTCTATGTGACAGAACCCCCACCCCTGGCAACAAGTCTATGTGACAAAAAACCCAGCCCCGGCGACAAGTCTATGTGACAGCACCCCAACCCCTGGAGACAAGTCTATGTGACAGCACCCCCACCCCTGGAGACAAGTCTATGTGACAGCACCCCAACCCCTGGAGACAAGTCTATGTGACAGCACCCCCACCCCTGGCAACAAGTCTATGTGACAAAAACCCCAGCCCCACGACAAGTCTATGTGACAGCACCCCCACCCCTGGCGACAAGTCTATGTGACAGAAACCCCAGCAACAAGTCTATGTGACAAAAACCCCACCCCCTGCAACAAGTCTATGTGACAGCACCCCACAGTGACAAGTCTATATGACAGAACCCCCACCCCCAGCGACAAGTCTGTGACAGCACCCCCACCCCCGGCAACAAGTCTATGCAACAGCACCTGCACCCCCGGCAAAAAGTCTATGTGGCAACAGCACCTGCACCCCCGGCAAAAAGTCTATGTGGCAACAGCACCTGCACCCCCGGCAAAAAGTCTATGTGACAGCACCCCAACCCCTGGAGACAAGTCTATGTGACAGCACCCCCACCCCTGGCAACAAGTCTATGTGACAGCACCCTCACCCCTGGCAACAAGTCTATGTGACAAAAACCCCAGCCCCACGACAAGTCTATGTGACAGCACCCCCACCCCTGGCGACAAGTCTATGTGACAGAAACCCCAGCGACAAGTCTATGTGACAAAAACCCCACCCCCTGCGACAAGTCTATGTGACAGCACCCCACAGTGACAAGTCTATATTACAGAACCCCCACCCCCAGCGACAAGTCTGACAGCACCCCCACCCCCGGCAACAAGTCTATGCAACAGCACCTGCACCCCCGGCAAAAAGTCTATGTGGCAACAGCACCTGCACCCCCGGCAAAAAGTCTATGTGACAGCACCCCAACCCCTGGAGACAAGTCTATGTGACAGCACCCCCACCCCTGGCAACAAGTCTATGTGACAGCACCCTCACCCCTGGCAACAAGTCTATGTGACAAAAACCCCAGCCCCACGACAAGTCTATGTGACAGCACCCCCACACCTGGCGACAAGTCTATGTGACAGCACCCCCACCCCTGGCGACAAGTCTATGTGACAGAAACCCCAGCGACAAGTCTATGTGACAAAAACCCCACCCCCTGCGACAAGTCTATGTGACAGCACCCCACAGTGACAAGTCTATATGACAGAACCCCCAACCCCAGCGACAAGTCTATGTGACAGCACCCCCACCCCCGGCAACAAGTCTATGCAACAGCACCTGCACCCCCGGCAAAAAGTCTATGTGACAGCACCCCCACAGCGACAAGTCTATGTGACAGAACCCCATGGCGACATATCTATGTGACAGCACCCCACAGCAACAAGTCTATGTAACAGCACCCCACAGCAATAAGTCTATGTAACAGCACCCCACAGCAATAAGTCTATGTGACAGTATCCCCCCACCCCCCGCAGGACCAGCGACAGCCCAGAATCCCCCCACCAGCAGCAGGACCAGTGTCCGCCCCCCCCCCCCAACACGCAGACTAGTTGTCAGCACCCCTCCCCACGGTGACTACTTGTTAGCACCCTGCCCACCCTACGGAGACTACTTGTCGGCACCCCAACCACCCCTGCGGCGACTAGTTGTCGGCACCTCAACTATTCACAATAGTCACAGATCACCTCCTCCCCTCCCTGCACAGGCAGGATTACACTGAGATGTGACACCCATATGTAGGGAACACAGGACCAACCATTCACAATAGTCACAGCTCACCTCCTCCCCTCCCTGCACAGGCAGGATTACACGGAGAGGAGACAACGATATATAGAGAACACGGGAGTCACCATTCACAGTAATTACAGCTCACCTCCTCCGCCACCTGCACAGGCAGGATTACACTGATAGGAGGCACCTATGTACAGATAACACAGGACCACCATTCACAATTGTTACAGCTCACCTCCCCCCCCCTGCACAGACAGGATTACACTGAGAGAATACACCAATATGTAGAGTACACAGCAACCACCATTCAAAATAGTCACAGCTCACCTCCTCCCCTCCCTGCGCAGACAGGATTACACTGAGATGAGACACATCTATAGATAACACAGGACCACCATTCAAAATAGTCACAGCATCTCCTCCTCTCCCTGCACAGGCAGGATTACACGGAGAGGAGACAACTATATATAGATAACGCAGGATCCAACATTCACTATACAGCAACAACCAGGATCACCACACTGGAACGCGTCAATCCAAATATATAAACTTCTTTATTTCTCAGCATCACATAGCAAAGCTGCAACGTTTTGACCTCAAATTAGGTCTTTTTCAAGGATGCAGCAAATGAACAACATACCACTATTTATCTAAACAAGTATATACACACCCAGACCATCATATAAACCCCCCCCCCCATAATGTAGATTGTGATTGGTCCAGACTCACATGGTTCAGCTGATGACATTTAAACATAATATACATCAATTATGGCTGTGTATCTTACTGTCATATCTCATGTCTGCAGCGTCTATTAACTATTAGAGTGCATGCGTCCGTGGACAACCACTCAGCGTCTTGCCCTTACCAGAAATAGCCTTTACATCTTTCTGCGCATGTGTGGATTCCTTCTCACTCTGGGAACGTCATCACCACACTGCGCCACATAAGGGATACACTAGCTGTACCTATCCGTCATTACAACGCTTGCGCCTGGGCAACCAATTGACACCTTGCCATTACCCACAATAGTCTTCAGATTGTACTGCGCATGCTTAAGCTATATTGCACTAAATGGGCATCCCCACTATGGAGCGCCCCACGGGACAAAACTGTCACTCTATAAATCTGCAGATGCTCTATGCTAATAAGCCAGCGGGACTATCCAGTTACCCTAAGTACCCCAATATGACCAGCGTACTAATTGTTCTAGAGGCTACGCAACCATAAATAAGGGATTTTTATTGGGGTAACACCCACTTGCGCATAAAAGCCTTAGTTCAGATCAGTTGTACATAAATATCCCCATCTAAAGTCTAACAATAATATTCAACATTTGCTGCTTGAAGTAACAAACTTAATTAATAAAGTGCAAACACTAGATCAGCCAAACTGCATTATAGAGCACAAGACATCCCGGTGAAAGGATCATCACAGCCATATATGCGAAAATGGAATCCCTCTAACCATAGAAGATCCAAATGTAAACATTATAATCTCCAAAACGAAAGGCTTAAAAAACCTTATCCAAAAATTTGGACGCATTATTAAACAGTGACCCTCGGCCTGATATAATTGGCCTTCCAGGGGGGTTCCTTAAGCTCGATACGCACCAAGAATATGGATGCACCAGTTGCCAGACACTTCCTGGAGGCAGGACATTCTATCTGTCAGTTTAGGTATAGAATTATAGATGAGGTTCCGGAATTATATAGGTGTGGAGACAGGGAAGGCAAGTTGAAAGCGTTGGAGTTAAAGTGGACATATCTATTGGATATATTATACCCAAGTGGTCTCAATTTGGAGTATAATTTAGTTTCGGTTTTATAAGGGATTTTATCATCCATCTTTTTTGCAAAATATACATATGACAAATGTCAGTGATGCATTTATAATTTTCAGGCAGTCTTGTTGTATATAGTTTTTTAAAATAATTTCTTTATTATAAGTTATTTTATGTTTTATATATTTAGTATTTGTATGATAACGGTTTGCTTTTTATTTTTTGTAGATTGTGCTTCGATCCGGATCACATGGAACATTACTACATGTCTACATTTGGATCTTCTTTATATTTGGATTGGCAAGTTCCAGTGTGCTGATCCTGGTTGTTGCTGATTGGAGTTCATGTCTAAAGGGTATATCAAGTCTGTACCCTGCTGTTTGGTTCGTGCACCACAAGTTTCTCCACTCAGAGTTTTACTGGTAGTGCTGCTATCCATTCTAACCAATTATCTGGATTCCAACATTCACTATAGTCACAGCTCAGCTCATCCCCTTCCTGCACAGGCAGGATTACATTGATAGGAGGCACCTATATACAGATAACACAGCAGCCACCATTCAGAATAGTCACAGTTCACCTCCTTCCCTCCCTGCACAGGCAGGATTACGCTGAGAGAATACACCTATTGTAGTAGTGCAGTACACAGAAGGGCCTGTAGAGGGCCAGAGACAGAACTTCTGGTGTGAGGGTTAACCAAGCGGTGGAGCTGGAACGACTTACTGGGTAACAAGGAAAACCAGGAAGCGCTGCATGAGAGACTGGTGTCCCAGCTACAGATGAGCTTGGATGGGAAAACTGAAGTACATGGAACCCAGATCCAGGAGCTGGAACGGAGTCATGCTGTAGTTGTGGGGGAACTGTTCAAGCAGTTGAAGCAAAAGTGAAAGAAACATGGAAAAGTGAGTGTCTTGAGCTTACCCAAAAGGTGAAGGGGTTGTTAGAAGACAAGTGTGCATATGAGTGCAAGAAAAATACAGTGGAAATGCAGCTTCAAGAGCTACAAGTAAAAGTCACTGAAGGTGACAGAAGGCAGACAGCATCATCTGAGCAGGTGAATAGACTGCAAGTGAAGCTGGAAGCTCGGACTGAAGAGTCTCAGAGGCTGGTGCAAGAAGAGATGCAGCATAGGCTTGGTCTTCGTGCAAACCTGAAGATTATGCAAGATGAGAGAAATGTGTTCCTCAAGCAGTTAGAGGAAGATGCAGAAGCTAAGAGAAACCTGTCAAAGCAGATTGCAACACTTCAGGCTGATGTGTCTGACCTAAAATATAGACTAAAGAGTGCTGTGTGCTTGGATTCTGCGGAAGAGCAGAAAAGAGAAATACAAGAGGAGTTAGGAGCTACAAGGCAGCAGTATGAATAGAAGACAGCTGCTGTGATAAGCTTGAGAAGGTTAAAGTACATCTTCAGCAAGAGTTAGAAGATGCTTCTGTGAAGCTGGGTCTCCAAAAGGAGCTTGTGTCCAGACTAAGAAAGACGCAGCAACTATGTGAACAGCAGCTTACAGAGGAGAAAATCAGGTCTGCAAGATATGTCACTGAATGTGAGCGTGCTGAAGAAAAGGTCTGTATGAAAGGGACCGAAGTGTTAACTTTAACACACACCCTGAAAATGATATCAGAGATGGAAGAGAAACTGTATGAGAACCCTGAATGCTGGGTTACGGTTGAAGAGCAAGATGGTGAAATCTTAAAAGAGGTGGAAGCGATAAATCAGCTGATTTGTCTTCAAACTGAGGTCTATGATGAACTTGAGAAGTTTACAGTGAGTCTTCAGCAGGAAGTAGAAGACACTAGTGTGGAGTTTGGTTACCAATGTCAGATGGTGTCCAACTGGGAGAAGAAACAAAAGAAGTGTGAACAGTGGCTTACTGAGCGGAAGTCGGTGTTCCCTAAAGTCGCAAACGAAAGGCGTAACGAGCGAGTGCGCACTGAAATGCAAGACTAGATTAGCACCAAGACAGATGCTGAGAAGAGAACCCTGATACGGGAAAAGCCAAAAGGTGTGTTCCAACGACCGGTAGAAGAAATGGAGATCCTGTTGGAGAATATTAAGAAAGAGACTGAAGCGCTAACCTTGAAGCGCCCCCTGAAGGTGGTGTCAGAAAAATAAAATTGGTATTACAAAAGTCCGCTAAGACGTTAAATGCAAAGGTGAAGCTCTGGAAGTCAAAGAGTCGTATTGCTGAAAAGAGGGTTCAGAGACTAGTGCGGTCTAGGAGCCAGTTCAGACAGCAAGTAAAAGAGAAGGGCTTGTGAAAGAGTTCTGATAATGATGCTGGAAAGCGAGCTCGGGTACAAAGAGAACGCAAGGGCATGGTCCAACAACCGGGGGCAGAACTGAAGAACTGTAAAAACAAGACGCAAGTGGTGAAATATACCAAATTAGATGAAGGTGACCTGGGCACTCCAGGTGAACAGTTTGTAAAGACTTGGACGGTCTGGAAAAAAGACATCAGTTCTGTAAACAAAAGAAAAGTCATTAAGGTGAGACCTAAGCAAAAGATACAGACTAAACAGACCTCTGAAGTACAAGAGGCCAAGGAGAAGGCAGAAAGTGAAGCTACTGAAGCTGAGAAGGTTTCAGAAGTGGCAGCAGAAATCTTGGAAGAACTGCAGCAAGAGTATAATGACCTCAAAAAGCAAACCCAGAAGGTGAAGAAACAGGTGGCCCAGATGGTAGAAGCCGATCACAGGGATGCTGGCTCCAAGGACCCACTCATCAGTGAACTGGATACTACCACGCAAAAGTCAGTCAGAGGTAAAGCAACTTCGAAGAATGCTAATAATTCTAACCAAGGACAACACTGTACTAAGAGAAGAAATAGAATTGTTACAAAGTGAGGAAAAAATGATAATTGTACACCTGAATGAATTTAAAAACGAAGTGGAGACTGTAATCCGTAGCAAGGCCATGCTGGAGCATAAACTGCAAGAGGAACTGGAAGAATACAGAAATAAGGTTCTTGAACTAGAGAAAAACCCCCGAGCCTGGAGCTTTGACCCGGGAGGGCCAAGAAGGAAAAGTGATACGGCCTACATCAAAGGGGGGGGGGGGGGGGGGGTATGTAGTAGTGCAGTACACAGAAGGGCCTGTAGAGGGCCAGAGACAGGACTTCTGGTGCGAGGGTTAACCAAGGGGTGGAGCAGGAACGAGATAAAAAGCCGGTTCCTACCAAGGGGAGGGAGAGAGGAAGAGAGGGAGAGAGAGGGGGAGAGAGGGAGGGAGAAAGTAGGGAGGTGCTGCAGGCTGGTGGCCTGAAAAAAGGCAAAGAGTCCGACAGGGATGACGCCCCTGGACTCCCACCCAAGTTGGGGTGCTTATGGACATTGAGGTGATTCGTTGTTATGTGATGTGATAAATAAACGCTGGCAGGAGCCAGACAAAGGGATACGCTATTCCTGAGCCGTGTTTACCCGCGTGGTGCGCCATTTCTGGTACGAGAGATCAGCGATCCCGAGGCAAGACTACCCCCCCCCCTTGCTACACTATAAATAGATAACACAGCAGCCACCATTCACAATAGTCACAGCTCAACTCCTCCCCTTCCTGCACAGGCAGGATTACACTGAGAGGTGATACCTATATGTAGAGAACACAGGACCCACCATTCACAATAGTCACAGCTCACCTACTCCTCTCCCTGCACAGGCAGGATTACACGGAGAGGAGAAAACTATATATAGATAACACAAGATCCAATATTCACAATAGTAACAGCTCACCTCCTCCCCTCACTGCACAGGTAGGATTACACTAGGTGGGCTCAGTTGGTGGCAGCGACAGTAATACTCCCCCCCCCCCCTCCTCGGGCAGCAAGTTATGACAGCCTCCCCTCCTCCACCTTTGTGCGACAACTTATGACCGCCCCCCTCTCCCACAAAAAGTTATGACAGCCCCCCCTACCCCACAGTGTGACAACTTATCACAGCCGCCCCTCCCCTGCGAAAGGTTATGACAGACCCTCTACCCTTACCGCGAAAAGTTATGACAGCCCCCCCCCTACAAGTAAACTGACAGCCAGCTCCCCTACAAGTACATTGCCAGGCCGCCCCCTCGCAACTACATTGACAGCCTGCCCCCCCCCGCAAGTACACTGACAGCCCGTCCACCCATCACTGCAAGTACACTGACAGCACACACCCCCTTCCACCTCCAAGTATTATACTCACCCTCCTGCCGGGTCGCTGTGCGTTCCTGAGCCTGTAGATGCTACTGCGCATGCGGAAAGTAACAGGCACCCACCCATGGCCTGAGCAGCGCTACTGCGCATGCGCGAAGATCCAAAGGCTTGTCCACGGACCTGGGACCCGATCTGCACATGCCCGACAAATGGAAAATGCAGGCGAACGCAATAGCCAGATCCCAAGGACAACGGGATCGTCAACACAGGGGGTGGAGGGGGGGGGGCACCCCTATAGGCAAGTATGTAACTTCTGTATGGCTCATATACAATGCACACAGTATATTACAAAGTGCATTGTAATAGCCATGCAGAAGTGCACACAACACTTCCCACAACGGGACAACACCTTTAAGTTAATTAGTAAAGATGAGCGAACACCAAAATGCTCGGGTGTTCGTTATTCGAAACGAACTTCCCGCGATGTTCGAGGGTTAGTTTCGAATAACGAACCCCATTGAAGTCAATGGGCGACCGGAGCATTTTTGTATTTCGCCGATGCTCGCTAAGGTTTTCATGTGTGAAAATCCGGGCAATTCAAGAAAGTGATGGGAACGACACAGCAACGGATAGGGCAGGCGAGGGGCTACATGTTGGGCTGCATCTCAAGTTCACAGGTCCCACTATTAAGCCACAATACCGGCAAGAGTGGGCCCCCCCCCCTCCCAACAACTTTTACTTCTGAAAAGCCCTCATTAGCAATGCATACCTTAGCTAAGCACCACACTACCTCCAACAAAGCACAATCACTGCCTGCATGACACTCCGCTGCCACTTCTCCTGGGTGTTACATGCTGACCAACCACCCCCCCCACGACCCAGTGTCCACAGCGCACACCAAACTGTCCCTGCCCAGCCTTCAGCTGCCCTCATGCCACGCCACACTCATGTCTATTTATAAGTGCGTCTGCCAGAGGAAAAGCAGGCACACACTGCAGAGGGTTGGCACGGCTAGGCAGCGACCCTCTTTAAAAGGGGCGGGGCGATTGCCCACAATGCTGTACAGAAGCAATGAGAAATATAATCCTGTGCCACCGCCATCAGGAGCTGCACACGTGGGCATAGCAATGGGGAACCTATGTGCCACACACTATTCATTCTGTCAAGGTGTCTGCATGCCCCAGTCAGACAGGGCTTTTTAATTCATAGAAACAGGCAGGTACAACCCCCTATTGTGAAGTCCCTGTGGACCGACAGCATGGGTGGCTCCCTGGAACCCACCGGCGGTACATAAAAATATCCCATTGCATTGCCCAACACAGCTGAGGTAGTAATGTCGTGCTTAATGCAGGTGGGCTTCGGCCCACACTGCATGCCCCAGTCAGACTGGGGTTCTTTACAAGTGGACACATGTAGGTTACACTCCGTGTGCACCTACAGCATGGGTGGCTCCCTGGAACCCACCGGCGATACACAAAAATATCCCATTGCATTGCCCAACACAGCGGATGTAACGTCAGCTGTAATGCAGGTGGGCTAAAAATTAATTTGATTACACTGTAGGCGAGGGCCCACAAAAATTGCTGTATCAACAGTACTAATGTACATCCAAAAAATTGGCCATGGCCAGCCAAGAGGGCAGGTGAAACCCATTAATCGCTTTGGTTAATGTGGCTTAAGTGGTAACTAGGCCTGGAGGCAGCCCAGTTTAACGAAAAATTGGTTCAAGTTACAGTTCCAACGCTTTTAAGCGCATTGAAACTTTTAAAAATTGTTCAGAAAAATTATTTGAGTGAGCCTTGTGGCCCTAAGAAAAATTGCCCGTTCAGCGTGATTACGTGAGGTTTCAGGAGGAGGAGCAGGAGGAGGAGGAGGAATATTAGACACAGATTGATAAAGCAGAAATGTCCCCGTTTTGGATGGTGAGAGAGAACGTAGCTTCCATCCGCGGGTGCAGCCTACGTATTGCTTACGTATCCTTGCTGTCCGCTGGTGGAGAAGAGAAGTCTGGGGAAATCCAGGCTTTGTTCATCTTGATGAGTTTTAGCCAGTCGGCACTGTCGGTTGACAAGCGGGTACGCTTATCTGTGATGATTCCCCCAGCCGCACTAAACACCCTCTCCGACAAGACGCTAGCCGCAGGACAAGCAAGCACCTCCAGGGCATACAGCGCTAGTTCAGGCCACGTGTCCAGCTTCGACACCCAGTAGTTGTAGGTGGCAGAGGCGTCACGGAGGACGGTCGTGCGATCGGCTACGTACTCCCTCACCATCCTTTTACAGTGCTCTGGCCGACTCAGCCTTGACTGGGGAGCGGTGACACAGTCTTGGTGGGGAGCCATAAAGCTGTCCAGGCCCTTAAAGACTGTTGCACTGCCTGGGATGTACATGCTGCTCGATCTCCGCACCTCCCCTGCTACCTTGCCCTCGGTACTGCGCCTTCTGCCACTAGCGCTGTCGGCTGGGAATTTTACCATCAGCTTGTCCGCAAGGGTCCTGTGGTATAGCAACACTCTCGAACCCCTTTCCTCTTCGGGAATGAGAGTGGGCAGGTTCTCCTTATAGCGTGGGTCGAGCAGTGTGTACACCCAGTAATCCGTTGTGGCCAGAATGCGTGCAACGCGAGGGTCACGAGAAAGGCATCCTAACATGAAGTCAGCCATGTGTGCCAGGGTACCTGTACGCAACACATGGCTGTCTTCACTAGGAAGATCACTTGCAGGATCCTCCTCCTCCTCCTCCTCCTCCTCCTCCTCCTCCTCCTCCTCCTCCTCCTCAGGCCATACACGCTGAAAGGATGACAGGCAATCAGCCGGTGTACCGTCAGCAGCGGGCCAAGCTGTCTCTTCCCCCTCCTCCTCATCCTCCTCATGCTCCTCCTCCTCCTCCTGTACGCGCTGAGAAATAGACAGGAGGGTGCCCTGACTATCCAGCGGCATACTGTCTTCCCCCGCCCCCGTTTCCGAGCGCAAAGCAGCTGCCTTTATGCTTTGCAGGGAATTTCTCAAGATGCATAGCAGAGGAATGGTGACGCTAATGATTGCAGCATCGCCGCTCACCACCTGGGTAGACTCCTCAAAATTACCAAGGACCTGGCAGATGTCTGCCAACCAGGCCCACTCTTCTGAAAAGAATTGAGGAGGCTGACTCCCACTGTGCCGCCCATGTTGGAGTTGGTATTCGACTATAGCTCTACGCTGTTCATAGAGCCTGGCCAACATGTGGAGCGTAGAGTTCCACCGTGTGGGCACGTCGCACAGCAGTCGGTGCACTGGCAGCTTAAAGCGATGTTGCAGGGTGGCAGGGTGGCGGAGTCCGTGTGGGACTTGCGGAAATGTGCGCAGAGCCGGCGCGCCTTTACGAGCAGGTCTGACAAGCGTGGGTAGCTTTTCAGAAAGTGCTGAACCACCAAATTAAAGACGTGGGCCAGGCATGGCACGTGCGTGAGGCTGCCGAGCTGCAGAGCCGCCACCAGGTTACGGCCGTTGTCACACACGACCATGCCCGGTTGGAGGCTCAGCGGCGCAAGCCAGCGGTCGGTCTGCTGTGTCAGACCCTGCAGCAGTTCGTGGGCCGTGTGCCTCTTATCTCCTAAGCTGAGTAGTTTCAGCACGGCCTGCTGACGCTTGCCCACCGCTGTGCTGCCACACCGCGCGACACCGACTGCTGGCGACATGCTGCTGCTAACACATCTTGATTGCGAGACAGAGGTTGCGGAGGAGGAGGAGGGTGCTTTAGTGGAGGAAGCATACACCTCCGCAGATACCACCACCGAGCTGTGGCCCGCAATTCTGGGGGTGGGTAGGACGTGAGCGGTCCCAGGCTCTGACTCTGTCCCAGCCTCCACTAAATTCACCCAATGTGCCGTCAGGGAGATGTAGTGGCCCTGCCCGCCTGTGCTTGTCCACGTGTCCGTAGTTAAGTGGACCTTGCCACTAACCGCATTGGTGAGGGCGCGTACAATGTTGCGGGAGACGTGGTCGTGCAGGGCTGGGACGGCACATCGGGAAAAGTAGTGGCGACTGGGAACTGAGTAGCGCGGGGCCGCCGCCTCCATGATACTTTTGAAGGACTCCATTTCCACAACCCTATACGGCAGCATCTCAAGGCTGATGAATTTTGCTATGCGGACGGTTAACGTTTGAGCGTGCGGGTGCATGGCGGCGTACTTGCGCTTGCGCTCCAACAGTTGCGCAAGCGACGGCTGGACGGTGCGCTGAACTACACTGGTGGATGGGGCCGAGGACAGCGGAGGTGAGGGTGTGGGTGCAGGCCATGAGGCGGTAGTGCCCGTGTCCTGAGAGGGGGGTTGGATCTCAGTGGCAGGTTAGGGCACAGGGGGAGAGGCAGGGGTGCAAACCGGAGGCGGTGAACGGCCTTCGTCCCACCTTGTGGGGTGCTTGGCCATCATATGTCTGCGCATGCTGGTGGTGGTGAGGCTGTTGGTGTTGGCTCCCCGGCTGAGCTTTGCGCGACAAAGGTTGCACACCACTGTTCGTCGGTCGTCAGGCGTCTCTGTGAAAAACTGCCAGACCTTAGAGCACCTAGGCCTCTGCAGGGTGGCATGGCGCGAGGGGGCGCTTTGGGAAACAGTTGGTGGATTATTCGGTCTGGCCCTGCCTCTACCCCTGGCCACCGCACTGCCTCTTGCAACCTGCCCTGCTGCTGCCCGTGCCTCCCCCTCTGAAGACCTGTCCTGTGTAGGCGTTGCACACCAGGTGGGGTCAGTCACCTCATCGTCCTGCTGCTCTTCCTCCGAATCCTCTGTGCGCTGCTCCCTCGGACTTACTGCCCTTACTACTACCTCACTGCAAGACAACTGTGTCTCATCATCGTCCTCCTCACCCACAGAAAGTTCTTGAGACAGTTGGCGGAAGTCCCCAGCCTCTTCCCCCGGACCCCGGGAACTTTCGAATGGTTGGGCATCAGTGACGATAAACTCCTCTGGTGGGAGAGGAACCACTGCTGCCCAATCTGAGCAGGGGCCCGAGAACAGTTCCTGGGAGTGTTCCCGCTCCTGAGCAGGTGTCATTGTAGTGGAGTGAGGAGGCTGGGAGGAAGGAGGAGCAGCAGACAGAGGATTCGGATTTGCAGCAGTGGACGGCGCAGAACTGTGGCTGGACGATAGGTTGCTCGAAGCACTTTCTGCCATCCACGACAGGACCTGCTCACACTGCTCATTTTCTAATAACCGTCTCCCGCGTGGACCCATGAATTGTGCGATGACTGTCGGGATGCCAGAAACGTGCCTGTCTACTAATCGCGCAGTAGACGGCTGCGATACACCTAGAACAGGAGTTCGGTCTGTGCCCACACCCTGACTTGGCCCTCCACGTCCTCGGCCGCGTCCACGTCCTCTAGGCCTACCCCTACCCCTCAGCATGCTGTATTACCAGTGATTTGATTTCACAGGCAGGAAATAAATTGGCGCAAGACTGCAGGCCAAATATAATTTTTTCCCTTTTTTGAAAACGAAACGCCCCACTGCCTCTAGTGAATGAATAATCTAAGTTTAATAACTGTGCTGTGGCCCTGCTAATGTGTCACAGAACTTGAGGGTAGCAGAGTTATTAACTCTGGCAGAGCAGGTATTTTTTTCCCAATTAAGGAAAGCAAATGGCGAAGCCAGCAGTAAACCGTAGCTGGGTGCGTCTGATTTTTTAACGTTGTACACGCAGCTCACACGTGTCCACAGCCCTTAGGACGGACAGAGGCAGGACAAATAGATTTCTTTTCCCTTTTTTTACACCAAAAGGACCCACTGCGTATATTCAATGAATAACAACTGTGTTGTGGCCCTGCCTACACAATTCTTTCCCTGTAGTATCAATGGAGGGTGCAATGCTCTGCAGAGGCGATTTTGAGAAGAAAAAAAAAATGCAGCACTGCTAACAGCAGCCTGGACAGTACTGCACACGGTTAAATATGGCCCTAGAAAGGACCGTTGAGGTTCTTGAAGGCTACACTCACTCCTAACACTCTCCCTGCCTATCCAACACTTCTGTCCCTAATGCCGGGTGCAACGCTCTGCAGAGGCGATTTTGAGAAAAAAAAAAAAAAAGGCACTGCTAACAGCAGCCAACACACAGGTATTACTGGCCCTAATAAGGACCTTTGGGGTTCTTGAAGCCTACACTAACTGCTATTTCTCTCCCTACAGCAGCTCCGGTACCAGCAGCACTGTCCCTCATCTAACTCACAAGGCATCTGAAGCGAGCCGCGGGAGGGGCCGACTTTTATGTTCGGGTGACACCTGATCTCGCCAGCCACTCACTGCAGGGGGGTGGTATAGGGCTTGAACGTCACAGGGGGAAGTTGTAATGCCTTCCCTGTCTTTCAATTGGCCAGAAAAGCGCGCTAACGTCTCAGAGATGAAAGTGAAAGTAACCAGAACACCGCGTGGTGCTCGTTACGAATAACGAACATCCCGAACACCCTAATATTCGCACGAATATCAAGCTCGGACGAATACGTTCGCTCATCTCTATTAATTAGTTCAATATGTGCTATTTTTGTGTACAAATGCGCAGGAAAACAGAGCACACTGCATATATTTTTTTTTTATTAAATACGTTTCCCCTTGTGTGAAGCCGGCCCGAGGCTGCATCCACATGTGGCAGATTTTTCACACAGCAAACGGGTGCAAATTTGCCTTAAAATCTACAGGTGTTATGTGCAAATTTTGTGTTGGTTTCCTGACCTCATTTGAAGAGGTGAAATCTGCAGTGAAAATCTACAGTATAAATGCAACACCCCAGAGGGATGACCCCGAACACTTGACTTAGGTGAAGAGCTGGGAGGGTAAAGTGTTGGCTTGTCATGGCGGCACATACCAGGCTCTGGGCCCAGAGGGATGACACACAGCCAAGGCCAGAGCTGGATTGCAGGCCACAGTTAACACCCCTAGGATAGGGAATGACAATATACGGGATGATGGGGGTAGTAGTTGTGACGGTGACGACACTGTTCCTGCACACCGATATATCACACGGCGGAGAATAAACACAGAGACTTGTGTATCGTACCTCAGATCCCCAGGAACGGTTAGGGCCCAGTATAACTTGACTTGAAGCAACTTAGGCAAGCAATTATTGACAACAATGCAGGTACAATTCTTCCAAGTAAAGCAGAACAGAGATCAGATCAGGGAGGATACACAACCTGAAACGGGCACTACATTCTGCGTCATCTGTACAGCTCTGCTCCTGGACAGGATACATTTACAGGCAGGCAATGATTTTAGAAGAGTTAACCTCTCAAGCGCCGCAGCTGTGCAACACACACACTGGAATTAACAAGACTGCTTTGCACAGTGTATCTACTTGCCATCAGTGGAGGAAAAAAAATCACGGCATGCTCTATTCTCGTGCAATGTCCACACAGATGGCTTTCATTGAAGTCAAAGGAAGACGTCCGACCCACGGCCCATCTGCAATTAATATTACGGACGGGTCATGGATTCCGTGCCATCGCCTAGTTTTGACACCGGAAAAGCAGGAGTTTAAAAAGAAAATTCTGTACTGCACATGTCTGATGGCGGCTTGCTGCAACCATCCGCAGTACAGAAGAAACAGGTAAGAAAACATGGTCACAGTGGGAATCCGCTGTGGAAACCTGCATGCGGAATCCATCTCTGCCGTGTTCAGGTGGCCTTAAAGGGATACAGTCACCAGTACATTCGTTTTAAAGCCCTTACCAAAGTGTAATACAGCATAATAAGCAAAAAAAAAGCCATTTAGCAGTAAAGGAAATTCTTACTTCATATTTTTCATACACAATATGCAAATATTTCGCCTCGACTCAAAGACGTAATGCTATTGGAAGAGTCTAACCGAGCTCAAGCACAGATGTGCATTGCTGATCTCCCCCACTAGCGTCACCCAGCGACACCTTCAGTGCCCTCGCAGCAGGCTGGAGAGACACAGCGACAGCCACAACAAACCATGACCAGGAAGAGGGCAGCCAAGAGGGAGCCCAAGAGGCTAACTGAGCTTTTCTCTCACCAGGCAAAATGGTGCCGGCCTCGTGCCACATACAGCCTCCTCATTTAGTTGCCCAGGTAATAAAAGCAGTTTTTAACACAGGGCCCCACTATCTTCCGCTCCTCCTGTGAAGCAGCTATTGGGGACTGCAGGCTCCATTAACCCCTTTGGTGGCAGGTTTAGGTAGTCTTCAGCACATTTCAATGCAGCAAGCCCCGGAGATTTTCTGGGTGTGCCACTAAAGGGGTTAAGGTCTTACGGTTAGGCCTAGATACTGCAGTACATGCCTTGCAATCCCCCTCCAGCAGCCCTGCAAATCAGATATCCAGAAGAGAGGAAGATTCAGCACTAGACTCTACTAATGTGTTGCAAGACAAAGATCCTATTAAGGAATTACCTACCTCAAACAACACAGCTTCAGAATCCTTTATTAAAGAGATGATTCTTGCTTTCAGGCTCACTTACAACATGGTCTGTCCTGCTTCACAACCAAAGTAAACTCTGCCACAGATGAGCTGGGAAGCAAGGTAGATCATGTTAAATCTAAAATGGGAGAAATAACTCAGCCCCACAGATGGCCATTATTCATTGGAAGTGAAATGGAAGCATTGAAGATGAAGATGGCAGATATTGAGGACCGCAACAGGAGAAACACAAAATTCAGAGGCATTCCTGAAAATGTCCCCACATATGAACACAATATTTACACAACCTTATAAAAGCTGTTCTCCCAGTCTGCCAACCTATAGACCATCTGATAGATAGAGCACAGAGACTCTCCAAACCCAAGGCAATATCTGAAAATCTCACTAGAGATATAAGTGCTTGATTGCATTACTAGTATATTAAAGAAGCTTTGATGCGGTCTGCAAGAAAACTACCAGATTTTCCAGAACCCTTTGGAGGACTTCGACTCTTCATGGATATCTCCCAAATCACAATTCAGTTGCCACGAAAATTCTCTGTCATTACGTCTACTTTGAAACAGCATAAAATGGATTGCAAATCAGGTTTTACGACGAAACTCCTGGTGAATAAAGGTGTCAAAATTTACATCATGCATGGATCAGAGGAAGGCCTCTCCATCTTCACGCTATGGAATCTTTCCCCAGCCACTTCTATCCAGCTAAAGGTCAGAAGACATCTCTACATCTCTCTCCAGAATGGTTTATCAAAAGCCTCAAAAGGTTTTATATCCTTTTGTTTTACAGGTGGAGGTTGCACCCATTTTAGGCAAATTTAACCCCAATTCAGCAGTGTATTATTACTGTGCTCTACATCCATACCTAATTCTAGAATATAGTATGGTACACACAGTTAGTTAAGGTTACGATGACAGGGAACATAAACTGTTAACTTATCTTTTGTACATCACTAGTTTTACGAGGGCTATTCTTCAATGTCAGTCTCTCTGCTTATAGATAGCCTGCATTTTTTTTATTCCCCCAATAGCACAGGGATGATCACTTGATGTTACATCTACTTTCTGAGAGAAAACAGATACAAAATAGGAATTTAAAAGTTTGGCCCTCTCAACATCATTCTTAACCAATTCACCATTTTCATCTTGTAAGCATCCAATAGCATCTTTGACTTTTATTTTGCTTTTGACATACCCCCAAAATCCTTTTTTATTGCTTTTGGCTCCTGTTGCAAGCCTTAATTCATTATTAGCTTCAGCTTTTCTGACACTTGCCCTACAGTTTCTGTAGACCACATTATATTCTTCTATAGATCTTCTCCCCGCTTTCCATTTGATGGGGGGGCCCCATGGGTGAGTGGGGGGTTGCAGTGGGGGGGGGGAGAAGGAGAGAGGGCTCCCCCCTGTTCCCCGCTGCTACCCCCGCTCCGTCACGCCGCCCCCCGGCCCCCCCCCCCCCCCGAATCTTTGCTCCAGAGTACTGAAGTACTCGAAAATCGCGGTGCTCAATCAAGTAATTACTCGAAACGAGTAGGTTCGCTCATCTCTAATTGTTAACGATTGTGCTTTGAGAATCTCATTTTGCAATATTTTCCAACCTTCTTGGACATTTCTGTTCTTAAGAACATCCAGCCATTGGATTCTTCCTACCCTCATTCGGAGTTCATTAAATTCTGCCTTTCTGAAATCCAACCTTGAGGTCAGAGTTTTCTCAGGTCTTCCTCCCCTTTTTATCCAAAATTCAAGGATACCATGATCAGTGCCTCCTAAGGTCCCAGCCACCCTTACTTCCTCAACCATTTCCTCCCTTTTGGTAAAACCTAGGTCCAAGATAGCAGATCCCCTTGTTTTCTGTTTGACCTTTTGGAAAATAAAGTTGTGAGCAAGAGAGGATAAAAATTTGTTGGATCCATTACTTTTACCTGAAAGAGCTTCCCAACAAATGTCTCAATAGTTAAAATCTCCCATGATCACTATGTCATGCTTTTTGGAGGGCTTGGCCATCTCATGTAGAAATAGTTCATCCATATCTTCTGCTTGTCCATGTGGCCTATAGTAAATGCCTACAATGGTGTCCTTTCTGTTCTCTCCTTGTATTCTTACCCTAACAGTTTCTACAGAGCTCCCATGCTCTGAAGCTTGAATCTCAGTGGAGATTAATGTTTTCCTAACATACAACACAATACCTCCTCCCCTTTTTTTGGTCTGTTTCTTATAAATAAGTTGTATCCTTCAAGCCTTGTGTTCCAATCATGTGTATCATTTCACCAAGTTTCCGTGATGCCTATGACCTCATATTTCTCTTCCTGTATTAGGAGCACCAATTCTCCTTGTTTGTTTCCCATGCTCTGTGCAGCTGTATAAAAACATTTTAGTTTGTGATCGGTGTCTCTTGCTCCTCAACTTGCCTTCTGAATTTTTTGTCTTTGTTCTTTCTACTTTTAATAGCTAGTGTCAAAAATGTATTAATTAGCTGTATATTTTTACCCAGCTTTTCACTTCCTTATATTTATATAGAGCTATATAAATCTGAGACCTCAGCTCTCAGTGAAGGATACATTTTCACACACACATACATACATACATACATATATATATATATATATATATATATATATAGTATCCAGAGTTGATTCTTGGTAGTGATTTTGTGGTAATGGTTTGTGTTACCGATTTTTAAATAAATGTGACAGGAAAAAAAAACTTCTTTGAGTTACAAGTAACAATTAATACGTTGTTGCCAAACATGTTGAGGTTGTACAATTGGTTAACAAGCAACCAAAGTGTGAAACCAAGGAATCTCTCTGTTCTTCGTCAACTCTCAAAGTGGCAGCCCCTGAGTTGTCACAATGTGGCAGTGGATGAGCAACTGCATGTATCAAGGACATGGTAATAAACACAAATGCATAGATTACAGAAAAGCCAAGGGGAAAACTCAGGAATACAATGAAAGCCAGGCAGAAGTACCAGGAGAGATTCAAGAAGAGCAGCAAGCAAGGTGCCAAGTGCATATCTTAAGGAATGAAGAAGGAGCGAAGGGTCAAGAAATCAGATGACACAATGTAATAGAAGTCCTACTAGTAACATGGAAGACAAAAAAACTTAGCTGAGATCTAGAAAGCCAAAGGGGGCTCAATGGACATCCGTGAGGAAGTCCTCAGGCTGGAGTAGAGGAGAGCAGAGACACATCAGTTGGAAGCAGCAGCAGACAGGGACATGATTAGGAGAAGAATTGGGATGACGGTATTCATGGAGCAGATGCTATACTCACCTGTACAGGATGGAACAAGGCACAGCTGGCAGCTACATAGAGCTGTTCTCTGCGGTGCAGGAAATGGATAGCTTCCTGACCCCTTGACAACATGGGCACAAAACTGCTGGAGGAGAGAGACTATAAACTACTAAACAAGGATGGGGCAGTAAATCATGGGACACCAAGAACCCAATATTTTATTCCATTAAAATACAGTTTGGCAGGAAAAGGGTAAACTTTTCATGTTAATTCATAGAGCAGCACAACAATGGATGTGCAGATACATGAAGAGAAGACAGTGTTCAGTGGCAGGATGTAAAGTATTTCCAGCTCTAACACTCGGGTCTGGACCTTTCCACTGAGTTTAAGTCTTGGAATAGCATAAGGTATGGAAGAGCAGCACTCCAGGGATTTTAAATGAAGTAAAAATCTTTATTGTCCCAAAGAAACAACGTTTCAACTCTCTGCTGAGAGTCTTTGTCAAGTCCTAATACATACAAATACACGCCCTCTTTAAATACCCCCCATGGCTCCACCTTCACCAATCACAATTATCATTGCACAATACATTTAAAAGCAATGCATTAACATTGGGTGTATACAACTCCTACCCCAGGTGCGGAATATCTAATCACAAGGAAAGTGTGGGTGTCATGCTGGGCGTCCCGTCCTCCGTTGCCGGTCCGGTCGCAGCCCTCCTACGTCAGCGTTCTCGCTAAGGATCTCGCGAGATAGCCATGGGATTCCCCACTGAGACGTCACAGTCCACCGCTCGAGCCCTCCCGCTAGGGATCTCGCGAGACTATCGCGGGATTCCTCATCGTGGTGACACAATCAGCTGTTTAGAGCGATATACACACAGCGTAAGGCACGCTGTGATCATCGCCTGCATTGGCCCAGTATGTTACTACTAACCCACACATATTTTGTCGGTATCGCGCTGTATGCGCATGCGCATGCGCATCCAACCAATTTGTGGTGTAAACACATAATATTAAGCACATATCGCCAGTAGAGCCCAATCACATTACACATCAGGCTCAATATACATACATATAACTGCTGCTAGAGCCTATTAATGGACACTACCACGTGCCTCCAACTTAAGATGACATAGATCTATTATAATGAGAGCGCATCGCGAGTAAAGCGTAAACAGATTATGTGACCAACATTCCGCATGCAAATGCAACCGCGGCTATTAAGGTCCATAGGCATAAATTACTACAGCATCCATTCGCCACGATATAACGTAAACCGGGTTAATAGCCAGATCATCTAGAGAGGAATAATATATACTATTTACGTCACCTTTATTCCAAACTACAAGAATATTATCCAGGGTTAATAAACCATATCCTACCCATTCACCACGAATAATTACCGGATCTAGATCACACTTGACCGCTAAAGGACAGAAGTATAACAAAGTCCAAACAAAGCATGACATCACACAATTATTCCAAATGCTCAATTCTTTATTGGTTTAATCAATTAATCTTTTTATAACGCACGGGATAGGCAGACTGTAACACCCAATGTGATCTGAAAAAAAACAAACACACAACAAAATTAGTGAAATCCTGTGATTAAAAAATGCAAGTATGAGTCAAAAAGCACCCAAAAATATCATAATGCCCATTAATTAAGATGTAATAATGGATTGTATTCCACATTTAACCCATTCGGGGTCAGGGAATCCAATCTGTAAATCCATTTAGCCTCCAACAATTTTAATTTCTGTTCCCTATTACCTCCCCTGATATCCTTATCCACCGAGTCTATTACCATGAATCGAAATTGACTGGTGGTGTGATTATGATCATCAAAATGTCTGGGAATAGGTAGGTCCAATTTTTTTGTCCTAATATTGCTTTTGTGATTTGCCATGCGCTTGCGGACCTCCGTGATGGTTTGACCCACATACTGAAGACCGCAAGGGCAGCAAACCAAATACACGACAAACGCCGACCAGCAGCTGTACCATCCACGTATACGGTACCTCTTCCCAGATCTGGGGTGCACAAAACTATCCCCCTTGACCATGTTGTGGCAAGACGCACACCCCAGGCATGGAAAGTTACCCTTCTTAACCGGTGCCAATGTCCTTTGTGTGGAACTGGAAGAGGGAGCAACAGATGTACGGACCAAACGGTCCCTCAAATTCCGTGCCCGTTTATAGGCCATCATGGGTGGACGTGAAAACTCCACAATTTCAGGATGACAATTTGAAAGAACATGCCAATGTTTTCTCAGTACATACTGAATTTCCTTACTATGTGTCCCATAAGTGGAAACGAATGGAATCCGTTTCATTGTGTCTCTGGTCATGATAGGAGGGCCAAGAATAGACGCTCGTTCAATCCGTCTAACCCTGCATGTCTGTTCAACCAACAACTCATGGGGATAACCCCTAGAGATGAATTTATTGTACATCATCTCCAACCTTTCATCAATAAACTACACCCACACTTTCCTTGTGATTAGATATTCCGCACCTGGGGTAGGAGTTGTATACACCCTATGTTAATGCATTGCTTTTAAATGTATTGTGCAATGATAATTGTGATTGGTGAAGGTGAAGGTGATTGTGATTGGTGAAGGTGGAGCCATGGTGGGTATTTAAAGAGGGCGTGTATTTGTATGTATTAGGACTTGACAAAGACTCTCAGCAGAGAGTTGAAACGTTGTTTCTTTGGGACAATAAAGATTTTTACTTCATTTAAAATCCCTGGAGTGCTGCTCTTCCATACCTTATGCTATTTGAATGACTGTCCAGGATCCAGGACCCTGAATGAGCGTGCACTGGCGGTGAGGATTATCTTCCCTTTTACACTATAAGGTGGAAAGTGTGCTGTGATCTATTGAATATTTGGGACTGTTACTATTATGGATCTAGGATCGCGAGCATCTCAAGAAGATCCCTCTATTTTCAATCAACCAGTTGGGGAATCTGGTAAGCCCAGAGTGTTCTCATACACGATAGATGATGCGGTCCGCATCATTGAACGCTCAGAGAAGGACAATACTTTATTTAGTACACCCGATGTAAAGGTCCATCTGCGCAAGTTTGAGTCTATCACTAAGCACCTTATTGCCTTAAAATTGCATTCCACAACGTTGCGGGAGTATTACCTGGCACAGAGAATTCCCAGAGGTCTACGACCGCATACTCGCCCTACGTTGTTTGCAGACAATGAAGCCTTCTTGGAGAAGTTTGTATGTATTGCAAACAAATTTGCATTTGACCTGATTTTGCTCTACTTGGAGTTTTTGCAGGAGGAGATAATGAAAACTACGACTACTATTACAACTATGGAACAGGAAATCCGTACTATGTTATCTGAGTCGGAATTGAATAGTTGTCTGGAGAGAATTAAAACTTCTTCGCAGAGATACAAGAATGAGGTTGAGCATACGAAACAAAATAAATGGTCCAGGGACGAGCTGGACTATGCATCTGGTAAAATCTACAATTGGCAAAGTGGCCCTAATGCTCAGTCAAGCAATAATCCGGTAAGAAAAAAGTTTAGACAGAGAAGACCAAGATGGGGTAAATCCCACTTTGGATGGTCCTCAGCGGGATCCGAGTCGGCCGAAGAGATGGGTCTATCCTCCTCCACGGTGGAGCCTTTTTTAGGGCAACGACCCCCGAAAGGGGCCGGTACCACATTTCGAGCAAGAGAAGGAGACGGGGGGGAAGGAAGCATGACCGCTCCCGGAAGAGACCCCAGGACGATACAAACCCGGTCGGGATCCAAGAACAGGAGATAAGTGAGGTACCTGTGGTAAATATCTCTGCTAAACCCCTTTCTGCAATACAGGAACGTGCCCTGTCGAAGGGCCTTTCGTTTGTTCCTATGGGAGATACGGAATGGTTTGACATTGACATTAGCGTCAGACAATTTGTGAGACGTTTGAGATTATGTACACAGTTTTCAACTACTGAGAGCAGTCAAAGTTCTAACGTGCCAATTGATAATGATGATGTGTGTTTTTCGTCTAAAAGTATTGGTCTGCGGAATCCGAGTAAATACCAACCACCAGGGGGGGATTCTTCTGTTGATACATATTCACGATTGGTTAATCATGATATTGCTAAGATAAGAGCTCGACGGAGTATGCGTAGGGCACAGTCCAATATGAGTAAAACGGAGTGGCAGTCAATCAGGTCACTTAGTAATGATGATCAGGTCACTATCCGCCCTGCGGATAAGGGAGGAGCTATTGTCATCATGGACACCCAATATTATCACCAAGAGCTAGAGACACAACTATCTGACCCTATGGTTTATGAGGTATTGTCATCAGATCCAACCAATGAAGCCCGGCAGGGATTGAAATTGGTTTTGGATCGGGCTAAAAATCAGGGATTAATAGATCAACAATTGCTTGACTTTCTGTATCCGGAGTATCCGATTATGGCTAAAATTTACACATTACCCAAGATCCACAAGGATGTACAACACCCACCGGGACGACCCATTGTGTCGGGTAGGGGGTCCTTATTCAACAATGTCTCTCGTTTCCTGGACAAGGTTCTCAGACGGTATGCCATGGAGGCTATATCATACATCAAGGATACTTCAGATTTCCTTTGCAAATTGGCTTCAGTTACCATCAGGGAGGAGGCCATTCTAGCATCTTTTGACGTGTCTTCTTTGTACACGATTATTAAACATGATGTTGGCATAGCCTCTGTGGAATATTATTTGTCCAGGTCCACTTTGTCTGTGGAGTGTGTGGACTTTGTCCTTACATTACTGACGTTGGTTCTATCCAATAATTGTTTTCTGTATCAGAACCGATTCTATCGGCAGTTGCAAGGGACTGCGATGGGGTCTAATGTGGCCCCATCGTATGCCAACATCTACATGCGGCATATGGAGGAGATGCGTCTCTGTACCTCCCCATCCTGGGCCTTTGCCCAGGTATGGTGGAGGTACATTGACGACATCTTCCTCATATGGAATGGCTCAATGGAGCAATTGGACATCTTCCACAAGGAATTGAATGATTTCCTTCCTGAATTAAAATTCACGCTTGTCGCATCAGACACGTCCTTACAGTTTTTGGACATCCTGGTTATAAAACAGGGGACCCACTTGAAGACGGATTTGTACATCAAGCCAACTGATCGCAACAATTTACTACATTACTCTAGCTGCCACCCGCCGGCCATGATTAAGTCCTTACCCTGGAGCCAGATGCTCAGGGTCCGGCGGGTGGTCAGCGATGAGTTTTTTGATGAAAGGTTGGAGATGATGTACAATAAATTCATCTCTAGGGGTTATCCCCATGAGTTGTTGGTTGAACAGACATGCAGGGTTAGACGGATTGAACGAGCGTCTATTCTTGGCCCTCCTATCATGACCAGAGACACAATGAAACGGATTCCATTCGTTTCCATTTATGGGACACATAGTAAGGAAATTCAGTATGTACTGAGAAAACATTGGCATGTTCTTTCAAATTGTCATCCTGAAATTGTGGAGTTTTCACGTCCACCCATGATGGCCTATAAACGGGCACGGAATTTGAGGGACCGTTTGGTCCGTACATCTGTTGCTCCCTCTTCCGGTTCCACACAAAGGACATTGGCACCGGTTAAGAAGGGTAACTTTCCATGCCTGGGGTGTGCGTCTTGCCACAACATGGTCAAGGGGGATAGTTTTGTGCACCCCAGATCTGGGAAGAGGTACCGTATACGTGGATGGTACAGCTGCTGGTCGGCGTTTGTCGTGTATTTGGTTTGCTGCCCTTGCGGTCTTCAGTATGTGGGTCAAACCATCACGGAGGTCCGCAAGCGCATGGCAAATCACAAAAGCAATATTAGGACAAAAAAATTGGACCTACCTATTCCCAGACATTTTGATGATCATAATCACACCACCAGTCAATTTCGATTCATGGTAATAGACTCGGTGGATAAGGATATCAGGGGAGGTAATAGGGAACAGAAATTAAAATTGTTGGAGGCTAAATGGATTTACAGATTGGATTCCCTGACCCCGAATGGGTTAAATGTGGAATACAATCCATTATTACATCTTAATTAATGGGCATTATGATATTTTTGGGTGCTTTTTGACTCATACTTGCATTTTTTAATCACAGGATTTCACTAATTTTGTTGTGTGTTTGTTTTTTTTCAGATCACATTGGGTGTTACAGTCTGCCTATCCCGTGCGTTATAAAAAGATTAATTGATTAAACCAATAAAGAATTGAGCATTTGGAATAATTGTGTGATGTCATGCTTTGTTTGGACTTTGTTATACTTCTGTCCTTTAGCGGTCAAGTGTGATCTAGATCCGGTAATTATTCGTGGTGAATGGGTAGGATATGGTTTATTAACCCTGGATAATATTCTTGTAGTTTGGAATAAAGGTGACGTAAATAGTATATATTATTCCTCTCTAGATGATCTGGCTATTAACCCGGTTTACGTTATATCGTGGCGAATGGATGCTGTAGTAATTTATGCCTATGGACCTTAATAGCCGCGGTTGCATTTGCATGCGGAATGTTGGTCACATAATCTGTTTACGCTTTACTCGCGATGCGCTCTCATTATAATAGATCTATGTCATCTTAAGTTGGAGGCACGTGGTAGTGTCCATTAATAGGCTCTAGCAGCAGTTATATGTATGTATATTGAGCCTGATGTGTAATGTGATTGGGCTCTACTGGCGATATGTGCTTAATATTATGTGTTTACACCACAAATTGGTTGGATGCGCATGCGCATGCGCATACAGCGCGATACCGACAAAATATGTGTGGGTTAGTAGTAACATACTGGGCCAATGCAGGCGATGATCACAGCGTGCCTTACGCTGTGTGTATATCGCTCTAAACAGCTGATTGTGTCACCACGATGAGGAATCCCGCGATAGTCTCGCGAGATCCATAGCGGGAGGGCTCGAGCGGTGGACTGTGACGTCTCAGTGGGGAATCCCATGGCTATCTCGCGAGATCCTTAGCGAGAACGTTGACGTAGGAGGGCTGCGACCGGACCGGCAACGGAGGACGGGACGCCCAGCATGACACCCACACTTTCCTTGTGATTAGATATTCCGCACCTGGGGTAGGAGTTGTATACACCCAATGTTAATGCATTGCTTTTAAATGTATTGTGCAATGATAATTGTGATTGGTGAAGGTGGAGCCATGGGGGGTATTTAAAGAGGGCGTGTATTTGTATGTATTAGGACTTGACAAAGACTCTCAGCAGAGAGTTGAAACGTTGTTTCTTTGGGGCAATAAAGATTTTTACTTCATTTAAAATCCCTGGAGTGCTGCTCTTCCATACCTTATGCTATTTGAATGACTGTCCAGGATCCAGGACCCTGAATGAGCGTGCACTGGCGGTGAGGATTATCTTCCCTTTTACACTATAAGGTGGAAAGTGTGCTGTGATCTATTGAATATTTGAGTTTAAGTCTTGGGACGTATTTCCCACTTCATAAAACCACACTGAGGTAATAGATAAAGCAGAGTTATGGTGATCTCCAGGATGGCAGGTGAGAACAGCGTGAGGCCAAAAATCAATATGGCGGCCCAGGTGGTAAGGGATTGTATGGAGCTTAATAAGCAGTTCGGTGAGACGTGAGGCCAGCCAGAGATTACAGCAGTTTGACTAAAATAATTCTTTATTACAATGATACATTTAATATAATGCTCTGTCATTAGGAGTGTGACGCGATAATGACATTGATGTGGTGACTTCTAGTAATGCCGTGGAGGAGGTCACAAGAGGACAGCAAGGCTCCTCTGGGAAAGAGACATCCAGGACTTCACATCCATAATATAGAACGCTGTATTCTCTCCATCAGTTGTTCTATATCTAACCTTAGTGAAGGCCATGTCATACTCTTCTTATCGTTCTGGACTCCTACTGTCAATAATGAAACAGGCTGAATGCTATATCCTTCATGTCACTATTAGCATACAATAATACAGACATCACCACATATACAGACATACAAGTGTAACCAAGGAACGGAATAGGAATTATCACAGTGAGAAACACATAAGTTGGAAATAGAAGTAAAATGTAAACATCATCTCTAAATGAAAGGAATGGCTATATGTGGAATACAGATAAAATAATGGCTTCACCTGGTGACCGAGAAGTAAACTATAACTACCTACTCCTGCCTCTAAAACCAGCAGCACCAACATTGGAGCCTTTTCTGAATAGACTTAATAAGAGCTTTGCTTATGACTACATGGCGCCATTACACAGTTCTGTACTGTCAGCCCCCTCAAACCACAGTCACTGCCTGTTGTCCCCGCTAGGGGGCAATCTGCATGCAGCTCATATTACAGTCATTTAGAGTATATTAAGGGCCCTCTTACACTATTCAACATGTCGGGCACAGATGCCTAGCAGATCGTCTCAGCAATAATTGTTCCTGTGGTTTTACAGAGGAACGAGCATCGTTCAGTGAATGGAGGTGGAGCGCCGGGGATTGTTCCAGCCCGCCTCTATTAACAGTAAACAGGCAGTTGTTCATAGATGAAGGACTGCCTATTTACACGGCCGAGCAGTCATTCAGTTTACTGTATGCAGAAACTGGACAAACAAGAAGCAAATGAACTCACTCGTCGTTCAGTCGAGGCTGCATTTACACTGAACAATTAAAATCACAGAAACGGAATTATCAAACAGAAAAAAAAACAATCACAAAGAGCGGCCACATACTCACTGATACAAGAGGGCAGGCATATAAACCAGATATCCCTCAAGCATGCAGAGTCCAGACCGCTATATGGTTTATATACCTGCCCTCTCGTATCAGTGAGTATGTGGCCGCTTCCTGTGCAACGATTCATCAGCTTGTGTAAAAGGGCCCTTAGACTGCAGTGCTATAAAAATCACCCCAGAGAGTATTTTTATACTTACTGTAAAATCTTTCTTGCAGTCTTCACTGGGGGACATAGATACCATGGGTATAGGCTACTGCCAGTAGGAGCCCGACGCTAAGAAAAAAATAGCTCTTCCTATAAGCACTGAGTTAATCAGTTTGTGTTTTAGCGCCAGAAAAACAAGGTAAAGGATGTAAAACAAGAACATAAAACACCAAGATGCAACTTAACCTCAGAACAGCGGGCAGGTGCTGTGTACCCCAATGAAGAGTACAGATGGGACAACTTTTACATGGATTTTGACAGCACAGCACAGAAAATGATCTTATCTTAACTATTAAAGTTTTTTTTCTCTTTACACAATAAACCCTTTGTAAAGTAATTAAAAATATTCCACCAAATTCAGATAAATCACCTTGATAGCACGGCCCGAGTAACTGCTCTCAGCCGATGTAATGTATAAGGGTCCCTGCTTTATAAGATCTTGCCCTCTTTATCTTTTCTGCTGCACTGAAGGTTTATGGTTTTTGTCCTCTTGGTTAATTTCAAACTACCTTGTTGGGAAGCTTTAAGAATTTTTTAACCTTCCCTCGTTTTGTAACAGACTCCAAACAGAAATGGAATATAAAAGTGAGCTTATTCCTGTAATTCTGGATACAATAATCCAATGCTTGATATATTATGATGTCTCTCTTCCATTTTTGTGTTGTATCGTTGTGCTTGTGTCGCGATACTCTGCATTATCTTTGTTCATCATCTTTTCTGATAAACATTCCTTAAAAATAATAAAAAAATACCAGAAGCAGCCAGATTTCCCACCTGCATCGTGCTCTGGCTGAACTAGCCTGAAAAACTTCTGATTTCAGGGCTATAAAATCAGGAGTAAGGCAGGATATTGAGGGAGCAGATCTGAATAAGTTGGAATGTGCCAGGGGGTCGTCTGTGCTGAGGATTATAGTTGCTACATGCCAAGGTGGTTTGGTTAGTCCTGAGACACTATAAGGATAAGAACAAATACTGATCTGACCTCTTCAAGTATCAACCCCAGGGTTACCAGTGGGAACATCACAATAGTACAAGCGTGCCCAGGATTTGTTACAGATTTGGAGGAACAAAAGAGGGTTATCAGAGGGCCTAGCCTCCGGTCTGGAGCACCACTTTATAGTTTGATAGAAAATCCAGATCCTCAGTGTGTAAATAGCATCCAAAGGGATGGTTTGGGGAGGAGAGAGGAGACATGACTGAAAATGATCCAGCCAAAGTGAAGGCCTGGAAAGAGATTCAGAGATTATACCAAAATTTCACCTTTGGGGTTGGGGTGCTGTTACATTCATGTGGGCAAGTGAACCCCGGGCACACACAAATGTTACCAAGGATAGGAAACACCATGTGAAACAATCGCCAATTGACACCTCTCCCTATCTTCTACAAGGGAAGATGACCAAGGACCTACCTGAGCGGGGACATCACCCCAATAAGGGGCGTCCCAGCGGTCTTTGGATCTGGGCCCTTGCTGCCCCTAGGAACTCACGTACCCAGGCTAGGACGCATACACATGCCACCACGGACAGACACGACTGGAAAGGATAAGCTGACACACAGAGCCATAATTACACCATACAGCAGCCAATACGCAAACACTAGTAGCAGATGGTAATGCTATAAATGCCATGTATTTGTTGACATTTTGGCCAAAATATGGAAACTAGTGAGCCACGTCACTGCTTCCCGGCAATACCGCTGGTCCGTAGACTAACCAGGAGTCCAGCAACATAACCAAACAAAACCACAAGACAGAAACCTTTCTTGCAGCCACCACACATAGAACCTGCTCACACAACACAGAGAGAAGGAGAACAGAGAAAGCTGAACATAATCACCCCTGGGAAGACAACTTTTAGGTGTTCTGACCTAGAGTGATTGGCTGACTGGAGACACACCCACACCCAGCCAGCTCAATCCCGCACATCTGAGTAGGAAACCTCCAGAGAACCTGTAGTACAAGAGATCTCAAGAAACAGACATGACAGGTGCCTGATGAGGATGATGTTCCTCCAAGACATGGCCACAGCAAAGGTCTTCTGGATCGTAGAGCGGGCAACTTTGCTGTCATACCCAAGAACAGATGAAGAGAGACTATCTGAAAATAGAGCAGTGGTTGGAGCAAACAACAGGTCTGAATAACACCAAAGAATCTCTCCCAAGGGTATGACAGAACAGTGATGCCTTGGCTTAGTGGTGAGCATAGAACTCCATAGAAAACTGAGGAAGGGGAGAGTCGCATCCTGAAAGTAAAGGAAATGCCCTTCCATTTGAGTACACACAGATTAGTCTTCTCTTTTCTAGGGGTATGAGGCTTAGACCTGTGAATAAGGGTTTGGATTGTTAGATTGGAAATGTGAACCTTTGCCATAGAGGAGCACCTCAAGAGAAGATCGATGTTAGCCCATTGAATTCAATGGAGCCGGCAATACAGCCGGCTCCATTGAAAGCAATGGGCTGCCGGCGAGCGCGGGATGAATTTTCGGGAAGGGCTTAAAAATATAAGCCCTTACCTGAAAATCATCCTAAAATGTGTAAAAAAAAAAAAATGTATACTCACCTTTCCGCTGCAGCCAGAGTTCAGCCGCGTCTGGCCGGCAGTTCTCCTGAACTGCTTTCTGTAGTATTCAGCAGGTGGGGATTTAAAATCCCCGCCTGCTGAATGAGCTGCCTCTGATTGGTCACAGCCTCACCAATCAGAGGCAGCTCTCACTCACCCATTCATGAATTCATGAATGGGTGAGTGAGTGCTGCCTCTGATTGGCTCAGCGCGATTTTAAATCCCCGGCTGCTGAATACTACTCACAGCAGTTCAGGAGAACTGCCGGCCGGCCGCGGCTGAACTCCGGCTGCAGGGACAAGGTGAGTATACTTTTTTTTTTTTTTTTTTTTTACACATTTTAGGATGATTTTCAGGTAAGGGCTTATATTTTTAAGCCCTTCCCTAAAATTCATCCCGCGCTCGCCGGCAGCCCATTGCTTTCAATGGAGCCGGCTGTATTGCCGGCTCCATTGAATTCAATGGTCAGTGCTCATTTAATCGAGACGAGTAACGCGTGGTGCTCGCCTCGAGTAACGAGCATCTCGAGCACCCTAATACTCGAACGAGCATCAAGTTGGACGAGTATGCTCACTCATCTTTAACTGCAATCATGGTGGATGGGGTGACTTTACCCGTCATGGCCTCTGGTTATCTCAGACTCAAGCTGGCTGGTGGACGGAGTAGCACTGGATACCAGTTGGACAAGGAGGAGTTTCCAGTCATTTACAGAGCAATCCTCAAAGCTTTGCAGCTGGATTAGACAGGAAACGGTGCACATAGCAAAGGGAAATCACTGTAACCCCAGTAGAGGGATAAACAGTCTGTAGAAGATGTATTGTGTGCAGGAGCTGCTGGTATGAAGCGGGCAGAACAGGCTCTTTTTATAGTTTCTGGTTTTGAAAATCCATTTACTTTCTGGTCCTAAGATAGAAGGATATCCGATATTAAACTGATAAGAACAGATCTTTACCAAAAAAGTCAGTTTGTCCTCAGCAACATAGAGCTGTCCCCAGAGGGCTGGGGGGCAATAAGTCAAAAAGTGAGTTCCTTTTTCTCTTAAAGGTGTTTTCTGAATTACTACTCTTATATGGTTTGGGTTCCCTGTGCACAAAACCATATAAAAGTAATAACCTCACGGTCGTGCCGGACTATCGTTTCGGCGGTCCGCAACAGCAGCATCTGACAGGTGATGTCACCCAGCCAGAAGGTGATGTCATCCGTAAACCTGCAAGTTTATGGGACGTTACTGATTGTGTACCTGCTGGCTATAGGCGGCAGTGGTCTCATGGGTAAACCACCTACGATACTGCTGCAGCTAATGTAAATATAAGACAGTCCTCTTATAGTGAGCAAGTAAGTAGGTATGTTTTTATTTCATTACGTACTCTGTCCCTCCACTGCAACTAATATTGGGGTTCTCAGAAAACTCTTAAGTGTTGCACCTCCTAGTGGCAGCAGCTAATAATCACGGTTTGTGTCCCCCAATTAAATGGCTGAAAAATAACGCATTGAGAAAACCATGTGTGTTTTTGCGCATGTTTTCGGCATTGCTGCAGTTTTTACACAATTGCATCAAAGACTGCAGCAAATCATGGTGAAACTGGGTGTGGTTTGTGACCTGCATCTGTATGGCTCATTTACAAAGGGTGATTATTGTTTAGAATCATTCAAATTCCTGAGCTCCCACGGGAATTCGAAGGATAATCGCCCCGTGTAGATGCATGCGGAAAACTGAGCGATGTGCCAATCAGTGTAAATAGCAGTCGCTCATTTGTGAATGACTGTCCACTTAGTGTGAATGGAGGCAGGCGGGGGAAGAGAGCTCCACAGCCGCCTCGCCAGCAAGCTTTCAGCGATACTGACTCCTGTGCAACAGTACATATCATGCCAAAACTAATTTTGAGTCTAAATCTTACTTCCTATTGGGGTTTTCCAGTTAAAAATACTATTGATGACCCATCATCAGGATAGGTCATCAATAGTTGATCAGTCAAGCTCTGTTGCCCGGGACTCCGACCGATCAGCTGTGCAGGCAATAACAGAGGTCAGAGCAAAAGCCTCGGTCCCGACCTCCGATGTAGTGGCTGGTGCTGGTAACTGCAGGCACGGCTCTCATTGATTTCACCCGTTACCAGCGCCGGACACTACATACATGGGAGGTTGGTGCAGAGGCGTCCACTCCAACCTCTGTGTTATTGTGGCGCTGACCGAATGTGCCCGCACACCTGATGGGCCAAGGTCTTGAGCGGCAGACCCCGGCCAATCAACTATTGATGGCCTATCCTGCTGATCGATTCTTAAAGGGTTTTTCCAGTAAAAAACACTATTGATGATCTAAGAGCTCCTGCTGCCCCCTCATACTGAAGCCCACCAGCAGTCCTGCACTCGGTCTTATTATGGGTCACCCTCTACTTTCTTCCACAAAGAGTAAAGTATAATCATGATGCTGTAGAATGAATCCACATATTAATCTGTCTCTTTGGTTTGGACAGATCGCTGCTCCCAACTGTGGGAATCCGTACATCACACACAAATATCCGCTGCGTTCTGTAGAACTCCTGATTGGTCAACAAGAATGACATTAACTTCCATTGTTTTTCTCAGGATTTGAGTTTTCTTTCTTCTTGAGGGTCTTCCTAAATATCTTCATATAACTCTTCTCCTTGCTCAACCCCTTCATTCTTGTCACCAGTGGTGAACGGTTTTTTTACCCTACAAAAGACAACACCGATTATTTCTCTTTTTAACCTAATTTATAAAGCCATAAAGCTCAGAATGTTCCGTCAGGTCGGCTGGTTCTGTATACAGGAGGCGTCCGTCTACGAATCAGCTGATTTATCTTACTAATGGCCACAAGTCCTATAATAGTCAGGGGGCACAGAGGTAACTCCCTGGTCATCGGGGACTGAGAACAGGAGATCACCAAGGACTAAGGACTGTATATACCGGGAAATACTGAGCACTGCAGGAGTCATACAGTCACCGGGACGCGGTGGGAATGGACTGTACATGGTGTAGTGGTGATAGTAATAACCTTCATAAACTGCTACCAACATGATCCATAATACCCGACACTCAGGGCAAAGTAGCATCTCACAGTGATGGACCTGACCCTAAAAGCTTCTAATCTAAAGGAGGAGGTGATGTGGACTCTACAAGCACTCACTATACAGGGATTCAACATAAAGTCAGTTGGCTCAGTAATCTTCTAACTGGAGGAGTTGTGACCCCCCCTATAGACCCCCAGAAATATCAGACAGCATCCCACTATAGAATCAGTGATGTTCGTGTAGAGATGTGACCGGTCAGTGATGGCATCCTCACCCGGTGGTCCCCTATATCACTCATCACACTGCCCACCACTTACTATATAATAACTGCTGGATTAATAAAATTACTTACGATTTCCTGATTTTTTTTCATAAGTTTCTTATTTATACCTGAAACAGAAGGAGATGATTTAGTAGGAATTAAACATGAGGGTTATAATGTGACATAAGAATATTCCAGAAGCTGCTGCGTTGATAATTACTGGACTGCGGGGGGATTTTGCTCGGTATGACCTGATCCCCACAGATAACCCCCCCATAAGACATCCCACCGTCTCCCTGTAATGTCCCCATTATACAGCACTGACATTCTGGGATTATATAGTCATTACCTCCTCGGGGACGGACGTCTCGCTGCGCTGTAGTGCGAGGCTGGAGATATCATCAGTAATCTCATATACTGCCAGAATGATTATATAACAATTGTGTCCCCCTTCAGTGACAGACTAAGTGATACATTATGGGCCATTCACAAAGCTGTATTTTCTGTATTCCACGCTCAGCACACGGCTCCATTACAGATCATGATGCCATTCACATAAATTTTTCCCAAGGATCAAAGAGAAAAAAAAATTGCTGCCCTGTCCTATTTTCCTCTGTTTTTATAGATAATAGGACATTCAATGTGCAGAAACCTTGGAGACAGACGGGTGCCTGTGTGCCGTCCAATAGGAGTTGTACATGTACTTCTCAGGCACATCTCACATCCGTGTGGACTCGGCCTTCGGCAGCTCTAACATATGCGCTCAGGGAAATGCCGCTCAAAATTGCAGCATTTTTCCGTGATTTTGAGAAGCGGTTTTGAACGTGTGACACAGCGCTTTAACACACCCCGTCATTGTAATGGGTGATGAGGCGCGTTAAAGAATCCGGAAACACGCAGAAAAATAGGACAGCGCGCGAAAATGGTAGCGTTAGAAACGCCGTATTGGAGCACAAGTCTGCCAGGCTCAATTGAAATCAATGAGAACGTTGTGCCACAAGTAGCGCGGGGCTCGGGACGGTACACTGATTACGGTAATAAACAGCGAATGTGAGAACACCCTCACTCTTGTTTTTTTTGCCATGCGGCGCAGCTGCTGAAATGTTGGTCTCAATTCTTCAGCTTTTCTTTTATTAATAATTCTATTTTTATTAAAGCCATTTTAAAACATTTAACATAACAAAAGCTTGAGAGAACAATCTTAGGGCTCGTCCACACAAGTGTAGTGTAAAACACTGCGTGTATAACAGTGTTTCACCGCTTAGTGAACTGGCGTATAGCCATGCATGGCAGACATTTTGGACTGTGCATAACAGCATGCACACAAAGCGAAAGCTAAAATCACCACCTGATCTGTTCTAGCGCACTCCAGAGCTCTGGATGTGAACGAATACACGTATTAAGTCCCCCTGTCCACCGGCGTGATTTCGCCAGCTGAAGCTTTCCATAGCGTTGCTATGGAAAGCACCGGCCCGGCGTCCACGAGCGGAGAATCATTGCGAGTCTCCGCTCGTGTCAGGCAATTCGCAGCATACTGCGAATTGCCCCGATTCTCCGCGGTGAACCTATCTATCAGATTAGCTTGACCGGCAGAGATCCGTCTGCCGCTCCTGCTTCCAGGCGGTGGCTCCTGCTGCGGCGATTCGCCGCAGGATACCGCAACGCCCGTGGAAAGAGGGCCTAAGTGTCCATGGGAAGGAAGGAGAATGTGGAAATTTTTTATGTATTGAAAAAGATATTGGGAAGTTGTCTGACCAGGTAATGGTTCCAATCTGTGTCCATATAACCTCTCCCAGCATTCAGGAAAAACAGGTCAATTCTCAAGTCAGAATAATATGGTGAAGATAGCAAGGTGCAATCCCTCTCAGAGCCAGGAAGACCGCGCCAGACAGCGTACAGGGGTTTACTATGCAAAAGCAGAATGGGGAGGATGATCTAGATTGGGAAGAGGAGTCCAAAGATGGATCCATGACAGAGTTGAACTCTCCTCCAGTATCAGAGTGTTTTCGAATTTTAGCTGCTTCTTTCATCACTTATGTAGAAAATTTAGCTTGACGTTAGTGGAAAAAATATACATTTACCAAAGTAAAAGGAATGTTATTAACCTTAAAAACTAGAATTATAAAATGACCCAAAGGGTCTAGTTTTCTTTTGTTTTTTAAAATCACATTGATATTAATGTAACATCAGATAGAAATGGTTTTGTCATCTCTTTGGTCTATTATGAGTTTACACAATGCAAATCAGACCAAGTTGATGAGCGCTTCCTATATAAGTATGCAGGTGCACAGATGTGACATACAACAGAAGTAAACACGAGGCACAAAGTGCACTGCAAACACTGAATATTTGGATTTTAAATTGTTAATTTGGAGGCTTAGGCCAAAGAAAGATATCGTGGACCAGGCCTTCACATCCCATGACATGGATGTGATCACAGGGGTTGACTTACTTCTACTCATTCATCCTGCACTTGTTACAAGATGGAGCATAAATCACTCTCAGCCCTAGGGAACCCCACAGAATACTGCATGCCACCACTGACTGTTTTACTGTAAGGCAGGTCAGCCACCTAAACATTAGTAACGTGTCGGGGTACGGCCACTCACTGCACTCCAGTGGTAAAAATGATCACACTTATTGGGGCCTATACGTTTTTTTTGTATAGCGTAAAAAAAACTATAACTTAATAAAGTTTAAGACTTTACAGCAAAAGTAGCAACGCTTATAAAATACAAAAAGATAAAACAAAACCGAAAAAAAAAGACAGTACACACAATTGCAAAAATAAAAAAGGGAATAAAAAAGCAGGATACCAGACCTTATTGATTAGACTGGTTGAAATCTGGGCACAAGGAAACATGCTAGGTAGTCCTGTACAGTAGGTACAGTCTCCTGGGGGTTTGACAGTGATCTGTTTTACTTGCTGCACTTTTAGCATGCCCAGCATACCCCCATAGCTCTCCTTCTGACCATGTAATAGGGGTGAGCTGACAACATGTGGGATCACGCACACGCACACTTCTTATTTTGGCCATATTTTCCCATAGGAATCTCCAAAGGCAGAAGTCATGAGTGCTATGTTTCAAAGCAAAAACGTATAAATCTCAGCATTAAACATGGGTGTCATCTTGGTGAAGCAGATATCACGTTTTGGGGGTCCCTAGGGTCCTATGAGCCCAATATCTGGACCATAAGAAACAGCTGGATTTCCAGAGCACAACCATATAAATGATGTTACCCAGAAAATGGCTTATGCTGGAGAAATCTTTCATCATATCTTTTTGTATTGGAAATACCTTGATGTTACCGGTGTGACCACCGTCAAGCCATTCGAGGTTTTCCAGGCATAAATACTATTGATGACCTATCCTACGCGGAGGTCGATGCTGAGGCTTCCGCTGCAACCTCTGTTATTGTGGCGCTGACACCATATGGACGCACAGCTGATTGGTCGGGTCTTGAGCGACGGACCCCGAACGTTCAACTGTTGATGACCTATTCTGAGGATAGGTCATTAATAGTATTTATGCCTGGAAACCCGCTTTAAAAATACTTCTCTACCTCACAGGAGATATCTACGTAATCACCGGGAATACCAGCACTGAACTGGGTGATCGTACATCCCAAAACTTTAGAAATAGCTTTAGGCCGGGCTTTCACGAGCGTGTGGTAAAATGCTGTGTGTATAATGCAACGTTTTCCCGCTGTGTGGGACGGCCTATCACCGCATATGACAGCGATTTTTGACCGTGCAAGACAGCATATCCCACGCAAGTCATGCATTTTTTTTTATTTTTGCCGCTGTCCCTTAGTAACATTATGTATAAATACCGCACATATGCAATGTAATTGAGTATGTACAGCGTTTATTAGGTGCCCATAGAGAACAATAGGACTATTGCACGTAATATGACATAAAATAGAACATGCTTGCTATAACTGGAATCTAAACATTTCGTAATTGTGACGGGGTCCCTGAGCTTTGGGAGTTCCCGCCGACACACTATTACTTAACCTACAAGTAGTTGATAGTGGGAAAGCAGGGCAGTGTGATGTCTATGCCAACAACCTTACATACCTGGTTAGGGCAGACCTCTTATCTGCAGCAGAAGCGGGCTGCTAATTTACTACTAGAATCTATGGCTGTGTGCTATTGGTGCTGGACAGAGGAGGAGGAGCTAGCCCGTAGCAAAGTTTACAGGCAGAGATCAGTGACCCTCGCCTGCACTGTGCCCCCCTCTGCTGTGCCGCCTGTTGCTGTGCAATCTTCTCAGGAAGCCTGCAGACAGGCAGATTTCCGCCCGTGGAAGCTGCCATAGGATTGTGTTAACAAACGCAATCCTAGGCAGACGGCCGCGATTTGGCCGCGCAAAATCTCACGTGGCAGGCTCTATTTCTGTGCGGGGCTCTGACGGCTGACTCATCAAACGGCCGGGGCCGCGGGAGCAGATGAGTGACGCACTGCTCTCTGCAGACGCTCGGGTCGGGTCCCGCTGCGAGAATTCTCGCAGCCAGATCTGACCCATCCATCTGCAGGCAGCCTTACACACAGTTTTTAGCGGGTGGGTCGGTGATTGTATGGTGCCGATTCACTGCCCATCACAGTAAGGATGACACCATCTCCTCCTACAGTCCCTCAGACTTAGGCCCAATGTCCATGGGCGGATTTGTTTTGTGGAACTCACACGGAAGATCTGCAATTCAAGCAGCCCATAGGAAAGCATGGGTCATCCACACCTGAATTAAAGCCTGCAGATTAGTTTTGCAGATCTTTTGGTCTGGAAAACGGGAATTTTTCTTACCGATAATTCCCTTTCTTGAAGGCGTCATGACAGCATACACCTGGAGGTTGCTCACCTGCTGACCTGATGGGACAGGAAGAGGCAGAACATAAAAAGCACCTCCCCTCCACCAAACACCAGTGCGTTCCAAATAACCACAGTGACAGTATACTTAACCAGAAGGTGTGTTTTATTGGCACCACACACCTTCGACAAAGAAATCATAAGCATACACATTACCTCATGTGTTTAAACCAACAAGGGTAACCGTGTCGGTAGGGGGGGGGAAAGCCCGTATGCTGTCATGATGCCTTCAAGAAAGGGAATTATCGGTAAGAAAAATTCCCGTTTTCCCTCCGACATCATGACAGCATACACCTGGAGGAATACCAAATAACTGGCATGGGCTTTTTTAGGGAGGGATTACTGCTTGAAGCACCTTCCTCACGAAGGTTGCATCCTCACTAGATTTTAATGTCCAGACTATAAGGTTTAATAACCGTATCACTAGAAGTCCACGTGGCTGCGCTACAAATCTGTTCGATTGAGGCGGGCGCTCAGGAAAATGCCACCGCCCGAGTGAAGTGGGCTTTCAAACCTTCTGGGGAAAGAATGCCCTTGGCCTTGTAAGCCTCCTGGATGGGTCTTCTGAGCCACCTGGCTATTGAATCTCTAGAAGTGGCCTTCCCTTTGGCCTGCCCCTGAAACTGAACGAAAGTTAGTTAGTCTTTCTGCAACTTTCCGTTGCCTCAAGGTACGCTAATGCAGCTCTTTTAACGTCAAGATTATGGAGCCTCTGCTCCATTTCGTTTTTAAAATTTAGACAAAGGCTGGAATGACTATTGGCTGGCCTCCGTGGAATTCTGACAAGACTTTGGGTTGGAGGGAAGGGTCTAAGGAGAATACGATCTCATCAGGGTGCATAGTCATATATGGGGCCCTTTGCGAAAGGGCCTGAATTTCACCCACGCACATAGCCGACATAACTGCCACAAGGTGAGCTACCTTGTACGTCAGCAAGGCGATGGATAGGTCTCTAATAGGTTCAAACGGGGGAAAATCGCAGAAGGCCTGAAGGACTATAGTCAGATCCCAGGGGGGAAGCCCCATCAGCTTTATGAATGGATGCAGTCTACTCGCCCTTCTAGGAAATCTCCTGATCCCCTTGTGCTCAGCAAGTGTGAGATCAAAGAATGCCCTCAAAGCCACTACTTGGGCTTTGAGGGAATCTGGACTCAACCCTTTATCCGGGCCTGCCTGGACGAAATTTGAAATTTTTACGAATGTCTGATTGGATGTCCTGACCCATCCATTCTGAGAATTTTTTCCCGACTTTGGAATAAATCTTTTCCGTCGAGGGCATAAGGCTCTCGCACATAGTGGAAACCCCGTTAGATGATAGACCTTTTTCTAAGAATTTTACCTGTTCAAGATCCAGACTGTAAGCCTGAACTTGTGAACCTCCGGGTAGAGGAGAGGACCCTGCAGCAATAGGTCCAGTCTTGACGGAAGATGGAGAGGCTCTCCCACTGACCGATCTCAGGAGAGGAAACCAAGGCCTTTTGGGCCAATAAGGCGCTACTAACATTACTGACAGCCCTTGCCGCAGTAATTTCTTAGGAGTAGCGGAATCAGGGGTAAAGGGGAAAAAGCGCAAGCTAAGTCCCAAACCCAGGGGTGAGAGGGGGCGCCCGTGCCTAATGCTTGTTTCTCCGAGTCTCGGGAAAAGAGAAGACGGCAATTGGTATTTGCGCTTCACGCAAACAAAACTATTTTGGGTGCCCCCTATTTGTCCCGAGTAGGCTAGACACTTCGGGATGGAGTCCCCACTCTCCTGCGTCTTTCTTCCTGCTTAGAAAGCCCGCGACTGAATTCTCGGCTCCTTTTATACGGAAGGCCGACAGTTACTTAGTTATGAGTTCCGCCCATTGAAGGAATCTTCCCGCCAAATGCTGAAGTAGAGGATTCCTGGTGGTACCCTGGTGGGGAATGAGTGGCACTGCCCTCATGTTATCGGAAAAAATCCTCACATGCTTCATCCCTAAACGGTTTGCGGGCTACGTCGGGTTTCCCAAACCTCATTACGTTCTCTAACGTTAGATAACCTGGATCTCTCATGAGGGTCCTAAGTACCCTGTATATGGCCACCTTCAAAGGTGACCCCTCACCCTTTTGCGCTGGCATCAGTTACCGCAGGATCCCCATTAAAAGGTTGTCTGAGGACAACCGCCAGCGGAGTGAGGATCTAGCCCTAGTGGAAATAGGGATTGTCCTGTCAAGTGAGGACTGACTTGTCCCCATTCTGGAGGATAAGTGTCTGGAGATCACAGCTGTGGAACTGGGCCCAGGGAACCACTCCAATGCATGAAGTCATTAGCCCCAGGATCCGCATCGCCTCTTATTGAAACTGTAGATTTTTTATATAGAGCAGAACATTCTCTAGAATGAGCTGTTTCCTTATAGGAGGAAGGGATGAACATTGGAGACGAAAATCAAAAATGACTCCTAGGAATTTTTTCCTGGTGTCCGGATCCATATTGGATTTCAAATCATTAATGATCCAGCTCAGACCCTTAGACAGCTGAAGCGTGGACCCCCAGTGTGACCTCAGAATAGTGAGGGGATCTGCCACCAGCAGGAACCCATCTGCTGAGCTATGCCCCCTTTCAGGTAGGGGATGATGATAATCCCACGATTGTGCAGAAAGGCTACCATTTCAATCACCCCTTTGGAAAAGATCCGTGAAGCAGAGGAGATTCCAAGGGGAAGGCGCCATTCTCAGCGCAAATTTAGGAACTTTTTGCGAGTTGACATAATTGGGGATGAGATAATACTCATCCTTTCTGTCAATCGTAGCCATAACGTTATCCCTACCAATCAGGGGGGTTGCGGTTCTGATCGTCTCCATCGGTGGGAGCCATCTGGTTCAGAAAGAGAGGGGAGTAAAACCCTTTCCCCCATTCCGTGTTAGGGATGGGGATAACTGCACCGATATCCAGCACGATTTGTTCACCCTTAAGTAGAGCCTGCTCTAGGGTTGGTGCCGGGATTATGGTCACGGTGGAACCGGAGCCCGTACTTGGACCCAGGCCCACACAGTCCGAGGTTAAAATGAATCTATTTGGAGGGCGGGGTTCTAGCTCAAATCTTGTACCCCTCCGTCACCAGGCCTGCGCTTGTGGGATCGATTCCTGTTATTAGGATCGTTTCCCAGCGTGTGGTAGGCACCGTCAGTAGCTATGTTTCTCCAACTAGTGCAGAAGTGAACTAATCTTCTGCGGGCATGAAGATGCAGGTTGAGGGACAACAGTAAGAGCCTTACCGCTTCCTCCGGTCTTTCCATTCCCCACTTATATTATAGACGAGGGACATGGAATTTCTGATGACTAGCCGCCCCGAAAGGGTAGGGTACACAACCTATTTTTGGAGGTTATGTCTCTTGACCACTACTTTACCCCTGAATGACTGCCGCAGTGGTGCCGGAAAGCCCGTCCTTGGACCCAGGCCCACGCAGTCTCCGGTTAGCTCCCAGATGAGGTACTTCCCACTGGGGCAACCGGGGCTGGCAGAAGAGATGCTCGTGTTGGATAGGGCTGCCACGCGGGATCCGAAGCAGACCGTAGAAGCTGACCTAGTCAAACCGCCGTAGAGCGAGCCACCAAGGTGGCCGCAGTATTAGCTTTATAATGAAGCTGGACGTGGACCAAGCCTTACGCATGGTCATGTCTACTTTGTTGCCTTTGAGTGGGACGTATCCTCAGATGGCGTCTCCTCAAGGATAGCCACTTCATTGTCTGCAAATAAAGGACACTCCTAAAATTCTTTTAGAAATTAACGGAGCTTGATCCATACAATTCCAATCAAATGGTTTACGTGCTTTACAGGGAATGTAGATTTACGTTGTGGAAGCAGACTCGCAACATGACGTCCTGCACAGTGCAAGGTTTCTCTGTTAGTGTTTTTTCAAAAACGAGATATTTTTTCTCTCCCTGCGACACTTCCAAGATCTACAAGATAGAATTCTTCTGCCATGTCAGAGTCGGACTCTAACACTGCCGGAGCAGACCCTCTTGTGGCCCCTAAGGGCCCTGGTTGGAGGTCCGAGAGGTAGGACTGTTTCTTCCCGGACAACTGACTGGATTTCAGACATGGAAGATTTTTCTTCCTGCAGAATTGTCGCTGAGCAGGAAGCGCATAATGTTTTAGAATAGGAGTCATCAAGTTTTGTAAGCATACAGGACGCTTTTTACTTCTCCTCCTAGCCTCCCTAGGTTTTTGAGTATCCCTGTCGTATGACAAGGGAGAGCTCTGTTAGTAAGGGGAGTGTAGTGCAGGTGTCTGTAGGTTGGCCCACAGGATCACTTACAGTTTGGAGATTCTCTGGGTCCTCTCTTGGCCGACATCCTGCGCTTGTGGGATCCATTCCTGTCCTTAGAATCGATTCCTAGCGTGAAAAAACAAAACACCAGCCGACTCCCCCTGGTGCAGGGGCTTTAAATTTTGAATCTGGCGCCAAGCCGCGCCAGGCCACATCCCCTTTGTGCGCTCCATCGAGGCCACGCCCTCTTGCGGAGCATCTAGCGTCACACTCCTTGTGTTCCGCCCGCTACAGCCGGGACCCAGAGATGGCGGTCGCCGCCTGGTTGACGACCGCGGTGGTGCCGGAAAGTCCGTCCTTGGACCCAGGCCCACGCAGTCCACGGTTAGCTCCCAGATGAGGTACTAACCACTGGGGCAACCGAGGCTGCCAGAAGTCTTTTTGGAGATGGCGGCCGCCGCCTGAAATGACGGCCGCAGTGGTGCCGGCAGCCCGTACTTGGACCCCGGCCCACGCAGTCCCCGGAAAGCGCCCAGATGGGGTCCTTCCCACTGGGGTTGCCGGGGCTGCCCGAAGTAAAAAACGCCGCCGCTTCGCCCGGTAAGTCCTCCTCCGGCATGGGACAGCGTCGCTGGAGCTCTGCCGTTGCTGTCCTGAAGGGACAGGAAAAACACTGGTGTTTGGTGGAGGGGAGGTGCTTTTTATGTTCTGCCTCTTCCTGTCCCATCAGGTCAGCAGGTGAGCAACCTCCAGGTGTATGCTGTCATGATGTCGGAGGGAAAACAAATCGCAGGATGCTCCATTTCAGTCCAGTTCCCGCATGGACGGCTTCCATCGAAGCCAATAAAAAGCCATTAGATCTGTGGCCCGTCCACAGCTGACAGGCCGCGGATCCTGCAGGAAAGCAGGAGTTTAAAAAACAAATTGGAGTGTGCATGTTCACCAGCTGGTACTTCCGCACACATCTGTAGTCCAGAAAAAAAGACGACCCAGACAGTTAAGTGCAGTCGCCAGCAGAATCCGACCCAACCGTGGACATTAGGCCTTACTTCTGTTATGTAGTAGGACTACTTCTCCCCTCTATAGAGGCAATGGAGCACTGACAGGAAGAGCAGCCCAGTTACTCTCTGGTTCTCCGCTCATCAGTACAGCTGCCCAACAGAGGAGATCACATGAAGCTGTAAGGCAGTTTTGTGGTTAATGAAGTCTAACATCTGTCCTGGTGCAGGAGGGGGGCATCAGGCTGGTGGCAGGAAATGGTAGAACCAGCTGTCCTTTTTGGACCTCCGTGTCCTGAATGTGAGGGTTTATCAGCTGTAGCTCCTGCTCCTAGGTCACCTTATCACCAAGAAGTTTATTGCTGCTACAAGAATTCATGACATCTAACCCCTACACTGCCTCCCTGCAGCTAATGTAACAGTAATCTCATCAGGAAGGCAGTGCAAGGGTGCTTTTAGACGGAATGATTATTGTACAAAAAACCCTTAAACAAGCAGAAGTGAACGATGATTGTTCAGTCTGACCGCGAGCCAACAAGCGGACAACAAATTATAATCATTCGCTTTTTGCTCGCAGTTCATTGTATGCAGCTATACAAATCGTTGTTGCCTCGGTCGCTTATTGTTCAGTTTAAATAGCACCCAGCCTTTCCCATTCACTTATACACCGAATGTGAAAGACTAAACGATTCTGAAGGACTTCTCGTTTGAAGGAGTAAAAAATGTGTCTGCCTGTATAAACAGGCTGCAGAATGATATAATTTGCTTGTTCAAATGATAAATTGGCTCATCTACAAGGGCCTAAGGGTTAAATCTCCAGACTTGTTCCTGCAATTAAAGGCCTATTTAGACCCAATGATTCTCACTCAACATTTGCTTAAAGTCGTCTTGTGAGCGATAACCGTTGCGTCTAAATGCACGGACATCCTGCAGTTCTCGTGCACGACTCATTCATCATTCAATTCTAGCTTTCTAGAATTGAGCGATGTACTCTTACCAGCAATGCAGACTGTTATCACAGTTGGCAGTGCTGATAAGATTATAGCAGCCTGTGTCCCGCTGGTAGTTCACAGCGGGACAGGAGCTGTAATCGCAGTGAATACAGCTGTTTGCTTATGCAGAATAGCTGTATTGTTCGCTGAGTGATAGCGGTAGTGTCCCGCCCCACCCGCATAGCTCTTTAGTAGCTACTTAGCTACTATAGAGTATGCAAAGATGATCGCTCAAAACTGTCACTCAAACTATCGTTTGAGCAACTTCTGAGCGATCATCTATCAGTGTAAATAGGGTCTAAGAAAGTTAGTGATAAGACTTCAGAGCAGTCAGAGAAGGGAAAAAGAAGCCTTTAACCCCTTCCTGTCCCATGACCTACTATTACCTCATGAGACCACCACCATTCTTGCAATCTGACATAATAGTATGTCATGGTGACACACATGCCACACAATCACTGACAGTGGCTGTAATTGATAGCCGGGTTGGAGAGAACTCTGATCCTGGCCGTTCACCCCCAACATAACATGGTGAATGCAGCATGTAAGCAATTAACCAATGGAAAGCGCTCCATCTATTATGTTATCAGCCCTCAGCAGTGCAATCACTGAGGTCCCAATGGGTTGCCTTGACTATGTAAAAGTTAACAGAAGTATTGCTGGGTAGCGGAGACTCACAGATACTAAATCTAGCACAAACAGAAGACCACCACCTGGGCAACTATTGTACAGACTCGGTCAGCGACCAGCTAATATCTATTCCTTCAGCTGATGTAGCGTCCGAGGAGCGGGCCCACAGTCAAGGAGCTAGCAAGGTAAATAAGGATTTCTGTCATGGTGGCGCTACCATCTCCTTCCCTGAGGGTAGCTTGGGACCCATCAAAGTTAGTGCTGGTGGAGGTCACAAGGAAAGCCAATGGAAAATTACCTTGAGTCTCTTTTGTCACTCATGACACCACCATTCCGTCCTCTGCAGTGAATCTTGAAGTTGTAATAAATAGTCCACACACTTGGATAACTTTCTGAACAAAACCGTGAACGGTCAGTAATGTCCGTTTACTTAACTTCAACCAGAAAACAGTAGTTCGGCACAAATTACACTTCTTGAAGGTGGTGTGACAGGGAGACTCTCTCGGGGTAATCCAGACAATCCATAGTCTCAGTTATCTGTGTGATCCCGGCGACTTTCTCTCTACCGGTCACCACTTCTGCTTCAGTTGTTTTCCCTATCTCTCTCTCTGTGCTTCAATGCCAACACTGGCACATCCTGGGTAAAGTAGGCCCAGGCCAAGCTGCTGGGTATCTCTCGGCTTCTTCCATTCTCCACAGAGACCAAAATGTGTTTGTGTCGCTCACTTGCAGAACTAACTCTGTCAGTCTCACTTAGACTAGACTAGCTTAGACTGCCCTCACTCAGCACCATTACCAACACATATATAAATCGCAGTCACAAGATACATTTCGCAGACATAACCCAGACATTAACTCATTCAGTGCTGCAAAGGTGCAATACACATCACAAATGCATATTACATGTAGGACACTGACAATACAATGACACAAGACAAACATAATATGGAGGGAACCCTACACTGACTATAGGTTTATTGCCGATATAGGTTTCTAAAAATAACAGCTACACACCAATGATTGTGGGGTACGGTCAGCAGGTACCCTCTGGTACAAGATGCTGAAACCCAGCTCTAGTATGATAATAAGCCTGGAATTCTGCAGCTCTTAGCTCACAAATCTGTTTTGTCCAATAACTCAAGTTATAGAGCTTTTGCTTTGTTTCAAAATGCAAAATTTGGAAATTCACTACTGTGTTTCCCCGAAAATAGATCCTACCCCGATAGTAAGACCTATCAGGTTTTGGGGGGAGGCTCGAAATAAAAGGCCTTCCCCAAAAATAGGACCTAGCTCAGGTGCCTCACAAAAAGAAAAAAAAACACAAAACACCACAATACTCAACTGCTTTGCGGCGTCCCGATGCTCTTCGGCGGCGCTGTGGTAAGCTGCGTCCTCCTCGTCTCGCAGCGGAGCTTCTGCTGGTGACGGGGCTTTGAATACCCCGCCTCCAGCAAAGCAAGAGCTGTGACTGGCTAATTAAGTGCTGGCAGCCAATCACAGCCAGAGCTTGATAGGCCAATCACAGCCATTCAGTGAATGACATCACTGAATGGCTGTGATTGGCTGCCGGCACTCAATTAGCCAGTCACAGCACCGCCGAAGACCATCGGGAGGCAACTGGACGCCACTGACCAGGTGAGTATAAGCCACCTCCCCCTACCCAAAAATAAGACACTATTTTGGGGGCAAAAAATAATAGACTGTCTTATTTTCTGGGAAACATGGTATTAAAAATCCTGACACTCACCTATGTGGAGGGGTCCAATCCTTCTCTCTATGGGACACTCACCTACATGGAGGGGTCCAGTACTTCTCTCTATGGGACACTCCCCTATGTGGAGGGGTCCAGTACTTCTCTCTATGGGACACTCACCTATGTGGAGGGGTCCAGTGCTTCTCTCTATCGGACACAAACCTATATGGAGGGGTCTAGTGCTTCTCTCTATCGGACACTCACCCATGTGAAGGGATCTGCTGCTTCTCTCTATGAGACACTCACCTATGTGGAGGGGTCCGGTACTTCTCTCTATGGGACACTCACCTATGTGGAGGGGGTCTGGCGCTTCTCTCTATAGGACACTCACCTATGTGGAGGGGTCCGGTACTTCTCTCTATGGGACGCTCCAGGCTGGGATGCTCCACTCTGCAGATGATTTCTGATCCTTGGTCTGCACTTATTAATGGGGTAAAAGACAATGATGCTTTATAGTTGTAAGTTTTATCTTTCTGCTTCTCCTTATCTGAGATCCTGTAAGTTTTGTCCGTTTTTGATGGCTCTATGGGCAGAGCAGTCACCTCTCCGTCTTTCTTTATAAACCAGCTAACAGATAGAAGATCAGGGAAATACCCGGATATCTCACAGGTCAGATTGGCTTTTGTATCATCTTCCAGTATGGGAACATTGATCGGGCTAATGTTTGGTTTCCAGGGCAGATCTGTAATATATGAGAACTAAAATTAGTTATTTACAATAGGCTCTATATGAGCGTCACAGACTTTCTGCATGTTATAGGGGTTTTCTGGTTCAATAAGTTATTTCCTATGCACAAGATAGAGGATAACTTGCTGAACGGTGGCGGTCTGCCAATGGGACATTCAATGATCACTAGAACGGCGGGGCACGGTCAGTCCCGAAATGAATAGTGTAGGTTGGGCAAGTGCACTGTGCTTGATTTATTTCAGTGTAAGCACTAGAGCATTGTCGTGATCATTGGGGAACTCACCAGTTGGACGACCACCGATCAGCTAGTTATTCCGTATCCCATGGATAAGTGATAACTTGTTGCAACGGGAAAACCCCTTTAACTCCTTACTGAAGAGCAAGTGTTTAATTTCTGTCACTGGAGGAATTAGGCAAACTAGAGGTCTTTGGCTAATGTCACCAAAAGGACCAACAACAATAAAATTTTTCCTTTATTTCTAATATTAAAAATGGCGTATCAACATACACAAAAAATATTTTATAATATGCACACCTTATAATTAATATGGAGGTTTTCTGACTCATTGATTCAAAATAACAGTGAATGATAGTTACTGGTAGGCAAGGGTTCTATCACGTGATGGGACAATATTGGTCCGGAGGTTAGCGTTCCGGATACCACCGTACCCAAGATACTGAATTGAATTGCTATTTGATATACAGCATCAATGTCATAGACCTCTAAGTAAGAGAATGAGTGCCCTAGTTGATAACCCAATGCACGCGCGCGCTGTGTTACCATAGCTACATAATGCCTCTTGCTACAAAGGATAGTGGAGAGGAATCTCAGCCTAGTATACCGAATGCGCATGCGCGGGAACTCGAAACACCGCGCAATGACAATATGGAAAGGTAATGTCGCTACGTCATGAGCTACCGAAGTGAGCGCCGGTGGTTACCCAATGCGCATGCGCGAGATCTTAAGATATCGCGAGGTTACGGCGGTATGTGGAGTATTACTCCTCCGAGCTCATTGGCGCAGCAGAGACTTGCCCCAGACAGGTAGGCGGGGAAACGCACATTTAAGCCCGCGCTTTTGACACACTTACCATCTCTGTCCCTTTTGATATCTAACAGCCAAGCAGGCTGCATGTCGTAGTTATCAGCCTGATGGCTAAATGCTCTCTGCTTCAATAATCCCATCCTGATGATGCAATCACGATACTTAGATTGTTGAAACGCGTTGATGGGTTAGAGAAGAGGGTGAATAAATCAGTTTCAACTCTCCATAATTTAGGGCATGTTGAGGAAATTATCAGTTTGCAATAGCCCATTTAAGATAGAGGCTTAATAGAGAGAGTGATTGGGCTATAGAAGATATCAAGCTTATAGGCACCTTAACCAATTGATATTTGCTCCAACTATATCTATTGAAGAAGAATATGCTTTATACTACAAAATAAATTTAAGCATTCATCAATATCTACCACAAAGGAATTTATTCACTATTAGTGTATACAAAAGCACTTATATCCATCACAGAAGAATCCATTCACTGGTAGTGTGTATATATATAATTCAAATATTCCAGTCCTGAGGGAATATTCTATGGATAATTTGAGCATCAAGGACTCAAATGTGTATATCAAATAGCAAATTACTTCCCTATACCTTTTGGGATAGTAAATATTTTTTTGTGTCGCAAAATATCTATATCATAAAATTAGGGACACTCAAGCAGTGTCTCTTACTCCTAGTTGGGGCCTATGGTTATAATAAGCCTATTACCCAAAAACTAAGATATATCAATCTGTGAATAAAGTTGAGTATAACATGGAGATAGACTATCCATGATTATTTGATATACTATCTCAACTTTCTATATCATTCTTTTTTTTTATATGTTGATACGCCATTTTTAATATTAGAAATAAAGGTTAAATTGTATTATTGTTATTGGTCCTTTCGGTGAAATTCTTCTATATTTAAAAAGGATTCAACTGCCACGGTGACAGAAACCTTGGGCTAGATGCAGTTACATGTTAATTAGAGATGAGCGAACGTACTCGTTTCGAGTAATTACTCGATCGAGCACTGCGATTTTCGAGTACTTCAGTACTCGGGTGAAAAGATTCGGGGGGCGCCGGGGGGCGGCGTGGCGGAGCGGGGGGGGGTAGCAGCAGGGAACAGGGGGGAGCCCTCTCTCTCTCCCTCTCCCCCCCCCACTCCCCGCTGCAACCCCCCACTCACCCACGGCACCCCCCGAATCTTTTCGCCCGAGTACGGAAGTACTCGAAAATCGCGGTGCTCGGGCGAAAAAGGGGCGTGGCTGAGTAGGTTCGCTCATCTCTAATGTTAATCCATAAACAGATTCTACAAGTAAATGAGTATTTAGTAGAGATGAGCGAGCACTAGAGATGAGCGAGCACCAAAATGCTCGGGTGCTCGTTACTCGGGACGAAATTTTCGCGATGCTCGAGGGTTCGTTTCGAGTAACGAACCCCATTGAAGTCAATGGGCGACCCAAGCATTTTTGTATTTCGCCGATGCTCGCTAAGGTTTTCATGTGTGAAAATCTGGGCAATTCAAGAAAGTGATGGGAACGACACAGCAACGGATAGGGCAGGCGAGGGGCTACATGTTGGGCTGCATCTCAAGTTCACAGGTCCCACTATTAAGCCACAATACCGGCAAGAGTGGGCCCCCCCCCCTCCCAACAACTTTTACTTCTGAAAAGCCCTCATTAGCAATGCATACCTTAGCTAAGCACCACACTAGCTACAACAAAGCACAATCACTGCCTGCATGACACTCCGCTGCCACTTCTCCTGGGTTACATGCTGACCAACCCCCCCCCCACGACCCAGTGTCCACAGCGCACACCAAACTATCCCTGCCCAGCCTTCAGCTGCCCTCATGCCACGCCACACGTCTATTTCTAAGTGCGTCTGCCAGAGGAAAAGCAGGCACACACTGCAGAGGGTTGGCACGGCTAGGCAGCGACCCTCTTTAAAAGGGGCGGGGCGATAGCCCACAATGCTGTACAGAAGCAATGAGAAATAGAATCCTGTGCCACCGCCATCAGGAGCTGCACACGTGGGCATAGCAATGGGGAACCTATGTGCCACACACTATTCATTCTGTCAAGGTGTCTGCACGCCCCAGTCAGACCGCGGTTTTTAATTCATAGACACAGGCAGGTACAACTCCCTATTGTGAAGTCCCTGTGGACCGACAGCATGGGTGGCTCCCTGGAACCCACCGGCGGTACATAAAAATATCCCATTGCATTGCCCAACACAGCTGAGGTAGTAATGTCGTGCTTAATGCAGGTGGGCTTCGGCCCACACTGCATGCCCCAGTCTGACTGGGGTTCTTTAGATGTGGAAACAGATGCATTTATAATTCTCTGTGGACCCACAGCATGGGTGGGTGCCAGGAAGCCACCGGCGGTACATAAATATATCCCATTGCATTGCCCAACACAGCGGATGTAATGTCAGCTGTAATGCAGGTGGGCTAAAAATTCATTTGATTACACTGTAGGCGAGGGCCCACAAAAATTGCTGTATCAACAGTACTAATGTACATCCAAAAAATTGGCCATGGCCAACCAAGAGGGCAGGTGAAACCCATTAATCGCTTTGGTTAATGTGGCTTAAGTGGTAACTACGCCTGGAGGCAGCCCAGTTTAACGAAAAATTGGTTCAAGTTAAAGTTTCAACGCTTTTAAGAGCATTGAAACGTATAAAAATTGTTTAGAAAAATTATATGAGTGAGCCTTGTGGCCCTAAGAAAAATTGCCCGTTCGGCGTGATTACGTGAGGTTTCAGGAGGAGGAGGAGGAGGAGGAGGAGGAGGAGGAGGAGGAATATTATACACAGATTGATGAAGCAGAAATGTCCCCGTTTTGGATGGTGAGAGAACGATGCTTCCATCCGCGGGTGCAGCCTACGTATTGCTTAGGTATCGCTGCTGTCCGCTGGTGGAGAAGAGAAGTCTGGGGAAATCCAGGCTTTGTTCATCTTGATGAGTGTAAGCCTGTCGGCACTGTCGGTTGACAGGTGGGTACGCTTATCCGTGATGATTCCCCCAGCCACACTAAACACACTCTCTGACAAGACGCTAGCCGCAGGACAAGCAAGCACCTCCAGGGCATACAGCGCGAGTTCAGGCCACGTGTCCAGCTTCGACACCGAGTAGTTGTAGGTGGCAGAGGCGTCACGGAGGACGGTCGTGCGATCGGCTACGTACTCCCTCACCATCCTTTTACAGTGCTCCCGCCGACTCAGCCTTGACTGGGGAGCGGTGACACAGTCTTGGTGGGGAGCCATAAAGCTGGCAAAGGCCTTGGAGAATGTTCCCCTGCCTGCGCTGTACATGCTGCCTGATCTCTGCGCCTCCCCTGCTACCTGGCCCTCGGAACTGCGCCTTCTGCCACTAGCGCTGTCGGATGGGAAGTTTACCATCAGTTTGTCCACCAGCGCCCTGTGGTATAGCATCATTCTCGAACCCCTTTCCTCTTCGGGAATGAGAGTGCAAAGGCTCTCCTTATACCGTGGATCGAGCAGTGTGTACACCCAGTAATCCGTAGTGGCCAGAATGCGTGTAACGCGAGGCTCACGAGAAAGGCATCCTAACATGAAGTCAGCCATGTGTGCCAGGGTACCTGTACGCAACACATGGCTGTCCTCACTAGGAAGATCACTTTCAGAATCCTCCTCCTCCTCCTCCTCTTCCTCCTCCTCAGGCCATACACGCTGAAAGGATGACAGGCAAGCAGCATGGGTACCGTCAGCAGTGGGCCAAGCTGTCTCTTCCCCCTCCTCCTCATCCTCCTCATGCTCCTCCTCCTCCTCCTCAACGCGCTGAGATATAGACAGGAGGGTGCTCTGACTATCCAGCAACATACTGTCTTCCCCCGCCTCCGAGCGCAAAGAGTCTGCCTTTATGCTTTGCAGGGAACTTCTCAAGAGGCATAGCAGAGGAATGGTGATGCTAATGATTGCAGCATCGCCGCTGACCATCTGGGTAGACTCCTCAAAGTTTCCAAGGACCTGGCAGATGTCTGCCAACCAGGCCCACTCTTCTGTAAAGAATTGAGAAGGCTGACTCCCACTACGCCGCCCATGTTGGAGTTGGTATTCCACTATAGCTCTACGCTGCTCATAGAGCCTGGCGAACATGTGGAGCGTAGAGTTCCACCGTGTGGGCACGTTGCACAGCAGTCGGTGCACTGGCAGATTAAACTGATGTTGCAGGGTCCGCAGGGTGGCAGCATCCGTGTTGGACTTGCGGAAATGTGCGCTGACCCGGCGCACCTTTACGAGCAGGTCTGACAAGTGTGGGTAGCTTTTCAGAAAGCGCTGAACCACCAAATTAAAGACGTGGGCCAGGCATGGCACGTGCGTGAGGCTGCTGAGCTGCAGAGCCGCCACCAGGTTACGGCCGTTGTCACACACGACCATGCCCGGTTGGAGGCTCAGCGGCGCAAGCCAGCGGTCGGGTCTGCTCTGTCAGACCCTGCAGCAGTTCGTGGACCGTGTGCCTCTTCTCTCCTAAGTTTAGAAAAAAGACAAAAAACCTTTATCCAGCCGCGCTCTTATCACAGGACCTGAAGGACGTGTAGGGAGTAAGCTTATATAACAACCGTTAGTCATAAGCAAAACATTTTTAATCCCATATAAAAATCAAACAGCATGAAAAAACAGGTTTAACCCCTTAAGGACCAGGTTGTTTTGTACCTTAAGGACCAGACACTTTTTAGGGATTTTACCCATGTGGCGGTTTTACTGCTCTATTTTTTTTCCTTTAGCTACCAAAATTATTTTTGCTGCGTTTTTTTTTCCGTGACATATAGAACTATTTTTTTAATATCTTTTTCACTGACTTTTTTCCATTTTTTAGTTTTATTGGGGGTAAAATGCTAAAAAAATGATTTTTTAACATTTATAGTTTTTTTAAAAATTATTTTTATATTTACACTAAAATAAAGTATGGAAATGGGTTCCTCTATTTATTTCAGACGTTTTGATATATAGTATGTATGGTTTTGGTTCACAGGGCGCATACGGCGACGGTTTTTGTTGGCGTCTGCTTTGTGTTATTCTCTTTCTTATGTATGTATTGTTGTTTTATTCTGTTTTGTTTTACTTATGTATGTAATCGTATTTTTTACTATCTATGTCCCCCATGATGTCATATAAGACCTCTGGGGGACACTTTTTTTTTTTTTACTTTTTTGACATTTTCCCACTGTAGCTGGGGCGTCCATAGGATCCCCAGTTGCAGGGGAAAGCAACCCCTGTGGTGACATTAGTCACCTGCAGAGCTGCCAGGGTCTAAGTCTAAGTCTCATTGAGCACTGTATATCGGGGAAGCAGAAGGCAGGAAGGGTTAAAAACCCCTCCTGCCTTCTGCTCCAGGTTATCAGCTGTCACTGACAGCTGATAACCTGTTCCTGCCTCTGACTGATTGCAGAGCAGGAGACTTAGAGCACCGCCGTATTTTTACATACATATATATACAGTGGCTGGTCGTAAATGGGTTAAAATACCTACACTATTGGGTATGCAACGCGTTTCTGCGTCATCTGACGCCTTTATCAAGCACATACTCCTTATACCCCACGACATATATATACACATAAACAGTACCTTAATCAAGGATCCATGTGTGGAACATCTGATCTTCATCACTTTACCACACTGAACGCCATCATAGTGTTCATGGATAGAGCGCGGAAACACCAATAGTTCCGCTTTCATCATCCAGTCCATCTTATATAAATGATACGGGCCATATTCTTTCTTGTTTGGAACAACTAAATTGGAAGGACTCGTATATCTGGTGTACATTAGATGTTACATCTCTTTATTCCATTATACAACATAAGCAAGGTATAAAAGCTGTACCATCATTTCTCAACGATGATTCCTTGATGCCGGAGCCTCAAAAGAAATGCATATTGGAATCTATTTCATTTTAAATAATAACTATTATATTTTTAATGATCAATTTTTGCAGCAGACCAATGGAACGGCAATGGGGACACGTTTCGCACCCAGTTATGCTAATTTATTTATGGGTGCATTTGAAAAAGGGAATTTTAATCATAGTCGTATAATATTTTTTAAACGTTTTATTGATATACTAATATGGGATGGTAAAATGGAAGATCTAGTACTATTTATTACAAATATTAATAAGAATGATTGTCATCTGGAATTTACGGGGAACATTAGCCCAACGGAAATAGTTTTCCTGGATCTGGTAATTTCTATAAATAACGGGAAAATACAAACAAAAACGCACTTTAAAAAGACAGACTGCAATAGTTATTTGAGTTTTAAAAGCTGCCATAAAAAAGCTGGAGAACTAACATTCCATATGAACAGCTTAAACGAATACGAAGGAACTGTTCATCAATTGAAGTATTCAAAGAACAGGCAGCAACAATTAAAACATGTTTTGCAGAAAAGGGTTATCCTTTACCTTTGATTGATGATGCCTATGACAAAGTTTTATCTGAGACAAAACGCGCTTTTAATTTTAAAAAGATGAATGGGGCTGATCAGGATATTGTTAATAAAAAGAAAGATTTTAATAAAAAAAAAATTATTTTTGACAAAACACAATACACAATACAAATCAATAGAAAGGATAATAATTAAGAATTGGGAATTATTAAAAAAGGATCCATTCCTCTCGAAAGAACTTCCAAATATGCTGAAAATAGTTTATCGGAGAAATAGAACTCTCCAAAATATGACTGCACCTTCGGATCCCCTGAAAAAAAACTTTTAAAACAAAAAAACAGTCGAGTTGAATATCGTGTTGGCACATATAGGTGCCAGAAAAGTCGTTGCAAATGCTGTGCGTCCATCTCTAATAGCAAAAAAGAAGTTTTCGTGAAACGTGAACAAAAACTAGTAAAATTAAAACACTTGAATTGCGAATCTTCATGGGTGATCTATTTGTTGAAATGTCCTTGCGGACTTCAATATATTAGTCGTACAACCAGGCCCCTAAGGACAAGGATAAATCAACATCGCCATAACATAGTCTCCGGCTTTATGAAACACAGTGTGTCTCGCCATTTTAAAGAGGTACATGAAAAAGACCCCACAAAATTAATTATCACACCATTGGAGACTATTCTGTTTAGGTCATTCTCTAGGTTGCGCGAGCGAGAGATGTTTTGGATCTTCTGTATGGACTCATTGAACCCTAACGGTTTGAATGAAACATTAGAAAAAAAAAATCACATAGGATTTCCCCAAGAGGAGATTCAGGTTATATAGGATTGTTTTTTATGTATATATATCTATTGGAAGTATATTTATTTGTTAATTCTGTTGATACGATTTGTATTTTAGTAGTACAGAGCTGTGATATCTTGATGATCAGTATGTTGAGTGTAGTACCATATAGCAGAATATTAGAGCTACTTTTTTAGTTTGTATACAATTCAGCTTTAGGAGGAATTGATTTCTATATGTATATAGTTTATTTATGTATATTATGATGAGTGATCTGATCTATGGAATATATAGGTAATCAGACTAAAGTATTATGGGTTGCTGAAAGGGTTTATTGGGGAACCGATCCGGGGTGTTTAGACTAATTGATATGGATTGTGTGCGAGGCACTGCTCAATCAACGAAGCTGTCAGTTCACAGCATGCATTGACAGGCTCCTGACACTTCACCCGAAGAATGCTTAATCCAGTCCGCCTAGTGTAACGTGATGATGCGGCACGCTGTATTGACACGCTCCGTGCGTTCCACCTAAGAACGCCATTGCCTCATCCACGGGGCGTCTCCCGCTACGGCGTGATGACGTAGCACGTGGATTCTCTTTCAAGCGTAAAGTAGCTGGTCTTTGTGGAACGCTGGTGCGTTCCAGCATCGACTGGATGATGAAAGCGGAACTATTGGTGTTTCCGCGCTCTATCCATGAACACTATGATGGCGTTCAGTGTGGTAAAGTGATGAAGATCAGATGTTCCACACATGGATCCTTGATTAAGGAACTGTTTATGTGTATATATATATGTCGTGTGGTATAAGGAGTATGTGCTTGATAAAGGCGTCAGATGACGCAGAAACGCGTTGCATACCCAATAGTGTAGGTATTTTAAACCTGTTTTTTCATGCTGTTTGATTTTTTTATGGGATTAAAAATTTTTTGCTTATGGCCGCCTGCAGACGAGCGGGTCGGATCCGGCAGCGAGAAATCTCGCCGCGCGATCCGACCCCAGAGCCTGCAGGGACGAGCGCGTACTCACCCGCGCCTGGCGGCCCCGGCTCTTTGATGTGCCGGCTGCCGCGCAGCCGGCGCATGCGCAGACCGGAGCCGGCGGCCAGGTGAGTGCGTGCCCCGCAGAAAATTAGAACACGCCGCGGTTTGTTTGCAAATTAGAAAATTAGAACACGCCGCGGCCGTCTGCATAGGAGTGCGTATTGTAATGCACTCCTATGCAGACTTTCAGCGGCGGAAATCCCGCGGGAAATCCCGCGGCGGGATTTCCGTTCGTCTGCAGGCGGCCTATGACTAACGGTTGTTATATAAGCTTACTCCCTACACGTCCTTGAGGTCCTGTGATAAGAGCGCGGCTGGATAAAGGTTTTTTTTGTCTTTTTTCTATGCTGTACTGTCCCCATTTTTCCTGCCAGAGAATTGGGGGTTTTCCTTTAAAGCTGCTGCTCTCCAAAAATAAGTATTACTGTGTAAGAAACTAGACACATATTTTTGGATGATACAGAGGATCCTGACCAAAGACACCTATTGAAGATTTTCTTGGATTCCAGGTGGAGGCGGGACACAGGAAAACTGATAATTTTTTTGGTGTTCCGCCTTACACCGGGTAAGTGGAGTGGATTTAATGCAGATTATCCTATCCATATGCTAAGGCGCTCTCCCTAATTCTGTGTTTCTCTCCTAAGCTGAGTAGTTTCAACACGGCCTGCTGACGCTCACCCACCGCTGTGCTGCCACGCCGCGCGACACCGACTGCTGGCGACGTGCTGCTGCTGCTGACACATCTTGATTGCGAGACAGAGGTTGCGTAGAGGAGGAGGAGGAGGAGGGTGGTTTAGTGGAAGCATACACCGCCGCAGATACCACCACCGAGCTGGGGCACGCAATTCGGGGGGGTGGGTAGGACGTGAGCGGTCCCAGGCTCTGACTCGGTCCCAGACTCCACTAAATTGACCCAATGTGCAGTCAGGGAGATATAGTGGCCCTGCCCGCCTGTGCTTGTCCACGTGTCCGTTGTTAAGTGGACCTTGCCAGTAACCGCGTTGGTGAGGGCGCGTACAATGTTGCGGGAGACGTGGTCGTGCAGGGCTGGGACGGCACATCGGGAAAAGTAGTGGCGACTGGGGACTGAGTAGCGCGGGGCCGCTGCCGCCATCATGTTTTTGAAAGCCTCCGTTTCCACAACCCTATACGGCAGCATCTCCAGGCTGATAAATTTGGCTATGTGCACGTTTAACGCTTGAGCATGCGGGTGCGTGGCGGCGTAGTTGCGCTTGCGCTCAAACAGTTGCGCTAGCGACGGCTGGATGCTGCGCTGAGAGTCATTGCTGGATGGGGCCGAGGACAGCGGAGGTGAGGGTGTGGGTGCAGGCCAGGAGACGGTAGTGCCTGTGTCCTGAGAGGGGGGTTGGATCTCAGTGGCAGGTTGGGGCATAGGGGGAGAGGCAGTGGTGCAAACCGAAGGCGGTGAACGGCCTTCGTCCCACCTTGCGGGGTGCTTGGCCATCATATGTCTGCACATGCTGGTGGTGGTGAAGCTGGTGGTGGTGGCTCCCCGGCTGATCTTGGCGCGACAAACCTTGCACACCACAGTTCGTCGGTCGTCTGCACTCAGTGAAAAACTGCCACACCTTTGAGCACCTCGGCCTCTGCAGGGTGGCATGGCGTGAGGGGGCGCTTTGGGAAACAGTTGGTGGATTATTCGGTCTGGCCCTGCCTCTACCCCTGGCCACCGCACTGCCTCTTCCAACCTGCTCTGCTGCTGCACTTGCCTCCCCCTCTGAAGACCAGTCCTCAGTAGGTTTAGCAAACCAGGTGGGGTCAGTCACCTCATCGTCCAGCTGCTCTTCCTCCGAATCCTCTGTGCGCTCCTCCCTCGGACTTACTGCCTTTACTACTACCTCACAGATAGACAACTGTGTCTCATCGTCATCGTCCTCCTCACCCACTGAAAGCTCTTGAGACAGTTGCCGGAAGTCCCCAGTCTCCTTACCGGGATCCCGGGAACTTTCCAAAGGTTGGGCATCGGTCATGAGAAACTCCTCAGGTGATAGAGGATCCATTTTTTCGCACTCAAGGCCGGGACCCGAGAACAGTTCCTGGGAGCCTGCCTGCTCTTCTCAATGTGTCATTTGCTGGGAGGGAGGAGGCTGGGAGAAGGGAGGAGCAGCAGCAAGAGGATTCAGGGATGCAGCAGTGGACGGCGTAGAAGACTGGGTGGTGACGGTGGATAGTTTGATGGATGCACTTTCTACCATCCACGACAGGACCTGCTCACACTGCTCAGTTTCTAATAAAGGTCTACCGCGTGGACCCATTAATTGTGAGATGAATCTGGGGACCCCAGAAACTTGCCTCTCTCCTAATCCCGCAGCAGTCTGCTGCGATACACCTGGACCAGGAGCTCGGCCTATGCCCACACCCTGACTTGGGCCTCCGCGTCCTCGCCCGCGTCCACGTCCTCTAGGCCTACCCCTACCCTTCAGCATGGTGTATTACGAGTAGAGCAGAAACAGAACGCTGTAATTAAATGTGCCGCTTATTGGCCTGTGGTTGGAGGCTGACTTCGCTTACGGAACGCACAGCAGAGCCAGGAAACAATTATGCGCAAGCCTGTAGTCAGACCTAGGTGCGTATGACTGAGCTACTGGAATTCACAGCGAAGAACCAGTCAAGTGGCCAAAGGCCAGTGGTAGGCCTTAAGTATTTTGCTTCAATTTTTTAAAATGGTGAGGTGAAAAACCAGACAGACACCGTATGCAGAGTATATATGTATACTCTTTCCCTCTGGCGGGATGATGGCGATCATGTAACGGACACAGCAGAGCCAGGAAACAATTATGCGCAAGCCTGCTGTAACGCTTAGCTGAGTAATAATGAGCGACTACTACCCCCAGCAGACACGCAGTAAACTGTACACGGTCACAGGCTTGGCTGGGTAATGAGCGACTACTACCCCCAGCAGACACGCAGTAAACTGAAGACGGTCACAGGCAGCCCAAATATAGTATTTTTTTTCAATTTTTGGGAAAAAGCCCACTGCCTATATAGCCTGTTTATGGATTTCCCTGTTGGAGGATGACTGTGGCTATTGAAAGCACAGTGCAGCCAGAAAAAATTATGCACAAGGCTGCAGTAACACCTAGCTGGGTAATAGTGAGCGACTACTACCCCCCAGCAGACACGCAGTAAACTGAACACGGTCACAGGCAGCCCAAAGATTTTTTTTTCCAATTTTTTTGAAAAAGCCCACTGCCTATATAGCCAGTATATCTCTTTCCCTGTACCACTGTCCCTGCCTCACCAGTACTGCCCCTATACTCAGTAAAATGACTGCAGACTGAGGACGCTATGGTCTGCACGCCCGATATACAAAAAAAAAAAAAAAAAAGGTGCAAAACTGCTAAAAGCAGCCTCAACAGTACTGCACACTGTCAGATGTGGCCCTAAGAAGGACCGTTGGGGTTCTTGAAGACGAAGATAACAGCCTAACACTCTCCCTATAGCAGCTACAGCAGGACGGCACTTTCCCTAATGTCTCTCAGCGTGAATCTGTGGCGAGCCGCGGCCGGCCCCAGTTTATATACTCGGGTGTCACCTGATCTCCCCAGCCACTCACTGCAGGGGGGTGGGATAGGGCTGGAACTTCACAGGAGGAAGTTGTAATGCCTTCCCTGTGTTTCTATTGGCCAGAAAACGGCACAAACTTTTCTGGGAAGAAAATGGAAGTGACTCGAACACCGCATGGTGCTCGTCTCGAGTAACGAGCATCTCGAGTACCCTAATGCTCGAACGAGCACGCTCGCTCATCTCTAGTATTTAGTAGTAGTCCAGTGTCTACAACATAAGGTGTAACAAAAAACATAAAAAGTAGAACTCACTAACGTACACTGGGCTCATGATCTTCACCCCATGGGGCTTCAGGAGAAGTAGGGTTTTACATAATATATTATATTTAGTAAAATGAATTGGACTTTATTTTTTATCCTAGGCGTATCCATTTTGTATCGGGTAGCCATGGCTTTCATTTACATTAACTCTTCCTTTAAAATAACTAATAAACTAATTACTGATAGTAGGTAGTTGCTCAAAAAGCCTTGAGTTAACAGCCGAGGCCAGAGCTGTAGCTGATAGCTATGAAGCATCCACACTGACTGCTGTGTCAAGATGATTTGTTCCTCGCTGTTCACACACGATTCAAAATATTTATGCTAAACATTTTATTGTTGTACATTCCTGTACCCGTGTTCTGAGAAGCCAGTCATATGTGATTCCACTGCACTGGCGTGTGCTTGTTTAAAATGTTTAATTATTTATCTTGCATATTCTTATTTGTGTTTAGTTTTATGAACCAATGGTAATAAATGAATAATAAATAGAGATGAGCGAACGTACTCGTAATGAGTACTTACGCACCCAAGTACCGCCATTTTCGAGTACTTCAGTACTCGCGCGTAAAGATTCGGGGGGCGCCGGGGGGCGGGGAGAGGCGCGGCGGTGCGGCGGGTAGCAGCGGGGAACAGGGGGGAGCCCTCTCTCTCTCTCTCCCTCTCCCCCCCACTCCCCGCCGCAACCCCCCGCGCCGCCACGGCGCCCCCCGAATTTTTTCGCCCGAGTACGGAAGTACTCGAAAATCGCGGTACTCGGGCGAAAAAGGGGCGGGGCCGAGCACGTTCGCTCATCTCTAATAATAAATTAGAATTATTGTAATTGAAGCATGTGCCCCTATAAAAACTGCTGCATGACAAAAGACAGATAACTTTCAATCACATTCAGTCTTCTTCTGGTAGAGATTATTTCTGAGAACGGTGTATATAAGTCACCTAATTTGAAACCGAAAGCCATGCCTTGGAAGGCAATCATAATTAATATATAATATAATATATATATTACACACACACACACACACACACACACACACACACACACACACAACTCTACTTTTGTTGCTTTCTTTCACCAATTTTTCCAGGCAAAATTTTGCCCCTAGATTCACTGGCCCACGTAAACCTCACTGTCCAATTACAGCCATTGATGGATGATTGGCTGAGCGGGCTGTCACTCAGCCAATCAGAGCAATCTCTTGATGGAGGTGGGGGGATTGCAATCCCAGTCACAAGCAAGATGTTCTGCCGGCTTGACAAGTGCCCAGCAGCCTGCACGGAGGTCCTGAAATCGGCCCCCCAGGACACCAACGGCACCTGCAAGGTGAGTATTGATTTTTTTTTCCTCTCAGGTAGTGTAGCTAATGTGTTTAGCGCTGCCAAAAACGCGGCACCAACTTGTGCGCGTGTTTGGCAGTGCTGAAAACCTGCCCATTCATTTCAATGGGCAACGCAGCGCTGAAAACGCTTGTGTGAACAGCCCCATTGAAATGAATGGGAGTGTTGTACAGCGTTTAGCGGTAAACGCTGTACAAAAATGTAGTTTGGTGTGTTTTTTAGAATGTCTCGAATAAATTAACTTGATTTATAACACTGTTGGCTTTTTAATAGTAAATAGGTCCCTTTATGTCCAACAGATGCGGATGGATGCCATCCATCACCATAGGCCCTCATGGCAGGAATAAAAACATACTTTTTACTTGATAGCTATGATGGAGGCCATAGCCATTAGACACTCATGTTTAAAAAAGGAAGTTTGATGTAAATGTTTTTTACTGAATGTCGCAAGAGGGTTTAATTTTTGTGTAAAAGGTAGCTGTAGTCCTTAACTGATTCCTGGCCAGAGTAATGGTGGACACATCTGTAGACAGAACAGTTTTACCTCTGATACTCAGTGATCTGGTCTCCGGTGTCTCCATAGTCTTGTGTTTCCACTCTACAATCACTTTCATCTGTGGATCCTTGAATACATGTTCAGGAATCTGGACAGCGCTGGTGACGTCATATGTGAGGTGATTATCTTGTGTTGTGACGGTTCGCTCCTGTGTTAATGGGTATTCACCAGACGAATCTTCATAGTGCCAGGAGATTTCTAGATCTTTAGGGTAAAACTTCTGTAGATTCAGAGAGTACCGAACACGAGATGAATCTGCCATAGTGATCCCTATGGGCGCCAACATCTGGGGGGCAGCTGGAAGAGAAGAAGCAGGAGTTTGGTCCCGTGTCTATACGGAGTAGTGGGCTGTGTTATGGATATAACAATTCTGTCCTACAACTGGAAATTAGGCTAATTTAACATGGACGAGTGTCATATCGGGCCGCGAGGCAAGCTTTCACGCTTGCTAATTTGCAATGTACTCATGGTTGCGAGGCATTTTTGTGATCAAGTCTTCAGGGAAACCTAGCATTGCTTCACACTTGCGTGCACCTCGCACACTGTGCAATGCTTTCCCAGCCCCATTGAGAAGAATGGGCAGGGCTTTCGAGGGATTGGACAACCCAAGATTTTTTTGCATCCTGTGATGCAGGGGGGAAAAAAAGAAAACACTGATCCAATTGAAAAGATTGGAGTTAATATTCGTGCGTCTCGCAATGCACAAATCTCATGCGATTTATTTCAGCGCCTCTTCCTCACAGGCGATAGTGTTTTGGATGCGAGAAAAAATGCATCGCTGTAGCTGCTATGCGCTTGCGATTTTCTCACGTCAGATGTGAGTCTAACATCGCTTCGTATGTGTTCTCAATTTTCTCATGCGATTTTATAGCATGAGAGAATTAATTATCAGGCAGTTATGAAGTTAACTGTCAGACCCGGCCCACTCTTAATTCTCATTTAAGTCACACACCTGGGTAACTTTTACCTTTGGGTGCGTACGTGTGGAATCTTTCAGCATGGCACATTGACTCGTGTGGGAAATTTCTTTCAGAACCAGGGAAATGTTAGCCCATTGGCTCCTTGACATTTCCTCAAGATAGCTGCTGTAACTCCTCACAGTTCTTGCTTTGCTCTCCAGAACCTTCCTCCATGCTGGGAAAGCACCCCTCTTTTCTGAGAGGCTCAAAACCCCCGACCTGGAGAATTTGCATATATCTCCATAGCAGAGTTTTCTTGCATAGCATGCGTGTCGCTAGTGGCTGCTATGCGATGCTTGAAAATTGCAGACTCCACAGGGAAACATTGCCTACAAAAAAATAAAAAACGCAAATGGCTGCAGTATACAGCATGACGCGATTTTGTAATCTCGCAGGCTACAAAACATCACATGTGTGGAAAAACCCATAGGAAAGCATGGACTCTGCAAACATGTAGTTCTTGTAGTTCGCAATGAGAAAATCGGCTGTGTGGAAGAGGCCTTAGGCCTCATGTCCACGGGGAAAATCAGATCCGCTGCAGATGCTACATGTAGAATCTGCAGCGGGTCCCTCCTGCCCCGCGGACATGAGCGCCGAAAATAAGAATTTAAAAGCATTTACCATCCGGCGCGGGCGGAGAAGATCAGCTGTTCCTCACGGCCGGATCTTCATTTTCGGCCGGCGGATGAATTCCTGTCGCCGGCACGTCGCCGACGTGCCGCGCGCATGCGCCGGGCACATCCGCCGAGCCGAAGCAAGGAAGATGCGGCCGTGAGGAACAGCTGACCTTCCCCGCCCGCGCCGGATGGTAAATACTTTAAATTCCTATTTTAGGTCTCCCGCGGATCCGGACGGCTTCCATAGGCTTCAATAGAAGCCCGCGGGAGCCGTCCCCGCGGGAGACCCGCACGAAAATGGAGCATGGTCCGGATTTTTCCATGCTCCATTTTTTTTAAAATCCCTTTTATTGACGATCCGCGGGTATTTATCTACCCGCGGGTGGTCAATGCATCCCTATGGGATGCGGATCCGCATGCGGGAGATCCGCTGCGGATTTTAAATCATATTTTGCCCGTGGACATGAGCCCTTATAGTGAGAGATTCTGTGACCACAGAGAACCCCTGTACACTACTGTAACTGCTGTTAGCTTAAGAAACAGATTCATGATACGCCACTTGCACCTTTCTACTTACTGGCATCTTCAGCAGTAATCCCACAATCAGCTCTTAGCAGTCCGTTATATCACACAGCTTAGGCATCCTTTGTATTCAGAAGCATACAGCGCAAGGACTGCATTCAGGATTAATGCGGGGGAAGACGAGCGGGTAAAGGGGCATAAAGGACATAATCTTAAAGGGGTTGTCCCGCGAAAGCAAGTGGGGTTATACACTTCTGTATGGCCATATTAATGCACTTTGTAATGTACATCGTGCATTAATTATGAGCCATACAGAAGTTATTCACTTACCTGCTCCGTTGCTAGCGTCCCCGTCTCCATGGTGCCGTCTAATTTCAGCGTCTAATCTCCCGATTAGACGCGCTTGCGCAGTCCGGTCTTCTCCCTTCTGAATGGGGCCGCTCGTGCCGGAGAGCTGCTCCTCGTAGCTCCGCCCCGTCACGTGTGCCGATTCCAGCCAATCAGGAGGCTGGAATCGGCAATGGAACGCACAGAGCCCACGGTGCACCATGGGAGAAGACCTGCGGTCCACCGTGGGTGAAGATCCCGGCGGCCATCTTCGCAAGGTAAGTAAGAAGTCGCCGCAGCGCGGGGATTCGGGTAAGTACTATCCGTTTTTTTTTTTACCCCTGCATCGGGTTTGTCTCGCGCCGAACGGGGGGCCTATTGAAAAAAAAAAAGAGATATTTTTGGTATAACTTACCGTAAAATTTCTTTCTCGTCACGTTCATTGGGGGCCACAGCCTAGACCATGGGATATAGCCACTGTCCTAGGAGGCGACACTAAGCAAAAAAGTGTTAGCTCCTCCCCTCTGGCTATATCCCCCCCCCCCTGCAGGCACTCAGCTAATCAGTCTGTCTGCAAGCAGTAGGAAGCCAGTGGGAGTAAATTTATACATATTGTGTTATATACATACCAAAACATAAATCTGGCGTAATTCCTTGCCACCAAGAAAATGACCGAAGACCAGAGTGTTCTGGCAACCGCCTAAATAATAAGGGGTGGGTGCTGTGGCCCCCAATGAACGTGACGAGAAAGAAATTTTACGGTAAGTTATACAAAAAATATCTGTTTCTCGTCCGTATCATTGGGGGCCACAGCCTAGACCATGGGACGTTCACAAGCAGTCCCAAAGAAACATATATTGGGTGGGCATTGAAAGTTCGGCTGTGCGGTCAAACGACTGCCGCCTGCAAGATTTTGCGTCCAAGAGCGGTGTCGGATGATGCAGCTATATGGACTCTATAAAATTTTGCGAACGTGTGTAAGGACGTCCAGGTGGCTGCCTTACACACCTGGAGGGCTGAGGCTCCGTGGCGGACCGCCCAGGAAGCCCCTACCGCCCGTGTGGAGTGGGCCGTAACCCGAAATGGTGGCGAGCGTCCCTAAGCTCGATATGCTTCTGTTATCATGGACCTTATCCATTTCGATAGGGTGACTTTTGAGGCTGCCAGGCCCCTTCGGGTCCCCTCCGGAATAACAAAGAGGGAGTCGGTCTTGCGGAATTCCTTTGTTCTTTTCACATATGTTCTCAGTGCCCTCACTACGTCCAGGTGGTGTAGCAGTTTTTCCTTTTTGTGTACTGGATTTGGACAAAAAGGAGGGCAAAACGATTTCTTCATTCATATGGAATTGCGAGACCACTTTTGGTAAAAACTCGGGTGATGGTCTCAGTACCACTTTGTCCTGGTGGAAGGCCATATATGGTGTTTGTATAGACAACGCCGCTAGCTCTGAGACCCTCTGGATCGACGTGATCGCGACGAGGAATGCCACCTTCCAGGTCAGTAACCGCATGGGGATTTCCTTGAGCGGCTCAAACGGCTGGTCTGTAATAGTGTCCAACACGAGATTAAGCTCCCAAGTTTGGACCGGAGGTTTAAACGGGGGTGTTGTATGGGCGACTCCTTGTAGGAATGTCCGTACCGCCATCCTGTTTGCAATTGGTCTTTGGAACAGTACCGTTAGTGCTGACACCTGGCCCCTCAGCGAGCCTACCCTTAATCCTACTTCAAGGCCTGATTGAAGAAATGCAAGGATTCTGGACACCGAAAATTGTATCGGTTGTAACCGCCTCTCCTCGCACCAGCTGAAGAAGCGCTTCCAGACTCTATAGTAGATTGCTGATGAGGCTGCTTTCCTGGCTCGTATCATTGTCTGGATGACATTCTCTGCATAACCTTTTCTCCTCAACACCTCGGTCTCAACGGCCAGGCCGTCAAATGTAGAGACTTGGAATCCGGGTGAACAAAAGGTCCCTGGGATAATAGGTCTCTTCGTTCTGGAAGGTGCCACGGTGTGTCGAACAGCATTTCTATGATGGCCGCGTACCAGCTCCTTCTTGGCGCTACCAATATCGCTGGTCGCCCTTCCTGCTTGATTTTCCCTAAGATCCTCGGTATGAGCGGGATTGGTGGGAATACGTATAGGAGTTTGTACTCCCTCCACGGAATTGTCAGGGCATCGGTTGCCGCTGCCTGTGGGTCCCGTGCTCGGGACACAAACGGGCGTACCTTGTAGTTTAGCCGTGAGGTCCACATCTGGTGTGCCCCATTTCAGGCATATCATTTGAAAGATTTCTGGGTGCAGGGCCCATTCGCCAGGATCTATTCTTTCCCGGCTTAGGTAATCCGCCACCCAGTTCTCCACTCCGGGGATGTACACCGCGGATATTGCGCTTAAGTGCCTCTCCGCCCATGTTAGTATGGCTGCTACCTCGCTCATTACTGATGAGCTCCGCGTCCCTCCTTGCCGGTTGACATAGGCCACCACTGTGGTGTTGTCTGTCTGGATGCGTACGCTTTTTCCCTCGAGATTGGACCCGAAGTGTCGGAGCGTCCGGTAGATAGCTCGCAGTTCTAGGATGTTTATGTGAAGCTTTGCCTCTCTTTGTGACCAGACTCCTTGAACCGATTGGCCCTTCAGTGTTCCGCCCCAACCCGAAAGGCTGGCGTCCGTCGTTACTACTGTCCACCGCCTGGGGCCCAAAGGTCGTCCCGCCTGAAGCCTGCCAGGTTTCAGCCACCATTTCAGTGACCCTTGGCCCTGAGGGGTTATCTGGATCTGTTGTTCCAGAGTCAGCCGGGACCCATTCCAGCGCGACAGTATCAGGTGTTGTAACATTCTTGATCGGAACTGGGCGAAGGGGATTGCCTCGAACGCTGCCACCATCTGGCCTAGGATAGCCATGCAGCATCTGATGATTAGTGGTTTCCTCTGCATTAGGGATCGGACGCCCTGCCGGAGCTTGTGTGCCTTCGCTTGAGGTAACAGGATCTGGTGGTGGCTGGTGTCGAATATCATGCCCAAGAATTCCAAACGTTGCGTTGGTATTAGGCATGACTTTTCGCGATTCACTATCCAGCCGAATTTTTCTAGAGTTTTTATCGTGACGCTCAAGCTCCTGACGTTGTCGTCCCACGATTGTGATTTTATTAGTATGTCGTCTAGGTACGGAATCGTCGATATACCCTCCGCATGAAGTAGCGCCATCACTGCTGCTAGTACCTTCGTGAAAACTCTTGGCGAAGTAGTCAGGCCGAATGGCAGCGCCGTAAACTGAAAGTGCCTTCCCTGTGTTTCAAATCGGAGGAATTTTTGATGTGTTTCCCGAATCGGGATGTGAAGATAGGCGTCCTTGATATCTATCGAGGACAGGAATTCCCCCGGCTGCATGGATGTTATCACGGACCTGATTGACTCCATCCGGAAATGTTTTGTCCTGACGAATCGGTTCAACCTCCTTAAATCCAGGACTGGCCTCACTCTGCCGTCCTTTTTGGGTACTAGAAAAAGGTTCGAGTAGAACCCCTGCCTCTCCTGGGCTCCCGGCACCGGTTTCACAACCCCTTGCGCTAGTAGGTTCTGTACTGCTTGTTGTAGGTTGGCTACCCCTTCCGGGGTAGTAGGCACTCTGGACTTGCAGAAAAAATTCCGTGGGCGGGTCGTGAATTCGATTGAGTAACCGGATGTCACAATCTCCTGTACCCATTTGTCGTCCACGTGACTCCTCCATGTCTCCCAAAATTGGGAGAGCCTGCCCCCCACCCTGGTGACACTGGGTGGGGGCAGAATCTCACGCCACGCTTTTTGGTCCCGCCGTTTTAGACGTTCCGGGTCGGGCACGCCACGTCTGTTTTGTTCTGAATGAGGGGCCCCTCTTTGACTCTGTCGGGGTTCTCGTAGAGTGGGACCAGTGCCCCGCCCCTGGGCGGGATGAAACACGCCGAAAGGGCCTAAAAAACGGCTTCTTTTTTAATGGGGCCTTGTCCTTTCTCGCCGTCATTTGTGGCAATGACGTGCTCTTGCCGCCTGTGGCGTCCTTTATCATGTCATCCAGTTTGGGGCCGAATAACCTGTCTCCTTCAAACGGCAATTTTGTTAGCGCCATCTTGGACGCTGTATCCACTGACCAGCTTTTCAACCAGAGTGTTCTCCTTGTCGCTACCGATGCGGCGGACGCCCGGGCCACAAATTTGGCTGCATCAAGCTGAGCTGTGCATACAAACTTATTTGCCTGTATGATATTATCTGTCAGCTCGAGCAACTCGGTTGGTGGAGCGCCTGCTATGATGTCTTTTCGTAATTGTTTGGCCCAGGCTGTGGATGCCTTACTGACCCATGCAGCCGCAAAAATTGGTTGCAAGGCTGCGCCTGTGGCTTGAAACACTGTTTTTGCCAAAGTGTCCAGTTTCCTGTCTTGCGGGTTAGCTAGAGCCGCTACTTCGGCTGTTGGCAATGCTGTACTCTTAGCTAGTCGTGACACGGGTGAGTCGACTACCGGAGGTACCGCCCAACTCTTTTTCATGCCCCCTGGGAACGGGTACGTAATTTCCCACGTTTTCCCGGGTTGCCTCAATTTTTTGTCCGGGTTCTGCCATTCCTTGTTAAGGGTTTCAGAGAAATCCGGGTGGTCAGGAAAGACCTGTCGTGATTTCCTCTGTCATCTGAACGACACCGTGGAAGGCGCCGTCTCTACTGTTTCCTCCGTAACCTGGAGGATTTCTCTTACGGATATTACCAGGCTTTCCATTAGGCTGGCTGGGCGCGACACTTGTTCTTCGTCTAGTTCCGAAACTGACGAGGCACCGGAGTGGTCGTAGTCTTCCGACGCACTATCCTCGCCTGCCGTTCGGGCCGTGTCATGGGACGCCCTTGAGCAAGACGCTCGTGGGGACTCATGGTGAGACCGGGCCGGTCTTGCAGAATACCGGGATCGTGACGAGTGCCTTGATCTATGGTACGTATGCACGGATTCCCTGGAGCCGTGAGAGCCGCGAGAGTCCCTGGCCCGCCTGGGTTTGGGAGATCTATCTGACCTCCTAGAGTATCGTGATCTCCGGGGGAAGTCCTCGCTGCTGCGGGACCTCCTTCTTTTGCGTGCCCTCCCTCGTGCGTTTTCAGAGGAGGACTCGTCGGAGCTGGGCTCTAACCGGCGTAAAATTGCCGCAGAGGATGCGGCCCAGCCGGAAACGGCAGCAGCCAGGAACCTTGCCCATTGGGGTTCGGGCCCTGGCTCCACAGGGGCGGCGGGGGGCACCGGGGTCCCTGGAGCAGCGCGTGCCGTGGTACATCTCGCGCAGCGGGGGTCGGTTTGACCGCACGCAAACTTAAAGCTGCATGTAGTGCAAGCGTAATGCTTCACCCTCCCCTTGGCCGGGCTGGAACCCTCTGATCTGGGGTCAGACATGGCAACACAACACAATTTGCAACCGGTGGGTACCGTTTACAGGAATGCCTGCAGGGGGGGGGGGGGGAGGGGAGGGCGAGGGGAGAACACCGCAAAGTGCCGCCTTGGGCAGGGCTTACCCGGTCTAGCAGCTGTTTGTGCGGTTCCCCCGGTCCAGCTGGAGCCTCTGGTCCTGAAGTTTGGATATTGTCGGGAGTCGACGCGGGTACACACACCCGATCTCGTAGCGTTGGTGACCCGGCAGGCGTTGTGGCAGGGACTTGCTGCGGCGTTGTCACTGCAGGGCTGGATGGCTGCTGCTCAGAAGGGCTGCTGCTCAGAAGGGCTGCTGCTCATGCCTCAGAAGGGCTGCTGCTCATGCCTCAGAAGGGCTGCTGCTCATGCCTCAGAAGGGCTGCTGCTCATGCCTCAGAAGGGCTGCTGCTCATGCCTCAGAAGGGCTGCCTCAGAAGACTGCTGTGGGCTCAGAGAGCTGCGCAGTGCCGGGCTCAGGCGTGCAGACAAGCCAACACGATGTGCTGCAGAGAGCGGCCATTCCTCTCTCTGGCTGCCCCTTTTAAGCTTGCCGCGGTTGGAGGGGGCGTGGCCTGGCCAGGAAGCGCCCCCGTGACCCGGAAGTGACGTCTTCCGGCCGTGACGACGGCGCTCCGCCCCCCGGAGCGCCGCGCCCGGAAGCGGCTTGCCGGCCGGCACCCCGGCGTCCTGACCTGCCCTGCTTCTATCCCTGCCAAGGGAGAACTGCCGCCGCTGCTGCCTCTGCCGTCCGGGAGTTGTGACAGGTAACCTGAGCCTGCTGCCACCGCCAGTAGGGAGTCCCGAGCGGCTGTTCCAGGTTGTGAATGCTGTCCATGTGGGGTCCCAGGTGGAATGCTGCCCTTGCCGCTAGTCCCAAACGAGGTGTTGTCCTGGGAGCCACAGCCTGTCCATGCGTCGACTGTTCCAGCAGTGCTGCCCCCTATGCGTCACCGTCAGACAGTGCGCTACTCCAGGGAGGGGGAGCCCTATGGCTGGCGGGTAACCGACTCAGATGCGCATTGCATGGTCGGGCCCCTTTTTCTTCTCTGGGTGAGACGCCGCAGTAGTGGTGGAGACACCCCCTGCCTGCGTCTCCCCCGGGAGGCCAGTAGAGCCAGGGAAAAGCCCCGACTCCCCGGATTCCCGCGAATAGTTCTTTCCACGTCTGCCTCCTAGCAGACACTAAGCTAAAGACTGATTAGCTGAGTGCCTGCAGGGGGGGATATAGCCAGAGGGGAGGAGCTAACACTTTTTTGCTTAGTGTCGCCTCCTAGGACAGTGGCTATATCCCATGGTCTAGGCTGTGGCCCCCAATGATACGGACGAGAAAACCCGTTTCGGTGCGGGACAACCCCTTTAATGTGTGTCTTGAGCTCTCCAGACATAACAGTATCTTTTGGGAAAGGGGGATGGGGTTTATGGTGACCGCTTCTTTAAAGTGACTCTGCTTTCAGTACAAAATCATGTCCTGGGATTGGAGGAGGCAGTTATATTACCCACTGTGGGTTTTCTGGGCGACCGTCTCTCTGATCTGCCCCTTTCAAGTCCTCTTTTCAGCTGTTCACGATGGCCGACGCAAACCTTAGATTACCTAATCTCCATAATGCATTGGTATTGTTAGACTACTAATGCACTATACCTGCCCTCAGATTAGCCAGGATTGCTCATGTGGTCAGCACTGGCCAATCATGTGCGTTAGGTAGCTAAAAAATTACAGTAGCCATCTTGAATGGCTGAAAACAGGATCTCGAAGAGGCAGATTTAAAGGAGATTGTAAGAGAAGAACAGCAGCAGGTAATAGACCCCATTGTATCAGAATTTTGTCCTGAAACCAGAAGGTTCCTTTGAACATTTGTGTGGCAACAAATCGGGCCGTGTGAAAAAACACACACAAAAAAAAATCACCACCATTTTTATGTTGAAATAAAGCAGAGGTTACAATCAACAATTCATTTGCTGAGGATTGGAAGTTGCTACAAATAGAGATCGGAAACAATTATCTTCCATTAAACAAACTCGTTAGCACTCACAGGCTTTCCCATAGAAAGTGCTGAGCGAGGAGTGATAAGCAGACGAGAAACCAGTGAGCGGTCAGCAGGACTTTCAGTTTGAAAGCACTGCACGAGCGCCAACAACCTTAGCAGTGACATAAGCACTCATGCAGTCGTGGAAACGACAGCCAGCCCGTGTAAAAGGGCCATAACATCCACCTGGAGTGTTCTATTGTTTTCAAACTTGCACTTTGTATCGGAAGCTTTGCTATGATTACAGGCCAATCTTTTATGGTCTAAAATGTATTAGAACTAGAGATGAGAGAGTATATTCGCTAAAGGCAATTTCTCGAGCGAGCATTGTCCTTAGCGAGTACCTGCCCGCTCGAGATGAAACGTTCGGGTGCCAGCGCAGGGGAGCGGTGAGTAGCGGCTGTTAGCAGGAGGGAGCGGGGGGGGGGGGGGAGAGAGGGAGAGAGAGATCTCCCCTCCGTTCCGCCCTGCTCTCCCCCGCAGCTCCCTGCCTGCCGCCGGCACCCGAACCTTTTGTCTCGAGCGGGCAGGTACTCGCTAAAGGCAATGCTCGCTCGAGCAATTGCCTTTAGCGAGTATACTCGCTCATCTCTAATTAGAACGTTTCCAGTTCAAGATTAAATAAAAGTTTGTTTAAATTCTTATTTAAGAGTGCCAAAACACTGTTTTTGTCTTCATACTCTGATGCCAAGACTGCAGCAACTTGGCTGCGTAGCAATCTGATAATTATGTATATATAACAAGGGGGTGCCCTCTACATCTAGAAGTAAGGTGGTTTCTACATAAGATAGTAGGGGGTTCTTTACTGTAAAAGCAGTCAGACTATGGAACTCTCTTTGAATGGACAAAAAATACATCTCACCTTACTGCTAAAGCTTTTATATATTTACTAGATAAGAAATTTTAATTATGTTTATGATGAAAGGAATACTAATAATTGAGAATTATGAATATTTAGATTACTTCTGGGCATATGGTAAAATTGATCCTGAACTAGATATTCTAACATGTATTGATATGATAATTTAATAGAGATGAGTGAGCATACTAGATAAGGCTAACTACTCGAGCGCGTAGTGCCTTATTCGAGTACCTGCCCGCTCGGAGGGAGAGAGATCTCCCCTTGGTTCCTCCCCGCCTGCACCCGAATCTTTAGAGACGAGCAGGGAGATACTCAGCTAAGGCACTACTCGCTCGAGTAGTTAGCCTTATCGAGTATGCTCGCTCATCTCTATAATTTAAACTATATGCACTGAAGAATAAAATTAATACAATGTATTAGTAATGGATAAATGTATTAAATCATCTAAATTATTTATTGATGAAACTAATGGTATAAGCAATTTTAGGGCATAGATTATTTATAAATATGGTATTCATAATGAGCTATTTAACGCATGTTTAGAATTTCATACAGTGAACAGTAATTGATAAATCTGCTCTTTGAGTCATATATTATGAATTTAATTATTGATAATTTGGGGGATATAGAGAAATATGGAATATAGATTTACAAATATGACATTTATAACCAATTATTATGATATATATATAGTGCATGTTTAGGTTTATATTTATATTTGTAAAATATTGCCATGGCTTATAGCGATTTTAAAGCATATATTATATATCTATTTTTGCATCCTATTTCTGTAATCTATTGTAATCAAGTTAAAGGGGTTGTCCCGCGCCGAACCGTTTTTGTTTTTTTTTTATCAACCCCCCCCCCCCCCCCCCCCCCGTTCGGCGCGAGACAACCCCGATGCAGGGGTTAAAAAAGATCACCGGACAGCGCTTACCTGAATCCCCGCGCTCCGGTGACTTCTTACTTACCCGGTGAAGATGGCCGCCGGCATCTTCTCCCTCCGTGGACCGCAGGGCTTCTGTGCGGTCCATTGCCGATTCCAGCCTCCTGATTGGCTGGAATTGGCACGTGACGGGGCGGAGCTACACGGAGCTACACGTAGCCCCATTGAGAAGATAAGAAGACCCGGACTGCGCAAGCGCGTCTAATTTGGCCATTAGACGGCGAAAATTTGACGGCAACCATGGAGACGAGGACGCTAGCAACGGAGCAGGTAAGTGAAAAACTTTTTATAACTTCTGTATGGCTCATAATTAATGCACAATGTACATTACAAAGTGCATTAATATGGCCATACAGAAGTGTATAGACCCACTTGCTGCCGCGGGACAACCCCTTTAACATAAAGAATGGTGTTTTATAAAAGAACACTTCTATAATGTAAGATTAAGCTATATTTAATTATCAAGAAAGACAGTATAGTCTGGTAATGAATGAGGCAAATTGCATTACGGCTTCTTCAATGGGAACAGAAGATGATTTCATTATACCCTTAAGAGGTTAATTTTTAGTTGTTTTTTTTAAAATGGGTTTTAGGTTATAGGATAACAGGAAGTGATGTTAGAACGAGGTGAACAAGATTTTGAGAAATTGAAATGCGTTCTCCATGTACCCTGATATGTGAGCACTCTTTTCAATAAAGCAGGAAATATTCCATACACATCCAGGTTCCCAAGTTTTTATATGGAACGCTCTGCCTGAGGACGTAGTGATGGCGAACTCACTAGGGCCGGTTTCAGGTGACCATATTTGTGCACATATTTGAGCCTACAAAATTTGCACCCGCAATAAGCAGTGAATAAAACCCACCGATTTCAATGGATTCGTTCACAAGCACATAATCTTGCATGCACAATTCCGTCACACAGAAGAAATACGCAGCATGTTTTATTTTCGTATGAAACCAATTACGCCAATAGGCCATGTCAATAGCTGGGACCATGGTTATGTGTTTTTTGTTCGTGCAAATGCACATGATTTGCGCACGCAAAAAGAACCGTAAAAACTGCAGAGACGCACAAAAACGTAGAGTTCATGCACACAAAAATTTGCATATACCATACGAATCCGGCCTAAAAAGTACAAAAGGGGCCTGGACGACTTTCTTGCACATTACAATATTACGTGTTATATCACCGATTACTCAGAAGGGTCGGTGATCGGGGATTATTCAGATTACCAGATTAGAAATGGGAGGGATTTTTCCGCCCCTAAAATGAGAATAACCAGCTTCCACCTCGTGGGGATTTTTGCCTTCCTCAGGATCAACATTGGGGAATAATAGGCTGAACTGGATGGACAGATTTTTTTATTTCAACCTTACACACTATGTTACTATGTGGGGGCTAACAACATGAATCCATGTTACCCACACTAATGGAGTGATGTAGTTACATACTCACACACACTCACCGGTGACTTGTAGCCGCCCTGTTCTTCTCTCTATGGGTTCCTCCAGGGTGGGATGGTCCACTATACATATATATTCTGCCCCCTGATGTGCCCCCAGTGTGGGGGTGATGGTCAGACTGGAGGTACAGCTGTAAGTGTTATCGGCCGCTCTCCTGGATGTCACACTCTGGTTAGCAGCGCCGTCAGATTCCTCGTACATCTTAAGTTCAGCACCTATCTGCCATTTCACAATGATTGCATCCGGGAAATAATCTGAGATATCACATTGCAGGACGGCCGGGACGCCATGAAGTAAACGGGGAATCTGAAGCTCTTTTACAACCGGACGCCATCTGTAATCTACAGAGCAGGACAGAAAAATGTTTTGCAATTTTAAACCAATTCTGCCAAAGAAAAACCATCCCCCGCCACATAAATATGACACAGGTGTGTATAGAGGTATATAAAGGTGTCAGGATCTGGTGTATAACAGCAGCTATTTCATATAAATAGAAGACAGTAAGGCCTCATGTCCGCGGTTATGCACGGATTCTGAGTGTGGAATCTCGCAGCGGATTCCTGCCGTGCCCACAGACACGAGGGGAAAAAAAACCATTTACTCGCCTGTCCAGAAACAGCGTTGGTCTCGTCCGTTACAGACAGATCTACTTTCTTCTGCACGGCATACACAGACTGGACGGCTTCCATTTACTTCAACGGAAGCTGTCACTTTGTGATCCGCAGCATGCTCCATTTTTCTGTGGATCCCGCACAGGGGAAAAAATAACATCCACAGGTATTTAAATACCTGCAGATGCCCAATGATAGTCTATGGGCATATTGAACTGTGGATCATCCACGCGGGTGCCAAACACTGATTCTGCAATTCAATTATGCCTGTGGACATGAGGCCTAAAAATGCTTCACCCTCCATGAAACCAAATTTCTGCCTCATCCTGCTGTAAAAACAGGCTGATTACTTGGTATGAACATTGGACAGCCCGATCAGCCCTGCTGTACCGATCACCCAATCACCAAGCAAATGTTTGTTCATCTGATGATCATATATTTTATGTAACACAAAAATCATCGTTATCACCAGCGCATCGGCCATCAATGCTGAATCTCTATGGGGATAAAAAATTTAATGATCGATTGTTCCCTAATCTCTTTGATCGCAACTCGTCTACAAGAGCATTAAGGAATATAATATATGTACACTAAAATGTTACCAAAGTAGACTACAAGTCTTCATGCAAGAGAGTCTCCTAGATTTTGTCTGCACTCTTTTTTACTGTATAACAGTATTAGAGGTCAGCGAGGAGGTAACATTCCGCTCCTCACCTGAATCTCTCATAGACAGCTCCCTGGATTCCGGACTCTCCATATATAACAATGCTAAAGGTCAGCGAGGAGGAAACATCCCGCTCCTCACCTGAATCTCTAATAGACAGCTCCCTCTATTCCGGTCTCTCCATATATAACAGTATTAGGCGTCAGCGAGGAGGTAACATCCCGCTCCTCACCTGAATCTCTGATAGACAGCTCCCTGGATTCTGGGCTCTCCATATATAACAGTATTACAGGTCAGCGAGGAGGTAAAATCCCGCTCCTCACATGAATCTCTGATAGACAGCTCACTGGATTCCGGGCTCTCCATATATAACAATATTAGGGGTCAGCGAGGAGGTAACATCCCGCTCCTCACCTGAATCTCTGATAGACAGCTCCCTGGATTCCAGGCTCTCCATATATAACAGTATTAGAGGTCAGCGAGGAGGTAACATCCCGCTCCTCACCTGAATCTCTGATAGACAGCTCCCTGGATTCCGGTCTCTCATATATACAAGTACTAGAGGTGAGCGAGGAGGTAACATCCTGCTCCTCACCTGAATCTCTGATAGACAGCTCCCTGGATTCCGGGCTCTCCATATATAACAGTATTACAGGTCAGAGGTAACATCCCGCTCCTCACCTGAATCTCGGATAGACAGCTCCCTGGATTCTGGGCCCTCCATAGATTCATGTTCCCAGGTCACTTGTACTGTGAATCCTGGATCCTTGTGACGATCCTCAGGGATTCGGACCTCACTGGAGACGCTGTAGGTTCTATCAGGATTATCGGCCAATGATTCAGTGGATGATATGACGTCTTCTGATCCTCCCACTCCGCACCTCCATGTAATCCTGATGCTTTTAGGATAAAAGTTCTCCAAGTTGAGTAAATACTTCATCTCTCCAGAGATAAACAGACTTCTTATCACCGACTGTGACAGCCTGGGCTTTACTGAAATGTGAAGGACAGAATAATGCAATCATTTCCCCATAAGTCAGCAACACTCTCTTTACATGTTAAACATTTGTATCTCATTGATGACAATGGACTGAGGTCTTTGCTCACTAAATATTCACAGCCGATCACATTCAAAGGCCCTTTTACATGGCACAATTGTGCGAATAATTGGTGAGTCGAGTTTTTGCTCAGTGATACATCATTAGATTCTCACTGATCGGATCTTTCATGCATACCTAAAACTCATTGTTTGTCTGTGGCAAATCCCTTTATATCAACAGGTGTTGTAATGATCTACCGACTACCATAGGAAAAAGCAGCAGAAAGCTTCTAGCAAATGACTGAAGCTATGACTAAAGCTACAGTAATTGACCAATTATTGTTTGGTGTAAATGCATGTCAAGTGAACAATATAAGATCGCTACTTCACTCGCCGCTGGCTCCTTCCAATTTGTCTTGCTCCATAAAAAGGTCTTCACAGTTTGCCAAAAAGCCACTGAGATTAGCTAATAGCACCAGGCAGACACAAGCGCTCAAAATAGGCAAGATTCTGTGTGGCAGTGTTAAAAGTCTACTTCCTACCTGTATGTCAGGGATACAAGAGATATTTCAAGAGACTGGAAGGGATACAAGTGTATACAGGGATGTTTCCGTTTTCATGTTTACAATGCATAACAGTTCATTCTAGGAGAAGTAGCCAACTAAGCAAAATATATTGAGCCCGTGTAGAACGCCAAACATGCATGAGATCGTGGAGCTGAGCACCATCATTCCATTGCTTCATTACAAGACAACTACAGCACATCTACTACGACTACTCAAAAGTCATACAGTCTCAAAATTATTGCAAAGGCCACAATCAATATCTTCAATTGCAGGTATAAAAAAAAAACATGATGCAACAATTTGCAACCTTGTATAGAAAATGAAGTTCACAGGTGCAACTGATGAACAAGCTAGTTGCAGTGACCAAGGTGCTGGGCCCACAGCTAAGGAGATGGCAGGGTAGAAATAGCACGTCATGGTGGTTCTACCAAACGCCTCCCGAAGGGACTCATGGAAACTTTTGCCAATGCCCTGGCAGGCCTCTTTCAGGCAACGCTGACTTAGTGGTTACCTGTACATTGGTCTTCTTTAAGTTTTTATTTGTCATGGGTGATGCTAGCAATTCAGTTGGACTTTTATCAAGATGGCGGAAATAACTTGACACAAGTCTACTGATGTGATTCTTAGCAACTGGAAGTGCATAGTTTACTAAACACAATTGTTGGGGGGGCGTGGCCTGCGACCAAGATGGACGGTCGCACCCAAGTAAAGCTCCCCAGGGATCCTCTAAAATCCTGCCAAAATACTGGCCTATCTCACTCCACTCACCTCCCCGAGGCACCGACGGGACCCACACACCCTGCTGCAGCTGCGGAACGAGGGACAGCGGCGCCTCCGAGACCCCACCGGACGGCAGGAACCTCGGGACGGAGCGCGGGAGTGACCGCTCGCCAACGCCCTGCCAGCACTCTCAGCCATGACCCGGCGGCGCGCGCGCCAGAGCCTCCAGACCCGCATACCCCCCGCTACATCATCGGGACCGGTCCCCGGCACCTAAAGCCGGTATTGAAGCAGACCGCGGCTCGCTACTATCAGCGGCGCGAACAGCTGCACCAGACCATACCGCCCAGCCCCCCCGCGTTCAGAGAGGACCCACACAGCCCTAGACAAGGGCCATCCCCCGGACCCCGACGAGACACCTCAGCAGACGCGCAGGGGACTTGTCGTCCTGCTGCCGGATTCCTCCTGTCGCGTCCCGCTGACGGAGCCCCGGGCGAACTTTTTCCCTGCAAGCCCCGATCAGACTGCGGGCTGGCCTTCCTCTCCTGCCGGACAGGACTCATCAGACCAGCGGCACGCCGACCGGAGCTGCCGCGTTGCTGCACTGTGCCAGTCTGCTCGCCGGCACACAAGATCTGCGGCAAATTCCACCCACCGCTGAACCCCTGCTCCAGGAGACCACGAACTGTGAGTAAACCCTGGTGGGTCACTACCCGGGAGGTCGACGTCCCCTAGGCTATACTGGAGGAGGGGGTCGCCCAGCGCACTGGGAGCGTCCACCGGATAAAGCCCCTGGCAGGACACCTCATAGGATAGCAGAAGCCATATCGCAGCCCCCCACAAATCCGGGCACCCGAGACCACCTCTGACAAACCGCGCAATAGAGGGCAGCAGGAATAACTGGCCCGTTAAGGCATCTACCTGCCTGAGGCCCGAGGGCTATCCCCCTGGAGTCACCACAGGACCCCCACTGAACCTCAGGGGCCTAGTCTTTGTGTCTCCTTCAAACACCACCTCCTGCCAGACTGACTGGACTGTAATCCAGGCCCCTACACAGCGCTCCAGGGCCCCCAACCCACACCCCCAACGGCTGACCGCAACCAGCTAACACCGCTAGGTGTCTCAAGTCACTTAGCTCTCCATAACATCACGAGCAGGGCTCCTCTCCAGCCCCATACATTCTCTCTCAATATCATCGTGGAGCCACACTCCTACAGCCTCAATTATCTTCCCCGCTCAATATCTGTTCAACATGGGTACCCGAGCCAAGGGCAGCACTGCAGCCGAAAAACTTAAAGAATTTTCCCGGACAGATACACCTGAACATACACCATGCCCATCGCGAACTACCCAGGCGAGGGAGAGCCAGACAGACCCTGGGCAGACTCCAGAACCCCCTATGTGACAACTTCTTGAAGCTATCAATATCTGCAAATCCTCCCTCACGGGCAAAATAGACTAAATCAAAGCGGACGTTTCCCTGCTGAGGCAGGATTTACAAAATATGCGAGGCAGAATGAGCGAGATGGAAGACCGCGTTTCTAATATTGAAGACTCCCTGAGGCCACTCCCGGCAGCAATACACAAAGCTACTAAACAATCAGAATTCTGCCAGTCCAAGATGGACGACTTAGAAAATCGCCTTCGCCGTAACAACCTACGGATAATCTGTTTGCCAGAACGAGCAGAGGGTTCCCAACCGGAGATATTCACTGAGAACTGGCTAAAATCTATACTGGGGAACATTTTCTCAGCCTCCTTTACCGTGGAGAGAGCCCATCGTGTCCCAGCCAAACCCCCGCCTCCAGGCCCCCCCCCCCCGCCCCTTTCTGGTAAGGATTCTAAACTGCAGAGACCATGACGTTGCACTGCGTCAAGCCAGACTTAAAGGCCCACTCAAATACAACAATTCGGTGATCTCCATTTTTCCTGATTTTTCCGCGGATTTACAGAAGCAGAGAGCCACCTTTATAGAGGTCAAGAAAAAATTCAAGGACAGAAACATCCCTTACTCCATGGCCTACCCTGCCCGCCTGCGCATCGTAGCGGACGGAAACGTCCTCTTCATGCAGTCACCAGCCGAAGCCATGGAATGGCTCCATATGCATCCCATACCACCCGCGGACGCTGGATCCTAAATATGTTGTAGCTATAATCTAAGTCTTATTTACAATATTATTTTCTATAATTCCTCTGGCCTACTGGGAACAATGTGCAATTAATACTTAATAACTCCCATATCGGGACCTTAACACATAATAAATAAGATGCAAAAATCATTAGACTCAGTCGGTGCCACTATTTCCCTTAAGGCCATAGGAATTTCCCCCACTGGTAACAACCGTTACTTTCTCGATAGAGCGTAACTTAAAGTTTTCTTTTCTTGACATTCCCGTCATACGTTAAACGGAATGTCACATGTTAAATGTTTGTCTGATTATAGTCCAGTTTTTGTTAAATTCCCGGAGAGTCCGCGCTGGTGCCATTACCTCACTATTATACGCAAAATGTCGTCGCTCTTAAACACCCTATTTGTGACTTACCATTCTATACTACTTAAAATGACGTTAACATGTTTCAGTTGGAATGTGAGAGGCCTGGGCACCGCCGCCAAGCGCAAAGCTGTGTTCTCATACATCAAACAATTTAACCCTCATATTGTATGTTTGCAGGAAACTCATCTCACTACAGAAAGAGCCGAATTCCTCAAAAAACCTTGGGTCCAATGGGTAAGCCACTCCTTTCACATCTCCTCCTCCAGGGGGGTATCACTCCTCATCCACAAAGCAGTAAGATGGAACCCAATTAGCACCCGTAGAGACCCTGAAGGGAGATTCATTTTCGTATATGCGGAAATAGATTCTAAGCCCTATACCATCTTATGTATATATAACCCGCCCCATAACAATCTATATCCTTTACAAGCGGCCATAGCATTCGCCCACCAATACCCCCTGGCAAATGTCATCTGCATGGGGGACTTTAACCAAGTAATGGACTCAAATATAGACAGGTGCCATACATCTTCCACAGCCCCTACCACAGCTAAATCCCCCCTGCAACAGCTAACTGACAGTGTGGGGTGGGTAGATTTCTGGCGCATCAATCACCCCACTACCCATGAATACACCTGTCACTCCCTGGGACACAACACCCTATCCAGAATTGATTATATATTCGGCTCCCCATCTCTAGCAATTTACCTCTCCAACATAACACACTGCCCGCGAGGCATCTCGGATCACTGCCCGATACTACTATCCTTAAAATTCCCCCAATACAAGATCATCCCGACCTGGAAAATACATCCATTCTGGCTTAAACTTATCGATACCGGCGACCAAACACCCGCCCACATATCAACCTTTCTGGACGTCCACAACAACAACACCCACTATGCCCTGAAATGGGATACCCTCAAAGCTTACCTCAGGGGCTGTCTTAAATCTGCCATCACTCACATTAAAAAATCCACATCCCAGTCCGACTGCGACATTGAGGCCCGGGCTGTGGAGGCGGAAAAACTATACATTTCTGACCTTACAGACTCCAACAAGGTAGCATGGCTTGGCATGTCCCGCCTGTATAGAATTCAAATCCACGAAAAAACCAAACGTAAACTATTTTTCACCAAACAATATTACTTCGAACTGGGAAATCAATCTAGCTACCTGCTGGCTAATCTCATCAGACGGGAGGGCCAGACCAACACCATCCTTAAAATCCAAAATCTACAAGGCGAGACGCTCAACGACGCCCAGTCCATCACAGAACGATTTAGAGAATTCTATGCCAATCTCTACAGCTCCTCTACTAACAAATCCATTACAGACACCCTCAGCTACCTCCAAGATCTGGTATTCCCAACACTCAATGCCGACCAAATAGCGCTTCTAGAGGCCCCAATCTCCCTAGAAGAAATTCAACAAACCATCCAAGATATGGCACTCAATAAATCCCCGGGCCCAGATGGCCTTCCCATTGAAGTATACCAAAAATATAGCGAACATCTTACCCCACTGCTGCACGAAACATTACTCCAGGCCCAACTAGGCAACTCCCTTCCCCCCTCCTTTTATAAAGCCACTATAAATCGTCCTACTAAAGCCTAACAAAAACCCGCTAGACTGTAGCTCCTATCGACCCATTTCGCTAGTCAACGCAGACTATAAAATTCTAACCAAAGTCCTAGCAACTAGACTAAACCAAGTCATTCTCTCCATTATACATCCAGACCAAACTGGCTTCATGCCAGGGAAGTCTACAACGATCAACATACGCAAAGTCCAGACCGCCATTCAGATTGGTACCAAATTTAACATGCCCTGGGCCCTCGCGTCACTGGACATGATGAAAGCCTTCGACTCCCTGGAGTGGAGCTTTCTAGAGGCCTGCCTTCACTGCTTCGGTTTCGGTCCCCAGTTCATACACTGGATCAAGATTATATATAAATCCCCAAGCGCCAATGTGGCGGTGAACGGTATCCCATCGTCCGACTTCTCACTGACCAGGGGCACCCGTCAGGGCTGCCCACTATCCCCGGCTTTATTCGCCATAGCCATAGAGGCTCTGGCGATCCGCTTGAGATCCACTCCCGCCATAACCGGAATCAGGTGGGGGGGCCTGGAGAGTAAGGTGGGCCTTTATGCGGATGACACGATCCTTTTCTTATCAAACCCTGAAACCTCCTTCCCCCAGGCCTTATACCACATTGACAAATTCGCCCAATTTTCAGGCCTACAAGTCAACTGGTCCAAATCCACAATCCTGTACATGGCCCATAACCCTTTGAGATCCCTCAGTAGCTAGATACGGCCTGGCAGTGGTATCCACATTCAAATATCTTGGGATAAACATAATCCGAAACCACAACAAGGCCTTGGAAGAAAACATTAACCCTCTATTTGAAACCATAAGACACAAACTTAAACAATGGTCCAGGTTGCCCCTATCAGTTGCAGGACGCATAAACCTAGTCAAAATGGCTATACAACCGAAATGCCTATACATTTTACAACATATGCCTATGATCGTCCCCAAACGGTACTTCCAATCCCTAAACTCCTACATCTCTTCATTCATATGGGGCTCATCGAGGCCCAAACTAAGTTTAATGTCACTACAGAGACCCAAAAACCAGGCTGGAATGTCCCTCCCAGACCTTCGATTATACTACCTAGCTGGCCAGCTACGTAATATCCGTCCGTGGTTCCAAAATACAGAAAAACCCATCACAGACCAATACCTTGAACATCAAGTGAAAGGCAACAATCTGTTGGTATATTTGGAGTTCCCCGATTGCTCTAACCCCTCCGATTTACTACCACTCCACAGACTGGCGCTGAGTGTGTGGAGAGAAACAAAATCTCTCCAGAGATTTGATGATACGGTATCCGATCTCCCTCTCTGGAATAACCCAGGCCTGATGGCTCTGCAGTCAGTCCCAGACCCCCAATACTGGAGGAGCCTGGGGGTCGTTTCGCTGAGAGATGTATACACAGACGGTATACTCCCTACATTCACCCAGCTGCGCGATTCAATACAATCCCCACACCTCCAGCTGTTCAGATTCTTTCAACTCAGGCAAGCACTGTCCATCCAATTCCCCCCCAACTCTACTCAGATATCCAATTTCCCTACAATCGGAATCCTTAAATCCCAGGGATCCAGGGGCTTGATTTCGGCACTCTATACACACCTGCTCTCAGCTAAAATAAACCATAACCCGCTTCCAGTCTTTAATAAATGGACGCTATCCATCCCATCCCTCACAACTGATGATTGGACAGACATCATGAAATCCCACCTGTCTGTCTCTCCTGCCGTGAATAATAAATTGATCCAACTTTATATAATCCATCAAGCTTATCTCACCCCTAGCCGACTACACAAAATGGGCAACATTCCCTCAAACTCATGCCATAGATGCCACCAACCTGGGGCAAACTTCTGGCATTTAATCTGGGACTGCCCACCAATCAACAACTTCTGGTCTGACATTACCGCCTTTACAAACTCACTTTTATTATCCCGTTTTACTATATCAATGGATCCCAAAATAATCCTATTTGGCTTATTGCCGGAAGATCAATGGCCCAAATATACACGCACCTTCCTCAGGAAAATACTGTTCCTGGCCCGCAAGGTGGTAGTACTACACTGGATAGCTGCAGACCCACCCCTACTAACACAATGGATAAAACTAATAAATGATGTAATTCCCTATGAAAAAATTATCTATAAAAACAGGGGGATGCCCGGGTAGGTTTCAGGAGATCTGGGGCCTCTGGCTCATCAACCGCTATACTTTATCATCAACCTGATCTTTATCCGGGCTCCTACCCTTCTCCTCCCCCCTCTATATCTCCCCTCTCTCACATCTCCCTCATTCCTCCCTACATTCCATTCGCATCTCTGATATACTCCACACCTCTCCATCAGGCGTTGAGCGGCTGCCCGGCGCGGGCTCTCCGGCACTCCCTCCCCCCCTTATTGTTATTCAACTGTTCAACATGAAACCAAGCAAAACTAAAAAAGCAATACCTTTATTGACCAGTTTATATAGGTACAGATCAGCTCTAGGTGTATGTGTACACATATATATTACTCGCATAGAAATACTCATTGCCATGTATGATGCTTTTCTATAAACAAGTATGCTCTGTACCATGATCTTTGTTTTATTTGTCAGAATACAAAGTTAAAAAAAAAAACACAATTGTTGGAAGCAAAGTAATGCAGCACAATCCAATGAGATATTACAGTTCCAAAGATACACTGGTGCAAGCAGAATAACGTAGAAATACAGTTGAATCCTTACACTGACAATCTCTTCAACGCTCTTTCTGTACTTCAACAGTAGTTAAGCTAGAAGCTGGTCCTCCCTTTTGAAGTAACTGGCAGGATGGATTTAGTTGTTTAGTTGAAATTAGACAACTTAGGAAAGGCCCTTTTAAAAACTTCCGACTTTGACTTTAAGGGAGGGTTTATATAACTCACGATTTAGACGACAAGGCGACTCCACACTTTCCTGTGCTCCACTGTCCTTTATCTCAGGGTGGTGTAGATTATATAAGGATCTCACTCCTGTACTTTATCTCTGGGAACTGGAGCTCAGCTGACCTCCTCCTTCACTCTGCACTCTCCTCTCTCCCATCCTACTACCCACTGTCCTCTCTCCCCTGCACTTTTTATTTCATCACTCCACCTCTGGTGTTTTCCCACTCTCACAGGTTCTGTTCTCTCCACCAATAAAAGCCCCACAAGCAGGCAATGGTGATCAGCTTGGTACTGTTGTACCTTGACGCCACCGGAAGCTAGGGGGTTTGACAGGGCTTCTGTGGAGGAATGCCTCTGTCACGCCCCTAGTTCCCAATTAGCTAAATTCGAAGGTCCTAGCAGCATCTGTATGGATTTTTGAGTACCCATGCAGATCACCGTGCCGCTGCCATCATGACTACAGAGCCCGGGGCCGACTGGAATGCCCCGCACTTGACAATAGTGCTGCTGTCATGCTTATGGCAGGGACAGCTTGTGACGAACAGGAGGATTCGAGGACCTATTGCAGAGGAGCCCGGCGGGGACACAGCACTGGAGGTAGGAGGGGACACAGGTGAGCGGCATGGTTACTGACAGGAGGGGACATGAGCCAAGTACACCAGTACCTGCAGGGGTACTCAAAAATCCTTACAGACGCTGCTAGGACCTTTGAATTCAGCCACTCTGGAGCCAGGGGTGTGACAGGGCCGTTCCTCCATGCAAGCCCTGTCAAACCCCTAGCTTCCGGTGGCATCAAAGTACAATAGTACCGATCAGCTTTTGCTAAGCAGTTTTGTTGATTTTTGAAGAAAGGAAGGGAGAAACAGGGTTCATCCGACGGATGACACCTTCTATGCCTCCTTAGAACTCATAGCAAGGTGGAACAAGATGCTGATACAGTGGTTTATTCTGGAGGACCCTCCGGGCCACTACACAGTCACACAACTACTAATTAGGGGAGGGGGCTTGCTTGGTATTCTAATGACATAGCACTAGTCAGCATGGTGTAAGGGTGCTATAATGGCAGCTAAACACAGGCACAAACGATGACTGTGGCTGGCATCTGGACTAGTCAGAGATTGAACTGCTGAGTACAGGTGCCAGCCATCATCATCAGAGCTTTACCTGCAATTTGTAGCTCAGAGACACTATGTAAGACAGTATTTAACCTTTTAGTGACAGCCGATACGTATTTTGACGGCCTGTATCGGCAGTCTATGTAAGGAGAGCAATGCTATGGCATTACATCATACTGCAGGAGCGATCAAATCTTCACAATAACAAAAGTTATCGCGCGCAGAAGATGGCGGCAGATAATGTAAAAAATTGAATATCTTTGGAAAAAAAATATAAGTAGTACAGCCAAAAATGTTGTTTGAGATCATAATAATCGTACTAACCCAGACAATAAAGTTATCATGTCATTTTTATAGTAGTTTGCGCACCATAGAAACAAGACACACCGAAAGATGGAATTTCTTCCCACCATTTTTCTCCACTTAAATAAAAAAAAAAAAAAAGTTTTTCAGTACATTATATGGTACATTAAATAGTACCATTGAAAAATACAACTCATCCCGCCAAAAAAAAATCACGTAGATGGATGAATAAAGAAGTTTATGTTTTTTAAAAGGGTGGAGTAAAAAACGGAAAAAAAGCTTGGTCACTAAGGGGGGGGGGGTTACATGGGCAAGGGCGATATCAGACTGAAAAACTTGCTTGTAAACATGCAATTTTCTATGCAACTGGTGCATTTTACAAGGAAAAATGCATCTCATCACAATACATGTGATATTCATGCATGTGAAAAATCCAATGTTATCTTCATAAGAAACATATCACACTTACATGAAAATCGTATCTGCATGTGAGTGTGCAATTTTTTTTTTTCTTGGACAATAATGGACAATATCGCCCAAAGAATAACACATGCAAGAGCAAATTTGCCCCTGCGAATGAACCCAATGGGTTAATTTAATACGCGAGTTCTGTGCATCTCACAATGACACAGCACTTGCGCGTTATTCTCATCCATGTAAATACGGTATGTCCCAATAGTGTCCTGACACACCTGTCACATGGGGTGAAATGGTTTTAAAGAATGGAGTGTAATTTGCCTTCCTGCAGAAAATTCCATACACAAATCCACATGGCTACGTGTGCATTGTGATGCAGAATTAAAAAAACATTTATCCATGCAGATTTTGGTACAGATTTCTGCTGCATCCCGTGAAAGAACTCCCCTACATATGAAAGATCACTAAGGCAGCTCTTAACCCCTTCCCGCTATATGATGTACATTTACATCCTGCAGCGTCGGGGTATGTATGAGGAGAGATTGCGGGCGTTGGCTGTTTATTACAACTGACACCTGCGGGCAATAGCTGCAATCTGCCACACAGCTGATCATGGCTATTAACCCTTTAAATGCCACTGCCAATTCTGACAGCAGCATTTAAATTCCTCGAAGGATGTTTAGGGGTCCCTTACATCCCTTGCGATGAGATCACAGGGAGACATGTGTGGGTGTCATGGCAGCTGGGGGCCTTCTGAACGGCCCTAGGACTGTGGTGTGGCTTGATAGACTGCCTGCCAGATTGCAGTATGAAGTAATGCAATGCCCATTGAAATGAATAGGGTGCGTTTTCAGTAGCGCTGAAAATACGGTAGAATGTGGTTACCATATTTTTTCAGTTCTGGCATTATCAGCTTCCTTGGCTGCGTTTATAACTGTGGGGAAATGCTAAACGCTGTCAAAAACGCATGCCAACACAGCTGAAAATGCAGTAAACACAGCGTTTTTACAAGCATGTGTGTGAGAGTGGCCTATGGCCTCCCTCAAACAAGCGCTTTTTACAGCGATTATTGCGGCGCTTTCAGCACCACGCTAATCGCGGTATAACACTCTGTTTTCAATGGCACCATTTAGACAGCTGCTCTATCACAGCACTTTCCAGTGCTGCAATTTTCAAGTTGTGTCAGTTCTATTTTAGGGTGTTGAGCGCTCCTCATTAATGATGATGAATGCTAAATGCCGCTGTCGGCAAAAAGCTACAGTAAAGTGCAGCAAAGCATCGTGATTTAAATTGCGGCACCTAACACAACATGCGTAAGGGAGGCCTAAGGGGATTACACAAGTGCAAGCAGCCACCAGTAGCACTCACTTTTTTCAATAACTGCCGAACAAAACTTGTAAGTTCAGCGGCAGCCGGCAATCAGCACTAAAACATAAGCACCAGTGGCACTTGTGTAACACCTCAAGGAGCCATCAGTGGTCTACAGTAGAAAGTCCCACTATGCTGATCCGTATAACCACCTGGGGACAGACTGTGTGTCTATGGAATGACACAAAAGCTAATTATTTTTTAACCCCTTGAGGACCAGGCTGTTTTGTACCTTAAGGACCAGACACTTTTTACGGATTTTACCCATGTGGTGGTTTTATCTTTTTTCCTTCAGCTACCAAAATTATTTTTGCTACCCCGTGAAAAAGGTCTATTTTATATATTTTTTCACTGACTTTTTTTCCCCGTTTATGTGTTTTATTGCGGGTAAAAAGCTGTAAAAAAAAAACAGTTATAGTTTTTTACATTTGTAACAATCACAGAAAATGGCCGTTACTTACTGAGTGAGGAGTGCATATAGATGCATCCTCCTCTCACCATGCAGGTAGCTGACTACCAAATGGAGGAGCCAATAACACCTGTGAGGGCACCGATATAACAACCACTCACATTGCCTCCTGATAATGAGGGGGGTGGGTGCTTGGCGTACACTCCCACACATAGTGGATACAGGGTGCCGGACCATTCTGATATATGTAGTTCACCATGCAGACCAGCAACCTATTAATGACGCCATGATAATTCGGCGGGTTGCCCTGCATATCCATCAGTGAACCACATTGGTACTGCCACCCTGAGCTCCCCCTGGAGTCTTAATGCCACACTGCATGTGAATGATAGATAATAAATGCAAGGCATTGGTTGGATGTTGGCCAAGATATCTTGAGAGCTGCCCCTGATTGGTCCCTGCACTGAGCCAATCAGAGGCAGCACTCACCCATTCATGAATGGGTAAGTGAGAGCTGCCTCTAATTGGTGAGGCTGTGACCAATCAGAGCAGCTCATTCAGCAGGCAGGGATTTTAAATCCCCACCTGCTGAATACTACACAGAGCAGTTCAGGAGAACTGCCAGCCGCCCCCGGCTGAACTCCGTCTGCCGGAACCAGGTGAGTATATATATTTTTTTTATTTTTACACATTTCTGGATGAATTTCCGGGAAGGACTTATATTTTTAAGCCCTTCCCGAAAATTCATCGTGAGATCGCCCGCAGCCCATTGCTTTCAATGGAGCTGGCTGTATTGCCGGCTCCATTGAATTCAATGCGCTGGACAGCGCTGAACTGCTCCGGCCCGTTTCTATTGAAACGCGGCTAGGAGCAGTTTTTTCGGGCGATTTTTCGGCCCCGGTCACGCGATTTGCGGATGCGCATCAGTCATGCGATCCGCAAATCGCGGGAAAAAACGCCCGTGTGACTAAGGCCTCATTGGATCAACCAGTGATGCTTGTAGCACATTGCATCTGCCAACAGTGCACTCAACTCTGGATGGCCGCTGCCTCACTTTGTAATGATCACTCACGGGAGAAACTATTTTATACTTGTTCTTATATGAAAATCCAGCCACACTGGTCATGCAGAAATAACGAGGGGGTGTTGATAACTATTGAGTCTTGCCCAGAAAAAAAATTGGGCTAGGAAGCTGAAACTGCCGCACTATTCTACATATTCCCCCAGGATGCTAATGCACTTTCATCATCTCTCCTGCAGCTTTTTAAGTCCCTGCAAACAGAATTCTTACGACTGCCGGTCAAACCACTCATTTGCAGCATTAGTTGCCTCCAAAACACACCTAAACCGTTGTCCCTTTAGGTGTTTGAGATTGGGGAACAAAAATGGTAGACAGAGCCACGTTGAGCAAAAAACGTGGATGGGGATAACTAAAGATTCCTAGGCAAATTTTGACTTCAGATTCAGCGCACTCAATTTCATGTAAATAACATGTTTTCTCCCAGTAGCAAAATCTTTGTTTATCAGTGTTATGTAGCTGGCCTACCAGTATATATATATATCCGATACGGTGGTTAGTTCTTCCTGTCTATCTTAAAGCCCTGGCCTCTTTCCTCCTCAGATGGTCACGTGATCTTAATTCTGAGCAGCTCCCATCTACTTGAGGTGATGTGTTCAGTTTCCAGTCAGATTCTTAGATGTGTGATGCTATTACATAGGCCCTACCACATAAACTGCCTAGAAGGGGACAAAGATGTGAAGGATAAACCCAGATCATTGGTATTAAGTTGATGATTAAAAGCTTTCAAACGATTCCACTTTGCCAGACTACAGGATGAAAATATCAATGTACCACAATGATAATGTAACATTATTAGCCCCTACTGCCTTGGTTTCTGTAAACACTAAGCTCAGGAACAGATTAGCATACGTGGGGGCACAAAGGCTCCCCAACACAATTCCCCAGAGCTGGTGGTACAGCCTGCTATTAAACAAACACACTGTATTCCAGTAAAAATATAAGTAGCCTCATCAGAAATGTATTATGCTCACGTAGATGTATACCCCTTTTGGCTCAATAAATATTCAACAACTCCATATCCTCTCTGGTGGCGAATAAAGCTATAGAGAGCCTTCACATCAAGGTTGCCCATAAAGTGTCTTCTGCTACTGTTAATCCGTCAAGTCTGCAGATGGAGTCAATCATCTTGTACAAATGCAGAATTCACCCTGTCCTGGAAGACCATAATCATTGGCTTCCGACAGTATGTTTGTTAAATCCTTAAGGAACTTGGGTAATGAGTCAATGTGCAATAGCTATCTCTGTCATGCAGAATGTGAGAACACATCTTAATGTAATCCAAACGGTCCATTAGCGCTACATTCCCCCTTTATCAGAGATTTTTATGATGTTACCTTCCTTCCCTTATTTATATAATGCCTGTGTTTCTGCTTTAAACAAGCTGGAGCCCCAAGTCTTCCCAGCAAGAGCAAGTGCCTTTAATTTTGAAATGACCACTGCAATCAAAAGATATCTTCATGGGTATGATCCCCCACTGGTAGGGCCTTAGTGCTTCTGGGTTTGAGGTTTGTAAATGGACCTTCCCCAAGGTCTCTATGCCCTTCATTACATAGTTCACCAAGCATTTTTATTTGTACATTGCCTATTTCAATACCTAACTCTTCGCATTGTTTACAGTTATGAAAATTGAAGAATCTGGCCCAGCAAAGTTTTCTTGTAAACAAAGAAATACTTTTAACCCGACTAAAAATGTTGTATTTAGTTAGTTATTGGAACAAATGAGAGGCCTTTCCTGAGGAGGTTGATATGATTAGAGCTCATTCTGAAAAAGATTGATAATCTCCAGATCTCTCGAGGGAGACCAAGACAAATGCTCGTTCACTTTTAAAGATTCTGTCAGTAATGTCCTATTGCCATTGTCCATGTCAGGTGAGAGATCTAGCCAGGACATCATTCTCTCCTCTCCCTATCGGTTTCCTATTCCCAATCATTGTTTTACAGACTTGTGAAAGAGTCGTACATTGATTTGAAGGAATGCTGCCATCCAAGGGGTGGTCTTGCATAATCTTAAAGGTCTCCTCACTCAATTCTCAGGTGTCTTCACACCTCTTCTGGGTGTTCTCCTTGGGGAGAACAGATTCCCCCCGACCCACTCCCCCCCACTTTTTGGGTGCTCTTCTCCTTAAGGAGAGAAGACACCCCTCAACTCCTCTCCCTCAGCATGCACTGACTTATTGGGGGCCTTAAAAAATGAGTTCAGCATGAACACCCCAGCCTCTGCCTCTTGTGCATCTCCCGCCTCTATTATGTCCCACATGGTGTTGTTGAGTCGTCGTTCCCTGATTGATCACAATCAGAAGAGCTCAATTGTGTGTCCTATCTGCTATTAAATCTAATTTTATATGGCCCATTTCCTCTGAACACCATAAGATCACGGTTAAATTGGTGAGGTTTACAGTCCTGGATAAAGGCTGTAGATTTCTCAATATTTGCAATGTTTTTGTTGCGTTTCTCAAAATCTGATTCATAAGAAAACTTTAGTTTTCCCTATACTTTCTTTAAGCAGGGTTGAATTGTGATTGGGGAGTGATTTTTCCTCCTCCAATAGAATTTTGATTAATATAATGGAGCTCTCAGTTATCTTTTTCCCCTTTAGACAGGAGGTGGGAAGTACATAAATTTGGAAGAGGACATTATATTAATGCTAAGACCCTGATGTATTATTCGGCGTTCCAGATAATTTTCCAGTTCCTAGACCACCCACCAAGATCAAGTTACAACAGTCAATTCAAATATAGACAGAGACCACTAAAGCACGAAGGAATAGCTGTCGAACCAGAATAGCCATAGTACAGTGATTCTGCAGAATCAATCCAACTCAACAAAAGAAACTGTAGATTACATAAAAAAGGGTACCAGAGTGAAACAGTCAGAATCCGTATGAGAAGTTACTACCCAGAGTGAAAAATAAATACCTGCTGTGGTTGTCCTGATGCACACACACTATAAGCCGGTAACCAGCCATAGCCATCCCCCGTGACAGACTAGCAAAGCCTCTGTGAACGATCACCAAGAAGACACATATCCAAACACACTAGAAAGGCACAGCATCTTGAAAATGCTTCTCCATTCCAAAGCAACGTGTTTCAGTACCAGAATGGCACCTTCCTCAAACCAGTTACAGAAAAAGCTGCATTAGTTGCAGCGAGTGATGTAAAATTCATGTTATCACTTATAGTGCCCAAGTGCCACATCAATAAAAATAAAAAAATACAATAAAAATAAATCAATTAGTACATAAAAATAAAAAAAAAATAAAAAAAAACAAGCAAGCAAGCAAAGGATGTGTCGTCCCTGCGATGATCACTTCTGTGCTTTCTACAATTACTCAGTAAATGGAGGAAGAACAGGCCAGGGATCATTATGACTTGCCCACCTCCATTCACAGAAAACAAGCATTTCATAGATGACTGCCTTATTTACATAGGCTGCTTGTCGTTCAGTTTTTGTGCATCCAGAAACAGAATGACGAATTATAAGCGAACAAATTATTGCTGTTTGTTCAGTCTCTACAAACATTTACACTGAATGATAATTGCTCAGATTCCCATGATCCAGTAAGAACCTAAATGATTGTCGGTCCATGTAAAAGGGTTATATGGTGGCTATGTAGAGGGGTGCAGATGTTTTTTTGCAATTCCTTTTCTCTTCACATGACAGAAACCGATAACACAAGTGATGATTTAGGTTAAGATTTATTTTGTTAATATATATGCCCTTAATGATTCACCCATTGAATACCAGACTAATTTAGTGCAGAAATTTTAAATTCATACAGAATACCTCTATTGATCCCACCCCCACAAGCTCCCCACAAAAATACAACAGAGATTAATAATACATTTTACTCAATTACCCTGGCCAAAACCTGAAGAGAATTCCTTCCCCAGAAGAAGAGTTATGCTTACGTTTCCTCAGCAGAGACACTACTTCAGAGTAGACTGGATGCCCCAAACTCAGTTTCACTTATCTTTTTCAAGACGTGGTTGGTTGGACCACGACACTATCCTGATTAAGCTCATACCAGCATCCCATATACCTGCAGACTCCACAAAATTTTGCTTACAAACCCTGAAGTCTGCATTAACAGAAGAAATTGTAGAAGTATTTTTACCATAATGACCTTTCCGCTACATTGGTAGATATCCGCTGGCTTTCGCATAAACCAATGAAACAAGGCAGTTTCATATCGCTAGCATCAGAGTTAAAGATGTCACAAACACGTGCACAAGCTAATATTCATCCCTGTTCCTGCAAAAAGCCATAAAAGATTCTAGACGAACTAAATATGTTCTTGACGCATAAAAGAGAGAAAGCATTAGCCTGCACACAAGCCACTTACTTTAGCCTGCACACAAGCCACTTACTTTAGCCTGCACACAAGCCACTTACTTTAGCCTGCACACAAGCCACTTACTTTAACTTACCCAACAAGCTTGATAAAACTTTTGGCTCACAAACTTAGAAAACGACAAACCTTAAATGCTATTCATAGAATCCAGGTCGAAAAGAAAATTTCCCATCAATCCTGCTAAAATCTAGTATAATACTAAGCAGCCACTCCCCCAGTATGTGTAGTGTGAGTGGTTGTTCATCAGTATTTTGTACTTGTGCAGTGCTCCTCTATGTAGCTGGTTTGCTATCTACATGCTGAGGGTTGTGGTGCTTCTACCTGCTTGAATTTTGTATTCGTATATGTGTGCGTCTGACCGCCTTCTGTGGTTTGTTTGACTCAAAAAACTTTCATAAAATGCTGGATGAATGCACCACAACAAAACTGTAGATATATTTCACACACAATAGCAATCATCCTCGTTAGTGAATGAGTATATTTGTGTTAATTTGTCAGCTACTATACACACCCAAGACCAAATTTCTGTGCTGGCTGAGAGTGACTTAGTATTATCAGACAGATTGTCTAGCAACAGTCTTATTTAACAACTAGAGAGAAACTTGCATTACGTCAACTACACTCTAAGGCCCCCTGTCCATGGCAGTGATTTCGCCGGCAGTAAACGAATCACACCATCTGAAGCTTTCCATAGCATTGCTATGAAAAGCTTCGGTTGCCAGTCCACGAGCGGAGAATCATTGCAATTCTCTGCTCGCGGACGGCAATTCGCAGCTTGCTGCGAATTTCCCCGATTCTCCACGGTCAGTCTATCAGATTAGGCTGACCGGAGATTCGTCTGCGGTTTCTGCTCCTGGGCGGCGGTTCCCGCGGCGAAGCTCCGTCATGGGATACCGCAACGCCCGTGGACAGGGGGCCTATTACTAACACAAACTTTAACCACTCGGATAAAAGGAGGGCAAGTGGCTGCTTTTAGGTAGGTTTTTAAATCAAATAAAGTAATAACAGGCTACAGGACAATACTGGGTCCAGCAGACTGGTAGGGAATCCCACCCATAAATTCATACATCTGTACAAAATGAAGGTTTACTTCTTGGAATTATTGATGCTAAACAATATGGTTTATTTTTTTGTCCAATATCCCATGATACCAACCTTCCATGCCTTTCCAAAGACCATAAAAACATTTTTGCTCCCACCTTCAGACAGATTATAGCAGGTGGTAAATTCTTTATTGGAAAAATTGGGTTGCCGATCTCCTTCAGCTTGTGGTGCACAGAGTACCAGGTTACAGTAAAGATGCCAAGGAGCTACTTACAAGCTCTAGAGTGTTTTTCATGGTGTTCTGATTTTTCTTTGTTATCATGTGACATAGTTTCCCTCTACATTTCCATTCCTCATAGTCATGCGCTTACTGCTGTATCCTTTCATCTTAGGAAGTATAGTAATTACTCTGTGGTTTTGCGAGAATTTACACTTTGTTTTAAATTTATTAAAAAATAAATTCTCATGGTGGGAGTGTAGTCTGTATGCAAACACTAATGTTGTTTTGCCACTGTATCCAATGCTATGGTTGTTATATAGACAACCTGCTCTTAGAAGTCTGATGAGAACAAAGCCAATGATGAGAAATCTTTTCCTCTCCACGTGCTTCAGATGGATTTGCCACTAAGTTAGTTCTATACCTACTGGATGTTGAGCTGATGTAATTTTCTATTTTTGTGTGCTCAAATATCGTAAAGGCATTTGACAGCCTTTCTGTGCTTTATTTCCAAATATTTCCCAGAGAAATTGGTTTCATAGGTCCCTTTGTGAATGCTTTAGCAGTATTTTCCTCCTTCCAGCCTTGTGGTTGCCATTAAAAGGCTGGTTGTAAGTCTAGTAACAGTGACCGCCTACAATGGAGGCCCCAATAGTAGTAACAGTGGCCCCCTAAATTGGCAGCCCCAATAGTAGTAACAGTGGCCCCCTAAATTGGCAGCCCCAATAGTAGTAACAGTGGCTCCCTGAATAGGCAGCCCCAATAGTAATAACAGTGACCGCCTACATTGGTGGCCCCAGTAGTTTGCACAATTTATGTAAAAAAAACAGTAAAACACACACTTGCATATGCAAATACACAGCACCCGTGGTGCAAATGCATGTATAAGTGCACTTATGCTCGTGTAACACTGTCCTCAGGTCACATATTGGCTTTTTTGGTTTATACTGTATATCAGAGCGCCAGGATATCTTACCATAAATGGTCTTACAGTGAAACATCTTCTCATCATTATGCTGATTGCGGACACCTCTACAGATGAAGGTCACATCTTTGTGTCTTTCCATATGTGGTATGAAGCACAGTGATGTTACGTACTGACGGCCCTCCCGTTGTGATTTGATCACATAGGATGTACCCAGTAAACTCTCTTCTTCCTCATGTCCTCTCATCTGAGACGTCTGGATCTCCTGGACCTGTCCAGCTCTTCTCATCAGCCACGTCACACTCAGGTCCTCGGGGCAGTGGTCCACTGTGCAGTACAGGGTGGCTTCTTTTCCATCAATCAGCTTAGGAGGACCCTCAATGTCTCTCAGTGTGAACGGTCCATTAGCTGTCAGAATGGTATAAACTGATCAGACATTACATGTACAATAACATGAAGCCGCAGTATGAATTTCCATCTGTAATATTGTCACATGGATTCATCAGAAGGTTCTCCTAATCTCTCTACATTACCTTTCCTCCTCCGTTTTAATTTCCACCACACAGCAGCAGCAGCAATGAGAATTACCAGTAAGGGCACAATGATACAAGCAGCGATGGTCCCGGATGAGGACTCTACTGGGGAAATTAAATAACACACTTAAAAGTGGACAGAAACACTCATTATTAACAAATCCTCCCATATCCATACTGCTAGACTAAAGATGTCCATGCACATTAGACTGAAGCTGGTGAAAATGGATGTTTTCAACCAAATGATAATTTGTTGGGTAAAGTGCAACAAAGTGTGTGGTTCAGGTAGTCGGCTCAAGGTTGACTCAGCTTTCCATCCTTCCGAGGTCGGTAAATTGAGTACCCAGCTTGCTGGGGGGTAAAGATGCTGACTGGGGAAGGCAATGGCAAACCACCCCACAAAAACAGTCTGCCAAGAAAATGTCACATCGTGACGTAACCCTAGGAGTTGGTCACGACTCGGTGCTTGCACCAGGGAACTTTACCTTTAAAGTGCAACAATAAGACAACCATTTAGAGTCATTCCATATCAAGTGGTCTAATGCTTCACATCTTAATCTTCACATCTCAGATTTTGTTCAAAACTTGAATATTACATGCCTATGGTCTCAAAAGAAATTTCACAAAGTTTTAGGCTCCGACAGCTAATTATTCCTGAGTTAGACCCCCCTCCCACCTGTCTAGGGCGTGTCTGCAAGTGCACGCACAACAATGAATAAAATGGCATTTTTTAGCTATTAATTAATTTGGAACTAAATGATCATAAAAGCTAAAAATTGGAGTTCCTGCACAAAAAGTTAAGTTTAATGGTAACATTGTAAACTTTTCTGGTTCCAAAACTAGCTCAAAAACTTTGCTCAAAGGGTGCCTCAAAATCTGTCATTCTACACGAAAGGAAATTTGGGCCACTGCAGCATCTACCCAAAAGGTGATACAAACCTGATATTTGTACCCTGTATTATACTAGTGGTAGCCACTATTCTGGTGAACTTTCAGCTCCTAAAGACCTACAGGTACTTCACAGCAATCCATCAAATATGGCATTGTTTTAAAAAAAAAAAAAAATTATAGAAGTTACCACATTTCAAGCTTAATTATAAAAAGTCAGCTTACATTTTTTTCCTACTGATACTACGGTATGTGAAGAGAATTTTTTTCTCTATTAGATCAGTGACTTTTCATTTTGCAATGACACCTATAGAGTGGTTATAATTTCTGTCAGAGAATGGGTGTTTTAATGCACGCACAAAGCTTAAATGGCATTCCAAATAACACTGCGGGTGGTAATATCATACTAAGGGCTCCTGCACACGGGCGGATTTGATTTGCTGAATCCGGGGCCGGTGGCTGCCCCCGGATTCCGCAGCAAATACCGCCCATATCCTCCTATGGAGACACCCTGCTTCCTGCACACTAGTGGAAATTTACGTTTGTGGCAGAAAAATTGCAGCATACTCCATTCCATTGAAGCGCCAGCATGACGGCAGGCGTTCCCGCCATACAGAGAAAAAAAAAAAAAAAAAGACTCCACACAGCCGTGACGGGCTCTGTAAGCGGAATATTGCAGCGGAGTCCGTCACGGCGCCCCTCCCAAAGCCCCTATACTCACCTCCGGATCCCCTGCATAGCTCCCGTATGACACTGCCGGCGCGCATGTGCAGTACAGCGCATGACGGGCTGGCGGTGTCACATGATGCAGCCTGCGGTGGGCGGGGCACGTATTCACGCTATACTATATGTATCATGTGCTACATCGGAAGTATAGAGTCACGGGCGGCTTCCATTGACTACAATGGAAGCCGTCCGCACATATTCCCATGGCAAATAGGACATGCCGCGGGTAATTTCATGCGATGGAATTCCGCAGCATGTACATTGAGCTATTAGGTTCAATAGAACCTAATAGCTGCAGTAAAACGCTGCGGATTTCCAACGCCTTTTACGCAGCAGAAATCTGGCCGTGGGCATTAGGCCTAACCCTATTGTGTGCAGGAGGCCTAAAACGCTAGAAAATGCTGTGTTGAAAAACACAGCATTTTCAGAAAAGTTTGTGTGAGAGTGTCCTAAGTTAGAATGGGGGGAAAGGGGTGCTGGCTCTGCCTAACCCTGTGACTTTTCTAGCCTCCCAGGTAGAAATCAGAAGAAATACAAGTTGCTAGCTGTTAGATCATTAAGGACCAAACGCAATAAATATGTGGCACTTGGTTCTGAGCAAATAAACGCTTCGCCACCGGAAGAACCGGACAGCTTGTGGTGAGGTGACCCGAGGGACTGCAGGAGACAGGAGAGGATCAGAGGGAAGACGACGCGGTAATGAGACTCACTGAGGAGGAACAGGTGAGAATAGAATTTTTGTCTCAATACTCTGAACTGTTAATACCCAGGTGAATGTGTTGAATTAGGTGTATGGTATTTCTGCTTAACCTTCACATTTCTATTGACTGGCTTTTCAATAGACCCTGGAAAACTGGATTATATATCGTGAATTTAAGGACTATGTACATGTGATATCAGTTTGCTCTGCAGTGGAGGAAATATTAATGGACTGCTACACTTATTTCTTCTGATCTAGATTGAACTGATTGGTGAAAATGTGCGAGGGATTTGAGGTGGAGGGGCTTATTGGGTTGTTTGTTTAAAAATGACAAAACGTAGTTAAAAATTATTAAATAGTAATTAAGCTGTGTGGGAACAGATATACAATGTGCTGAAGTGCTAACTAACCTGCACAAGGAGGAAAAAGAGCTAAACTGTGAGCACTATATGGAACACAACATGAAAGCTGAACCATAATTTGTACCTTCATATATAAGTTGCAGGTCCTTCTGTAGAGGTCCATGAAGGGAGGCGTGATGGACGATGCAGGATAAGGTCTTCGTCTCTGGAGTTGGTGTGAATGTCACAGAGCTGGTCGCATTGTAGGTGCTGTCCTTATTTTTCACTGGTTCCCTAATGTAAGATTTATTTAGTAATTTTCCATCCAGAGACCACGTTATATTAATATCCTGGGGAAAGAAGCCGGCCGCCACGCAGAGCTGAGTGTTCTGGCTTGCTCTATGAACAGCTTCAGTAGGTAGTATGATGACAGGCCTGACTGAGGAACACAAATATAATACAGTGTAGATAACTGTATAACACTATGAAATTACTGACAGCAAGCAGTAGTGGATCAGTGATTAATAAGGGAAAACAGACTGTTAACTTAAGGCCTTTTCATAGTAGCATTTTTTAGATCAAGTTAAGACTACACCCCCTGGCTGAACAAGTAAAGATTATGTCCCCTTGCTTTCTCAGTGCCATTGGGGGATATTTACCAAAAGGTCTTATAATAAGTATGCCATTTGTTGCCCATAGGGTTAGGGTTGGAATATTGGCAAGGGACTGTGGCAAATGAAATTTCCTTGGGGACATGATCTTCACTACTTCATTTGTGTTTAATCAGAGTTTATTGGCTTTTATGTAGAATCAGAAACAATGCAGGTCGCGCTGGACCAAAACCATAACAAAATCAGAAAACAGGGATAGTCACAGAAATAGACATTCTGACCCATCAAACTGTCCAGGGTCTTCCAAGCATAACATGGGAGGCATAGTTTCCATGGGACATAATCAGAGTTGTACAGATCTATCCAATATCCATCAGAACCTCCTGTGATTAGAGAATATAACACCATCCATGGAGTGAACAGGAAGAGAACATAAATGGTATCAAGAGAATGAGCCGAGAGAAAGAAGAAAAAGGCTAGTCGAAGGGGGATGAGAGATAGAAAATAACAGAGGCAGGAGGAGACAAAAACAAAAACAAAAAGGGAGACAGTGTCGAGTCTCAATGCTGCTCTGCCCAGTGGGGAAAACAGAGGGACACCAAGAACAGGTCACTATTATTGGGTGCCTATGAGCATTATCCACGGGCTGCCAAATTGATAAAAGTCTGCCAGTGTCTCGGGACTGTTCCGTGCACGGTTCCTCCATGGTACACAGGTGAGCCCTTTCCTGTCGCCACTCTGACATAGAAGGAATGTGGGTAATGCGCCAATGCTACAGGCTGACTGATCTGACTGCCATTAGGCAAAGTCACAGCAAGTCTTTCTTCTGAGCTCTAATGGAGCCAGGTAGGATGGAAAGCAAGGACACCTGTGGAAAAATAGGAATTTATCCTACCATTAATTCCCTTTCTTGAGGTCATCATGACAGCATACGATGGAGGTTGTCCTCTGATGCCCTGTGGGGTCAGGAAGTGGCAGAGCATAAAAAAACCTCCCCCTCCACCAAACACCAATGTGTTCCAAATAACCACAGTGACTAGTTTCTTAACCAGAAGATGTGTTTTATTGTCTTCACAAACCTTCACAGACAAAATTACATCCACACAATACCTCATGTGACAAGAAATAAAATACACAGGTGGGGAGGGAGGAAAGCCCATATGCTGTCATGATTACGTCAAGAAAGGGAATTAACGGCAGGATAAATTCCTATTTTCCCATCATCATCATGACAGCATACAATGGAGGAATACCAAATTATAAGAAGGGCTTTAGGGAGGGATTACGGCCTGCAACACCTTCCTACCGAAGGTCGTATCTTGACTAGCCTCTAGGTCAAGTCTGTAAAGTTTTACAAACGTGCGGCTACTAGCCCACGTGGCAGCCCTGCAAATCTGACCAACTGAAGTACGGGCCATCTCAGCCCAAGAACATGCTATTGCCCGAGTGGAGTGGGCCTTCAGTCCTTCAGGAGGGGGAACGCCCTGGGACTTGTAGGCCTCTTGGATGGCTGCCCTGACCCATCGAGCAATCGAGCTTTTAGAAGCGGCCTTTCCTTTGGCCAGCCCCTGAAATTTAAGGAAATGTTTGTCAGATTTTTAGGAAGATTTTGTTGCCTATAAATAAGTTAGCACAGCCCTCCTCACATCTAAACTATGGAGTTTCTGTTCTTTCTCATTCCTATAATCCTGACAAAAAGAGGGAATAGTAATTGACTGATTCCTATGAAAATCCGACAAGATTTTTGGCTGGAAAAAGGGATCCAATGTAAACGTGATCCTATCTGTGTGGACTATCATATAGGGGGGTCTATGCGATAGGGCCTGGATGTCACCCACTCGTCTAGCTGACGCAACAGCTACAAGGAGGGACACTTTATATGTCCGGACGGCAATGGGTAACAGTCTAACCCATCTATGATCTGCAAGCGAGAAATCAAAGAATGCCGCAAGGCTGCAACCTTTACTTTTAGGATGTTCTGGCTTAGCCCCTTATCTAGGCCTTCCTGGAGGAAGTCCAGAATTTTGGGAATGTCCGAATGTTCTAACTCCTGGATATTCTGTCCTATCCATTCTGAAAATTTCCCCCAAACCTTCGAACAGTCGAGGGTTGAGGCTCTCACAGATGGTTGACACCAACTTGCTGGACTGACCCTGCCCTAAAAACTTTACCCGTTCAACATCAAGGCAGTTAATCTGAACCTCTGGACCTCTGGGTAACGTAGAAGGCCCTGAAGAAGGTTCAGCCTTGACTGCAGGAAAGTGGGATCTCCAACTGAAGGAACCAAGGCCTCTTGGGCCAATAGGGAGCCACTAGTATTACTGAAAATTTTGACCCCTGTATCTTCCTCAGCACAAACGGTATCAGGGGCAAAATTTCATAGGCTAGATCTCAGTCCCAGGTGTGTGAGAGGGCGTCGGTGCCTACTGCTTGATTTTCTACAACCTGAGAAAAGAAGAGCTGACACTTGATGTTCCTGCTGGAAGTGAACAGATCCATCTAAGGCGCCCCCCATGTTGTAGTGAGAGATCTGAACACCTCAGGATGTAGTTTCCATTCTCTGGGATCTACCACTTTCCTGTTGAGGAAATCTGCAGTCATGTTCTCGGCTCCTCTTATGTGAAAGGCTGACAGCGACCAAGTTCTTTGTTCTGCCCATTGTAGAATCTTTCCCGCAAGCTTCTGGAGAAGAGGATTCCTGGTGGCACCCTGATGGCGAATGAGCGATACTGCAGTCATGACGTGACTCCCCACTAATTCTGCCTAAGGGCTACGTAGGGACTTCCAAACCGCATTTAATTCCTTAAAATTGGAGATATCGGCCCTCTCATCAGGGTTCCAGGTACCCAGTATGTGGGTACCTTCACCCAGACAGCCCTTCTGGTGGTATTAGACAGAGCTGCCGACCGGGCCCCGAAGTGGACGGACTCCATTGATGCATCCGTTAAGAAGCCGGTGGCCATCTGTAGTAGGGGAATGCAACTAGCAGTCTCTTCTCGTGTGGCCTTCTGGTCAACTAATGTGGACAGTTGATCAAGCCAGATCGACATGGACCGAGCTACGGACATAGCCACAATATTTGATTTGATAACAAGGCCCGATGCGGTCCATGCTTTACCACATTAACTTTACTGTCCATTGGGGCTCTAAGGTGGGGCACATCATCAAAAGGTAAGCCAGACCTCCTGGTCACCTTAGAAATGACCGCGTTTACTTTGGGCACTTCATCAATGGTAGCCATGTTCTCCTCAGAGAACAGAAGCCGTTCTTTAAAGTTCTTTGGTATTATTGGACTATGTTCCACAAATTGCCATTTGTTTAAGATCAGGCACCTATGTGTAGCGTTTACGGGGAATACCGATCTGCGCCGTGGCATTAAACCTGCAAACATTTCGTCCTATACGGATCGGGGTTGTTGTGCTTCTTCCTCAATCTGCATGGTCTTGCGCACCGCTTTTAATAGCTGATCCATGTTGGAGGAGGAAAACAAGTACTTCTTTTCCTCCTGCACCTCTTTGCCCAACTCCCCTAATGACAGATTATTCGCTTTGTCGGAATCGGACACTGCAAGCACCGTTCTTCCTTGCGGATGCTGAGCGGCCCGGTTGAAGTCCGCAAAAGAAGACTGAACCCTTTTCCCACACTACAGCCCGCATATCAGTCATAAGTGACGATTTCTCCTCCTGTATGATTTTGGACATAAACGCAGCACAAAGCAACTTGGTGTAAGCGTCGTCCAATCTCCTAAAACACATCGGCATTTTTCGTCCAATTTCTTGGTTTTCCTAGGCTACTGTATATCCCTGTCCTGCGATGACACGGAATACCGCCATTAAGTGTCTGAGTGTGGTGCAAGTGCATTTGGTCAGCCCACAGGACCACTCACTGTTTGTGGAGTTTCTGATTCCTCTCTGGCCAAGATCCCAGCAGTAGATCCCGAGGTCCTTACTTGGCACCGGCAATCAGCGTCACTGTAAGTCCTCAGCAGCGCTTCCTGCAGCTGCTGAGCTTTAAATTTGGCGGACTTCTGCTTAAGCCACGCAACCTGAGCGCGCTACGGCCGTAGCTCTGCCCCCTTGCAGAGGGTCTGACGTCAGCTGTGCTACCTGTGGCTCTGAGACTCCTGATGTTGTGGCCGCTGCCGGGTTGATGGCCGCGGCGGCGCCCGGCAACCCTTCCTTGGGCCCCGACCCAGCCGCCAGTTAGGACCCAGATGAGGCACTACTCACTGAGGGAACTGGGGCTGCCACCGCTACAGGGACAGGAAAACACTGGTGTTTGGTGGATAGGGATGTTCTATTATGCTCCTCCACTTCCTGTCCCCACAGGTCAGCAGAGGACAACCTCCATCGTATGCTGTCATGATGACGAGGGGAAATTTTTCTTACGGCTGATCAAATAAGTAGAGAAAACATTGTCCTAAAATGGCCATATTTTGGCACAGTCCAACCAGACATGCAACATAACAACTCTGGCGCCTCCACAGGGCCAGACAGTGTTTGAGACAGAAGGTAACATTGTGAAGCCAAGTTGAAAACTTATACGACCGCAAAAGCATCTTGTTATTTTTTTTTCCTGGCCAGAGCAGGCAATGGATAACTTATGCGTAAAGAGGAACACCTCCTGCCAATCGGATGATGCAATCAAAGATCCCAACTCTGTCTCCCAAGGCTGCATATAATTGGGGTCTCCTGAGACAAAAGAAAAAAAAAGCAGGAGGTGGTAAATTGTATGTATGGGTGACGAGGAGCTCAAAGTGAAAAGATTTTCAAATAGGGTGAAAGCAGACTTGAGGGAGAACCCAGTAGACTATTCATTTTGAGGTCACTTATCCACCCGAACCATGTCAGGTCTTTCACTGTGTGGGAGGAAGGATGTTCCAGTGAATGAGCCAACAGCAATTGATAGTTCAGCATATATAACTTTGAATGGTCCAAAGAGACTCGCACCCCCAAATATCGTTAGACCTGTTTCTTCCATCTAAATGGGAAATTATCGATGTGCCTCACCTCTGAGAGAGGGGGGGGGGGGGGGACGAGATAATGCCTCAGTTTTCAAAAGTTAACCTTGAAGTTGGAGACTTGGCCATATCTCTCAAATTCCTGCAGTAGAGAAGGCAAGGAAATACAAGGCTGAGAGATATAGAGAAGGTTGTAAGCGCAAGGTCGGTCTTACAGTGTTGACTCCCCATCTGGACCCCATAAATTTTCAGGTGGTTCTAAATGGCCACTGCTAGGTGGTTCTAAATGGCCATTACTAGCACAAGTAATTGTGAGAGTGGGCAGCCCTCTCTGGTTCTATTTTGATTGGGAATAGGGGCAGGATAATAAACCATTTATGTGGACCCTGACTGTGGGACAGGTGTAAAGTGTGAGAATGTGCCTTATGCCCAATTTACACGGGATGAGCTCTGGGGCAAACAAAGCCTGACAGCTCGTCACAGTAGCTCTTGCGCAGTCACACAGGAGCAAGTAACGCTGGCATTGCTGAAAGCCCTGCCAGCATGGAGGTGGAACGGACAAAGAGCGCTCTCACCCCCTCCCTCCATTCACTGTAAGCATGCCCACTGTCTCTGCAATAGATCAGCATTCCTTCCTAGTCAGTGAATGCTACATCACAGGGGCGTGACCTTCACTGACCAGAAGAATGTGAGGAATGCATGCTTCATAACAAGGCGACAGGTTGGAGGTGAGGTGACGCAGGGGGAGGGAAGGGGAACTGGACAAGATCAGGAGGAGAAGATGCTTTAGGGAGTCTGCCCGGGAATGAATACATGAGCATAGAATTTTTTTTTTTTTTTAATGACAAAACCCCCTATAAGGGACTGTCAGGAATCTCTATTGGACCCCATCAAAGACCTGCATCCACACAGAGAAAGCATAAAAGGTGAAACAAAGCTTTAGCCCGAGAGGGTTTTGATAACATTTCCTCAAGCTTCACAGCTCTTAATGAATCTGACCTGGTTGGAGTAGATGGCAGAAGGGAGGTGGGGAGTCAACTGATTGGCCAACATTTCTAAGAACAATTTCACATTCACATTTATTAGCGATGTGGGCCTATAATTAGTGGACAGTGTGATCTTTGCTGGGCTTTGGAAACACACTAACATGCGCTTCTAGAGATTGTTTCACAAAGGGGGAATCGGAAGAGATCTGTGGGAAGATTCCAATAAGAAAAGGAGTGAGCTGATACTGAAATGTCTTATACAAGGCAGCTGTCCAGACCCAGGCTTTTCCTGGCTGGAGTAGATTTCATGACCGACTCCACTTTGTTCACTAAAAAGTCAGCTTCCAAGTCTAATCCAGAGTCCGCTTCTAAAGTCACGTGAGTAGTCTCTGCAACGTATCCAGTGATACATACCAATAACGCCGAAGACTGCATATCTGTAAAATGATCTTTCAAGTCATAGAGCTGCGAGTAACATGAATCTCTACTGGGTTATAAGTGTCCAAGCCTGCAGAGTTTGTAATCCAAGAAATGAATGTACCCGCTTGCCTAGGATGCAGAATATGGGAAAGGGGTCTGCCAGCCATATTAGAATACTCGGAATAGAAATGTTTACGAAAAGCTGGAGGCTAAAGCTGATGCTGAGAGAGCAGAGCTCAATGCCAGAGCAGTGTTCCTACCATAAGCCAGAGCTAGGCAAGGCTCTGAGAGGGAGCTGGAGCTACTCCACGAGAGGACTGCTGTGGTACTTGTAGTGGCGCTAGGCCATGGTGTAGCAGTTAGTGAGGAACTACAGTTAAGTTAGTGACTTGATGGACAAGGGATTATTTTCATAGCATAAAGTTTATGTGGTGGCAGTGGCTAAGGTCTTTGCACTAGATTTCTTTCTTACCACTGAGAGGTCAGGCAAATAAAAGCTATTCAAACTTTACATAGACTGAGTGTGTTATGTGTCATCGCCAGCCGCCACGCAGACATTTCCACATATAGTGGAGGACACGGGGGCATGACTGTTTGCTAGGGGCAATGACAAGACAACCTGATGTGAAAAGTCTGCTATAAACAACCAAAAGTCATGGAGTGGAGACATATGGGTTGTCCCCCTGGTGCAGTAAAAGAGCCAAGAAGGCTGAAGATGAAAAATTCAGGAAAAGTGAGAGTGCTGCTGCAAGTTGCAAGATTAAAAGGGCCAGCAACACAAAAATGAATAGGACTGTGAGACTAACTTTGCTGCAGTGGGATTGAGGCATGGAGGAGCTCCTAGGGCACGTATTGTAGAAAAATGCTGATGGTGCAATTTTTCACGTACAGAAAGAGAGAGAGGAGGAGGGGGGTGGGGCAATGCCTATCGATCATGCCTGTCCACAATTACTCATGGATCAACTATTGCGCTACAAAAAGTCACAGCAAAGCCTCAATCGATCACTCTAGCGAGATTGCAAGCTTGGAGTCATTAGAATACAGGCTGAACTGTATCCAGCTTTCCCAGGGTTCTGCAAACATCCATATCGAAATCACCACCAGGTCCAGTCTAGAGCACTCTATAATGTCGCGCACAATACACGCTGCTACCACCAGCTGTTAAGGGAAGCTAGCACTCAGACATATAAATTATGAACACCATCTTCGAAGTTATGATTCGTTTAAAACGTACAAGGCTGACTTATAAATCGCAGATTTATTCTAGAAAAGGACTAGCAGTGCAAAATGTATATATGTACAAAAATATACAGAAAAAGATGTTACATTAGAGTATAAGGCCGGCTTCACACGAGCGTGACGGGCTCCGCCGCGGAATATTCCGCGGCGAAGCCCGTCACGGCGCCCCCCAGAGACCCCATACTTACCAGCGGAAGATAGCATGAAGACCCCCGCCCACCGCCGCCGCATCATGTGACACGCCCACCGCATCACATGCCGCGGCCGGCCGTGTCACGTGACGCGCCGGCCGCGTCATATGACGCGGCAGCGGTAGGCTGGGAAGCGTTTTCACGCTATCTTCCGCTGTGTTACAGCGGGAGATAGCGTGAACGGACGGCTTCCATTGACTGCAATGGAAGCCGTCAGCGCGTACACCCGCGGCAAATAGAGCATGCCGCGGGTGAGGACGGGAGATTTCACGGTGCGGAATTCCGCGGTGGAATTCTGCATCGTGAGCATTGTGCTATTAGGTTCAATAGAAACTAATAGCAGCGGGCAACGCAGCGGATTTTCGCCGCGAATTACGCGGCGTAAATCCGTTCGTGGGAAGGAGGCCTAAGGGAATACAATATTAATACACAACCAGACAGTATTTTAAAATAAACACAGAAATTAAAAGAAATACCATCTTAAAAGGACATTTTTAAATCACGACTACCATCCCACCTCAGTTGATGATCAGATCAGCAGAGCCACCAGGATACCCAAAAATCAACTACTTCAATACACAGAGAAGGAAGAAAACGGTTGTGTACCTCTAGCAGCGACCTACAATTAGAGGTACTAAGGAAAACTGCAAAGAAACTCCATCATACCCTAAACAAGAATGACCGTCTGAAAACCACACACACACACACACACACACACACACACACACACACACACACTTCTAATTTGAGGAACCTTACAATCAGGAATGCATTACCCTCTTACACACAAAAAGGAACTTATCCCTGTAGTGTAAGGAGCTATAAGTCCTGCTGACATGTACAGAACAGACGGATACAAATCTCCAACACACAACAGGTCTATATAATTCCTGGGTCAGTCACATGTTCCACGTCCAATGTTGTGTACCTGATCCTGTGCAGTAAATGTCCTGTTGGGGGCCTTTATGTTGGAGAAACAGGACAAAAACTTAATGTGAGGATGAGATCTCATCACCACATGATTAAAGAGAAAGACCGAATTACCTGTGGCCGAGCATTTTGTGTCACGGACACAATGTAGAACATATGAAAGTCACTATATTAAAAGTGAATTTTAAATCACAAAACCATAGAAAAATTTGGGAATACAAGTTTATCACCACCTTTAACATGTTCAACAGAGGCCTACATTTTTTAAGAGGATTTATGTGTGACTGGAAAGTATGATAAATCTATAGCACAGATAACACTCTGGCCTGGTGACCCCTTAACACCAACTCAGAGATCATACAACTTTCACATCCTTATCAGTGGACTAATTAAGTATTTACCCCTCTACTCATCCTGGTCTGTTTTTGTTTTTTTTTTTAAGCGCAAATTAATCACACCATGCCTGAGCCTTTGTATGTATATGCAAATGCATGTGCCTTCAAATCTATTCCATAAGCTTGAGGAAGAACCTGAAGTAGGTTCAGAAGCTCGCTATAACATCATGTATTTTTGTTAACCATAAAAAGGTATATCTACAATATTACTTGGTTTCTCTTGCTGAGAACCTTTCAGGTAATAAGATGTACAGTATGAGAGGTCTAGAATTTGTGAAAATTTGCCACCATCTGCACAGGTGAATGCAGAATGTGAACAGGCAGTTACAGAAAGCTCAGTTACAGCCCAAATGACTGGGGAAGGCAATGGCAAACCACCCTGCAAAAACAGTCTGTCAAGAAAACGTCACAATGTGACATCAGCCTAGGAGTCAGTCATGACTCAGTGCTTGCACCAGGGCACTTTACTTTTACCAGCTACAGCTGAGGTGGGAAGTAGCTCAAGTATGCCCCTAGTGGTAGAGTGTAAAAATAATGGAGACTGCAGTTTGCCCTAAGAGTGAACAAAAGGGAGGTGTGGCTAGTGTAGTGTCCTGTGAAGTTAAGGTAGTTGATAGGAGCAAACAAATATTTGTAGGGCATACAGTTAATAATAAAAGGCAGAAGAAGAAACAGGAAGGATCCTGAATTATACCGCGGCTGCCCTCAATGAAGTTGCACGGTTGAAGACAAAAGTTCATATTAAAGGAGAATGAGCAACTCAGAAATGTAGACAAAAATGAAGCCGGTCGCAGATTATGGTAGGAAGCACAAACTGCGCAGTGTGAACGGGACTTTAAGAAAATGCATAGAAGAGCCCAAGAGTTAGAGATGGCATGTTGCCAGTTAGAAAGAGAATCTACAAATGTGTGTAATCAAACTACAGATTTGCATAATCAAATTGCAGAGTTGGAAATACAGTTGGCTAAGAAAAATGGTGAACTGGAGTCTCAGATAAGCCAGCTCAAGGAAAACCTGGAAATGGAGAAAGCTGCTCGGGCCGGACAGAGAAGCAAACCAAGATCTTGGAAAACAAACTGTACTTCAAGGATGTACTTCATGAGTAAGTGGTGACCCAGATGACGAAAAGCTTGGATGAGGAAGCTTAAGTACATGTAAGCTCAAATCTAGGAGCTTAAACAGAATCATGCTCTAGTTATGGGGGAACTGTCTAAATAGTTAGGGCAAACTGAAAAGGTGAAAAACCTTGGAAAAGGCTAAACAGTTTTTGGAAAGTGAGTTTACTGAGCTGACCCAGGAGGTGAAGGTCCTATTAGAAAACAAGCGTGAGTCCGAATGCATGAGAAACCCTATAGAGATGCAGCTTCAAAAGCTACAAGTAAAAATCACTGAAAGTGACCAAATACATGCAGAGCTGTCTGAGAAGGTGAACAGACTGCAGGTGAAATCGGAAGCTCAGAGTGAAGAGTCTCAAAAACCTGTGTGAGAAAAGACGCTCCCCCAGAGGTTTGTGCTTAGTGCACACCTGAAAAGAATGGAAGATGAGAGAAATGTGTTCCTCAGCAAGATGAAGATGCTGAAAGGAAGAGAAACCTGTCAAATTAGGTTTCAACACTTCAGGCTCAGGTGTCAGATTTGAAAAAGAAAACCAAGTACTGCATGCTTGGACTCTGTTGAAGAGCAAAGCATTCAAAGAATTAGAAGCTACAAATAAACAGTATCAAGAAAAATCAGCTACTTATGATAAACTTGAGAAGCTTGAAACGAGTCTGGAATTAAATATTACTGTGGAGCTTGGTCACCAACATCCGACAGTATCCAAACTGGAGAAGAAAGAAGATCTGTGAACAGGGGTTTACTGAAGAGAAAATCAGGTCTGCAAGATATGCTATATAGTGAAACACTTTATAATCTGTCATTTTAATTGTAGTTTTTATTCTTTTGTCTGGGCGGGGGTGGGGAGTCATCTTGCCTGTGCTGCACTTAACATTTTGAGATATTCTTTACAGCATTGACTCCTACGGGAGAGTGTTGTGGGCATACTCTGATGTTCAGGGAAAGTGAAGAGGATTTGTTTGGTAGGTGATTACAGGCAAGATTACTAAGGTAGGTGGCCCCTACATATAGAATACAGCATTCACAATAATTGATGGTCACAGCTGCCTGCAAAGAGCATGCTAAAAACACTGATATAAATGAATAAGTAGGAGGTAAGCTGTGACCATCACCTATTCATTTCTATCAGAAAGTGTTCTGGGCATGCTCTGTGCAGGAAGGAGAGGAGAGGGAAGCAGCTGTGACCATCAATGTGAAAGCTGGTTTATTTGTTATCTATATAAAAGGTGCCAACTTACTTAGTAAGCCCCATTTAGACAATGATTATCGCTCAAAGGCAATCTTTTGAGCGATAATAGTTATGTGCATTTAGGCGCTCCGAGAACGGCTGTGTTCTCGGAGCGCTCAGCTGGTATCCAGCTGAGCGCTCCGAGTGGGTTATGCAGAAGACAGTTGGAGCGCTGTCTTCTGTATACAGCTGCTGTAACTCGGAGCGCTCACCTGCTACACAGCTGTGCGCTTCGAGCGGGGTATGCAGAGCACAGCTGGGGCGCTGTCTTCTTCATACTCTGGCTGTGTTCTCCGAGCGGGATACCAGCTGAAACAATAGTATCAGTGATATCCCACTGAGAACTCAGTGCGCGGTCCTGATAAGACTCATGATCGTCTTTCAGCTAACTGAAAGACAACGATAAGCGAATCCTGCATGAACAGTGCACGATGGCTGAGTGTTTAGACAACGATTATCGCTCAAAAGACGGCTTTTAACCCTTTCCAATCCATTTATTTTTTCTCACCCATTCTCCCCAGCTCCAAATAAATTGGAGCTGGGGAGAATGGGTGAGAAAAAACACATTTTCTCTGCCCCCTCCTGAACTGACAGAGTTCAGGAGGGTGCAGGGAGGGACCTGCTTACCTGTCCGGCGTCTTCCGCTTTCTCCTTCTGCCTCCCGGCTCGGCGATCATGTGACCGCTGGGGTCAGGTGGCACCTGGCGGTCACATGATCGCCGAGCCGGGAGGCAGAAGGAGAATGCGCAAGACGCCGGTCAGGTAAGCAGGCCCCCCATGGTGCAGGCTCCCGGCTCGGCGTTCATGTGACCACTGGGGGTCAGGTAACACCGGTGGTCACATGATCGCCGGCCGGAATCTATACATTGCATAGCGCTAATTGAGCGCTATGTAATGTGTAAAGGAGAAGGCAGAAAGGGTTAAAAACCCTTTCTGCCTTCTCCTCGGGGGTCCTCGACGAGGACCAATGCAGGAGTGTATCTGCACCCGATGTGTCTGACGATCGGGTGCAGATCCACTCCTGCACTGCAGTGTCGGGCCTGCCCCGACATCGGAGCTGTGGAGGGAAATTATGATGTCGGGGCAGGCCCGACATTGGACTGGAAAGGGTTAAACGATAATTGTGTCTAAATGGGCCTGTAATCCTGCCTGTATTGAGATGACTATTGAGACATTTTTTCTACAGAACAGGAAGTGTCATACTATTAGACTTAGTGGTCAGTGCAAGAACTGCAGGATATTAGGATTTTTAAACTACAGATTACGAAAATAAAAAATTAAAATGCTCTTAAAAAGTATGTTTAACATGAAAAATGTATACAATAGGTCATTTTCTGATGACACACTCCCATTAAGGTTCTTATACAACCCATATATATGGACACAAAAAAAAACAAAACATCCATATGATGTCAAATACACGCAGCCAGGTCAGATGCCACAGCTGAATCTGACCAGATGCCTGTCCAGTGACCCCTGCATACCTGTCCTCTGTCATGTTTTCTGTATCGCACATGTGCCAGCTGGCGCACATGCACAGTACGGAAAATGCTGGAATGGAGCATTCTGCGATTTTACCTCCGTGAGCGGAAACCAGCTATTGTTTTCTCTTTGAGGAATGGGAAAAGCGATTTTCAACGGCATCTCTATGGGCAGTATTTGCTGCAGAATCCAGAGGCAGACACCGGCTCCGCGTTCCGTAATGCAAATATGCCCATGGCCGGGTCGGAATCCGACTGCGAAATCTCACATCGGAATGAGACCTGGTGCCCTGGCAGTGACCAGAGACCCACACTCACCTGTCCAGAGTTGCAGCGAGTATCTCAGCTGGCGAGCATGCGCAGTGCAGGGCATGACTGCAATGGAAGTCGTCCGTGCGATTTTTTTTCTTCCCCCGCACCAAATACAGCATGCTGCGATTCTCCCCTACGAGCAGAAATTTGCAGTAGATTTTCGCTCGTGGGCAGGGAAGAATCTTTTAACATAGCATGTCTATCGATGGACATTGCTGCGGAATTTGCGGCGGGCGTCTGGCTGCAAATCCTGCAGCGAAAATCTATCCATGGGCATTGGGCTTAAATAAGGGACATAGCTAAAGAGCACGCATCGGTTACATACATTTATTTTTGAACCACCTGTAATAGATTTATCTATTACACACCAGATATATTAGGTAGACATCCCTGTTTGTATGCAGATATCACTCTAATAATATGATTTCACATTTCAGTTTATTATTACCTTGCACCTCCAATAAAACGTCCTTTTCAATTCGTTCTGGACTGTATACTACCAGGCATGAATAGGCTCCACCATCGGAGAGAGTCACATTGGCCACTGTGAGCGAAGCATCTCCACCTTTTGCAGCCTCTACGTTGAACATCACTCTTGGGTCCATCCTTATGCCTTTGCTGTCGTATACCAGAATCTGCCTTCCCTGAAAACTCCATATTATAGCGAAGTATCTAGGATCAAAAGGCACTTGATTGATAGAGAAGGTGCACTGCAGAGCCGCAGTGGATCCAATAAGCACCCGCCGAGAAGATGGGGCAAAGACTTCTAGTTCTGCAACTAGAGATATAGGTTAATTAGTAAATATTTAGAATCTTCAGTCATATAAACATCTAAAAAATCCAAAATCAGATCTATGGTATGATAAAGCATATAACCAAAGCGTTAGATATCGGTTTGTAAGGTTCAGAGAGACCCTTTGGCATGCTATATATGTGCATACAATACCTCAGATCACAGATTCGATTTCACTATAATATTTATAATAGTAATCCCCCTCATCCCTTTCCATACATAAGATGACATGTGCTGCGCTGTTTATGTTTAAACATCTTCCAAGAAGTTACAACTTTATTACTTCAGGTGAAAATCACTTGGATGTATGAGCTTTAACAGCATTCGGCTCAGTTCCTAGGCTCAGGGTGCCTTCACATTGGCGATGAAATCACACAATTTCCCAGCGCTGCTAGGCTGCAAGAATTGCCTTCCAATGGCTTCCTTCACATGTGTGATGTTTTAATGCCTACGATGCAGCGTGAAAACAAAATTGTAGTGGCCCAGCTGGTCCTACAGAACATTCACATACACATTGTCCTGTCTCGCCTGTTTATGTGCCATCCATGGGCATAGAAGGTGCCGTCTGCAGGAGAGACCCTGTTTCTCCCCTTCTCTCCTCATCCTGAAGTCAGCTACAACCCTATTGGCTGAAAGTCAGGTTTAATTTCACTGGTGCAGAGTTACAAGGGCGGGGAAACAAACACACTAGTCCCTATGGAAGAGTGGAAGGAGTCCAGAAAGTGCAGGAACTGAACAGAGGAGATAAAAGGAGAAGTTTGGGCAGTTAAGAGACTCAGCCAGAGAGGAGAGGCTGCAGTCAGCCATGTCAGAAGGGAGGAGGTACACATGCAGAGGCAAGTCAAAAATTCAACACATTCCTGTAAAGGTTGAACATGGTGAAAACCCGTTCCCTTATCCTGCTGCAGAGTCAGAGCTTTTCTGAGGTCATTCTATTATAAACAGTAAGTCATAGCTGTCCAGTGAAATCAAAGCCAGGATTAGCCACATAGTCACTTGCTATGTTACTTCAGCTACACTTCACCCAACTCAGATCAGACCATAAAGCAGAATACGGAGGGGAAATTGTCTATCAAGTTCCAGATCTAAGTAAAAGTAAGAGCATTAAAGTCAGTCCCTAAATCAAAACCAGTATCACCATATTTTATATCGTGTTCAATTGTCTGCCTAGTGCTCCATCAACGTGTACTACTGACACAAGCCTTGTAGATGATCTGTCAATTCTGTTACTTTCTAAACTAAAAAATTAGTAAATCTGCACACTCCCAGATTTCTCAAATATTGCTGGACTCGGCTCAATTATTTCATTGCCGCCCCGTGTATTAAAGTCCAAATTGAAGCGTTGGCGTCACGTGACAAGGAATAAGCCTATCTGCTGTCTAAAATACGGTACGTTCCGTGGGCTGTTGCACATCCTTTTTGCAATCTTGCCCATCGTTTCCAATGGGGCCGGCAGCAGCACCAGCCCCATTGAAAGTGATGGGAGATGATCGCGATTCTCTGCCACTGCTGTAGCAGGTGATTCCTTCATCCCCGCGGGAAGTCCCGTCATCACTGAACAGCCTGTGGCTGCCGTCACAGTGTCCACTGATGAGGGGACTCGCCGCGGTGAGGATTTTTTTTTGAGGGGTTGAAATATAAGCCCTACACGAAAATGATCCCTAGCTGGATAAAAAAAAATAATACATAACCTTAGAAGCGCTGTCCTCCCCAGCGCGTCTTCTTGCAGGTCGGCGGCACTCTTCAGCATCTCTTCTGTCCGGGAATTGAAAAATCCCTACCTCCTGAAAGCACTGCCTCCTGCTGATGGGGAAGAGGTGCGGGGGGGTGGGGGTGGGGGGGTGGTCAGAATTTGGTGCAAGCCGCATTAATCGATGATTCCTTCCTCCCAGCTAGTTGGAGTAGGTCAGCAACTACATTTAATCTGCAGCAACTTCAAGAAGCTTTCTGTTCATGTGGAAAGATATTCTCCAGCAAAACGAATTCATCATCTAGTGGAATCTACGCCACAAGACGCTGCAGATCTGAAAGCCAAAAGAAGGTCCAAGGCACTACTAGATTGGGGTCTGTAATAAAGTGGCCATTCAGGAAGAGGGTGTGGCTTGGCTAGCAAGGTGACAGGAACTGGCAGGAAAAGTTTCGACAACCAGTCAGGATAATCCAGGGCATCCCACTATCCCAGGGCACTGAATCACCATCTGAATACCAGCACTACCACCCCTGGACCAAGAGGAGCAGTTTGAGATCTTAAGGTCTCCGATCAGGGCCTAGTGCAGCCTACTGAAATCTGCCCATTTCCAGTTTAGATTCCCGGTTCCTAGCACCCGGAGGTCGCACCGGAGGTGACCCACTAGCCCATCGGGAGTAGACCAGGAGTCCCCCAAGGAGCTGCAGCCACCGTTAACCCAGGAGTTCTAACCGCTACCATGAGGACAGACACCATCCACTGCTAGACCTGATGCTCCCGTTAATAGCAGTGCAGTCCTGCTATCAAGGGAACACAATTGGAGGAGATAGGAAGCCGCTAAGCCGGCTCAACAACCCACAGCAATGTGCAGCATAGCTAGGTCTAAGTATCCATTGCCTCAATTTTAGGTCCACATCAGCTGGCAAGCTGCCGAAGGCCTACACAGCCACTAGAAGGGACCCCGAGACTGAAGAGGGCCACAAGGCTAAAACTAGAAATAACCTTAGGCTGAGCGTAGTGAAGGGGGAGATTCGGAGGCGCAGTAGAGAGGGCTGGTGTTTCAGCCTGAAGCGGCCCCTGTGGTCATTGGACCATTCACGGAGGAGCAACCCAGCCAGGAAAAGAAGCCTGTAGAAGACAGTCCAGCAAAGACCATACGGAGACACAGTGGAGGTCCGCAGACTAATTAACAATCTGCGTGGCCCCCCTCCTCCTCTGGGGGTTTACTGAAACCTAAGGGCTTTATTTGCATGTCTACAGGCTGCCGTGCCCCGCGATAGAAGCTTCTATTAGAATCTACTAAATGCCATAAACTATTCCCACCCCCCATTATACCAGTGTGACCCATGGGTGGTCTGAGGATGACGTCCTGATGTTTTAAGCCATGCCTTGGCTAGTCTTTTGCACTCTTTGGAAACGGCTTAATACCTTACTCTACACCGTTCGCTCTACTACTGCTAAAACCAAAGGGGAAAGACTCCTTGGGACTCTCAAACTGCATTACAGGGTACATTCCCAGACATGCCGCAACCCGCTCTCAGGCCGAATCACACACAATATCTGGCCTGCCAAGCCCAGCCACATCTGAATCTGTATATGATGCCCTTCCACTGCAACAAAATCCAGAACCAACATCCACCGCTCTTACGGGGCCCCAAACGGCCTTGCTAAGGCAGCATGTCCACAGGCATGACTCACGCTGTCTGAAGCTTTCCATAGTGTTGCTATCAAAAGCACAGCCGCAGCATCCACGAGCGGAGAATAGCGATTCTCCGCCCACAGGATTTAAATCACAGCATGCTGCGATGAGCCTATCTGTTAGATAGGCTCAGTGCGGAGAACCATCAGCTGTCTCCTGCTCCCTGGCGGCGGCGATCTGCCACGGGATGTCGCTATGCCCGTGGACAGGCAGCCTAAGTCATATGAAGGCTATCTTCCAGGAAGAGTTTGCTACAGCAGTGAAGGAATTCGCTGATCAAATAAAAAGATTTGGGCTAAAGAACAGACGATCTATAACACAAATTGTTGTGCACTAGAAGAGGATAAACATCGCATTAACCAACTAGTGTCAAAAATAGAAATCCTAGAAACCAAATATGAAGACCTCAAAATCTTCGCATCCGGGGACTTCCCGAGACAGTGACTACTCTGAAGTAGACAATCAAGATTGTTACAGCACTTCTACCAAGTGTTTATCAAAATCTAATGAGGACTGACAGGATTCATAGGGCCCCCTTGCCAGACCTCCTAATCCAGACCTACACCGAGATGTCATATTGAAACTACACTACAGCAAAATGCGGGATCAGCTTCTATCAGCAACAAGACAACTGGCCCATCTTCCAGGGCTTCCAACCACAGCTCAACTATTTGCAAACATTGCAGCTGCCACATTGGCAAAAAGAAGAATACTCCGACCAATCACCCAAGCACTTCTAACGGCAAATATAAAATAAAGCTGGGGCTTCCCCTTTGCCCTCATTTTCCACCATCAGGGCAGAGCCTACTAAATAAAAACTCTGGAAGAGACATACCAAGCTGCAGAGGCTGCACAAATTCCAGGAATGTCGACATCCACTCTATCTACCGGCGGGGTGATAAACGTCTACCACCATGTCCGAGATAAACCTGGACTGTAACAGGCTCAACAAGAAGAACTGGAACGACTTTGGTTCCTGCTCGGGCCAGAGTGGCCATGGGTACATGAACTGTGCATAGTCAGGGGGAAACCCACATGGGTCACTATCAGGTGGGCCCTGTAGCTGAATCAGCTTAAGAACTTTATGTTGGAAGAACCAAGTTAATGTTAATTTTTGCCCTGTTGACCCACTTTATGGAGCCGCTGCTCTGGGGTCTCTCCCACACACACTGCTTAAGCCTGCAGTAGGGCACTGTGCTTTTAGGCATGACAATCTGCTGTGCGCTGATGTGGTAGAAGCTATAGACCAGAAGATGCTATGCTAAAAGTGGTCTGTAAAAAATTATTTGGATTAAATCCAATATGTATCAGGAAAGGAGTCTACTCCCTTTACTGGTTAAATACAGCAAAGCCTTAAGAAAATTTGCATATCCTAAAGGCCAGTGCAGGTCCCGCCTTGCTTTACATGTTATATTTAAAAATGACTGAACACCCATCACTGAGAAACAGTTTCAGTCATCCGGGGTGGGGGCCCAAGACCCACCTTATTGTTCTAGGTTTGTAATATGCCTAAATTACAGGCTTCTGTTTAATTTCCCCCTAGTTAAGTCATCAACAGAGTCCATCTCACTGCAATGCTACAGTCCTCTGGGTTACTAGAGTCAGTTGCACCCCTTACTCCACCCTCATGGTCCACATTATTTCCCATAATGAAAGGGGATTCAAATCCCCCTCGAAAAAGTAACCAGGCCTTTCCATCCTATGCGATGCACTGCCACATGTTATTTGCATCCAAGAAACTCACTTTTCTCAATCTTCCTCACCTACTTCCACCCACATTACACATCATACCGCATCTGCCCTTACAAAGTATATGGGTACATTGGCATCCAGGGGCCCTTTCTCTCCCCCTCTTAGGTCTCTATTCAATGCCCTCTAAGCTTCTTAAGCTTTTATCTACTAGGACTACTAGGCAATCCGCTCTAACCCCATCATAAAGGGAATTTGGATGGGGAATAGGGACTACAAAATAAGTCTATTTGCAGATGATCTCTTACGGACCTTAATCCATCCCATAACATCGCTACCAAATCTGATGTCCACACAAGACACCTGGGATACTCTATTGGGCCTATGAGTGAATGTTGATAAAGGATATGTTAGATAATTCAACGACCCAAAAACTTTAATAAAATTGATAAAACCTCAATTTCCAATTTCAACATAAAGTACAATATATCTCATGTCTAGGTATTAATTGAACTAGTTTAATAAACTCCCTTCAAGGTGAGCCCATCTGATAGGCTTACTGCGGAAAATCGTGGCAATCGCAGCATGCTGCGATTTAATTCCCGTGAGCGGAGAACCATTATGATACTCCGCTCGTGGACGTCAGCGCTGCGCTTTCCATAGTAACCTTATGGAAAGCTTTACAGAGCGTGATCTGCGGACGATTTATTGCCATCACTCGTGGACAGGCAGCCTTTATCTGCATAGCATCCCATACCTTACTTGGTCTACGGAGCATCTACCCCAGGACAACAAGCAGATGAGCCCACTTTTATATTGCTCCCTCCTACTGTGGAGAAGCAGCCAGTTACTTTCCAGGATCTCTACCACGCTACCAATATGGCTAAATATTTTAATAAAGAATCAAATATCTTTGACCTTTTTTAAAGCCTTGGATTAATTGAGCAAGGAGAGCTTTTCTGGGAGCGCTGGATTTTTTATTTTTTCTTTCTCATTCTTTGATAAACAGTCGCATCCCCCTTCCAGGGGTGTGACAGATCCCGGCTTGCTCCCTTTTCCTTTTTCCTGACTGGAGATAGGAGCCTGAGGATACTTGGATCAAGTTTTCCAACTAATAAATACAAAGCCTACAAGGACGTGGAGGTGTTAGGTGGGGGGGGGGGGGGGGGGTCTCCTTGCCAGGCCCTCCCACCCACACCGGGTAAATCATACATTTGTATTATTTTCAATGTTGTTATAATACAGCGGTTGGAGCGCCGTCTCTCATTAGCCTTTTTCTATAAAGGGGGTGTTTTTATGGGTGTTATGCTTGACAAAGATCTCTATGGGATCGAAACGTTGCATAATGGGTGAATAAAGAGAAGTTTTTTACTTGCATCCTGCTGTGCTGCCGTGGACTTCATTCATCTGTATCTCTTTTTAAAAGGTGGAGAGCAACCGAATACCCACCCTACACCACAAAATGTTATAGCTACATTTAAACCACTGTAGCAAGTTGGGGTACACTTGCCTGCGGATCGCCGACCTCTTGCACATGAAAATGGCACACCACACGTGTAGAAACTGCTCAGGAGATGTGGATTTCTTTATCTGGCTCCTGCCAGCCTTTATTTGTCATCACCATAATCAGAAAGCACAGCAATATCATCCAACGTCAATATACACAATTCATATGCACCCCACTTAGGTATGAGTCCAGGGTTGTTGTCCCTGCCGGACTCTGGCCTTTGCTAGGACACCAGCCTGCAGCATCTCAGCTCTGCTGCACTGGTCCTCTCTCTCCTGCTTCCCACACAATTGCCTCTTTTGTAGCCAATTCTTGCTACAACTAGGGCATTAACCCTCTTTCCCTCTTGCAGGTATTAGAATGTCTGACTAGCACACTCTGCAGGTCATTCTGTGTAATGCACCGCTACAGCACCTATACAACAAGATGTGAGAATCAAATACTTCACTTTGTCCACTGCCTGGCTCCTCCCTCCATGCCACTTAAGTCCACCTCTTTTGCATCCACATGTGTCAATCCATCCCAGAGGGGAATTCTCTTATTTATATTAACCCCTTAGTGACCGCCAATATTCCTTTTCACAGCCTGTATCGGCGGTGTATGTATGAAGAGAGATCACACAGCGATCTCCCTCCATACATCCCGGGTGCCGGCTGTTTCTTACAGTGAACATGTCCTTTTTACTGCTCTATAAGAACAAAAACCAAACTACGTCTACACTGTTTATTTCCAGTTTCACCCACTTTAAAAGTTGTAAAGCTGATGGATGGCAGTTATAAAGGTGGTTTGAGTGGGGGGGAGGTTTGCAAGCTGACCTTTTGCACCTGGGCTTGCTTCCTTATATTGAGGGGGCTGGCTGCTTAGTACTATTCTTGCACAAAAAGGGGGATTATTCTGCCCGATAGTTCCTTTTCCATGAGTCCATCCTGACCGAACACATGGAGGTTGCCCTTTGATCTCATTGGGACAGGAAGAGTAGAGTTTAAAAGGCCGCCTCCCACCACAATTCTCCAGTGACTTTCCAATCATCACAATGGTAATGCGACCAAATTCTTTTATTACTGTAAAACAAACATTACACATTCAGGAGGGTGGGAAAGTATATGCTGTCATGATGGACTCATGGAAAAGGAACTATCGGTAAGAAGAATTGCCCTTTTCCCACTTCGTCTATCCTGACAGCACACATGGAGGCAATACCAAATTTTTATGGACACATCAGGCCGGGACAATAGCCTGAAGGACCTTCCGTCCAAAGGCCAGCTCCCTCTCGGAGTGTAGGTCCAAACGGTAATGCTTGGTGAAGGTGTGGATGCTAGACCAGGTAGCAGCCTTATATATCTGTTCGTTCGATGTCTCCCTGCACTCGGCCCAAGAAGAAGCAAGAGCCCTTGTTGAATGGGCCCTTACTCTTTCTGGAACTGCCAGATTTTTTGCTTTGTAAGCTTCTTGTATAGCTAATCTTAACCATCTAGCAGTGGTATCTTTCGTAGCTGCCTTTTCTTTGTTTCTACCTTGAAACTGGAGAAATAATTTCTCTGAATCTCAAGGTTTGTGAAACTTTTACATATGCCAATACAGCTCGCCTGACGTCTAAGCTATGCATGCGCTGTTCTCTAGAATTTTTGAAGTTTTGCCGAAAGGAGGGCAAGACAATTTCCTGCTCCATGTGGAAACTAAACACTGCTTTTGGGCAAAACCCTGGATCGAGTCTCAAAATTATCCTGTCATCCAAGATTCTTAAATAGGGTTCTCTACAGGATAGGGCTGAAGTTTCACTAACCCTTCGGGCTGTTATGGCTGTCAAAAAGGCCACTTTGACTGACAGATTTCTAAGAGAGATAGACTCAATTGGCTCGAATGGATGCTGGCATAGGCTATCCAGAACTAGATTGAGATCCCAGGCCGGAATAGACTTTCTGACAAAATGTGCAAGTCTGTCGGCCCCCTGCAAAAATCTACAAAATCAATTTATTTTTGCTCAGTTGGCGATCAAATACCAAGCTCAGAGCTGCGACCTGAGTTCTTAGAGTTCTGGGGCTAAGATCCATGTCCAGCCCATCCTGCAAAAATTCTGAAATTTTTGATAGGTCAGGTTTATCCGTGTCTGGAACCTGAGGTCTATACCAATGTGAAAATTTTTTCCAGACTTGAGTATATTTTTGAGGTGGATACTTGTACTTTTAAGAAGCGTTTCAATTACCTTGTCTGGCAATCCTTGCTTCCTCAGCCTACGGCGCTCAGGAGCCAAGCAGTCAGCTTCAACTGGTGAATCTCCTGACAAAAGCCTGGACCTGAGGACAGAAGGTCCTGCCTCAGGGGAAGTGCAATCGGAGTATCTATGAGCAGGGATTTCAACAGCGGGTACCAGGGTCTTTTTGGCCAAGCAAGTGCTATCAGAATAACCCTGGTTTGGCTGCTGCAGATTTTCCTCAGAACTCCGGTTATCAGAGGAATAGGAGGAAAGGCAAAGGCCAGATCCATCTCCCAATTTTGGGATAAAGCGTCCAGTGTCAATGGTCTGTGTCTCATGTTCAGGGACTAAAATTTTTGCCACTTTGTATTGTTTTTGTTCGCAAACAAGTCCACTTGCGGGGAGCCCCACCGGGCTATTAGAGATTGGAATACTTCCGTATTCAGGGACCAATTTCCCCGATTTATTTCTTCCTGGCTTAGATCTGCGACCACATTTAGAGAGCCTTTTAGATGCACTGCCAACAGGGATCTTACATTCTCTTCTGCCCACGTAAATATCCTTTTCTACAGGCGTTGTAGGTGAGGGTGCCTGGTTCCGCCCTGGTGGCGAATGAAAGAAACTGCTGTAATATTATCTGACAGAATTTTGACATGCTGTCCCTGCAGTGCACCTTCTGCCTGGATTAATGTCTGCCATATTGCTAAGTTCCCTATAATTCGAAGATAGGGAGCTGACACAGGGAGACCAGGAACCTTGTAGGATAGTATCTGCGACTATTGCCCCCCATCCTGATCTACTAGCGTCGCTAGTTACTAGAGATGAGCGAACGTACTCGTCCGAGCTCGATACTCTTTCGAGTATTAGTGTGTTCAAGATGCTCGTTATTCAAAACGAGCACCACGCGATGTTCGAGTTACTTTCACTTTCATCTCCGAGACGTTAGCGCGCTTTTCTGGCCAATAGAAAGACAGGGAAGGCATTACAACTTCCCCCTGCGACGTTCAAGCCCTATACCACCCACCTGCAGTGAGTGGCTGGCGAGATCAGGTGTCACCCGAGTATATAAATCGGCCCCTCCCGCGGCTCGCCACAGATGCATTCTGACATAGCTCAGGGAAAGTGCTGCTGATGGTGGAGCTGCTATAGGGAGAGTGTTGGGGTTCTTGAAGCCTAAAATAACTCCTAACAGTCCTTCTTAGGGCCACATCTGACCGTGTGCAGTAGTGTGGAGGCTGCTTTTTGCAGTGTTACACACTTTTTTTTTTTGTATATCAGCCGTGCAGAGCATTGCGTCCTGCAGTAATTTTACATAGTCCAGGGCCAGTAGTGGTGAGGCAGGGACAGAAGACATACAGTCTATATAGGCAGTGGTCTTTTCCAAAAAAATTTGGGAAAAAAAATCTATTTGGGCTGCCTGTGACCGTCCTGAGTGTACTGCGTCTCTGCTGGGGGTAGTTGTCCAAATTCATACGCAGCCAGCTAAATAAAAACCCTGGAAGAGACATACCAAGCTGCAGAGGCTGCACAAATTCCAGGAATGTCGACATCCACTCTATCTACCGGCGGGGTGATAAACGTCTACCACCATGTCCGAGATAAACCTGGACTGTAACAGGCTCAACAAGAAGAACTGGAACGACTTTGGTTCCTGCTCGGGCCAGAGTGGCCATGGGTACATGAACTGTGCATAGTCAGGGGGAAACCCACATGGGTCACTATCAGGTGGGCCCTGTAGCTGAATCAGCTTAAGAACTTTATGTTAGAAGAACCAAGTTAATGTTAATTTTTGCCCTGTTGACCCACTTTATGGAGCCGCTGCTCTGGGGTCTCTCCCACACACACTGCTTAAGCCTGCAGTCGGTGTCGCGCGGCGTGGCAGCACAGCGGTGGACAAGCGTCAGCAGGCCGTGCTGAAATCACTCAGCTTAGGAGATAAGAGGCACACGGCCCACGAACTGCTGCAGGGTCTGACAGAGCAGACCGACTGCTGGCTTGCGCCGCTGAGCCTCCAACCGGGCATGGTCGTGTGTGACAACGGCCGTAACCTGGTGGCGGCTCTGCAGCTCGGCAGCCTCACGCACGTGCCATGCCTGGCCCACGTCTTTAATTTGGTGGTTCAGCGATTTCTGAAAAGCTACCCACGCTTGTCAGACCTGCTCGGAAAGGTGCGCCGGCTCTGCGCACATTTCTGCAAGTCCCACACGGACGCTGCCACCCTGCGCACCCTGCAACATCGGTTTAATCTGCCAGTGCACCGACTGCTGTGTGACGTGCCCACACGGTGGAACTCTACGCTCCACATGTTGGCCAGGCTCTATGAGCAGCGTAGAGCTATAGTGGAATACCAACTCCAACATGGGCGGCGCAGTGGGAGTCAGCCTCCTCAATTCTTTACAGAAGAGTGGGCCTGGTTGGCAGACATCTGCCAGGTCCTTGGAAACTTTGAGGAGTCTACCCAGATGGTGAGCGGCAATGCTGCAATCATTAGCGTCACCATTCCTCTGCTATGCCTCTTGAGAAGTTCCCTGCAAAGCATAAAGGCAGACGCTTTGCGCTCGGAAACAGAGGCAGGGGAAGACAGTATGTCGCTGGATAGTCAGAGCACCCTCCTGTCTATATCTCAGCGCGTTGAGGAGGAGGAGGATGAGGAGGAGGGGGAAGAGACAGCTTGGCCCACTGCTGAGGGTACCCATGCTGCTTGCCTGTCATCCTTTCAGCGTGTATGGCCTGAGGAGGAGGAGGAGGAGGATCCTGAAAGTGATCTTCCTAGTGAGGACAGCCATGTGTTGCGTACAGGTACCCTGGCACACATGGCTGACTTCATGTTAGGATGCCTTTCTCGTGACCCTCGTGTTACACGCATTCTGGCCACTACGGATTACTGGGTGTACACACTGCTCGACCCACAGTATAAGGAGAACCTTTGCACTCTCATACCCGAAGAGGAAAGGGGTTCGAGAGTGATGCTATACCACAGGACCCTGGCGGACAAACTGATGGTAAAATTCCCATCCGACAGCGCTAGTGGCAGAAGGCGCAGTTCCGAGGGCCAGGTAGCAGGGGAGGCACGGACATCAGGGAGCATGTACAGCACAGGCAGGGGAACACTCTCTAAGGCCTTTGACAGCTTTCTGGCTCCCCAGCAAGACTGTTACCGCTCCCCAGTCAAGGCTGAGTCGGCGGGAGCACTGTAAAAGGATGGTGAGGGAGTACGTAGCCGATCGCACGACCGTCCTCCGTGACGCCTCTGCCCCCTACAACTACTGGGTGTCGAAGCTGGACACATGGCCTGAACTCGCGCTCCATGCCCTGGAGGTGCTTGCTTGTCCTGCGGCTAGCGTCTTGTCAGAGAGGGTGTTTAGTGCGGCTGGGGGAATCATCACAGATAAGCGTACCCGCCTGTCAACCGACAGTGCCGACAGGCTTACACTCATCAAGATGAACAAAGCCTGGATTTCCCCAGACTTCTCTTCTCCACCAGCGGACAGCAGCGATACCTAAACAATACGTAGGCTGCACTGGCGGATGGAAGCATGGTTCTCTATCACCATCAAAAACGTGGACCTTTTAGCTTCATCAATCTGTGTATAATATTCATCCTCCTCCTCCTGCTCCTCCTCCTGAAACCTCACGTAATCACGCCGAATGGGCAATTTTTCTTAGGCCCACAAGGCTCAGTCATATAATTTTTGTAAAC